>NC_057777.1:6510326-7849296 GCF_014825855.1 Bombus pyrosoma | reverse complement strand
TATATATATATATATATATATTGTCAAATATATAATTTTAGTTAACTCTGTTAATTCAGTGTTAATTTCAACTAACCACCTCTGTCATCTTAACAGACACAGAGGAACGACTAATTCGCGGCGTCGATTTTCTAAATCGTAGCGAGAATTTACGCCTCCCGCTGACGCGCTTTCCTCGCGATCGCGTCTCTCCGCGAACGGTCGTAACACAGTGAGTTGCTGTGGGTAGTCTCAGTAACAGTTGAGTGTGGGTATTCATGGGAGAACCCAGCTTTCTCGTTAGGGAAATGTTCGCTTTCTCCGTAATTAGTACGAACGCATAATAAACCCAAGGGTCTCTAAAAAGCCGTTATAGACCGAAAATATTTATGGGATTAGGAATTCCTTTAAGGCAAACATGTAAATTAATAGCATATAACGGAACAATGACTTTAAAATGTTAACGTTTTACGGGGGTCATTAGGTTTATTGAGGGACTGAAGGACGGCGAGAATGCAGATGTCCCACGCGACGTAACAGTATGTTAGTCCATCAAGTGCACAGAACCAAAATAGAAACTAATTTTATAATTATAATAATAATATTATAATTTTTAGATTGTAGAGCAAAAAGTTTATCACTTACGCCGGTGGTATAAATTTTTGCTTGTCCTTTTTTCTTGATCCCAAATTTTTCTATAGTTTAAATTAATAGATGTACAATCAAATCTTTCGTAAATCTTTATAAGAGAACTGCTAAAAAAAGTTAAAAAACAAATCTCACCAGCTTGGAACTTTGTTTGAATATCGAGTCGTAGTCTCCGACATCGAAACCAAACGGGATATCATCTGTTAAATAAATATTTTATTTAACTATAAAATAATGTAATTAAGTCTTTTTTTATAGTACCTGCGTTTCTTTTCATTGCCTTTTCCATAGCTTTGCTATAACTCCTTTTATCCCGTCTCCATTCTTTTAAAACATTTTCATCCCTAAACAATTACGGGATTGTTGTAAAAAATGAGATGTATTTTACTGAAACAGGGAAAATGAAGATAATCTTACTTTATCTTTTGAAGTAGCGCTGTTTGTCTGGCAAACAATTCTCTTAGCTTGGAGAACCATAACAAACGATGTTCCACTGCAATGTTTGCACCTTTATTTTCACATCTACGTTCAAGAATTAATGGCAATTAATTGTAAAGTAGAAGTTAATAAAATTTAGACTTTTTATCGTTTCAATATAACATATATATGTGCATACATATATAGCTACAGAAATCATCAGTTTATTGAAAATTCTTACTAAAGGATAACAGGGTATTAATTAATTTTAAACATATTTTGGGATGAAATGTATATATTCAATTTTAGTACTTAATTTTTTATACATTTTATAATCCAAAAGCTTCTGTTTTTAAGTGGAACAAATTTTTATTCTTCATTTATTTACGTACATAAATACTTTAACTACTTGTTTCTGTACTATGTAAATAATTCAACTATTTATTTATTCCTATATAATTTTCTAAACATGACAGTATCCAGTTTGGATCGTTTAATCTCATTGGATTTAATTTAAATTTATTTCCATCGTTTGTAACAATATGAAAAATACGTTCAAAATTTTCTGTAGAATCTTTATATCTCTTACTGTTTCCTAACAATGTATTATTTTCCGATATAGCTGTTTTAATTTTATTAATACTTCTACATTCTTTTTCCATTGAATTAGAGTAAGTTTTCAAAAATTTTATATTCTTTCGGACATAAAGAGATCTCGGAGATGGGCCCATCAAATGTAAGACTTTATTATTCATTTTATCGATTTCATCATCGATTTCCTTATTGTTAAAACCGTTTATACTTTCCAAAACATATTTATATTCTAATTTTTTATCGATCTTGGAATTGGTTACTCTTTGCAAGTAGAAATCATAGAAAGATTTAGATATTTTTTGTAAAGAATTATTATTATCCAGAAATATTGGTTTTTCATGATAATACCTGTTACTGGGCTTATACGATTTACGTTTTTCCCTTGTAGATACATTCCTGTTAGAAATAGTGTTCTTCAATGGTATAATTTTCTTCTTATTTTTTCGTGGAGATTGATAACATAGAATCGTCGACAACGTTGGTCCGATTTTGTCTGAAAATTCATCATTTTACCTTATGGGCCTTCTTAATTACTAAATATATATACTCTTTTTTATTGATAACTATAGCTACATATATAAATTTATTTACGTGGAAATACACCTACTTTCCTTGGTTTCTACCCGTTCCTCAGGATGCGCATTATTCCATTCCATTCGTAAAAATTTCAAAATAGCCACGCAACCAGAAGCCACGATATCTTTCGGCGGCGTGACAAGCGGGTTCTGTGTCACTTGAAGGGTCTTCAAATTGGGCAAGGTGCCTAAAATTAGACGTTATGAGTGTTACGGCCCGTAACTCTCATAAACTATAATCCATCCCTCGGTTAAGACGACCGCTAGCTGTCCATTAACCGATCTAATTAATCTAATTAACCGAACCATAATAATCCTAAGGAACAGTCATAAAACGAAGTATTTCTACTTTACCGTTAGGGCTCTTAATTGCTGCAAAACATCTTTCAAGTTGGGACATTCCTTAGGGTTATTTCTTAATCCGGTGTAAAATGGGAAAAATAGGTTTTCGCTTGTTCAATGACCATTTCCAAACACAAGCAATCATTGGTGGGCCGAGCAGCGCTCATCACTGGTTTAGTATAAATACCGTCGTTACAGAACATGACTTGAATTGTGTTTTGTGACCAATCAGCATCTTCACGTGTACTCCATTCCGTTAATATCTTAACCTATATTCTATCAGTCGACGTATTAACTATTGTATCAAAAACATGTATTGTACGAGAAGAAGTTGTTGGAATAAAAGATTAACCTCTTAATTATAGTCAGTTAAACATTCCTATTATCTTAATAGAAATAGGGGATCAACTGATTCGATCGTCAAATCGTAATGAGAATTTACGACTCTCGTTGGCGCGCCTCTTCGCTCCTCGCAAAACAGTGGAACAATAAGATTAAACGTTTTTGGTAAAGTGTGGGAGCTCAGGCAGCAAATTTATTTGATAAGAAGAAATATATCATTAACATGTTTTGCAATATGATAATTCAAAGAATTATGTTCGAGCTGATATTTTTTCAAATATATTTATGCTTGTTCGAAATTTTGAATGGCCGTCCGTTTATAACACAGATGGGTCCTACCCTTTCTTTGGTAAATTCCGAATTACCTATCCTGCCCGAGCTAATTATAAACCTAATTACTCAAATAGATTACTCATGAATAATTTCCAGCTGGGAAGGACAATGAACGAACGAGACCGTACCGTGCGATAACATCACATAATTTACTTTTATACAAGTGCAAATAAAGTACTAAATTACACTAACACTTGATCTATTAAGCCTCCACCACCTTGAGCGTTAAGTAATTACGCGTTATTACGAGGTACGCGATATCAACTGATCGGTTTGACCTGACCGGTTGCTCTTTAGTCGATAATTCGCAATAATGCTTATTCTTTTACAAATTATTCGTTCACATTATGAATGTAGATGAAATACTGAAAAGGAAAAGGTGAAAAAAATTGAAAAGTTTTCAATGAATGCTTACAAAGTTCCAACGGTAGATTTTCCACTCTGTTTCCTTGAAGTAGAATCGTTTCTAAGCACATGTGCCCTTTGATACTAGCTGGGAAAGAAGAGAGTTGATTATTTCTGACATCTAACCACTCCAAGTACATTAAACAACTGAAAACTTCGTCAGGAATTTCGATCAAACCGTTGTTCGACAAATACAACATCTAGAAACAAAACAAAAAGATTTATTTAAAATCTAAAGACATACCGAGGAAGTTTTCGTTAACATTTCAGTTCAATTACTTGAAAAGATTAAGTACCCTTAAATGCGGAAAGTTGTTCAATATTTCCGTGGGAAATTGTTTCAAGTCCATATTGGAAAAGTCTACGAATATTTCATCGTATACGGGTTCCTTTTTTAGCGCTAATGGTGGTAAACTTATAGTACTCTTTGAAGATTTTCGTGATTCTTTCACTGTTGCGGAAGAAGCTTCTGAAGCATTATCCGGATCGATGAATGCTAAGCTTAAATCATTTTTCTTTGTATCCTTTACTTTGTTTATTATTGTTCCTATAATGAAAGATATAGTAAATATTTGTTTACGTACGATTAAATTAAATATTGAAACCTCATTGCAATATTTTTAAGGCTTAAGGCAAGTCCAGAGAAAGATACACATACATACATATACGCATTCATACATACAGATAGTACACATATATACAGTGAACGGAGGTCGTAAATCTTACAACTTTTATCGACGCCACGATTTCACGTTAAAATTCCCTGTAGGATTAGCTAGGATGATAGGGGTAGTAGTTTGCAATTAACGTGATGATTGAAATTGAATTGAAACTTATGTCGATTAACGTAAAGTTATTGCTGCAAGAAGAGTCAGAATTTCTTGGTTGTATAGATATAAAGATAAAAACTCTGAGTCGGTGTATGAGATACGTAAAACCGCGTACGACTTTTTCTTTTTAACAGAACTTGGTTGAAACATAGAGTATTTATTTGATATAAATGTTCATACCTAGACCTTCGATATTCTGTTCAATACAATCCGAAGGGTTGTCGTTTGCTGATTGCTCATGTAGCACATTTTCGAAAATATTGCACATAATATTCGGCCCAAAATCGATATCTTTCAAATCGAAAGCTTCATCATCATTGTATGCATCTTCCATGCTGTTTAGAACTCGCGAAGATCGTGCGTACAATTCGTTCGCAATACTTAGTTTCCGATTTTCATCTTCGTCTTTCTACGAACGATCACGTATAAAACGATTATGGAAACATAAATTACGATCAATGTTATAAAATAAGAATAAATTAAATGTTCTTCTTCTCTGTAAGCTGTAAGCGATTATTATTTTGTTAGCAATAAGCAAAAGTAAAGTGGTAATGAATAAAATTAGTTCTTTTTATAGTAATTAAACAACTGCAAAAAAAGGAATTTCTTGTTTATTCGTCTTTAAAAATCGCTAATTTCACTTTAAAAATATATTTGATAACATTGTGAAAGAAGAATTTTCTAGCATATTTTCGTTACGCTTTTTAATTACAAAGAATTAAATAACATTAATAACATTAATGGTAAAAAATTAAAAACAATAAATATTTTGTATTTCTATCATTGTTTTTCTGAAGTAATAATATAATCTTGACTAAACCATCCTATTAATTAATGATTAATAATATGAATAATAAATGAATAATAATAAGTATTAAGACTAATTAAACTAAAAAAATAAAAATATACTATGTCCATTGATATTAACAATGACAATAACGTCAAATTAAATGAACAATTAGAAATTATACAGATTTGACTACCTGAGACTCTACATCAGACACATTTTCTTCCTTGATGGTTAAGGAGGTTTGTTCAGTAACTTGTTTCTTCTCTTCGTTCTTTATATTTTGGATACAACGATTAATCGACAAACACCTTTTGCTATTCGATTCTACGCCGAGTCCGTAATATTGGGTTAATAAATCTCTAGCCAAATCGGACATGACGTTGGATAAGTATTTTTACTATTTTAGCAAAAGAGAAATCGTTTTTAGAAACTGAGGGTGATAATTCAACAATGGTTAACTAGATCGATTATTATTCCTGTTTATTCATTGCCTAGGTGACGAGATACTTAGATTATATATACCACGTATTATTTTTACTAGAAACGAGAAATATATTTCTTATATTAAATTTCATTTTCTTTAGTTTGAAAAGCATTATTTTCGTAATTTAATATCACGTTTCTAATTCAAAATTCTGAACGTATTATACTTGATATAATAAAATAAAATAAAATAAAATAAAATAAAATAAAATAAAATAAAATAAAATAAAATAAAATAATTTTGATATGTATAAAAGGATGTGCTAAAAGAATGAAATAATAAATAATTGTAGTTTCTGATCCTACGTTGAATCTGCAAATAATAAGTATATATGTATACGTATATATACGCCACGCATGCGCAGGGTGTCTATTCGTCTTCCATCTTGCGGTGGTTCAGTCTCATTGGAGTCGTCTACGAGTTATGACTAGAAGCGTTCGTGGTTACGGCTAGTTACATACTACGTGCTTTGTATAGGTTATTTCGTACAAGTGCTGTGTTAACCAGTGCCCTAACCAACTCGTCATTTCATAGTGTACCATTATTCATATTTAAGTGAATTGGATATAATTTCCGTGTGGAATGTCGGATTCAGAGGCGAGCAATCTATCAGACAATGAAAGCGATCGAGGAGTTGGTGGCAGTGAAAGTGATCAAGAAGATAATCATTCAGTGAAATCCGCAGCTGGCAGCGATGGTGGAAACGCTGGTGAAAGATCACGTAGCGCCTCTCGCAGTAGAAGTCCGTCCAGGTCGCGATCGAGGAGTCCACACAGGTGGCGATCACGGTCTCGATCAGCCAGCGGGTAAGATTAATACTTATTTTATGTATATTTTATGAGAAAACTCCATTTTGAAGCACACCGAGCTCGTGACCTATTTGTACGTCATATGATAGTTTTTAACGAGTAGAGTTCAAAAATATCAATTTAAAGCACGCACATTATTGTTTAATAAACTACATGCTTGTAAAATTTGTACGTAATTTATTTAATTTTAATTTAAATTTACAATTTACCTGGGTGCCATTTTGAGATTTCGGATAATTAACACGACCATATTTATGATCATGGCTGATACAGTGAGTTGTGTCAGTGACTCTATATATATAAATGCACGTGATAGTTATTTCAAAAATAAAATCAAATTTATCTAATCAAAGGATAATACAGTATTTCTTGAAACTCAATTGTACTGATTTATGGAAGCATATTGTTTTTGGATTGTCGTCATTAAAGACATTATCAAGTTAATGTTATTGATGGAAGGAACTACCACAAAAATTTGTATAGACAGTCGATAAGACTGTTGTAATTAAAATCTAATGCAACTAAATTGAAACTCTAATTCATTTATTTACAAATTTAATCTTATGTTAGTTGATTTATTGTTTTCTGCAAATAAACAATTGAAATTGTATTGTTACCGCTATTCGACCTATTTGTTTCAGTTATATGTATATAGTACAAAAACTACATGCTCTTTAAAATGAAGTTCTGTTCATAAATAATTTATATAAACATAAACCATATTATTTGAAGAAATAAAATATTGAAACAATTATTATATTTTTTTTTAATGCTTTTGTAATTACACATTGAGTTTATATTTCTATATGGAATACTTGTATATTATTCCTAGCTGTATATGTTGGATAAAAATTCTGAAATAGATTTTATAGCATATCATGTTGCTTATTAAAAATGGAATTGATTTAAAAAGATTTATTGAATTTTCAGTTCGGAGGATGGTAGAGGAGATGAAGCAGAGGAAGCAAGATCTGGTGATGAAGAGATGGTGGAGCCTGAGGAAGAACCTGAAGGTAAATGACAAAGCATATAAATACATATATAAATTTCTTTTATCATATTATTTATTTTAATTCTTGTTTAGGGGAAGATTTGGAAGGAAGTAGCGAATATGATGAGGAAGAAGAAGAGGAGGATGATGATAGACCTCGTAGGAAAAGGAGGAAAGACAAATATCGTGATTTTATCATAGACGAAGCTGAAGTAGATGATGAAGTTGAAGATGATGACGAATGGGAAGAAGGTGCGCAAGAAATTGGTATCGTTGGAAATGAAGTGGACGAGTTGGGTCCTACTGCCAGAGAAATTGAAGGCAGGCGTAGAGGAACTAATCTTTGGGAGTAAGTACCTTAAATCTATTCAAATCCTTTAAGATTTTTAGTCCTTAAGCTAATTTTTACAAATTTTCACAGTTCTCAAAAGGAAGATGAAATAGAAGAATATCTTAGAAAGAAGTATGCAGATGAATCTATCGCTACTCGGCATTTTGGTGATGGCGGTGAAGAAATGAGTGACGAAATCACACAACAAACTTTACTACCAGGTGTGAAAGATCCAAATCTGTGGATGGTAAAATGCCGTATTGGAGAAGAAAAAGCAACAGTACTATTGTTAATGCGAAAATTTATAACATACCAATATTCAAGTACGTAGTAAGTCAGAATCACTTTAAATTTCTGTTTCTCGAAAATATTTCTAATTTCAAAACCTATTTTAGATGAACCTCTTCAAATAAAATCTATTGTCGCACCTGAAGGAGTAAAGGGTTATATTTACATAGAAGCGTACAAACAACCACACGTAAAGGCAGCCATCGAAAACGTAGGAAATCTAAGAATGGGTATTTGGAAACAACAGATGGTACCGATCAAAGAGATGACTGATGTGTTACGTGTAGTTAAAGAACAGACAGGCTTAAAAGCGAAACAATGGGTTAGACTTAAAAGAGGCATTTATAAAGATGACATAGCTCAAGTTGACTATGTTGACTTGGCACAAAATCAGGTTCATTTGAAATTGTTGCCCAGAATTGATTATACTAGACCACGTGGAGCTTTGAGAACAGCACAAAGCGAATCTGAAGCCTTAAAACGCAAGAGAAAGAGAAGACCAACAGCCAAACCGTTTGACCCCGAAGCAATTCGTGCTATCGGAGGAGAAGTCACTAGCGATGGTGACTTCTTGATTTTCGAAGGAAATAGATATAGTAGAAAAGGGTATGTGTCAACGTGAATTATTTATTTTGCCATTGCAACAGTACCATCTTAAGTATATGTGAATGAATTTAAATATTGTGTTTCAGATTTTTGTATAAAAATTTTACCACAAGTGCGATTATCGCAGAGGGTGTGAAACCAACATTATCTGAACTAGAAAGGTTCGAGGAGGCTCCTGAGGGTGTCGAATTAGATTTAAGCGGAACTCCAGGAACTGGTGCGGGTAATAAAGAAGATGCGACGGTGACCCATTCTTTCAGTACAGGGGACAATGTCGAAGTATGCGAGGGAGAATTGATTAACTTGCAAGGAAAAATTGTCTCTATAGATGGAAACATGATTATGGTTATGCCAAAACATGAGGAACTTAGAGAAGCCTTAGAATTTCAAGCATCTGAATTACGAAAATATTTCACTATGGGCGACCACGTTAAAGTAAATATCAATGACTAGCGAATATAAAGAAAAACTCATGTATAATATAGAATTTATATGAAGGAATTATTTGCAGGTTGTTGCAGGAAGATATGAGGGTGATACCGGTTTAATAGTTCGAGTCGAACAAAATAGAGTAGTTTTGTTTTCTGATCTTTCAATGCATGAATTAGAAGTGCTTCCGAGAGATCTACAACTTTGTTCGGATATGGCAACTGGAGTAGACAGTTTAGGTCAATTCCAATGGGGTGATTTAGTACAGCTAGACGCACAAACTGTAGGTGTAATTGTTCGATTGGAGCGTGAAAATTTTCACGTACTCTCAATGCATGGCAAGGTTATAGAAGCTAGACCTCAGGGACTCACAAAGAGACGCGAGAATAGAAATGCGGTGGCGTTAGACTCACAACAGAACACTATACAAAGGAAAGACATTGTCAAAGTGGTGGATGGTCCACACGCTGGAAGGGGTGGAGAAATAAAACATTTGTACAGAAGCTTCGCATTTTTGCATTCGCGAATGTTCGTTGACAACGGTGGAATCTTCGTTTGCAAAACGAGACATTTGCAACTTTCTGGTGGAAATAAGTCCAATATATCGTCTATATCACCTGTGGCAGGATTCATGTCTCCAAGAATAGCTTCGCCAATGCATCCTAGTGGGTGAGTAACATTTCGTTATTTCCTATTTTGAACAAAATGGTGAAACATTTTTTTTATTATATTCAAAATAATTCTTTTCTAATTAATAATTCCCTTCTGTTTTAATTCTTTCCTTAAATTTTCTATCTTTTTTATAGAGGTGGCTTCGGAAGAGGTGGCGGAGGTGGAAGAGGTAGAGGTCGTGGTGGTGGAGCTAGACGTGACAGAGAATTGATAGGAACCACTATCAAAATAACTGGCGGGCCGTATAAGGGAAATGTTGGAATAGTAAAAGACGCTACAGAGACAACTGCTCGTGTAGAATTACACTCCACCTGTCAGACCATCTCCGTGGACAGGTCTCACATTGCGAACGTTGCTGTACTCACAAAGGATGGTGGTTTCAGCAGCTACAACAGGACACCAGCATATGGTGGCGGACAGACACCCATGTATGCTAGAGATGGATCGAAAACACCCATGCATGGCTCTCAAACACCAATGTACGAAAGTAAGTGTTTGAAACAGATGTACAAGCATGCAAGTATATGATTAAATTCAATGAACTAATCTTAATATTCTAAACTCGCAGATGGTTCTCGTACACCTCATTATGGCTCGATGACGCCATCCCACGATGGTTCACGCACACCGGGACAATCTGGTGCCTGGGATCCAGCTGTTACCAATACTCCTGCCAGAACGAACGATTTTGATGGATACAGTATGGAAGAAGGCGGATCTCCAGGTTATGCGCCAGGTTATCCTTCAACTGGACCATTCACGCCACAAACACCTGGCACGATGTACGGTTCGGAGCAGAGCTTCAGTTCATATCAACCGAGTCCTAGCCCGGCAGGAAGTGCCACTGCAAGTCCAAGTCCTACAGGATACGTTGCAACTCCCTCGCCAAGTGGTACTGGATATACTACTAGTCCGCATGGAGCCTTTGCCACGCCTTCACCCATGGGTTACAGTCCTATGACTCCAGGTAAATGCTTTTCTTTATTTAAGCACTTTAGAAGTCAAGATTAGAATGTTCGTTAAAACTATTACTCTTTATTTTCCAGGAGTTGCAGGTAGTCCATACAATCCACAGACACCAGGCGCCGGTCTAGATACAAGTGTCGGTTCTGGAATCATTGGAGGAACCGAATGGCACACAACAGATATTGAAGTTCGAATTCGTGACTCTCATCAAGATCCTGCGTTAGCTGGCCAGCAAGGTGTTATTCGGGGAATATCCGTGAGTATTCTACCTCTTGATTAATAAAACTAGTTTTATGTAGTTTATAATTAGACTGCGGATGTTTATACAAGTACATGTCTATGTAAATGCAATCAAAGAAGCAGAATCTAATCAGAGATTTATTTCATCCACTAAATATTTGTTATAAAGAGTATTATACTGTGGATATTTTGTATACGATGTTTCGTATATTGTATGTATTATATGTATTTTTGTGTTTTCAAATTTTCTATAAATGTATAAACATCTAGTTATAATGTACACTAATTTTGCTATACTTTTTTTTATATTTCTTTCGATTTTCATTTATTATTTTTTTATTATATATACTATTATTTTTATTTTATTATCTTTTTATTTCAAATCTGTTAACTACTTACATATATGTATGAACAGGGTGGCATGTGTGCAATCTTCCTACCTGTAGAAGACAGAGTAGTGAATTTGATTTGCGAGGAGTTAGAACCGGTAGTTCCATCGCGAGGTGACCGAGTCAAAGTGATTATCGGAGAAGACAGAGAAGCAGTAGGCACTCTGCTATCCATAGATAACCAAGAAGGTGTAGTGAAATTGAACAAGGACGAAGTGAAAATGTTGCACTTGCGGTTTTTGTGCAAGATGAAGGCATCGAATACATAATTTTTCATTCCAAGACAATTTCCTAAATAGATGGGAAGGAGAAATCCATAAAGACAATTTTAATAAGGGGAGCAAATTCGAAAGATTTATAATGAAAATTTTGCGAATAACATTGATGATTTTGCGTTGTATTTCTTGTTATGTTCGAAAGTAGCATCTAAATTATGTAATTATTAAATGTATATATATATAAATAAATATATATATATATTGTAAAGAGTTTTTAATCTTTTCCTAATATTTTAACTTTTTCCAAGATGTTATAAAAACCGGGATAAGTTATATGGTTATGTATACTTACAATCAGTTGTGTATAAAATAGTTCACCAATTTTTATACATTGTAAAGATGAATTGTAATATAAACACGTCTAAGTACGAAAAGAAAACGGAGTTCTCAATCTTCATTTAATCGAAGACAAAATCGAAGCTATTATACCTATCAAACGTTTGTACTCTTAAAATTATTCACAATTTACAACTTATTAATCTGAAGACAGTCGCATAACAAACGAGAGGAAGTCGTGACGAAATGATTAGGGAACACTCAAGGGATCGGCATAAATTTTCCAAGGGAAAGTCGTACTAATCGGGATTTACCGATTGGATTATGAAATCATGCTTTCTATGGTTCTTTCCGGTATTTATTGCAACTATTCTCGTTAATATAGAAAGGTATATAAACATAAACATCAACATCATACTTGTTTTATTTATTTATGTTTTTTTTAACTGTACAATTAGAAGAATGTTATTATTAATTAATTATATGAAACTGAGACTATAACATTTCATTTAAAAATATATGCTTCATTTCGTTACTGTTGCGAATGTTAGGGTAATGGGTGTTAATACTTTCAAACATGAACAAAACATTGGCACGGTGTTATTTGAGAAAAGTGATACAGCTAAACATTGTTGGACCACGGAGGAATTTATTATCTTGAATAGTCGACGAATGTTTCAAGATCTTTTACCAAAGGTACGGCTCTCCTTAACCTAGTTTTGCTAGTTACGAATCACCAAAATTGTATTCTTTTATCCTATACAGTTTATTTTAACATAAAATATTCTAAACATCATTATTGCTTTTTTTGCATATTTTTTATCTTCTTTATAATATGTTGTGTGTTTGTGATCATTTCATTTTTGGTGTACCAATAAATTTTTAATAAAGGAAATAATAATACTTCAATCAAATACATATATTTTATAACGTATGTATAATTCATATTATTCTTCAATAAATCTCTAAAATGTATTTTTTCATATGCAACTAATAATAAATTACCTACTTTTTTTAAACAAAATTTATTCACTATCACTTGTACATATACGTTAAACATAATAAAAATGCTCAAATTAAAAATGAATTACTAACGGACAATTCTGTATTTAAAGAAGAAGATATGAAGCGGTGTTATCTTAAATAATGATACAAATTTATTTGTGACCAACAGATAATTTTTCTCTGAACGGAATCATTATTCAAAAATAAATCTCGGAACTTCGTTATTCTTGAAAGGTTGCCGAACTTTGTTGGGTATAATATCGGGTTATACTCGTGGTACAGATTATAGTTCCAACCTAAGTAAGACAAATTGCATCGAAATTTAAGTTTAAAAATATTGTAATAATGTTTAGTTTCAGCAATAGCTTGAGCTTCAATGTTTCAATGAAGACTACCAAATATAAATTATGTTTCAATAATTCCCTCTTAATATGGTGTTATAGCGATAAATAGTTGAGGACTGTTTAAATATCCACAAAAATATCGCAAAACGATAAAGTGTTAACACCGCAAATAGCTTCAATGTATCATCCTTCCATCAAACGTATCATCCTATCCACTTTAAAAAAAAGCTTGAAATCGTTCCATCATCGATTCCTCTTCAAAAAAATATCCATGTGTCTATACCGTGCCCATCTATGGTTACTCTGATTCTCCAGGTGAAAGTTCTAAATTATGAGAACGATCGGTACATCGCGTTGCTGATGGATTACTTTCACATTTGTCTGGAAAACGTGCGTAAGCTGTCGATAGGAAAAACGAAGCACCTGATGCTGAAAGCCCTGGCGGACACGATGGGCGGCTACTTGCAGGTTTACATTTTGCCCCTCACCAAACACTCCTATTACGCGGGCAACGTAAAGTACCGAAATGCTAGAAAACTATTCGAACTGTACGAACAGCTGAAGGTTTTTTTACGAAGCAACGGAGCTGGTTGGCTAAATCCTTCGAAGAAGATAAAACAGACGAAGATTCAAGCGATAGTGATTACGTCGCCGAAATCGTCGTCGGTTGCTTGCGACGGGGTTATTACTTACTCTGCATGTAAGAATATGATTATTAGCTTTCGTAAAGTATTCATGGGCATTTTAAGCAATTCGATAGTGATTGTTTCAATC
Source organism: Bombus pyrosoma (assembly GCF_014825855.1). NCBI lineage: Eukaryota > Metazoa > Arthropoda > Insecta > Hymenoptera > Apidae > Bombus > Bombus pyrosoma. The sequence continues at coordinate 7,835,159 of NC_057777.1, read as the reverse complement.
GAAAGTTTGGAGAAAATAGTTTTGTTTGTAGATGGAATGGAGTAGATTGCTAGGATACTGTAATGGGTTTATTTGGTACTAATTTGGAGGGAAGTTTCACAGATGCAAGTGTTGAAATGGTTATGAGAGATGGCAGTACTATGTACCAACACAGAAAAATAACAATTTTACATTTATCGTGTATGTACAAGTTTAAAAAGTTTGGAGGAACATAATTATAGACATTATTCCGTTATTGTTTATTTCGTATATTGATTGAAATTGAATCTTGGATTTATGAATCGGAATGTGAATATAACGTAATTAACAAAATTTATGGGCTTGTGTCGAAATATGTAGATAATGATATGTATGATAACAGTAACTGTAATTATTTGTACTGTAGATAGTGTAAAGATAATGATAATAGTAACATTATTCTTAGCTATTATGTAGCTAAAGTTCAAACAATTTTTAAGCTAGTTTCCATGCAATGATCAGTTTGATATAACTATTATTTATTTATTAGCTTCGATCGCTAACAGACGAGAGACGAAACGTTTCACATTCAAGCAGAAAAAGAGGCATGTTTCGAAGCACAAAATTAAAAGTACAAATCCGAGTGAGTTCACCAGAATTAATACAAAAACCAAATACTTGCTAAGTATAATGTATCCCTAATTTCAATAAACAATCCAATACTAGAAAGACGATATTTGTTTAAACATAATATTATCATTATTTGAAGGGCACAAAGACGAATCTGATCGAGACAACGAATCGATTATCATCCCTCTTCCTTTCCTGGACGACGATACACAGCCAAATAGGTATTGACAACTCGAACCATTTCCTTCCATCGTCAATATTAACGATATTAAAATAGCATTTTTCTTCAGTATCGCGTTACCTTTTAAGAAGAACACCTTGCAGTCTTTATACAGTGAACGATCGACTTTTGCATTGGTCAAATACTACATAGCTAGCGTGAAGTGCATCGTCTCGAAATCGAAAGAAAAAACTGAGCTGGAGGCCTTCAATCGGGAGTTTTACGATTGGCTGCAGCAATCCGTACGTTGTGAGTCGCTGTGATCGAAAGTGGCAATCTTCCTTACATATCATAAATACTTAAGGGAATTGTTCAATTACAATCATGAAACCTTTTCCTCGCAAAACATTTTATAACCATCATTAAACAATGGTATAAATGGTTAAACGATATTTTTTAACATATTTCATGCAATATCATATTGTTCAAGGTTTCTCAGATTGGGGTTAGGTTATTTTGTGCAATTCAGTTTGAGTAATGCTGTTCTAAAATTGATTGCGTGAACGATGTTTATCTGAAATTCTCTAATTTAATACAACAGCAATACTGAGCTGCATTGCATACAGAATGTCTACATATAATTAGGTTTCGTTTCTTTAATTATGCCTATTAAAATGTAAATTTTCATAAATATTTACAGCCTATCAATCAGTGTTTTAATAATTAAGGTTCTACCATAGCTTTATCTGATTCTACATTGCTCAAACTTGAGCAACAACCATTAGACGACTCTCATCACCTTTTCAGGTGCAACGACACCTTGATGATGAGAAATGGTACCCGGCGTTCGGCGGTGTATTGAGGGTGATCGCCTCGTTGGAGGAAGCAGGTACGTCACTCGATTCTTTTCCTTATTAGCAATTTTCTAGCGCTGGATGTTCCCTATAACCCATCGTTTTTCCATGTCAGGCGCGGGAACCGGTCCCACGAAGGGAGCAAAAAGCGGAACGTATGAGATTATGCCCAAAACAGGCATGCAACAAACTATTGAGCCCGAGGAAGCCGTGCCACCTCTGTACAAAGGTGACGAGAGAAAGCAGCCCTTCAATCGCCGTCGAATTTCTTATTGGTTTCTGCTTTCTAACATTGTCTCGTTCCTTCCTTCGTTCTAGAAGAGGAAACGGGAGTCCCACTAGGAACGGCCGAATTAATATCGATTGCAGTGGTGAGCGCGTTACTAGTGTGGTTGCTGGTGGGCTTGAGCTTGGTCTGCTACAGATTCCTTACGAAACACTCGGACGAGTGCGTCTCATATGAACCACAGGATCCTCCGTATGTTTTAGTAAACATTCTTTTTACAGAGAAAAATTTTTTACGGCGAAAAATATACTGAATCATATTTTACATATTTCACAAGGGTGGAATTTTATTAAAATACAATGTTATAATATACGAAGAGACATGATAAATGATATTCCTCGCTGTTTACAGAAGGACAATTTTAAAATTCAATATCTTCTCAAACAATTTCACATCAAAATATTTTATAGTGATTTGAGATTAAAAGAAAATCAAAGCGATAAAAAACAAATACAATGATTTTTTGATGAATTTTTCCATAGATTTTAAAATTCCATTAAAATTTCCTTTATCCAATTTAGTGATATTACATATAAACGGCTTTTTTGAAAGAAAATTTCCTATTTTTCTAATTTAGAGTTGCTGTTTTGTACGAAAATAAAGAATACTGCCAACCTGATACGTGTCCAACACAATCATCTCGTAAGAGTTTGCTGGAAAGAATTAAGAATTATTGGAAGAACAGGTTTGGTAAATGTCATGGAGGTTGTCAAGATCGTATGGACGAGGAACGTTGTTTAGCCGCAATTAGTTATACTAGCAAAGACACGATCGACGTTAGTCATAGTAGCAGAAGTTATCAGTAAGTATTTATTTAATATTTATTGATTATCACTTTAGAAAATCAATTTCCTGCGATTAATTTATTATTCTCAAAGATTTATGTGTTGTAATAAGTAAATTTAAAATAATGATTGGATAATTATTTCGCAGAGCATTTGATTTTTCTCTGCTTGTTATAAAGATTGATAGCAAATCTAAAACAGGCTCTAAAAAGTTATTTAAGCCTTAAGCAATTATATCTTTTATTATTTTTTCAGGAAAAGGAAAATAAACAAATCGGTTTCAGCGATGTTATCGTGTCATCGAAAGGAGCATGTGCCCATCAGAGTACGTAATTTTAATTATTCAAATTGTTATTAATTACATGGATGAGATATAACTGTAAATTCAATTGAATTTTTGTAGAAAGTTTGTTATAGTTCGGATGGCTCGTTAACCACGAATACGGAGAGTCCGGAGAGCAAACCCAGATAATAAAAGGTTACAAGTTTTCATTTATCTTTTAATATATCCCTTTTTAGTATGTACGACGTAATAAATACAATCAATTACAAATAAAATCACCTTTCTAATTATTGCTATCTAAGTATAATAATTTTTAAATATGTTATATAATAACTAGGTATTTTTATCCCTTTGATAGTGTAATAAAGTTTTAATGTTATGATGATGTGAATGAACGATTTAGAAAATAATTATTTCTTTATCGTTACAAGACTTTATATTTTCAATATCGGAAAAAATACGTAATGTAATATAAGAATACGTCCATTTAAACAAAAAATTAAGATATTTTTGTGATTTCCTCCATAAAATTTCAAAAAATCTCTAACTTTTGGTCCTTACATACGATTTATCATGTTTTTTTTTTGCGTGATCTTTATACATAATTTGTCAATCTAGAAAAAACCTTTATTGCCCCAAAAAATGATTAAACATAAGTTAAAAGAATTTTTTTATCTCGAATCCCCGTCAAGAATGACAAGGTGGGCAGTTCGTTATCATAGGGGACGCGAGACGGCAGTTTTAATTTTATTACAACCGCGTTCTGCAGAGGCGGCTAGCAGTCGATTGCACTTTGTTATGCCGGCCGCGTACGTGCGGATTGCATTCAATGAATGCACGTTCCCGAAGCGTGCAGCCGAAGAGCCACGCGCTGCAACTTGTTGCAACCGGGCCGCGGAGTCGAATGCCGGCGTCTCCTGGTTTATCAAACGCGTCGCAACAGCAGCGCCATCTGGCCTCGGAAGCGTGTCGAGTGTCGGCCACGGCGATCAGGACAGTCAGTGTCGCGCGATACGTTTAAGAGTAAAGGTATTTTGCGTTGTCCTCTCGATATACTTTCGATCGTGTACTGTCGTAAGTGCTTCGAATCGGTAAACATTCCATACTAAATGTGATATAATTGAACTTCGTTACACGCTTTCTTGCTCACGCTTGATAATACTCGTTGTTGAACGAATCAAACAAAAACTAAATTGTGTTCGCATGTTTCATTCGTTCGTGAAGACACGTGTGTCACGGTTACTTTTGATTCAACTGTCTCTTTGTTTTTACTCGGTTATTTGACTAAAGATCGTGCTCTAACGTTCATAGTGGTGGAAAACATTAGTGTAAAATATAAGGGTTAATTAACAAACATTGGTGAGATTTCGGCGCGAACTCGCGTTCCTTTATCTAAATTTTCACAAATTGGAACGTTCCGCTTGTTCAAGCGATCTATTGGTTAATTACAAATAGATCGAATTCCTTGAAAGGTGAAGCTCGTGCGATTTGTTGAATCGACTGTTTGAAATTCTCGAACTGAGTTTTCTAGTCGTGTTAGACAATGGTTTCATTTGATAAATCGAGTGAATAAATCTTTGTCGATTGTGGAATACGACGCTTTAGAATTTCGTACGTGTAAACAAAACAATTGGAGATTGACTTTGCTATCGGTTTCGCGGGACACATTTCTTCTATAGTTCTGCTGAATTAGAATTCGTGAGAAAAGAGTGTGAGAATACTTTATAGTTGATACAATTCATGAATTGATTCGTGTAACTATACGATTGGGACTAGTTTCGACTTGTGAACAATGTGCACTGCGGATAGATTCTCGGCTGGCGTTTCGCGCGTCCGTAATTGACTGTGGTGTCGTGGTGTGCTCTCCTCTTTAAGGACATGATGGGACGACGAAGCTGCAGTAAACTGTGCCTACTGTTCGTCGTGTTACTCCTCACCACCGTTTTGAAAGGTGAGTGACGTTTTTCTTCAGTTTCTTATTTGAAAAGCTTACTTCGTTGAAAGATTCATGTATTCAACGTGACATTCGAGGTTTTGAGAATTAGATGATTTGACGGTCATAGAGAAGAAACATGATAAATTACACTTCTTGCTTTTTTAGCAGTTTTTTTGTTAAAATTCAGCACATCAGTCCCATATTACTGAACTGTTTTTTACTTCGTTTAGGAATTATCTTAGATAGAAGAAATGTGTTATTACCTATATGAACATTTTAAAACTAAAATATCAGTTATCACTAGATTGCGAACCTTTATGCATTTATAATAAATTTAAAAGTATAGAGAACGCAGATAATGCATGAAAATGTATAAAATATTCAAAATAAAACGACCAGTGTGATATTTAGTGAATGAAACGAATATATATAGATTCTATTTTTTTAGTTGCATTTATAGAAATATGAAATTGCATAAATATCCACAGTCTAATTAGCACAATATTAGTTATGCTGTTTATTTTATCTAAAACTTTAACCAACTTTTAAAAGGTACTACATAAAAAGTCATTTTGCTTTTCAACTCAGCTTTACTGAAATACCCACTTTTAATCAACAAGCGATATAAAAATTAGGAAATCAATGAATGTAGACTTATTATGGGTGTCTCGTGTAATCTTCATTTGTGATATGTAGCGAACACGTTTAGGATGAATAGGTTGAATAATTCTTATTAATTCTATTTATTGACAGTGTATTTCATTTTTTATTTGTGATATTGTAAATGAAAAATATATACAAAAATAATTTTATTTTGACCGAATTTGTTTCATTAACCCATTAACGATCAAGGTTATGTTAATGCAACATTTCATTTGCAAATTTTTTTTTTTGCAAATAAACTAACTTCACATACATAATACATAACACGTACTTATCATGCTTGCTCTGTGATCTTCTATTGATATAATTATTTAACATAAAATAGAATATCAGAATCAAAATTATTTTAAGGTTAATGTCAAATAAAGATTAATCGTTGAAAAATTTCTAGAATATCCAAGGTTTATTATTATTACAAAGTATACATGAAAGATACGTTTCATTTATTCCGGGGATCGAATTTCATTCAGAGAGTATGTAGGACATCTGAATAGGAATGATATATTTTCTTAATGTAAATAGAAAAAGTTTCGAAGGCATATGGTACACGGCCACGATGATTGTACCTTTTTCACAAAGTGATCGTGAGACGTGATGTTTACATTGGTACGACCATATACAAAAAGTGACGAGGAACGCAATAAGGAAGGGAATTCAAAACACATATTTATCCAGGTTGTATTTGTATCGAGGGCATCACAATACAGCCTGAACTCTATTTTTTTTTTGGATCTGCCTGAATACCAACGTCATTATTTTCTCCGCTAATGAATAAGATGAGGAATTTGTTTCTTTTTTGTAGTTATTGTATATCGCGTTCAATTTCTGCTTTATTAGCTTGTGGAAATAATCAAAGCCATTTTCGCTCCGTCAATAATTTTTATCATTCGTCTGTTGAATTAATAATGATTAAGAAGTTAGATTAACAAGGTATTACGCAATTGAAATTATTATTATATTAATATTTTTTATTTTTCACCCCACATGACCAAGAAATGGACTTGGCTCACGCGATCCTTGTTTTACAATTCTATCTTAACCTTTCTCTCCTCTCATTCTCATTCTCATTCTCATCATTTCTTATTTTCCATCTCTCAGCTGTGTATACATACTTCTAATAATATTATTTATTGTTAGTACCACAGGTAGGGGAGGGGTAGCCTTAAAAGCACCAAGAAACACGTGAAAGTTTTTAGATTAGAAGCAGACAATTTTATATTAATTTATTAATTGTGAGATATTTAAGTGCTTACGATAAATTTCTGGAATAAAAGTACTGGATTTCCAATCGTCTTGCCATACTTATTTTGCTTATAGAATAACGCGAGAAATCAAATTATATAAAACAAGCGAATTTTTTTTAAGCTTTTTTTTTTTAAATCTATTGCAATTCATCTTTAATTTCTGCTAGAGTAGGATAAGGATGAGATTATGATAATTCAATTAGTTCCATAATACGTATAATTATGCGTGTAAAATTAGGATCACCGTGATTGTTTCGACAATTTATTATAAGTCTATTTATAAAATTTGAATTATTCAAGGATATTAAATAATGTTGCAATATTCATCTACCTAGTTCGCAATTGGTTGAACTTATTTTCTACGACAACTTTGTAATCAGATTGTATTTAATACACGTTTCATATATTCTGGGAAACGTAACAATTATGAGGATTTAAGTAAATTATTAGGTCATCTGACATAAGGACTTGTAGCCTTTCTGATCGTGAGAACTGGATTTACAATGAACAGTTCAATTACCATTCATAACAATAACGCTCTTCGCGCTAAAAGTTCCATGAATAGAGGATAAGAAAAGGTAGGTTATTGTAAGAAATAAAGACAATTATTAATAGATATATTAACGATTAATGGATAAATTATTTTTCATTATTTTCATTCAAATAAATATAAGGCATTTTTGTTTGCTCAAAGCCCATACTTTAGCCACGAAAAAAGTAACACTAGGTCAGTAATTTGTTAATAAGTAACTATTAACACAAATTACGTAAATAATTGAATTTCATCGTTGCTTTGGTATATCTCAATTTATTCCAACAACGAGACACGCAACACCGATATACGTAGAATTTGGAAATTTCCATCGTAAATGTTCCATTCAAACGTTCTTGCACTCGCGAAGAACAGAAAACCTGGTATTTTATCTCACAAACCGACGATATACCGTGGCAACACTTTTTGAGTAAATCGAATTTACAAACCATGCATATCTAACGAATCCAAAGAGGTTCAGGGGAAAAAAGGTAAAGGAAAAAAGAGCAGAATATTTACGTCTCCTCGAAAATAAACACCAATACGTGGCACGAAACGCGAGTTTTCGCATTTCCCGGCTGCATGACCGTTTTTCACCCGTAGAAAAAAGTAAAAAGGAGAAAGGACGAGGTGGAAGAAGAGGAAGGGGAAAGGCAAAGCTTGCGTCGAAATTCGAATGGAAAAACGTCGACGGGGGGTTCATTTCGTTCTGGCCATCGTTTCGAATCCCATTCCGAACTCGGATCTCATTCTGGACACGCGTGATCCGGATTAGAAACGTCCGATTCCTCTGTTTTAGATTACCCGGGTCGTTTTGTCGCATGCAAAAGTTGGAAATCGAAGATGAGCCAGCAAGATATCATGTAAATTTTCCCTCGTTTTCATATTTCGATAACCCCTTTTCCTTTTGTTTCTGGCGAATAATTTTAGAAGAAATTGAACGGCGATGGTGGTAGAAAAACTCTAGTTTCGTTTTTATTCTGTCTCTCCTTATTTTTCTCATATTTGCAAGGCTGAATATTTAGACAAATAGTTAAAGGGAAGCGCTTCGACGGAGTTTGAGAGAACAGGTGGTAGAAAAACTTTGGAAATTTTATTTTTCTTCCTTCCTATTCTATTTCGCGTATTTTTTATAGTTGTATGGGTGAATATTTCAGCGAACAGTTAACACGGGAAAATATTGTAATAGACGAAGTTCGTGAAGGAAAAAACGATAGAAAAATTTGAAAAATTTTAGTTATTCTTGCTTTTATCCTACTCGTGTTTTCCTGATATTTCAAACGGCGAATATCCAGACAAATAGTTAAAATTCAACAATATTGTATATAAATACAATTTGAGACAAAATCATTTCCCTATTCATAAACTTGCCATTGTACATTCCCACTTTGTACAGTCAGCTCTCCTTCAGCTATCGTCCACGCAAATCCAACCTTCTTCTTTATGCTAATCTGAAGTACCTGTACATCAATATGAAGTTGATTTCTCACACACGATATGTATCATGCACAGGTAAGAGGAGAAGCGGAAAGATTTGCATACGTCGATGGTTGTTCCTTTATAGCGGCACGTGTAACGGAAAATATCAAGAGTGGCCACTTTAGACTTACATTGCGCTTTATAAACATTCAACAAGTGGCAACGGTTCCTTCGACTTGTGGAACTTCTCAGTTCGCCGAGTGTTCCTTTTAAAATCGATCGAACTGCATAAGTATTTCTCCGCGGGACGAACTTTCGCTGTTTAGCTTGCCACCATTAAATGGGATTCTTTCCAAGTACTGCTAGCTCGCACCACCGTGAAATCGATGGCGAATTCAGCATCGTGCCAACGGAATACACCCCTGAATTTTGTTGAATGTTTTACCACCGCCAACTTCTCATGTTAATCCACGATGTTGAACTTTTAAGACGGTTGGGAGGACTCGTTGAACGAGATTTAATTCGGTGCAAGCATTACGATGTATTTAGTTGCTTGTTTCTGTTTTGTTTGAGGTGAAAGTTTGGGATGGTGGCTAAACTAGTGCAGCCACGTGAACAAGGTAAAGATATCGGTACTTTAGAGATCATTTAAAATCTATTTCCGTACGTGTTGTAAGTCTAATGTATTGGATTGGCAACTAAGTGATTGCGTATTTTAAATAAGAAGGAAAATTCAAAATTTTTACTTAAAAATATAACTTTATTCAATTAGGTATCGTCCGTTTTTGTCGATCACCTTTTGGCATCTTTCAGGCAGTGCCATAATTCCATGTTCATAAAACTTCTGATTTTTGTCAGCAAAAAGCTGAGTTAAATGTGATTTTACATCATCAGCGTCATTAAAAGTTTTACCATTTAAGGAGTTCTGCATGGAACGGAATAAATGGTAATCTGAATGCGCGAGGTCAGGGCTATATGATGGATGTGACAACATATCTCAAACTAGTTTCAATAATTTTTGGCGAGTGATCAAAGATGCGTGGAGCTTTGCATTATCATGCTGGGAAACAACACCCTTACGATTTGCCAATTCAGGCCGCTTTTCTTGAACTGCATCGCTCAGTTTGGCGAGTTGTTGAACGTACACGTTTGAATTAATCGTTTGGGTTCTTGGTAAAAGATCAAAGTACAGAATTCCTTTATAATCCCACTAAACTGACAGCATAATCTTTTTTTGCTGAATCTCAGCTTTTGATGTCGTCTGGGCTCGTTCATCTTACATCACCCACGATCTTTTTCGATTAACGTTGTTATAAACTACCCACTCTGCGTCGTCAGAAATCAGTCGTTTCATAAATGGATCAATTTAGTTGCGTTTCAGAAGTAAATCGCAGATGCTAATGCGTCGCGTCAAATGAATTTCCTTAAGCTAATAAGGGACCCATAAATCGAGTATCTTCACATAGCCAAGCTGTTTTAATTTTTTTTAATGCATGTATGCGATACATTGAGCTTCTCTTCAATCTCACGCGTTGTGCTATGACGATCTGAATCAATAATGGCCTTGATATGGATCTTATTAATTTCAACTGGACGGCCAGATCGCTGAGCATTTTTCAGTGAAAAATCACCAGAACGAAAATTGGCAAACCAATTTTGACACTGCCTTTCTTTCAAGACTTCATTCCCATATACGGCACATAACTTGTGTGCTTGCGATGCGTTCTTGCTTTCTCGGAAATAATACAATAAAATGTGTCTGAAATGCGCGTCTTGTTCTTCCATTTTTAAATTGGCATACAAACAAAATTAAATAACTAATCGATAGAATTTTTTTACTAAATTAAAGGTGGAAGTCCAAACAACAAGAAAACAATATAGGTTAGATGCTTTGAACACGTTGACAAAACAAAAGAATGTGCTAAGGCCATATATTGACGAAATCCGCAATCACCTAGTTGCCAACCTAATAATTTCGTTAAGTACAGTTTGATTATTGTTTTATCTTTAGATATATTTCCATGTATTCGTATATGTACCTTTTTGTATTCTCGCTAGGTTTTCTAATTATATTTGGATGTTAATATTAGCATAACGATGAGGGATCACGAGGAGATTGAAAGTAATATTGGCGTTAGGTTGCAAGTATAAACATAAGACAGTTAGAGAGAAATTAATCTTAAGGTTAGCCCGATATACAAAGTGCGACATGACTGTGGTGTGGAGGGACGAGTACTCACTTTTCTAAACCAAGTCCATTTTATGTCCCACTGGGGGCTAAAATTGCAACATATTATCACGTTGACTGCCGCGCGTGTTTTCAATGAAATCTCCTTCAGACCACGAGTGCCGTTGTACCAAACGTACTCTGCTAGATACTGCCACCGATATTTTAGATAATTTAAAATCTCTGCCCTAATTCGTTAGAATGTCGAAAGGAAAAATGGAAAACTTATTTCTTAGTGAGTCAAATAGCAGCAAAAAGAAAGCTTTTACGAGGCTTACAGAGATTCGGATAGTAGCGATGAGGAAGAAATCAGATTTCCTAGAAATAGAAATATAAATAGAATTACATCGTCTGATTCTGATTCGGATATTGATAAGTGCAATCGTAGTGATACTGAATCTAATGAAGAGACTGTTGACGAGATTTTACAAGAATTGGTCATTGAGGAAGAAAGAGGAACTGATGATACCGAGGAAAGTACAATTCAATTTGGTGAATGGAATGAATTTAGTGGTCGACAGAAGTCATTTCCTTTTCCCGAGACAGACGGCTTCATTAGGCAATTACCTGCCGATGTCAATCCATATGATGTGTTCCAGCTGTTTGTTGATGACAAAATAATAAACTTGTACCAGAAAATTGTAACAAGGAAGGATGTAAATATTAGAAGATTTAGAGAATTATTAGCTGCAAAATTATTAGGCTTGTCTAAAAATTCAAAAAATCCTTGTCTTCCACGGAATCAGTATAATATCGTCGTTCGGAAAAATGATTCCGGAAGAAGCATTAGACGCGCATGCAAACTATGTTATGGAGATAAAAGACGTCGAACGAATCGATCAAAGACACGGGAGAATTTAAAGAAAACAACAACTTATTGTCCAAATCGTGCCGACCAAACTCAGCTTTGTATAGAATGCTTCAAAGTTTTACATTCTAAATAATTTTTTTAATAAACCATTTTCGCATTACTTTTATAACAATTCAATAGTTTTATTGCTTCCTGTGGAATATCTTTTCAAATACCTACGACGGTCCTTCGTAAGTAGTCAAATAATTGTCACCCGAATACGGGCGACACGACCGCAATACAAGCTTTTGCCGTCACCCGAATATGGGCGACAGTCAACGTGTTATTATTATTTTGATTATTAAGGTTAAATGATGTATTCACCCATAAACTCGATATAAATTGCTCTAACAAAATATTGATCAAAAGATTGACTTTTAAAGCAAATATTTAGTCAAATATCGATCAAATATTAGAACGTTTATAGATTTTCGTTACTATGTCTGTATGACTCGTCAAAGCTTAAAATATATAGATTAAAAATAAAATAATATTGATGGAAACGTCGCTTAATAAATCCTTACTATCCATCTATTGTAGATCGTTCAGTTTGGTCGTTGTGTGACAGTTTGTTTATTAACTGTTTTAGAAAAATTGATGATGGAATATTTATGATGCATACAGTTGAAAATAAATAGGGGAAATAGGTGTAAGATGACGATCAGCTCATTCAGATGATTTAGTTAAATATAACGATGATTGATGTGATACTGATACTGCAAATCGTATGAAGCAAGCGGCGATTTATTGATGCATGAATTTACATGTAGCTGGCGATTTTACACGGTTTCTGATTCTAAATTCATTACGTATTACGCATTCTGATATTTAAATTCATTACATATCACGGATTCCGATCCTAAACTCATCACATATCACGGATTCTCATTCTAAATTCATTACGTGTTACAGATTCTGTTTCTAAATTCATCACAAACTAAAATTGTAATCTAAACATTGTCGAAAAATACTCGGGAATTTCAGGTCCATCGACAATTGTAAAATTACAAAAATATTTTTAAACACGTCAAACACACTGCTGTCTACCACGTTATTATTTACAACTTACATGCTTTATTTATTAATTTGTCCGAAAAGTGTTTTTCTTTTACAGTCACGTCTTTTACAACGACGCATCTTTATGCAAACATGAAACCTAATCTGTCGAACGTTGTAATCTTTATCTTGGTAGAACAAAATAGATCATACGTAATTCGATAAAATAATATAAAACGAAAAATGTTGCGCATCCATTATTTCCTTATAAAACGAAAGAAACTTTTCGGACGACCTAATATTATGATAGGTACTAATATGTATTAATACTTCAACTAATGAATGAATTAATCGATTGATGTACGAAACTCGCTCACAAGTCTATTTGCCCGATCTTTTCACCTATGTACTTTGATTCTGAGTTCGTCACACGGTACATTACGGTACAAAATTTGTCCAAATATATCGCGGAATCTGACGCCCACCAGCAATGATAAAGCTCGTGCCTCCTTCAAACGAGCTTAAACACGAATGAAGGGACATTTTCAACGAGCCATACGAAAATAGCTCGTAAAGCAGCAATAAAATGTGAATTTTCTGCTCGCTGAAACGTTCGAATGCCCGAAACCCGGGCTTTACCCGTTTTAAACGGGGTAGAGGGGGCTTCATAAAAATTTGAATGCAATTCACTCGCGGGTACCTCGCGTGTGTCGCCCAATTTTCCCAGCTTTTTTCATGAAAATTTCTCTTCCTCTCCCTATTATACACAAAGATAGAAAGACATAGAGAGGGAAGAATGCAGAGAGGAGAATGAGACACGGAGAGATGGATCGATTCGAGCGTTTATATTTATTACCAGTTTGTCGTTTCGCTATTCTAATTTCAATTGCAACCCGACACCAGGCTGCCTGTAATTACGAACGTTTAAAAGCTTCGGCGACGTGTACTTTAGTTTGTAAACAATTTCAAACGCACCCAAGCCCCCGTAAGCCGAATTAATGGGCTCACTTTTAATTACCACTCCGCGTGCGTCCGGACGCCATTCGCCACTCCCTTTTTTTTTTCGTCGTTTAATTTAATTGTTCGTAACGATTACTCGCCATGCTTTTTTAGTTCAATTGCAGCTGGTAAGTTCGTACGTCTTCTCGTCTTTCTATCCCCATCCCCAACAGTGCAAGCAAGTTCTCGCGAAATTGAACGAATTTTTTTTCCAGCCAGCTGGATGCGCGACGCTTTTTTCGCACAGGCTTTTCCAGGCAGTTGCTGTTGCTGGTTTATAGGATGGTTTGAAAAAGATCGACGCGTTACGTTTCTGGGGCTTTTAATTTAGCGATCGAGGAAGCTTGGAAGGAATTTTATGGCGAAAGCTGGAGAACGTTTCGAATTTACGCCAAGGGTTGCTGAAGACCAACGGTGTCTATGTTTCGTATTTTTCATGTAGAAGTTGAATATTAAGAGATTTAAGGGTTTTCGAGTTATGGAGTTTTAGTAGATTCGAGTAAAATAAATTAGTGGCATATAATATCGGAAAAACAATAAGAAAGAAATCCAACAATAAGTGACGTTACTAAATTCATACTATACACATGTACATGCACAATTCATATTATATACACGCTACAATACCGTTTCTCAATGATGAACGAGCTTATCATCCCCGGTTAACGGGATCATCATATAACATAATAAAATCATATAGATATATATATATATATTTGTGGATAATACAACGACACCCAAAGACTCACACTGCTTTCTACCTTTACCTTAGTGATCGAAGCAAAGTTAAGATATACTTTATGTGGACCTGATTAAAGTTTAGTGCCCTTTAGTACACTAACCCTTTCCTCCAGTGTATGCATATCTGTCATGAATAAAATATCAATCTTAGAAATTCAATACCCGTGCAGGACACCATTAGCTTTGCACGACTCGCTCTATATAACTTACAATGCCCAGTCTCCAACTTTAATACACACTTTCTACAGGAAGTCAGTTTCTGAAAAGTTTGAACCAACGTCGTTCCACGATGTAGAACGATTTATCAGTGCCTGGAGCGGCCCGATGGGGTTGCATAAAGACTCGAGGTTCACCGAGCCGATTCGTCACTGCGAATAATCGTCAGAACGAAGTTGATTTTATTGGCAATGAGCCTCGGTTATCGATCGCTCGGATGATAACGCACATCCGTAAATAATAGCAAGTCGATTGAACGAGAGTTACCGATCGTTGAAACGCGTCTCAGTTGGTCCAGTTGAAAAACGTCTCGCAGTTAAATTACTCATCTTGGCGCGCCGGTGAAATAAATATGGCAGTGAGCGTGTAACTACCTGCCTTACGTCGAGCGAACCATCGACGTTTACAGACGCGTTCCGCCGTATTTACGGCCGCAAAAAGCGCGGTTCCGTTCGCCGTTACGTCTTCCTTGGGCGACGAGCCGCACAGCTTCCCGTTCAGTTTTACTCGCGCAACAGCACCAGGGTAACGAAGGTTGGTGTAGGAGTTTTTATTGCTCGGTTATGTCCGCGGACGTCGGAGAAAATCTTTCAGGGTTTATCTCTGCGCGCACGAAGATGTGGAAATGGAAAATAAAGGTTTAAAGGCTGATGAAGATCTGTGTTGCGGCGAAAGAAAACGGTGAATCGGTGGATTAAGTTTAGTCAGCTGGTTCGAGGAATTCGTATTCCAAGGATGTTAGAGATATGTATCTGATGAATAGGGGAAAACGTGGTTAAATTAGGTTTTGTTATCGATAGACTTCGGATTTTTATGTAGGTTTATATCTTTGTGGGCGCAACTACAGAAACAGAACTTAAATAGAGATTCGTCCTATATATTAAAAGATACAACGAGTATTTCGAATTTAAATATTTCATATGCTTTTCCATATTATTTTGTACACTTTTACATCTTTAGATTTTGTACAAATACATAAAAATACGTAGTAATTACTACGGATGTGTTAACGAGTGACGAGAATGATTTTATCTTAAAAGGATATAAGGAATTGTTAGAGTAGTTTATATAGAAATATTGTACCAGATAAACAGTTTACGTTAAATAAACAATTTGGAAGTTTTTAATTTCAAAGTATGTAAGTAAAGATGTAACAATCTATCAATTTAGAAGCTTAAAAAATTCCATAAGAATAATTTGTTGATAACAATTTATATTTTTGTTGAAACGAAGAAATTTTTGTTAACAACTACAATTCTACGAGCTAGTAACGCCGTCAGCCATGCTTTCCTTCGAGATTAGTGATAAACTACACCGGCAGCGATATTTTATCGACGATGCTTCGAATTTATTTCGCTTGGCGTGCTACGGGGCGGTTCTTTCGCGTGATTCTTACCACTGAGAGGCATAAGAAAAAGGAAGCGAAGGAGAATATAGACTTGGACAGAACGGGCGAGGAAAACCCAAGGAGAATGAAACTTAAAGGAACTGCTCGAGATTTTGCGAAATTTATGACCAAGTATAATGGCGAACGCTGAATTTTCTTTCTCAAAAGCTGCCACGTAATTCTGTCAACCAATCCGGCACATTTGTACGCTTTCCTGCTTAAGAAACTCTACCGTGGCAGCCTCTTTTTAAGAGCAGCTTGCTACTGTTAAAGTTTTCCTGGAAAGTTTGTGAGATTTCATTTATATAGAAGTGTGTACCCTGGACAGGAGTATATCGATATTTGTCCATTAAAGTTGGTAATTTCAATAGTTGCAATATTAAAAATCATTTTCAGTATTTGAAGAAAAATTTTGGCGCAGAGTTGAGACAAGAAAAATGTATTTATTTACGCATATATTCTATTTTCGTCTTTTTCAATCACAATCGTATCTCTATCTTAGAATAGCTTTGAAGGCTGAAGTAAATTATTTTAACTTTTATAACTATTCCTACCGTATTTCCCAGATAAATAAATGGAATCTACACGTTTTCTTTTTCAAAAAATGCTCGTTTACTTTTTCTGAAATTTACATCATTTGTCACTTCAAGCCTTCAATTATGTTACAAGTTTGCATTGAAAGATGTTTGACGATGTTTGAACCGTAATAAAATTGATATTCGATCGATACTTTATTAATTTTATTAATTTTGTTCACGATAGTAAAAAGTTCAGTTATTCTATGCCACGATATCCAAGATCTGCGAATACGAAACGCCCCGATTCTACTTGATCGCAATATTGAAATTTCGCGGGTATAACAGCATAACAGAAACTTTATTAATTTTACTTTGTACACGACGGTGAAAAGCTCAATTATTGCCGATCTGTAAAATCTGCAAATACAAAAAGGCTGCGATTTCAATTCGGTCGCGATTTTTAAATTCCATCCGCAGGTTCGGTCGTAAAGCTTCAATAACAGAGACCATTCGTCGCGCGATAAACGTTGCAAATCCTGGTGTAACGCCGGTAGTTTCGAATGCACGATTCATCACCTCGTCGATCACCGGAACGATAGAGTGGAAGCGCATCTCATCATACGGAAATATTTATACACCGACTACGGTGAATACGATCGATGTAGGTACGCACGATGACAAAGTTTGAAGGAACTTGTCTGAATTATACATGTTGGAGCTGCATGCTTCCTGTTTTTCTCTATTTTCCCTTGCGTTACTCGCGCAACATCGCTCGAAACTATGTGTAACCTTTCGTTTGTACAAATCGATGAGGGATACTTGGATGTAGCATTCGCCAACGTGTTTCGAGTTCCCGAGTCTTTCTGCTCTTCCTCTTTCAACGAGACGACACAGCTGTTTGCGTGCCATTTTCGTGACCGCGTTGATACTGTTGATTCGATGTTGCTCGTAAACTTTTCTGATACCGGAACTCGGCAATCCTTTCGTTTCTTCATAGATATTTTAGTCTTTTTACTGTGTGAAATATAGAAGTTGTTTGGGTGTTAGGAAGTTTAATTTAAGAACAGTTGACGATATTTATCTTACTAACATGTTATATTTGTTACTTTGCGTATCATTTGCTCGGAGATATTTATCACCACCTTCTACGGATCTTTTTACGCGTAGTTTTTCATCTTTTTTTAT
Organism: Bombus pyrosoma; assembly: GCF_014825855.1. Classification (NCBI taxonomy): domain Eukaryota; kingdom Metazoa; phylum Arthropoda; class Insecta; order Hymenoptera; family Apidae; genus Bombus; species Bombus pyrosoma. The sequence continues at coordinate 7,817,290 of NC_057777.1, read as the reverse complement.
GCAGACTCGTATATGTCAGAGAGTTTAACGTTACTTCGTGGAACCAGAGTTCTAATTTTTCATAAAATAATTTTCCTAACTGTAACTTTCTTAGTAACTTTCGGATACAAAAATTATGCTTATGCATTACGCTCGATGCATGAAATAAATAATAATTTACATATTATCAGATAATAAATATAGATATATTTATTTGCAAACAATTTTATAATTAAAATTTTATTTTAATATCTATGACGAATTTTCAGGACGAAGTAGATGAAATTGGCAAATTTTAATTTGAAATCTAATTTGAAGTACAAATTTTCAAGGGGATATATATACTATAGGGAAATTAGCTTTATTCGTAAGTTTTTCTGTTTATTTAATAAGATATACAAAGAATTGGATAAGGCATTACAGCTCAAAATGACGTCAATATATCTGCTGTTTGAATAATACTATTTTTCATCTAATGGCCCATAAAAATTTAACTTTAAGAATTCTGTATGCATAACATTCACGATCGTCTATAGACTATACTTTGACGTCAGCTATGTCTCAATAACCGCCGTTTATTTCCTCATTCGTTACATTTTACGATCGCAGACAACAGAGATGCACAACAGAAATACTCTGCGCTCTGAGCTAACAAGTCAAAACCTAGCGCAATTTCGTGTCTTCCATATAACTACTAATTCATATACTATAAATAGATCAGTGCCTCTCAACCCCATCATATCGCTAAATTTCTCTATGATAATTCTGTCGTGAAGCGATTTTCACAAAAATCTCATATTAAAATTTTCAATCTCATGTAGTAAAAGTGGAAAAAAAAGTATTTTTTTACATCCCTCCTCCTCCATACAGTCTATTCGAAACATTGAATTACACTAAAAAAATCTGAATTGAAAATAAACAAGATTATTTTGCCAAAAAGCAAAATCTTTTAACATCCCATGCATTCATTACGCTCAATACGCCAAATCTATACTGAACCTTATTAATTTATATGATTTATATCAGATATAAAAACTTGTAGCAAATTTTATACCAGAAGATTGATGTTCTGCCTTATCAAAACTCATAAACACTCTTTTCCAACACATTTTAAAAGAAAATTCTTCCCCAAATTACTCCCCTCATTTTCTTTCAACGCGCAGCCTAAGCTAACCACTCGATTCACGCTAAACCTTATCACAAAAGCCGTGAATACTTCCAGCCAATTACCCCGAAGATAAAAATAATCGAATAATCCGAAAGATTTACCGACGGCAACGTCATCTTTCACTTTGCGTTTCGCATGATTTATTCGCGGTCCCTGTAGACGGAATAAGAGGGAAAAATGGTGAGTTAGAGTCGCATCCAGGCCACGCAGAGGGTGACTGGGGGTGGGTTAGAGAAGCAAGCGGCGGGGTTGAAAGCGTACGAGTCCGAGCAAAGTCAATGGCCGGCGAGCAAGGGCGTATAAATCTGAAACTTAAATTTAGATCGGCTCTGAAACGATGCTTTTCCCTTCCACACGTCGTTCTATCAGTTTGTCGGCCAGTGCTGCCGCCCTATCCGTCGATGTTCGAACCGGAAAACGCGTTTTCACGAAGGCGGTTCTTTATGACGGTCATCGTGCGTCGACCGTACTCTCCTTGGCCAGGGTCATGGTCTTTCGTACTGGTTCAGGATTATGCTTTACGACGCTGTTACTGCACCAGGAATTTTACCAAGCCTTGTTCTTTATACATATTGTGCGCTGTATCTCGTTTCATTTATATCTTCCCGCTATTTTTAGATGTTCGTCGGAAGTAAGAATTACGCACGTGATTCGAGTGAAAGGTTTTTTGGTAGAACGAGTAATGGTATCTTGTTCGAGAGTTTGTTTTTACGAAAGTGATTTTTATTTGAGAATTTTCGTGTAATTTAATGATCGATATTGTTGATGGCAATTGTTACTCGTATTTAGTAAGAGCGGAAAACTTTTTTCAGTTCAAGGAGAAACGAAAGCTTGTTCGAGAATTCGTTTCTAAAAGAATGACTTTTATTTGAGCAGTTTTATGTAATTCGATGGTATATTTGATCGTTTGAGAATTCGTTTTTTCTATTTTTATGTATTCCTGGTAAGCGGGAAATAAATTTGGAAATTGTAAGCTATGCTTCCTAAAATTATCGGTATTGGATGTTTTGAAACTACAAGGTACAAATAAATGTAACCACGTGTTTAATAAATTTCTCGGTTTTCTTCGGGAATACGTTAATCGAACTTGTAAAGAAGTGTTTTTATTTTTTTCTTCAAAATTTGAATGAAGAAGCTGAAACACAAAGCGATCCTCTAAAGAATAAACGATACTTACTGACAATATCGAGCCAGTTCGGTACAGCAGCAAGTTGGGAGAAAATTAAGAATCCCCAACAAGGCTGTTCTTTTTTTATTATTTAACTTGGTGTTTTGTTTCCCGTAATATCATAGCCGATATTAAGAGAAGTTTTACAAGCCTGGTCTCGAGTATCACTTTGATCCACTGCTTCTGATACACTTTAGTCTGGCCGAAGTTTCATAATTAGAAAGTTTATCGCGGCAGGAAAACTGCTAGGAAAAGTGCGCGCGTCTGGCGTCAGCATTTCCTTATCGACAACTTTAATAACGTTTTGTGATTATTAATTCGGGCAAAAGCACCCTGCTTTCTCTTGATATCTGTATTTGATCGGAACACGTGAGCTTTTCAGCTTTCGAAATGCTCGATCCATGGGCAAAGTTCCTGTTCGTTCTGTAGTTTGATTGCAATGGAAAGCGAGTTTATGCGAACGAAAAGCTGTTGATCGTTTAATTAAATTCTGCGAGCTTTTCACTTTATGATCGTTGAAATCTGATGGTGTTTCAGCAGCGAAAGGAAAGGGATAGAACGAGCAGAAATCTTATGTACGTACCGTTCCTTGAATAGAAGTTGTACAGTACGGTCGGCAAAATTGAATTGCTTTGGAGTTTTCAGCTGTAATTTTGGTTAAATTACTGACATTTAGTAGTGTGTTTTACTTTATGTTTTATTCGTTTTATATTCTAAGCAAGAATCTGTTTGTATGTATAGATATGCATACTCAACTTTTAAATTACTGTATTATATTAGGTTGTCCGAAAAGTTTCTTTCGTTTTATAAGGAAATAATAGATGCACAATGTTTTTCGTTTTATATTAGTTTATTGAATTATACACGAATATGATAATAGAAATAAAGCGAAATGGATCATACCTAATTCAATAAAATAACATAAAACAGAAATTGTTGTTCATCTATTATCACTTTATGAAACGAAAGAAACTTTTCGGACAACCCAATACATTTATTCGAATATATTCGTATTACCGACATATATATTGATGTGAGGGGCAAAGTATCGAAGGTATCGACCAAGTATGAGATATATTTTTTACGTGATTTATGTTATATTTATTATAGAAAATTTGTTCAACGAATTGTAACTAAGGAAATATATTAAAAAGCAGGGACAAAATTTTACGTATCTTTATATGAAATTTATTTACATTTGATTAATTACAACTAGATCCAAAATAAAGAATTTTAGAAATATTTGAGAAGAAAGAAAGCAACAAAATTATATCGCGTAAACATTTTTCTTAGATGAATATAACTTGTAACAATAATACACACGGCAAGGAGAAGAAAGTAAAGAATTAGAATTGGCAACGAGCTTGCCCCTCTCTTCTTTTTAAATTCCCTAGTCAACAGGTTAGTAAAAGAACAGTAAGGGTTGGCATCTTACAAATTTAACTCTCAGCCTGCCGCTCGAACGAAACGAATACAGTCCACCGCATGTTACTGTTATTTCTGGCGACAGTTTTTAACTAGTGCAATCTGCGAATAAAGCGTTGCCTGCTCGTCGAGCACCGGTTAACATCTGCGAGTCGTTTTCCATCGTTATTTTCACCGGGGTTCGTCGAATCCTCCCTTTTTATTCTTTCTTCATTCGCTACCAACTCCCTGTAGAACTCTCTTTTAATTATCTCGCCTCTTAAAACATGAAACTTTAGCGTCTATATAAATTTTACGATCCATATGACACGATGTAACGTTTTACAGCAACTTATACGTTTGCCAGATCTGCAACTAAAATTTATTTCCTCTTTGTTTGTTGCATACACGTGGATTGTGCGTATTTATGCAAATTCGTATTTTCGTGTTTGACATTTTCTCATTTTTTCATTATTATATCGAAGGCTAATAATATCTCGTAATAAACAACACATTTGATTATTCTGTGAAAAGTTCAAGCTCGAATTTAAATTCACTTTATAATTATGTTGCCTCGTCTTTTAAAACTCGTTTCTTCGCCAATTTTACGACCTATGAATATGACGTACGTAATACTCCAAAACAGTCTGCGCGTTTTCAGAGTCCAACATTTACGTCTGCTTTCAAGTTATATGATAATTTTTACGTTTACGCAAATATTACACATAAATTAATTCGTTTTAACGAGTTGAGCGAGTTATCCCTTAATTAAAAAAGCTTTTACGATCACGCAACTACATAATTATTAATAAATATAATTACATGAGTGTTAATAAAGCCAAATAAATTTCTATGAGATTGGTTCTATTCCTCATAAATATAAATATAATACGATTAGTTTCTAAGGGACACGAAAGAAAAGAAGTAACTGAAAATAAGTGAAGATTACATAAAAAATTTTTGCAATCTGAGCGACGAATTAATTCACCTTTTTTGGTTAACAGGTCCAAAACTCTAAATACTGCGCAAGACCGTTTCTTCCAAATTACATAATTGTTCCTTTTAATATTAAAATTTGAAATTTAAATAGAAGAGTTTCTGTTATATTTTTACTATGAAGCAGACAGCGGGAATATGTATAGGAATAACGATGTTTCAAGTGAAATTTTTGCTACCGAGAAATTTAATTACCGCTGTATTTATTGAACTGTAGGAAACACACGCGTGCCGCGCAGCCGTCTGTGAAAGTAATTAATATGAACGAAGGTAGAGAGGCGATTCTCGTTTGCTTTTTCTGCGTCCAAAAATCAAGTTCCACAGAGAGTTCTGCGTTTGATGTTGATTCCGTTCGAGACCGATCGGATTACCCTCGGTTTATACTTTGACTGACAGCTCGACCAGCTTGTAGTTTGTTCGCAATAAATGAATTTTTTGAAAGCACGAACAGTAGAGTCGTCGGTATTTGTTTAATCCAACGGCATTTTTCCTATTATGTATCTCCCTAAAGAAACTCATCGTTCATTTTGATGAATTTCACGAACCTTGTTCGATGCTGTTTCCGATATATCCGAAGCATCAAAGTCATAATTTTTATCTCGATTGACTTGAGAGCAGCTACGAATTCTCAAACGCTAAAAATCTTAGAAATAGCTACAGATCTATCGACTCTATGTATGTTAGCAAATTTTCCAAATTTTCTTTAGTTATAATAAACATAGCTTTGCTTTCCAACATGGTAATTTTACAAATAGCAAGCGATCGATGCAGTTTACCACTAAAATACTTTGCCTCTAATAGTATTTTTGAAAAAATGTTCTATAATCCATAAAATCTTGGCTCGTCCATTCATCGCAAGTTTTTCATTTACGAACTTGGCCATTGTGTGCATCTGTCATTATTTATTATATATATATGTAATAATGTAAATCTTTGGGGTAAATAAGACGAACGATTTTGGAAAATCGAGTTTATTTTGGGAATAAGTTAAATTATATACAATAGGAATTAATAACAAATCTACTACAAATTTTACCTGGAAAATCGAGAATCGATTTTCCAAGCCCTAAATTACCGTTTTTCTCTCGCCATCTCACCTATTCAGTAAAATAGCTGCCGGTTGGCGGGTAGTTTGAATTTTATAGAATTTACATATATATTCATTATTTATATTAGGTTCAGGAAGAACTGTTAAGTTTTAACTTATAAGCAAATATATAGTAAAAATAGATAACACGTAAATATTTATATAAAATTGATTATATTGATAAATATTGATTTTCGGCGACCTGGATATTGCGAAGTTCCTGACCGTTTTCATTTTGGGCTAAGTTTTTCACTCAGTTCTATTGCCGTCTTATCAGAAGGTTCATCACTCTGCTTACTCCGTGGCCAGGCCCTCTTATCACTTTGCACGTGTCACGGGGTACCGTGAGCCCGTGACTTCGACTCATCGGTTCCATGCACGCTATCCTCGGTGGTGAACAACAACAACGTCAACAGGGTCACTTCTCGGCACTTCGAATCTATAACATCCGCGATTCTTGGAAAGGTGCTCGTAACACCACTCAAAACCACTATTGAGGCTAAACCCTGATGACACACCCATTTATGGTGTCGGCTATCAGCAGTACAATATTCTTGGAAATGGATCGACACCACACGATGCGTCGACCTTGACACATGCATATCCTCTACGCCCCTGACATATCCATCGTGTTTGAGCTTTGAACAACTTCAAGTATTTTACGTTTTTATGATATTCTGTGTTCTTCTAAGAAATATATCGCTTGCCTGCGCTATAGTTTATGTAAAATAAAATTTCAATTTATACTTTTTTATTTCGTATGTCTTGTATTCAAAACAGAGAAACTGCAAATCAATAAAATTATTTCCTACATTTTTGCAGAAATAAGTTTCTCTCCCATTTCTTGAAAAACGAAAGGTCACCCATCACTTTCTCAAAATGTTCGTCTTCGCTCTTGCTATCACCGTATTATAAAAATTTCGATACCTGAAAAGCGATCAACCGTTGGGTACCTCGTGAAACTTTACCAAAGAACGCGTCTTATCGGCCACGAATTTTTAACGTCCGATCGAGTCGCGACACGTAGACGGTGAAACGTCGATTCCGCGCGAGCAGCTTCTCGCTTCTCTCCTGTATAACTTGCTGATTTTATCAGCGATGCGTGTCACAAAGTCCTGGCTTCGGTTCGTTGCGTGCACACTCACACACGTACACTCGATCAACCGTGTACACGCGCGCGCCCCGCCACCATCTGCTATATGCCAGCGGAGCATTTCGTGATTTAATTAATTAGCACGAATTAATCCCAATTAGCGAATCTTGTCTGACGACTGCGAGGTGAGTGGCTCCTCTCTCTTCGTTATGCACGAACGGTGTGCAGCTGCTTTCACACCGGGGCACCTACGTGACACAATGTATCTTTGGCCATGCTGAATTTATTCGCGGCCCCTTATGGTTCGAAAGGCTGAGATAGAGAGAAGAGAAGATGTTTCCCGTGAAAATGACGTTTGCTGGAAAATTTGCTCGTTCGATGTTATAATGGATTTAGGAATATTTTGCAATGTTAGGAATTTTAGGAGTTTCTGTCGATACGATTTGGAGAGGATTGTTGGTCATTGTAGAGGATGATTGGTTTGTTCGAATAACGAGATAACTCGCTGTTGAAAACCGTCAAGTATATTTAAAATGATAAATTAATACAGACAATAATCGCTCGTACTAACAGATTCGCTAAAGACAGTGTAAATCGCTAATAAGGTCGTTGATAACTCGTTGATAACTGATAGATACTGTCTTTAGCGAATCTGTTAGTACGAACGATAATTGTCTGTATTAATTTATCTATCATTTTAAATATACTTGACGGTTTTCAACAGCGAGTTATCTCGTTATTCCATCCTCTACAGTGACCAACAATCCTTTACAGATTCGTAGGACGTTGAAGTCTTTAAAACTACTTGTCAATAAGTGGTGGAACTTATAGAAATTGCGTGTTATTGAGGATGTCAGTGATTTTTTGCAAAGTTTATGGATAAAAGCCTGTGTTTCCTTCTTTCATTATACAAATATATTTATTAGCGAGTTGAAAGCATATTGACTCGCCTGTTTCGTATCATTTTTATATTGTTCTTTGAAAGACTCTCTATTATTTCTAATAGCTTAGAATAGCATTCGTCAGATACATTATTTAGTTATCACGATGTACTTCAAGTATCATTTTGAATTAATGGGATAAATCATAGTGTCTTTTGGGTTGTGAATTTAATAAAGAACTAATAAATCGAAATGTTGTTTCCTTATTGTATATTAAAATTGTTGTTTGTGCTCATAAGTCACAATACTTAACACATTGTTGACCGGTCACGAGTTGACTCGTGTTTTCATGGCCAAACGTTGTCGACCGGCTACGAGTGAACTCGTGATGCGCCTTTTTTCGCATCAGCGTCGTTTAACTTTAAAGTGGTCCAAAAAAATGAACATTTTTCTGATAAACTGCACCTTGTTCAATGCATATAAAATGTACTGCACCTATCTGCCAGAAAATAAAACAAGATACAAAAATTTCTACTGCAAGTAACCAGGGAATGGATAACTGTGGATTCCAAAGAATGCAGCATTGCACCTGACACTTCTCGAATTTCTAAAATAGCTCCTTATAATGATGCACCCTTCAGACTTTCCGGAAAACTAAGAGATCACGTCTTAGAAAAAATAGTCACTGGCAGAGAAACAAATCCGACTAGAGCGCGTGGAGTATGCTCTTCAAAAGGAAGACGCAGCGAAATTAGATATATTTGCAAAAGCTGTTGTGTACCATTACACGTAGGTGATTGTTACACTGTTTATCATACGAAAAAGAAATATTAAAATAAAACTTATTAAAGTTTATTTATATCGTTTTACTTCCACATCAAATTACGAAATAATAGCCGGTGTCATGAGATAAATTCTCAGTAAAATTGCCGGTCAACAATGTGTTAAGCTTCGACATTTTGAAGCTCTTTTTATACTTGTTTCATTGTAGCCTTCATTTTCATCATTTTGGCACATATCTTAGTTCCCGGTTTTGTATTAATACTTTCACGAATATCTAAAATATGTCGCGTGAAATATTTGCAATTATTAAAAAATCATTGATACAATCACAAGCGTGCACTCTAAAATAATAGGCACATACACAGGTGGTTGATTAACACAAACCTCGACCAGAACTCTAAGAAGTAAAACATTATAATTCCCATGACTAAGAAATTTGCCATATCTGTGTAATTCTCTGGAATACTTTAATCCAGGCTACTCCGGATACGAAGAACCGTTTGGATTGCAATTTGTTACTTGGAAAATGGAAGCAGTAATCTCAGACTGATTAAACAAGATGAGTTCACGGTAATTCGCGGCGTAGTTTCGACTATAAAATTCAATATTCTATGAATGAAGATTACCTCTAGAGTTCTGCTTTATGGTCGGTTCACATGCAGCAGCGGTTTGTGGTTTCAAGAGTCATCGTCGATGCATACGTGTCGATGTTGTACGTAGATTCGCTAGCCTCTCATAGATGTTTTCGTTTTTCGTATTATTCCACTGTTATTGTTTCGAGTTACAGCCGGAACGTTAATTAACGAAGACTGTAATATTCCATGGAATTCGCAGATGATCGTCAAACGTTATAACGATATTATAATTGGACAGTTCGCGTGATTAGAGGCTGTTGACAATAGAATAAAATTATTCAAGCTGAGCTTTGATATAAATTAAACAAATTTAATGAAGTAGAATACTTTACATTATGCGGAGGATTTGGGAAATGAAAATCAAATACAAAAGTTCGGCTGGACATAAAAGACTGTAAAGGTAGATATTATACTTTTATTAAAGAAAAGATTTTTATTGTATAAATTCAAGAACTAAATATCCAAGATATTCTACACCGAATAAAGCAAAAATGTGAAATTTGTACGTTTGAAAGAAATAAAGTAAAAATGCTTCGTGTTTATAAAAATAAAATTCGCACTTCTAACAATTGTTCAGAGAACTTCAAACAAACACTTTCGGATTTCACTATTACACGTTCAGGCTTCGTTCAACCGCACAAATATACGATTTTTTTTTTTCTTTGATGTTTTTGTCAACCGAAAATGTACTACGGTACTACGATTGTTTGTTCGAAATGGGGCGTCCACGTGAATGGAACTTTGATATTGGAATACAAAGTCGACGTGTTTTACGATGGCTGGAATTTTGCGTACTCCGATTTTCCAGAGAAATCGGTTTGCGCCATTGGTGATTTGGGACGCGCGCCGCCATGCGAAATAAGCTAAAACACGTCCGGAATCCTTGTTGGGAAAGCAAACGCTTTCACCGTGATATTCGCTTTCATGGAGTTATAATTAATATCCGCGACCGGTCAATTCAAATATCATCCCTCTGATCGAAACGCGGCGCTATGTCTGTCACGATAATTAATCCCGTTTGATTTAAATCTGAGAAACGTTGATAGGCATATCGACTTTATCTGGCTTGTTGCGAATTCGAAAATTTGCAATAGTTTCATTTGATACGGATAATACCGCGCTAAAACTACGATTAAATGTGGTAGGAAATACAATGATATTAACGCTACATACAACTGTAATTCTTGAATGTGTACTTAACAATAGAACTACCAATAGTTAACACGAAACTATTTCTACCAAAACCACTGAAAATGACTGGTCTTTAAAAAATACGTAATAATAGAATATTTTTATATTTATCGATTTATTACTTTCTTACAGAAGCAATTTCATGTTATGTAGTACATTTTTGGTATTATTAATCCATCTGGGATCATGTTCCCTAAACGAGGCTTGACATATTTATAAAATTGTAGAACCAATCATTTTGACTGCTGTGGTATTTCTAGTGTTAGCATCTAGCGATCTAGCGATCGATCTGGAATTTTTCTGATAACTAATATCATCATATCGAATGATACGCAGTAGAAATTTTAAAAATATGTGGGAAGTTGTACAAAACGAGGAAACTGATTAATTGGGGTTCGATAAACAGATTGCAGCACCCTTTTACACTTTGACAAGTACCAGTCATTTTGACTGCTATTGGTATAAGAGTCTTGATATAAAATTATTTCAAGTTTGAATACATAAAAAACAAAATAAATTTCATTATATTATTTTTTTAGTTATCGTTGTGAAAGTCATTACATCATTGCGGAAAAAACTATAACGTGAAGTAAGAATTTGAAAATAAAATTGTAAAACTAGTCAATTTGACTGGTGTGATAGTTCTAGTGTTAAACATGTTATACACAGTTAATTATTATTAAAGTAACACGATAAGAGCAAATAGGTAGAATGTAATCGTCCTTGCATCTCAATGAACCTAAACATTTTAATATGAAAGTACGTTCACGTTTCTAGTAATCGAAAAAATGAAAGTCCAGTACCGGTCATTTCGATTGGGGTACGGTAGTTCTAGCGTTAAAATACAAGAAAAATCAACGATTCATTGTCGTGAAACCATCGAATTTCATAAAATGTTAAAAAAATTTCGCGCTTAGATCAAAATTGATAAGTGTGATAATACTTCGTTGATGACGTTCTACAGTGGAGGCGTTCGAAACATTATTTACAAGCATGTAATAGGACTCGGATGTAACGCGGTTTCAGCTAAGTACCTACCATCGGGTCTGCATCATGTTTCATAGTGAATTTACGCAGCGCGCAAATTTAATAGCAGCCATGCGTGCGCATCAATTACGATTACTCGATGCGACGTAATATAGGATTATCGATCGACTGCCACGCACTTACGCCGTTGTATAGTATATCGCTGGGACGATAATAACGCCGGAACCCGTCCAATTGGGAGGATATTACTAACGATTTTAATTAATTCCACGATACACCAGGAAATCCCTTGCAAAACGATAGCCCTCACCTTGCCCTAAGGCCGACATTGCCAACCTTCTCCTGTCCCGTTCTTTCGGTTGTTCGTTCTGTCTTCTCGTCCCTGCGTTTCTCTCTTCTGTCTTCGAACGTTAAAGTGCACGAAAGAGGAAGGAAATTGCACGTAAATTTTAATTTTTCATCGAGATAGAATTTGAAATTGTATATTAGTAAGTAGACTACGGATATTTATGCAAATTTATATTTTCATGAATATAACGTAAAAAATGTAACCTAAGTAGTGAATTATTTCGCTTCTTCAATAATTGATAATATATTGTAGATATTTTCTTGTATGTTCTTGCGTGTTACGTTCATTCTTTGTATTTTTGTACGTTCAAAATTCACAAAAATACAGAAAAATTCGTGGTCTATTAATAAATCGTCTGTAAATTTATTCGTTTCTATGTCCAGGTAGTTAGATTTCTTTATTGGAGATATAAATTAATACATTGTTTTTGGATTTACTTGTTCGTTGTCGTATCAGACTTACCCGTAACAATTTAGGTTTTTCATCGTAGATCGTATTGATGGATGCTATAATTTCATTTCTCTTTTTAATTAAAACAAGGAAGGATATATATTATCGTATAGATCTACCTATGTTTTGTGTTGAAAAAAGATCGTAGTTTAACTACACTCTGATGAAAACATACTGGTCCATTTATCACATCGCGCATCCATCAATAATCCGCAAACATACCCGGTTGTTCTACGTCAAGCGATCGATTAAAAACGACTCGATGCGTCTGTCCTGACACTATTTTTCGTCTTGGAACTACACTCGCCAGAAGATATCAAATCATTTTTCGCTATCGTATCTATCATACTCAATTTTCCAGAGAGATACGGTCGATAGAGACATTCGTAAAACTTTTAACAGGCTGTAACGCTATCCATTAAGCCATCTGAAATATTCGTGTCGTTGGAATTGATTTATTTTTTCAGTCCCAAAGGTAACTTCCTTTTAGTAAAAGAGTGAAATGTAGGATCATTTAAGAAAGAGTTTTTCAATGATACGATATACAAATATTGGAGGAGAATCTAAATTTTTAAAGATTTACAATTTGCCCCGAAAGAAGTGAAAAATATACATATTGTAAATAAATTACAACATAATTGAAGAAGATATGGAATCTAAATTATTTATTTATACATTTATATACATTCTATCTTTGCACCTTTAAATTTCCCATGAACGTATAAAAGTCCACAATCTAATAATCAATATAAGATTAAAATCAATACTTTCGATATAAAATTTACCTTTGTATCTACGAGTATCCGATATCGTTAAGAATCCACTTAGATTTATTTTTATGCAGATATTTCAAGAGTTTAATCTACTTCCGAACGATACTGGATTTACGAGTGACATGCTATTAGATCGTCCGAAAAGTTTCTTTCGTTTCATAAGGAAATAATGGATGCACAACATTTCTCGTTTTATATTATTTTAAATTACGCATGATCCATTTTGTCCTATCAAAATAAAGATCACAATGTTCGACAGATTAGGTTCCATGTTTGTATAAAGATGCATCGTTGCAAAAGACGTATCTGCAAAAGAAAGACACTTTTCGGATAATCTAATATTTATATTTATTTATTTGACAACTTCATTAAGAAACGATAGGAAGAAAAAAGTGTCTCACGAAATACCATGTATAATCAGTCAGCTTTTCAAACCTTTACCTACCCGGTTTATTTTAATCGTGCTTTTCATCCATTCGAATTCCACTGGGAACGTTGGTTCGAAGCGGCGTGGAAAGTTCACGTTTCGTCGAAAGCACGATTTTTCCTCCAATCGTGCCCGCCCTTTTCCTCTTTTCTTTTTTCTCCCTTCTATTCTCAAAGGGTCGGAATGAGACGCTTAAAATCGGTCGTTTTTTGGCGGACAGCCGGTGGTAACGATGGCTGGCTGATATTTATACGATGGCCGGGAGTTATTCGCGTACGGGTGTAGGCAGAGGCCGGGGATTATTACGTTGTTCGGGATACGTATGAATAATATATCGTGACAGAGAATAGGTTTTGTGCTTAAGCTTGAGCGACGGGGAATGATCGAAGGGGAATTAATGGCGAAATTGGAAAGCGAAGGTCGAGAATGGCGGGGAGAGTCTGGCTCACGTTTTGTTGCTTTGCGTTTCGAAACGGACTCTCGATGGTTATCGAGTGAAAAGGATCGAGATACCGCTCTTGGCAAAGCTTTTTCGCCAGGATAATGTTCGAATGTGATGTCGTGCGTTCGATTCTGCTGAATGAGACGCGCACGAATCGAGGTTCCCTTTGATTTAGACCGTGGCGATTTGCCGCGCTACAATTCGACTCGGCTCAGTTGCCATCGCATTTAGCCCGGCTCAGTTAGTTTCCGGTGGTATCGCTTCGAATCGTGGAAGTTCGATTTCCTGTCTTCGGATTAGGCCACTTTTGTCGTGTGTGTATTTTAGGACACGTTATCCCCAAATCCATTCGATTCCATTGTTTTCCTGCATACAAAATTCATTTTCTCAAACGAAAGTTTGATCGCATCTAGATACTTTTTTGACAAATATATTTTTAAATGTTAGAATCGATGATTTTTGTAAAATTACAAACTACATCATATGGTATTTATTTTGATTACGTATTGTATAATTGGAATATTTATATTTATTTCTTAATTTATATTTATATATGAAATAATATTGGAATATAAATTTCAGGGAAAAGAAGATAAAATTTCAGATTTTCGTACGACTATTTTGAATACACTAGAATAATGCGAAAAGATCAAATTAAAATGAACTAGGCTTGATAGGGTGATATATCAATATTATGTTTGTTACTTAAATTATTTTTAAACCAGTAGAGTAGTCGAGGAAGTTCTGTATCGATCGAACAATTAATACAGTTAAAGCCTGGATCGGTTCAGTTCAATTAACACCAATTTACGCTAATTCATATAAGTTGAAACTAATTCGCATCGAATTAGTCCAAGTCCAGGTCAACTTCCATCTCAACTCATCAATCTATGTATTTCGAATCAACTCAAACCAATCGAACCGATAACTTCCTTTCTACTCCTCGCTACTTTCCTTCCTCACAAACTTTTATCCTCACTAAGGACAAACTTATGTAGCTGTTCTTCATCATTCGTCATTCATCACAAACCTTCGGACTTTTCTTTCTCACTCTTTACTCTTTACCAGATATTGGTATACCACTTGATGTACCTGACACCACACATTCGTCGCATATTATTACAATATTTATACGCGTTTTGCATATTTTGCATGCTTTTTACAATTACTACAAAATGTTTTCCGAGACAAGATAACTCATTTTTATGGGAACCTCGAACAGGATTCTATGGGATATTTTTGATCCTTTCGTTCCTAACGCCGGCTTTAGCCGACAACTATGCAAGAGCGTCTGTATCCCAGTGCCGACTATAATCGGCATGCACATAACGAGCCATCATTCTCAGTGCTGTTTTTAATAAGTACTTTTTAATCGCAATGATCGTTTCTATACTTCTTATATGTTCGCTAGTATTCAAATAAGTATCATAGTAAAGTAAAGAAGTATCAATTTTTTATTCTAGAACAATTATAATCTTTCAAAATATTGGGAGAATTTGGAAGAAATCGTCGATTGATATCTGTCAGTTTCTTTTTTTTTTTTTACAGATTTAAAGGCCAGTGTTTTTATTTTATTAACAATAAAAACATATATTTAGACAATTATTTTATAACGCTACACATACTTTGCTCTTTATACAGAATAGGTACTGGTAGCGGACTTTTCCATACAAAAGGAACATACTCGCGTACACGCCACGTCGGAACGACAGGGTTAAGCTACACGTTCCATAAGTTTCAAATACCTAATGCGCTTATTGTGTTCAACATTACATCTGTAATACACGTGTACCCAAACGATCGGCAGCAACCATAGAACCACACTTTACTGTTAACGCAACTTTGACCAAAATGTGCTGTAGACCTTCACGCGAGCTTTCCATGCAATTATCACGTTCGCTATGAAACCATCAGATATTCTAATACTTACGAACACCACGTATATATTCCATCAACCCAGCTGAACGATAATAGGACCCCACTGAGCCATTTTCTTACCACTCTCCACCAATTAACCAGTAACGAGAGAAGTTCCTGTTCTATTCTGCAACTCAACGCAGCACAACGCGTGCAACAATATTGTTTTGTATCGTGAATTTTCAAGAGAGTAATTTCCACGTTGGTCCGACATAGCATCGAGAGCGCGTTAGGTAAACGGTATTCGATCGGTTACCGGTCGAACGCGTTTGGATCCACGCGATTGGGGGTTAACCTCGTTGCTTGAATATCCTGGACCCTGTCCATTGTGCTTGGCGGCTGCACGGTCCGCTTGCTCCTTTTTAGCCGGCATGCCGCGTTTCGTGCGCGACGCTCTCTCCTCGCTTGCCGATCTATCCCTCTGAATGCATCTCGTTGATTAACTCGCTTGGGGTTGCCGTACGCCGGCCGAAAGGAATACCTGGCGAACCCGATGCACCCCTGCCCACCGTCGACTGCGTGCCTTTGCTAATATGCGCGCCGCGAATACCGTTCTCGGACAAAGCTAATCGAATCGAACGACACGCTCGCCTCGATACACTCCCTCAGCTGCGAATCCAGCTATGCGAATTCTTGCTTGCCGCCGGTTTGGTCAGCTTGCCTACAAAATCATCTGCCTTCGGTTTGCTTGATCGGATATACCGGTACCTGCGGATCCACTGCAGACTGGCTCAGCGATGGAGGGATATCTCTGGTAATTTCTTTGCACAGGTTTATCAGAGGCAGATAGCGCAGATGTATAATTGGAGGAGGTATCGTTGTGAAATTTTGAGGGATTTTTAGATTTTAAACTTTCGTGGTGATTATCAGATGACATATTTGCAATTATTTGAGCTTGGCTTATACGTCTTAATTTTGGGGGATTTTATTCGTAAGAGCTCGTTCCATTTGAATCCTTCAATTTATAAAGGACGTGGCGGGATGCGCAGTATAACAAGATAATGAGAGATTATTGCACAAGAAAGAGCAAGTTGTAGAACACGTTTCTTTTATTTAGGGTTTCGTGTCAAACAGAGTTGATTTTAAACAAGTATCCGGTCAGTAGAACGATAGCATTTCCTTACCATTGTCCAGAAAGGAAATCGACAAATTAGAAAAATTGTGTTATGATGCCTAAATTTATTTTCAAAATGTGACTAATTGTGTTTCTCTACGATGATCTTCGCACGAGCCATTCAAAAGCCATATTATCGATCAACTATATAAATTGAAAAGCATAGGAAAATAATGACGTGACAAACACCGTGTTTTAAATTTACCTTAGAATTTATCATTATATATGCATTGTATATTTTCTTCTCATAAATAAATTTATGGAAGGAAATCATTTGTTTCCCGAGAATTGAATATCAATCCAGTATCGTTCTGATAAAATTAATCGATCAGTTCGTCTTCGAGGAGACTCGTATTCCTCCCAAATGTTCTGTCTGTAGTTTACAATTGATTTCTTTCCATTTCGAATAAACAATAGCACGGTCGAATTCAAAGCAAAAGCAACCGGCGACTCGATTTAACAGTCACGGTAAATCCTTGCTTTCCGTGGAACCCTCATCCCGAAGTTCACTCGCTGCGTATCCGATGTCGCGACGCGTTTTAATAATTGAAGCCGGCCCGTGGAAACTTCACTCTCGTTTCGGATTCCCAGGGCTTTCGCGAGTCGCGCAACAATCGCGTCGTCTGATTGCCCGTGAGGTCGCCGGGTTACCACGGCTGCAGCCATCATTCCCCACCAGACGGATCGGGTTGCGTTAAAATCGCTCTAGTTGCTGGATCATCCAAGTTTCTGTTTGCCCTCGAGACGATCGTTTGAAATTGAAATATCTTAGTTGCTAAAGTCTAGCTCGAGTTTCTTCGTAGTTCGCGTATAGACGATGGTAGTTCTGTGATTCCAAAGAGCGTAGAGATTTTCCAAAGAGAGAGAGAGAGAGAGAGAGAGAGAGAGAGAGAGAGAGAGAGAGAGAGAGCAATAGCATTCTAAACTGGAACATTTTTTAATTTTTAAATCCTGTGTAATCTTTGTACATATCTTGTTGGTTTGTCAGTATAGCGATACATGTAGTCAGGAAAAGTAAATTTTTTAGAAAATCAATTTGAAATACAAAGTTTGACTGATTATGAATATTTATGATAAATATTTCACTATACTATTGTAGATATTAATTTTAGCTAGCAGATACTAATTCACAGTCTCTAGAGCTTATCACGCGATAGCATAACAGCAGTATTTGCAGGTTTGACAAGTGGATCGTTATGGAAAGATTTCGTTTCTTTTGTAATTTAGATACAGTAGAACTCCATTTGTGTAAACTCGTCAGGAGCAAGCTTGTAACATATATGTTGGGTTGGCAACTAAGTGATTGCGGATTTTGTCATTAGGTGGTAATGACAACCCAATATAATTCGAGTTCCAAATTTTTGATTCCTGACGTTTCTATTGATAAGCAATACAAGTCCATTAAGTAAAATACTTTTATTCATTTTAACTATTTCAGTATTTCAAAGTGGACGATTTTTAGATCTTCCATTCTTGTATCACATTGATGTGACTGACTAATTCATTATCAATTGTGTTTTGCTTGATAGAAAATAATGTTAATAGATTGTGGCATTATGTATGTAGTTATTAAGGGTGCTTTTAGAACGATGCAATTGTTAAGGATGGTTTTAGAAGCTTTTGCTTGAAAATTACGAGTTTAGTGTGCTCTTAGGAAAAGTGCATTTTATGGCTGGTTTAAAGTCTTATAGCAGGGTTGTTTGCGATGACAGGAGAATGTAAGTTCTCGCCGGAAGTGCAGCAGAATCTATAGCATCCGCATTAACGGAAAGACACGATCTTTTGAATATAGGAATTTTCGTATTCGAACAATTCGAAAAAAAAAGAGATAGGAGAAAAAACGGAAAGTAAAAACTTGTCAAGCGGCGTTCGTCGATCCAACTCTCCTTAAAATCGCCTCGGAGCGTTGTTTCTCCCTCTTTCAAAGTCTATTCACTCGCAGAACGGCGTCGAACGGTAGCGGGTAGAAATTAAAACCGGTGCACAAAGAGGAAGCAGCGGATGGATCGCGAGCGAAGAATGCGAAAATCCTTGCTCGAATCGGTGTGGCGGCCTTTGATGTCGCGGATTACGTCATTCTAATAAACGATTTACCCTTGCGTCGCGCGTTTTGCGCCCCTTACGATTACTCGCCTCGTTCGTTCGTTCGTTCGTTCGTTCGTCACTTGCACTCGCTGGCGAGGGAAGCTTGAAAATCGCACGTTCGTCGAAGCGAGCTTAGAGCTTCGCAGTTTGCTTGTTATTTCGCGGACGAATCAAAACGGCCTTTGGTTTACCTAAGAAGAAGGGCGTCGGCGCGAAAAGGCGCGAGTCGATGCTCTGCCCCGGTACTTAAGCTCTCCGCTTCTCCGCTTTTAATTGCTCGAAATCCCGGCGATTTCTTTGCGACAGGTCCCCCGTGCTCGCTTCTCCTCCTTTAAGCGTCGTTCGAGCGTGATCACCCGACCCAACCCCCGGGGCTTCCTAATAAAGCCGCCCCTGGCCGACGAAATTCGCGCGGCGCGCGACGTTTTACGTACACGCGCGCGCTCTTGTGTACACTGGGTGTGGCGAAAGTCGTGATACTGGTAGAATGATTCTCTTTGCAAAGGTAGTAAGTCGAAGTTGTGGAATTAATGAGTTTTCGTGTCGGCCCTTGATTACCAGAGAAATAATTAGTAAATTGATCGAGGGGAATCGTTTCATGTGTATAGGCTATGTGCGTGTAAGAGGGGGAGGGGCGAGTAGGCAGAAGGTGTTCTCGGAGTGGTAGGTGAAAATTTAATGATCTTTGTTGCGCAGCAGTAAGGTTTTAAATAAAGGCTCGTGTGATGATCGTGTTAATTATAAAAGGAGTCACGAGAATATCACCGTAATCCAAGAAGGCAATTTCTGTTGCAAGTTACGAGCGTGGCTATCAGAATTTTCGGGATTTGATTCATTGATGTAATTTTAAGTGGAAAAATATATCATGGGATAAGAATAGCGTAACGTAATCTGAGAATGTAATTCTTGTTTTACACGGATGATTTAATTGCAAATACGGATTGTGTAATCTTGAAAATTGAATAGTATGGATTCAAATAGAAGAATATTTTACCGCGAGGTCAGGAAACTAACGTCGATTTTTTTATTGCTTTACATAAGTAGATTAAACTATTTTCAAAGCTATCAGAATTTATGTAAACTTTGAGACATAATAAGCACCAATGAAACACGATAAATGGTAGAATGTAAATATAATAAGGAAGGAATAGAACGAGTCAGATTTTCTAATGGTACACTAACAACTACCTGGAAGTGTTACCTATCCACACTTGGCTTATTATTCTCGCGAAACAGCGATCCAACGCATTCGTCACTAAGGCATTAAACGTCACGCCAACCGCGCTTTGACGGCACACCAATAATTCATTTACTTTTTTTTTTCAATTACTCCAACTTATTACTCTCAGTACAATTTTCACCATTCTCCCTCGAGAAATTCTCGCTACCGACAATTCGCCCCTTGCGCGCGCAATTAAACCCACTCGATCGAGTTTCAATCTCAAGTTCCCTGCATCTCTCAAAAAAAAGTCAAGAAACAAAAGCAAAAAGAAGAACAAATAGAAACAAGGGGAAAAAAGCAAGAACTAGCTACCATTCCATAGCCTTGAAATCTCGTGTCCACACTCTCTCTCCCTCCCTCTCTCTCTCTCTCTTTCTTTCGAGACTCTCTCTCTTCCCTTGACGACGGAACCGTGCGATTTCCACCGCACCCTGTATATAACACAAATAAAGGCCGGAGAGGGTGGCGTAACAGCGTGGAGGGGCTTGGGGTGGCGCGTACAGGCTCATTTTCCAGGAGTGTCATTATGAACTAGCAGATATTAAATTTGTGCCGGTCGGTCTGGCCGTGGTTACCGTGGAGACCCCTTTGCGCCCTCGTGTACAGCTTTTCGCGGCTTTGGGATCATTATTAGTGCAGCAAGCGCGCGCGCGACTGTTTAATGAATGTCGACCGCGTCGTGGTCGCCGATTAAATTCCAACGAGTGATCGATATGGTGGCAGAAACGGTTTGTTTGATAGTGTTTCACCATGCCGAGGAGTCTTCTTTCTTTTGGGGTAAATCAACGCCAAGGGGAGAGACAGCAGGCGTTTTCCTATACTTGTAAGGGTATAGCAGGTTTATGGTCGCGAGGCTCGTCGGGGTGTGAACGTGGGAATTTTCAAGGGTTCCCTTTTTACGTTGGAGGAAATATACCGGGGAAAGGGGTGGGTCGGTTAGACAGGACCTTAGAAAGTAACGACTCATTAGTTGCCAGTACTTTGCGTGTGTTGTGTAGGGTAGATTTAGGCGAAAGTGTAGTAGCAGTGTGATGTAAACATTTTATGGTGGTGATCTCTTTCGCCCTTTTAAGGTAATATGTATTGAAAGCAGGGTAGGTACTCTCTGTGTTGAAATATCCTGTGCAGCATTTTTTTATTCTTCGAGATACGTTGAGATACTTGAATCTTCCATTAATTTTTACTTTTTGGATAAAGTTATATTTTACAGGCTGCTACGAAATAACGACTAGATATTTGAAATCGAAAGAAGAGAACCAAGATGGCACGAAAAAGTAATGAAACTTGAGTTTCCTCGGATTGTTCGAAATATGTAGTATGTCGATAGCGCATTTCGATTATGAAAGATACGATAGTAGTAGTATACTACTTAACACTTAGCCAACCGCGCGCGCCACAGCAAACTATACGTTTCCACAGCGCTCGAAGCTATACGCTGTCCTAGCTCTACTTAAAGAACAAAGAAGTCTAAAAATTATTTAAGTGGTTAATCATATTTCGCGGTAATGATTTTATTTTAACGAATTCACGTATTATTTATACAAAACATTAAATTAAAAGTATAAAAAAATATAGGTAAAATTGAAAACATTAAAGATAACTAAAGATAAATAACAGAACTTGAAGGTGAAATTAAAAATTGATAATGCATTTTAATATTCTTTACAGTGTAGTATCGTTCGATTATAACTTTATTTAGTCACAACT
The DNA here is from genome assembly GCF_014825855.1 of Bombus pyrosoma. Taxonomy (NCBI): domain Eukaryota; kingdom Metazoa; phylum Arthropoda; class Insecta; order Hymenoptera; family Apidae; genus Bombus; species Bombus pyrosoma. The sequence goes on along the minus strand of NC_057777.1, from coordinate 7,795,432 downwards.
GATAGTGTAACTTTGTAATTAATTTTAACACCACTAAATTGGTATATTTTATTATACATTGTACTTTGTAAAAGTAGAAAAAGTGCCGAAGTTAATTGGGGACAGTTCCAGGTAAACAATAACTGATAATAACAGCAACAACAACAAAAAGAAAACGCGTTTCTAAAGTCAAAAAAGGGAGATCTCTCCGTTCGGTCACCCAGGGATGTTCTTCACGGAGGGGAGATCTCCCTATTCGGTTGGCTAAGTGTTAACTATGGAATACTTTGTATCTGTGGATAGTTGTGAAGATTTCGCGTCTCGATTTAATGGAAAAGTGCGATAAAGTACGATATTCTGTTGAAAAAATCTCTAATATACTTTTTGTCTTCAGACATAACGCAATATATGAACAGAAACGAGAAAAATAATAACTGTGTTATAAGATACTATCTTTGAAAGTGTGCGTGACACGTTATAGAAATTTACGTCGACTGGATACATCGGAAAGAAGAGGAGACTTCATCTTTTTAAATTTAGCCTAGAATTTACGATTCTTTGCTCTATTCGCGGTAAATAAAGTTATGAAAGTACTTAAATCATTTCTACTTTAAGAAGTTCAACGCCAACCATATACTTGAGTAAAAACAAAGAGTATAATTGATTAGTTTATCTTTCGTGGAATTCATATATCCCCTACTATGTTTCAACAGTTATTTAATAACGTGTATTGCATGCAAGTTAACGTTGATAATACTGATTTCATATTGAAGTAATAAAGGCAATATGCTGTTTCGCTAGTGGAACGTGTACATAATAAATCATTCGTACAGTAGAACCTATGTATAATAGATGTTCGTATAGCAGAAGTTCTGTTGAAATACGAAACATAGATACGTTTTCGAATAATAAATTTTACCGAATAAATTCAATTACTCGATAAATTTTGGACGGAAAGTTTCAAATAAAAAATGCATGTAATCGATACAGTGGGAATTAAAACATCGCTGGGGTTGGTTTTATCTTATTTGCGTCGGAATTGATGTTTGTTCATGCGTGACGTTCAATGTTAGAGGTAGAAATACAGAGGTAACTCATTTTTCTAGTTTTCTTTATTGCAACACTATGCACGCGCGCTAAACCGCGCGAGGAAGTAAATTTCCAGACGGTCGTTCTTTCTGTTTTATATTTCATAACAAAAACGTTTCACGAAGAGTAATCTTTTCTAGAAGTTTACACGGTAATAACGGCATGCGCAGCCATACAGCAAGACCTCATGCGGCTACGATATATGTAACATAGTATGTGGCACATTGTGTGAAATATAGAAGATATTTCTAAAATGGTTTGCCAACCTTTGTCTATCTATAACGCCTGTTCTATCGATGGAACACTTTTATTGTTGCTTTCAGTTTGTAAGAATTGGAGGTAAAAGTCGATGATTTTCAAGAATGTTTGTTACCGTACGAAATTGAAATATTTGATAAATATTATTTCTTCTATTAGTACTATTGTTCGTATTGTACTTTTATTCTTCTATTGTTTAAGAAGATACTTGTTTAAGTATTACATACTTATTTACTCTTGTTCAACAGCTTATACAAAATACAATCGATTTTAAAACTTTTTCCTTATAATCTAAACACTGATTCGATCTACTCCAATCGTTTAAGCATATTTACGTTTCTTACATATGTTTCTGTTAATACGTGATCGTTCGAGGATTTCCTTATGAATTCTTCTCTTATTTTCGAGATTGTTCAACGAACTACAAGAGTTCGAATTGGTTTAGACAAACGTTTTAACTAATTAAATAAACAGAGATGCTAACATACCGGGCTTTTGCTTCGATTAAAAACAATACAGAATCACCTTATCAATGAACAATTTAATTAAACATCCGTGGCGTAAAAGCGCATNTCCAACTTCGTAAAGAAACGCAGATTCCATTGGAAGAAAAACGTACTTATAATTTAAACACTGATTCGATCTATTCCAATCGTTTAAGCATATTTACGTTTCTTACATATGTTTCTGTTAATACGTGATCGTTCGAGGATTTCCTTATGAATTCTTCTCTTATTTTCGAGATTGTTCAACGAACTACAAGAGTTCGAATTGGTTTAGACAAACGTTTTAACTAATTAAATAAACAGAGATGCTAACATATCGGGCTTTTGCTTCGATTAAAAACAATACAGAATCACCTTATCAATGAACAATTTAATTAAACATCCGTGGCGTAAAAGCGCATTCCAACTTTGTAAAGAAACGCAGATTCCATTGGAAGAAAAACGTACTTATAATTTAAACACTGATTCGATCTATTCCAATCGTTTAAGCATATTTACGTTTCTTACATATGTTTCTGTTAATACGTGATCGTTCAAGGATTTCCTTATGAATTCTTCTCTTATTTTCGAGATTGTTCAACGAACTATAAGAGTTCGAATTAGCTTAGATAAATGTTTTAACACTTTGACTGCCACGCCGAAATTACATGTTTAGCTCAGGACGCCACAGTGTTTTAACACAGTGTATCGTTAGATGCAAGATCTGTTCTCATTTCTTCTTTTTATTGATGTTCTAATAGGAATGTTTAATTGTTCAATGGAGCACTTTTTATTTCAAAGTCAATCTATCAATTTTCATTCAATTTTTACAATTGTAAGAAGTTCAAGCGCTCTGGTCACCAATGGCCACCGTGGCGTCACAGGAGAAACCGTGGTCGGTCATATATGACCAACGTGGCAGTCAAAGTGTTAACTAATTAAATAAACAGAGATGCTAACATACCGGGATTTTGCTTCGATTAAAAACAATGGAGAATCACCTTATCAATGAACAATTTAATTAAACATCCGTGTAATAATATATACAGTGGCGTAAAAGCGCATTCCAACTTCGTAAAGAAACGCAGCTTCCATTGGGAGAGAGACGTTCTCCAACGCCATACGTTTCATGGTATGTAATACTTACGTACTTTTGCCTCGACATCCGTGAGGCATCTGTTCGCTTCGTTCACCATGAAATATCTATCTCGACGCGCGTTGACACGACGAACGGCATTCTAATGGGGAAATCATGAGTCGGAGCGGCTGATGCATGAGCTTCTACCATGGCGTGTTGCCTGTACCAGCTCATAAAAACCGATCCACCGATGAGAAATATCCCGTAGACGGTGCACGGATGATTAAACTGTCGTTTACGCTGCTCGCGGAAATCTCTGATGCCCCGAAGACGTGACTGTCGAACGATATACCCAGGCCAGACTAACTGCGTTCATTTGTCGATCAATAATGCGCACCACCGTGGTGATGATAACGTTTATCGATCTTCCATATCTCTTGATTCATCTTTCTTTATTAATCTATTTGCCTCGACGTGTTGGTAGAATATTCCATTTGTTTTTCAGCCTTTTACGAACTCAGTGTCTCACCCTTTTCGCACCATCTTTATATTGCTCTTTGAAAAACTCATTATTCGCGTATTCACATCATTAATCTAATTTTTATACAAATTTTATATTCTTATGGATACAACTAAGAAAATACCACTTTAATGGAGGTTTGTCTTTTTTTTTTTCTTTTTAGACTTTTAAGTTAGATCAATACGTATGTTTTAATTGTTAAAATACATAGTATTTATGAATTAAATCGAATGCACGTATTAATTTAATTTCCATGTTAGTGTTTATCGTCGGTTTATTTTTCCAACTGTTCGACCAAAGGAATAATTCTAAATGCGATCGATAGCGTTAAAAATCGAAGTATGAGAATAGATGCGATAATAATCGTTTTACTAAATAAGCTGCTACCTCTATGAATCTCTCCCATAAATCGTAGCAAACTTCAAACACAAAGCGAAATCCTGCGTAATTAATGGTTTCCCTTAACTCTACGTTCTAACTCAACTAATTTATAGGCCGAAACGATCGAACTTATTTCGATTATTTGTAAACATAAAACAGCGCCGTAAATAAAAGTCGTATTTCATATGCAGCAAAACGAAATTAGAATCCGCAATCGAATAAAACACTGCCGTAAACCAGCCCTCGATATCGAGCGTTCTAGTTTACTTAAACATACTGTTGCGGAACGTGCACTGGTCCCGTGGTTCTCATATTGTCGTAAACAAATTACACAAACGGGGTGAGAGCCGGTCGATCGCGGCTCCTCGTTAAAATATTATTCGTTGTGCCGATTCTCTTGTTACGAAACGCGGGGAATCGAGCTTGTTACCGTGCCCAGGCAAATAATTTCGTTTCGCGTAATTGCTGAATATTAAACGAGTCGACGCGCGACTATTAAGAGACGAAAAATGAGAAATTTCGTGGAAAACGGTGTTTCTCGGTGCAAAAATGCAATTACCGCGTTGGTTCTTTTGCTCTTTACATCGTCGGTCGACAACGACAGTAAGCTGGTCGACGAAAGCGGAAAAAGAAGTTCTCGATAGCCTCTGAAACTCGTGGAAACGCGATAGCTCTGTGAAAATTTCAACCACTGCGATTAAATACACGAGTTGCCGCGAATAATGCGATTCGACGGACAAAAGAAGCCCCGATAATTAAGCGATTCTGGTGAAAAAGTGGCGAACATCTTCTTCGAGGAAGTTTCAACGGCCGTTCCGTGCTGCGAGGTTTCCTGCGTGAAGCTGGACAATAATATTCTTTAAGAATCTTCGTCTTTCGATTGTAATTAGGTACCGTACAAGATTGGTGCGACCGAGTGTTAAAGTACGAAAGGAAATTACGAAGGACAAGAAATTCTTTTTATTGGATTTCTCGTATAGAAATATTGTACAGCGGCTCAATATTTCGACTTAATATATAAAAATGTACAAAATATCTTGTAACTTGTGGATTTCAGAATTTTACTAATATAATCGTGCTAGTTGAGTGCCGCTATAATATTAGGTTGTCCGAAAAGTTTCTTTCGTTTCGTAAGGTGATAATATATGAACAACAATTTCTGTTTTATATTATTTTATTGAATTAGGTATCATCCATTTCGTTCTATTTCTATTATTACGTTCGTGCATAATTCAATAAACTAATATAAAACAAAAAAATATTCTGCGTCTATTATTTCCTTATAAAACGAAAAAAACTTTTCGGACAACCTAATACTAATGTACTACTCTTACAACATACGTAATACATTCATAAAAGGTGTTAATAGGTGTGCGAATACTTTCGTGAGACACGTTATTCGAGTAACTTTGACTTAACTTCTTGCTTTATGGTCTTTTTTAAGTGAGCGTTCATTGTTTACTGATTTGGAAGTATTATACGTACAATTCATACGTAATGATTCTCAGTCCAAAGAATTGAAATGGGAATTAGCGTTTAGATGAAACAACGCACGAAACGATTGATTCTAAAAGCCAGAAACATTCTAATTATCGACCGTTGTAAAAGCTTAAGATATCAAATTCTAATTTGTTTTCTTTCGTTTGTTTTAGGTGAGTCGATTGCATGCTCGTTAGAAGATGAAGTTTTTGATGCTATGGCGTTCCTGAATGTGGTAGGATTGGATTTTTTCTATTTTCCTATTTTCTAAAAGGCTCCAGGTATATGTGTGACTTGTCGTGTTTTCTCATATTAAATACCCATGAACCAGTGTGTTGATCTGACACTTAAATATAGAAAAAGTACGGTACAAGTAACTAATGACTTTCCTGGCGAAAAACATAGAAGAAAATAAATGAAAATCACTGAGTGGAAACGGCGAAATTAATAATGAGCGTCGTTCGTCGGGCAACGTAACGAGAATTCGCTAGCAGAGGGACAAAGCGAATTTACATGTCCGATAGCTATTAACCGACCACATTGTTATTATAATTGTATGTGCTCTATGGTACATGTGCTCTCGACGAAAGACGATAATGAGCACTTTAAGCTTAACTCCAGATTGATGTGGCAAATTGAATTCTCTATGGGATACATTTGATTCTGGCCGGGCAAAGCGGCTTGACCGACAGGATTTATGCACAAAGGAAGCCCAGGTAATTACCTGTGCGTCGGCAGTGCCTTGAATATCAATTCGGACGAAAATTGGATGTCAGATCTCGTCGAATCCCACGCGTGTCTACGTTCGTTTTACGTCAAGCTTCTTCGTTTTCCAAAATTGCTCGCACGAAAATCGAATAGAACGCGTTACATTCTATCGCTTCGTTCTTTCTTCTGGTCTAATTATGTTCAACGCGGACTTAATCATTGCGTATCCTGTTTTTAAATCTATTCTTCTTTGTATAGAGAAATGGGAAATTTTATCTAGTGTGTGTCGAGAAGGGTACATTTGCTAGTTCATATTTATAGAAATACTTTATTTATTTATATTTATAGAAATATTTCCATTTTAATTCTTTTTACAGAACATTTATTATATATATTTATTATACAGAAACAATCTCCTTCGTCGCTGATATTTCACTAGTCTCTCAGAAACAGCAATACCTGAACAATATTCGAAATAGAAGGTTGGATAGAAAAATATTTTATATATTTCTTTTCCGATTCACTGCCAAAGTGTTAGTACCGGAGAATTACATTTAAAAATTCCCAGTTCACACCGAAGGAATATTCCGATTCGATAGTAGACTTAAATAACATCGTCCATTTTCTTCGCTATCGAGGAAAGATCGTATCGCCTGCAGTAACCCGATCGTTACAAGAAACATTCAAAACATTATCCTTATCTTTTTCCATTGTTCCAACTGCCATTCCAGAAGAAATGTAAAATCGACCGTCGCAACGTATACTCCATCTACGAATCATTCACATACTCTACGATCCTCTTCTCAATCCCTCGAGCAAATCACTCGCTCTGCAGAACGACAAGTATAATACATGTTTTTCCAACTGAAATTTACACCACTATGAGTATAAGATCGGTTTACAATGCATACAGTGAGAGTCAAAATCGGGTATACACTTAACAAACATGGGATTTGTGTAATATCGACTTACCCAAAGACCTATGTCTTTTACTATTTTACATTTGTATCTTTCCAATAAATTTTCAATTTATGGAACGTACGAGCCGCTTATTTGCCGAATCGATCAACCCAACAAAACAAAAAGTAGAGAAAATTGATGAAATTGCGTAAGAAGAGTATCAATTGATACTAAAATTTCAAAAATTTCAAATAGTGCAGATAGTCAATTTGGTCCGCGAGTGGCTCGCATGTGTAACAGTTTTCGAATAAATGTCGTGCCTTCAAGGCGTACACTCACTTTTGACTCTCGCTGTACATACGCATATCGTATAATTTGCCATATCTCGGGCCATAAAGGAGCCCATAAGCAACGCCAGGTCGCTAGATTCGCGTGCACATCTGCTATCTGTCGATTCGAAAGGTGGAACGCGAGACGAGCAAGCGGAATCTTTAATGTTTGCAGGCTGGAATCGATGGTAGGTCGAGATTCTGCGTAAGCACAATATCAGCTCCCGCCAACGAGAGGGAGAATGCGGCTACGAGTCATCTTAAGAAAATTACCGTCCGCGGACATTTTGCCAGAATGGAAAATCGATGTGTTAGGGCGACGCTCGAGCAACCCTGCAGGCTCTGTGGAAGCCTCGACATACAGAGAGAAAGAGAAAGAGACAAATATAGGATGGGTAAGAGAAAGGAAAGAGAGAGAGAGAGAAGGAGAGGGATTGTTCGTTGGAGACGAAAATTCCAGTCGCAGCGACGTTACCGGCCCGTTATACATTCATGCCCTTCTAATTTTCACATTATTAAAAGATTTATCGGCCACTCGGTCAGCCGTGATACCGGCTGCGCCCGAATATCGAGGCTCCATTAAGAGATGGAGGCGAAATTGCGTTCCAAAGCGAATCTATAGGGTGACTTGAAAGTTTCTGGCACTAGTGTTCAGAGGATATCTTTCTGGATGGTTGGACTTAGATCTACAATCAAAGTTTGAAAGGCAAATGATGCAAAAAACATTGTAATTTTACAAAATAAATTTCACAAGAATAATGAGCAGATGATAAAATTATATATTCTTATAATATTCTTCTTTATCAGCCGCCGTATATGTAATCCTATCAGTTCTTTACAATAGTATTACACATTTGAATAAGTTTCAATGGTGTTAAAAAAGAACTATAACAACGCTTTATTAAAATTACCTTTTTCCTCCTCGTTGTTTTAATTTCGTTTTTACCTCGTCAGTCTTAAAAGGGTTAAAGAAGTTGCGCGTCGTTGAATGTAACGTTAGCGATTCTTATCTTGTAAAGCCAACCCTTGTAGACACTACTCCATTTACATTGTTAGATCGATTGTTTCTCGACAAATGGAATTTACTACTCGTCTTAGATATTAAAATAATTTAAGAGAATCGATCATTGTGATCGATGAATCATCGGTGGTGGAACTTCTGTAGCAATCATTTTGGAGTTGCAAACATCGTCCACTAGATATACGCTGCATTCCTCCATGTTTATACCCATAAAGGGATAGACTCAGGTGTTCACGAGGCTATCGAGTCCATTAATTGCGGCGACACGTCTTCAGGTTTATGATACATCAGTCTGCAGGACATTGGAAGCCCATGTGGTTACAAATGTTCAGTAATAAGAGACTTCCAGGTCACCAATTGTGTAGTTAATATCGTCTAACTAAGGTGCGGCACTTGTCAATGCCCGGAAGGCGGTCAATTTTGACCGTCTGTATCATAGAATTCGTTTTTCAGCATGAGATATCAGAATTCCGATGTATTTCGTGAAATTTATCGATCTAAAAGATACACGATTTGTGATAGAAATTGAAAAACATTGGTAACAAATGGTTAAATTTATGGTTTTCCTGACAATTGTATTTTTCCATTAATGATGAAAGCATTATTCTATAAGTTCAAAAGAAATTTGTAAAAAAGGATATAAAAAAAAAGGAGATTCGTGGAGCTAGAAATTGGAAATTGTTGACTTGAAAATGGTATTAAAAACGAATGTCTCTTCTTCGCAAATTAAAATTACTTTTAATGATATAGAGTAGCATTAATTATACATAAATGAATTTTTTATAAATTCTCTAAATATAATATTTTCTTCTTCGTATGACAACATGGAAGTCAACTTCAAGATTATTATAAGAATTACATGAAATTTGTAAAATTTCCATTAAACGATGTTGAAGATAAGCATTCGTGAGTGTGTTAATTCAGTTTCGCGGTTGCCTTGGTAACGACGTGAAATTTGCGCAAACTTTTGGCGGTGTAATGTTGAAGGTAGACGTTCACAATGGCGTTAATTCAGTTTCGTGGTTGCCGTAGTAACGACGTGAAATTTGTGCAAACTTTTGGCCAACTAATGCTTGGAGGCCAACCTTCCATTTGCATAGGGCGTGATTACTCCGAATTGACATAATAATGCCATCTAACAAATTTATGAATCTCGTCAGAAATTTCCTCAACCACTTTCCAAATCATTATATTAGTTATTAAACTCATGTAATATCAGTTATTAGTAAAGTACCAAGTATATCATATAGTTAATTAGTTAATTATCACTTCTATCGACTATCTAATTATCAATCTACTAGCAATCTTGTTATTAATACCAATAGCAATTTCTCTCCGTTCAATAAATTTCTTTTACGACGATGTTCCCTAAGATAACACAGAATTTCAAGTCAAACTTTCTTCCAATTCTCGAATTTTATGTAACGTGTTATTCCAAATCCATGTTATTTCCTTCATACTATTTTCTCAATAGAATAATGGAAGGTAACTTATTCTTTTAAAATTTTAAACCAACTCATTTATTTATGTATCTACTGAAATACAAATTTATTCATTTTCATCCCAAATTTGTATGCAAATATTTCATTACAAAATTTGCTTTGCCAATTTATAATTGTAGTTTCTTATTTAAAGTTCTTATTAATCTCGTCTTTCATTAAATTAATAACATTTTTTAACATAATAACATTTAATAACATTAATAACATTTTTTATAAAAAGAGAAAGTCATAGTAAGTTTGAAAAATGTTCCACACAACTTTGATATACCTGCGACTGAGATTAGACTTTCCACGGTGGAATGATATAGTTTCACAGGTAGGGTGTGTCTCGTGTTCAAAAAACCGATATTCGAGAGTGTTATTACGAGCCGCTATCATCTTACGTTTTCCTTACGCTGCCAAAGCACTCACTCTCTACCATACCTGAAGTTACAGCCACACGATTAAGTGTTGACGTTGTCATCGATATGGCTCTTTGCAAATTCAAGCTACGTCCTCGTCTCCAGTTTCACGAGGAAGGCTCTCCTCTCTCAATTTCAAGCCGTGTTAGGTTGTTCCAGTCACGATTCGATAAAGACGTCAAATTGTGTGTACTTCCTCTTTCGTTTCATACTCGAGAAATGATCGAGTATCCCGCGGAAATTAAACGTCACCCGATGGTTACCAGAAAATAAATTACTATTTATTCCCTGCGGGAATTGGAAACTTCCAATATCATTCTACAAATGTAACTTTTACATGTTTCATAGTTTTTAATTTCTTTATGGGGAAACAAAAGTATGTATGGTTTGATAAATTTCAATTATCGAATTTAACATTGCTCCATATTTTTGAAGGTTCAATTTCTAAAATTCTTTTACCGTGCTACGTTTGAAAAATATCGAAGAAAATTGTGAGATATTTAATAATATTTATTATACAATCGTTGTTTGAATCAGATGTTTGGAACATTTTCGTTAAATATAAGAATCACGTTGAAAGACAACCGAGGGTGAAATTTCGCTTGGATCATCATCGACGTTGCTCCTTTCTTTTATAAACTAAAATTAACCCGTGACATATATAAGCATCAATTATTTCTCATTTACTCGATTATTTTATCCATGGATCTGCATGAACTCATAATTAAAACACTATCTTATATTTACGCTAAAGTATTTGTATATAATATACAGAACGTATATTATAGCTACTTTTATTCCACACATTTTCGCGACTGTCTTTCGTATAATCATCCCATACTTCAATTTCCGAACAAAACCAGCCAACTCTCGTATACAAAAACCAATCGATCTCCCAGTATGTTTTCGCTCGGAAACGAATTAATATTTGTCCGGGGCGCGTCAATTAAAATCGTGCCCCTTCCACTGTTCGATGGGTAACGATGTTGATGGTATCGCCGAGACGAACGACAGATTATTAGCGGATACACGTGAATTGACCGATGTCCCAGGTCGAGTAACACGATGTCTCGTTACCCGTATTACGCGTCGCAACAAGATAACCAGAAAATCGAGCGACGTTGTAAATCATGGCCCGGGATTGTGTTCTCCGCGTTGGCCAAGATAAAATGGCTACAACGCCGGACTTGGACGATGTAGTAAATCGCCGAGCGTGTTCTTAGCCTTTATTACGTCGCGTGCTTCCTTTAATTAGATTCTACGCGTTGTATTTTTATTCGCGAGGCACGTTTCCTTTCGTTCCTTGTCGTGACTGGCTTTGGATTCTCAATGCTTTTATCCGTTGTTTTCAGAGGGATGATCAGGGAGAAATGTATTCCGGTGGATAAGGATGTCAGTTTTGGAGTTTGTATTTGGCCGTAAATTATTCGTAATTTAGATTACTAAGTTTACAGTGTTTGCTTTATATTAGGTCGTCCGAAAAGTTTCTTTCGTTTTATAAGAAAATAATGGATGCACAATATTTTTCGTTTTATATTATTTTATCGAATTACGTATGATCCATTTTGTTCTATCAAGATAAAGGTCACAACGTTTGACAGATTAGGTTTCATGTTTGTATAAAGATGCGTCGTTGTAAAAGACGTGTCTGTAAAAGAGACACTTTTCGGACAACCTAATATCAATGGTTCTTTTGATGGGTGGTATTTTGACGGGAGGTTAGGTTTAATTAAATATTGCTTTTAAAATATATTTTTCTTGTTTTATCGTAGAAGAGAATATAATTGTGTAATCTCAGTTTCCTACTTTATCTCATACTCTTTATTTAACCCCAACTGATATCGTATAAGCGATTACAAGAAATTATAGCTCAGTTTGCGCGAATTAAATTAATTTTAGTATCCAATTCCATTCTTTATTCCTTATGACTATTAATTGCCTTCAATCTCGAATTAACTTACATAATGTGTAAGTAAAATAATCAAAAATGAAACAATGCGATATAATCTAAAATTATTGCGTAATATTCTTCGATGCTATAACGATACCAATCGAATGTTAATAATCACTACTTAATATGATTACAAACATTTACATATGTAATATAATCACGATACAAAGTTTCAAGTTCTCATCGTCAAAATCTATATTCATTCCGCCTTATAAAACACCTACATTTTAACATTCGCAAATATTGAAAATCTTCGATCTGAAAAATGTCCCCTATAAATTTCTCTATTTTCTCATCCCTTCCATGATCTCATTAGAGACCCCGTACCAAACCAAAACACCGTCTCTAATTCGATCACATGCAACGAAACGAATCCCTATTCTCAATCTCGGTCACCCGAAGCGAAAAGAACATCAAACACATGGGGTGGCTGGACTGGCTGGCCAAAATAATGACGCAGTTAAGGATTGATCGATGTCTCGGACCGCGTAAACACGTATAGCCTCGTTACGGTATGGTGAGACAAGGGGTGTGCAACAGCGTCTTACACGATGCCTGCTAGGACAACATTGTAATCCCTGCTCTGTGAGCCGTTGTCTTTTCCTTTGGCCGAGCACCGGGTTAGCGCTAACAAGATTGCTCGAAGGGATCGGGCATAATCTCTTCCCTTCTCCCGTCTGCTTCGCTTCCTCGTCTCTTTTGAGATTACATCTTGTACGTCAGGCACAGAATCCACCAGCGTTTCAGCTCAGGCCTCCTTGTCTATGTGTAGCCCGCGCCTCTCTCTTTCTCTTTCTCTTTCTCTTTCCCTTTGTGTGTGTACGTCTCGCGGAGCACTTTCCACGCTGCGAGCACGTTACAGAAATCGTTTTCTCCCTGTCCCAGCGAAAGGTAATCGACTTTTAAGCACCGCCGCCTTCGCTGTAATTGCAGAAGAAGACACTGAAAGAAGCGACGACAAGGGTAAAGGGAGAAGGTTAGGCAGGGCGTAAAAGAGATGAACGAAGAAGAGAGAGGGTGGAAGTTCTTGTTGCGTAACAACAGCTCGCGGCTTCCGCGGAGGACGCCTTTTAATTTGCAATTGATAGCAGGAAATTAAACGCCCTCCACCGCTGAACGTGGTGCTGCTGCTCCTCAGATTGGACTGCACTGTCTCGGGGAGGTTCTGGGGAAATTTTACGAGTGAAATTGCGGACAGCGATTTTGTTTGGTTAGAAAATTGCGGGCAGGAAGGTTTTAATGAGTCTTGGAATAGGTCATTCTGTGTCAAATGTGGGCCGATAAACTTGGAACATTGAGTTGGACGTTATTTCAATGAGGAAAGAACTTGTTATTTCGCATTCTAGGTGTGCTAGGCTGCAGACAGATTTTGAATCGAGGCATGTTATATAAAACGGTAATAAGTATGTTTAATAAGGGAATAACAATATTAATTTATAACAATTAAAAAAATTTTGTTTGCTTTATTTTACTGATATGTTTGGATGATACCATTATTCATTGTTGAAAGATTAAAGATTAGACAATTTTCAGGGCTAAATTATGGTAGTTGTTCGAAATATAGTTTGAGAAACTCAAAGCTAACTTATTCAAAATCTAGTGCCACCTTAGATTTAACCGCTTGAAAATTGGCCTGGTCTGGAATGAATGTTTGAAACATTGTCACAGTTTAATTGAAGTGACATAACGTAACAAATGTTTCTAATCTTTAAACAAATTGATTCCTATAATTAACGTTCTATTGGCGAGATTCCTCAGTCCCTGCCAGAGAATTAATGCATTTCTAATTTCTGTTTTACCCTAGAAATCAAAGGATAACCCTACTTGTTTAATTTTACTAATTTTTTTACTAATTTATTTATTAATGATTCTTATAATTAACTTTCTATTGGCGAGATTCCTCAATTCCCTACCAGAGAATTAATGCATTTCTAATTTCTGTTTTATCCTGGAAATCAAAAGTTAATCCTACTTGTTTGATTTTCCTAATTTTTTTATTTAAAGAACATATACTTTCATCACCAAGAACATATAGATCGTGGAATTTTGACTCTGGTTCAATGTGTTTAATTCGAGAAGGAAATATTCCTGAGACGATTAGTTGAACTTCTCGTATCGATTACACAAATTTAATTAGCGCAACCCTTTGCAATCTTGTTAGCGTCCGCAATTAAATGATCGATCGAAAGCAGCGGAATGACTGATAAAGCGAAGAACGGTTTTCTAATGCGAGTAACGTGACCATGTCTTGCGGAGTCAGTTTAACCTAAACAACGTCCGGTCCAACTTCTGGTTAATTACGAGTCGCAGCTTCGACATCGTGACGAGCATCTGTTCGTGCTTTCTTCGCATTGTCGAGCGTGCTCAAAGGACCCTTTTGACACCGTTGTTTGCGCTCCACGCGATCACGCCAACGAGATAGCGCACGTAGCGAGAACCTGGCATTGGGAGTGAATATTCATTCGTTGCTATCAGATTGGGGGCGACAGAACTATGCTTCCCCGAAAGAGAAACGCCCTGAACAGGAGAAAGAGACATCGTTGCTCTGGCGAAGAGAACCAGTTTCGAATATTCTTTCCATATGTATTTCAAATATTCTCTTCAAATGTATTTCGAAGAAAAAGTTATTTCGAATTTGCAACAAGTAACAGTGAAAATAAGTTTGATACATTTGTTGTTTACGGATGTAGGCAGAGGGCTTTGACTGCCACGCCGAAATCACATGTTTCGCTCAGGACGCCACGAAAGTATTTTTATTATTCAAAGCATATAATGGCAAAATAATAATAAATTGATGATGTAAGACAATATTCTTCCCCAATGGACCGTTTATCTCATTGGTGGTCACGGGTGACCACCATGGCGCCTTGGTAACAGTTGATAGCGACATATTATAACAAGGCTTCGTTTATTTCAACAAACCATACGCATTCGTTGTTTCGTCGTAAACAAAACGTGCAGAATATATTGTTGAGACGTGTAGAAGATATTAGTAAACAGTATTTGCTCATTCTGTATATAATAGTAAGGCACACTTCTAACTTCAATTATATGATTATAAAGCAACATTTACGATTATTTTCTAAGGTGTGTTACCCCTCAAACATATGGATGCAAACACAGTGCACCGTTAGATGCAAG
This sequence comes from Bombus pyrosoma, assembly GCF_014825855.1. Classification (NCBI taxonomy): domain Eukaryota; kingdom Metazoa; phylum Arthropoda; class Insecta; order Hymenoptera; family Apidae; genus Bombus; species Bombus pyrosoma. Next base: position 7,780,210 of record NC_057777.1, on the reverse strand, counting down.
ATCAGTTCTCATTTTCTTTTTATTGATGTTCTACTAAAAATGTTTAATTGTTCAATGGGGCGCTTTTTATTTCAAAGTATCTTCTATTTATTGGTTATATTCAAAATGCCCTATCAATTTTCATTCAATTTTTTACAATTGTAAGAAGTTCAAGCACTCTGGTCACCAATGACCACCGTGGCGTCACAGGAGAAACCAAAATGTTAAAAAAGAAACGAGTTACGTCCATCTTCTACTTCTGTGTTTTATGATGTGATGAAACCGACCGAATTTTCTCGGCGGCTGTCTAAAACCGATCATCAACGAAAACCGATCAGCCTGACACGGATTCTCGAGAGAGGGGTCCGTGTCTTATTGTCTACACGAATAACGAAATTAATTGAAGTGGTAAATTGTGCAAATTGGATTTATTTATTATCTTTTATTCGCTGTTTACATTTTTGAGATAACAAATGCTGTATGAATTTCATTTGCATATCGTTTAAATATCTTTCTCATCAAGTGTGAAGCGTAAGGATGAAGTTGACCTTTTCAGGGGAAAAACAAGTAGACCTACAGAGTTTTTCTACAAAATAGACTGTCAATGATAAGAAGATGATCTTGGATATTTATATGAAATAATGTCGTTTAGTAATTGCTATAAGGATGGACAGAATAAGATATTGCTTATATTAATCAAACAATAGCGAATAATTACTATAAAAAGCGGTGCATATATCCAAAAAATATTAATTTTGTAAAAATATATTATCTTCGAATGTTCCTTCAATTCCGCTATAAACTTCTCAAACAATTCAATACACCAATCTGACATACTATTTCACCGTGATCTAAGGCCATTTTGCTAAAATTATCCTGAAATTCTCGTCATTGTACAATCAGGATCGTTTTCACCGTACACGAAAGCCACCAGCATCACCTAATCCAACGCAAGACAAATCAATACGACCGTTTCACCGGTAGAAACCGCATTTGCATACAATGTCGAACGTTACAAATGGCTACACGCCGGCGAGTCGCCAGGAACTTTTCCCGATACGCGTCCATTTTTCCCTCGGCTTGGTCCTTTCAGGGACGAGGGGCTTTTTTCCGCGATTCACACGCTCTCAACGCACGGTTCGTTTCCACCTAAGCGAGCATCCACCTCGCGTAAACGTTACTACGGCTTAGCTCGTAAACCGACTGAAATTTTCTCTAACTGCCGCTCGTAAGGAAAAGGCTATCATTCGAGAGGCTGCGTGGATATGCAAACCCTGAAAAGAGAGCGTATCGTGCTACAGCTCCTTTAAGCGGACGCGCGCGCGCGCTATCATGCGAATACAGCACTATGCAAAGAACTGGACTATCGGAGATGTTATTTTGTGAATTAATTTAGGAATATTTGGTGTTTTATATATTTTAATATATTTATATCTTTAAATGAACATTTATTAATCAGTAAGCCGTAGATATTTGTGTATTTGTGCGAAATTTAAAAATGAAAAAATTCGCAGAATTTGATGTACACATATATAATTCAATATAATGTGTTGATAATCCATAGAGTGATTGCATATAGTATGCAAAGGTATATGAAATATTCAAAGTAGAGTAGTACTGGTTAAAATTTTCAGTAGATAAAATGAATCTTTATTTAAATTGTAGTTTTTAGTTATGTTCATAAAAATACAAATTTACATAAAAATCCGTGGCCTATTAATTAGACAACTATCTTCCTATAACTAATTATTTACGAAATCATTGTGGTTATCGCATTATTCGTTTTTAAATTTTTCCTAAAATTTACAGGTATTAACAGTCTTTGTACTGATCTTAACTGAAACTACAATATAATGTCATGATAATAAAAATACTTGTATAATCCCATTTACAAAAGATATCAGAAATTTTAAAAACTCGAGAAATATAACCTTAAGAAAATGTTCTACTTCAAGTAATATTTTCCTCTGATACTTTTTTCTATTATCAACGTGTAATAAATAAGGTATTCAAAATACTCAAGTTAGATGGGATACCCTGTACATGCGGAGGTTCAATACGGAATAATCGCGACTCACGACACTTGTATTGCTTGTTGGAGACGTTGTTTCACGCATTGGATGTGTATTCAGCAGACTAGTCGCTGAAGCTGGTATGATGGTGACGAGAAGATAGAGATAGCTGTTTGTTCGGTCTTTGATTCGGTCAGGTTTCAGCTTACGTGATCGATCATTCTAGTAGCTCGTTTGTATCTGAATGCTAGGAGAAATGTCATTATTCTAGGCGGAGAAGAAGAGGGCAAATGTGGGCAAAGGTGAAGTTCATTGTTTCATATATGTATATATCAGGTTGTCCAAAAAGTTTATTTCGTTTCATAAGGTGATAATAGATAAACAACAATTTCTGTTTTATATTATTTTATTGAATTAGGTATGATCCATTTCGTTATATTTCTATTATTACGTTCGTGCATAATTCAATAAATCAATATAAAACAAAAAACATTGTGCGTCTATTATTTCTTTATAAAACGAAAGAAACTTTTCGGACAACCTAATAGATTTCAGAATTGATTTGTTAACCTTTTTTTTTTGATAATTTATCAGAATGACTAATGCATTTGGTTCTTATAAGATACGGTTATAATAAGAAGTAATCTTTCATTGTAATTTAACTAAACTACTTGATCAAAATCTTAGATCATTCTATCCTGAAAAATCGAAAGATACCGTAGCTATAGAGAAATTAAAATCTCGACGCTAACAATGCGTAAAACTAAAATACTATTTTTCGTCATAAAATATTAACAAGATTTGATTTTTAAGAAGCTTAAACAACGAGAAGAGGAGAAACAAGCAATTATCGCTGAAATTCCGCACTTCTAAAGCGAGAGCCCTATTTCTCAACACAGTAGACGAATTAAAATCCGTAAAAGACCAGCGGCAGTACATTCGTTTCTCCCTACTAAATTTTTCGTGCTGCTTGCAACGGTTCATGCTACGAGAGCGTGCATACCGTAGCGCGGTGGATAAATTTCTTTGCTCCACCGTTGTCGCGGCATCCAATTCTCTTTCCCGTTTTCAGAGCTTCGATTTTCACGGTCGCATATTTCTCAACAGCGACACAGCTGCGGGAATATCTCTCCGCCCTCATTAATAACAATAGTTTCCTTAAAAAGAGCGTTCCTTACACCATAGACGGTGGTACATCGCGTGCCCTGTCGCGTTCGTGTGGTTCACATGCGTCTAGTCGAATGTAGCCACGTGCAGAATAGATGTACACGACCGCGTATTCACACGCGTAATTTGCAGTAACTCCGCAAAGCCGGCCATATATATGCGTACAAACCGCATTTACATACGTGTAGTCGGTGTTTCACGTGGCCAATTGCGCACGTGTACACTTACATAATAACCATGTACGGAAATCGCCTTCTGTTATTACGGCCAGCGAGCGGTCTCGTTTCCAGTCGACTTTCAAGCTCCTACAAGCAAGCCGAGTCTCTTCAAGCGACGAATTTTCTCTGACTTTTTAACTGATTGACGATGGTAGTGAGAAAAATGGTTATTTCTTTAACGAGATTAGGCTGGTCAGCATGGTTGTAATATTTCAGAGAAATTTCATAGATTTTATGGCATAGAGGCTCTTTACTGTAGCAGTGACCTTATCTTGTTACGTTGATTACATTATGGTGATGGAGTATGTATGCGATATTGACGATAGTCATTTATAAATCAGTGAAATTTATGCATCGGATTTAGTGAAACTTCAGGGTTTGGATATGTCAAATTGGATACGGATGCGAAACTGAAGACGATTAATCTTTGAGTAGATTAATCCCGTGACGTTAAATGACGTTTCTGGCATGTCGTGCATTTTCCATGCCAAATTGCACAATGACGTGCTAGAGACGTCACCTGTAGCCGAACGATTAGAGGAAATTCACGACCAAATAAACATTTTGATTTTAATTGGATAACCGTTTTTGTCGCTGTCTGTATGGAGATCTCAGCAAAACTAGATTTACATCTGATAGATACGTATTTGTATGAAAAATTTCTATTAGAATTGCAAGAAGTACTTATTATTAGAATTACGCTTAATTAGTCTGATTGAATCTACAGGAATTTTGAAACTTTATTTTACGTATATCATAACCGTGTACAGCAGTATACATATCTTGCTGAAATAAGCTACAGGACTCTGACGCTGTAAATACACTCAAAAAGGATGTCTACGTTTTGATTCATTTTTATTCAGAATACACGAATGTCACTAAAATATATGAATTAATGCCAGACTAATGATCAGAAGTATCTTTTTACTATTTTCTTCTACCATTTTCTTACTATTTTCTTATGTGATCATCAAGTATATGTTATGAGTGTCCAAACACTTCTAAGCAAGTCGACGCGTTAACCAATTCACTTGTCAAATGCATCAACTTCTATAAAAGCGAAGAAAATCCTAGCAAAATCGTCTTTCCTTAAACCACCACGAGAAAGAACGTTCTCTTGTTCTTCACTGGCAAGTCGGAAAGGATTGACCACTCGAAATCGATCATCGCTTCGTACTCGTGTGTATATACGTGAAATGCAATCGCATAGTGCTCGGAAATAGGTTCGATGGACACAAGATCTGCGATGAAAACCGGTCTTAACCGATACCAGCGTGTGCTGTTTCTCACGTGGGTTCAAGAGCTGCACACTTTACCGCCGCTTGAGGTTGGATCGCCGCAAACCACACGCGCTTCTTGTTTTACGCTGCTTCTTCTCCGAGATTGCCAGCTTTCCGCCTGTACTCGTTCTATTTATCGGAGCTATGGTTATTCAGCTGGATTCTTTTGTCTGGAAGACCTGGTCCGTGGGGATCGCGATAGAATTGGACCTGTTTCGTCAAGCTACCGCAATTTTAGTCGCGATGAACTGGTTTCGTCTACTACTGGGCTTTCAGCTCGAGATGGGATGTTGACTTCATTCTGGACAGCGAGTAAGAGGAACGATGCAGTTTGGCAATGCTCGAGAGCTTTTGAAAGCTCGATGTGGTTGATCTTTTATTAAGCCAGCTAAGATTTTTCATGGATTTTCCATCTAATTATTAGACTGCGGATTTTTATGCAACACGAATACAACTAGAGAGATTAAATAAAGAATTGTTTTATCTTTCGCGTATTATAATTAGCATTCTACGTTGAATTCATTGGTAATTTACGGTAAAGATATCTCGAACTTGTGCATTTCAATCTTACCGTTATGTTAGCAAACAAAATAGGTCTGTGATATTTCAAGAAAAGTCTCATCAACGGTCGAAGCAAGATTCACAAGGCAAAACGATACTACGCTCTTTATGAAAACATTGAAAGTTCAGGTTGCACCCAAGATAAATTTAACCCCTTTGAGAATGTTACGCGACACTCGACTGTGGGCGATCGTCATATAGAGGCAGCGTACGGTAGCAAAGTGGAAGACAGATGTTTGACCCGTGAAAGTCCTTTTTCTGGGAAATTACAGTACCGTTCAGGAGTAGTAACTTGTTACCAGAGAACCGGTAATTACTACCGTGGAACCGCTATCGAGTCAGCTCTCTGAACCTCTTTGGTTTACCTTTGCTTTTGAAATTCTCCCTATTCGTGACTGAGTACGGCGGTACGTTTTTACCTACCGCTTATTCTGTTTACCTCGTGGTACGCAAGCTCGCTTGCTAAACGTCGGTTAACCGTGGAGGACCTTTCATCGAGATTTCCTCTGCGGACCGTTTGAATTTTCATATGGCTTTTGACTCGCGTTCTTCGACCCTGTCGCTCGTTCACCTCGCCCGAGAATAATCGCCAATGACGCTGCCGTCGGTTTCAATAACCTACCCGTCCTGCGAGATACATCGACTCGAAACAGAAGAATCTTGTTACAAGATCGCTAGGGTTTCCTATAGATAAAACCGATACATTCTTGTTCGAATTGATTATTCTTGCGGGAACGAGAATTTGTTACGACCGGCTGTAGCAAGTGTTTGACTTTCGAGTGTTAGTCCTTTTTCACACGAAGGTACGTGTGTCGCGATACACGTTTGAATTACGCGTCTAGAAGTAAAAATAAAAAAGAAGGAAGTATAACGTAGTATTTTTCTAATAGGAAAATAAAAAGCGACTGACAGATTGACACACGAAAGAACTGAACAGAGTGAACGATAGTAAGCGATATGGTATTTCTCGTGTAAATTACAATGCGTTGTTCCGCTTGATTTGTCGTTTTTGTACAAAAAGATCACTGCCGAGAAACTCAGAATACACAAAATCAGTATGTATTAATGTTATTTACGGAGCTTTAGATGTCTCTAGTATTTTATTTAATATAAAATGTCATAGAAAGAAAGCACGGTATAATATTTCGGCGACATGAATTTATGTTTTACATCATACTATATCAGTAGTATAATTCAATTTTTAGACGACATAAATTTGTGCTTTATATCGCATCGTATCACTAGCATAATTCAATTTTTCGATGGCATAAATTTGTGCTTTACATCGCATCGTATCACTAGCATAATTCAATTTTTCGATGACATAAATTTGTCCTTTAAAATATAGTTACGTTAATGTAACTAAAATACAGAAACGAGAATGCGTTGATAACCAACCAGTGACTTTTAACATTCTTTCAAACAGAAATGAATTTACAATTTTCTATTGTATATCGTCGAGTATTAATATTTTAATACAAGTATATTATATTGTAATAATTATAATTTTAGGTATTCTAGGAATTCTACAAACAGATTGGCACAGAGTACAAACAAGCGTGTTAAATGATCATTTCTAGAGACAAAAAAGAAATGGTAAAATGTTGATTCTTTTAAATCAACAAAAGTTTCCCTATATAATTGTTAATTTCTTAGGAAGTTTCTTAGAAAGCAACCATAGACTTAAAATAATACCAACTACTAATAACATCCATTCAATAGATCTAAAACTTTGCGCATCACGTCCTACAATTACGCCATTTTCTTCCTTCAATTTTCGACCTTATTTCAACATGATCAGCGTTATAATCAAGTAGCCGTTTCCAGGAGTATTTGATTAAATCCGCAGTCGATTAAATAACTGCGAGTTTCCACAATATTTCATACATCTTCGTCGGGTTCGCGGGAAGAAACGTGCTCTTCGCCCTTTACTTCATTCTTCGCCTCCCTTTTGGTCGCTAATGTCTAGCCTGCCGTTTTTCCTCGAATTCAGTTCCCGTACTCTGAACACGTTCTATTGGCAATTTCGATCCCGAACGCCCGGCGAATGCCAACGGTACGCCTTATCCGTCTACTTGGACCGCGTTATCAGCGTAAATCCGTTTACAAGCTTACGAAAGCGTATATCCACGCGTACACCGTGAAACCGGCCTCGAACCCTAGCTACCTGATCGTAGTAATTCCATGTACGCTCACGCTGTCACTGTATTACGTTGGAATTGGATTATTTAAACGAGTGGAATATTTTTTCAAGGAAATTGTTGGGTATTTTTAATTCAGTGCTCGTTTACCGTAGTTGCTGTTAATCGGTGTTCATCGGAACACCTATTATTCCACAGAATTAGATGTTTCATTTTGATAAAAGAATTATTTTAGTTACAGTTTCTGTTGAAGTGGGTCTCACTTCTAGGAAAACTCCACATCTTCTCTAGTGTTTAGTTTTTGGCACGACGATTTTCTCCTTACACCGGTTTCTTTGGTCTCTTTTGCAGTACCCGACATACAGGCAATGTTCGACTGTTCGCGGTAGATCGCGTCAACGAGAGTCGTAAATTCTCGTTGCGATTCGATAATCGACGCCACGAATTGGTCGATCCCCTATTTCGTTTAGGATAATAGAGGTTGTTGACTGATTATAACACTGAAGTAACAGGTTATACTATACAATTTTTCCAACAGCATTGTAGATATAAATGTTGGGTTGACAACTAAGTGATTGCGAATTTTGTCATTAGGTGATAACGACAAAATCCGCAATCACTTAGTTGCCAACTCGTTACGCAACGTGCGTATAGCCGTATTCTCAGATTCTCAGAAACGTGTAAATAATAAGTTACAACTCATGACTGATCAATGAATGAAGCACCAGTCAAGAGATGTTGACTGATCTAAGGCAGTTAAACCAGCTGTTGTCACGTAAAATAAAAAAAGGAAATCGAAGATGAAAAAAAAAAATAAAATATAAAAAAAAATAAAAAGAGAATTTATTTTTTTAACACTTGGTTTACACTAATTACGATTTGCTTCTGAACTTCAGCCGTGACTTTCCAAGATTGAAACTCTTACAATTTGACTTTTGATCGGATCTGTTCCTTTTTCCTTTGTCACACCCCTCAATATCCCCACTATCCACTCGTTTGTTAGGCATCCGCGACCGTTGCCACGCACGTTTTCTTCTCGAACATTCGGCGGAAGGACCGTTGGGATATAGATGGCTCATTAGGCACTTCGGCGATATACATTGTCGTCACATCTGTATCTCCTCATCAGACCATCGGATGGGAAGTGTGCCGGTCGTGACACTGTCGCAGAGGAAAACTATCGCTGGGTGTTGGTCGCCCCACCACCGGTCGCTTGCGGGTGGAAATGACCGTTGAACACGCGAAAAATCCGACCTTCCCATTTTTTACCTGATGGAACAATAACCATAAGGAACGTCTCGGCTTGAATATATTTTATAATAATTAAGAGCCCTGACGGTAGAATAAAACTGCTTAGTTTTGTCACAGTTCCCTAAGATTATTGCGGTCCGACTAATTATTAGGTTGTCCGAAAAGTTCCTTTCGTTTTATGAGGAAATAATAGACGCACAACGTTTTTTTGTTTTATATTAATTTGTCGAATTACGTACGATCCATTTTGTTTTGTTGAGATAAACACCGCGACATTTCACAGATTTGGTTTCACGTTTGTATGAAGGTGCACTGTTGAAAGAAACACGTTTGCGAAAGAAAGACACTTTTCGGACAGCCTAATATATTCGCACAGCTAGTGGCCGTCTTCACCGAGGGATCAATTCTGGTTTATGTAAAGAGTCACCGGACGTAACAGGCGATGTCGACGATAAAGCAAATGCCGAGAAGCCGAAAGGATCGGAAAACTTCAACAAGCCTAACGGCCATTTATACGTCGGGTTTGAGTTGGAATTTTGGGTGTTCGACGAATCTTCACTCGAATTGACCATCGTGGTTATTTATTCTAGCTGATCGTTATTGGTACTGATGTGATGATTACAAGATGTTACAGGTAATAACGGCAATGTCGAACAAACGAGATGTCGATGACAATGAATTTAGGTTCGATACGAATCCACGGCCAACGGGAAGACGAATCCCATACAAACGTACAAGTCGTACTTCTCTCAATAACTCTCTCAATTACTAACCCAATAACTAACGCAATAATTAACTCGCAGCCCAAATGGAACTGCCCTTATATAGTCCTGTCCCCACCTCTCAGGTCAATCTTTGTTTTTAAGGAGAGCTGCATAATTATTCCATACCTCTGTTATTACACGTCCCTCACATGACCTTGAGCACCCATAATCGGATTAGAACATTACAACTATTTCTTAGTTTTATTACTTAAGCGTAGCTATAATAAAAGTCTGGTCTAGAGTATTGGGAGTTTCCCCAAACATTCCAAAAGAAAGGACCCGATGTCCTTTCATCTCCGACATATATATTTCGGCACCGCAACCGTTCATCGTCAGTTAGTCACCGGAGAGTCAAGAGTCAAGAGTCGTTAATCGAGATCTCACTACTGCATTAAGTTCAAATTAAATAATCATCTTATTTTTTGTTTAATCCACTGTAATAAATACATCTAGCAATACGTTATCATATAGGATAGAAACTACTGGAAATCCTAATTTCTAACATTTCTAAATAAAGAACTTCTATAATACATTGATCCACGCGTTTGCTCTCCCTATTCTGAGATATAAAACCTCAACAGTTTCTACGAATAACAATATAATATTTTTCTTAAACTAACGGTCCCGTTTTACATCGTTACATGGGAAATCTGTAATTTGTTGTTCGTTTTATGACCTTTGTGATTTTGGCGCTCCGCAAATTTTTCTCGTAATCTGTAATCTATTTATAAAAAGTGAGATTCGTAAACGATACGATCACGCGACCAATCAGTGAAATCGAGAGAGATAAAAAGGAAGAAAGAGACATCGGCGTACAAGCGTGGAATAATCCCGATAGCAGGTAAAATCCGGTCTGATTTTGTCGATCCATTCTTCTCTGTTGAAACAAGTTAAAGCTTACTGATTTCAACGGATGAAGGATGGCGACGACACTCACGAGCACGTGCGAAAATTTTCTGATAAGATCTACGAATTGAACGAAATGCAAGTCGACAGAAACGTGAACTTGCAAGTCTTAATGTTCCTTTTCAGCCTACCGCGTTGTTTCGAAAATTTCAAACGCGCGATCGAGTCCCGCAACTATCTATCATCACCGGAAACGCTTCGTGCGGAAGTAATCGAAGAGAGTGACGCTTATAAAAAAAATTGAGGTCCCGACGCAAAACACGATGCCTACGCACAAACGATAGATGGGAAAAATGGGAAAAGCTAGAAGCGGCGGAATCAACGCTGCAAACAACTTTAATACACGCTTGTTGATGCGATGACAAACGGATTGACAGGATCGAAACATCCACGTTGTTTGCAGATGTTCGACCTGAGATCTATCATATTGCAACGATCTACTCTGCTTCCGGATAAAGTGTGTCGATAATATCTGTACCTCCCTTTTGCGGGCACAATTCAAAATTAGGAATTTTGGTAGAGAAACATTTATAATAATTAAAGTGCAATATAAGATCAGGTGTTAGATTTTCAGGTAAAGGAGCGAGAAGGAAATAAAATTGACTTGAACGTGTTTAACGATTCGCGTTCGATAGACACCTATATATGGACATGCACGTATGTATGTATATGGGCAGTTAGTTTTCTGCTTGCGACCACGTGTGAATCTCGTTTGTGTTCTTTTTCTTCCGGACGAGACGATCGATAAGCGTATTTTTTTCTTATTCGAGAAACCTTGATATTTTTTCTTCTGTGTTCGCGACCACGCGAGGATCATACTTCCGCTCACAGATTAGCTCGTCACTTACATGTCCGACAAAAAATGATAAATCGACAACGATAACCTGATTGGGAAATATACAGAGAGTATGATATATGTGTTATTCGGATAATCGAACGTTCGGATAAAAAGTGTCCACAACAGAAAAAAAGCTATGTAAAACAAACAATATAAACGAACGAAAGGTAATACGATAGAAGGAATATTGAAATCCAGGTTTTTCCTCTTCTGAAACATTTCCAATATCCGTGCGGTCTGATTCTAATGATTCTAGAAACGGAATTATTCAATAGTTTTAGAATTCTATACTCTTCGAAGACGCTTGAACCTCTTGAAGCAGTTCCAAATATAATATTCGAGAGGTCGACTTGGCGCGAATGTTGGAGCCATGGTAAGTCGAACGCTAAATGAATCTGCTGCGATTAATCACAAGCTCAGTCAGGTGCCATTTGTTACCGTTTCCAACCCGGAAAATAATACCGGCCGTGTAACACCTGGTCGCTGACTGCAACTTTGAAATCGCACCCTTTCGGCTGCTACAACTATGTAATTTCGAATTCGATTGCTAGGGTCCGTTATACTACATGGAAAAGGCTGTCTGTGCTAATTGCAATTTCTAAGGACTATCAAACATTTCGTTCTCTGATATATTGCCAGAAACAAGTTGTTTTCTTTTTATTCACTTTCCCTAACTTTCATGTATGTACATTGCAGTGAAATATATGCGTTTATTAATATATTTACTAAATTAATAAATTGGACGTAATATACGTATGTATGGATATAAAGGAATAATCGAGCTTAAAATCATAAATTTCATCAATTCATGTTGTTCAATCATTTACGCATTTTATGAACACGAATTAATTCAATCTAAAACTCTGGATTGTAATAAAGTACTACAATGTTATAATTCAAGTATTGTAATAAGTTTCCAAGCACGTATTTCCAGCATATGCAAGTTCGCTGCAGATAGAAACCATATTCTTTCGTTCATTATTCGAATATCTTATTAACTTAAAATTTTCGTATTCTTTCTCTTCTTAGTTCTTTCATAGTTCAACAAACTACGATTGGGAATCGTAAAAGACAAATATCAGAGATAAATACAAATCAGATAAATCAAAAAGTTGCAAAAATATCGAATAACATACAACCACGTGTATCTTATTTTGAAAGTCGACTAAAGTAAATCGCATGTAATGAAGTTGTAGTACCTTTCAAGAGCACTGACGTTCCAAATTTTCAGGAGCAGCTCGATCGTTTTTTTAAGTATGTCTATGTTCTTATCGTTTTAATAAAATGTGACCCCAACTCGGAAAGGACCCTCTAACTATGTCAAATTAGCTTTTTCTGCATTAAAAACCCGTCTCGACAAGCTGTCATGGCAAGGGTCAAATATGAGCCGTCCTCAACGCCGAGGGAATGAAAGTATTTTTACCACCGCGCAGGGGATGAAAACGGTCTGCCAAGGACGGGATTAATTACACCCAACAATTTTAATTTTAGGAGATACAGATCGCGAATTAACGTTGGATTGCTATGTGAAATAACTTCTGTCTGGTCTCTTTCGCGACATAAAATGAAAATCTTCTCATTTCTAAAAATATTTCTGTCGGAAAAACGAAATTTTTACTATTAGACAAATTCGTACAATTATTATCTCTTAGAAATTGGATATTTTCTTGCATTAAATACAAAATATTCCTTTGTTCGCATATTTACTTTTAACAAAATAAACGAACGTGTGGTTCACGATGAAATAGTATTATCGACAGCGGAAGATCTGATTACCTAATTTGAATACAACGTGGAGAGACGCAGGAAGATGAAATATACATTGTGACGAAAAGCTTTGTTAAACAGAGCACAAAATTAAACATTATTTTTATGTAACGATCGGTGTATATCGTTCGTGATTTCAACATTCCGTCCACAAATATCTCCATTTCGCCTTTCGTTCGACAGCCAAACGTCTAATTACTAATTCAGATTCAACAAGCAAAAATATACAAGGATTATCTCAAATATCCTTCGTGACAAAAAGCCCTGTTAGGCCATGGTTGCGATGCATATTCAGATGAACTGGTATTCTGACGAATGAAACATCTAAAGACTGCAACGTCCATACTCATAGAAATCTACATACGATTCTTTGAAATACGCATCCACTGTAACCAAAGCCCTAACCAGAATACATAATTGAACATTATTTTTGTACAGCGGTTCGTGTGTGTGTCGTTCGTGATTTCACTGTCTCGACGATAAATATCTTTTTCGCCTTTGGTTCGACAGCGAATAGTCGTCTTGGGAGAGAGGGTTGCGTGGGCGGACGAATTTTGGTCAGGGAGCTCGTAAGCAACCCCATGAATCGTACGTGCCTCGTCGGAACTTGGCTTCTCCGTTGTCAACGTGTATCAACGCCCTCGTGCGCGTGCACACGCGTGTCTACACGTACACTGGCAGTTGCACAATATGTGGGTGGATGCAGTTCTGTCGACGAGTCGAGAGGAAATGTGTTTTCAGAGCTATGGATACAGGTTCGGATGAAGTGCGGTCGGTTTAAGTACGCGGGTTTAACTGTTTCTTCAGTTGTTATAAAAGCTGAAGAGAGTTTGGGGCGGGAAGTCGTGCTAGTGGAATTTTCGAGTCTCTTCTTTGAATATTGATTAAGTCTCCGAGGACGAGCGACAAAGTTCTGCATGGTGCAAACGTTCTTCGTGTGGCACCCGGTAGTTAAACGAAATAACGTAGGAATGTGGACAAATTTTAGTGACGTCTACGTTATTGGTCTTTTAATAGTGACTAAATGTTATTTTTGGTTACTTGAATAATTGAATATTTAAGGTTAATCTCTAATTTCTTTAACATGTTGATACAAAAATCAATTTTATTCCAGCATCGAATATTACAATTTTAACTCTGCTATGATTCTCGAATTTTCCTCTTATATAATTTCCTTATGCGGAGTATACACGTCAACGTTAGCCACATATTTTCCACTTCATATGAAAGATTGAAATATTATGCACAATTTATATTCTCCAATCTACAGTAAGTTGAAAGCAAAATCAGAATTTTTTGATTGAACTTCTTTCTCATACAGTGGCAACCTGCCTCCATTATATTTAATAATTCACTGCATGATTGTTACTTCGCGTTAGAAACGTAAAGTTGTTAATATGAAATTATATTTAATTATTTTTTTTTATTATTTATTATTGCTTAGTCCGTGCCTTTCGGCTTTGGACGAGCTTTCGGTTTTATATCTCTTTTACCTAATTCGCTTCTTATATATCTACCTACCCTCTTATCCACTCTATTATATTGCACTCCCTTAATTATTCTATCTCTAAAAACTAATAACTAAAAACTATTGCAACTTTTGAGCTTTTGCCTCCTTGCTGTGCTTCCTTCTTGTCGTTCCTCCCCGTCTTGTATTGCCTTTCTCTTCTCTATTATTGCTTTTAGTTCTGTTAGTCCTTCTTCAGTCTCAGTGTTAGTGTTTTTTCTATGTCCTTTGGTCCGTCCGTTATTTCGCATTCTTCTTTTACATGTCTCAGGTCTTTTTCTTTCCTTTTACATAGTCCGCATCTTTTTTCTCCATATTTAATTATAATTGAATCGTAATTTAAAATTATAAAATTAGGAGATATTAAAATTAATTTAGAGTTACATACTAACAAATTCCTGAAATACCTGATAAATACAATTGGATTGCAATAAGCTTTATAGTTTCATATTATTCTATCTGCCTTTATTGCCAGTCTAAGAAAGGAATGCCAGACATTATGAAACCTCCTATATGAAGCAAAATCTCGCCGATCCCTTCATCTCTTTTCTCCTTTCGCCGAAAATCTCTTGTCACGAAAACACTTTAGTAGTTCCCTGGAGTGTCATCTGGCTCTCCTTTTCACCATCGTCTACATTGCTAGCCATTTTCACCGCAAATTGTTGCGCCACTGTTCATCGCGTTGTTATTAACCGTGCGACAAAGGGGCTCAGATAAATCTTGATAACGCGTCCAGGATCCTCCGCAATTCTTCCGCGGTGTATCGCCGCTCTGATTCATGGCTGACGAGAATTTCATTGCTCTCCGTGGATTTGGCCACTGTTTCAAAATTATTGCAATAAAGAGAAACTTTCCCTCTAGACTTATGAGTATTAGGTCGTTTTACAAGCTGTGTCGTTTTATAAATCTTCAATAAAACAGCACTGTTCCTCATCTATCGAAATCACATTGCTTCCTAGTCGTTTTGGTTAATTCTACTGCGATCGTCGAATTCTCGTATTTCAATTTTCTTCTAGTTAAATAAAAATGCAGGAAAAAATTTGTAATGTTGTGAAAAGATGTAATATAAAATAACATAAAGTTAAAACGAGAAATTTGTATGTCAACTACAGTCTTCTCACGTTTTGCTTAAATTTCGGATATTTTTTTAAAAGCAGAGAAATACAGTTGGGTCGCAAATGATGACCACTTTAGATGACTTAATACTGATGACAAATGGTACTAATTTCCTGAAAACAGGAACTTCTCGGATAAGAATTGATAATAGACTTTGTCATCTTTTTTGTCGGCTTCAGATTAGATACGATGATTCATAATTATTCTGATCCTTTTGTTACGCGTGTATAAATAGTATTTATTAGTACAAACAAATTTTTATATTTTCTTTCATATTATCGTTTCGTATACTTTGTTTCCATATTATTCTCATTTTTCTGTTTTATATTTCGAGCTCTCATTGTTTGATACACCAGGCTGCAATATAATATATTTTGTCCATTGCATTCCGCAACACTAACCCTTATCTACCATTAACCTACTTACAACTGATACCAACTTCCATTCTGATGTTCCACATAAAAGTTCTCCGCTTCTTTCACTAAACCAGACATTTTTTTTCTTTCTCTTTCAAAACAATTATCCAGTTGTGCACATCTGTTGCTACAATTCTTCAACATACCCTTTAATATCACTAGGAAGAGATCCTTAAAACTTTTGTATTGTATTTAAGATAGAAGCCCATTAATTCCACTTGAAGTATCAAACAAGGAGCAATTCTTTGATTAATGAGAAAATAAAGTTGGTTTTGTTGAGAAAATGAATTAACTTATGCTTTGGTGTCCATATTTTATGTGCATGTAATAAAACTCCATTTGTTTGAACTCATGGAGGGACAAACAGCTCAGACAACAGGAGTTTACAGATCTTCTATTGTTCTCTTTACTAAGAGGACAATAAAAAAGATTTCTCTTTACTATCTACGATTTTTTTATTTTTACAATAGGAGTTCAGATAAGAAGATTCAATCAGTATCGTTTAATTAAGCAGGAATTAAAATTTCGTTCCAAAAATCAGAGCTTATATAAACGAAGATCCATTTTAATTAGTTATATAATTGTAACTGTTTATCGTGAGTAACTGAGTTTCGAATGCTACAGATACGTGAATCGACTAATTGTGGGTGTTTGCAACTGAAGAAATGGCAGGGAGGTTTCAACAGAGATTTCTTTCATCCTGTGAATATTATAACGAGAATTGTACATTTTTGTATTAGGTCGTCCGAAAAGTTTCTTTCGTTTTATAGGGAAATAATGGATGCACAACATTTTCCGTTTTATATTATTTTATCGAAGTACGTATGATCCATTTTGTTCTATTAAAATAAAAATCACTACGTTTGGCAGATTAGGTTTCGTGTTGGTAAAAGACGTGTCTGTAAAAGAAAGACACTTTCCGTATAACCTGATATATTTCAATTTTTCGAATTTGAGAATGACACTCTATATTAAGATAAAATTTTTCGTTAAATTCTTTTTACGATTAAGAATATCCTACTCGTATCTTTTAGCACGTACATAATAATACGTAACGTATTAGCCATTTGTTTATACGTACACAGTCGCAAATCGACATTATTTTCCCACGAGCTCAATAATTTCCCCTATGGAAATGCTATCGTCAATCCTGTTGTCAATTCTTTTCGTCTATCGCTTAATTCCTACACCAACTTGAAAGTCGTTCAAAACAGCAAACATCGATCAACTGAAATTTCTTCTTTCAATCCGATAGATCTCGTCTATCTCGAAATCTTTTCATTCTCGAATAATTACTAGCCAAGTAACGATTCGTGTTTAGTCCAATTTCAATTATGAAACTGCCTTATTGAACGAATGTTCGTGTATCACGTAGTATCTCGCGCAGCGGGTTGACAGGACGAATACGCGGCACGAATGATCTCGTTGCAGCGTGAAGAGTGGCCATGGGTCTCACCGCGAACCAATTACGATGTATTCAACTGTGGAAGGGCTAAAATTCCGGTCGAGTGGTTCTTGAACCTCATCCGCAGATGCGGATAATCGTGTAATCCCGCGCGAACGTGCACGAGTGGCTGCCACGACCTCTCGGTTGTTCGGATTGACTCGGATTGAGCCACCTAAACGTCTCTGTGCCTCCTTCGCAGACGCGGTCTGCTTGTCAAGGACACAGTTGCGCGTGGTTACAAGCGACAAATATGAGGGTATAAACGTTTGTGGTGTCTGGAGATGTGGCAAGCCTCGTGAAGATCGGCATTAGAGTCGTGTTAAGTTTGTTGGAAACCGTGGCTGCTTCTTGTATTGATTTTCAGCCTATGTCGTAAGGTGCTGCTTAATCTTCCAAAAGTAGTGTTGGGGTTATGCCAAGTTTCTTTTAAAATATGATCGTCAGACACGATAATGAACTCTTTCGCTATGAACGGTTCGATACTACTGAACACACTTAACAAAGACCCCAGTAAATTTGAATAATCGCCGAGGAATTGTTAAAATCATCAAGAACGCCTATCTGATTTTAAACGTGCTGTTATAAAGAGCTGATATGTCACTAATTATAATTAATGAAAATTCTTTCTTACCTATCTCGATAACTGTTTCAACTAATCTCGACAGTTATATCATTAATTTCCCCGTTCTATCTGTATATCGTTAATTGAATTCATGAACGTTGTAAATGATTCCACGAACTGGATTTAAATTTTGACTTTTAAATTAAAGTTTCTTCTTACCCAGTTTCACTCCAAACTTTTCCAACGAGTTTTACAAACAGTTTCTCTTAACTTTTATCGCTTATTTTGCATCATTATCTTGCACGAGCACAACATTCTGATCGACCATTCGTTTGTTTGAAGATTTAAATCGACTAGTGCGTTTCTTATTGATTCAAAAAGTGCCCTAATTATGAAAGGATAGAAATATAACACATATAAACTATGATATTTCGATTTGAACAATTTCACAGCACATATCACTAACCAAAAAAAATCCTCACCATTCGCGCATAAATTTTGATAAATTGATACAATTTTAACATCAGAATTTTAAACTGATTTCTGAACTTTTGTATCCTACGTGCAGCATATGTCTTAGTAGGATGAACACGAAGAATAAGAAGAAGATCCTTTAAGGAAATTACTCAGAAGAGAAAGAAGAATTTCCAAGGTGACAAGACATTCTTTCCCAGTAGACTTGCCGGAAACCGAGACATTTAGCTGGTTCGTCTCGTATAATGCACCGCAGAGCCGGGAATAATCTTTTTCCATGTATCCACGACTTCTAGCAAGCCTGTCAGCCTATCTGTCGCACGCCAGCCACTCAGACACGTTGCAACGTATGTAAATGACGCAAATGCGCCGTGCTCGCTGCTTCCCGTGATCGAGTCTCTATATTACCAGCTCTTCTCTAAGTAGATTTTCGGCCAAGAGTGTCGAGCTCAGGTGCTCCTATCGATTTCCGTAAGAGACTCGACGAGTATCGAGACGTTGACACACTGGAAATTTCTCTCATATCGATGTCGACTTTGTCCCTATATTATCGCACGTCGATTGAATCTTAAGCTCATTCTTGTGTTTATTTTTTGGTTTTAATAACCGTCTTCTTTTTAGTTTGAAGGATTCGCTTCGATACTGTATGAAAATTGTAATGTATGGCATAGACTAGATACAACGGGATCGTAAATTATCGTATCGTAACATGTCCAGATATTTATTTTTATTATGGCAGTTTGAAACAGTTTGCGTATTGAATTCCCGGTGCTTTTATTATCTGTTCGATGATCAATACGTAGCACGTTTCAAAAAGACGCTTCTCTGATCTGCTGGATTATTAAAGCGTTGTTTCGAGCCTGGAAAGCTTGTTTTTACAGCCAATGGGGCTTTCGATTTTGAATATACGGCAAAACGTTCGTTGGTATGTAAACCGAGCTTAACGGAATAACGTAGCCAGATGAAACAGCCGTTTCGGAGTTTGTAAGAGCTTTCACGCTCGGCTGAATAGTTGCAGATCAATTTATACGCTAAATTTATTCATTATGTTATAAATATATTAGAGGCAATGCGTTGAAATTAATGATTTGTAGAGAAATACGCAATTGTATGGATTACATGTGATCATATACGAAACTAAAAGTATTTACGAGACTCACGAGAGTGAAGCTAATTTACGATTCAAATTGTAGTTCCAAGTTATTTCGGCATTCCAGTTTCCGTGTTACACTATATGCCAAATATTTGAAATATTCAATTCTATATTCAACTCTATACTCTATATTCAATACTATATATTCAAAGTTTGAGTTTTTGGCTTTTCTTAAATCTGAAATGTAATTTATTTGTTCTAACAGTTATTCCTATAAAACTTGGAACGAAAATTAAATACAAAATGTACCTGGAAGAGATTTTCGAATATAAAAATGAAAGATTTTCTCTTTTCTGCAAGATGGCTAAAGCTTATATTTTTGTCTTTAATTTTAGTATGAGAATATATGATGAATACTTAGTTCTTTGAAAAAATTAAACAATTAATCTAAAAATTGTTGGTTAATTTAGCTTTTACATGACTCATATATCATATTTTTGTTCGAATTTCTATTAAAATTACAAGAAAACGTTTTGTTCTATCTATTACATTAACAAAATCGAAAAGAGATTGCGAGTTTATTTATATATCCATAAATTACATGTATCCAATAGCCAAACAACATTTCGATACAGGATATAGTTCAATTACTCAAATCAAAAAGCCTTTTCATAGGCAGAATAAAAACGAATTGGTGGCAATTGCTACGAGATAACCGCTGTGTGCCATATCGCAATAAAATCACCGGAATAAACACATAAAAATCATCAATTAATCCACTTAAACCGCAAACAGAGCTCGATTCTGGCCGAATCGTTTCGGCGACAATTTCGCCAGATTTTTCATCAATTTTTCCAAATTCGTTGCCATGAAATAAAGTATCGAAAACCGAGAATAAATATTAAGCTGTGGGATTGACCATTGATTAAATCAACATTCAGGTTTAATTTTCACGATATTCTCTTGGAAAAGTTACAAATTTAGAGGACCGTTAAAATCAAAGTGAATTTCAGCATTTCCATTGCGATTTATTTACTTATATCGTTATCGTGTATTGCGTCTATGAATTATAGAATCTTTGTTCCTATTAATTTATTTGTCGCTTTTATATCTATGCATTTAGAATTTCCGACTTATTTGATATATCGACGTTGAAATAAACAACAAACCAAAAATTGAAACCTTTGGTGGATACAAAAGTAATTGTTAACTGACTTCTAATCAAACCTAAACGAATTTAAAGCATTGGGTTGGCAACTAAGCGATTTATCGATATAAGAAGAAGAGAATATATTGATATATCGAATTAATCTACATTGATATATCAAATACTGGCTTAGAATTTTTATTACGAAAAAATTTATTTATATAAATTTATTATTATATCTGTGCATTAAAATTTTTTATTACTATTAATATTATTTGTAATATTACGGTATGACGATTATCAGGTTATCGTTTGAGAGAATTCACCAATATATGAGGACGTATGCGTAGCTTTAAGCCAGATTTGAATGGCGACCTATCATAAACGTTAATTTGATACTGAGCCATGGTTTAGTCCTATCAGTAGCGAACAGACGACAATAACGATGCTTTGTAATGTTTCCCATTGTAGCGGTCTATCCCGGGAGAAGACGAAATACAAGCTCTCGTCATCCATTCCGTTGCCAACGAAGAATTTCGTTATTATTGTTTCCGCTTTAATTAGAGTTGGTTAACGTTTTGAGAATTGGGACAATGCGCGTCGTTGCCCTTCCTGCTTAATACGGGATAGGGAATGAGCTCATTTCGTGCTCTGCAAATGAATTCTGCGTCCATTTCTGTTTCGAGTCGAGATTCGTTTGTGACAGATTGAAGGAAATAGGATATTTTGGTGCGAAGCTGCAATTTTACGATGGACTGGTAGATCGATTATGAATTTCCTATAAATTGTTGAGGACTGGATCATGGATATGTTGTATTATTTGTCATGTCACCTGTACGAGTTTAAAGCTAGAACTACCGATAGTTAACACGAAGCTATTTCTACCAAAACCGGTGAAAATGACTGGTCTTTAAAAAATACGTAATAATAGAATATTTTTATACTTATTGATTTATTACTTTCTTACAGAAGGAATTCAATGTTATGTAGTACATTTTTGGTATTATTAATTCATCTGGGACCATGTTCCCTAAACGACGGTTGACATATTTATAAAATTGTAGAACCAGTCATTTTGACTGGTGTGGTATTTCTAGTGTTAGCATCTAGCGATCGATCCGGAATTTTCCTGATAACTGATATCATCATATTGAATGATACGCGGTAAAAATTTGAAAAACGTGTGGGAAGTTGTACAAAACGAGGAAACTGGTTAATTACAGATTGTAGGACCCTTTTACACTTTGACAATTACCAGTCATTTTGACTGGCATTGGTATAAGTAGTTTTGATACAAAATTATTTTGAATTTGATTACATAAAAAACAAAATAAAATTCATTATATTATTCTTTTAGTTATCGTGGCGAAAGTCATTACATCATTGCGGAAAGAAAATATAACATGAAGTAGGAATTTGAAAATAAAATTGTAAAATCAGTCAATTTGGCTGGTGCGGTAGTTCTAGTGTTAACATCTATTTGACTGAATTTTGAGGAAGTATACTTTTGCAAGTTTTTCAGAAAATATAGACGTTTTATAATTCGCAATGCAAATTATACATACGTAAATATGTTATATTTTATAAATAAACGAGTTGAGAATTTTTCTTCGAAATTTGTCACGATTAACGATTAATCACAGATAACATGAAAATCAGAATAATTTCTTCTTTAAGCTGAAAACAAGTTTATATTCATGCCGGGTTAATCTGTGGTGAAGGATTGCTGGAATTCAGCTGCACCAGTAACTTTACCGCAATTATTTCCAAGAGTATCATTTGTCATCACGCTACTTTCAGTGTCTGTATTCGTACAAGATCCGAGTTGTTGGTCTAATGACTAGCAAGCGCTACGTCATCTTTTCTCACTAAATAGTCTAATATATCCACGAAAATTGCACTTTCAGCACTTAACGCGAATTGCAGTAGTTGCTAGTTCGTGTCAGAGATTCGTCAAGTGCCTTTTATCTTCCTTTGTACTTTATGCTACGTGTTGTCGCAAGAAACTGTTGGTAAAACATGTTTGCAGTTCGTAAAGTGCAACCTGTTTCCTCTTTCTTGTTCATAATTTCTAAAATGTGTCGTAATATTTACTGCCACGTCTGGGTTCCGGAATGTTTACGGTTGATCTAATTTTCCCCACGATTTTTATCCGAAAGATCGTGTTAACCTTTTATTCTGAAAAATATTGCGGGTAGATTCTGAAACGTTCATGGTTGATCTAATTTTCTGAACGGTGTTTATTCGAAAGATTGTTGCAATTGTTTATTCGGTAAATTATCGTCAATAGATTCCACAATATCAAGAGATCCGCTGATTTTATTACGAAATTACTTACACTGCTTAGACTATCATTATAAATATAAATAAAGTATTATAGCGTAAATATTATAAATGCGTGTAGCATAGCGCAGTATAAAATATAACGAAATACAGCGTACCAAATATCATCAGAATATAATTTTTATTTTTCTCGGTCCATTCTACCGTATAAACATATCTGCATTCAGCAAAACCCATTTTTATTCCAAATTTCGTCCGAGCATTCTCACAATTTCTTTCTAAATTTTCCTCTTATTTTCGTAGCACGGAATAATCTTTTTTAGAATTGTACCACGTATACTGTCACACCCTGTATGCTTTTCTTTATATTCTACCGCATATTCCATACTGCTGCACTTCACCATTGTAATACAGCGTGGTATTCTTCCCTTCACGCATGCAACACAGTCGCTGCGGAACTCGATCGCGCATTATTCATCGACGCGTTTTTCAATCCCATGGTACACACCGAAGAATACTCGACAACGCGTCCGCGACGTCGAGAGCCTCGTTCGAGATAAATCGTAGACGCTTTCGTTGGAAGCCAGATAAGCCTTGTACGTCGGCTGTGATACGTGACATCGTCTTGCACGATTGATTCTTTTTTTCTGCGGTCGTGAAGGGCTCGCGTGGGTGCCTACTCTACGAAAATGGATTTAATATTTCCATTCGCGGCGCGGATCGATATAAATGCAAATTAGGGCTAGCGGGGGTGGCACGATTCCCGCACGAGAATAGGCAGACGAGTACTATAGGGTTGGAGGAAGAAGAAACGTGGTCGATGAGCCGAGACCGATTTTCAATCGGCTGCGTTGCACCAACAACGGGATTATGATCGAACGTGGATCCGACTCTCAGCGAGTGGATTAATGGATTTCCAGGCAACCGGATGCGGATAGAAGAAAAGTGGCGAATTCCTTCCACGAATAGACTCAGTCTTTTCCATTCGTGTTAAAGTTTCGTTCGCTCTTTCACAGAGTGATAATTAGACTACTACTGGATTTCTTCTGCATTTATGGGAAATTTGAAGGTGCAAAAATGTATATAAATAATATGTACATGAATAAACTTCGAATTTAGTATTCATCATATTATTTAGTAAGTGAAACGAACGTATATCTAGGTTGCACTGCTTAATTAAATTTATAAAAATATGAATTTATACAAGTATCCACAGTCTAATTTATGTCTCTTAATTCCAAATACCTTCTACGTTAGAAATAACATTGATTTTTCATTTTAGTATGTATAATATTATTCGTACGTTAGTCCTGATTGCTTGGTGATATATTGACTTGGCAACTAAGTGATTGCGGATTTTATCAATACCATCTAATAACAAAATCCGCAATCACTTAGTTTCCAACCCAATATTTGATGTATTGGAGTTATGCGTGAGAGTGCCCATGAGATACCACGATACGCACAAACTTTTTGCAACTACCGCATATAGTTCAAAAATAAAATCATACGAATCGTCGAATATAAATCATAACTTTGAAGCATCTTCTCTCGTCTGCAACTCAAGACGAAGAGATCCTTCTTTTTCCCTGTCAAATTCGAGTCTGATTGAATCTAACGATCTAAATGAACCAGTACGAAAGTAGACTCGTTGGAGAAATCGAAAAGTCGGAGAAAGTATAAGGCAGGGAGTAAATTGGTCGGTCTGCCGTGACTCCCGCGGCGAAGTTATTGCTAGATGGTAATTAAATCGCGAGTGTACGTAGTCGCGTTCGCGAAACGTCGAATTAAATTAATCGTGTCGATGCCACAGCCTCCGTTCTTCGATAAATTCACCCGCCGCGCTTGCTGGCCAATCGAATTAATCCTGTCGCGTGCACACAGACTTTGGCTCGAAAACGCGCGGCGGTCTCGAACTTGCACAACCAGTTACACCGCTTCGTCTCGTTTGCATTATTAATCGTCGTTCATTGTCGTGGATACATCGTGTTGCGCCAAGTATTTCCGATTATCAACTCTTATACAATAGCATCTCGATTGCCCGAACTGATTACTATGATACCGCGGATATTTATGCAAATTCATACTTTTGTGACTTCATAATTTAAAAAATTTGTTTTCCTTACTAAATAATATAAAAAATACTACACTTTGAACGTTCCATAAAGTTTTGCGGACTATGTACATTGCGTGCATTTTTGAGAAAAAAAAAAAAAGATAAAAACCCGCAGTCCACAGATTGCTTACAGAAGAACCGGATAATCGAGTCTTTCAAATAATCGAACGACTAATACTGCGACTACGTTTCACACGCAGAATAACATAGATCACTTATTGCATATGTATTAGATTGTCCGAAAAATTTCTTTCGTTTTATAAGGAAATAATAGACGCACAATGTTTTTTGTTTTATATTTGTTTATCGAATTATGCACGAACGTAATAATAGAAGTAGAACGTAATGGATCATACCTATTTCAATAAAATAATATAAAACAGAAATTGTTGTCCATCTGTTATCACCTTATGAAACAAAAGAAACTTTTCGGACAACCTAATATGTCCCAATCATTTTCTCCCTGGACTTCTGACTCGAATAATTTTTTCTGAAGCGACAAATTATAAATTTAAAATAGAATTAGTATTTCTGCAGAATTACTGTATTTTCGCGCTTCGTACCATCTATCAGCTGTTCCTATTGTTACGAATGCACCTGATTTATAGCTCATCGATGTTCTCGCTATTGTTAAATTTGTCTCTAATTCTATCGATAATTTTTCTGTCGTTTACATATGTAACGATGAATTGAGAACGATAACGTGATTGGAAAATATACAAAGAGTATATATGACATAGTTAAGTATATTAGATCGTTTGTTTCCTTTTACTTCCCGATGTCGTTTGGATAATTGAACGTTCAAACAAATAGATGTTCGACAAATCGCTGTATCACGAGAACGTTACGTAGAAACGTATCGAAGAGTACAAACGCATGGAACATTTCTTTTATCAACTATGCTTATCATCAAGAAACAAAGTTCAATAAAAGCATCGCTGACAGCGCCATTCGTTCGATAGTATGACAGATCTTCTCCAATGCCAGCTTCCTCGTTAACAGTGTCAAACTTGGTACAACTATTACAGTCATCGAAGAAGCTTGAGAAAAGAAAGTTTAAGAGCAAGAAAAGATTATGAAGTCCGTTTCCGTTTACTGGGAAAAGTTGACAGAATTTATCGAATTGCAAAGTCGGAAGTTTTGGTCGCGAATGGTGAAATTGGAGATGAACCGATAGGCAACTTACTACAGTCAGCTACTCCCTTTATCCCAACAGGACAGCCTAGTATATCGTGTATCTTATTCCTGTGTATCCGTCGGTACTCCCCGTGGAGTTCCATCGACGTTTCCAACGTTCTTTTTCTTCGTTCTCGTCCTTCGCGCTTCGTCCTTGCCCGTCGACCGCACGCTGCTTCGTGACACCTAATTTTCGCGTGTATTCCGATGCTACGTTGTGTGAATATCCTCCGTGTAAAGAGGAATTCAACCAGGCTGGGAATTAGTGTGAAAAAATTGTTGCGAAGATTCGATGGTTTTCGATCTTATTAAATACGGTTGTATAGTTATGCACTTAGGTTTTATTAAATGGAATGTAACTACTTAGCGTTCGAGAGGAAACTTCGGGGAATTTAGTTGCGCCGCCAACTATTCAAACAGGGAAATTAGACTACTTCTTGCTTGAGATTAGAATCGGGATCAGTTGAGCGTGCTGTTTAAGTTCGAAGAATCTCATCGAATGTCGAGTTATTTGCGATCTTAGTGTTCTCCTTTCTAGATAAGAAATTACGATTAAACGCTTAATTTAATAAAGTAATGTTATTTTTTTGGAATTATCATAAACCTGTATTTTGATTTTTAGCTCAAAAGTTATAGAATTTTCAATAATAAAATTGTAATATATTAAGATTCTAATATACTACAATAAATCTTGAATAGGCAAATTCAGAAATTCTAAATAATACGCTAAAACATTTGCTTTAACTGTTAATCAAAATTTCCAATTGATGGGATACTTCTCAGGTACTCGTAGATGCTTTTCTAATTTTTGATCAAAAATTAAGACATTTTACGTAACAGAAGAGTATTATTAAATTTGAAATTGGATCTTCAATTGTAAAAACGATAAATAAATCGTGATTTTAATTCGTAAACCAAAAGTGTCGAAGTCGCAAATAATAGGATAACTTAACGATTTTATTCTGAATTAAACTAAGCTTTTAATCTTAATCTTCTATCTGAAAATGCAGCCATTGAAATTGTAAATATTTTCAAATTCAATGGGATTCTTTGAACTTAAATGATACGCCTGACTGATCCTGATTCTAATCTCAAGCAAGAAGTAGTCTAATTTCCCTGTTCGGATAGTTGGCGGCGCATCCAGGTTCCCCGAAGTTTGATGTTCTTAACTCTATAATCCAGGTCTGTCTGAATCCTGACGTTTCCGTTGGTTGTCTAGAGAAGTAGGAAGAAGCTCCAAGTCCGCTCTAAGACCTAATTAGAATTTCCGATGTTTCTCGTCCTGAAATGTCACAGGGTAAAACTCTATACAAAATCCTTGATCCAAGGGTTTACATGCCGGTATCATGTTCCCTAATCCTTGTTGTCTTTAGTTGACAACAAACCATTTCCCGGTACCATTCAGTTAATTCACGTTGAAACGCTGTCCTCAAAAATTTATTGATTTTATCATTGCTGTTTCACAGTTTCCAACGAACAAGAATTATAGTCTCAATAAAAACAAGAACTAAATAAACTCGACCAAATTAAAACAGTAAAATCAACCAGAAGGTAAAAAACAATCATTTTCACGTCGTCCTAATAAATTCCTCCCCGAACACGTTAGCAAACCATATAAATATCATTACTAACACTTCCATCTCGAAAACACGAGAGCAAAATCAGCCATAGACCCTCCATCTCGTTTACCCTCATTCACCCCAATACCCCACATCGAAACCTCCTTCTAATCGATACGACCGAACGCATCATATTTCCCACATAACCGCTTCTATCCTTCATCCAAAATCCAAGGTCAATCATTTAAAACCCTTGTTAGCAAACCAGCATCGTTTCACGCTCACGTTGAACACATGTCCCCGGAACTCGTATATTTTTGTAGATGCATGCAGCGCGAAGAACCATCCAGCCAAACTAGAGAGCGGGAGAGAGAGAGAGAGAGAGAAAGAGAGGCGAATAGAACGAGAGGGGTTCATCGTGGAAATGAATGAGCGTATAAATCAGCGTTAACGATCGTTCTGCAAACAACTCGGGAGGCCGACCGGTCCCGAAATTAAATAAGTCCACACCGATCGCTATCGTATCCTCATCTTTTTTCTCTCTATTTCACCTTTCCCTTTCTCTTTTTTCCCTCTTTGCCTCGCTAGCTTTAATACAGGCATATAAACATAGAGACGGGGCAAAGGCATCGATCTACCAAGGAATGCATTATTCTTGGGTTCTTGGAGGTTGCCTCGTTCCCGCCGATTCGTTCTGCTTTGCATATAACAGCAATAAACTGGAGATTTATGCATTTGATACGATAACCGCTGAGATTCCGATCGGTCCGGTCAGCTACTGCTTCTTCTTGCTTGGACAACGAGAGGAAGAGCGTCGCGTGTTGGCCACGGTTGAACGATCTGCAAGCAGAATTTCTGTGATTAGGCCCGGAGTGTCGGGAACTGCGGACTCGAGGGAATATTTGTTTCCGGACGACAGAGCGTACACTTGTGATTTGAGCTGTTATACATCTCTGACGTTCGATCGTTGGAGCTTGAACTTTCCACTCTGTTTTTAACTGCGCTCCGCTCTTTCGCTCATTTTCTCAGGCTCGATCCTATCTTTGCGATATTGAAGAATATTTCCAATTTGAACGAAAAGTCTCGTCTCAACTTTATGTCAAAAACTTTGTTAAAACATCTGGAATTCTTCTTGTCCGCTGAAATGAGCGCAGGATTGAAATATAGAAATTCAAAGATCGAAGTAGAGCTAAGGATGGATAGAGATAACGATGTTGGAACATCATATTGTTCGTAATTATAGTGCGTTTAGAAATCTTAAATCTACCGTTCGACTATTATAAATCAGTAACAAGCTGTTAGAAATTTTAATTAAAGACTCGCGAATGTAAAATTTACTTCAAAAAAGTTGATTCTAGATTTTGGTTATAACTCTTAAAGTTTTGTATCTTCTAAAATTTGTTGAATATTACAGATGCGCCCGATATAATATTTTCAAATGGAAATTTCAGTACATCTGAATCTTTTTTTATTTCCTTCATTTCTCACTATTTTAGACTAAACGTATATTTGTATTTCATCGAGAGATTCTTATCAGAGGGATAGTTTGCTGTTCCCAACCAACAATATCGACGTATTATACCTCCGTTGGTTACCGGAATGGCTAAACACGAGCTGTACTGTTGTCGTTTACTTAAGCTCTGCTTGGAAACACGTACCGACTTTGTTCCTTATAGTGGTAAATTTATCTTTGATAATTGCACTGCGAGCTCGATCAACCATACGTAAATCGAAAGTATTTTAAATATTTTATATTGTATATTTAGTATATTTGCATATATTGGGTTGGCAACCGAGTGATTGCGGATTTTGTCATTACGTGGCAATGACAAAACTTACTTTCTAAGTCACTTAGTTTCCAACCCAGTAGTCGTGTAATATATTTCAATCTATCGCGAGTCCCAAGGCAAAATGTATAAAATTCGTATGACAATTAACGCGTTAAATAGCAAGCAAAGTTAGATACGTTAGAAAGATATTTCTGCACTGGTTAAGTACTTTCGAGAATCGAGATTGACAAAGCTTTCGCAGAGGGAATCGCACGTGGGCTGTGTCCATTAGCGCGCGCAGGAAAGGAATTCCCATTTCCGGCGTACTTTTAAGCGGTTCGATACTCTTTTAGCAACGCGGCTTCCACGGAACAAAATTAGACACGGGAGAACGTCTTCTCCGACTGCATTCATGTCTCGCGACTTCTGCTAAGTGTACACGTACACATTAGTGCGTTTACATGAGTACATTAGAGTGTCGGATGAATTCATTATGCAGCGTATGACTATATAATGGCAGGCGTCCGCTGATGAATTTATAGATATACGATATACACATATGATTAACCCTATGGATTTACTTAATTAATATCGACGCAGTTATTTATTCATGTTATTTAATTTTCATTTCTACATGGAAATTAGAAAAAGGGTAATGAGGTAATAATAATGTACCTATTAATTAAGATGTGAAAACAGTTATAATATCAACTTTATTTGTTGAAACGACTCATACAATTTACCTACGGGCCCATGTGATAATTTGGGGTAATGTAAATTAGTAGAAGAGTTAAACGTTCTGATCATAATTTTCATCTTGGTAATTGTACTATGCTTCATTCGTAGTAACGTTTAAATATTATTGTAAAGGTAGAGATTGTATACACAGGGTAAATTTTTATGAATATTTCATCTGATAAACCTTAATTTTTATTTTTCCAGTCTACAACAAGATTGATGTATTTTATGAAAGTATAGGTATGCTATATTTTTAGTATGTTTTTAGCATATTGTAAAATTATATACGAGTAGAGTTGAAAATATTATAATATATTATTGTGATTAATAATTATTAAGGAGACAATCAACGACAATTCAGTGTTACGGTATAACACTTTAACAATAAAACAGATCAAAAAAATTACAATTTAAAAACTACATTTACATATCTACATATCTAAAAATTAAAATCTACATATCTTAAACGTGTCTCGATAAATTACAAATTTCCTGACGCTAATTTGACGCTAACTGCTATAAAGCAGCAAGCAATCCATAAAAAGACGATTTCAATAAAAAAAAGAGTTAGCATTATTCTGGCCTTAAGGGAAAGTGGATCTTCGGGGATAAAACTCGCTCCGATTCTACAGAATTCCATAGAACGGTGAGATTCGAAGCGATTAACTTTTCAGATGACACGGCGTTTCGATTCGATCAGAAGTGGATTCGACACTTCAACACACTTCGAAATTTCGGAACTTTTTATTTCGCGTCGGATCAGCTTGCTTTCTACTCGAACGCACCCCCAGACTTCACCCCACTTTCCCCCTCTTTTTACCAACGAGTGTGGGAGGCGTGCCGGATCGCAGGAAATTTGAAACTGAGAGCGAAGCATCCGCGATAAAAGTCGAAAGCTCGCCGAAACGTTCTCTTCAACGATCGAATTGCAACGTGTGTCTGCACGGTGCACAGGTCTCCGAGGAAATTGCGTTTCCACGGTAAACTGCGGTATTTTCAACTTTGATTAGAAGATGTGTCCCATGACGGAAATTGATTAGTCTCGTATAACCGAAATTTTATTCATTCCGCAAAAGAGAAAATTATGTGATATTTCAGGATTTTATTTGAAAAACAAGATCTAATAATAGAAATAATAATTACTTTATTGTACAAATAAATAATACCAACTTTATCACACAGATAAAGGTGTATTTATGCTGTTCAATTATAAAAGCAAGTAAAAGAAGTAAGTGCAAACAAGTACAAAAATTACTGTACAAGCTTTTTTTTAAATTTCATTATGGTACTCTCATATTTAATCTTTCTATATCTAATTTCGATACAATTATGATCAGTGACGTAACAAGATTTAGACAATTTTTAATACAATAAGTGGAATCCTTATAATTCTTGTGAAATTACAAATAATACAGGTAGCTCAGTAAATCTGAATAAATCGTGTAATGCAATTTTGATAATATAAAAAAGATAACAACTGGTAGTTTAAAAACATTAAAAAGATAAAAAAAGATGGCAAGATATCAATCTAGTACGTTGACAGTGCATCGTTTGTTCAGAGTTCATCCATCGACGCTGCAGCTCGTTTCGCATGCCGGCGCAATTCGCAAATATTTGCGCGACGAAGGAGCGATTGCAAAAACGCGGAGTTCCGGCAGAGGCAGAACCGGCTCCGACCGTACAATACGTGTGCTCATAACAGGATATTGGATGTTTCGTGTAAATGAACCATTTGTGCCGCGCGTTGTTCCAATGTATTTCAATTTAACTAAAGTTTTTAATCGTTTGATAGAAATTTCTACTGAATTATTTAACAAAAGATGTTGGAGAGCTTGGTGATAATGTGACTTCAAAGAATTGGAAATCGATCCGAGTAACGTTGTTCGGTGTTTAATTAGAATAAACGTGAAAAGAGAAAAATATACGCGAACAGAAACCAGTGAAGTTTCATTAGTTTAATTAACTCTGAATTATTTGTCCACATTAGCGATTATTAGTTTCCTATATCGATGATAGAGCAACGTATAAAACGAAGAGAATATGGATTTTTAATTTGTAGAGTCGAACCAGAAATGAAATATTTATAGAATACAAATATATTTGTAATTTTTATACTGCACAAATAATTGAAAAATATTTGTGATCAAGATGTGTATAATTTATACTTTCAGAGATAGATTTTATTTTTAAAGACTGTTTTAAAATTGTTAAAAATTATTGAAGAAATCCAACTTTCGCAATCTACATTTGTTAAATAATTTTAAAATCAAGGATATGATAACCAGAACGCTCCTTAGTTTTACGTGGGTTGCGATAAATTCGAATATTACTGAAACTTCTGATATGGAGATACAAAGATAACCAACTTTGGAACGATGTACATAATTATATGAAAGTTCATTAATTATTATGATACACTGAATTATTAAACTGCCAGCGGTTAACCAGTGTTTCAACACAAGTTGCAACATAATTTACATAACATAAATAGCTAAATATTAATCCAAACTATATAACAGTGAAACACGTTTTAGAATAAAAAATTATTTCCTCGAACTACAAGAAGCATTTTCCTGGAAACCTTCTAATAACATTCTTCCACTGAATTTTTATTTTACTATTTCTTTATAAACCAAACGATTTCGTCAGAATCTTGCAGGAGTCGCGTAACGTGGTAAAACAAATTTATTTCAAACATCGCAACGCTGCTCCAGCTATTTTCAATAACGCTCTCGTCGAGAATTACAAAGAAAACTTCGACGCGGGGCGAATTTCCGTGGAAAAAAAAAGATGTTACAATCCTGTCGAAATTACAGGATGGAAGTTTCATGGAAAATATTCCTACGGGAGTTTTTCGCGTCCAATAAAAAGGGCGGATGGAAGTGGCTGCAAGTTTCTCGCTAAAGAAATTTCAAACACTTTTGCGTTTTGCCCCTGGCGAAGAATTCAACCGTACCTCCGTTGTTTTCGCGTTCTATGTATACTACCAGCATTACACTTGCGGCAGTTTCATTACTCTTTTGGTAGGAACGTCGTCCGCCCAATTTCGACGGGCAGACTGCGAGCTTTATTACGTTCTCGCGTTATATCGCTGGGCCGGACACTCGAACACTGGCTAGGAATTGCGTTTAATACGTGATGTCGGAGGCTGGAATGAAGTTTCTTCGTTTAGGTCTTTGCCTGTTCCCACGAGGATTAAATTAGATTGGATTATCAGCTTTTCTAGCCATGTTATTGAACATTGCATGATATTAGAAGTTAGTTGGTAATTGTTTTAATTTTTATGCAATTTCATATTTTTATCGACATAATCAAGGAAATGGATAGCAGATGACAATTTATTTGGGACATTGAAAATTGTAACAACTTCATATATATATATAATTACTTCGTTTTGAATAATTTTTTATATTTTTGCAGATTATCTGCATTACGTAGATTTTCACATTTTTCAATTTCCCATAAATGCTTAAAGATCTACAGTTTACTTCGAATACGATAGTAAAGTGTTATTCTTGTAGAATAATCTTTAATCTTTTGATGCATCGTATCTAGTATTTCACTTAGTTTTGTTGGATTTGTTGACATTTTTGTATCAATTTCTTTTTTCTTCTTGTCTTTACGTTTGAATATATAAATTCGAAGAACGTATATGTATTAGAGGTCAGTTGGTAGTCGTTTGAATTTAAGAAAATAATCGACACTTTCACTGTGGGCTAAATTAGTGGTTTGCTGCAATTATTGGGTTGGCAACTAAGTGATTTCGGATTTTGTCATCAGGTGGTAATGATTGCAATCACTTAGTTGCCAACCCAATATTATGTTTCAAAATTTACTAATAAGTTGTTTCATATTGATTTTGCATATAATAATTTATATCGTTAATATATGCTCGCCATATGCTAGATTTTAAAATAGAAAACACGATCCTGACGATTATAAATCTTAACAACTTAAAAATACGGACTCCACAGTGAAGAAGTCGAAAGAAAAAAGAAAAAAGAGAAAATTACATAGTGATATTAATAAACCCGAACCACTTAAGTACACGTCACTAAATGTTTTTCTTATTTCAGGTAATTATACGTCTTTACACAAAGATTTGCTTAAACTACGGCGCCACGACGTTCGCTCGGCCTGACCGGATTCATAAAGGCTTTACGAGGTGCGTAATTAAAGCTGATTATCTTAACGGCCATTGTAACAGTAGATATCGTTCCCGTCTTCAGCCTATAAATACTTGCGATAGGCTTTTAATTGGAATTCATGGGCTCGAGTGCATAGTATTCCCATCCGATAATCTTCGTTGTATCGCACGATATCTGGCTCAGACGAATATAGCCAAGCTCTGTTTGGTAGCGTACGTGATAAACGTATTTCTCGAAGAGGTTGTTGCACAATTACGATATATCTTCAGAGTAAAGGTAATTAACAGTTGAAACAGGTTTTATTTCTTTCGCTGATTCTTTCGTCCCAGCGAAATTTGAAGAGTTGATGATGCTCGTAAGTTTGAATGGGTTTGACCATTTGTGGCTAATCCATAGCAGTGTGTCGAGTATTTTTACATTATTTTTATGCAGTTAAAAAGTGATAGGAAACAGGTTTTTCAGATACAAGAGGTTTGCTTTAGTTAGAATAAGATTCGGAATGAGTTTAACACGTTCCATGGAAAGCAGATAATCGACAAACTATCAATTTATGGAATCTATTTTCTCATACGATAGCTTTCTTCGGTTTTCAATCTTTTTATCGGCAAAGAAACAAGCTAAATAAAAGTTTTCACGTTATCAATGTCACTGTAGCTGCGTCGGGATAAAGAATTAGTCACACGAAGGGTTCAAATGTTTTCTCGTGGTAAGATATTGATTTCAACTTTAGATAATCGATATTGGCGTTACATATCTTTCGATGGAACTCTCTATCTTTTAAAGATAAGCAATTCATCTTATATGAGTGTGTAACCGTAAGAAGTTTCAATTGCTGGAAAACTTTTCCTTCTATAAAAAGAAGTGTCTCGAACGAGAGTTATTGGTACTCTCAGATCTTTCACAAGATTATTTGTAACGCAATAAAAAATTCCCCTAAATTAAAAGAATCTGAAAATGAACTCTTCGAATATCATCAAACGCAAGGCAATTTCATTAACTTGATTTTCCTTCAGGCATCCAATCTCTGACCCAGTCAAACCTCCCTCTAATCCACGCCTACCGCATGATCAAAGTACGTATTTCCTTGCCCGAGTCATATCACATCCCTTGTCGCACACAATGAATAATTACTCTCGTATAAGCCCTGAATATCGTTGTTCTTGTTTCACAATAATCGCATCAATTATTCAAACGACCTGTCACCACTCAAATACATACCCTCAGCTGCTCTAAAGAGAAGTTTAAAGGCTGCCACGCGTTGTGTAAGAATTTAATCAGAGATTCAGAGTCCGAAAAGCCCAGGCGGCGAAAATCATGGTCGAAACGAAGAAACCTGATCTCGACTGACATTTGCAAATGACGTTAGCCCGTATTAACACGGCGGCTGTGTCCGCGCCGTGAGACAAAACGTTTCACGCTACCTTCTGACGATGGAGTCGTCGTCGTCGTAAATTAGTTCCAAGTTAATCGGTGACGGCGTAGGGTTGCGAGCGCCAGTCTCTTCTGGAAAGATGGCCGCGTGAAAAGAGATAATTTGCATTTTAATTGCGCCAGTCTGCGCCACTCTGCCCCCCCCCACCTCTCGAACAGTGTGCACCCTCGTCGACGTTGACACTGCACCCTTGCAACCAGGCCCGCGCCTTTTCTCGCGAGCGTTTCCACGCCAAAAGCTTTGTTTCAGCCGGCATTGTGCCATGAACCTTCGCCTTTTCGGCTTCCAACTCTATCAGACGATGGTAAGCTCATCGTCGATCGTTGCCAGCTTTGGTTATCTTTGTCGCCGCGATTTTGTCTTCGTACTTTGCCACTTTTCACCTTTTGTGTTGGTAATGCGATTAGAGTGGATGCTTTTGAAATTTGTTTTATTTGTTGATAAGATTTTCTATTTAGGATATCCGATTTTGTGATACTGATAAACTGCAATTTTTGTGCATTTATGGATAATTTAAAAATGCAAAAATGTATAACACGTGTGTAACATACAGAGATGTAAAAAATATTCAGTTTTTGTAGGCTTTAACGAGCGAAATAAATCTTTGTGTAATTTTCATTGCCTCAGGTATGTTCATAAAAATGTCAGGTCTTTGATTTTGTAACATAGCAAGTCAGACATTTGGCGGCAGTTTTGGCGATATAGTTGGAAATTGAACTTTCTGAAATTCGATTTGTTCCGTGATGAGACTTTTAATTTGAGGTTTCTGTTTCTATGGCAGGAAAAGCAAGACATTTGGTAAAAATTATGGTTACGTAA
Organism: Bombus pyrosoma; assembly: GCF_014825855.1. NCBI lineage: Eukaryota > Metazoa > Arthropoda > Insecta > Hymenoptera > Apidae > Bombus > Bombus pyrosoma. The sequence continues at coordinate 7,743,524 of NC_057777.1, read as the reverse complement.
TTAGAGGGAGGCATTTGAGATTCATTCCGTTTGCTAATAAGCTTTTCAATTTCAGTTTCGATTTCGTGGTATGCGAAGTTGTGGAAATTTAGTGAGATTTGTTTCTGTTCATTATTTACCTGCTTAATCATATTTCTATCTCTATAATTATGAACTACTCTGATTTAAAAATACACAACTTTTATTCCACGTTTAGCAAAAATGATTGAATTTCTAAAATAAAAGCCAATTACAAGTAAATTATATTCTAAAGGGTTCGGGGAAACCTTTCGCTAAAATAAATTGAATTGTTCAATATTTCAAAGCCAGCAATCCTGGAATCATAAATTAAAGCTACGGAACTTCCACAAATACAAATTCGCGCATAAATATAATTTCGTTTGAAAATCCGGCTTATTGAAAAAAATCAAAGAGCATTTCGCGGAAAGAAATTATCTCCGGCCGCGGTTCAAGTTTCCTCTTTCCATTTCATGGCTTCCTCCCTCTTGATGCTCTTAAACTTTCCTTCCCGCGGAATGGCAAAGCAGAGAAAAGAAAGAAGAAGTGGCGCGTTTAATTGTAAGTACATTCAATTTACCTGGCCGATTCCTTTCTTTCGATTTCTTTCAATTTCTGCTCCACTCTCCGCGTCTTTTAAGCAACGGCGAAAGGAGTTGCTGGAGGATGGAATAACGGGAACAGAGAACGCTGGAAAAGTTTACGCGGAAGATGCTCGCCAACTTTGCCTTTAACTTGCGCGCTCACTCGCTAAACCCCCTCGCACCCAGACCCATTAATAAATCGGGCTCTTCGAGTAAGTTGCGTAGAATAATCAATAATTCGATGAATTACCGAGAAGGATGAATGATTCGGCGAAAATACGAGGGTCTGTATCATGAGGGTGTATCATGGTGGTTTGTTAAGAACCATGGGGAAAAAATTACGGCCATTATCGAGTCGAGCTTTGGGGATCGGAAAATAATTGGACGCAAATTGCAGGATATTTTTAGTATATTAATATCTCGAGTACAAAAGCGGAGATTCGAAGTGGAATTAGTTTTCAGTCGGTATGAATAGTTATTATTTATCCTTTTTTTTTATTAATGGATTAAGGGGATCATTCATTTAGAGTAAGTATAAATAGAAAGGATAATTTTAATCCTCAACAGTGTCTGCTTTTCAATTCGTGAATAATTTCTGGGAATGAAAAATCTCTTATTGAAGGATATGGAAAATATTGAACAGCTGCTGGTTGAGCGTATCGAAATTAATTTTATTGAAAAGTACAATCTTTCTGGGATATTTGTATGAAATTTCACATTGGAGATTGTTAGAGTAACGAAGTTATCGCATTTTACTCTCAACTCTGGCTAATTACACGTATACGAATTTTGGTTGGAACCGTTGATTGGATTTTCCTAGGCACAGTACTAGAAATATTAGAAAATATTGTCGAGCCAATTTGGCTGAGATTTTACATAGCTGTTTTACATCGAATGATTTTTTACATCTTTTCGTAGGATATTTTAAGAAATTCTTACCTTTTATGTACAAAGAGAATATATTTGTAAAAGAAATTTTCACAAATTGCAATTACTCTACATTATAATAATATTACTAAATTTCTTACGATTTTATTTATCTATTGAAAAAAATCAGTGTTTCTTCGGCTTCTGTTAAAACAACAGCACTCCGAAACCCCGCATCGAAAAATACATTTTATCTTATTACTTTTTAATAAACTTTATACGATTGTCAAACATAAATATTCCTTCTAAACGATCTAAACTTTACTTTAAAATTGTATTTACATCTCTTAGAGATTATATTATAAATAAAAATCAATCTGTCTGACTTACGTACATCAATTTGAAATCACGCAAGATTTGAAACATCAAACAGACATCATTTCACTTTACAACAATTTATACTTTCGAACATTTTTAATGAATATCGTCCCTTAAGCTTAAATTAAATGCGCAGACGTATTATTTCCTAACGTAGCAACTAACGTCGAAGCTTAAGCTTTACCGCGTTCTATGAATCATTCTTCGCCCAGTCGTATTTTTCTACCGTTAGGAAATTTCTTCAGTTTTTTCTTTCTCGAATTTTCTTAAATCCCACTAATAAGCTCTTTATCCGATTAAAATAAAAATGAGATTAAGATATAAAGAAAACGAAAGAAGATGGCAGCAGGGTTAAATTCAAACTGGTTAGTCGAACGAATAGAAAATCGAACTTTTATTCCATCCTTTCATTCTATTATTCTTAGAATCGGTATTAATAGTAATCGATATAAAATTGGATAATACCAGGACTTTTTACTGGCACAGTTCACGGAACTTTTATCGAGGCGATCATTGACGTGGTCTGGCTTTTCCGCGTCTGGTTCCTCGTTAAATATTAATCCCCTAATTCGATCCACTTGCGCCTTAAGCATCGTGAGAGGGCAAAGACTGTGCTTCCGTATTCCTGGCAAGAACACCACGGTTGCAACTGTCACCTGAACGGTAACGGGTTTTATGGTGTCCTGGTTCTGCCGGCGCTAGTTTTACGACCTCCCCCATTGGCTACAGCGGTTGCCCTATAGTATAGTTACGCTGAAGTGAAGGTCGATACGACTCCTCCTGGAGCATGCTAGCTCTCTGTTCGATATTTTCCTTGGCCATCCAAGAATCCGCTCAACTTAAGAATAGAGAATTATTATTACATCGGTGCATATAAAATACCGCTCTTCTTTTTTAACTTTGAATTTTAGTGGGACAAACTATCCATTTAATTTCGTTCTATCGCCAATTACTAAATACATCGAAGATGAAGAAATTTGCTATAAAACACGTACATAGATGTGTGAAATACTGAAATGATTTATAATAAAAATATTACAATTTCGTATGAGGTCTACATTTGGAAAATGTGCTATTAAAGTTGCTGGTAACACAGAAGCATTTGAGGAAGTTCAAAGATATTCTTATTTAATTATTTAATCAAATTTAATTATCAGAGGAGATACTGCAACAGTTCTATTTCGAGAGTGTTTCATTTTAGAACCAATAATTTGCATAAGTCTGAAACGATGGAACTAATCAGTTACTTTGCTAGTGTATTAAATGACAAGTAGAAATTCGATTAAATAGATGATTCTTTACATAAACAATGAGCGGAAAAAGTTTTCTTTGATAAAACGATACTGCATATGTATCGAATTAAAGTACACCGTACAATTAGAAACGAAGTCTGATGGTTTGGACTATTTATTCTAAATTCCTCTTACAATTAGTATCACTCTCGTTTGGTCAAACTATAGATTCGTTGGCTCACAATACAGACCGAATAAACTAAACACTCTCACATTCCTCAAAGACATCGACCCTGCAAGACATTCCATCCACATCAGGCCAGGCTGATTAAAATGAAACCCGAGGGCCACACGCTGATAAGCCAAGCCACAACATAAACAAAACTCGAACGTTTAATTAGATCCAGCCAGAGCCACCAATAAAACCAATTACGGACTCCCTAAACACACCCGTTGCCCCAGCAAGCGCACCAAGGCACGTTTCCACTGCTGGTACTTGCTTTCCTTGCCTTCACGCTGCCAATCTCTCTGCTGCTAACAGAATTAGTCCTCTCCCTCTCTGAATTCAACACCATCGCCTCCTTTTCTCTACCAATATCCAAGCTGCCACTTCTAACTGTCCTCATTGAAGTCAACGAAGGCCTCTTCTTAGCGTTGAAGTAGAGCGACACCCTTCTCATCTGTTCCTTCTTGGGCGAATCTTGACCAGACGAAGACGATCTGCTCTCGTTTTTATCCTCCTGACCCTCTGATGTAGTCGTAGTGATACTAAGTCTCGTAGGCTTCTTTCGCGTCGATTTTCCAGGAGACTCTGGCACTTCCGACGACGTGACGCTACTCTGCTTCTTATACTTCCTTTGAACAGTAGGTGACGCAGGTTTTTGCTCCTTATTGGAACTACAGTTCTCTTTTCTGATCGTTCTCTTCCTACGTCCACTTGGTGTACTCGGTACACTTTCCTCGTGAGAAAACACGTGTTCGTCTTCTTGATGAGAATCTCCATCTATGGAGGTCTGCGTCTGAGCTGGCACCTTCAATGTTAGGTTGTCGTAGTACATCATCCCTCTTTGTGAATACAAGCCTCCTCTTGGCAAAAATGGCACGTTCTGATACAAATTCTGTGTATGTAAATAGGGATTGGTATTTAACCTACGCATAGTGTTGAATTCGTAAGGAGTAGGTGGACCTACTAAAGTATGCGGACTCGGTCTCTCAAAAGACGTTACCTGAATCTGAGGCTTGCTCGTTGGAGACATCAGTTTTCCATTCATTAGTTGGTTAGATGGGATTAAGAGACGGTTCTTGTCAGACTGAACTGGTCTGTACCGTTCTGAAAAAGGAACTCTGTTGAAGCTGGACACTTCAGATTGTGGTGGGTAGCAGCACAGGTTGTCATCGTTCACTTGGACGGACAGCGGTCTGGTGACGTTGTTCTGGTTCATGTAGCTGGTAGACGGCTCGAAACTTCGTAGAAAGGGGTTCTTGAAGAGTCGATAGTCTATGGTGGGTAACTTGGGGATTTCTGGGATATCGGGACTCACCGCCTGTTCCACGCGAGGCGCCTTCAGAGTGACGTTCAGGTACGATTTGTATGGCTTCGAGTCTGATATATTGTCCAAAGTGTTGTCACTTCGGGTCAATATTTGTTGCTTACCATTAGATTGATTGACCGAAACGGTTTGAGACTTACTAGGCAAATCCTGCCACGACATCGACTTTGTCAATTGATTGGTCGTGCCTGATTTAACTTCAGCGATTAGTAAGTTGTCTGTACTTAGGAACGTCCTCTGTTCACTTTTATCACTCAGCAGATTGCCCTCATATGGAATTGCTCCATCAACGTACAGATCAACCGATCCCTTCTGAGATGTGAACTGACTTTTCGAGATTACAGTGGATCCAGTCTTGCCACTACTAGAGCTATTCCCGGTTCCAAAGTGACTGATAGTCGGCGAGGATTCTTCAGTCTGTTTCTTTAATTTCGAAGGCAGTGGAGCAAAAAAATGCTTCGGTTTCTCGGCTCCCGATAACCCAGGACTCTCTTCTGTCTCTATCTTCGTTGCATCACTAGCACTCAGATCCGTTGGTCCCTTCATATTTGGCAAATTTGTATTCGTACTCCAACCATTCTCAATCATCTTCTCCGAATTCTGGCGACTATTTCCAAAGAATGTCGAGTTGAGTGGATTATTTGACAGTTTTAGGCCAACGCCTCTTCTTTGCACAAAGCTTGGAAAATTAGAAAAACCACCGATGGTCGATGCGAATTGTTGCTTTAATTGCTCCTGGTGAATTGTAGCAAAGCTCTGCATACTTGGTGTTCCGTCAGTATCAGTTGCTCCATACGTGGTCACCTGTGTCTGAGGCATTATAACGTTACTTTGCCAGCCTGCAGGAGGCGCGTGTATTATTTGACCGTTGATTTCATTCATAGCCGGACTTGCTAAATTCGATATTGCGCCTATTCGGTCTGCATTTATTCTTGGACACGGAGAAGTTAGCATCGTTGATGCGTCACCAGGCAGCATTAGGTTTAGCGTGCTTGGGAACTTGAAAGGATATTCGTTATAGTAAGCAGAGCTACCTAAGCAAGTCGATGATTGATAGGCGCCAGGACAGAAGGGGATGTTGTCGTGAAGTTGCCTCGACTTTAGGATAGAAAGTGGACTTTTCTGTTCTTTGGATTGCAGAACATCTTCCGAAGAAGCTTCCTTTTTATCCTTGTCTCGTTTCGGCTCCTCCTCTTCGTCGACCACTGATAAGTCGTCGAAGTCTACATGTAGCCTATGGAGGCCGTTACTGGCCATTTTCTCCGTGGAAATCTTCTGATTTTCCGCGTTGTCTAATTGCTCAGATTTGTCGGGTTCCTTGGTGGTATCTTCGCCGTCCTCGCTGAGCTCTTCGTCCTCCTCGAAGGAGTAATCAGATTGCAGACCGCCATCCTCATCGGAGCGATCCTGAAATGTATAATCCTTTAAATCTCTTAATTATTCTAATCTGTGACATGTTTTGTACATACCATGTAGAAAAGAGAGGAAATTTTAATCTTATACTATATGCTTTTAATTTCTATTAAAAATACAGTTTTTATAAATTTCGTAACAAGTACTTCTGAATGTTTACATCGATATTCAAATTGATTAATTCCATCAATGCATTTTGTAATAATTTCTCTCTGGTCTTCTTGTATGCAACCAATCAAATTTTATATATTGATACGTAGACTACAATTGCACTGCTTAAAACACTGCTTAAAACAACCAAGGAATCACTGCTGTAAACGATTCGATTACACCAATCAGGAAAATAGAGTCGTCGAAGTATCCTTTAGAAACAACAGATGGATATACGTATAATGTTACTTATATGATACTTTGATAAAGATTGACTTTAAGATCATTGTCCAACATCCAACTGTTTTAAGCATTGTGTAAGTAATTATATAAATTAACTGGTTTTATCTAGAATGTATATTTTGAAAATAGCAAAAATCTTAATTTCTTAACAAAATTAAGAAAAGGAGTTGTTTCCAGAGTCAAAAATCATTCATTGATGACCACGCAAGTTCTAAGCAGATATTTATATGAAATATTAATGTATCGATATTCGATTTCGGGAAAGTAATTTATAAACTTGTTCTTGCTAATTCCTCGCGTACATTAATTTCCCATCAGTATCCTTCAAATCAGGATACCACTGCGAAAACAAAGTTTCTGTTATCAATCAAATACGCAAAATCTGGAAAATCGACGAATCGATCAGTCATCCCTTGTCTCAATTCACAATCAACCAACTTTAGCATCGAGTTACCTCGTATTCTTCGCTTTCTGGGTGGCACTTTTGCCTCTTCAGGATCTCCTCGAGCTTGTCGTACTCGTCCCTGAGGCTCCATATCTCCCTACGCAGCTGCTCGTTCTCTCTGCGCAGCTTCTTGATGTCGTTCTGACCTGAAATCGAATTAAATTACTTTCCTCCTTTTTTTTTTTAATTTCAATATATTCCTCTACAATTTGCGCGAAGAGACGTTTGAAAAATTAATGTAACAATTACAATAATTATTATCGTTATTATTTTAAACTGTAATTAGGTCAAATAAGTGTTTCCTCCTTAGAAAACCAGATTAAATTTTATTCGTTATCATTTTCGGTATCGTATATCAAAACGAACGTTCTTTTCAATTGGGTCAAAGACACAATCTCCGTGGCTGGATTTATTTTCAAGTTCCATTTCAGTTTCATTAATGTTTCGAGGTTTGGATTACGACTGGGCACGGACGCGAAAACATACGTATCTCTACATAAACACTCACTGGGAATCGAGTAAATCTAATAAAATCAATAAAGATCATAGAAGAATACGTTTCCTGACCGTGTAAAATGAAATTCGTGCAAAAGTACCGATAATTTTCTGCGTATAGCAGGAGTCACGAAAGTAGAAGAGCGAGAGTACTATACAAATATCTACAAATCAAAGTAGTTTATTTAATTGTGTCAAGAACACGAATTAGAGCTATCAATTAGTTTCATCACGTTTGAAACGACCCACCTACACAAACACAATAATTTAAAGATTCTTCGAGCTCAAAGGCCCAAGCGCTAAGTACACTAGGAGCGCTCTTACAGTTGCAGATTCGAACCCACTGACTTCTAACGTTTATATGTTGAACCAAAACTCGAATTCTCAAAGATCAAGGCTCGAAGCTCATTCCAACGATGCTGAATCCGCTTGAAAATGTTCGGAAAACTCTACACCACGTGTTCTCTTGGAACTCGTTTTTCTCGTGGAAATCACTTAATCACGATCTGACCGGTCTGGTAACGGACAGACCGTCCGTTGCACCAATCGAAACGATCGATCATTGGTCAGGCCTGGCAACAATCTCTAACCCTTCGTCTTTCGGTGCGTCAAGGAACTGGTGATAAATCACCCACGGTGAGAGACCTTCAAATTACTTAGCCGGCAGATAGGAATAAAGTTTCAGCAAAGCCTAATCTAACCGACGAAAGGCTGGCACGCCGCGAAATAAATGAAAAATCGCGATAAAAAGAGGCTTCCTTTCTTCGTTCTTCTGTTTTTTGTTCTTCTCGTCCTACGCGCGCACTTCCAAGGCGCGCTTTTTGATCGATCGTTCGGCGAAACGGAGATTAGGAGGTCGATTAGATGGACTTCATGGATTGTTTCCATTGTGTCTGCTGGCCGTTCTCGAGTGATTAATGCGATGCTCCCTCATCGTAGAGGAAGCTCGGTGTTTAGAGGAAACACGCGAACTGCGGTTGTCTTCGCGTCTCGAGATACAGGTGCGCAGGAAGTTTGCCTACCACTTCTCTGGCGGAGGGATTGCGACGATAAGTGGGAAGTTACTGTGTAAGGAGTACGGGAAGTTCGCGTTGTTCCGTCAGGCTTGATTTCGGCTTTCGTAAACGTGGTTCCGATCCTTGGCAATTGCTTCGGATACTGCGATCCAAAATTGCACCAACGTTATTTTTCTAATCTGAAAGATTCTTTTGTTCTCCATATGTTTGCGCGTACATCGTAGATTATTGCTCTTTTAAGCTAGGAGATTATCACAGAGCCATAAATTAGCGATAGAAAAACCAAGGGGATCTAACGAATATCCTGCAGGGCATCGAAACAACAACGTAGAGAGTGTTCCAGTGTCAGGAAACAGTAACAGCGTGGCCATCTCTGACCTGGACCCCGACGACACTCCCGGCGATGCCCCCTCCATAGGAGCCAAACCCATAGTGTATAAACCTTCCTAAAATCAGCTCTCGACATTCTCTGTTCTAACACGCTGAACTGTCACTCTGTTGGATTCGTACAATAAATTTTACTACTATATCTAAAGTTCAATTCTTTACCTTATCTGTGAAACGTTCGAACTGCGACGCGAGGAGATCATCGGTGATCTGTCAATTTCTTGTCTGTGATTTCCTGCGTCTCCTACGTGACACGATCAAAGTCGTTAAACGTTAATAATATGATCGGTTTGGTAATTTGTCATTGGAAACTGTCTAGGAATAGCAAAGTTTAGAAGAATCGAAATAATAATATTTGTTTATTCTCTAAGATCATGGACATGGAATGGATCGTGGAACATAGAAATCTTTTCATTATTCGACTTGAAAGCTCGTTTTATGATAGAGCAAAGACTTTAATAATTTGCTCAGATTTTTTGAAAGCCTGGAATAATACAAAAAGAAAAGCTAAGGGTGAGCATAAACGACTGCTACGTTCTTTGTAACGAATATATATGTCGGAGATGGAAGGACACTGGAGCCTCCCGTTTGGAACTATGGGAAAATCCCGCAATATTGTAATCTAGATTCTACTATAGCCGTAATTAAACAATTGTCATTCAATCCGATTATATTTGTTCGAGACTTGTGATAGTGGGATTGGGTTCGAGGTGACACAACTGGTCGCCGAACGTAGCCGCGGTCACGGGATGGACATTTTTCCTCGGAGATGTCAATATAATGGGACACACGTTGTATTAACAATCAAACTCCAAGCAGAGATTGCCTAGCAACGGCGATTGGAACCTTCTCGAAGCTTCGGACCAGTATGTAACAAACGAACGCAATCGAAAAGGAAGGAAAAATTCCATCAGTCTATTATTCGTGCGATCACCTTGGAGAGTTACACATCGAGCAGTATATATAGAGCGTCCCATTAAACGTGTGTTGTGTTAAAGTATTTTACGTTTAATACAGTGTTATCCTGTTGACCGTGGATTCGTTATCGAATCTTAGGCCATTGTCATAAGTGTCTTATCCGCGTAGTTGTTTGTTAACTCTGTAAACCCATACTCGTGTTAATAAAAGTCGTTTCAATTTTACGAGAGAAAAAAATGTATAGCTCCAGTGAAGAATCGTTATACGCCCAATACCTTTCTCCTGACGATGCTCCGACATATATATATATATTTTTGTTTGGTCAAGATATGACAAAAGTCTGATTGGTATGCACTATTTCCCGTTTCCATTTTGTGTTAACATTGGAACTACCACACCAGTCAAATTGACTGGTTTTACAATTTTCCTACAGAATTCTTGCTTCATGTTATATTTTCTTTCCGCAATGATGTAATGACTTTACGATAACGATAACTAATGATAACTAAAAGAATAATATAATGAATTTTGTTTTTTATGTAATCAAACTCGAAATAATTTTGTGCCAAGACTATTTATGCCAATACCAATCAAAATGACTGGTACTTGTCAAAGTGTAAAAGGATCCTCCAATTAACCAGTTTTCTTGTTTTGTACAACTTGCCACATGTTTTTTAAATTTTTGCGTATCATTCGATATGATGATATCAGTTATCAGGAAAATTCCGAATCAATCGCTAGATACTAACACTAGAAACACCACACCGGTCAAAATGACTGGTTCTACAATTTTATAAATGTGCCAATCCTGGTTTAGGGATGATGATTCCAGATGTATTAATAATACCAAAAATGTACTACATAACATAGAATTCCTCCTGTAAGAAAGTAATAAATCAATAAATATAAAAGTATTCTATTATTAGGTATTTTTTAAAAACCAATCATTTTCACTGGCTTTGGTAGTTCTAGTGTTAAGCATTTCCTTAAAACAGTACAAATATCGCATATTAAAATAACAGCGAGATTGAAATAAAGAAATTCGATAATCATAGTAGGATCAAAAAAAAAAAAATCCTTCGAAACAGCGCAGAGATTGTGTGAAAAATTTCCGATCATGTACTTATCATAAAACCGTTAGAACGTTTGATACCGGAAGCCACGCGTTCTCCATTATCCATCTCCGCGTTCGAAAACTGCCAGTCCGGTTTCATGGCCGCTTATCGGCCGCGCAAACACGCTTTATAAGCAGCCGCGTGATAACAGGCCGCTTAAGCCGCACGCGGTGCCCATTGCATGGTGGAACAAGAAAAGCCATGTGGTAAATCAGGATTAAAACGGCGCTGGCCGCTTGGAAATTTAAATAAATTAAATCCTTCCGGAGGTTCATAAATTCGGATTTTCCGGCTGGACACCAACGGCTATTTGGATCCTATTAAATCTCGCGCCTCTATCTCTCGGTCGTTTGCATTTTTCCTTCCGTTTCTTCTTTTTCTACATCCCCGCTGTATCCCCTCTTGTGCGTCTCTTCCAAGAAACCTTTCCTCCACCGATATTCTCGTTTCATTCGATTTCGTGATGCTCAAGGGTTTGTGAGCAATCGCCACGTCGCGTCGAGTCCAGTCAAACTCGAAACGTTTCTCCTCTATTGGCCGAAACGTATCTACGTAGCATGGAGATTGACGAGGATAATGGATATAACTGTGAAAAGAGATCGTAACTAGGGATGAATCATAGTGATGTTAGCGTGTAATGTGCGATCGTATTTACAGGCTAAATGACTTTTATAAGCATCATATCTCGCGGTCTTGAGACGATACTTTGCGTTTACGACTGTATGTAAATTCGTTTTGCAAGACGTATATATTCTAGTTTTACGCAGCATGTTTTAATAGCGAGTTTTTGTCTTGTTGAAGATAGGTTACGCTTCTTTGAAATTCGTTGGAAATTGTACTATATGATAAGTGATGCTTCCTTGGTTCTTACATTTATTTATATTATTTATATAGTATTTTATTTGTATTATGTTGTGGGATATGGCTTATTTTATTATATTTAGTGCATGCAGTGATTTTGATACCGTGGTAATAGGTATGTTAACTATAGTGAGTGATAGGTTTATTATATAGAATTAAATTCTTCTTTAATGTGGAGATTTATTTGCGAAGAAATATTTGTTAAATATATCCGAATGGAAGGAAATATTTACCTATTAACGATTGTTACTTTGACATGTCACAAAAATATATTAAAAAAAAAATAATATTTCAAGTTGCCAGGTATGCTTTAATATTTCCATTTCAATTAGCTGTTTTAAAATGTGAACATGTTGCCGATTTGGGCGAATATCGTAGCGCAACACCGTCCTTTTCAGGAAGTTATTTATTCCAGAAGGATTTCCGCGTTGGCGAAATGTCAGGGCTCCGTGGGAGTGATATTTGTAAAGATGACACGGAAGAACGTGTTCACGGCTCGTAACGCTAGTTTGTCATGCACCGAGTATTCCTTATTTCGTCGTATTTTTCTATCTGCTGAAACATTCAGCCATTTTTCAAACGCGGAAAATCTTCCAACGTTCCCTTTGCTTCCATTTCAGCGGGATCGTCTTACGAACGAATTTAATACGAAAATTGCTCAACATCGTCTAAAAATTATCTTATCGACATACAAGACGTACAGCATTAGCCCCAGAAGCTTCGAATCGGACTCATATATTCCATATGCAGATCTTATCAGTGAAAATCGTAGGATGCAAGCTTATCTCTCAACTATCGAGTGCAATTCGAAATCATCAACTTTGGATTAACGAGACCCTGTCAACCTTTCGTCCTAAAATATTGTCCTGGCTAAAACCATTCTTAACTAAACATCTAAACCTGCTACCAATTAATTCAAGTCCAGAGCAGAAAATGGTGCACATAACTCCTGTCAAATTAACGCGAGACTTGAGCATGCAATTGCCACGACAACCGACGTATTTCGCCGTACTGCCTCCTACCAAACCACAGAAAACAAAAACGCAGCTCGTGGTTCTCCGTTCCAGCTCTATATTAATTATTTCACCGGCGAGGAAAGGTTTTGTCGATCGCAACTGCGTTAGACCGGAAGAGGTACATAAACAGAGACGACGTACATTAACTCGGAGATTGGTATGCTCGATGGAAAAAGGAGAGGAAACACGGAGGCCGGCGTTCTCTCTGTTAAAGAAGAAGCTGATCAAAGCAGCAGCGCGAGCCGCGTATTTGGTTTCGTCAAGTTTCCATCGGGGTTGGGTTGCGTACGTTGGCCCCTTTGAAAAATGGAAATTGCGTCCCGTGGATGCAAACGAACGTCGAGCAACGGCGAGGAAACGGCCGTGGGCTGTGTTTTCCCTCCCCTTTGAGCTAAAAACAAGAAATCGCGTAAGCCCGGCTTGATTGATCGCGCGCCCCTCCGCAAGAAAACTTCGCGCCTGTTTGCCCGTCATATTTACGGCCGATGTTAACGAACCAGAGGATCGGCAGAGATAGGTAGTTGAACCGGGTTTTAGAATGACGGTCTCTCTGAATGGTTCAAGCGGCTCGTGAATATTTTTAGGAATTATTGAAACTGCTGCGAGGTGCGGCTGGAAAACAGCAGAATTCAGTGGGAGGGATAGATGCGCTGATTATTCATTTTTAACGAGCTAGTGCGAATCGTTCAGCCTTGATTTTCAACTTCTCGATTTTGGACATAACGAGCTGAAAGATGTGCAGAGATTTGGTTGCAGCAGGTTCTTTTTGGAATGACGGTTGAGCGAATATTTTGAGAGGGATGAAATTATTGGAATTATTGCGGCGTGTACGATTGAAAAACGGTGGAAAGAGAAAATTAATAGGGTCAGAAGATATTCATTTTGATGTGAATTACCGAAAGGGCAAAATTGCCAGAGTTTTTACATTTCAGTTATCAAGTTTAAATATTTGATTCTAAAACAGCGGGAATATTTCAATTTTGACGTTCGAAACTATATTTGTTTATTATTATTTTCAAATGTAAAATCGTATACTTTAAATATTACGAACTGGAACGTAGGAAAACATGTAATTGAGAATATTTTTAGAAGAAAAGAATTATTGAAATCCTTGTGAGCTACTGTGGTTGAGAATGTAGAAAAAGGAAATTAAGAGTAATACGATAATAATAGTAATAAGTATAATGATATTTATTCGTTTTAACGCGTCGATGCAAATTGTAGACATTAGCAGAAAGAACGTCAGATTTTCTAAATTTCAGACCGATTACCGAAGCTGAAGCAACGGAAATTCTGAAATTTGAAATTCCAAACCGCAAACTTTACATTTCTTTGCGTTTCTATCCATTCTCATTTCATCTCTTTATTTTTCACGATACGTTGAAATATTTACCCGAGTAAACTTATGATATTCAAATTGGGTTATATTACAAGCATAAAGAAATAACAAATCTTCAGTTTCCTTGCATCTTTCGAAATAATAGACAGGATATTTTAACCGAGGAGAACAGAATCCTGCACTTCCAATCTCCTTTCATTGCGTTCGCCTGTTTCGCATCAAAACGAGAACTGATCTGTCAATGAGAGACTTTCATAAACCCTGCAAAGATTCCAGCAATGACGGTAACTGTATTACTAGGGAAAATGCCGATCGTCTATGCTTAATGGCACGGTCGGTCCTAAGCCATAAGCTTGTAAGCTTATAATCGAACGTGACACGGGCGTCTGCCAGCGGCCAAAATTAGATCACGCCAATATCCCGTGTAAATTATCGCGATCGGGTTTGAGAGAGGCGAGACGACGTGGCAAGCTCGCAGGAAACTCGAGAAACCGATTACCATAATGCAGATTGCCTTTCGTATTTATAACCCGCGTTAATTAACTCGTCGCCTCCCGCGCGAAGATTAATCCGCCTCGGCGAGCATTCCTTCGAAGCGTTGATATTTCAACGAGATCGACCAATGATGAATCGAGACTCGGTTTCTCGAGCACGCTAATTGCCGTTTTATTGTGTCTGCAGGGTCCTTGGTCGTTTCGAGAAGCAACTATTATACCGTTATTTCAATGATCGCGAGTTTCGAGCAAAATAACTCTGTTCTCTGTAAGATACATAGTTTCGCTATGTGTTTTCCTTATACTCGTTTTAGCGTATTTTATTAAACTTTCGATGAATCGGATGGGCTTGAAACAGAAGTTCTAAAGGCTCGAGAGTTGGATGGTTTTAAGTAGAATAAGCTTGTTTTTGATCAGACCCGCGGTCGCATAGTGTATCTACTTTTAGTCAGTCTTCTGAAATTTTTAATGCTAATTATAAATTTAAAATTGATTTACGAGTATATTGCACGTGACTTATAGTCGTAAACGAGACGGTTTGTTCTTTTGTAAAATGAAAATGTTTAACTAGCTTTCGTCTTAAATCGGAAATGTTGTTTAGTATAAACCTGTTTTCAATCAGGTTTATCGATACACTTTCGTTTTCTTTCGGATCGTAATGATATCAATAAATCTGCAATTGAGGCGGATATTATTTCTTCATTTTGAAAACGAAATTCGGAAAAAGCGTTTAGTAGAAATTATAAATTCTATGTAGTTGGATCATCTTCTCGCAGGAGACATCGGTAACTTAGGAAGATTCTACTTTTTCGAAACTCTGCAAATTCTCAGGAAAACTTTCGTGGGAACTTCGATATAATTATTACACAATTTTTCTTCTTTATACCTGTTGGTTTTTCAACTTTGGTTAAACAGCCTATGTGAAATAACGTGTGTCCTCTAGTCTTATAAGCAATGTACCTTGAAAATCCTGAAGTTTCAAGATTTCGTTAGAAGTTTCAAAGAAGTCCTTTGTTAGTCAATTTATAATATTTTATTAAGTTGAGCTTAAACAAATTTTTTAAAGTCTAATATCATAAAAGAAGAATAGTTTCCATAGTAACTTCTATAGCCAATGTGATTAGAATAATTAGAGGTTCATAAGAGGAGCAGAATACACTTTTTCGAACTTAGTGGAATATGTTTGTTCCAGATCAGACGTATTCTAGTCTACAACTATATATACACTATATAATTTTATTTATTTTCTGAATTCATCCATTCTGAGATCGAAACGGACGATTCCATCAAGTATCTCATATTCCAAATTAACAATTAGAGATCATGGTTTTACATTAAATAAGAGTGTTTTACATTAAAATTTGACCAGTCGCGAGATTATTAAATTCGATGAAAATTTGTATTTTTATATGAAGAATTAATATTATGTACACACGGCTGATGCAAAATTTCATACTAATTGTATTTTGACGAATTTTATATTAAAATTGAGAGATCTCGCATACGGCAGATAATTTCTACCTCAATCCAGACTCACGTCTGTCTACATTAATGAATACCTGTTTTCATCGAGTTTTCTGGATTTTCGATTTGAAATAGAAGAAATGGAATATTCTTCTCTAAAACGTACGTATAATATTGGCAGAGCGGAGAGAATTTGACATTTCCAATTTATATCCTACTCGTCCTCGAAAATTATTCAAACCGTTCACTTCGAAATAGAAAGAACAGAAGATTTTTTTTGGAACGTATTTGTAAAATTGGCAGAACGGACCAAGTAACGTGACGTTTTCAATTTATACGTATCTATTCTCGTAGTTTTCGAAGCTTTGCAAGTGAAATTAGACGAAACGGAATATTCTCCTGTGACTTATTTTCAAAGTAGATAAAATGAAGCAAATGTGACGCGACAGTTTTCATTTAGAAATATCTATTGCCGTAAATTTCGAAGTTTTTAGTTCGAAACAGAGGGATCAGAATATCGTCTGTGCCTTTAGAATTGGTAGAATCGATCAATTAACGCGATAACATTTTTAATTTATACATAATCTAAACTTTCTCAGTGCAAAATAGAAGAAACGATATATTTTCCTGTGATTTACCTATTTCCAAAATTTCCAAAATTAAATATAAATGAGATTTAATAGTTTTATTTATACATGATGCATAAACTGTGAGTTGTTACGAATTTATGCAAAATTTAATATGCAAAGTTTAAAATAAAATATACAAAGATACGTAAACTATTCGAAAGAACATTCGTTGTAATTTTTAATAGGCGAAACGAACCTTTGCTTAGATTCTGCATCTTTACGCGTGTTCGTAAAAATATAAATTTGCGTAAAAATCCACGGTATAACAATGAATTTTCAAAACCCTTTAATTGAAAATAGTGGAAACATCATATTCTTCTCGAAGCTATTCTTTCAAGTTGGCATGATGGAGTAAGTGGTTCTATATTTTTAACGGTGTTGCGTATGCAAGACTATCGCCCCAGGGAAACCGTCCCATTGACAGAATGACGAACGTTCCAGGTAGTCGGTGGTTACTCCCAGGGCTTATAAATCAGACGATATTTCCTGTTTCGACGTTCACGGAGACGTCCCGTTTCCTGCGTGCCATCTTAAAGTCAATCCTCGTGGAAGCTCGCTGGCTGAAGTGTTTCTTTCCATTTTTAGATTACTCAGAAACATTCGAATGTACTTTTGGTTCTCTGCATCTCCGTCTGCCTTTTAGAATTTCTACACTTATTTTTAACCTACGTTCGTGCGAATTTTATTCCTTTCTTCTTATCAAATCCCTGAAATTTTTGATGTTTCACTAATTCGCTAATTTTGAAATAATAAATTTTCCAAGACTCGCCTACTTTAAAAAATTGATATCGTCTTTTAGAATACTTTTAGTCTCCGTACCTTTAATTTAGCGTATTTTCAAGTTCTGTGTGATTAAATAATTTTTAGAAATCGTTGCGTTAGTATTCCATATGCTTCCGTACGAATATAATCACTAAAACACAAATAAACGTCAAATATGAAACATAAGTACGTCTAAATGAAACAAATAAAATTGATATGATGATTTGGAAGCAAAGAAACGAATAAAAGGTCATCTAAATGAAATATCCAAACAATAAAGTTCATTGTTATATTTGATGGGAGAAAGAAATCTGCTCTTCAATTTTCTTTCCTTCGTTGTACTAAAAAAAAAAAAAAATGTGAATTTTCATGCACATCCGCAGTTTAATCGTGACAACTAATGGATTATGAGTGAGAATTTACGACAGTCCCCATTGTCTGTGCACATTTTCCTGTTTCAAATGCAAAGCAGGCTAATAATTAGCTAATCCTTGGATATGGTAATGTTATCTAACTTCAACGCTCATTGTCATAATTTAATGTATTTAACTTCAGCTTTCTACGATAGATTGTTTCAGGATTTTCTCCATTCTAAGGCTAAAGTAGTGTTCCTATCTACATCTCACCCACGGCGTCATATTTCAGAATCTTCGTAAGTTTCCTAATCCGCTAAGTTCGCTATAAGAGGATGGATCTTCGATGAAGCACTGGCTGTTTCTAACTTCAAAGCAAGGACCGGTTAAGTAGTCGTGCAAAGTAGAATTACTTAGAAATCGATCTTATCTTCGAATTTTACCGTGTCCAGGGCAGCGTGAACTTTCGAAATTTGCGTGTTTAAAGTGAGAAGCCCTGTTCAGCTTCCTGAACTTTCTTGAAATTACAGAATTTAATATCACAAGCAAGCGTTAGTTTCAAAAAACAATCTTCATCGTCACGACATTATTTAATTTTATTTTATTCTCTATGGAATATACCTTTTTTACACGAAAAATAGAAAATACAATAAATGCAACGATATACAAGGTTAATCGATAATATTATGAATTGAAGTTTCACGGGATTTATCGTTCAGTTTATTGGAAAATTCTAATAGTGAATTTTTAACAAATGTAAAATTACGAATAAATTAATATGCAAATCAGAAAATCGACAAGCGTTGACGTTTCATACTTTTCAAGATTTGCAATCTGGAAAGCGAAAGAGGTAGCCCCGGTTTTCCTCGTTTGCTATTCAAAACTCGAAAGAATCAACGTGTCGCGTAAATCGACAATTCTCGGACAAGTTATGGCGTCTTGGGCAGAAATTCTAGTTCCTCGGCTCGACTATCATATTCTTTTGTCGAATATAGTTTATTGCACGTTCGGCTGCACCTGCGAAAAACACAGACGTAGCGAATGTCGTCGAAATAAGAGATCGTTGTTTATGGTTTCAAGCAACAGACAGGCTTCGAGGTATTGCTGCACGCTCGAGTTTTACAACCACTACAGTTCTCTTGACACTAAATTATCGTCGGAGCAAGCGTACAGGGTGTCCCTGTAGGAAAAGGCGGTATCACGTAGGTATCGATAAATCTTGGCTGACGAGCTTCGTGTAAGATACATTGCCACAGTGTCGAAATTTTGGTTTCAACTATGTGCAGCGAACATATTCTGATTTCGTTTTAATCTGTTGCCCTTTTCTAAACACTTTCTTTCTCACAGCGATCTAACTATTTCTTTATCAAACTAAAGTTTTTGTATTTTTCGTTATTATTCGTACGTTTTCGTACATTTAAGTAACTTCCCTTAAAAATTCCACTTTAATTAGTTGCATTCTTCTGTAATTCTTTTTTTCAATTTTCTTACTTCTTCTTTTCCACTTATATCTTCATTGATTTCTTGCTGATCGTAGTAGGTGTATTTCTGTATATAAAATAACTGGGTGTTTGGAAATGTTGTTCACGAGTCAGCTTATACATGATCATTGTATATTTATACAGCACGAAGGTGGTAACAATTGTGGTCACTGCACTTCTAACGATGCACAGAGAAAATAACATAAACATCATTTCTCTGCAGGATTTCCGCTTGATTTTTCCTCTATGTTTAGATATTCGAGACACCAGAAATTTAAATATTTGCCATTTACGAGCCAAGATTTTACTCAAAATTTACATCTCGTATACACTTCATTCTTCTTCATTTAAAATTCGCCATACTCTGGGAATATTAATTTTCTAGAAATCAGTTGCTTCGTCACTTAGATGTTACAATTTTCCGTTCTATTTAATCCATGATTCTATATGATTTTTCCAATCTGAATTTC
This sequence comes from Bombus pyrosoma, assembly GCF_014825855.1. NCBI lineage: Eukaryota > Metazoa > Arthropoda > Insecta > Hymenoptera > Apidae > Bombus > Bombus pyrosoma. The sequence continues at coordinate 7,723,865 of NC_057777.1, read as the reverse complement.
CTGTTTCCGAGTATAAAAACGTGCTAGAGAGCTTAAAAAAGTGTTAGAAAGCTCGTTGTTTTATTTATACCACAACTTTGCCCTTTTTGTATTTTATATCTATGATTTCTAATTTGCAAATGTTGATATTGTCCAAGTGAGTCACCCTATATTCCCGGTTATGGAACTCCATAGAACGCTGGATGACGTCGTTCCCAAGCATGACCATGTCAAAATGCCCATTTGCCCGCTTTTGAATAATCACCGACGTCCGTATTTTTAACTGGAAGAAGTTGGAGGAGTAGTTCCCGGAAAGCATTTGTAAAATGTCGAGACGACAAGCTTTCATTGAATCTTTAATCTTTACTGTGGAATCGTGGACAATCTGTGCTGGTAGCGTTCGTTTTCTTTTCTTTCTTCCGAGAAACGTCCATGGAAAAACAGAAACGTTCGTGTAGAGCCACGCTATGTTCATTATTGACTATGAGCGTGGGATTTCTCAGTGCATGGAGCAAACTGCTACTCTTAATACTCGTTGCACTGGTATATGAAGCTTTATATGGAACAGAAGAATGTAATTTTGATTCATTAATCGAGTGAAAAGATATTTAATACGTTTTTTTTTTCCTGAAATTTCATATTTTTCTCGTTGGAGTTGTCTTTATGTCTTTTATGTGATGTTTCAATATATCGTTCATTGCGTTTTTTATCTTTCTGCGTCGTTCTGTCGAAACACGTAAATGTAAAGCAGTACCAACGTTATTTAAATAATATCCATATAGCGATGATGACGCGACATATGCGTCAGTGGTAGCGAAAGTGTTAAATAAATGTATTTGATATAGGATAATTAAAGAACAATTAAAGAAAATTAAATCTACGTAAACTTAATATCTCGTTGGAGATTCGAAGAATGATCAATGGAGAGTTAAAGGATATTGAAATGCTAGTGAATGGAAGGTCACAAGAGGCAAATAGCATAATGAAATAAAAATCAGGACAAAATAATGAATAGAAGATGGCGAAAATCTGTAAAAATGTGCAAAAAAGATAATCAGAAATAAAAGTCCAGAGAAATCCAAAGAATAATCACAGAAGAAGGCAAGAAAATCTCAAAAAGTACTAGAGACTGAGAAGGCCATGAATTACATCTAAAAATCTACACGTCGAATCGTAAAATCAAAGTTGGCAAATAATCAGGAAATAACGAAAGAACGTGAGAACCGCGAAAAGTCTAAATTCAAAACGTCAAAGTGATCAGAGAATCGGGTAAAAAATCCAAACCACGTGTTGAAGCCATTCGACAGCGTCTGTTCAAACAAATTCCAAAGAAAACAATGTAATGTCCAAGTTACTCCAAAGCAAACTACCCTGCTACCGGGCTTCCCTCTTTCACGGAACTCCACTTTCGAAACAGAATTACCCAATTTCCTGCGACCACGACACATACACGTAGACACCCTTCTACACGCATACACACGTGCGCATATAAAGACAAAGACCACGCTAAAACATGGAATACGCAGACCTTGACCGACAAGTCAGTCGGCAATGTTGGAGATCCAAATCCGCGACAGGCAAAATAATTTAGTCGCGGTAAGTTCGATGGTCTCTTGAAAACCCTTGAACGAGGCTTCCTCTATAGATCTCCCTTCAAACTTCCGGTCATGCCGTTTACTCGACAGAGTTTCTGTTGCGGTTTAGAAATGCGAATATTACAACTTCCCGTAAAGTAATAATACAATAACATGATATTACACATTATCGTTGTAAAGTAATAACAATAATAATAACACAAATCATACTACAAATACACACTACGGAAGATAGTTGAAAATGGAAATTACAAACTAGATTGGGACAAAGCAACGCACATCGATAAGATGCAGTTGCATGTAATAGGCCGGATATATTTATATTACAGAAGAGAAAAGAAAAGCTGCGTAATCGACGTTACGGTACCGAATGACACGTGCGTTAATGCAAAAGGAACGAGAAAACATGAAAAAGCACACTCCATTTGTAATAAAAATTCGCACCAATGGAAATAAGAGAATGTGACAGTACTACCGATGATCATATCCGTCATATTTATCACTCATGAACAAAGAATTTCTCCAGTTATTTTAAAGCACTAGGTATAAAGACACACCTTCGTTCAAACGTACGATGAGCTACGATATTCGAAAGAGCGGCAATAGTCGAGAAAACGCTACGACAGTAACACGAGAATATAGGTATGAGCTGGTGGACACAAACACGTCATGTAATCTTCAAAAGTACACAAGTATAAATAGGGATGATAATAACAATAAAACATACCTAAAGCTCTAATAATAAATAATAATACTCTTCCCTACACACAAGAAAATTCAACGCCTCGTCCTAACTTGGTCAAAGTACCTTGGAGTGGACAAATCCATTCTTCGAAAGATGAGAAAAGAGAAATAAAAAGCAATGATAATAATAAAACACGTCTAACGCTCTACGCAAAATACAGACACATCGGCGCACAAAAGTCATTATTCTTGGTCACATTGATACGAAATTTCTTAAATGCATAATGGACAATGCGAATATTTGACGATAATTCCGTGTTTACCATAAATATCGGCGCATCTTAAGAAAAAGAAATAGACGATAATAATAACAACGATAATAGTACTGATAATTATAATAACAATGATAATGATAATGATAATGGCGGAGCGATAATGGTCGGTTCCGAGTTCACCAGCAACTTTGGCGGGGAACTTTAAATGCGCGCCGACGGGATAATAGGAGAGTCTCGCAGTTCGGGCAATTTATGGCGGTCATTCTCTGGACGATAACGAAACGCCGCCGCGCTACCGCGAGAGGCGAAAACTTGTCAAAAGGCGAAATTACCGTTGACCCAGCACGTTTAATCCGCCGTAGCGATGTTTGTTAGTTTATTCTAGCGCAGGGAGGGCCGAACGCCGAGGATACACGAGTTTTACGTTTCAGATAATTTCGTCTATTTTTGGAATTTTCGGAAAACGTGGCTGCTACACTGGCGAGAGACACCGAGGAAAATGTATAATTTTAGTGGAAATGTATTCTTTATGAGGTTAGATTTGAAGGTATTAGGTTTCTTGGAAGTTTCAATTTAACGGGCAAATATTAGCATCTATTCAATTTTCATCCACCATTTATCACAAACCATGTTAAAGAAGAAGAAATTTGCTATGTTTCAGATACGTGCAACATTAAGGAAATTTGTTAGAAACAGTTTATTTATAAGAGTTCTTATTTTATTGTAAGTTTTACAAAGAGTTTATATATTTCTGAAAATTAACAATGTTCAAGCGACGTGACTCATTACTGTATCTAGTTGTATGTTTACATCTGTACATATTTCTATCGTTCTGAACATCCGCCTACATCTGCATAGGAAATAATTTCTCTAACTTCCACTTTATATCCACTTCATCCATCTACGCTATTTCATATCCTAACTATGAAAGAGATTAAAAAAAGTTATTTTTTTTTTTATTTGGAAGTAGTTTACAATCAATTCTCATTGAGAATTATGAGTAAATTATTCTGGCGTGGTACTATAACGTGTATAATAAATGATTATCGTATGTTTGATTCTAGCTGAATCTAATGTTTAAATCTAGAGGCTAATGTCTTTTTAGCCTGCGGATCTGATCCGTCGTGTCAGGTAATTGAGCAATTAGTGGCTTTTGGTGGTTGTTAATTCTTATGTTATATCTATTACTGAATTTTGATATTTCTTCTTTAACTGTAGGTATCTTAAGGTCGCGATGTATCGTTTCGTTGGTAACATATCAAGGTGCATCTATTAAGAATCTTAGAGTTTTTTATTGGAATCGTTGAAGAATTTCTATTTTGGAATTACTCGCTGTTCCTCATAGTTGGATCCCATAGATCCAAACAGGTTTTAATATGGTTCTATATAACATTATTTTACTCTGCACGCTTAAGTTGAAACATCTGCCAATGAGTCAGTAGAATAAAAAAAGTTATGGCACAGTTGAAGTTGAAGCTTATTTTTCTTCAAATTCTTGACTTCTATGGAACACGTAGTGATTCCGGACATTTCGTTGGCAATGTATTATTCACTCGAAACAAAATGCATATAATTTCATATTAATTGTTATATTTCATTTTTATTCGTATTTAATTCTTGTAATTCATACCTTCAATCACAAAAATACATTCTAACGTTGCAATCATAGTCACTAGCTCGATAAAAGAAGTTAAAGAAACTTCTTCAAAATTGATATAGAAATGCGAGAAAGACAGGCGAAATGCGTATGCAGAGTTTAAACTCAAAGGGAGTGCAAAACCAGTCCAGAGTATGCAAACCAAGAGTGTGAATCCAACTAAGGGTATGTCAACCTTAGATGTAACTTGCGATTCGCTAAACCAACAACCATCTCATCTAAAATTCAAACTCGGCTCTGTAACATTAATTTATCACGGAGATAGCATGTAGAAATTATCTTATGCGTACATTACGAGTGTCAGACGAATTTACAATTCGTTAACCTAAATGGGATGCAACTGCAAAGACAGTGATTAGACGGGACGAGTTGCAAATGCAGCTGAATAAATCTACGCTGCAATCATTTAAAAAGATCGTTAAATTATTGAGAATTTGACAATCTTCTATCTCAAAATATTCGTTTAAAAAATCTTTCCTCTAATTTCTCATTGAAAAGAAAATTCCACCGCGATGGAAAACGCACGACAAACGTTCTAACGCCAGTACACTTTCAAATTTACGAAAACTTTCAAAATTCAGCTGAAACAGTCAGAGACAACGTTTCTGCGCGATTTTTACTCGGTCGAGGCGTGATCGTATGCAAATTGAAAAGAACGACGAGAGGATTGCGTCGCAGCGTGGAATTGCAACGCAATTCAAGTAAGCCGAAGGCTGCAAGTCCGTTCAGCGACCGAGTTAGGTTTCCAAAGCCGTTTCAAAAGCCGACAACGGGTTTTCTACCGGCAACGAGAAACCAACAGCACACGTGGAAATAGCACAACGCGTTTGCCGTGCCCTCGGCGATTTTTCCGTCCACGAGCCGGCAAATTACGCGCGGTTTTGGGGTCGCTGGTTATTTCTGTCCGCTTTTGTCGGCAAATGGGTAATTAATGCGCTCTTAAAGACGACGAAATGGCAACACAAAGCTTGTTTGACTTTCACGGTGGGTGGGTCGCGCGGAATTTGGTTCGCGAGTTGCGCTTTTAGGGAATTTCTATAGACCGGCGTTTCGTTCTTTCGCACAGTTTCTAACTTTGTTTCGTTTTCTGACGGATCTCGGATAATTAGATCCGCGGATTTTTATGAATCTCTACGAAACTGAAAGTATCACTATACAAAACCTGACTGAATGTATATAATTTGTAAAGATATACAAAATATTGCAGGGAGAATACTCGTTTTCATGTTTAGTAGATAAACTGAATCCTTACTTCTTTAATTGTATTCGTAAAGAAAGAAAAATTTGCATAAAGATCAGTTTGGAACGACTAGTTGTTTCATTTTTTTCTATATTTTTTGCTACTTTATGATCCTTCATTTTATACGATTTTCTTATAGTCAGGCTTAACAGTTATTTCCCTTCTTAAAACTAATTAAAGGATTATTCATGCAAAGGTTTATTCATATACGAGGCTATTTACCAACAGAGCGTACAATGTTCAAACGTTAAGATGAAAAACCTTCGTGTAATCTGAGAGAAGACAGGCAGAAATTATTGATAGTAGGTGTACGATAATAATAATTGCGATTAAACGTGAAATACGTGACTCGTCTGCAATTTAATGAGTAATCACGTCAAGAGAGAAAAACCATTACCATTGTCTATAAAATTAGTCAGTGTTACAATACCATTACGCTCCCTCGCACTCGGCAAGATTACAGTCGTGCTTTTGCTCGCGGAGGACTACAAAGACCTTTAATTTACTAACTCCTCTATGCGACGTTCCTGCAGGACAATTAACGAAACCTAATCAAGTACTCTGAAACACGGTAGCAACCAATTTGCATCCTCGTCGAATAAATTTTTGACAATGTGATCCATCGTCATAGCAACTCTAAATTCAAGCGGTGCATTTCTCGAATGTTATGTAAGTTTTCATCTTTAATCCTAAACTAATACTTTAATCCTATGACTATACGACGACTAAAATATAGAATTTGTATGAAAGAAAAATTGAAATATGCGTATGGTAAATAAAATAAAATAATATATATATTATTTATATTAATATAATGATATATATATATATATATGGTTCAGGAGAAGAAACAAGTTTCCATCCACGTGTTTCACGCCATACATCGTTTTCGTCCACTTCAAACTTTTCTAAACGGACATTAACGTCATTTGAAATTCTAAATGAAAATGATGGTTTGGTTATGTAAATACCAGCTAAGGGTATGACTTGTTGTTTGCTTTTTTATGTGAAGAATTCTTAGTAGAATGACTCACGAATCGCGCTGGTCATCGTATTTTCTCATGTTCAACTTCATAAGTTTCCTAAGCTCCAAAATTAAACATAAGATGAGATCTTCATTGACGTAACTTCTACTTCAAGTGCAAATCTCGATCACGAGTTTGTTATTTTTAAGAGTAAGGATCTTTAGAGAATATGAAATTCTTCAATGAAATCTTCACTATCATCGAACCCACAACAAGAAGATGACATTTTTCTTCGTTAATTATTTATTAAATTTCTCGATCTTCTTTTCAAGGTTTATAAATTTCGGTAGGATGAAGATTCAAATGAAAATCGTTACTGGTAATAACTATACAATCTGTTATTAACTCCACGTCAAGAAAGTTTGTTTTCTCCACATTAATGTCTTATAAGATTTTTCAAACACATAACTTTCGGAAACAATGGAAATTAAAGTCTTTAATTAAAACTTTACCACAATGTCAGTTGTTATTATCTCGTTAACAGAAAGGACACTTTCGTTCACATTTACATTCTGTTATACAAAACTTCTCAATATCTTTCCAAGGTTCGCAATCTTTGAGAAACTGCAGATTCGAATAAAAATTTCATGACAATGCACACCATTATAAACTTCAGCAAATTCCACTGTATGCTATTTTCTGTAAACCTACCTAAACCATCTGTCATCTTTCCACTACGAGAGAACGTAAATGTCAATTAAAATCACAGCATCAAAATCATACCGCCATATACACGAGCTATCAATTCCACAACAAAAATACACTTTTCGTAAACTTAGAACCGTAAAGTATCAGAAAACTCTTGCGATAATTCGCACTACTATTAACATATTCGTTGCTATTTACTACGTCTATATATTATACATATTTTAGGCAACAATATTTCTTCAAACACATTATCTGCTAAACTATATTGTATTAAAACTCAAAGAAAGCACAATTCAACGATTATGTCAACAGCATTGCTTCAATAACTGAGCATAATCGACGCAGCATATGCGTCACTAACAGAGAATGTCTACCTCAAACTCTTCTAAACTAAAATAAACTTGAACTTTTGCACGAAGAGCGATAGATTTGTCACTTTTGCCTCGAACAATCGATAGATTCGTAAACTCTACTCACTGTCTTGCATCAGTCGTGTTCAAACAACGTACCACCGATCATAGATCGAAAAGAAAACAAGGTTCCTCATGGATCGCGCACGTTTGCAGCTTGTTTTATCACGATTTGCTTTTCTTCTCGGGAACGGTTCATTGTCGCGTTGTCAACTCGAGTTTTCTGACGATCTCGGCGCCGGATCGCGTTCGCTGCGTATGCTAATTTTGCTGGTGCAGTCACGTGCTTTCGCAACGAGGATGCACCGGCTTGGCGTCGCTCAACAGCGAATATGAATGTTCCGACACCGGGATTTGCTCTGTGCCTGCGCTGGAATTTTTTTCTACGCTTTTCACGACCTCTTTTGTTACCATTATTAAAAAATTCCGCTGTTCTTTTGTAAGCTGTGTTTTGAGTGCTTCAGTTTGAAACATGGACTTGTAGATCGTTTAGCAGGAAAATTTGTTCTTCTTGTGATAAGATATCTTGTGATAATATATCTTTTTATAATGTGGGATTTTTTCCCACATATTTGTAAAAATGATTTAGTACGCCAAAATTGGGACAATTTTTATCAAATACATTTGTCGTTTGGTTAATAACTTGTTGAAGCGCAGTGTTGCTCATGTGCAACGTCAAATGTGAGAATATTAAAGAAATAGCGAAGGAAGTTCATTTTATTGAGATGGTTTCTAGGTTACGAAGATTATTAATTCGGCAAACTGTGGCAGTGTCGAGTCCAGGTCAGAATTTATATTCGTAGAAATGTTGAGTAGCAGATTAGCTGAGAATAAACGAATGGTTTTCTAGAGGTGGAGAAACTTCGTATTTCATTTCAACTAGTTTTTCTAGACTGAACAAAGATGATTTACAAACATAAGCACCATTGTTCATATTGGAAAATGCCTCTATCAAGTGAAGAATTTTTTTAAAAGTAAATATGAATAGAAATGCGTCGTGATATAAAAGTAATTAAGAGTAATTATCAATTGCCACTATAATTTTAATCGATCATTGATTTCCCATCTATGTAACAACTTTTTAAGTTTGAGAAATATTTTTCCTAAAGTTTCAAAGTTCTACCTAAAGAGAAAAAAATAGCTTGATTTAAATTTGAAACTTTTACTTAACACAAGAGAAGAAGCTAAGAAAAGTACCAGAAAAAGATACTAAGAATAATTGTTGTAAATCTTGATGGTTCAAATTAAATATTGTTCTTTTAAAAATTGTTATACGTCTACTTATCTGAAAAAGAAGGAAGGAAGGAACATTAGTTAAATTAAAAATCTTTAATTAATTATAGAAATGTCTATCTAGAGCTTAAGAGTGTTAACATTCTTCTCAAACAAGAAGCTTTTTAAATTTTTACAGACAAGAAGATTTTTAATTTCATTTAAATAATTGATTCGAAATAAATTGGCAGATAAATTAAAGTTCAGCCACGCGTTTTTTTCGAAGAGAGAACTTCATCCAGCTTTCAAGAGGATCGCGCAATTCTTTCCTTAAACTGAAATAAATTTTCCTTAATGCAGGCGAAACTAGAGCGCAGCGGAGGCTACTATTGGTACTTGCGCTTAATAAGTTACAATAACGTTAATTACTGCAGATAATTACGTTGAAACTCTAATATAATTACAACGTGACTCGCTCGTGGAATTCTCTCGTCTGTCGTTACTACAGAAAGATTTTACAGTTATGTTTGGATGTTGTTGAAACGCAATAACAAGGTAGCTTCTGCCCCCAAAAATCGATTACAATTTTCTATTCATTTAATTATAACAAAGGACTGTTATAATTAAATCTTCAGCCGACCCTAAATTTAATACAACTACAACCATCTGTTTCAGTAAACGACGTTTTCTACCTCGAAACTGTACAAACGAATAACTTTTACAATCCAAAAGATGATCATTATGAATATCCAAATTACACAGAACAAAGAGTTTCCTCTCTCCAAAAAGAAATATCAAATATACGGCTGCCTATCCAAACACTAGGGCGTAGTATTCAAAGTACGGTGGAAAAGGAGGCAAGACAAACGGATCCACGAAACATCCATCAACGCGGAAAGAATCCCAGAGCGTGTGAAAGGGGTTGTAAAAATCTGCATGGCCGAGTTTAATATCGAGGAACAAACGATGATTCCGGTGAGCTGACAAACTCTCTCATCCCCTTCTTCTCTCCAATTCCTTTTCTCGATTGTACTCTTCATTCTCTCGGCGGAAAATTTCTTTTCTGTTTACGACCGACTGATACCTCTCTTTCATCGGTAGATAGAAGACTAGAAAATAAGGCGCAAGGTGTACGTGGATCCTATCAGTGAGAATCATATCCACCTGTGCCCAGTGGTCATTATCCTGTCTTCGTTTCTTTCATTTTCTTTTTCCTTCCATCATTCTTTTCTTCTTCTTCTTTCGTTCACCAGCAACGTAACAGGGTAAAGAGGAGAACAAAAAAAAAAAGAAGGAAAGAAAAGAGATCCGGGGGATGGAAGGAGAGAATATTAAAAACTTTTTCCATAAAGCGTCTTTGCGAGGCGAGACGCCGTTAGACCGAGCATGAAAGCTTTGGTTCCTTGCAGTTTCAAGCGTATCCTCGCCGGTTTTTCCGAATTAGTTCAGACGGTTTTCCGCGTTGCGCCTCCTATTTTTCTCGTTCTTTTTTCTTCGCCACTTGGGCCGCGGGCGAAATGAGCGCACGGCCCCTTTCGCTGTGGATAAACGCGGCACAAAGCTGGAGAAGAGTAAACCCCGAGAATAGTAAAATTTAATTTCGACCATTTTAGTTGTGCATCGCGCCAAGTCGTTTGGCATTTCGAGGAAATGCTCAGCCTTGAGATTATCGGTGGAAATTCGCGATGGTTAATAACATTGAAAGGAATGTTCGTGGAATATTTTTAATAGAAATGAAAGATAAAGCGAAGGATACAACGAGAGTTTATGGATGTGCGTGTGTATAGGTGTAGATACTTAGGGAGGATGGGAATTACGGCAGACTAAAATCTACTGGAAAGTGTGGTGTGAAGTTTCAAGCTCAGTCTGAAGCTGAGATGTGGAGTCACGATGCAAATGTTTATTTCACTTGGTTGAAACTTGGTCTTGCAGTAAATACTAAAAACTTCGCTACATATTTCTAGAAATTCAATACGAAGAATTATCACTATCATGAAAATATATTTCAATAGGGAAGAGAAATACTTTTTTTTACCAAAAATTCAATTCTAATTTTGTATATTGAAAATTGTATTAATTGATAATAGAAGAATGATAGTTTGTAAGGTATCGTGGCAAATATTCAGAGAAACAAAGCATACAGATCGATAAGAGCACGTTGACGTTATCGGAAGGTTAATTGGAAATACGTGTTTGCGATTGCTTGGCACCTAATTAAGGAAATTGGATACGTAAATATAATTAGGAATGCGATTGAATGCGTAACAAATTAATTAGGTATGATATTTAATTGGTGAAAGGTTTGTCAAAGCTGACGATAGAACGAATTATACGACATAGACCAATGCTTGAAGAAGATCTGAAACACTTGAAGAGTTCATTCAAGTGTAGCTACTTACATACGTATATGTAATTACGAAGTACCATCGAACATAGAGGATCAGAATCATCTATAACGATTACTTTTCTCAACTCAAGAAGGCTGTCTTGCCTTTTCTTTTAATTTAAAATTTAGCTTGCACTGTATTTACTTTGAAGAAATACAAAGTACACGAAGAAATACGAAGTAGAGGAACGCATACCTTCCACGTCTATCAAGACAAATACTATTTTTATCTATTAAAAAATTCTCAGTGAAATAATAAAGAGAAATCGAATAAAGGAATATCTGCTCGTACTTTCTTCCACAAAGAAAAATTTTCTTCTACATCAATTCCATTCCAATAGTAACTTCATTATAGAAACTCTTTATGATACTACTACCGCCGTTTCCATTACAGCAATAGCACTACTTTCAACGCGAAAACCATTACGCTGTACGATTATCCTCGCATAATATAAAACGAAAGAAAGATATCACGTACTCCCTTTTTCTTCGCCTTTGTTTCTTCCCCTTTCTCTTCTGTGCATTGTGTCTCTTTGCCCATCTCTCCATTCCAAATTTCTCGTTCGTTCGAACGGTTCGCCAGGGCCACCAGGCGAATTATAGTGATTTACGAGCGTTGATTTACGCTCGACAGATACGTCGATCCCAACGCGTCCGAATTATCCTCTCGAAGAGTCATTAAATAATCGAGGCAACGTTTCGTCAACAAATAAACTCCCTTCGACGAGCCGTGCGAAACAACCAGAAGAACGACGTCGCCACGACCATTGATTTCGGGAGGAGAACGCGCGAAGTCAGTTTTCCTCGTCGCGAAGAAGTTGGCAAGTTGGCTCTGATGGATCTCGATCAACGTGCAACCCATTCATCTCGTACACGACGTCGAAACAGAGCTATCTTCTGACGCTCGTCGTCCTTGCTCTAAATCCCTCGATCGTGTTCTTTGATGTTACACCTCCTCTTCTTTTCACTTTTTCCTGCTCCTTTTTCCTTTCTTTATTTCCTCCGGATGATTGTCTGCATCTTTTCTTACGGAGTTACGGTGCGATGATAAAGTTACTTGGAAATTGAATTTTTGTTGCGGCTGATGATCCATAAGATCCGCTTCTTCTTTCTTATTCTCGTAGTTTAATCTTCTTTATTAGTCTTAATAGTTATCCTATTTTTCGCTTCACTTTTGTTATTGTTCCGTTTGTCCGATAGTTTTGATTTATTTTCTTCGTTATTTCTAGCAATTATAATATATTGCTTTGATTTGTTGTTATTCTTTCTCTTACGTACAGTATTTTCTATATTACTTCTAATAGTTATTGTATCTTTGCTTCGAATTTTGTTATCCTCCTTCTTCGATGGAATTAATTTTCTTTTGTATTTCTTGCTATCCAATCTTTTTATTTATCGTTGTTGTTTGCCTTCTTCGACCGCTTAATCCTAAGAATATTCGGGCTATGATTTTCTCGGATAGAAAATTTCTGAGAAACTGTGCCAAGTCCTACTACTAATTAACGTAAGAAACTTCCAACTTTTAGCAAAACGACGATAATATTCAATGAACGACGAAAAAATAAATGGCATAAAAATTGAATAACAGAAGGAAATCTATTAATATGGATGTCAGATATTTATACGTTTAAAAGCTTGTGACTTTGTTCTTTCGACAGAGACGAACGATTTTTCGTATTATTATTTATGAAAGAGGTTTGGAAAATCTAATAAGAATTTTTTAACTTATATAATCCTGAGAAAGGTTGAAAATATTTCCGTCAATCAGTATATATATCTTTCCAAACATCATTTCTCGGATCACATTAGATCACATCACGTGTTTACACGCTGTTACACGAGATTATTTTAGCAGAAGTAAAATCTTGCATCCGGTAGTGTAAATGTTTCAAAAAACACATGAATCTTGTTTGAATGATATTAAGTATCGTTTGAGGCAGCTTTCCTTTCAAACAGAATACAGATTATATACAAATTTCCCAAAAATATCCGTGTATATCATCTATTACTATTTTCATCTCCATTGCGTTCTGTCTGCACTAGGCAAATTTCAAAAGAAAATAAAAATAAAAAAAGGCAAAAATATCTTCAAAATCAGCGAATCACTCTAAGCAAAGAAACAATCAGTTTTCTATCGATTATCGATCAAAAAATTCTATATAATATATTGCATAGCAAATCTATTTTATGTTAAAAAATAAATGCAACAGAGATATAAATATCTCGCAAGAGGACGAAAAACAGAATAAACAGAGGAAATATAACGTTCACAAAGATCAAGTGTAATCACCACTATCACCGTCTCACAAAAATATTTGTCCGATTCATCTTAAACTTCACAAAAGCATCGTCTCAACGCATTAACACATCACCACGAAATTTTCACTGGCAGTCAATTCGCGTCTTTCAATAATTAACTGTAAGTCACTGTTTAATTTCTCTTTTTCGTTAAAGTATTTCTCCATTTCTTTCTACTGGCAAACTATATCAGCACGATTAAAGCAACGTTCGATCGATAAAATCTTCACCGCCAACTAATCTCTCTGATCGATTTTCAATTTTCAATTACATCGTCCATCTTTCATGAACGATCAACAAAAATTCCTTGAATCCTCGTCCAAGTGTTTTTAACTCTCGCCAAAATGTCTCTGTAACTTTGTAACAGCGCACGTAAGCTTCGATACGCAAAATCTTAGCTAAAGCTCGATCCATTCGCCAAACTATCCTCTGGAAATTGAACTTTCGAATAGAACGACACGATATATTGATGTGAAAAATCGACGTATCTGTTGGCATACGTCAGAGAAAAAATGGAAAGTCTCGGTGAAAAGAGGCAGACATGCCTGTCGTTTTGAGCCTCCGGATAAAACTAGTTCGCGGATGGCTGTTGAAGCCCGTTAGCCCTCTCCTTCTTTCTCCGTCGCGCGCGCGACTATTTAAATCTTTTGTAATAGCTACTGGCCAAGACGAGCTTCCACCAAGATTCTGTCGTCACGTGGCGACAAGAACGCTGTCCATGTTCAGCTTTCGTAGGATGTCTCCACTTCGAGCATCTTCTTTGGGGTGGTTTCCGCGGTTTCTTGGTGGTTTTAGCCACTTGAAATTTGTTTCTCGAAATTTCCAAGTAGCAAGAGGGTTTCCTAGAGTTGGGATAGTTCTTGGAGGCTGACCTTTGGTAAAATGTCGCCCTCTGACAAATTTCTCCTTATGGCGTCGATGATTTTTCTTTGGAAGAAGTTTCCTCCAAGTTTCTTCTTTCTCGCCTTTTTATCGCTTGTATGTTTTTGTTAAAAATGACAAATTTCTCGTGTATATTTTTTGTTGTCGATAATTGATAAGGTTTTTGAGGGTTACCTTAAGGGTATTTTAAAATGTAAATTAATGCTTGGTGACGACGTACCGAAATTTTATGACGTTAACGAAGAAACTTTTATTGTTTGGATAAAGTTAAATTGAAATTTTCCAGGAAAGAGATTTCCGGTGATGTTTGATCATTTGCTTGGATATATTTTCCCGCTAATTCCTATATTTTAGTGATGACAAGTTCTTCGAAAAAGTGTTCTGTATATAAATCGCGTGTCAAGTATCTTCGATCTTTGTTTCACGATAACTACAAGTTAAATTAATCGCTGCAAAAATAGCTCATCGTTAAGAAAACCAGACTTTCCTTTTTCTTAGTGTTTTTTTTTAAACATGCTCTTTCCATGCCTCAAAAATAATCATAAAAGTACAATCTGCTGTTATTTTAAACAAAACACAAAACAGACACTCGTCTTTTAAACACAGAATCTCGGGAGTAGCCGAAGAGGTCAGAGGAAAACTGATACAAGTGAGAAAATATTTCAATTGCAAGGACAATGAATAACGTTTGTGTTTTATAGAAACACATCTGTTTATTCTCAAACATTAAAACGTCAGATGTCATCGTTATCACGAAAAGACATATTTCCATTATTTTTTTTTTTTTTTTTTAAATGCGTTTACACCGCGTTTCTACTCGGTTCTTCGATTACGCTTCTTTACATTCTTTAAGATAATCTGCCTAAGTAGTCTCTGTACATAGAACATTTACTCTCAAACATTCCTTTTAAATGAACGTTTCATTTCATTTGATTTCGAAAATCTGTATCCATTTCTACATATAAATATGTCATACAAATAATGCCACATACAAATCATGCCATATGAAAAACAACTACACTTGTATTATTTTTCCACCAAGTTCTTCAACGATATCTGTTAGTAGAAATTATAACTTTTGGTAATTTCTTAGAATATACCTTAAAATAGCGCAATTCTCTCTTTTTAACGTTAATTACCTTCCAAACGTTCGAAACGCGTGTTGTGATTTAAACAAAAATACGACAGTTACTTTACATGTTCATCAAGTTCTTCCATTTTACCTGATACTAAAAATAATAGCTTTTATCGATTTTTAAAGGTATTGTTTAAAATAGCCTGTCCAAGTCTGACTAGCATTGCTTTAACTTTAAACATTCCTATTCAATTTCAACCCCGACGTCTTAGCAGTTCACCCATCTCGTGGCAACCACCAACTGACAGAGAAATAAATTTTTCGGTGTCTCAGATTTCATCCAACGTGATACAGCTACCGTGACGCAACACACGCCTTTTTCCCCCTAGGCAAAAAACACACGCATGAAAGAAAATACGCAGCCTCTAGGATGACGAATCGTTGATTAGGACGCGGCACGTTTCCTTCACGCTGCAATGTAATCTGTCAAGCGTTTTAAAAACGCCTGAAAATAATCCAGCGTGACGCAAGGGGCTGTATAGCTCTCGCTTGTCGAGTTTACAAGCCCCCCATGAAATTCTCAGATCCGTACAGGTAGAAGTAGTATGAGCACCGTGACAAAGAGGCGTGGAAATTATGGGGGGAATAGTGATCAATAGAGATTCGGTTCGAATCGAATAATTTTCACAAATGTTTCAAGTCTGATTGAATTTATTTGGTGAGAGGTTCTTGATGGAATTGTATTAGGTTGTTCGAGAAGTGTCTTTCTTTTACAGACCCGTCTTTTACAACGATGCATCTTTATACAAACACGAAACCTGATCTATCGAACGTTGTGATATTTATTTTGATAGAACAAAATGGATCATACGTAATTCGATAAAATAATGTGAATCCATTATCTCCTTATAAAACGAAAGAAACTTTTCGGACGACCTAATAACGTAGATAACTTTGTCAGAAGACTACTACAGAGATTACAGAGAATTACTATATTAGGAAGTACTTTTAGATGAACTTTTATTTTCTGAGAGATTGATTCAATAACTGTGCTATAGTAACGCAGACAATAATTTCCAAATATATATAAAACGATATTTTCTTTAAACCAATTTTTGTCTTCGAAGAAAGTTTCTTGTTGCATCGATATTAATTACATTTCTAATGAATATGTCTAAATCACTGTGTTATAGTAGCGATAAAATTAATTGGAAATATTGTACAAAATATTTTTATATTAACTTTACTGTTAAGAAATAAAATCTTGTTTTGGAAGAGATCGATTTTGAAAATTTGTTGCTCCTATTTCGATTCCGTAGGATTTATGAGTAAGCATCATCTGTTTCATTTATATTGGTTGGTATTTATAAAATTGTACTTTGCATATTATCACTCTTAACGGAATGACAATCAATAATTATGATACATTTACATGAAATTTCTCTATATTCATAATTTATTTCTATAAAGAAGTAGAACTACCCTCGTTCGTGTTTTTTAACAGGTAACATGATTTATAATTTGACAGAAATAAGAATGTTGAAGTAAACTGAGATACATCGAAAATTGAGATCTCAATATTTGTGATGAGAAATTTTTGCGCGAGATATTCACTTCCTATTGATTGTACGTAGTAGGAGTTTATCAGAATTGGAAAGCTATCAATTTACTAGGTAAAGCTGAAGACTAGGTTAAACGATCGAGTTAAAACATGAAAAGGTAAAACAAATTTCAATAACAGTTTCTCAGGAAACGTAAAGGATAATAAAGTTCGAGGCCTGAATCCACTTCGCCAATTTACGATTCTGACTCATTATTACAAACTCAGCTTTCAACAACGTCGAAACCTTATCAAAATGTTTTTATTCTATTGTATAGTTAACCAATGATAGTTGATTAACGTTTAAGACGCATTATATTATTTTTATTTTTAATATATAACTGTTAGAATATATAAAACATTAGAATAGAATTGTAGTAATATTATACGGAAGAATGAAAAATATTTTAAATAAAAGAAGACAAACTTGTCTGTACGTAGCATTTCAAAATTCTTTCGAAACTTATCATGTTCAAAAGTTTCTTTAGACACTTAGACGCGAGTATGAAGAGAAAGTTCTATAAATAAAAAAGCTTTAGAAAATATTTCCAAATTCATGTTTACTTTCTTATCGAGTTTTCTAATAACGCAATAATGAAGATTGCTCAACATGAACATTTCATGGTATTTAATAACTGTGTTTGATTTTGAAGATACGTTTTCTCCCGCTCATATGAACGGCGCTCTTCAAGAATCGGTATAGAGACGACATCTGGATTTCTAGAGCTTTGGTAGAACAAGCGTTTGCTGTGGGCGGGCATTGCTGCCAAAACAAAGCTTTTCTTGGCTCGATGGATAAACAAATTTTGAGAAAATAGCCGGCTTTTCGCGATTCTTCGCCGACATGAAAATATTCGACACGTTCTAAATGTTTCATCGTTATGTTGTATTTGTTCAGAAATTAGTTATCTTCCATCCCCCGCTACCTTCTTCCTACAGTACACCTTTGCTCTTTCAATTTATAACATTTGCAATTAAACATTTAGAGAACATCGTTACTTTGTATTTGACTTTTCATTTTCTAATGTTATATTGGGTTGACAACTAAGTGATTGCGGATTTTGTCATTAGATGGTATTGACAAAATCCGCAATCACTTAGTTGCCAACCCAATAGTATTATCATTTTGGTATTCTTTGTTATGCGATTTTTTCAAAGCTCTTTTGTTATATTTTCATTAGGCGAAATCTGCAATTAGTTTGTTTATATTTTCCTTTGGACATAATACGAGGATCATAGTAACTTTATTAGTTTCACCTTTTTCCTAAATAAAACTTGTTTTTATACAACAAAACAACTTTATTTCTTTAATATTCAAGGGAATTTTTAAAACAATAGTTATAAACATTCGTTTTTGTTGGAGTTTTAAATAGTTAGAATTTACGACCTATTTAGAATTTAGAGCATAATAAATTTGGAAAGACCACCATGTTCTCATTACTATCACACTGACAAATTTTCCAGAAAGTTTCATAGCGCTCTAGAACACGTAACACGTAGCATCTAAATCTTCCTTATGACTCGAATATTTTTCTCATGCCACAAACACCATTATCTCTGCTTACATAATCAGCCTGGTTACCAATATATTTTGACCTAAAATGTTTAGATAATACATAATGCACGTTTGTTCTCCGGAAAACTGGTAGATAAACCAAATCTATATCATAAATTTCTATCCGCATCGCTGCCAAAGGTATTATTCTTCTATATTTCACTGCTTCAGAAAATTCCACGAGAAATAAAAACAATTAGTACACTCACCATCATCGGAATCATTCAGTCATTGGTTTAAAATAGTGGCGAGATCCATTAAATCACTATTTTACATTCATTCACTTGTCTTCGTTCTTCTTCACAACGATGAAATTCAACAAAATTTCTTTCGCGAATCGAAGATGAAGAAAAATTCGATTTTCCATCTCCGAATTTTTAGCACAATACTCTTTCTAGTATTTTATTTTTATTTTGTTGCTCTTACCTTATACAAATATCAATTTATACCGTACGTTAGAGGTAGTATAAGTTCGAGATTTTGCAAGGTAAAGATCTATCACGAATAATTATGAAAATATGTTGGAAAATTCGAGAGATCGAGTGACTGGAACTGCGACAGCTGCCGGCCGGACACGAAGTTGGCGCGTTTGGCTAAGTTTCGAAAATAGTTCGCACCGGATTCGACGATGGTGTGTCTATTTGTAGCATAAAACAACCAGTCAGACTCGCCACGTTTAATTTACGAAACTCCCTAGCGATCTAGTAAAAACTATCTCCTCTTTCAGAAATATCTCGTTCATTTTTATTCTTCTTGTTCTTTGTTTTATCTTTTTCGTAATGAAACATTATTTTTGATTTTAATATCTTAACTTCATAACTTTAGGTATATAACCTTTTCCAAAACATTGTAAAATATGATATAGCGTTATCTCTGTTTCATAGTCGTTTCTTTTATTTTGAGAATATAGCAAGACTTTTGCTAAGACATAAAAGTAAAGCAGCTTAAAACAGCCTTCCTATGCTTTTATCTGAACACCCTTCACTTTATCTAATATCCAATTATTGCCGAATGTCCTTTATTCTTCGATATTACCTAGCATTTTTTGTCTGATATCCCATCTTTTATCTAATATTCCCCATAAATAATAATTGAAAAATTTTCCGAAAAGAAGGATCTATATGATCCATGACGAACATGTACGTACCGAGCACATGTTTTAGTCAAATAATTAAATTACCATTGTATTTCTTTCATAAATAAACAAAGAGAAAAGTTGATTGAAAGTTATCAAAATGATAAATTCAAACTAGTTAATACTAAAGCTGATTACGTAATTACTTAATATTCTCTAATATTAAACAACTAGAACTGAGACATCCGATGCGGTTTTGTCTCATTGAATCTTTTTCCAGGAACCTTTTCAATTCCGCTATATGCATTATAAACGTGTGGCACAGAATTGCTGAGTAGGAACAGCCCAGAACAGTAATTCTGACCTATGCTAACATAGTAATCCGGTAATATCATAAACTCTTTACCTTGCTCTACTTCAGCGTTAATATGAATAGTCCTCAGCCTCAGCTCTTCGTTCTCATAAATCATCCCTCTCGAGGACTTCCGGTCGAGCTTCCTGTTTGGTTTTACGCTGCAGTCTCTCCGCCTGGCCCTCAGCATCCCAGCGCCACCAACTCTGACACCAGTACCCGCCATCATTTCATTAATTCGACAGTGTCACAGTCACGATAAATGAAAAAAGAAGCGAAATATAAGAGAAGAAGAAATTCACTTCACCTAAGTGTTCCTTAGTCTACCGATTACAAACTCGTAACATGTCCTTTTTTTCTCTTTAAACTTAAACTTCTTTAGGATTAAACTCACTGTCCTCGATGCAGTTGTCTTCGAGTGAAGAATGCTAATAAGCAAAAATGTATGTTTTATGGGGAACAAGGAGGGACGTTCCGTTGGTTGATTTTTACTTGTGTCTTCTTGTAGCTTTACGATCAGCTGTGAGCCATTTCATGCAGTTTGTACTTTCACTTGATGCCCGTGGACGCGTTAAAACATATTGCGCCATTAAGAAGCGAGTTTAAAGTCTTGAGAGAGAGAGAAGCGGCGTGTTCAAGTGGCGTTTAATCTTACGTGAAGCTTTTAAATTGGATTTGTGGCGCTGAACTTCCCTCAGATTTTCTTCTTTATGGGCTTCTCTCGAAATTTTTCTTCCTTCCAACTATCTCCAATCGTTCTTTCCCTAATCTTTTTGGGATATTAACTTTCACGTCTTTTAATTTCCCTTTCTATTAATTTTCTTCCTACCTTAGATGCCTTGCATCTTATTTCGGTGTTACCAATATAACTAATATCGATTTCGAATTGTATTTTAGATGTCTGGAATCATTTTGTATCTTGGAAATTGTCTTAGATTTTATTCCCGCTTTTTCTACGTTCTTAAATAATTGCATGTCAGTAATTCCAGGATTTGTTAATTTCCCTCTGTTAGAATTCCATCGAGTTAAATAATCAAGTTAAATAATGATTGTTTGATTTCTCACTTAAACTTCTCTCAAGCCTGTTCCTCTCACTTTCCCTTTTCTAAATCTTTTAAGATTTCATATTTTCTCAGATTTTTCAGAAATATCTATCTCAGAATCTTCGCTTCGATCATATCAGACTTTTTCTTCTCTTTTCCAGAACCAACCTCACGCTCTTAAATTCGGCCCAAATTCTATCCCGCTTCTAAAATTTCTCACGCGTATTATTCTCTCTCTCTCTCTCTCTCTCTCTCTCACTCTCTCTCTCCTACCACTCCTCTATCATTCGATTTTCAACTTCACATACACCTTTCACTTCCTCTGGCCTGCAAACCATAAACCGGAATAAGAAAATTCCATCCAACCTACGCCCTCGTTCTCAAGAATCAATGTCCATAAAAATGGGCGTAGAAATTCCAGAAAAATTGCAAGTTGGATCGAAGCGTCGCGCGACCAGCTCGATCGTAAGACAAGGCCCTTTTCATCGGAAACGGCATGCTTTCCATCGAGCTGCCGCGCGTCCGCGCCAAACCCGAAAGAATTTGCATCATTCGTTCGTTTATCACGCGTTGTTCCTCCGGCGCAATTTGCCTGCCCATTATTCAAGCGTTTATCAGCGTTTTCGAGCGCCCCAGCCCCCTTCTCCTCTTGCACGCTGCTTTTGTCCTTGTGTATTTCTTTCAATTTATTCGCGCGTCCTCCGGCATTTTATCCGAGATGTTCCGCCGCTTCCGGCTTCCCTCTCGCTTCGATTCGCCGGGATTTATTCGCGCCGCTGATCCGAATTTATCGCGCACGAATTTTTTCTACCGCCACAAGTTGCTGTCAAGGGTCGAAGCTGGTTTTCCATGGGACTTGGGACCAACCGTTTCCAGTGAACTTTGAAAACATTTGCTACTTCCTTCGTCTCTTTCTCTTACCGGATTCTTTTCAAATCCTATTCAGAGAGGATTTTGAAGAAGATTCCTTCCTGTTGGACATTAGATCGCATTGTTCGATTTGATATTTGAGATCGCTAGGTTGGCTTTCTGACGTAGTTAGTCGTTGAGACGTTGAAGATTTTCAATATCAAATTTCTTTTCCATGGTATTGATACTTGTTGAGAACTAAATATTCGAGTATTTGAACCTAATTATAAGGTTAATTCCGTCTTCCTTTCGTTTCTGTTGCTTGAAAATGATTCGATGTGTAGTTGCAACGCTGTTGTGCTTCCAATGATTTTAAAAAATATCTTCTGTATTCAAGATTCTTCAAACTGATCTTCAGAAAGTCTACAGATATATCTGAGTTAAATTAAATCCTTCGAGTTATCTTCTAGATCCAGTTTGATAGATAGATTCATTTGATGACTGGATCATTTCTCTGAAAAATAAAATATTAATGTTACTTGTTAAGATTATTGATGTTGTATAGATTTTTAAAAATCCAATTCAGATTAACTTACCTACACATTTCGTACGTAATAAATTTCAAACACGTTTGAAAGAAATTTTGAAATTTCAATGTTTCATATTTGATACTTTAATTTCTTCGAAGTTAAAAAATTTGTTTCTTAAATACGATAAATTAGTAATCGGATTTGAAATGTATAATTCAAGGTTTCTAACGATGATTAATTGTTACGTAAATGATTGTAAAGGATTATTGTGGTAACACGCGTGAGGACTCGTTTTGATTTAAACAGTTTATTTCACGGCGCGTTGAGCACGAGAAACAACCGAAACCCGAAATACAACTAAATAACTTGCAATCAGCTAATCAGCTTGAACACTGAAATCGAACAAAGTGCTCGGATAATCAAAATTGTAATTCTTGCCTAAATAAACCGCTGAATGCAATTAGTTGGAACGTGTGGGAAAATCAGTGAAATATTGAAATTAAATTCGAAAATTATTTGTTTATAATACACATTTCCTGTACGCCTTTGGTATTATCTGAATTTCACAGTCAATTTCATATGATATTTTCAAAAAACAACGAAATACATGACTCAGAATTAAAAGAACAAATTGCAGAAATATTCTAATTTAAAAATTGAACCTTAAAGACTTTCCATAGAATATTTTACCGTAGAATACACTTCCTTATACATTTCGACTACTTATTTATTTCGAAGTTCTAGTTGCTACTTCTCAACTAATAGTTGCTACTTCTTTTAATACAGTAGAGTTTGAGAATTAGGGCATGATAATAATAAATTCAAAAGAAAAAAGCAGGAAGAGAAACTCATTATTTTGTGTGAAATTTACGAACAAACAAAACCTTCTTAATATACATTAAACAATGAACGAAAAAATGCACAGTTAATTATCATATAGCAGAAATATTATTGGGAACGAAATAATTAAAAAATCTCCTGTAATTAAATGTAATATCTAATCAGAATAAAATCCGTAATCAAGATACATTTTTATATTCGCGAGTAAACAAAGTCCTGCTTGATACAGATCAAATAACGAACATTAAACGCAGCTACAGCCACAATTCCATATATATAAAATTATTTGAAACGAAGCAATTGAAAATAAAAATAAGTGGACAAGTAGTGGAGTCGCAACTATTTCCTATACCTGTTTGCTTATTTTTGTCTCCGACTGTATCGCACATATCCAATTGCTCACGTTCGTATCTGTTTCATATATCGTGTCATATATATATCATATTCAAAGCATTAACCCTTTCGCTACGGGCGGCTTTTCCGCCGCGCCAAAACAGTGTACAGTGCGCGAGGAAGATCGTCAGCGGCCGCGTTTACGCCTCACTGTAAACCTAGGTGTTCTGACGGTGTTTTTCGTAGAAAAATAAGTTTCCTTGAAACAGAGTATTTGTAACTTCTTAACACACTTTTAATTACAATTTGGAAACAGAAAGATTACAGAATATAATAATATGATATAATATAATATAATTGTATGACACTAATAGCTTTTAATGATGGTATTGCATATGGTATTTTTCGAAACATGGTGTTACACATAGGCTAACATCGCAAATCTGCCACTGGTATCGTGATTCGTTCCACAGTTCCCATCAAACGATTATAATCGACGACACATTTTGATTTTTGAATCATTTTTTGCGTGGCATAATGACGTTTCGTGTGAACAAATTCTTCATTGTGGAAAGAGGACTCTTGTCACACCATTTTATTGTTAATAAAAGGCTGGAGGATAGATTAGGTTGTCCGGAAAGTATCTTCCGTTTTATGAAGAAATCGATTTTGTTCTGTTGAGATAAACACCGCGACATTTCGCAGATTGGTTCCACGTTTATATGAAGGTGCACTGTTGTAAGAAACACGTTTGCGAAAGAAAGACACTTTTCGGACAACCTGATACAATACTCGTCGTATGTACAATACGCGGCATCTTACGCACAGCGACTATAGCCGCCCGTATTAGCGAAAGGATTAAAGAAACTTGATCGAAAAATCTCGCTATAAACAGCATTTCGGCGAAAGGAAAATCAGCCAAGTAGAAAAGCAAAAGGCGAAAAAAGAAGATCGTGTCCGGCACAAAGAGCTGACCAACTGCGATGTCGAGACAAGGAAAACACCGCTGAAGACAAATCGAATAAACATGTGTTCAAAGAGCTCTCGTATGCTATGAAATTGAAGCCCTTCCAGGGGAAAAAAGCAGCGAAATAGCACAAAAATGAATTATTCACGGAAGAGAAAATGGGAGGGAAGCAGCTTGAAAAATTTGCTGGGTCGAAAATCCAGGTCGACCGCAGCTTCATCTTGGTTTCAAGCGTTCCCTGGCGAGCTGTCCCGAGGGATGGTCGATTAAAGCGTCCGCCGGCGGGCCGATTCGGCCTTAAAGGCGCGGCACTCGCGCTTCCCGCTGCAGATATACATGGAATAGGAAAACATTCTCGGCGGAAAGCCGAGGTAGAACATAAATCTATGCTTTGAAGACCGTTTTTGGCTATAGCTCTTTCCCTCTCCTACGGCGGCGGCCGTGCTCTCTGTGTACAGTACACGGAGTCTGACGACGTGACATCAAAGAGCAAGAGGCCTGGGAGAGGCTGCCGCGAAAGGCAGACAGCATGAAAGCACAGGTGCATATCGTCGTGTCACTCGTTTGTGGGCTGCTGCGTGCGTTACTTTTCCGTGGACGAGGATTCAGAGCAAAACGGGGAGGGGGAGGAGGAGATTTAGGAAAGAAGCAGTGAGAGGGGTGTAGGACGTAGGGGAAGTTTCAAAGCTGGAGGAACGGATGGGATAGAGAAGAGTGATAGGGACAGATTGGAATACAAAAAAGGGATAGAAACCAGAAGAAGAAAATAGATTAGAATAGAATAGAAGAAAATAGATTTGAGAATGGGGGATAATAGAGAAGTTGATTGGAAGGAAAAGACGTTGCTGGTGTTAAAAGAGGAAATGAAAAGATATATGGTTAATGCTGAGGAAAGTGATGAATGAATAGAGAAGTGGAAAAAGGAAGGGATGGAAAAGCGATTGATGATACTAGCGATTGTGGATTATTATGAATGAAAGCTACTGCAGGATTAAATTAAGGAAATAAGAAAATAGGAGCTTTGGAAGGAAGAGATATTATTATCTAGTGCTGGACGAATGGAATGATTTAAACACGTAGCAGGGATTTGCTATGATTAAACGATTGAGAAATAGACGAGGGCTAGAGATGAATGAAAAGTAGTGGAAGATTGGAAAATGAGGAAACTGAGCATGTAGCTTAAAAAAGGGAGACGTTCTTTGTGCATGGAAGATATAGCACTAGAAATAAGAATAACGAATAAACGAAAAGATTTGAAGCTAGAGGAATAATTAATTCAAAGGAAGTGAGAGATTAAGAAATAACAGAGAAGAAAGGGATAGGGCAATGCGAATGAAAGAAATGGTTGAAATGAAGGAAAATAGACAAAAGTTGGGCAGAGGATAAAAAGAATGAAGAGGAAAGTGTTTAAAGGCAAAAGAACAATTAATTGGTTATTTATCGATACTAAAGCAATGAAAATTTAGAGAATATGGAAAAAATTAGAAAATGATAAACGTAGAAGAAAATGACTAGGAAATAGGAAACTGATGAACACGAAAGAAAGAAATGATCGTCGTATGAAAAATAAATTATAACAGTAAGATGAAACAAAACAAAACAGAAATGGTAAAATAGTAGAAATGACAATGAAAGGAGAATTATAAGAACAATGAGATGTTTAAATAGAATAGAAAGGAGAGGTGAAAAACAAGAATTGGTTAAAACAGAAAGGCTAATTTTCAGGACAATAGAAAATTAAGAATAAGGTATAAAACGAAGAAGTCACGTGGAAGGAAGAATCGCAAAAGCGAACAAAGGTATTGAGATATTGGAAGAGAAGTAGAAGCGAAACATGTACCTCCTGAAACTTAATTAGAAAGGAATAGCTGAAAGAAATGCCAGGAAATGAAGAAATGATTCTAAAGAGAGATTGTAGTTGAAGAAACTTTGAAACGATGAAAGGAAGAAAAAAGGAAGGTAATCGAAACAAAGCAACGTAAAAGGAACGACACTGAATGAAGAAGCGCGAGAGGTTTAACAAACGGAGAGAAAAAAAGAGAATCAAGGAGAATGGACGTTGAGAGGAAGCCTAGAGAAAGGGAGGTTAAAAGAAAGTGAAATGAAGTCACAGAAACCTAAAGGAAAGCAAGCCTAAAAAAGAGATTTTAAAGAGGAGAGATCGGAAAGATGAAGAAGACGAGAAATGAAAAATTCAAGAAATAAGGCACAGAGCGTAGCTTAAAGTAAAAAATATCCGTCAAGAATGATGTGATACTATGAAAATGAAAAAAATTAGAACAGAAAGTTTAAAAATTTGTAAAAGAAAGATTTAAGAAGATTAGGAATATTCGAAAATAATGGTCTAAGAAGAAGGAGAAATGGTAAGAAAATTGAAAAAAAGAACATTGCAAATATTTAAGACAACATTTGTAGAAACTTCAGAAACCACAGATTCAAAAATAGGACTGCAACAAATACCAAATACCAAGAGCAAAGAAATACAGTTACTATGATGAGGATAAAATGTGAAAAAAATAGGAAGCAAAAAGGAGAGCTTTAGTAAAAACAGATTTTAAAGGTTGAAAAGAGAAGACGTCAACAAAAGACATAGAGAGGTAGATTAAAGGAGATCTTATAGAAAGGCGGATCAAAAGATACGAGAACTCGAGACAGAGGGAAGTATGGAGAAGGATCTAAATAGGCAAGAATTAAAAGAGAGGGATTTAGAAGAAGTGTTCTTCATCTATGGAAGGGAACGAGAACCTAGAGAGACGGGGGTCAGAAACTAAAGAGATTAAGGCATGGAATCCTAGAAAAGGGGAGCTCAAAGAGACGTACACGCGGATTAAGAGAGAAGGGGATCGAATGAAGAAGGATTAAGAGTCAAAGATTTCGAAAAAAAAAGAGGCACTGGTACAGAAAGGACGCAAGCAGATATGCGCGTGTAAGAATAAAGGAATGAGCAAAAATGAGTCAGGAGTTAGAACCAGAATACGAATTTTGTTCGAACAAAAAGGTGTTACCAAAATCATTTTACAAAATAGAACGATAAATGTTAATTACAGAAGCTACTTTAATAGCCACTTTATTATTTATGAAAACAATGAGATTGATTTATTTATCAGAAAGGTAAAGAAATTTTAAAATATTGTATGAAAAATAATATTTCAAGCTGAAGAAGGAAACGTTCCAAAATGAACAAAAATAATAAACACTGCGATGGTAAAAATCAAGAGAGAAAAAGTGAAATGAAAATGTAATGAAAAACTAAATCATACGATTAACCTGAAATATATATGAAAGAACAATGGTGTCTAGTAGAATAAGAAATAATTTAAGGGGCAGAAGGATAAGGGCAGATAGGAAATAAAGGTAAATTATTACAGGACGAAGTTTGTCCAATAAAGTCTTTGACAACGTACAGGCGCAATTGATTTATAAACAATTCGCTGGGAAGTGCTTCCTCTGTAATTGTTTTGAATTTCCTCGGATGCCGTAATTAGAAAAGAAAAAACAGGAATTTTCAAACGCCTTGCAGTCTGATGATTATTGTTGCATCAGCGGAAGCGAGGTTAATTTGTTCAAAGAACCGTGCTTTGCCTGGCTATGTTTAAGTAGATATGTTTGTTTGCTCTGTGTCTGATCCGGTACGGTGTTACTCTACTGTCGCCGATTATTAAAATTTATTTTCCTATTTTCACGAATCTTCCTGTGTTCACAGCTTCAATTAGTATTTATTTTTATCAACGTAATTCTCAATATTTCGGTCTCTTGTTATTTCTATTTTTAATTTTATTTCGTGCCGATCTTCCATTGCTTCGCTTAAAAAAACAACTCCCTTTCTGAGAAATTTTATCCAAATGTAAATTCAGAAATCAAATTCTTCAAAATGATTACTTTAGTATTGACCTTGCTGCGTTTTTTCCATCATCTTCGATCTGATCGTATTTCCCTAATAGTTAAAAAATATTTCAAGATTCAGGTAAATACGACAAAAGCCTGTTATTAAGTACGCGTGATTTGTTGTTTCAAATTATAATTTTAAATTAAAACTTCTTTTTGAAAGTCAAACCTCGATTAAAAGTTTGTTTGTTTGTTGAAACAAGAGCAGCATTGGAATATAAAAATTCAATTCGCAGGATTAAATACGAAAGAGATGTACAGATATAGAATGTTATTCATTTTTCTTCCTTCTTTATCCTGTTCCTCTTGCATTAACAAATTACCAGTGTTCTTTTCTTTTCTTTTTCGTTCTGATTTAATATAATAACCACATAATAATGAAATTATGAAAATTTATCTAACAGTTATTTAAAAATAGAATTATTGTTAGAAGAGATAGAATTATTATAAATTTCAAGATAATTTAGCTTTTTGTAATTTTTTATTTTAATCAAATAGTAAATTTTCTTTATACTTACTTTTTATTTTTACTTTTGATTTTTACGATTTTGTTTTTACGTTTGCAAGAATCTCTCCCTCGCACATGGAACTTTATGTTGGAATCTTCACCAAAGTTTATCCAATTGTTCGAGGCTTCAATGTTCGTTATATTGGGTGCTGTGAACAAAAACTAACATGAAAATAATATTCCAGCGTTAGAAGGTAACCAATTATCCATATTTTCTGCTTGAATTTTGCCCAATATCTAAAAGAAACTAATTCGAGTTTATAAATCTATAAAACTTATTTAATTCTTTTATAAAATAAAACTTTTTCTATGTCACAATTTATTATTATTACGCAGGAATACGATAAAAGTAGATAACAGGAATTACATAATAGTGACATATTTTTCGCAAGACGTTAAATTTGTGTTACTTGTAAAATCGATATAAGAACCAATGCTAGAATCATCTTAAAACAAGTAGTTATAAAAACAGAAAAATAATCAGCAGCTGAAATATGAATCGATATAGGAATCATTATGTCAAATAAATTTCCATTCGTTCCAACAGTTATTCGCAATAATGAGTCTATTTTAGAAAAAGCAAAATTGATGATGAACAGAATCGTATCCTTCTGTTTACAAATTGTACACCAAATTTTAATACAAGATGATCAGATCTGTATCAATATTTTCCTTCGTCGCTATATATCAATTAGTTAATACCGAATCGTAAAATGAATATCGTATCAAATGAAGCAACACGTCCATTACGCGGAAAAGAGGAGACAAAATTTTCAAATGACAATCAACGGAAGTTTGAAACTACCTTCTTCATTTTTCCTTCAATATTTTTTCCCTATTCCACTTGGGGAAGTTTGCGGGGGTGGAAACGAAGTTCCACGGTTTCACGGCTCTTCCGACGAAATATTCGTAATCACGTTCATTTGAACGCGGATGCATTTTAATAGCGGGAGCGAATCGCAGGCAACTCGGTTCGGAAAGTTGTCACGCTGTCGGGCAAAAACTTAGACCTCGTTAAGGCGCCGAGGTGCATTTGCGTGACACTCATCAAAGCAACGGCGAGCTTCCTTCAAGAAGGCGGAGAAGGATTAACGAAGAGGAGTGTCCTTTCTTGCGTTGTTCGCAAACTTCGTAAATTTTTTTGATAAACGCGTCGATGAATTTAGTCGGCAGTTGTATATATAAATTTTTGACGAAACCCGAGATTCATGAAGAATAATTTTAATTCTTGAAGGATTTTGTTATTCAAGGTGTGTAGTTTAGTTTTGTCTAAATAATTAATATTTCTAAAATGACCTTATATGGCATTTAAAAATTTTAGTCCTGCAAGGTGATGAGCGTTTTTTAAATATTCTTTCCAAATTAGTAAAGGATATACTTTATTTCTATTTTTTTACTTCCTTTGAAATAATATTTATTTAGTTTAGTTGCTCAAATTATATAATTCTTTTTAATTAACTTTAAGTTGCGCGTGAGATTTTTAATTCTTTGAAACCGTAATGTCTTTTAGATTATTATAAATTACAACTTTTTCAAATTTAACGAATAATGTTCCTCTAATAGTAAAAATTCTTCTAATTAGTTTGAATTATAAATAAGCTATTCCGAATAAACGATTAGCCATTTTGTAAAAATGAAAAATCTAATTGTGATCTTTGTAATTTCAATTGAAAGTTCAAATTTTCATCCATTTTAAAATTAGATAGTTTGTTAACCCGACTGGCTCATAAATCACGGCTAGGTTCGTAAATAAGAAGTCACAAGTGAAAAATCGCAGAACACTGCAGGAATACTGGCTACGTTAAACAAGACGCAGAACTACCAACACTACTTAATTTTGATTTTTATTACGATGTCGAATTTACAATGGAATTTTCCTAACGAAAGAGTGGCTATCTTTTAAATTATTAATTCAAATAATCAATAGCAGTATAACAAAATTTCGTATAAACAAGTTCGTAAATATATACAACCTTTTTCTGTCGGCCATCCCACATAATTCCTCATATAAATACGAGATCATAAACGTACAGTACCATTTGTAATATATTCTTTTTCAATTCCAAAATAGCCGGATAATCGATGTACGTAACAAATGTGTTTATTGTAGGAACAAAAATTGGATCACGATTATATTCGACACGAGTTCGATTCGGGAGCGTTTTACAGACGCAAAACATGCTATGGCCACCTGGTGGTGGCGCAATTTAATGATTTCCGGTAGCGATTTTCGATACGCATTTCGATGACCATGAGTTACGTTCGATAGAGTCGAGAACGTAAAGCAGATAAACTGCCAGAATGAAATTGCACGATCATCATTTTCTAGAGAAAACTTCGCTTCCCAGTTTCCTTCAAGTTTGTTCGTAACTTCTACCATCCCTGTTCCAAACGATTACGAAATTTTAGCTCAGTTCGATAAGGTCATTACGATTTTGACCACTTTTTCAATGTTCAGACTATTATCAGAATCCCGATATGATAATTCAGTTGCTCGACAAACTTAAAATTCCCAAAATTAGCATATGTAGCTTCTTGTTCATGAAAAGTGTAAAAAAAAAACATTCTAAATTTCCAAATAATTCGAGGATCTCGAGGCATTCAAAAAACTGAATGAATCAAAATAATCCAGGGAATCGAAAGCTCCGGAGAATCCAAGGAATATAAAAAATTGTAAGATCCAAAATATAGAATGTATTGAAAGATCGAAAAATCCAGAAAATTCACAGAATCCACTGAATATAGGAAATTCGAGAAATTCCAGAAATTAAAAGATACTAAATGAAACAAAATAATCCAATGAATCCACGGTGAATGTAAGGAATCCAATAAATTTGAAGACTCGAAGTGTACAAAATGTTCAAGAGATCTAATATTTCAAGAATTTAAAAGTTCGAGGAGTTCAAATCTCTGGGAATCCTTTAGAATCAAATTGATTAATACAAATCTTATTTATAATATTATATTCCTTTAACGCAAACGATATTTCTACGATGACCGAAACTTCGACGTACATTGTCGCTTTTTTCTATTAAATTTCTATTCAAAATATACAAATGCATATTTCGAATATGGAAAGCACTTTGTTCGATCAAATATGAATAGTTTATTTACAAAAATTCGTCGAAGCGTTAACAGATTTTAAATTGACCATGACAGCCTCTCGATTAATTTGAAAGAATCTTCTTTATCTTATCTATTGCTTGACAACCAAATAATAATGAATTGCTCGAATGCAAATGTCAATTTCTTTATTACACTAACTATACTAACCTGTAAAATGAAGTTTTATTCTATCATAATATCGTCTGTTGGCTCTAATAAAGGATAAAATCATTCTGTCTTTTTACTTGTAATCTCGTAACTAAATTACATTTTGCCAAAGATAAACAAACGTCTACATATTTTCAAGTGGCAGTGCAATAACAAAATCGTTTATTGCAAGAGCAAAATGCTGATCACGATTATCTTGTACACGAGTTGTTCTGCAACTATCTACCTGATATTGGAATCCTTGCACGTTTTTCAAAATTCTCCGTTCGATCATTGCGTTATAATATCGTCAACGTTGCATCAGAGTATCGAAAAATCATCATCTCCGCGTAGAGATACGAGCCAGTGAATCGTGAGTGTCGCGTTGGCTACACGCGGAAAGCGTGCACTCGCGACACGGTCGAGGTAACGACAAGCCATGGATTACTCGCGCGACACGTGTTGCCGACGTTTACCCGCGTCACGTTAACATGTGCATCGGCGTCGTTCCGCGTAAGTGCGCGCAGAAGTGCGCGTACACGTGGTTTCGGCCGGCCGATCCTGTTGCGGATGATTTACATGCGGTCGCGCAACGCCAGCTGGCTTTGCTCGCCGCACAGAACACTACTTTGCCTCCACGAGCGTTTTCGATCCTCATCGCGGTTCGCTGCCCCCGACTTTGCGCACCGCCGATGCTGCAACCCGGACCCGTGGCCGGTCGCACGATTTTTAGGGGATATCGAAGGAGGGTAGCTGGAATTTTCAATGGCTGGAAGAATTGGTAATAGGGTGGTTTAGGGTGGTTTGAAGAGGTTCAAGGTGGTTCGGTTGGGTTCGGTGACGAATCAAAGTAGATGGAATGTGTAAAGTGGTTTTTCGAGACAGTTATTTGACTTGATCGAGGGTGGCTCGGAAATTCGTTTAACTCTGCTACGTTCTTTCGATCATGTTCGAGCCACTTGTACGTCACGTTGAAAAACATCTTCAGGTTGAATAAAATACGAAAAGCTCTCGTCGATATGCATGATGTCTGGTTTCAATTTTATCAGGTTGTCCGAAAAGTTTCTTTCGTTTTATCAGGAAATAATAGATGCACAACGTTTTTTGTTTTATATTATTTTGTCGAATTACGTACGATCCATTTTGTTCTGTTGAGATAAACACCGCGACATTTCACAGGTTTGGTTTCACGTTTGTATGAAGGTGCACTGTTGTAAAAAACACGTTTGCGAAAACAAGACACTTTCCTGATAACCTAATGCGTTAACTTTTTGAATATTGCGTACAATATCGTTATATATATAGCAGTGCTGAACAATTTCCGGAACGGAAACTCGAAAAGCGATACAGGAAGCGTAACTACGATCCGGAACTCCATTGAGAAAATCCGATGGCTCCGCTCTCGCGATAAAATAAATCACGGCGGCTGGCCTTGAGAGACGCGGCTTCGCCCACGACTTGAACCCGCGAGACGACCAGACATGGCGAACTAACTTCGTCCCCGCGATTTCGAGCTGTGGCTAATTGAATTCGATCGAAAATACTCGTCTAATTGCAGCGTCGCTGGTGACTCGACGGTTCCTCTCCCCCGTTTGCCCCACGTGGAAAGTGGGGCTGAACTTCCCAGTTTATGGAACTGAATCTTAAGTGGCCGACCCTCCAATTTAAACTTGGGTTATCGTTCTGTCCTCGAAAGCGGGTTACCGTACACTCACACCCCTTGCCACGACTTGCCTCGTGAATCAAACTCTCTGTCCCTTTGCCGTGCTATCGAATTCAAGAAATAGTGATGGGATCAGGTTCGATACACACTTATAAATTCGAATCGAATCCAATACACAATCAGAATCAGTAATTGTAGATCTTAAAAATCTGCTTACACGCGCATATCTCGATACACCTTGTATTCGATTCTATTTGGCAGCACTTTCTTCAATTCTCAAAGTATATTCTCATAGGGAATTCGATTCTCTCAAGTTCAAATACCAGTCTACTTGAACTTGTAGGTACTACTTCTTCTTTTTCAAAATAAAGAGAGTTCAAAATTTAGGCGACCAACATCGGAGCTATTTCTGACCTACTTGAGCCTATCTCCATGAAGAAACTACGTGAAATGGGGTACTCCATCATGAGAGGGTAAACTGGTCCGTGGAATTTTTTCAAAGCGCAAAAGGGGCGATTCTATGGTATTTTGGGGGATGCTCGTGATTCACGAGTCACTGAGGAAATTGATGGGCCCAGTGGACTGCTTGGGAATGGAAGTAGGAGGACTCTTGACCTATCGGTCAGAAGTTGCCCCGAGGAGGAAATTCAAGTTGGTCGACTGGTAAGAATGTGAAAGGAAAGGAATTGGGAAGTTTGCAGTTTGATGGACGTGGAAAAAGTAGACGGCGAATTAATTTTCCATTTCGACAACGTAGGGTTAATGGTGTGATATTGAATTTTTATGATGAGAAGTTTTTAAATGAATATATTTGATACTTATTTGTCAGGCTTTTTATAGATTGATTTCAGCATGTGCTCATATTTATGTTTCGAGTTTCAGTTTTTAATTTCAGTTAAATCTATTTATAATTTTCTTCGTCGCCGGAAGTTTGAGAAAATGTTCGTCTAAGCATGCCGACGATTTTTGTAAACTGTACTGTACGTAAGTAAGACTCAGTATATATATTGATTTTATGTGGTTTATATGTAAAATGCTTTTACTTTAAAATTTGTGGAGGTTTCTTTCAAAAATATATTCACTTTTCATTTTTAATTAACAGAAAACAGTATTCGAACGTTTTACTCAATACGTAATATTAAAATATACACGATATTAAGAAGCCTAGGATGAAATAAAAGCCTAGAACTTTAAAGGTTTTTAGTATTTGATAACTTAGCAAAAGTTTGGAATTATTTTATACAGGGTGTTACAAAATATGTGGTAGATATTTAAAAGGTGGATTCTAAACATGAAAAAGACGAAAGAAGTTCATTTACAAAAATGTGATACGAAAGTTTGAAGCTTACTTTTCAAATTATTGACAATATCAATGAATCAGCTGACGAACCCTACTGTCTATCTCATTTACACTTTATGTTCCTCACTTTAATACGACAGTCTAAATCCTGTCCATATCTTACGTTTACGATTTGTTTCAATTCATGGACCTTGATGTATAGGTACAATAACTCTATATGTATGGAATTTTTAATTTAGACGCCTATAATACGTGATATAGTTCAATTATAACAAAAAGTTTTCAAACGATCTTTCGTTCAATCTTTCATGGCGATATAATATTTTCTGTTGAATCTCTCGCAGACTAATTTCTTCATTCGTATTTTATATTTTGACACGAAACGTGATTAACTTGCTCATAAATACGTGAAGATACAACACCTCACTCGAAAAACTTGATCTTAAATTTCCTATTTCTGCTGGCAAGTATCATAAATCTTTACAATTATAGACCCATCTCTTTAACACTTTGTGTAATATTAACATATCACTGCAAGAATTTTATTCTATAAATCAAAATTCTATATCTAATGGAAAAAATCATCCTTACTCTAGAATCTTATTTTTTCAGAATGTAACCTCTTTGAATCTGATGGAACGTTTATCTTTACCGACATTTTGTTTCACTTTGCCGGTCAGAAGCTCTTTAGCGGATAAAAAAAAAATAGTTTTAACGTGTAAAGAAGAAAACGTAATAAAGCTCTCATCAGAAACTCGCGATCAACGTTCGCTCTCGTTTCTACTAAATGCATAGCGATGAAAACTTGATCGATCCTCCACAAACGAGTCTCTTTTTTTTTGACGAGTTATCGGTTCGCACTGAAATAGCGTCGGGGCGCCGTTCGAATGCCTGAAGATCGAGCGTCGACCACCCAGTCAGATCCCAAGTAATAAATTATATCTCGTTTTCTGATACACGAGAGAAGAATTACAGAAATTCATCATTCTGTGTTTTGAGATCTAACAGGGTGTTTTCTTTGACAATTTGTTCACAAATTTCTGTTTACGTCATTAATTATTTCATTGGAAATAATTTTTAAGTCCATGAATTTTACTTTCAATTTTCTACATCCCCAAATTTTAGAAATCTGCGTGTCAACGATTATGTATTTGTGCCACAATATCCAAGACATAAAGAACATTTTGTTTGTTTTTAAGTTTTAATATCGTGGATTTTTTTTCAAATTTACGTGTTAGAAATAAAAGTACAAAAGTTAAAAATTTGATTAGTTGTTTGAAAATTTGTGATTTAATTAATAATAGGCATTTTTCGCGTTGTTTTATAGTGAAGATAGTATTTTAAGAGAAATAACGTAGCATGTTAAATTTACTATTCTTTGTCCAATTAGTGGAAGAATGTATGTATCCTTGTACAAATACGATTTACATTCCTAAAAATATTATGTGACCATTTATACTCATTAATCATCCAACTTTCTTGAAACCTTCCTTAAAATTCTATTATTCAAAATTTGAGAAAATGCAAACTAGCAAGCGCGTTGAAGGCATCTTTCCAAACATTTCACCCAAACTCGGAACCCAATTTCCTAAAGTGGACTCCTAAACATAAACGGAAAGCTAGCACCGCGCCGCGCCGGACGAAAAAGGGGAAAACGAGAAGAGAACAACGGTTAAACTATCTCAAAGTCCGTCCCATTCACTGCCACCGGAATTTCCATCCCCTTTCTCCGTCCGACCTCCCCAATTAGCCTTGTCAAAAACATACGTCGAACTACCCCAACGAGATCCAACCCCCTTCGTCCCGTGTCATTCGCTCTCTTGGTTCACATGGCTGACAAGGAAAATGAAATTTCCCGGTAGCGAGTGGAACAAACGGAAAAACCGGAGGACCACGGAATTGCGTCAGAAAAATGAGTCCCTGGTAACGCACACCCCCGCATCGTTCTATATTTCAAGGGTCGTGTTTCGACTGGCCGGAAACTGCAAAGTCATTTCGAGGCCGTTGCAACGCAATAAAAGAGCAGTAGGGGTGGCAATAAAGGCCAGTGACGCGGTTAACTGAAAAAAAATCTATTTTTTCGCTTGGAGACGCGGTTATCATCCCCCTGATGGTAGTTCAGTCTCGGGACGGTTGACAAATACGCGTCCAGTTTGTTAGTGGATTTCTTCCTTTTCGAGAATGATCTTCTATTGTTCTTAGGGTGTAGGAGATAAGGGAGGTTTATGGGTTGACGTTAAGGATGGTAGATGATTCCATCTTGGAATTGCAACTTTCGCTTTTCTTCTTCATTTTACGACGACCGGTTACTTTCGAATAATTTATGTTTATAGAGAAGTTTAATACTCTCGAGTGCCTTATTTTTATTTGCCAGATTTTACAATATTCTTTGACGAAATTTAACGATAAGCAACTATCAAGCTGTGGATATTCACACATTTATGGAAAATTGAAATTGATTCAATGCTGCACAAACTATGCAGAAATAAATAAAATGTCCAAAGTACAATTATTATTGTAATATTTAATGATAATGATTTAACGATGTATAATTGTATAGAGACCTGCATTCTAACAATTACACAATTACACTAATAGTTAATAATGTGGACAAGTAAAGTGATTGTATCTTGCTAAGTAGAATTTAAATGGAAATGATTGTAAGAGATTAGCAATCCAGGTATCAAGTTAACTTGTTTTTCCCTGTTAGGAAGTTTAAATTAAGCTTAATAGGAGCAGCTTAGTTTATTAAGATTATCTGTAATAGAGGAGTATATTTGACAAGAAAATATTTATAGGATACCTGCACCATCTAGATTCTAGATTCTAGAAGATGCTATATATAAGTATTCTAATAATTTTTGATAATGTTTCTTGATGTAATTGGGAAGAAACTCGATTAGCTTATTTATCTCGGTTGTATGTACTTGTGTTTATGAAGTAGTTCTGTCTCACGATGTGAAGATATGAGTAGAATAGATATTTCTAACATGTATACGTTGATAATAAGAGAATAACTTGTAGCTTCTTTGTAGACAATATATACATTTCAATGACTTAAAAACAAACAGTTTCATTATTTTACTTATTTCTTATCTCGCAACTGAAGTAAGTGCACTGTTTTATTTCTCAAAACTTCGAATATCGTACTGAAAAATTATCAGAAAATCAATCGGTTCATAAAAATATTTTGTTGATACCTGAAATGGCATGAAATAAAAATAGCAATCATCCCGTTAAAATTTATGTAAATGGTCCTATTTTACTTACTCGTCATATAGTTTGTTGGAAAAGAGGAGATGGTTAGTTTATTTAATAAATAACCGTAGTCTAAACATGGTATTTTTTCAGTATCTCTATTAAAAAATTTCAAAACGGCAGTGAAGCCTTTAAAACAAATCAAAGGTTTTCTTGCATATCTTACAAAAAAGAAATAAAGTAATGTCAAAAACGAGAATCGTAAACGAAAAATTCAAAACACGATGAGTTCTCGCGCCGTGAAAATAAATTCCCAAACGAAGATACATTCTTCGTGAATGAAAGGGAAGATGTATGTGCATTCCTAAAACCACCATTCGTAATCCAAACAGGCGAGTATTAATAGGCGGGAAAGAAAACAGTGAAAATTTTCAGCGACCGATGTCTGACAATCGTCGAACAGCTGACACGCGGACAGTCCAGAAATAAATTTTTCTTGTCGCGAATTTTTGTCGATTGCTTCGACAATTCCCTCCTAACTTCTTCGAAATTACGTTGTTTTTTTATTCCAAAAATGTAAAAAATCATCACCGATTCCAAAAGTAGAAATGCAGATGAAATAAATGTAGCAATAAGTAAAAAAGTGTAGAGAAATTTTTTTAAATATAAATCATAGTATTGTCGTATTTTTTTTTTTAAAAGACACGTCAAGATCGAGTTCTATAAGGATAAACTAAACTTTATTATATGTTCTATGTATCTGATTTCGTTGTATACAATTTTTATAAACTTTTATATGTTCTTTATTTATTATTATTAAAGTTCCTTTAAAATCGTGAATTTTCTGTTTTATGTATGACTCAAATTTTTCAATTTCCGTATATATGCATAAACACATCTGGTTTAGGAAGCGTCTGGTTCAATAAAGTATGACTCGTTAAAAATCAAGCATTTCATATGCGCAAGCTAATACTGTACAGTAACTGCATAATATTTTTGGTTCTTGTAAAATATTCTTCGATGATGAGTTAGTACCGATATTCCTTACCAATAATCAATACAATAATTAAAATATTATAAAGTAATATTTAAATAAACACATGTACATGTTTTAAGTAAAGTACATTTATTCTTAATAATATAGATTCACTCAAAAATATTATTCAACGAAAAATTAAGGAGAACCTTTTAAAGGGATTAAAAGTCGGAATAATGAATACAAATGAACAAATATATGAATGAATCAGAAATTGCAAATTAATGTAAATTGTAATATTTATACAATTTTTGTTAGAAAAATAGAGAAAAAGTATACATTCTATTGCTCGTTTAATTACGACATATAGTATAATTTTGACTTTCGCATATTTCTCTCAATAATAATTAAGTAAATACTTTCGAGCTCTTATTGATCTGGAAACATCTTTCAAGTATACTTATTTCCATAAATTAATGAATTTTTTCAAACATCCTTTCACCGAGATAATTAACTCTCTGTAACATCATGCAACCATGAAAGTTATATACCTATATGCTTATTCTTTTTTAATTTCATTTTAATATCTGTGTGTCACTGTACTATCATACTTTATCAATGCATCTCGATGCCAGTACCAAATTATTACATATCAGATTAAAATAGAAAATTGTTCTGAATTATAACTTTTTCCTCTCAGATCCAGAGAAAGGATTGACCATAAGAAATTATAAAAATATAGAATATATAACTATGAAATATATGAGATACCTAAACAGACATCCACTTGCTTTGAACACATCTATTCACTATATAGCATAAACTCGTCCAAAAATAATCTAATCACCTAACAAAAAAAGAAATAAAATGAACGTTTCACAGGGGTGTTAAAAATCACACCATCGCACTCACTATCGTCCCCTCTGTCCCGCTTGTCAATCTCCCGCTGTCGAATCTCGATCGTTCCGCGTCGTAAATACGAGCCATATGATCGCCGGCCGTCTCTGAATCATCGCCGCAGAAAATATCCACGACCCCGAAGGTACAACCTACTCCACGCTTTCCACCTTCGAAAAGGTACCACCAGTTCCTCGCTTTAATATCCAATTCCTTTCTAAGAACCTCCTTCCTCACACAAACTCTCTTTTAAATCACACGATGAAAAAAGAAAGAATAGAAAACCACGAACCTTCGTTTCTCTTTTTTTCTTCCAAAAGACACGACAGTCGCTTTAACCGCGTTTAGAGTTCCAAAGCGCGTGAAAAAAATGCCAAGCTCCTCGGGGTACACGACAAGACGGGGGCGTCACACGCGACACACATTCACTCTACTCTAAAAAAAAGGAGGCGCTAAAGGAGCAAAAACAGCGAAGAAAGACATGGAAGAGAGGAAAAAGAATTGAAAGAGAGAGGAGAAACAAAGAAGACAAGGATAGAAAAAGAAGGAACGAGCGATAGAAGAAGAAAGAGAAGAGGCAAAAAACACAAGAGTGGTCCAGCTCGAAGCAACAATGCCTTTTTCATCCTTCTTTTACTTGCACCTCACTAACGACCGGGAGCACGCTATCCAACCTTCTTGCTCGCCTTTTTGCTCGCTTTTTTATCTCTCGACCCGTCGCTCCATCGTCGAACGCGTCCCTATCCCTTCCCTATTTTCCCCCCACGGCCATCCCTTCCTTTTTCCACCCTTGTTTTTTCTACACCGGTACACAGGAAGGCAGGAAGCTTCTTCACGCGACGTACCTCTCTTTTTGCCCCTCTGTTCCTTACTTCTCTTGTTTCTCTCTCACCGACGCACCACCCTTCCTCGACCACCTTCTTCTAACTCGTTGCTTCGTCTTTTTTCCCCTTTTCCGTCTTCGTCGTCTGTTTCTTCTTGCTCTTCCTGTTTCCCTTGCGTTTCCTTCTCGCGGCCACGGCCGTGCGGAATTCGAACCGGGGTTCGATTTGGCGGCACCCGGTTTGAGCCGGTCGGCATAACTGCGTTCGAGTAGACCACTCACTCCCGGACTCGTGGCCTCTTGCCTCTTCTCTCTCGCTCTTTTTATATTTCTCTCTCTCTCTCTCGCTCGCTCGCTCGCTCACTCTCTCCGTTTCGCTCCCAAGCTCGGCTCTACCACCTCTCGAACGTTCTTCTTAGTACTCCCTCTCTTTCGCACCAGTTTAACGGTCTTTCTTTGTCTTGCGCTAATTTATCGCTGTCTTTGTTGGTAGTAATGGGTTTGAGGTGATTTCATTTGGCTCGAGCGAGAATAGAAGGTTGCACGGAGGTTGAAGTGGAGTTTTCGTGATTTTGAAATTTTTGTCAGATGCAAAGCACCAAATAATACAAAAGTCGTGATATTGGCACTTTAGAAAACGCAATACTCGATAAATGACATAAAAATCAGAATGCTGGAGTTTTTGAAACATATCTCTGTTTGAAAATCTTCGGACAGGTGTTGTATTTCATTAAAATTGTATCAGCCCCAAACTTACACAAACCAAAAATTCCATTCCAAAAACCATTTCTGTCTCTGTATTAGTTGTTTAATTGTGCTCTATACAATTGTGCTCCTTCTCTTTTGTTAAAAGTATCCTTATAATTAGGTATTTATCGTTTTAACGCTAAGATTATAGATAGCAGTAAGATTAATCCATTCGTACATTCGACAGACTCCAATGAAATGTCATGATAGTACTATAAACTATAAACCTTTTACAGCTTATACGTGTATTTTCATATTTTTATTAATACTGTAAAAAAGTAGAGCTTGTATCTTAATTGATAAATGTTGTAACGTGAATTTTAACTTCGATATTACAAATTTATGCCTGTCCATTTTTCTGTATTCACACTTGACACATTGTAAATGTAAAACCGTCCATTGTCTAGGTTTATTAACTACAACCAACTGAAAGTACGCATTTTATTACATCTAATATGAAAAATACAACCAATTTTTACGATGGTTATTAATCATTCTCTATCCGCAAGTAGTTCATTCGAGGTAGCTCGTAGCTTTACTACACTGTGAAAGATTGAAAAAATCTCCTTTCGTTAATTATCTTCTAAATAATAGCATCATCACACTGTGGAACAGACAAAAATCTCTCGCTTTCGATGAATTAGGAAATCCAACCCTCCACTGAGACACCCACAAAACGCCTCACCTCCAAAAAAAATGCAATCACTAAATCACCACAACAGAACCACAAGAACATCCAACTACCGCGTTCCAAGTCATTCTAAACTCACGAATCTAGGTCTCGGCGATAGTCACGAGGTGTCCTCCCGGTGGCAATCGAATTTAGTCCCATCACTATCATCACCCTGATCTTCTGCTTCGATTCTTAGCCTTGTTCCTCACTTTGGATCACCAATTTTCCCTCCTTCTCCATTTTTAGCCCCTTCTCCGTTCGTTTCGTTTTCTCTTTCGTAAACACGGTTCAACGTTGCTGTATCCCGATTTTCTCCGCCGCCTTTTTTACCCCTCCACGTTCTGTTATTCCTCCCCACCCCATTTGCTGTTTTTCTCTTTCTCTTTCCGGTACCCTTCTCTCCAACACCCAACACACTCGCGCGCACACCTTCTATCGTAATGTATGTGTATGCACATACAAGCATTAGTAACGCGTACCACGCTATCTTGCCGATCTAAAATTACCCCAGAAACGAGGAACGGCCGCGAGGCGAGTCTCTCGCTCTTTTCCGCACGCTTCTTACCGCTAACACGCACGCGAGTTCCGCCCTACCAGGTGGAGGATCGCTGGATCACAGTCGTGGATCGGTTACGGGGTCGATGGATCGGTTTTCCTAAGTGGCCTTCCATGAGTCTTCAAGTATACTTAGTGCAAGCGATATAGTAAGATAAAACGTTAACCCTTTGCGCCCTGAACAGCGTTCGA
Organism: Bombus pyrosoma; assembly: GCF_014825855.1. Lineage (NCBI taxonomy): Eukaryota > Metazoa > Arthropoda > Insecta > Hymenoptera > Apidae > Bombus > Bombus pyrosoma. The sequence goes on along the minus strand of NC_057777.1, from coordinate 7,680,686 downwards.
AATTTTATCCTAATTGATTATTCGCATTAATTGCTTCTCACAGATATCCATGATGGAAATATACATATTTTTATATTCCCCTAACAAATATTTATATCCGTATATTTCTGTCAAAATTATGGTATAACACAAAAGAATATGTTTTATAATAATCTGACAGTGTAAGTCTTGTGTGCTTGTTGGATCGTCACACGAGCTGTTCGGCAAAATACAGGAAAGCGACGATGTTGCTGATCACACGGTGGATCGGTTTTCTTAAGCGACCATCCGAGGGTCTTCAGATATACTTACAAATAGTGCAAACGATATAGCGCGGTTGTCAAATAAATCGTTAACCCTGTGCGGTCTGAGCAACATGCGAGATCTTATCCCAACTGATGCATGTAGGTACAATAAATTGCTGCTTTCCAAAGGTATTTACAATTTGACTGTATTTTCATGTTTTTGTAACTAATAGTCTACATCGATATATTTCTATTGAATTAAATTATAATCAGATTGCGGATTTTTATGCATTTATGGGAGATTTAAAGATGAAAACAATGCATATCATGTGCAAAAATATATTTAACAAAATATTGAAAGTAGAATATTTATCACAATTCCATTTTTTTATTTATATTCGTAAAGATATCTATAAAAATGTTTTAACTTCTGATCGATTTTATGGCCTAACTATGCATTTCGCTTCCACCATCTATAACAAGTATTAGGTCTGTGAAGAGAAGGTAAAAAAGTTAGCGGAGAAGAGAAAGTAGTTATAATGATGGATAGGACGAATGCATTCATTGGCAATTGGCTTGGTTAATGCTGTTTGTCGATGTTGTTTGTATATTGATTCTGTCGTGAGCTAGGGGAATCTGAAGTAATTGGACATGTTTGAACTAGGTGAAGAATGTGTTTCTTTTTTTCGTGGCTGAAACGTGTAGGGTTGAACATGTTGATTTTAGTTCAGGTCTAGTTTTAATTTCTTAAGGATTTACTTTTCTTCTTTGAATACGTCAATTGAACTTTTAATTTAAATCTCACTATCCCTGTAAAAATTAATAATTATTTTGTAAGTTACAAGAGTCTAAAGTAAATGAATACGATGGAATTGAATGGAAGATACGACTTTGTGTGATTTCGTGATCATAAAAATTTATTTTTTGGATAGTGTTAAGGGATCGGCAATCTGTGTATGCATTTTTAATTTAAATTTTACTATCGTCAGATTAGATATATCAAGAAGAAATAATTTTTTTAATACAACTTTCGCTCCTTCTATTTCTTTTATAATATTTCTAACAATACATTATTGTTGCACACGCGAAGCAAAAGGATTGATCAGATTTTGCATTCGAGTGTTCGAGGATCGGCTAATAATCCGTGTAATTCGACGAACAACGATCACCGTGACAATTATATGGTATTGTTTGTAACTAGTGATCAATGTGCCAGCGGAGGGTGTTGCGGTTACGGCGTTTAAGTTCCGGGTAGAAGATACGCGGAACGGTGAGCGCGGTATGTAAATTCCTGTGCCACATTTCACGCGCCATAAACTTATGAATGACCACTGTGGACAAGTCCGTTCTGATGCGTTGCTCGTATGCTCCGCCAGGGTTGATCCATAAACATGCGACGCGGAGAATTCCTAATGATTACAATCACGCGGGAACGTTGATCGAGGCTATGAATGAAAATTGGACAGGGGTAACGCGCGTTTCACGCCCAACCATCAAAGAAAATGCGTTAGTAGAATGCAAAAGGAAATGTATAGTATATATCGGGTCATTACTGATGAAAATAATTTAAATATGTAACTTTATATTTTCACGTTGTGTATCATATAATACATTTTCAATATATTGTTGTGATGCAAAACAAAGTAATATGCTAAAGACATAAAATCCTCTGCTTGCGTATCGAATATTGTCGACTAAAAGATTGTCCGCACGTGATGAACATTAATTATAATCAATTCTCAATTGATGCTGTTGGATAATTAATGACAGCTTAAATTAGGATGCAGAATTTTATTTCATTTTGTATTTTATATCTTACACGATATAAATTATCGGTTTTTGTTTATTATCATGTGGATGAAAAATAGGAATTAAGATTAGAAATAAGTGAATATAATTGTGATCGGCTCTAACCTAACGATACTAATGGAGGATTAAAGATCGTTTGTCTGAGTTTATGATCTAGGTGTTAACGTAGATTCGAGATTATTTTGGCACTTCTTCCTGTTATTTTAAACAACTTTTGAGTTAAATTAGAATCAAAATATATTGCACTCCACTTTTCAGAAAATAAATGATCTCCCAGAAGAGTAATTTAATATTTGGAAGAATTTTAGTTTTAGTTATATAAGGCAAATAAGAATGGAAAATAATGACGGAGGATATTGTACTTGAATCATAGTACTGAAACCTACTAACAAATTCAAGTTACGTACGACGTATAACAATACGACATGCAATTCTGTAAGATTAAAAACATTTTCTTATACATTTCTTTTATCAATATTCTCCATTATATCGATACGTATAATAATATATAAATATAATCAATATGCTTCGTTTATCAGAATCTTCAAACTATGACTTATCCCTGACATAAAGGAAGACACATTTCATTGAATAAATATAAAATAGAGATATAGGAAATCTTTCATCGTAAAATACGTATTTATTTCATTTCACAATTAGCATAAATCCTAACAAATCTCGCTTATGAACCACCGTAAGAATCACTCGATCCAAGCGATAATTACCTTAATCCTTCGCCACTTTCAAAGTACCCAATTCTCCAAATATGCATCACCAAACTTCAAAACGAAGGCACCTAGCAAACACTTTCGAACTGACTCAAACCATCTGCTTCTAACAACTCCTAATTTCAACGGCGCGAATCAGATCTATTACCGTAAATATACGTACAAGTTTCAAGAATAAATATGTCAAATCTGAACGCAGCTGCTTCGTTCATCATTCACGATCCCTCGCCTCCGGGTTAATCATCCGGTGGTCCAAAAGAAAAGTTTGGACGACGTTCAGGAGAAACAGACAGTCGTGATCCGGACGCGGGTCCACATGTCACTGGGTGGCCTACATTTACAAGTTAAATCCACACCGTGTTCCACTGTTCCAGTCTATTATAAATTGGACTGTCGACGAGTAAGTGCCGCATAGTAGAACCGTGAAAAGCTTCATTATTCCGGTCTCCGCGCAGTCCGATTCCTCAGGGACGAAGAGATAGAGGAACAGATAGAGATTCGAATGTGCTATGTGTGGGTGTTGGGGAAAGTGTTTGGAAAGTGAGCGTAGAGGACAAGTCAAAGCGGAAAAGCGAAAGTGAAACGAAGTATTAGGTTTTAAATTTTCATGATAACTAGGCGAGGTTCTCGTGGTTACTCCTGCCATTTTTATTAGTACGTCACGCTTTGTTCCAAAGTCTCGCGAACCTCGCTTCTTCGCTTCAATTGACTTCCTCCGAGAAGACCTACAAATATCAGTCTTCTTTTTTAATTTTCGTAGTATTTTTTTCCGGGAGAAAAAGATACGTTCAAGTGTACTCTGAGCAAGTGTACTGGAATGTTCACGACACGTCGGAACAAAACATGACAAACCAATCAAAACCTGATCAAAATCAGGAGAATCACAAATATGAAACGAAATTGTTGAGGACCTTCGATTTCATGGAGTCAATTGAACTTCTGTGCACGATTTTAAATGTGTGAAATATATGCAATTCTGTTTTTACATAATGAATTCACTTCTGAAGAAACGCGTCAATAAGAATAGCGCAATGAAAAGATAGAAAATTGAATAATTGCATGCTTGTTCTTTAATAACAGAGATATTCAATATATATTAGAATTCAATACTTTAACTAAATCAATTAATTTATTTTTCCAGGAAATATTCCGAAGAATTCTGATGTTTATTGTCACTTTAATTAAAATTTACTATCAACCGAAGAAACATCAAAATTCTTTAAAATTAAACAAACGAGATTTCCTTGGCAAGAATCGTGTGTATGTTTATTATTAGGTGCATCCGTCTTCGAAGTATCACGCGAATTAAATTCGCGATCTATATAAGCTTTCATTGAGTCTATTTAGAAACATTGGGTCTAAATCTAAACCTAAATAACTATTTGTATTTATGGAAATTTTATTCAACGCGTAATTATTTCTAACTTTTAACTTAATCCAAATATTTATTCCTGATTACATTTACATTAATATCTACGATCGAGTATATTTAATCGTGGTAAAAGATGAAGGCCAAAGGTTAGAAACATCATAACCTACATTTCCTGCCTCTTATATAAGAGTAATTTTAAAATTCAATATGCTGTTAACCAATTCCGCATCAAAATTATCTTTCTTTTGACTTAGAATTAAATATGTGGTTAACCATTGTCCTAGATACTTAAAAAATGTTAATAACATTAACTATGTAGTCTAATATTTATTAAATTAAATCAAAATAACAACTAAAGAAATATTTTTTAAATGTCAAGATGTCGCTTCTAAACAACTTGTCTAGTATCAGACGTACCAGTCAGTCACTAATACGTTCTGATTTAGCTGAAGAATTTATATTGACGTTTTATTGTTAGATCGTAATTGTGAACAAGTAGTTAATCGTTCAGCACTTACATGTAATTTAATTTGCTGGCGAAACTGTTTTATAACCTTACCTTGTCACCTTGTCCATAGCGCAATAAAAATTCCTGCAAGTATATATCGACTCATAATCACGTCCAATCGCTCGATTAAATGCCGTTGCTCTCCGCGTGCAATTTCCCGGGGATAGCCGCGACAGGTCGGCGCTCGAAGAATGACGACGAAGAAAAATGCAATTTCGCGTGCACGCCGATTCGGGAATTCCAGCATGCGCGGCCGGACAAACAAAAACGAGTTAATTAAAAGCTGGCTGCTGCAGAATAGGTGGAGAAACGAAGCCTGTGGACACACAATGCCGCGTTTCCTGCGTGCCATCCGGCCTACGTATGCATATGCATACGCATTCGCACGGAAGATGCAATTTTTTGCCGCGTGGAATGCATATTCCGTCGATCACAAGCGCAGCAATTTCGGACAAGCGGTCACGATCACCGGCTCCTAGGGAATTTCACGGCCAACGTCCATTCCCCATGGATTCGTCGACGAATGTCGCGTATTCCATAGATTCCGGGCAACTGCAGTGAGGTTATGTTCATAATGGAGTTCGTTGGCTATTGTTCGGATGGGTTTGGGTTAGGTTTCAGAATCCATGCTGGATATCTGAATTGTGGAGGCTTGTTCAGGTTTCAAGCAGGAGGTTTTAACTTTAGTTCGGAAATTTTGGCTGACTGCGATTTTTTTAGGAATTTATGTTTCAGAATTGCTGTAACGTTATATTCATGATAAAATTCAGTGGTTATTGTTTGGACGAGTTTAATACCGAATGACTGGTATATGTTTAAATAGCTGTCTGAATAAAATTAAGTGTTTATTTAGATTTCAGACAGAATTTTAGTTTCAGTTTAGGATTTTTGGAACACCGTGGTTTCTTTCTGAATGTATGTTATGTTTCATGGATTTCGAAACTCGCAGTCGCATTGTTTTTATAATGCAGTTCGTTGATTGTTGTTTGGATGGATCTGAGAATCAGTTGTGTATATCCAAATGTTTGTTCAGGTTTTAGGCAAAGTGTTTCAGCTTTAGGTCAGAATTTTTGGCAGACTGCAAATAGTTTTATATGTGTAATGGAATTCATCGTTTCTTGTTTTACTCGGTCGGGAGGATGTGTAATGTATGTCTAAACGTTGCATCGTGTATAGATTTGTAATAATTCCGGATCTTTAATAAATCTGTAACAGTTCAATGTAATGGATTTAGTAGAATTAAATTCTAGGCTGTTTAAGACATATCGAATTGAAGAGTGTACAGATACATAATGTAATAAGTATGAGAGGATTTGAAAACGTTTGAAGTGAACTAAATTGTAAAATTTTTACAAATAGAATTTTGTAGTAGTTTTTGAAAGACTTTTGTGTTTTTACCGAACTGGAATATAATTACTTGGTTAATTCTTATTTTCGTTTTGCACAAAACTGGCTTCATGTAAGGACATTAATGTTGAAATGTTGCCTGTGTAAGTTAATATCGTGAAGATACTTGTACAATTTTGCAAAATATAATGTTATATTATAATAAATGTTAAGTTATACACCATCATAATAGAGTCAGTAAATTATCCTAGAATTGTTTATTCAGTTTACGATAATGATTCTTCACAAATTGATTTCTGATATCTCCGAAGAGAATATTAGCTAATTGAGATCCGTGTGATAACAGAGTACTCAATGTACATTATACTGAAAGTACATCCAATACTGAATATATACTGGGTATATTTATGTATAAAATGCATATTGTATGAGAGCACCATAATTTAAAGGACTGCATATTAAAGCAAGCTATAATTAAAATTGTTTTCCAACTACTTTAGATGAATTTATGGCATAATATAAATATATGATTCGTATCTTTGTATGAAAAAATGTATATATGTTTCTCAAAATCGTGATAAAATTTATTCAGTTCCTAAAAAAGAATGACGTCCGGAATTAATTAAATCAAGAAAAATATTATATCCTTTTGATAAAAATCTACAAAAATTTCCATTACTTTCATAATCAAAAAAAAAAAAAGGTGAGTGCAAAAAGTTCTTGATGACACTGTGAGAAATTTTTACAAAAATGACAAGCTGTTTAACATTCTGAGAACATGAGAGCATAGAAAGCTTTATCTCAATAAATCGTCATATATTCTACCAAAAAAATGTTTCCACCGTGTATAGTTCGTGATGTAAAACCAATGTCATAAAAAATTCATCAGAGAACTAATTTTTCATCTGCGATAAAGTATTGCAAAAGGCTCGTGGCATATTCTTGGTAATGCAGACTGATTGTAATAATCGCGAGCAAATTAAATTGCGATTCACGTCGCGAGCACAAAACTCGTTAAGGACCCATGAAAATTGTATGGAAAATAAATTGCATGGCCCGGGAGCGCGGAATTACCTGGCACATGCAGCCCGGATTCATAGGAGTTAATGAAACTTTCAGCTAATGCACACAACGAACAATAAATTAGAGGAGGCAAAAGGAACGCAGAGAGCGTAACGCGATTTGAGGAAACAGCATGATTTTTCCTCACGCTTCTAGCGGTGCATTTTGTTACATTTACTGAACTCTGCTACTATTTTATTTTAATAAATAAATTGTACTCGAAATTATGTAAAATACCTGATGAGTTAAAAATTTAATTTTCAATAAATTTATACATATATATGGCTTTATCGGACATTATTATAAACTTTATTTAAAAACTTTATTCGAATGAATTTAGATTTTAATATATATAAATATAATGTTGTAATATATATGTAAGATAAATTAGAAATTCAGATAAAGAACATAATTTTTCTGAACTAATGACTTGTCATGTTACCCTCGAAAAGTCAGTGGTACGAATTATAAAATTGTCACGAAGAAAACTGAAAGATAGTAAGTATTTTAATCGCGAGGGCTAAAACGTAGGTAGCGCTCGAATTTTACATGGTTGCAGTCGACGTAAAAACTCGCGTTTCGTGACCCGTCAGATCGCACGTCTCGATTAAAGGAATCGAGGCAAGGAACTCCTTTGATCTGGAATCCGAGGCCCGACAGGCCAAAAAGCTTGGAACGATGGATAAGATTGCGTTTTACAAATGCTCTATCAATCTTACAGCAACTGTTAATTTTCCAAGATGGAAGTACGACACTTGATTGACTACCAACGTGATTTCGTTAGAATTCCATTCTTAAAAATGAGATTTTAGTGTAACAACATTTCATTCGAATGAGAAAGAGAAAAAAATCGGACAATATTTTAAGTTATTATGTGCTGTATTCGAATATATTTTATGGGCATAATATAATAAAAAATGGATAAATTGCGCTAAGATAATCCGCAGTTTTCCTAAATAGAATAAAGAGATTCGCGAATTCTCGAAGAACCGCGCATTAACTGAATTTATTGATCAATAAAGTAGCCAGTTAACGTCATCCATAAATTTAGTAATTCATTTCCACTGGCCGAAACCCCTTTTAATTTATGTCTATTGTTTATTCATTATACCGTTTAATCTTTGATAAATTCATATACCCTTTTGGAATCGTTATTCAAAGCGATATTGGATTTTTAAAAGATGTGCAAATATAAAGTAGAATTATTAAATGTACAGAAGCAATTAATTATTTAAGTTTACGAAATCTGAAACATTATTTAAATGTAAATTAAGGACACGCGGTGGTCATATTGTAGCGAAACGTACTATCTGTGTCTATGTACAGTCTTTTAAATTTATTTCTCCGCTTTGACTAAGCAGTTCTTATCTCAAATAGAAAATCTCCAATATTAATAGAATGTATGAACAATCAGTTGAGAAAAAAGATCCTGATTGCATTCAAAATGTGAAAAGTTTCATTATATCAACAGAATACAATTTTAAAACAGTTAAAAATTTCAAATGACATATATACGTATTACCAAAGTTTAAGATATTCTAACAAATGTCCGAAAATCTCTTTAAAAAGATTAAATATCGTCTCGTCGCTATCTATAAACCTAAAATCTTCAATAAATATGTATGTAGCAATAGATCTTAAAATACCATAATTTACATACATACAGCACCACCCATAAATATGCATTGGGACACTTGCAATTAAATGCCTTTCATTGCTTTCATATTTTAGTCATTTTATTAGAAATCTATTATTTCATTCGTATCATATATGTCTTACAATACAAAATATTAGATGAAGCAAAATTTGTTCAAGTTTCACAACCAATGTAGCCAAGTGTATTAATGGATCTCAGCAGTAGGAACAAACGAATTGATAAATTATTTATGACAGAAATAAAGTAGTATTTCTTACAAGTAGATACTACATGTATCATTTAATGGACATTAATAAATAATTACTACTACTGCTGCTGCTGCTGTTAATACTACAATAAAGAATAGCTGCCTCTTCTTTAAACCTATTCTCTTTGTTTGAAACTTAACCGTTCATTTATTCTCAGATATTTTCAGAAATAACAGGAACAATAAAAATGACGACACGAAAGAAGCAGCAAAATAGATAGAAAAACGAAGGGAAACTAAACGTTACCACGACAGGAACGATAAATCACCGGTGTAATATCTAGTCACGGCAGGTCAGGTCCCAAGTCTCGACGGGCAGACGCAGCGAAGTCTTATTCAATTCGCATGCTCCAAGAACGCTGCGATTACATCGCGTGACTCGATGCACCGGTTCGGATTACACGTGCCTCGGGATCTTGGTGATCCTAAATCCTGTCGGCCCTTGTCACCCAGCTCCAGGAACTCCGAAAACGACGTGGGCGACCGACTACGTCGTGCCACGCTCGACCAAACACCTACAGACAGTTTGTGTCTGGCCAGAGTCTTCCGTCTTTTTCGTGATTCCTAGCAATTTTCTGCTCTCTTCTTCACTTCTCCTCGATTTTTATAATATTTTACGGTTCTCTGTGATTTTCTAAAATTTATTTCCATCTTTTTAGCATTTTATATGATGCCAAACAATTTTGCAACATTTACAATGTTTTACTGTTATTTACTGTTTCCTGTCATTTCTTTTCTTTTTTTTTTTTTTGTTATTCTTTCTAACTTTCCGCAACGCTTTATAATTTTATTACACACATTAATATCTATGATATGCAAAAATATTCTCGTCTCACAAAAAAGGAATCTAAACAGCCGATTACTTTTCGTAGTGATATTAAGCTACACCAAGCTACATCTTCTTCCATAAATCTGTACCACGACGAGTTAACCTTCTTCGTCAACTTATTTCTCAAATAATTTATATTTCTTTCCGCTTTCTGAGATGTTGATCGTTTTTGTCGTAACTGGAAGCGGGCGAGCATTTTCCTTCGTCACGTTTCATAAGCGAACCTTTTATTCGGCCGCTCGACTCGTTTGTATTACAAATTGCTCTAAGAAGATTTCCGAGTCTCGCGTCCTTGGTACCTCGCTTAGATCCTGATTTATACTTCTCGATCTGCGCGTCAGCAACCGTGGCTCGTTCACGGCGCTCTTCAACGACAGAAATTCTCGAGTATATGTCTCCACTGTGCTGAAACAGAGCTCATAATGCGAGGAGAATTTTTCCCGTAAATCCGCACGAAACGCACCCTAATTGCGATTATTGCAACATTTCTAGTGCTGTTGTGCAAGTAACATTAAATTCCAGATTTAAATTAGCTTGACTTTAGAACAAACAATCCCATAATGTTTTTTAATTCGATGCACGAGGATGTTATAGATCTTTTAAATAATGTGTATAGCAGTATAATAATGTGTAGATAGATTCAAACAATGTGTTAAATATGCTGAATTAATTTAATAACTCTAACAAACAAGATAGTTTCGAATTTGGACTTAAGTCGACACCTCGAACATTCATAAAGCACGCACCATGTGAATCAATGAATTTCAGTAGAATCAAAGTATTCGAAAATACGGTTCTATCGCCAAATTTACAGTTTATGTCATCGATCCAAACCTGAAGGTTACACAAGGCCGCTACGTTAACGACCAACGCCAACCCTCTTGTCTTTGCTTTTTCACAAAAGAAACCAACTCTGACAATCTTTCTCCCCTAGCCTCTACGTACGATTACGTTCGTACAGTAATTGCTGGAGAAATAGGAAAGCGCAAGTGGCCAGGGGTTCGCGAAAATGAACTCACACACCCTCTGTCGAATTGACCTCGCTGCTACCGGGGGTGGCAGATGGCTCGGAAAATCTAGGATTACGAAACTAACGGAAATATCGAATTACTGGCACCGAGCAAACGGTCGCGAACGAAGAAACGACCGTCCGTGCAATTGCGGCAATCGAACGGCGTATAACCGTGTCTCCTCCGCCTCCCTTGGGGGTGGTTTATGGGGGTGACGCGTGTTCCCGCTGAATGGAACTATTCCCACTCCACGAGCGAACTCTTTTCCAATTGTCTTCGTAAGAAGGACCTCTGATTGGATCGGATAAATTGAGATCTTTTAATTGGAATAGGGTGGAAGACGATTCTCGGCCGATGATTATGGAAAAATTTCAACGGAATAGGTTTTACGCTTTGGGTGTCGGCTATGGTGTTTCCATAGTTCGTACTTTCGGAAGAGGTTTCTCTTCTTCGGGGCAAACCTGAAAAGTGACATTTTCGTAGAAAAATCACGAAATATGTCATCGTGAAATTTTTAAATCTAAAGAATAATACTTCGCTTCATTACCAGTTAACCATCATTACTTTCAACCACCTTCCAAATCATTTAAATTATCGCAATGTCAAATATGATTCTTGTAAATTTCCTGATGGAATAAAATGTAAAATTCGGCCAAATTAATCATCGTGATATTGGCAGCGACTAGACTCGATCGTATTTTGAAGTATTGGAAGGGGGCGGGTAGGGATACGCATGGTGCTTCGTTAACCGCGTCGGGCCTTATGGAGTATCGGAGGTCGGCGAATTTCGCGTCCCGTGAAATCCCGCGGGTGCCACGAATCGGCGATCAAGCGACAAATTAACTCTGGATCGCGTCGTAGATCGCCGCGGGTGGCCCCACGACGCAATGCGACGCGTTAAACGTTCGCGGAACGCTGACGACGGCGCGTTATCTGTGTTGCTTTTTCACAACCGGATGACATCCCCCGTAAACAGTTCGATCGGCCGTGTTGCTTCCGGGAACAGGATCCTCCATGTAGTTCCCGGAGGAACGTCGATATCTCCTTGAATTCTACACGGTGATTAGACTAAGTTTAATAACTATACAGGGTGTTTCGGACAAAGGAGACCATTTGAGTATTTATTGAAAAACATATATATTTAATAAAAAATTAATATACAATATAAATAGTCATTTAATTCTTTAAAATTAAATTTAAATTATTATTAAATTTGTAATACTTTTATCATCTCTGCGAAATATATAGTTGTAATTTATTGTATTGCGAATTATTTGTATATAATTCCACTATTTCGTTTGTCTATTAATAATTATTCTTTTATTATTTAAGTCTTGTTAAACATGTTATTTCAAACAAAAAGTTATTTTGATCTTCCACACTATCAAAAAGTTCAGATTATTTTACTGAAGAAGCAGGAGAGGAAGAAGTATCTCTCTGTTTATTTTTGCTCTCGCGATAAAATTGTATTTTTTACTCACGCTTTCGAAATTAGAATAATTTAAACGGATCATGTTTAATCACGTTGAATAACATCAACATCTTATGATCAAAGAATTTTTCAGCCTCCTTTGATTCAGAGGAACTTCAATTACAACTCAAATAAATTCAAACTCTAGATGCGCTTAAGTCAAACATTCTAAGAAATCCTACAAGATATTCGCCGTAAGTTTTGATATTAGCACAGAAACTTCGAGATCGAAGTACTACGATATATACGAATTTCTACGATATATATCTGATTTTTAATAATTCGTATATAATTTGTGAATATACACAAAACCGAAATTTTAAATAATTCTCAAGCACGTGGTGTTCTTTTAAATTTCGTCCAATTCCAATTCCAATAAGGAACAGTACCAAATTATATTCTATAGAAAAACTTTTCAAAAATCTACTTTTTATTTTACTCGCAATTCTTCGGCCAATTTACATTACGCAATTCTATTCTTCAACATCGTGGACATAAAAGCCAAGGCTAGGGATTTAAATCTAATTAACCAAATAGAAATTAATGGAAATTTATTTCATTCGCTAAACATTATAACAAACACCAAACTTTGAATATTTGGTGATTTTAAATTTCCTATAAATCGATCAAAATCCGCAATCTACTTATTACCTTTCCAATTCCTAAACATCAGCAACTCTCCATAGTATCATTTTCCTAAAACTCGATGCCGTGGTATCTCTTAAAAAATTTCTCAAAAGTCCTGCAGGATAATTCGAAAGCAGTTGAATCCAATAACCGTGCCGGAAATTTGTACCAATTCGAAGGTTGATCGGCAAGGAAATAACGTACACCTTTCCGCTTGAAATCTCGTTCGAATTTCCATGGACGTCGCGATGAATCGACGCGACATACGAAGCTGCTTCTCTCTGGTTTCTCGCTCGTTTTCCAGCTTTGGTCTCCCGAGGAAAAGGACGTGGATCAACAGCGCTGAAAACGTGGAAGCTAGGAAACTTGGATCCGATCAAGAACAATAGCAGACACCGGCGATGACGGTTTATCGGCATTCTTCGTGACGTTTTCTACGCTCGTGTACTTCGTTCCTTTTATCGTATTGACTTTATCTTTCGAGAATAGAGATCCGAGCACACGGAACTCTGCAGGGAGATTTACGAAGATCGTTTTTTAACCGTAGTTCCTGGTTCTCGCTCCCTCGAGGATGCATTTTGTTTGAGAAGGAACTTTTGCCTTCCATTCGAAGAGAATAAGTGGAGGTTTTTGAGTTTCTTGTCTTTTTTTCTTTGGTTTCACGTTTTCCGAGCGGCGAATGAATTGTGAATTTGAAGAATAATTTTTTCAGAAAATTAGTATTTTTGATTGATATTAAAGTTAGTTTCAAGTATAATTTATTTGAAGGTTATGGCTGGTGATGGTGATGCGTGAGCACAGGCTGATTTCTGTGTTTAAGCACTGACCTGTTAACTGTTTTAAGTGTAAGTTATAATAAATTCATATTGTTAATAATTTTTTGTTCGTGAAATTTATCTTATCTTAAACATCCGAAAACATTTAGCAACGTGGGTCACCGATGGCCACCTTCGCAGTCAGCGCGTTATCGAAACTCTAATCTTTATTTTATACGATCCAACGTTGATTTTCGGCCTACAGTTAATTATTTATAGCTACGTTGATCTGGAAAGAGGGTAAGTGTAAGCGAGTAGAAGCTTCTACGTTTAACCTGTTGCGTCGAGGGCGGATTTATCGACCTGTGTCGATGAATATTTCACAGGAATCGTCAAGTCTCCCGACAGCGTGATAATAAACTGTGATTTTCATGGCTGGAAAAAGTGGAACATCGATGAACGAAGTTTACTCAAACCAAGGATTATTGAAATCGTTCAAATTCTTCCCTTCCATCTCTTCTTTCCTTCGCTATTTATCTGCCTTTTATGGATTAGATTACACGATCGAATATTTCGTTTGTTCGAGGAAGCGTATCTTGTATTAAAATAAGATTACGTTGAAAGAATGTACCTTCGAAGTAGTTTAGCATTAATATCAGAGTGATAAATGAAAAATTCGTAATTTTTTATAGAAATTTCAACTTCTTTAGTCGTCATGATTATTACAATGTTAACGAAATTTCAAAATGCTTCGTATAATACGCGTAATATATTCATAAAGGAGGTCTGTGATAAGTCTCCGAATACTTTCGTGAGCCACTTTTCACTCTCTTCATTACATTCTGAAATATATATCTCGAAATCTACAGAAATCTTGATCGCTCGCCAAACGCGACAAAGACATTACGCTTTCTACCTGCCGTTATTTCACCCTCCCTTTGTTCGTACCAAGTTTCCAAGTAAGCTTTCCAATCGAACAGCCAGTAACTCGTTGTTCGCCGAAAGAATCTTTCCGTTATCATCCATATTCAGCCGACACCATCGTTCGGAGGAAACGTTCCATGTTCTAGGAACGGCAGGCTGCAATAACGATAAAACTGTCCCGACCATTCTGTGGCCGCAAACCGCAAATGTAGACGGCCAACCAACCCCGCGATGGCGGGGATAGTTTCCCATGGAAACAGCTTCAGACAACAATTCCGTGGGACATCGATGTTTACTGCACGTCGAGTTAACGCAAAGACAACCCCTGTGCTGCTTTGGACGCGACCGGAAGAGAGAACAGGATCCGAGCGCATCGATCTCGCGAGGGGGCGGACAGGATCCCGAAAGGGTTTCATGCTGCTACAGCTCGACCGGGGATTACATTCCATTGGCCAGCCGATTGTTTGGCCTTAGCAAAGTCGTGTGTAACGTTCTTTGCCACTTCCGTTCTTTCCTACTTCCGCTCTTTGTACTTATTTAGCTTGCAGCTGGATTCCTTGTTTGACAATCGAGTTAATATTGTAGCTTTAAGTAATTTTGAAGATTTTCCTTTTGAAGTAAAATTTCTCTTTACCATCGCAGTACAATCATTAATTAGCAACCACGTTAATTTACACAAAAATGAAGAGTTAAATAGTTATAATTGGGTGAATAGTTAGGTAAGATCAGTGTGTAAATATATGTATCGAGAATTAAGGCTAAGTGGTTGAGAGTCGCTTTTTGTAGTTAAAAATAAAATATTATTATTATTACATAAAGATAAAGGAAAACATATAGGTATTAGATTAAATAACAGATTTTAACATGTTTCAGCAGTTTAAATACACTCGTTCATGAATTTCTAGTCCGAATTATTTCTGTAGGACGTTTTAGGAGTAAAGAGTATTGAGAGAGAATTAATAAATTTGGGAGATGTATTAGGTCGTCCGAAAAGTTTCTTTCGTTTTATAAGGAAATAATGGATGCACAACATTTTCCGTTTTATATTATTTTATCGAATTACGTATAATCTATTTTGTTCTATTAAAGTAAAGATCACAACGTTCGACAGATTAGGTTTTAGATGCATCGTTGTAAAAGACGGTTCTGTAACAGAAAGACACCTTTCCGACAACCTAATAATAGACGAGTAGGTTATTGAAAGAAGGTATTAGTGATTATATTCTATTGATTTATACTATTAAACTTCAAAACGGATCTGAAGATATACATATAGAAGTAGATAATATTTATGAGAAGTATGCAATTCGCAAAAATTCTAATGATAGGCGATCGAATATTTTCGTGGGTCACTGTGCTTTCAACTTTTTACTGAAAGACATAATTACTCTACGTACAGCGAAATTTGAGGCATGAGATTTATTCGAATCGCAACGAATACGTGATTAATAGTTTCGAAATAATCACCAGCATCTTCCATGCGTTGTTTCATAACGTTGAAATTTAACAGTCGTTAAAAATACCTAAGGGATAATATTTTATGCTATTTGAAATACTAATAAAAATAGTAATGCGAATAATTTATATATAGGACAAAAGTTGTGTGATCTTGGAATTCATACGGACTTCAGTTATACCAAGCAAAGATTTTTAACAAGAATGGGCATCTGGTAGATCGACTGGCTGTCCGCCCAGTTACGTCGAGTTGCTCATCTTTTTGTCCTCAGACCCTCTTCTTCCTCTTCGTTTCCTGCCGGACCTCTCGATCGTTATCTAAACGATCTTCTGGTGCGCTGGACCGGCGTCTCAGAGTAAGATAACGCATTGCCAGGATCCCTCGTCCTTGGGACCACATTCAACGACCGTCTGAACCCTGTTTCTCTTATCATAGACTCTTTTTCTTCTTGTCAAGCCAGCGAATTGTTACGTTAGCCATCGTTACGTTATTAGGCGGAAGGTACGATAGGGTCGTTTACTAAGTTTCCGTTTGGAGACTGGTACCACAGTCTCTGTCTTCTGATTGAATTTTCAACGTTCGATACTTGTAGCTTGATTAATTAATTAATTAATTAAGAAGGTCCTTGTTACGTTGCGCGGTGATGTTGAAGAAAATTAGGTAGAAGGGAAAATGGAGGTACACGCAAGGGAATATATATCTGTCTAGATTCTGGAAGCTTGAAACATGAGCATATCATAAAGTGTGGTATGTAGTTCCGAGGTTCTCTTCGAGCATTAGATAAATTAAACATTCCAAATTCGGTTATTGATATTGCGTGTTGTATTTTGGCAATTACAGATATTTCATCAAATTGATCATTATTAAATTTGAATTAATTGGATATTGAATACCGAGTGTATCAAATTGATGTATATGAATGATTACTGCTGCAACGAATGCAAATAGAAATATGTAATTACGCTTCTACGTCAATGAACATTTTTTCTCATTAATTGATTTATAATGATATTGATCAAATAATGTTACCACTTTTCATTTCCCTTCCTTAACATTTTTTTCTTACTTCTTTAAAAATTAGAAAAGAAGATGAACTTTCAATGCCACATTTTTTCTATAAAATTTAATATTTTCTTAATACATCAAATAAACGTTTTCTCTTTTTGCATCTGTGCAACACGTTTATAAGGAAATTGCTCAAATAAACGTCTCGCGTCTCATATACATCCCAATTACAATTAGTAATAACATATTATGTTATAATTATTTTACTTTATTATATTATATCTATTATATAAAATTGTCATATGATATCACAATACGTTATACATTAAAACTTATAATTAATTTAATCCTATCTTTGCTCTCCGTTTTGTTCTTTTCAACATAATTATCCTTAGGTTCGTAAAAGAGTGATCCATTCCAAAAAAGGCTCTAAACTATATACAAACTTTTTTCGAACATTTCCCGCAAATTGGGAGAATTCTATAAAAGGGAGGAAAAAGCAAAAGAGTCTATGCTATCACCTCGACTGAACATTTTCAATTTCTCGAATAATCCCACGATCACCACCCGATAACAAAAGGCGGAAGATTTTTCATGCTCGTGGAGTTGCAGCAAATTTTCCGGAAGTCCCTAAACAAAGAGAAGACTCGGTGTAAAGAAAGAGAAGAATATCGATACGGATAGAAATCGAAGGCAATCGATGGAACATCCTTTGCATTTCGCGAGCTGCATACCGTGGAATGTTATTTCGCGGCGAACGCTCGGTGTAATGGGATTCTCCGAGGACTATCTAATTTCTTTCGTCCATTTCTCTCGAAACGGAATTCCTGGCCGTATGTTCTTTAAGTAATGGCCCGGCAACGCGAAGTGAATTTACATTTCGATGGGATCGACTTCATTCTCGGTCCTCCCACGTTCTCGCTCTGTTTTCTTTTCTCGTATTCGTCCGTCCATCTTTTTCGATAGAAAGAATCTTAAGTCGGCTCCCTTCTTTCTGGAGCACAGATGTCGCAGGAAATCTCCTGCCGATTCTGTGCAAATGGACTAACCGAGGGCAAATCGAATGAATCGAGTCTTGATAAGTTTTGTTAAAGACAATTTTGTGAGATTTTGATTAGGTTTCCATTTGTTCCATACTTTGCTCGAGAACAGTAACTGGGGCTAATAAACGTCTTACAATAATGTACGTGAGAAACCATCTTATATTTAATACCATCTTATGTTTAATGGTATTGCCATTTTGAAATTCAAGCTTTGTAAAAGGCAAAAATCGATAGACTAAATATATCTGTAATATCTGTGGGAAAATAATTAAGATAATTTCTTTTTTTTTTTTTTTTGTTACAGGTGAGTGGTATAAACATATGATGATTATCTTCTCCAAATTATCGTCTACAACAATTTTAATGTAAGTAAGTAACTATAAGATTAGTAACATATATTGTAAATACTCTGTATTTTAGATTAGATATAGATCTAGATATAATGAATATCGTATCGTTTGACAGTACTTTCAGTTACAAAAAATTATAAAAATATATAATCAGAAAAAAAATTTATTAGAAAGCTTTAATGGAAAATAAATGTACGGACGACAGTATGCGAATGTGTTACCATAGCAATGACCTCCACAGAGTTAAATTATTTCCAACTTGACCCGATATACCACCAAACGCCCTCGAACCATTGACCAATCCACTTACTTTCACAACTAAAACCTACTCAATGTATTCCTCCGCCCTTTCATCAAATTTTAACTTCTTCATACCACAAAAGAGAAACCATCGTTGGGAAATCTTTTCCAGTAGTTACACGTCGCTAATTGCTGGAATTGAGGGGAAAGAATGTCCGATCGTAGAACTATTCGTTTGGATACTCGAGTACTAGGAGGAAGCAGCTGGTGCTGGTGAGAAAAGGGACAAAGGAAAGGGAAGTTTTAACGAGCCTCCGGTATTTGCATACGTCTCATTAGCGATTTTTAATTGCGAGTAGGCGGCCACTTGTTCCTTGGCTGTTTCTCTCCTCTTCTTCTTCGACTAGTAAGTAGAATAAAGATATCGTTCACACTGATTGAAACAATTAACTCATCACTTTGGTGATCACGTCGTGTCATTCGCGCGAAAAACAGCAAAGTGAACGAGTTCGTTGTCGTGCACGAGAGTTGTCTGTTATCATTGCGGTGATAAACCATTGCCTCCGGTTATCAGCCGCTAATTGCGCGAAATGACGCGTTCCTAAATTATTTCCGTAGCTCTACAGCGCGCACGTGAACAGCCTAATTGGTGCAACCTTAAATGTTAATTATAATGAAATATATAAATGTGTATATAATATTATATTATATTTGTATAAATATATAAGTAAAAGGTTTGAATTAAATGAGTTTAGAATAATCTCTCTTTAAATCGATATTGTATCGGAATCGAGCACCGTCCAACAATAAATATAATCGGTTATGATAAATAAATATTTAAATTAAATAAATACTTTCGAAAGATTTTTTGGTCACATGGTTAATAGGGTAAGAAATAGAACATGGATTTCAGTCTTGTGACAGATATTGAGTTTATGAAAAATAAAATCCAGCTTGTATTTAATAAAATATTTGAACATATCGAATCGTCATTAACGCATTAACGCAAATCTTTTCGTTTACTTAAGCTGGAGACCTATAATTATCGAGGGCAATATGTACCATCACGAATAATTGGACAGAACAGCGACAGTTTTTGCTCGTAAACACAGTTCACCGGGTTGCGCGTGGCAATTAAAATACTAATTACGAGTAACGTTGACACGACGCGGACGTTCGTTTAATTTCTTTCGATTTAATTACCGATTTCACACTCGCATTTGACGCCACGTGGCTCGTTGCACACCTGCGTCTGTAAACATTTCGCGGTTCCGGATACCCGACCTGTGTCTAATCATTTAGAACGTTTCAACTTTGAACGTATTTTAGACCTCTGTTTGACGATTATTAATTGAAATTTGATCACGTTAAAATCGCCGTACTTATTACTCTTTACCTTTGGTTTTATGTTTGTGGGAAAAATTTGGACTTTACTGCGAACAATTTATTGGAAAAATAAAAGTTGAGCATTAGCTACATGCTAAATCCAATTTAATGAGATTAGAAAAAATCAATTATCCTTTGGTTTGTAAAAAGTGCTTAATAAAAAAGAAGCTACTTATTATATATTTTCTTAATAAGATTGCTATGTACATGGCTTCCAATGATATTGATTTTATTTATCAAATATGAAATCCCTCGAATTAATAATTATATTATATTATATTATTATATTACATTTAATTTTCTATTTTAGAATTCTAAAACTCGAGAGGAAAATCGGTAGGTACACTTATCGCTGTTTAAAGTAGCACGAAAATTGTTAAGTTCAGTCAAGTGATTTAAATCAAGTTGGCTTCTTGTCGCTTCTAATCGAAAGTTGAGTAAGGAGTTATGACAAATAGCATAACGATCTATCCTAATA
Source organism: Bombus pyrosoma (assembly GCF_014825855.1). NCBI lineage: Eukaryota > Metazoa > Arthropoda > Insecta > Hymenoptera > Apidae > Bombus > Bombus pyrosoma. The sequence continues at coordinate 7,660,158 of NC_057777.1, read as the reverse complement.
TAAAATATGAAGAATCTAACATTTTGATTTTAAACCCATTAAAGTGAAACTCCGTTTCTTGCAGCACCGGCGTGACATAATTTAATTAAACCGGCATAACTCAATGAACCTCGTCGAAATTTAAAGTTGCATCTAATTTAATTAAACTTCAATTTAACTTAGCTTCTACACTTTCACATAACTATCTTCTATTATCTACGTCAATCTACGAAATACCTCTTCTCGTATCTAATTCTCCTCAATTTCTATTCCAAGCATAACTTTACTCGATAATACGTTTACTGCCACGCGAATTTTGTATATTTTGCCCTACGGTAGGTTGAAATATGCTATGCTATACTATTTAGCATACTGCTTTACTATTTATTTAATACTTATTTTTATATTAAATATTGAAATATTATATATATAATATATTGTATTTTTCTGTCAGTGTCATTTTTAAATTATTTGCATTGTTGACAACTTTTTAGTCCGTGAAATTTATCATATCTCAATCGTTCAAAAAAAATTGAGTAACTTGAATCATCGATGACCATCGTGGCAATCAACATGTTAACGAAAATGAAGTTTTTAATGCTTGCGTTACGAGAAATAGGGAAAAAAGGGAACAAATGTACAGGACTTCGCTTTCCTTTAATTCCCCTGGTTGCGTTGGTCTAAAGCATAGTACATTTTTTGGAACAATGTTTGCTTTTAATTCTTCGACCTTGTTATTATCCTTGCAATTTATTACAATACAATGAGAGTTCACATCCCGAAACTTGCAGTCTATACACGTCATTTTATCGCATCAAGAAAACGAAATAGAAAGTTAAATGAATTTAAATGAAAAGACGTTACTCTTTTTGTTCGACTTATTTTCGCACGCACAATCACCACTCGACATGTTGTGCCACGATTTTGGGGACACCCTGTACATCATTTAATTTCCGTTGGATCACAAATCGGAACACTTGCATACGGAGTTGTGAATGAGATTTTCATAGAACCTTTATTTAGATTCGTGAATTATGCGAGTATGCTAGAAAGATAAAGAGATCGATGGCTGATGAATGTAAACAGATTGCCAAGCGGTCCAAAGCGGTGAACGTTCGTCGGCTATGCTTGTGACTGTATCATAGAACACACGCATCGACAGGATTCAATGCGCTAGTATCGACAGCTTTTTTCGAATATCTCGGAAACTATGCTCGACCGATGATTATATGTATAAAAAAATTACTTAATTAATTACTTTAAAAAAATTAATTAAAAATCATCGCTATCGGTGAGAGAGCAGTCTTCCGACGAGTTCTTCTAACGAAGAATGAACTTTCACGTTGTCCGGAAAGATTGCATTTGAAGAAAACAGTGTGATTCGCGGAAAATGCACTCCTTATACGCGTATGTATAGATAAAAGTTAGTGAAAATTTTCAGTTTTACAACGTACCCAAAAGTCATCGAAATCGGAAGATACTTAATTTTTCTGTAACTTCATCAACAATATCTCCATAAAGAATTTTGCAATCTACCCCTTGCGAATATGAGTATCATTTTAACACTAGAACTGCCGATCGTTAACGCAAAGCGTTAAAAAAAATACCTAATAATAGAATATTTTTATATTTATTGATTTATTACTTTCTTACAGAAGCAATTCCACGTTATGTAGTACATTTTTGGTATTATCAATTCATCCGGTGCCATGATCCTTAAACGAGGGTTGACACATTTATAAAATTGTAGAACCTGTCATTTTGACTGATGTGGTGTTTCTAGTGTTAGCATCTAGCGATCTAGCGATCGATCCGGAATTTTCCTGATAACTGATATCATCATATCGAATGATACGCGGTAAAAATTTGAAAAATGTGTGGGAAGTTGAAAACGAGGAAACTGGTTAATTGGGCTTCGATAAATAGATTACAAGACCCTTTTATACTTTGACAAGTACTAATCATTTTGACTAGTATTGATATAAGTAGCCTTGATACAAAATTATTTTGAGTTTGAATACATAAAAAACAAAATAAAATTCATTATATTATTCTTTTAGTTATCGTTGCGAAAGTCATTATATCATTGCGGAAAAAATATAACATGAAGTAGGAATTCTAAAATAAAATTGAAAAACTAGTCAATTAGACTGGTGTGGTAGTTCCACTGTTAAGAAGTCGTAATATCGTTGAGACAACCAAACAAAGTAGCTGTTCATCGATAACCCGTTTCAATCCCGTTCATCTTATCAACGATCACAGTTAAACCATTTTCCTCGTATCTGGCGAGTGTAGGTGATACTTTCCGTTACTCATCACTGATATCATCGAGCCTAGACGTTTAAAACATCCCCCTTGGTAATTAGACATCGAGTCTTGGAACCCGATATCCCGTTCATCTGCTTGTAACCAGAGATTTTAGCGGTCAAAGCTCGAGCCTTAAGCCACTATCTCTGTCCCCGTTGTCCAGTAAATTCGACCAGTTTAATTCTCGTGCGGCCATGCCACCATGCAGAAACATTATGTTCTTTGTTTCATGTTATGCCGGAGATCCGCCTCCTACGCTCTCATATCGACGAGTTACGGTCACTCGGACGACTAAACATCCGAGAGAGATCACCGCGGGCTTCCTCTTGCCATACGATGTTCCGGAAAACTGAAGAAGCCATTGTAGAACGACGAGGAGACGCGCCGCGCGGGATACTTGACGATGGTTCTATGCTCGTTTGAGAACAATGACGACGGCGGGATCGTTGAACTGAAATATTTGAAGTTCCCTGTGATTTTTATCTTTTAAATATAGTTATCAGAAACTGAATATACGGTAACTAAATATTTCTGATTGAATGCAGGAAGATAAAGACTGCACAAACCAAATAATAAACTACTATAGTTTCCTGCAATTTCGAAATAGTAGATTTTTGCTACATCCGACTTTACACCGTTTCAATTTGCAGGATGATGGACGCAAGTAAATGGACGATGCTTTTATCCTTGTTTCATACACGGATAAGAGTTCGTCAGCGGAGCTCATCCGCCGTGTTCCTCTAAAGGAAAAGGTTAGAAATACGGTTTAAAGGAAATAACAGGACAGATTTGGGATTTTCACACGTTATACAATGTACGATATATCAATGTAATCTTTACTACGTTTATTTAGTTAAAATCGCGCTAAAGACTGTTTATATCATATTCAAGTACCAGTTTTAGATATGCGAGCTCTTCCTTTTAACATCCTTGTTGAGGTTATGCGATAGAGGAACGCGTGGATGAATTTGTAATAGAAATATATATTGAAGTAAGTATAAGTACAAGTATAGTGTATGCCGATCTAGGTCCTCATTCTAGCAGTGTTACATTACAATAGGAAAATGATATGGAGCACTTTGATATATTTATAGCAAAGGATATTGTCAAGAAGTTAACTTTGGTGTGTAACTCTGGCTGAAGGTTACAAGAAACAGCAATAAAAATCTACTTATAGTTCTTTTGTTTCTAGAACTTGCAACCCAAAAACAACATTTATATTCAAGTACCAGTTTTAGATATGCGAGCTCTTCCTTTTAACATCCTTGTTGAGGTTATGTGATAGAGGAACGCGTGGAAGAATTTGTAATAAAAATATATATTGAAGTAAGTATAAGTACAAGTATAGTGTATGCTGATCTAAGTCCTCATTCTAGCAGTGTTACATTACAATAGGAAAATGATAGGGAGCACGTTGATACATTTATAGCAAAGGATATTGTCAAGAAGTTAACTTTGGTGTGTAATTCTGGCTGAAGGTTACAAGAAACAGCAATAAAAATCTACTTATAGTTCTTTTGTTTCTAGAACTTGCAACCCAAAAACAACATTTATATTCAAGTACCAGTTTTAGATATGCGAGCTCTTCCTTTTAACATCCTTGTTGAGGTTATGTGATAGAGGAACGCGTGGATGAATTTGTAATAGAAATATATATTGAAGTAAGTATAAGTACAAGTATAGTGTATGCCGATCTAGGTCCTCATTCTAGCAGTATTGCATTACAATAGGAAAATGATAGGGAGCACGTTGATACATTTATAGCAAAGGATATTGTCAAGAAGTTAACTTTGGTGTGTAATTCTGGCTGAAGGTTACAAGAAACAGCAATAAAAATCTACTTATAGTTCTTTTGTTTCTAGAACTTGCAACCCAAAAACAACATTTATATTCAGGGGCACAATAATATGGGCCTCTCGTTTTTTAATTTTTTGCTTCAGTAAATTTTATTTTATTCGTAACGGCAGTGCCCAGGTTACGGGTATACAAAAGAAAAAGATGTAGAGTTTTCCCAGAAGTAATTACTTCAACTATCCTAAATCACTCGCCAATTGCAAATACTTCAAATGTATTATTTCTGTTATAGCATGAAAATGTGCATGCGTATTACGTTTATCGGCATCATCTCAATAGGCATATAACCACACACGATACTATCATTTTTCGCTCGAATGGGCCACAAGTGGCAGCCATAAAATCAACTAAAAAATATTCGACCGCTTTATCGGCTAAATATCTGTTGCCGAACTCGATTATTTTATCAGTCAACGTTATTTAACTGGGTCTTCTGCATCAGCTTGGGAACGAGTGCCACGTTTGTTCGTTTATCGCCGTGTGTCCAGGTTCATGCGTCGCTGACGCTTATCATTATCGTCGCCAGGCACGCACAACATTTCCAACTCGCTCGTTTTCCGGACGGAATCCACTGAATCATCGCGTGTAACCCATCGGAGGTCCCTGCGCGGCCGGAAATCCAGGGGACCAGGAGGGACGATCGGCGATTTTTGAAACGACCCAAGGCACGTAGGTGCCCTGTCATTGGTGTAACTTAACAGATGTTGAAAATATTGGAAATCGAAGGGAATCGGAGGTTTTTGATATTGGAACGATTTACAACAGCCGATAAAAGAAAGTTGAAAATTCATGCACTATAAATTTCAGTAACTTTTATTCCAGAAATTTTAGTGAGTTATTTAGAAGCTTTGTTTCCTCGACGATTTCGATTTTCGCTCTTGAAATATATTATCAAGGTCATTATTCTGAACAACGCACATAATCGCTTTATGAATTTAAGTCGAATATTTAAGCGTTCGTTGTGTCGTGCATATCAATAACAATTTTTGCGTATTTTATTTAAACTTGAGATATTTTTTAACATGGAAAAAATATAATGGAGAGTAATTAGATATAGAAGGATTGAAATACGATGACCAGGAATCGTAGTAATCGATGCCTAGAAACGATTCCAGTAAAATATTCAATGGAATCAGAGAAACGTCGCTTCCTAAACGATATCCCAGCCAATTACTTGAAATTCTATCCTCCTATTGGTAATTAAAACAACAGATGGTATCGTCGATCGAATGACAGTATTCGAACGATACGACGTTGCAGGGATGCATCAGGATCGAATGAAACAGCTCGCGAAATCTAACAGCGTGGCTCTCGATGGACCGTGGTTTCGCTACATAGCAGATGATATCTGTGGGACCAAATGCACGTGGTAATGGATTCCCGGAAGGGTTGAAATTAATTATAGAACGTTGTAGCTATTAGGAAGGAAGCACGGTCTGCGTTGGCACGATAACAGCGACAAGAACTTTGTTGTTTTCGAATTGAATCGTGCATTCGCCTAACTAGCAATGCCGCGTTCATTAACTTATTAAGTATTAATTAAGTTCGTTTCCTGCTTCTGCTTTAACGAGCAATAATCGCCCTATCTTCCTTGTCAGACGATTATGTAACTTGTTGTTTCCAAAGCAACGCTAAAAATATTATCTTTTAATTATCTTGCAGTGTAACTTTGTTTATTAGTAGACAAAATACTATGTCTGGGAGAGGCAATCGAGTTGTATAAAACTCAATTTATTATTATTATTACGGTAATGTTTTTCATTTTCTATTAAGATTTTGTATTTAAAGATTGTTAGGGTAATAACTTTCTTTCGATTCATTCATCAAAATTATTTCCTATTTTCAAAGTAAGTGTCAGAAAGAATCTGAAACCTTTGTCTTCACGATCCAATTCGATTTTCCAATCAACGAAGCCAAAACGAAGTTAGGTTCGCCTAAATTTTCCATGAGACGAAACACGATACTGGCTCTTTCACTAGCGGATCTACACAATCAACACGGGCAAATTTCAACGGAGCGTCGCGCGAACGGCTCGATGTTGCTGGATAGAAGGGATAATCTTTCCTGCCTGCGCACCATTATCCTGGCTAAATTGGTATCCATTGTTTGTTGATGGGCCTGCTAATTACCTAGCGCCGCGCACTGACGTCCTAAAGGGTTCAGGGATTAAGTAGATCGGTAGGTATTAGTCTGCGGTTCTTGGTAAATGCGCACTGTCTAGTACAGCCGTAGCTCCTTGCAATAAGTTTCCTTAATGCCCGCACCACCGCCGTATCGAAACGACCGGATTAATGAATTCCTGAAGCGAACTCTGTCAATTTTCAGGTTAACGCGGCTCCTGTGTCGAAGACACGGTCTAGTTTAATCCTCTTTGGTATTTGACATATGTCTGCTATGTTGAAATCTGCTAAGGTTTTTTTTTATTATTTAATTTGTACTTTACAATTTGTTCAGATGGACATTTGGTAAATTTTTCTAACTTAATTGCTAAATAACATGTGGGATACCATCTTTGAGTTTGACTATTTTATTTCTTTAGCGAGGTCAGTGGCGTGTTTTCTTTTTAGTCTTCTTTCTATGAGAGTTTTGCTCGCTTCAGCAGCCACCTGGTTTGGATATGTTGCCGTTCTTTTCTTGTATTTTTCTCTGTACCTGTCGATATACTAAGGTGCATTGCATATAAATAGTGCATTGCATATGATTGCTTGATGGTCGGTTTGGCTTTCAGAAGACTCACTGATCTCATACAAAGCATAGGAATTACCCTGGTTTCTTAATATAACGATTCTGTTGCCTGTCATCTACTAATACTAATTATAGGTTAAATAAGTATAACTTTCAGTTCATGAATTCCGAATTGATTATGACTAACTTACTGTCATGGAGTAATACATTATATATGTCGGAGATGGGGGGACACTGGAGCCTCCCGTTTGGAACTATGGGAAAATCCCGTAATATTGTAATCTAGATTCTACTATAGCCGTAATTAAACAATTGTCATTCATTGTATTTGTTCGAGACTTGTGATAGTGGGATTGGGTTCGAGGTGACACAACTGGTCGCCGAACGTAGCCGCGGTCACGGGATGAACATTTTTCCTCGGAGATGTCAATATAATGGGACACACGTTGTATTAACAATCAAACTCCAAGTAGAGATTGCCTAGCAACGGCTTCTCGAAGCTTCGGACCAGTATATAACAAACGAACGCAATCGAAAAGGAAGGAAAAATTCCATCAGTCTATTATTCGTGCGATCGCCTTGAAGAGTTACACATCGAGAAGTATATACAGAGCGTCCCATTAAACGTGTTTGCGTGCTAAAGTATTTTACGTTTAATAAAGAGTTATCCTGTTGACCGTGGATTCGTTATCGAACCTAGAATCATTGTCACTAGCGTCTCGAGTATCTAATTACCACGGTTACTTGTCGATATCTGTAACAATCGTGTTTGCATTAGTCAATATCTTCTCTATTGCATAACGACAAAGTCTAACCATAACGAAGATTCGTTTCACGNCCCCTTTAACCCCAACCCTAATCATAATGCCAATCCGACATATATATACTGTTACACATAGTATGGTTTACTAATACAGGGAATAATGGGCTGTTCAAATGTTTTGCTGGGCTTCGTTAAGGTATCCAATAAACATCTTGTAACTTTTAATTATATGCATTTTCTCATCCATGTTTCAAATGTTACCAATATAAACGCGATAGTTGTGTTACAGTGCTAATGAAACTTCAAAATGTTTTGTATATACACGAAAAGCTTTTAGGGTTGTTGGAATACTTTTGTCAGCTAACGTCACTCGCTAATAAGGTTCTTCCTTCAACCCCTCTACACTACAAACGTCCTTGAGATTCAAATCGATGTGATCTGAACGCGAGAACGATCCAAGCAGAACCCACGTCGACATCAATGAAACAAATTCCACCATAAAGCTTTACGACGACCCTTTCCTATAATACTCCTACTTACTTTATCCTCTGTTCAAGGATCATTCCCCAATGTTGCAGTCAAAGGAGACGCAATGTCTCAACATCGACCAATTAACTAACCAGAAGATCCAAGTTTTAAATTGAAAATCGAAGATATCGAAAATCAATATCTGGTTGTGATGTCGTTTTCTATGCTAATTAATTGAACAGCATTATGATCCTATCGCCGGTACGGCACCATTATGTCGCCCCAGTGTCTTATGATCAAAAGGAGAAAGGCTTCGAAGAAACGCGAAACGATGTCGATTGCTCACGGAAGCCCCATTAACGTTTCTTCCAATCGCCGGGGAAAAGGCGATCAATTTTTGCGGGACCAACGTCAAGGAGATTACGGGTATAATTAAACGTACTTTGCCTGGGAACAAAATGACGTGATTTAAAGGGTTCTCCGGAGCCGCTTTTACTGCCACTGGCATTACGCGGCGGTAGTTTGACGATGGTGGAATTATTAGACGGAATCTTCATAATTTTCACTAAGAAATTCTACTTTTATTGTAGTGTAAACAGACGGAGGGAAAGTAATATAACGACATAATAATTTGTGAATATCGACGAGTAATGAAAATATTTTTATTGATATTTCTGTCGAGAAATAAATTCATTCTTTAGTGTTCCTTTAATAATTTTTTTAATGTGTATTTACGAAATATTTGGTCACGCCAACATTATGTGACTTCAATTCGAAGATGGATCTTAATTCCTTCGTAAACGGAATTGTCATAATTTTCAGTAAAGAATTAAGCAAATCGAGAAAAAGTGTAGCTAATAGCTGGTGGGTACTAGAGACATTTTTGCAAATTTAACCGAAAGGTAAACGAATTCTTTATTCTCTTTGTTCGTTCTTTCAGGGTTGTATGTGTTTTTTCGTATCTGCCGAATGTTTGTTGTGTATTAATCTATTATTTTCTTTTCTGTTTTATTAAATACGTGAGATATAAAAATCTTTGACTCATGTATTTGTATGGACGTTTGGTTTTACTCCGGGATTGTTTTATCGAATAACCTAGTTGCAGATTTCCTATCTTTCTTTTGTTTTTTCGATTGCTTATGTTTTCACGAATCTCTATTTATTTCTTGCAGTTTATATTTCATCTATGAAAACACGGAGAATTATTTTTCCATTTTTAATCTGTTTTACTTATTGTTCGATATCCAGTAATTCAAACGAATAAAAATTCGCTTTAGCGTACGAATTTCCGTGACACAAAAGATCATAAGAGCTCTATGATATCCAATTCGTTTCATAAAATTATAACATATCGTTTTATTACTCTAATACATATTGACGTTAAATAGTAGAATAATAAAACGAAACACGTACAACTTGTTACTAGACTGCGAATTTTTAATAGAAAATTTGAAAATGCGTTGAATAAAAGGTCAACTCATTACGTTGTGAACCTCACGGCAAAATATCACTGCGAAAAATATTCCAACAATGAAACCGCATATAAACTCGGCTCATGCCATGCAATCCCAACATTATTCTACCCTGCGTGTCTCCAAATATCGTCATCATCAAATGTTGGCGAATCGTCCGTGGAAGCCAGTGGAAGGTCGCTTCCCATAAAGAATCCGCTCGGTGAATCGGTTTCATAAAGCCCGTCGGATGCAACCCATGCGCCAATCGCATCCCCACGGTGTGTGCAAGCGCGGTCATGGACCACGCTTCGTGCCATAGTGATGCAGAGAAAACACGAGGCAGGGTCGTTGGCAACGGGACGCGAGGGTCGGGAGATGATTTCTGCGTTGCCATATTGAATTTCATTTGGGTATCCAGTTTCGCGTGCGGATGACATTCTTTGTCTTCTTGGCCAGGCGGAATATTGCATTCTTCCGGAAAGCTTTTCCTTCCTTTCCGGTACCGGGCGGCCTCTCATCCGAGGTGAAATGAAATTCCACGTCCAATTTGCCATCGAACGCCGCTGCGAACGGTCCCACCCCCGCACCCTGTCACGGATAGGGAAAAAAAGAATCGACCGAATCGACGAACGCAAAACTGGGGAATCGTCTTTCGAAATGTGCGTGGCTCGCGTTATTTCCTCGTGAAACTCGATACCTAGGTATCGCGGTAAAATTGAAAAAAAATATCGAACCGCAGCCGTTTCGATAGAAAACAAATCGTGGGCGGAAAGGAGCGATGTGAATGTGTTTTCTGGCGAAACCAACCGATTTGATTTGTTTATGTCGGTCTAAGACGACGCGATGGGTGGGTATGGCGCCGATGTAGTCGCTTCTTTGTTCAAGGATGTTGCTGAATTATTTTCGCACCTGTTGTACCTGCTTTCTTCGTATCTGGTTTTTCCAATTTTCTTTTCCCTTTCTTTTCTGTTAAATTAAGGTTTAACATCGCATCACCTACAAGGTTGTTATCGAGACCACGAGAAAGAGGAGGGTACCATGTTGTATTTTATATTACACCATTCTATTAAATAACCCGGTTTCCTTGATGAATTTTAACAAACCATGGCTTTTTTCATCTTCAAAGTTATCCTTGAGAAGGAGCTTCAGTGTTATATTTTGGACAGTCCACGATTAGGTGGTCTATTGTAATAAATGTGCTCATGGAAGAGTCAACTTTTAGTCAACAGGATATTCACTTCTTTCTCGCTGTTTTACCTGAGCTTTTAATAAAATATACAAAATTTAACGCCTAATCTTGCATTGTATTTTAGATATCGTAAGTGTCTGTTTGGAAATTTAATAATTCTAACGCTCTCCAGAGAATTTATATTAATAATAAAAGAGATAATGTTCAATCCACTTCTTTATTGAAAAAAGAAAATTTCCACATTCATGGTTTTAGCATAAGAAATATTTAATTATGAAATTGAAGCACAGAAGAACTTACAGTAGCTTCTGGATATTTTCCAAAGAAAGAGAAAGCGGCTGAAATATTCTACGTTTTTATATTTGCATATTTTAATATAGTAAATGTTATTACGCTCTTAACTTTCAGATTGTATCCATATCTTCCATACAATCTTTATATTTTCTGAAACTCTTCCCTTACTATTTATTTCCTTTTCTTTTATTTCTCTCAACGTACTTAGATATATGAAAACGTTTCCAAATTTATCGCAGTGTTTACAATTTTAAAGATACGATTCAATACAAAACACGAAGGAGCGTTTCCAAGAAACGAAAGAATAATAGCAAATATTTAAGAATACATATTACAGTTTGGAATATATGCAGGACTCGTGTCATATCCAACTGACACATACGTGGACTAGAGACAGTGTATTTGGTCGAGGAAATGCACGCTATCGGAAAACTGTCCCACGATATTCCAGTCACCTCGAGCTGATTCCTACCATTTGCTCCTACGACCTGCCCTATCCGACGCTTTTTTCCAAGACTTCCACGAACTCGCATTCGTAAGCTTATTCCCGTGGCTGTAGGAAAATAATGCAAGTGTCAGGATTTTTCTTCTGGCACCGCTTGAATGTTCCCTCGAGGAATTGACCAGCGTCATTTGTAGGTTCGTGCACTTCTAACTTATCTGTTCAACTTGTACGATTGCGAAAAAATTGGTGGCAATAAATTTTGAAAGAAAATTAAATTTCATAAACGATATAGCTACATGAAGGATTAACAGCGTGTTGTGTGATTCTTTTTCATATAAAGTGCAGAAGAAAGTTTTTCCTTTGCCCTAAGGCAAGCTCTCGATGTTCTGGATCACAGGGACCGATCTAGTTGCATATTCGCGAGGCACGACTTCTGCATGCCACGACTTAAATGTCAGCGTACGAGTTGCATGTGCAGTTGGCGATCCAGGCCATACAGTCTGCCCCTTATCTTCTTCATGCTAACTATTCTTCCACGTGCTTAACGACTATTACGTCGTCCTTCCGTCGATTCTGATAATGCGTGTTGCGTAAAAACGCGTTGCAATGTCAACTGCTTTTTAAGTAACTCCCTAATTCGTTAATTACGTCTTCTTCTGTCAATACACTCTTTAAATCGATTTTTGCATAAATTTGTAATGAGAAATTTACTTCTGTTTCGTGACAATTTTACAGTAATTTGTTCGTTAGCAGAGAAACTGTAAGAAACGTTCCTTTGGAGAAAGAGCATTTTTATCGTATTGTATATCTTACGAGCTTTAACAAAGAAATACAATTATGGCTGTAGTTGTTTATTTATGTCGTATGCTCGACGAGAATCTGCTTCAATTTCAAAGGCTTAAGAACGAAGACATAAGCTTCAAAGATGAACCTCGCATTTTAGATTAATGAATTTATTGCAAGAAAAAAAAGGAAACAATTTTATAGAAATTATATTAAAGGATGATACTGAATCGTAAACGTACTGAAGAATAATAAAATTATAATGCTTTGCGACGAATTTTACTTTTATTTAAAAATTGAATAACAGTTTCCAATATACTTGATGTATCACGATCTTCTTACGAATAAAACTTCGCAGAAATATCATGCAATAAAATAAAATAAAATAGTATGCAAATTCGAGAACATTAAGTTACGTGCCGTTATGGCACTTAATTCACATCTAAAGCACGACATCGAGGTCTTCTCATTTGTAGCAAACTCGTTCTCGAAGGTTGGCACGACTAAATACAGGACATTCGCGAGAAATCCTTAAGGCCGGTCTTAATTAATACGGCGCTTAATTAACTACGACCCGCAGTTTATTCCCCTCGCAAATTCACGGCGTCGGTAACGCATACGTAAACGCGAAGGGCCTGCCCTTTCTACTCGATTTTCCATGCGCATACACGTAAGTGAATGGAATTCGCCTCTCTCCGCGGAATTTCATTTTCAGGCTCATCCACCATCGCCAGTGTCCTCCGTGCCACCAAACTCGCGATACGTTGAAGGGGTTGAGTTACGTCACAATTTGAAGGCCAACGCTCACATTCTTGTTGGAAGAGTTTGTTTACCACTTTTCCCGTCGATGTTGGTTTAAAAAATAAGAATTTAGAGGATGTGTATTTAGAAAATTCGTAATAATCGAAGATCACGCGAGAAAAATACAATAAATACAGTTTTGTTGATTTTTCAATTCTAATGTTGATTCGTATGATCAAACAGAAGATTTTGAGTATGATATAATTGAAATAAAAATAACGAGTCTGAATATCTAAATTTCTTAAAAGTAGCTGATACATGGACGAAGTTTTATGAACACCGTAGGTTTATTATTATTAAGGCAAACGATATTTTAATAAATGCAATATTGTAATAATTGGAGGAGAAACATTTTTAAAGTTTCGAAGAGGATGAGGAAGACGAATGAATTGAAAAATTTCAAGGTAGGCAATGTGATGTATCGTGTTCTTTTCTTAATTATTTATCTCTTTGCTATCAGTTTTCTTAAATTGTTATTAGGTAAATCATGAAATTTGGGATAGTTTTATTTTAACCACCCGATATGCAATAAAAAAGTATTTTCCCTTATACTTTTAATTTCTTTTATCTTCAATTAAAGCAGTACCGTTGCATTGAATCTTCTCACGATTGGATCATAATTTCCCCATCCATTAGGAACCCTCAGGGGTTTATATTAATATAAAATCTTCGGTTCTAGCGATCTTCGACAAAGACGACCAGCCAGACGGGGGAACATTTATTCGACGTAATTCCACTTTTCATTCGGTTGAAATTGATTTCATAACCATTCCGGCGTTTCCTTTCCTTCCTGAGATGATTTCGCTTATTTCAAATTCATATGTGTTATTCTACAAAAAAAAAGAAAAAAAGGAAAAAGAGAAAAAGAAAGTGAACTTCTCGATCTGCAGTCAAATATTTCCAGCTTCATTTCACACTATCTCTTTGAAAAAAGCGACAATCTTTCGTCGCGGTACAACATCCAACATCCAATTTCAATTACATTACAAACATCCAATTTCACCCGAAATAAATCAACCCGTCAGCCCGTAAGATATTGCTCATCGTTTCAACGTTAACGAACGACCAATACAGAAAATATCATCGTCAAAATTTGTCGAAAGTGCAACCATTTCACAATTTCCACTTTGCAAATAATCCAACACTCGTCAACAACCATCACTCTTTTCTCAACGCCACTGTTATCTCCAGTAACCAAGCAGAAAGATGTAACACAGTTCGCCAATTCAAAATACCGTTAACTGATCACCGAAACATTGAGGCTACGTCACGTCATCTCGATCACGGATCAGCAGCGATCATGACCGCTAGAAAGAATCGTCAGCCAAACGTTGGCAATGTCTTTCTGTTAGATCTGTTACGGTTTACATCTGTAAACCTAAGACAATGTCGAACAGTGTCAAATGTAACAATGTAACAACAAGTGTAACAATGTTAAGTATTGTTAAGGTTGAGGTTGACTGATTGAAGAACGAGTGAATGAGTTTATAATAGAAAAGTATATTGAAATAATTAAAGGTATAAGTATAATGTATAAATTTATGCTGATTCAAATCCTTACTCTCTTAGTGTTATTAGACAATGGAATGATAGGGAGCACGTTCATACATTTATAGTAAAAAGACATTACCAAAAAAGTTAAGCTTATAGCTTTGGCTAGAGGCTACACGGAAATCTGTTTCTTAGTTCCTTTGTTCCTAGATTTTGCAACCCAAAACATAATGTATACTCAAGGGTACTGTTGAGAATTGTGGATCTTAATTGCCGAAATAAAGGTAAAGGAACACTAAGGTTACACTTAGAACTCATATTAAAATATTTTTAGATTTATTTAATAAACGATTTCCAGGATCTTCGTCGATATACATTTGTACACGTCTCAGCACTTCCTTTGTCTCTCCATCTTTCATACCACACTGCCAACGTAACAGTTACATTCATCTGTTTTTCGAGACGCTGTGCACACACATACTTCCACATATTCATATTCACTTACGTGTGTCACCATTACCCTAATCTAGTCTAGCACACAAAATTATACATATCTCAATAGGTACAATAATATGCACCGCTCCTTATTTAGAATATTTCTGCGTAATTGCAGCCTCCAGGTCACGGATATACATAAATAAAGATGTAGAGTTTTTGTAGTTACTTCAACAAGTACAACAATAGAAATTGTAACGATATTAACTATGATAACCCAGGCCATGAACGTATGAAAAGTCTCGTGTAACACGGTGTATTCTACCTTTCAAACATTTAACAACCGTAGAAAACCACGACCCACTGGTGCACGTATAATCGCGAAATTCATCCTAGATCTGCGTTTTAATACCGTTTATTAGCCAGCTATGGCCTTTATGAAATCAGTAATCTGTTAATGGGTCGTCTCACAGCCACCCCCTCTCTTTAGGCCGCATAAACACCGCGAACAAGAGCCAGGGGTTTTCCCCTTTCTCTGCCCCAATTGGGATTCGTCATGCGTGACTGAACGGAAGCAGCGTAATCTGCGTAATACCCGTAACACACCATTATGTTATTAGGCCGGGGTGTTGCTGGCCCTCGTTGCATTGGCCACGTTAACGCGGACTAGGTATTAAAAGGCTCTTATCGTTCTCCTTGGGAAAGTGAATCCTCGAGGGGCGAGAGAACCGATGAAACGAATGTTGGATTCCATCGTGGATGGCTGAAGATGAGAGTGACGATCGCTAATCTTGATCGTCATTAGTGCTTTTGGCAGATTGGCATTGTTAATTCAATACTGGTTAGATGGATTGAGGTTGATTGGAGTAGGTTAGATTGCGTGGTTGTGAAGTGCCACGTTCGGAATTCAGCACTTGAGAAATTACGGGCTGCGTGATTCTAAACGAATTAAATTGAGACTAGAGAAATTTTACAATTAATGGGAGTAGCGTTTTGTTAGGATCGCTTTAAAATTCATGTAAGATTAATTAACTAAGTAAGTGACAGAGAAGGTAAAAGGGAAGTAAAAAGAATAAAATGAAATAAAATAGATTTCAGATCATACATGCTTGAGAATTTGAAAGTTTAATAAACGATCTTACTCTAATTAATTTAATCTAATAATTCAATAATTAACCAATCTAATAATTAAATAATATATATTTAATATATAAAATATATAAATATATAAAATAATAAATAAAATTATGTATATAAAGAATGATATAATGAGGGGAACGAAAGGGTGAAAAAGATTATACTGGATGGAGGAGAAGTAGGACAAGAAGGATAAGAAGAAAATGGAGAAATTAAAGGAGGGTAGGAGGGAAGGAAGATAAGGAAGTAAGGACGGACGAAAGGAAAGGAAGGATGGAAGAATGGGGAAGCGAAGGGATGGAATTTTTATTATTTTCAATCATTCTGTCGCAGTTATTGCTACTACGCTTGCTATTTTCAAAACACAAATTTACCATTACCAATTCGTCAAAAGGAAAACCTTACATAAACTAGCGAGATTGATCGTCACAATTCAGAGAAAACAGAGAACATCCATTTTTCAAACTAATCCTTCATTGTTTGACGAGAAAAATCCCACGGACCGAGAGATATACTGTCCATCGTCATTAGTGATGGAATGGAGTTCGATATGTACATACGTCCTTATAAATCGGGATCAATTCTAAATTCCATTTCATAGAATTCGAACATTGCTTATAAAAGTGCAATTGATCCATTTGTTTTCTTTTTTATAATATTCTATAAGTATAATATAAAAATTATATTATACATGATAAAATTATAATTTATTTTTCTAATATTATTTTGAAAAATACGCTTTCCAAAAACACAGCTGTCATTACATATATAAAAATCTACTTTTCAAATAATTATACTCATCGCTAATCACCAAAATCGAGATCAATTCCAAATACTATTTCATAGAATTCGAACATTGCTTATAAAAATGCAAATGATCCATTTGTTTTCTTCTTTATAATATTCTATAAGTATAATATAAAAATTATATTATACATGATAAGATTATAATTTATTTTTCTAATATTATTTTGAAAAATACGCTTTCCAAAAACACAGCTGTCATTACATATATAAAAATCTACTTTTCAAATACTTATACCCATAGCTAATCATCAGAATCTTCATTATCATCCTGACGAAATTATCGCAGAACTAAAGACGTTGTTGAAGATTCCCTCGAACCAGTTCCTGGTAACAATGCAAGTTGTTCGATCGGTCGATTCTGGCCGGTCTGAAAAATAATACCGTTAATCAGAGTGTAATTCCACGCTGTAGTATACGTTGCCGGTTGCCCTCGACACGCTTCACCCGCGGCTACGTAATTTCCTTCGATGATAATGCGGATCGGAAGATTTCGTGGGCGGCCTGCCACGATACCAGACGTAATATCGAGAGAATCGCCATCGCCTGCTAATACTGCGGAAAGTTTATTAGCTCTGGCCCTTCCTTCGTGATCCGGCCGCTTTAATCTCCAGTATGTCGTGGTCCTCGGATCAATTTCTCTCAAGGGGAGCAACGGGAAAATATGAGAGGAATACTCTCCGTGATAAATGTCAATAGTTGTTTCGATTGAACGTGGGTTACGTTTCGTTGCGATATACAGAGTGACCCATTTCAATAAGACCACTTAAATGTCTGTTGGAATTGCGATGCAAAATATTTTTCGCGTAATTTGAATGGTATTGATCGTAAGGTGATCAATGATTTTTTATACACAACTACGTATTTTTGCTTGGCATCTCGATAGATATAAATTGTAGATACATTAATTAGAATATATTTATTATACGAACATATCTGCAAGTTGCACAGTTCAAACTTCTCTTTTTCTAAAGATTCTCCCTGTTACGTTCGGTGACTCTTTATGTTCGAGGCGGCCATCAGCTGTACACATAGAATTAAGCGGACCGCGATAATCCTAAGGAACTGTCATAAAACGAGGCTTTTTGATTCGTCATTAAGGCCGTCAATTGGCATAAAACATCTTCGAGTCAAGAGGTTCCTTGTGGTTATTGATCTAACAGGTAAAAACATGTTTCCCGGGATTCCACCCGCAAGCGATCAGTGGTGGGGCAATCACCATCGAGTAAAAGTTTTCCTTTGCAACAACATCGTCACCGGACTTCACTGGATCTACGACTACAGACCAGTCAACATATCTGCACTGGTTCATCGACTTTAGAACAGTCAACGTCTCTTTACCGGGTTTTCACCCTTCAATCATTCACCTACTTAACTTATACCTTACGCAAGAGCGTAATTATTTTTCTACAAAGTTGTTGGAAATATATACTATCTGTGATCTGTTAATCAAGCATTATAATGTTCATTAAACCACCTCTATTATCCTAATCGAAATAGGGAATCGAGCAGTTCGTGGCGTCGATTGTCTAATCGTAACGGGCATTTACGACTCCCATTGACGCGCTTCCTCGCGATCGCGTCTCTCCGCGACTGGTGGAAAAAGCACTCCCCTCTCTGCTCCCTCGGCTCTATCCCAAAAACATTTCTCCACTATATCGATCAGTCGTCGAAACGAATCAATGAACTCCGGCAACGACATCTGAAACAATAGTAGCATTGAAAAAAACTCCACTCCCTTGCTTGTCACATTGCACCCTGAATGAAGTCGGTTCCTTTCATCAACTCGATTGGCGTGCACGCACGACTTCCGCGGAATATTGGACACAGTGACGGGAAGATATTGAAATCCTCCGCTTCGTAACGCAGCAAGCCTTCGAGTTCTCGGTCCCGCTAGCTACGTGATCACGTTACATTAGCGGGAGACCTCCACGTGGGGAGGATGCGTGGGTGGAGAGATATAAGAGAAAGAGCTGATGCGTTGATGGGAAGTAAGAGACGAAAGGAAGAGCAACGAGTTGAGGCGGTGGAAAAGTGAAGGAGGTGGAAGGTGGCATGGGTGGAAGAGAAAAGCGATGATGTACGTATAGGAGGAAGAGATAAAAACAGGTGGAAAGGCGGATGAGAGGGAGAGTTGAGGCGAATTGAGAAGCTTGGGAGGAACGTGATGGAAGGTGGATGAAGGGGAGTGAAAATTACGTAAGTGAAAGAGGAAAAGCGACAAGTTAGATTAAGACTTTGCGTCTGCTATATTTTCGAACGTTCCAATCGATCCGCGTTGAGTTCGTCAGTCATTGTCATTAAGTCAGTATGTACCGTGCGGTTACTTTTTATTTTAGCGTGTATTATTTTTATTATTCGACTGCGGATTTTTATGCATTTTTATATTTTTACGAGCATAGCCAAAAAACTGGAATAATAATTAAAAATAAAAATTTGCTTTATGCGCTGAATATTATAATTAATACTCTACCATTTTGTTGTATATATTTTTGCATATTATATGCGTTGCATACATTTTTGCAGCTAGAAATTCTCAATAAAAGCAGAAAAATTCTGAATCATCGCACAGAATGTGATGAATAAAATATTACGTATCTTGTGTCAGTGTTGTGTCAGCCCGTTAAAAACCAATGATGCGTGAAAACGGTACATTTTGTTCGCAATGTTTTTCAATTTGCACATATCCTTATTTTTCAATAAAATGCGCTTTGAAGAAACACAGAGAACGAGGAAACAGGGAATAAAGGAGAAGGTAAGCGCGCGTGAATGAATTGGAAAAGGATATCGATGTGTAAGATGGATAGAGGAGAGGGTGAAAAGGGTTGGGAAAAAGGTAGTGGGAAAATGTAGACTATGTAGGTGAACAGGGGGTTAATTAGCCGAAAAGGAAAAAAGGACTGAAAGGAAGGGAAATTGGAGAAGGAGTGGAAAAAAAAGTACGTGAGAGTAGAAGAATTGGAAGAGGAGTTTAATGTATAAAGTGGATGAAGGAGGAAGTGAAAAGGGTTGAAAAAGAAGGTAGAGAAACAATGTGGACTATGTAGGTGAACAGGAGTTTAATTAGTTCAAAAGGGGTAAGGGATAGAAGAGAAGGGAAAACGGAGAAGAGAGCGAGGAAAAAAATGTGTGAATTGAACAGGATGAAAAGAGAGAAATTTGAAGTGAAGATGAATAGAAGAAGAAGAAGAATAAAAAGGAAAGTTTGAGAAGAGTAGAAGCTATATAGGTGAAGAAAGAAACAGTAAAAAATGTTTAGAGAGAAAAAGAGATGGAAAAAACGAAATTTAATTTTATGCGAAGGTGAATGCAGAAATAGAGAAAAAGAATGGGAAAAATAAATAAAGGAAGAACGAAGACTACGCACAGGAAAAAGAAATAAATTGGAAAACATATAGAACTAGAAAAATTTGATATAAAGAGTAGAACGAGAGAAGAGATACAAAACATCACGACGATATTCATAAAAAGTCAAGATAAGAAAGTTGGTTGGAAGGAAGGAAAAAATAGAAAAGACATTGAAAAAGAAAATGTGTAAGTTGAAGTGGTTTGAAAGTGGAATTTGATGCGATAAAACAGAAGAAGAAGAAACGAAGGCTGTACAGGTTAGAGATGGAAAGGAGTTAGCCAGGAAAAAGAAATGAAAAGAAGCGGAAGTTGAAAGAGGGTGACAAAGAGAAACAAGAGTATGTGAGTTGCAAAAGATGAAAGAGGAACTTATTACACGACGATGGAAACTGGAAAGGAATCAAACAAGAAAAAGAAAAAAGAATAAAAAGGGATAGGTATATCATAAGCGGAAAATAATAAGGAACGTATATTTAAAATTATAGAAATAAACAAATGATAAAAACTAAAAGCTTTCACGAAATATAGATGAATAATAAAAGTTAAGCGTTATAAGCTCGGATGAAAGCACGAAAGAAATTAAAAATGCAAAATTTAATTTCAACGCAATAAAAAACAGAAGATAAACAGCGAAACAACGAAACATATCAAAAAGAAAAAACAATTGCAACAAAAAATAGGAGAATAATAAAACACAGGAGGAACAAATAAAAACAAAAAATACAAACCAATCAAAAACCAAGCGAAAACGAGTACTTCTCTGTAATCTAAAAACTACACAAAATCCAACGAGAGAAGCAAATACATTTTAACGATAAAACACAACTGAAATGTTCTGCCTCTGAAATAGCATACAATTCCAAAAAATTGTGAAAAGATACTAAGTAAAAACAGGATTATTGGAAACAACGAATGGAAATCTAGTTCCCTACGTTTGCTGGTTATGGAAGATTATTTTTACAAAAACAAACCCATACATTTTCTTTAAAAGTAAATGCATTCTAAATGGAATTTTTAGAATCGGGATAAGTCAGACAAAAATTAATTTATCCGTATTTTTGAAACAAGAATTATCTACAACAACGGTACGCTTCATTTTAATCCTCTTGTTTGCTATTTTTGAATATTTAGATATTTTATAGAATATTAAATATCACATGTACATTATGTTATTATTAAAAAATTGCGATAAGATTTTTCATATAGAATTGTTTTATTTGGGAAAGAAATTAACCCTTAGCCAGAAGATTATAGTTACGAACAATGAGTTTTTATTTTATAACAACAAAGTGCAGAGTCAATTGGAAAGCATTTTATTTTTATGCGACAGCTAAAATTAAACAAATTAAATCGTTCGTATAATTTAATAGAGTAATGATACATTAATGTCACTGAAAATAATAAATGTAAAACATTTCCCTGAGACCATTAACCTATCCAAAGGATCATTTGGGTTAAATATAAATTTTGTAAAAATGATGCAACGATTTTAATCTGCCATAAAGATAAAATATATTAGATATTACATTGTATGCTGCAAAATCTTATATAAAGTAAAATTTTAATAAAGTTTAATATTTATATAAAATTCTAGAATACGCGAATCTATTTGTTTTTATTTATTTTGTAGAACAATTTTTATTAACAACTATCAATTCACATGAAATTCGCATAGAAATTGTCTTTTTCTTGATCAATGCAGTATACGTTTTCCAATAGCGTAAAAGAGAAACGAGGACTCTGATCGAGTTCTCCGTTTATGGCACGTGTATGGCATAAGGTCCCGGCGTCGACGCAGCGTCGTTGGGAGAAATTCGTTTAAAACTCCGTGCAAGGGCGTAAATACGACAGCCGCTAGCTCTGGGAGGGCGCTTCATCGCGAGAGTGCAACTTATGAATCAAATTGCATTCACGTAGCTCGAATTCCCGCGGAACTCGACCTGCAACCCTCCTGGCGCATTCTGTCGATGATACTGGAATTCGAGAGGGAATTCACGGGGAATTTACAAGGAATTTACACGTTCCATCTTGCACATCGACTGTGTGTTGCAGCGTTCGTGCACTTGTATCGACTGTTAGACGAAATTGTAGAATTTTGACGGATGAAAGGCGACAGTACTTGATTTAGCTTGAAATGGAAGCAGAGTGAAAAGGGTAGCATTCAGATGCTTAAATTTTGCTGAAGAAAATGTTAATACCATAATGTGTATACTATAGCGTGGATTATCATTTTATAGGAAATGGTATTTACGTGTTACGTTCAACCTATAAATTTAAGCTTGTTGTTCAAATCAAAATTTAAATATTTTATAACATTTGCTACGTTCAGCTTGTTGTAGTCTAGGATTTTTTCTATTTTTAACTTTGTGCGATATCTCGAAATATTTTCTAATGCTAGGAAAATACAAATTTATCGAATTTAAGTGAGAGAACGCAGCAGAGTTAACGTAACAAGATGCAAAAAGTGACAAAAAGCAAATTTTATAAATTCAAAAAAACGTGATTATTTATTAACATAAAAAATGTGTTAGAGATGTTTGGTTGACTATATCCGTGTCTCACACGGAGGTGAGCGTTAAAAGGTTAAACTTGAAATATCATTTCCTCTACAGCCATAATCTTACCTCGATCTGCCAACCTCGAAACTGACCATTTCATCGCCGCGAAACTCGAGCAAACTCCCTTCGCGACTCCTTCCGCGTTTTCCAAACGAAGATGCGACACTAATTAGAAATAATCGCGCCTCGAGGGTAAAGGGTACCATCTTGCAGGTGCAAGCGCGCCTCTTAAGTGAAATAAATGTTCGTCGACAGTATAGGCCGCTTTTTAACCCTGGCCGTGCTCCTTTGCCCATTCAAATGGTAACTTTAATGCACGCTGCGAATTAAATATCGCCGACTAGTAAGAGAAAGCGGCAAGTTTAACGCGTAAATTACTCGAGATATCAGCGTGACTCGTTACGACGGGAAGGTATTAAACGTTGCCGTAATTTCAGCTTCGTGATTTCGAAGGACTAACGACTCGTTGGAACGCGAAAATTCAACGTCGAATATCGTAAGAAACTCGAATCTTCGTGTCTTTTGCTTTTTGCCAAGTTTGACGAAGCGATGAGGGAGGAAGAAATTGCGAAAAGAACGTTAGATTGCGAGGGAAATGCTGGTAAAGTTTAAAGAGTGATGTAGGAAGCCTTTGATGAGAATTCTGAGTTCGTACTTTTTACTTTCAGACATGTTGAATGTGGCGGTAGATTTTGTAGAAGAGATCGATGGTTGAGGCGAAGATTGTCCGCGTAATTTCAAGAAAATGTTTCTTCAGAAAGTTAGGTTTGTGACGGATATTGAATGAAAATGTTTCAATTACAAAATTGTTAGATACATTTATATTGGACAAAATAATTGAGTCGTGCGTGAGAATAACGTGGAAACCGCGAAGAAATGATTTCAAGAGCTAAGAATGGAAAAATAGGAAAATAATATTTGGCCAGTGTTTCACTCTATTTTCTTTGCCAACATTGAGTGTTGTTATAAGATCTTTTTGTAAGATTGCAAATCGTTTTTCGTTTTGCCTGAAAAACTTGTTTGCATCGTAGGTATAAACCTTGGAAATAAATACGCGATGTTATGGATATTAAAGAGTTATTAACATTGCTATTGTAAATGTATAAATTTTAACAATATTTCAATTGAAAAATGTGTGATTTTTTTATTGTAACATGGAACGTTATTTTTATTCCACATTAATTACGATTTAATTTTAAACTTAAATTATTCATACAATTTCTATGGACTTTTGAAATAATTTGTAAGGACAAGAAGTGAAGATGTTACGGTATGAGCTCAAAATATTAAAAAATAAACAGACAAATCATTTCAGTTTTATTAACTCTAGAAGCTAAAATAAAATAATTCATAAAGGTTTATCACCGTATACGGTATAGAGAATTCACATCCTTGTGCGGTCAAAAAATAATTCATCGTACAACTTTATATTACGTTGAACGAAACAAAATTCTTATTTGCATATGTTACGTTTCAGAGCTAATAAAAAATTCCAATAAACATGCTGGATACCTAAAACAGATAATTTCAAAATGTATATCCATTAATTTACAGTTATTGGCTACTTTATTTTATTATTGTTTTATTTCAATTTAAAAGAATTGTAATTGTGGGAAATTAGAATTCTGCTGAAAATTTTGGAATGGAATTATAATTCAAATTATTTTTAAATCTCGTCGCACGTAATAAATTGTAGACCACTACCTTACAAGTTATTAAGATTACCTTATTACGTTAAGATATAATAACTTAAGTTAATAGCTAGCCAAAGGTATTTTAATTAGACAATCTGCCATAAATTGATCTCCTGTCTAAAATATTTCTACTTGCCATTATTCAACACCAAGAAATTTGTGACGATATAGCGTCGCAATTATTCAACACTTGAACAAATTCCTGCATCATATTAAACAACTGGCGAAACTTGTCGGGCTTGTAACCTCTTAATAAATCAGTTGAAACAAAAAATCTGGATATCAGTTACACCCTTTCACCATTGTCGTGTCGCGATCAGTATTCAACGATGAAAAGCGCAGATGTTACAATAGCTGCTTCTCATTCGGCTACCTGTACAACTCGATTATTAATAATATTATCGTCTAGAATAGTGTTCATTGTTCTGTACAGCATTTCTCTTACAAAATGATTTCTAATTTATAGCTCTGCTAAATGTCTCATGCTTCATCATCTTGGAAGAGACTGTAGGTTTGTATTTCAACTTTCCGGCAGCAGAAATAGCTTTAAATAAATGAACTAAAAATTGAACTAATGAAAAAGCCATTTAATATTTATTAACACTTTGACTGCCACGTTGGTCATATGACCGGCCACGGTTTCTCCTGTGACGCCACGGTGGTCATTGATGACCGGAGCACTTGAACTTTTTACAATTGTAAAAATTGTATGAAAATTGATAGTTAGGGCATTTTGAATATAATCGATAAATAGAAGATACTTTGAAATAAAAAGTGCTCCATTGAACGATTAAACATTTTTATTAGAACATCAATAAAAAAAAATGAGAACAAATCTTGCATCTAACGGTGCACTGTGTTTGCATCCATATCTTTGAAGGGTAATCTACGAATATTATTATAAACACAGCTTAGAAAATAATCGTAAATGCTGCTTTATAATCATATAATTGAAGTTAGAAGCATGCACATACCTTACTATTATATATAGAATGAGCAAATACCGTTTACTAATATCTTCTACACGTTTCAACGATATATTCTGAACGTTTTGCTTGCGACGAAATAACGAATGCGAATGGTTTGTTGAAATAAACGAAGCCTCGTTATAATATGTCGCTATCAACTGTTACCAAGGCGCCACGGTGGTCACCCGTGACCACCAATAAGATAAACGGTTCATTGGTGAAGAATATTGTCCTACATCATCAATTTATCATTATTTTGCCATTATATGCTTTGAATAATAAAAATACTTCCGTGGCGTCCCGAGCGAAACATGTGATTTCGGCGTGGCAGTCAAAGTGTTAATATAGAGAAGGAGAATTAAAGATCTAAGTATCTCACATGAACTATAAAAGGTTGATACTATTAAAATAAAATGTATAAAACCTAATAAAAAGATGTAACCGGAAAACAAGTCTATGTTCAAATACTTGATGTAGTCATTATATACATATATCATCATACTTACACATAGGTCGAAATCAATAATTCTAGCGTTAAACACCTTTTTCCCTCGCAATATCTTCTTTTACTGACCGTTCTATTCATTCCACGTGGGCCTTGAAACACCCCTTCGGTAGCATCCAAGGACACCCATTCCTCTTTAATTCCCTGTTTCAATTCCCCAGCGGAGAGACTTTCGATCTTTTCCTCCATGGTAAGTCAACGAACCCGCAATTTGTTCGTTTCCTTACGTCAAAGTCGCGTGGTCCGCGCGACAAACACGTTGCGTGCTTTGGTTGTCGCGTGCATCGGTCGCTGGTACGGATCGATAAGCGCGACAACGAGGCGGTCGAAGCGGGCCGTGTATCGCCGCGTCGCTTGCGAAAGAGGAAATAAAAGCGTTTAGAGGCGGAGGCGGAGGATGGAGGAGGCTGAGTAAAGCAAATACGAGCAAAAACGAGCGGCCAGGGACGAATAAACGAGCGTTGCCTGGCTGGCGGCGTTGCAATGACAACAAATTGTATTCGAAAACAAAGTACGCGTAATTGCGAGCGAGCCTCCTCCGCCAGGCAGACGAGCCTGGCCCTGGCACGCATCGTCGTCGTGACTTTTTTGTAACGAACCGACCCACAGTCTCTCTCCTTCTCTCTCTCTTTCTCTCTCTGTCTTCTTTCTCTAAGGCTAGTCGCGAATGCTCATCACGTAAGGGGATTGGCTAGCTCATTAGAAGCTAACTACGAGCATCCTCTAACCGGAGGTCTCTCTACACCTTGCACGCTCGAGCTGTGTGCTGTATGCCACCCCGCTTTCAAATTCACGCTGTGGCTTTCGTAGACACGTACTACACACGAGCGTTGTGGGACATTCGTTCTACCGGAAGTTAGCCAGTGTTTGTTTGGTGGAAAGTATAGACTGCGTAGAATTGCAGTAATATAGTGATGATGATGATGATGATCGGTTTGGGATTGTTGGCGATTATACGTTTGTAAGTGGAATTGGAGAATGATGGCCAGGCTCTGTTTGATTTCTGGACAGAGGGTAATAGAAATTTAGAGTGGCAGCCAGGGATTAATGGATTTCTTGGGTCGTTCCTAAAATTCGAATATTCTGCTATATTTTACATATTATACATATGTTTGATGAAATTTGAAAAGAATTATTTATTACATCACGATGAGAGATAGGTGGAGAATAGTAAACTCATTAAGGATTTACAGCATCTTATTCATATTCTGATCTTTGCAAGATCTTTTATTTTTACATATCTAGAAATCTTGAAATCTGGAAAAGCAATTTCTAGAAAAGGAATCGAGAGTAGAAGCTGCACGATAAATAGTAGAAAGTAATATTCTTTCTAATTCTAGTTGACTTAATGGTAAACTAATGGAAGTAAATTGTTGGAAAATCAGTTCGAACTACGAATTTTTAAATAAAAGATTAATCACAAGGAAAGTTACTCGTAGAAAAAAGCTAATAATGCAAAGTACCTAGAAAATAAATATTATATATATAAGATATAACAGTTATGGACTTTGAAAGAACCTCGTCCCTATTATCAACTAAAATTAAAAACATCGAGAGTAAAGTTAAATAGATTCCAGGAAAATGAATTTTTAGAATTTAATTTGTAGTCGTTCGACCAAAATCCACTGGAGCAACCGCGTTTTAGTAGCTTTCCCTTACAAGCCAAGTTGTCAGTTGAGAATTCAGTTATTTAATGAGATTAATCAGCAACCTTTGAAGAAGTTACTGTTCGGAGAGATCAACATTGAATAATCTGGTTTCAGGGAGATCAGAAGTTGGTCAGATTTTAATCAGCGTTGACGGAGTTTATATTGCGAAATAATGAAACCTAGAAAATTTATTTAGCGCCCAATCAGTGAGTCACCCTTTCGAATTCCACTGAAAAATATGCCAATTACGATAATTATTAATTATTTATAGATTTCGTGAATTTTTAATCATTCGTCGTTACTTTTTTATTATTATTATTTTTAGATTTGTGAAATTATTGAGCTACTTCTATGTTCATTGTTCAGTCTCCTAACATCTTTTACTTTTAAATAAGTCACTCAAAACTAATGTGATCAACTTCATTTTCTAAACATTAGTCTAATTTTAGCGTCAGAATTCAAATATGATCAGTGCTTTATTTTCCAGAGAACAATTAAGCACGATGGAATGGATACTTGTAGCTGAAATATCTACTGTGTAAAACATTTTGTAATTAATAAGCCATGTCATAGTACCTAAAGTACCTTTAAATCTTGAAATTCAGAAACATACACCAAGACGTAACATATCACCAGGATAGATGGACAAATTCTTCAGCACAGTCTTTTCATCCCCGAGATAAAGATGTCTCGCCATAAACATGTCTCCGAAAAGATATAACCACATTTTCTTTTCAAGGTATAGCTACATTTTATTTCATCGTGTCATCCACATTCTTTAGCAACAAATTCAAGTTCACCACCAAATCATCGTTAAAAGCACATGCAAAATCCACGGAAACAAAAGGATTGTAATATTATCGCACCAACGATTGTTGAGAATTGTGGATCTTAATCGCCGAAATAAATGTATAGGAACACTTAGATTACACTTACAATTGATATCAAAATAGTTTCAGATTTGTTTGATATGTGATTTACAAGATATCCGTCGATACACATTTGCACGCGTCTCAGTACTCTCTTTGTCTCACCATCTTTTTTACCACGCTACTGTCACGTAGGAGACACAAGAAATTACGAAAATGATAGATCGTCGGTGATCTCCTCGCGTCACAGTTTCACAAATAAGGTGAAGAAATTGAACTTTGTATATGGTAATAGAATTTATTATGCAAATCCAACAGAGTGACGGTTCAAAGTGTTACAACACACTGATCTCGAGCGCTAGTTTGGAAGGGTTTTTATACCTGAGGTTTTAGTCCCTCTGGAGGGGTTGTCGTCTGGTGTATATAAGAGGCGGCTATTCCGTTGCTGTTTGGCTATTGTTTAGATAGCTGTGACATGCACGATGCCTATCCTATTAATTCTTCTGAGCATGTGACCTTCTGGTGTGTGTGACACTACCAACGGAACAGTTGCACTCTTCTGTTTTATGAGACGCTGTGCACGCACATACTTCCACACACCCATACTCATATATGTGTGTCACTACTACGCGGCTAATCTAGTGTAACACACAAAATTACACATATCATAATAGCCATAATTTCAGCGTCAATTAGCCAAGTTTAGGTATGTTTGACGAATTTTAAAACTCGATCTTTTCGTAAACTATGCGTCGAATGAAAAAATGTTATTCTACGTTTTCATCATCAATTTCCTCCTGCACGCTTGTACATGTTATTTCCTCGGATCTTGTATATTAAAGCACATCTCGAAGCGTATTGAATTCCATTCGCGATGCTTCTTCACGGTTCACAACCCCACGTTCCCACGGACAAGGAAGCCCCTTTGTTGCAAATTGGAGAA
The DNA here is from genome assembly GCF_014825855.1 of Bombus pyrosoma. NCBI lineage: Eukaryota > Metazoa > Arthropoda > Insecta > Hymenoptera > Apidae > Bombus > Bombus pyrosoma. Next base: position 7,630,735 of record NC_057777.1, on the reverse strand, counting down.
AATTTACGAGTCTCGCGACGATTTCACCAATTGTACCCTCCTATTGATACGTTCTGCCTAAGTGCATCCCTGAAATTCTTATCTGGACGCGGGACTCCGCGTTATACGATATACATACATACGTATATATGTGTATGTATATATATACAAGTCGTACAGGGGGTGTGTATCGGTCGGATCGGGCCTTTATGAAGGCAAGTTGGGATAAGACTCCCAAGGGAGTTCCAACCCCAGAAGGGGATGATGTACTTGCCTTGAAACTGCTGATAGTATCCTGGGAATACGAGAGAGATGGTCGTTGAAAAGCGACTCGGCTTCAACGTTGATTCGTTGAGGTCCACTGGTTCAAAGCTTTTTGTATTATAGGCCAGCTTCTTTTTCGCGAATTTATTTGCACACTTTATCGATATGAGGGTTCGCTGTATCGTTGCTCCTCGACGCGTTGTGGATTTCAGTTTGATTCGAGATCAGGTTATTTTAGGGTTGAAACGGAGGATACGCGGATAATTTGGATTTATAGGATGTTAAATCTTAATTTGGCTTTCTGGAATGTTAATGGCGTAAGTGGTGGTGTTAAGTGTGATTTGTGCCACTGACCTTGTTTCAATTTGATCGTGTTTTATTTGGAAATTAAGTATATTTTCAGTCAATCAAAATTAACGTACACCCTTTTTCTGACTTCGTTTCATCCGTTTTCATTGTGTGTCTAATGTCAAAAAATCGGTCGTAAGAATTCAAAGAATTATATCGTCGATCATATGCATTAGGACACATATTCGTTACATTAAGCACATTCGGAAAATTCTGACAAATTTTACTTCATATTATACTGCAGATACGATGCAAATAAAATTACAGATTTATAATAAAATAACCAACAATTTAAACCAAATATCAGAACCTGTCTTGATACGATGATTAGATCAACGGTGTGTATTCGTTAACGAATAAATAGTCTCTATCGTAAAACTTTTGTGTAGGGTCGCATGTTGACACGATTTCACCAGAAACCTCCGAAAGAAATTCAACTGAAAAAGACCATTTTGAAAAAACACAAAGAACACAGAAAACGGAAAAATAGCGGTAGGAGTTTAAGCTGTCTCTGGGGGGTGGTGGCAGGTATGGGATTGAAAGCGGATCGAGTACAGCGGCAAATTAACGGTGGCCAATAAAGCAACGAGGCGACCTCCGTTCCGGCCAATCTACTAGTGGCTAGATTCAAATCCGCCTCCGGCGTTTCGGTCGATGATTAAATTTCGCCTACAGCCGCTGTCGAATATTAGTCCCGGTACACCGCGGCGGCCTCCCGTTGTTCCTCTTGAGAGCCATCATCGACACGGTGGCGCACGTTGCGATCGTAAATTCCCCCGGTTGCCGCTGAGATGCGATACGACGAGCCAGAAATTGAGGTAGGTCTCTGGCAGGGTAGAGAAAGGGCCACAATCGATTGATTGATTTTTCTGGGGCAAATGTTCGAGGAGGAAGAAGGTTGGAGTAGATTGTTGGGTATAATGTAGCATATAAAATATATATATCTGAATCCAATAAACTTTCCACCGTCTTATATATATATACAGGGTGGCCAAGGTAAATGGGATGATGTAAATGTCAAACGTATTTATTGCTACATGAAAGAAATCTGAAGAAAAAGCTACACTGTATTATTACATTTAAAGTATTATATTTAAAGAATTTTAAGAAATATTACAGAAGTATATAATAGAGTTCATGTATTATACTATCTTCTTTACTTATCATAGCTTTATACTCAATATTATTTATAGTTCTTTTAGATATCGCTAGCCGTATATAAAGTGAAGAATTGATCTGGTCGAAAATGTTTGCACAGCACCGTATAACGGTGAAAATATATAGTTCTTTCTCATGGTCATCCTTTTTACGAGATTCGAAGGTATGCCTCTGTAACTCTTTCAAATAATCCTTATAAATTTTTTACGTGTGTTTCGAATCGTTATCTCGTACACGTGTAAACCTCTGGTTGATTAATTAATTTTTTAATAATCTAGACGGATTACTACGTTCTCTATGAAAGCAGCAAGCGTCGTAATACTTGTGAACAAGACTGTATATGATGTTTTGTATGGACTTACTTTAATGGTAGATAAACAGTAAGTAAAAGAGTTCATACGAACGTGTGTCCTATCTTCTTTCCTTTTTCCTGGGTTATAACCATTTTTGTACTGTAATAAGGTGCAATTCCAGTTGGTTGCGTCTGCAGGAAATGACTCGAAACGGTTATCTCTGGCTTGAATGCAAATCCGCGGTCGTTGTGTTGTAGAATTTTTCAAACTTTCAGCAATTTCAAATATAGTGCAACCAGAACATTTCTTCCAAATGAAATAAAAATCGGATCGAAGATACAGAAGATACAAACAAAACGGAAGACAGAAGGAACGAAGGGTAATATAGGAGAAGAATATTAGGGAAATCTCGAGACTATGAAAATAGGAAAGGTGGGAGGTCCAAAGGAAGTTGGAACGAAAGGAAGGCACGTACTTGCTTTTGCATATATTCCAAGGGAGGATTCCCTTTATGGGGCACAATGCATCCTGTGCACGATGTCTCAACGGGGGGGAGACGCAGGCTGTAGAGCATGACGCAGTCCAGCATTATATGAATCCCTGAAATTATGGGAATCCATGTAGGTACGCAATAAAGTCCGTTGTCCGTGTGTACACGCCCTACGATGTCCCCTTCCGCGTAGAACGATTCGTTTCCAAAATTATATCCCGTGCATGCCATGAAGTTCAATGAAAATCGCTACCATCGGAAACGATCAGGTGCATCTGCTTGACTCTCGGTACTTTTGCTCTTAAAATACAATATGTCATAACGTAGAAGCTCTACGGCTGTTGTATTATATTAGCTACGTTTACAATATACTATCATGTAAAGAGTTTCGCAAGTATTTATCTATTTACACTACCGCTATAAAAATATTTGAATACTTGCTTATTTTTTACAAGATATGTATTAATTACAAAATTACAAATAGCAATGATTTGGTTTTTCATAATCATCGTACTTGCGCGCTATAATATATCATAACCCGACTTAATTGATTTTCGAAAGCCAATATATAGTAATAAAACCGACGCTTGTAATTGTCGTATCTTACGCAACTCTCTCGTTACTCGTTTTCAGACGACTTTTGAATTTTTGCATTTTAAGACACATTAAGAAGGCTATTCTAATCCCCTGACGTTAATACAAACAGAGATATTTAAGCAGCAAGTGTATATATTATATATTAGTATTAGATATGTCGGAGATGAAAGGACACGGGAGCCTTCCCTTTGGAATTTTGGCAAAATCCTCTAATACTTTAGCCTAGATTCTATCATAGCCGTAATTAAGCAATTGTTGTCATTCAATCTGATTGTATTTGTTCGAGATTTGCAATAGTGGGATTGGGCTCGAGGTGACACAACTGGTCGCCGAACGTAGCCACGGTCACGGGATGGATGTTTTGCCTGACGGAGTTGTGGAGTGGTTGTATGGTTCTCCCTAGAAATATAGTTGTAGCGGCATACGGCCTCGAGAACAAATCTAGCCACGTGTGATTTTGCCTCGGAGGTGTCAATATAATGGGACACACGTTGTATTAATAATTAATCTCCAGGCAGAAACTGCCTAGCAACGGCGATTGGAACTTTTTCGATGCTTCCAACCAGCATATAACAAACGAACGCAATCGTAAAGAGAGGAAAATCTTCATCGGTCTATTATTCGTGCGATCGCCTTGGAAAGTTACATACCGAACAGTATATACCGAGCGTCCCAGCAAACGTATTTTGTGCTTCAAAGTATTCTACGTTTAGTAAAGAGTTATCCCGTTGACCGTGGGTTCGTTATTGAACCTAAGAACATTGTCAATAACATCTCGCGTGTGTAAACACCACGGTTATTCGTCAAACTTTGTAAAAAGTCATATTTACACCTGTAAATATAATCTCTGTTGTGAAAAACGATGGTTATTTCAAATGTAGAATTGTTACGCGCCCTCAATTCTAACGATAACCCGACAGATATATATGTATACTACAGTAGACAGTATACAGTATGTTGCACGACGCATCGTGCACTGTCGATCGATTTCCAAGAGAGTATTATATTGTCGATAACCACTATCATAAATGTGTCATCAGCGTTTAGACTCGATAGCGGGTTTGACTGGTGATACGAGCGCGGTTCTTGGAATTGCGAATGTTATAGTTTCGGGGTGCCGCACGAACCCGACGCTCTTTGTTGTTGTCTGCCGCTGAGGATTGCGTGCATGGGGCCGATGACTCGCGAACACTCGGGGTCACGGTGCCTCGTGGCACGTAACAAGCGATAAGGGTTTTCTGGAAGGATCTGGTCACGGAGTGGGGAAGGTGATGAATGATGAACCCTCTGGCAAGAAGACTGGCAATGAGTCAAAAACCTCAACAGCAACACTCAACACTTGGCCTAGAATCTTCGCGAGTTCGAGATCGCCGAAGATCGATGCTATTATCTAACAAGTAAATATTGAAGTAAATTGTTGTCATATTTTGTAATGTGTAATATAGATTTATATCCTGTTGATTTTATAAAAAGATAGTAAGTGTAACTTCTAACTCAAAAATCAACTATTTTTGTTTAAAGTTAGAAGGGGTCTTCTCTTACTGTTTTCTTTTTTTTTTTTTTTCTTCAGGATCTAAAACAGCTGAAAAGGAAGCAGACAGAGTGTATAATTTTAAACACATTTATCTCGAAATTTATTCTCACGTTAACCTCTTTTTATCAAAGCGTGTATTATATCACATATTATATTGTCAAAAGTAATTTACTTTATTTTTTCACTACCTAGATTAATATTTCTATTTGTGACTGCTTTTATCGTGTTAGATAGTAAAGAATTCATAATAAAATAGAGGCTGATAAAGAACACACTCTGGATATTTTTATCAATCGATTTATCTTTGATTACATTAAGAAACGATTTGGGGAATTTATAACAACAGCGTTCTGATAACAAGAATCCATCAAGAACATGAAAGCGCGCCCCAAGTATCTGAAGCTTTCACTTTGTATTTATGGGTTTCCCAGTGGCACGTGTTTTAGCTACGATTGCTATCCTTTCTCCATTATTCACTGAAAATACGTATTCTAGTAGATTAGATTCTTTCGAAAGCCTGTTTTAAATTCCTTTTACAACTATAAAGTGGAATACAGAGTCAATAAAATAGATCTATTCCTTTCCAATTCGTTAAAAATGTATCTTCGATAATTCGAAATTGGATACAAGTTTCGAGATTTAATTTAATTTAATTGTTAAATTAAAATCAAATGTTAGAATTAATTGGTTTAAAATACGAAACTTAGGAGAACTTTATATCAAATTAAACTGTAGTTATTGAATTAAATTTTAATTGAATCAAAAACTTCATTGAAGATTTGTAAAAAATAAAAAATTCAAATTAAATTAAGATCGACTTTAATATGTAATTTCAATTTGATAACTACCTAATTAGAAGTAGAAATTTCGAAATATCAATTAATTATATGTCAAATTAAAATTAGATTAAAAGTAGACTTGATTCTTTCCCTAATTTAAGATTTAGTAGACTAAAGACTTAAATTAAAATTCAAGCAAGTTAAGATTTAGTTTGTGCTACATTTATGGTGAAATTTAGCGTAGATTAAATCTGAGCATGATTTGGGTAGTTTTAGATAATGTACAGAGTTTGATTCAAGTTGAATTTCACTAGGTCAAGGTTAAGATTTAAGCTCAAACTAGTTCTGTATTAAATTTGCATCGTATTTTGTCGATACTTAGCTTCGAGTTATGTTGAACTTAGACCCAGATCTATAGAAATCGGAACTAGGCCAAAACTACATCTTTTATGGATCTAGATTATGTTTGAATGCAGTTTTTATCGATTTGAAGATCTAGAATCAGGTTCAAATTTAATATTACCTAACTCGAAGCTAGATTCTAAGTTACAATTAGATTTGAAGATAGATTATGAATCCTAATTCAAATCATGGGAAATTATTCACATGAATTCTAATTCAATAGATTTGAAGATAGATTATGAATTCTAATTCAAATTCAACTGCACTTCGTAATTTGAAATTCAAATTGGATTCGGAATAATTCTTAATCAAAGATATAAATCAAACATAGGATTTCAGCACTACGTCAATCTCACTGGCTGATTCATAATTTAACATACTTTAATACGATTGATTCAACATTTTTTCCAATAATATTATTGATTTATAACGGTAGATTTTTGCGATTCAATATGCAACATTTATTTAACCATTGGGTATTAAAAATTCTAATGCAAGTGGACGCGTTCGATATTTCAAATTATTATTCAGGCTGCATATATATTGCATTAAATACTAATATCGTAGCAATCTTAACTTCGTACTATTTATTTCAAAACCACAAAAATTTATATTTAAAATATAATACACATAAAATTTAAAAATATAATACACACAATACTTTACGGAATATTTATTTAAACATTCGATAAGAATTTGTTTTGTTTTATGCAAACAAATTTTGAACATTTCCTATCTTTAACGTACGTATACTTGTCCATTTCATTTAAATTATTATCTCGCCTATATCTAAAAATTACATTAAATACTAATATTTTATTCGACATAGGATTTTCTTTAAGTTGCACAAAAAATTTCTACTATTCCCCATTTTTAACGCCTGTGGACGTGTTCAGTATTTCCCTGAAATTTCTCTGCAGTTCTGCATCGCGATATGTACAATAAAAACCGGCCAGTCCACTTCTAATATCGCATATGAATGGCTGCCAGGAGGGGGATGAGGGTTGTACGGAAAGACAGATCGACCTTTCTCCGCTTGAAAAACCGACGCATTCAATACGTGGCTCTGGCCAGAGATAAAAACCATTAAATGCCTTTCTCGATATTTGTTTGACTCGATTAACTTATCGATGGCGACTGGTAAAAGTGTTCCGGCTTGTCAATGCGCGACGATATTTCAACGTGATATCGCGTTAGGAGATTTCCTCTTTTCTACCTCTGCCTTCTGATCCCTCCAACACGATTCGAATCCTATCGGGTGGAATTGTTCGTCCGACTTCGTTTTGTAACACGCTTCGATCGGCTTTCCAATTAGTCGATCCGATATCGATTCTGGACGCTATTGACATTCGAGAAAGGATCCAGGAAAATTGATCTTGATTGAAGCTACGAATCTCATTGAGTCTCTTTCATTAAATACCGATATTATTTTTAATTACTTGATTGATGAATAGACATCTTATTACCCTTATTCTTCGGTCCTTCGATTGCAACGAAACGATTTTATTTGAACACTGCTATCATAGTAAGCAGTATAGGTTGTAAAAGTTTGATGCAAAATTAGCATTTATTATGGTAACCTTTGACATGGTAAACGAACCTTTTCGTAACACGTCGAAATTGTACGTCGATCTATGATCCACAAATCTGAGTTTTATATTAAAATGGGAAAAATTATATCCAACATTTATTAGAACAAATGTAGAGAATTATACTATGTTTGCGTGTGTGAAATAGTCTATTAGGTTGTCCGAAAAGTGTCTTTCTTTTACAGACCCGTCTTTTACAACGACGCATCTTTATACAAACATGAAACCTAATCTGTCAAACATTGTGATTTTTATCTTGATAAAACAAAATGGACCATATGTAATTCGATAAAATAATATAAAACGGAAAATGTGCATTCGTTATTTCCATCTATTATTATTATATCTATTATTCTATTATTATTATAATTATAAAACGAAAGAAACTTTTCGGACGACCTAATATGTTGATATGTAATAAATAAAATAATCTTGCGTTTGCAACTTTACTAACGCATTTCTAAACTTAAATCAATTCTTCTGCTTGCATTTAATGTATTGCAAAGAGATTGCATTTACGACGTCAAATGTCCATAAATAACAAAAGTTTATATCGACGAGATATGTTTTCTTCGACGAAAGAAACTTTAAAACGTATTATTTCGTTATAATTTTGTAAATACTCAAGTCTTGCAGCTTTCCGTAAACACGTTATATACTTAACAAATTACTGTTTATCTCTTCGTAAATCTATAGTGTCCAATACTTTCTCCGCGATTTTTCCCGACCAAATACATTTTTTCAACTACTATTTCTTTCATTCGCTCACTGTTCTCTGCTTAATAATAAGCGGAAATTCCGATTATTTATTTTTTTCTGCTGCGTTTGATCAAAGACTCGTTGTCGGGGACAATGCGCTTGAAATTAAAAGTATACACGAGGAAACTATACTGTTGAAACAGTCTCTTTCCATGAAATCGTCGCGATTGATGATCTGAAAATGTGCACGCGGATAGTTATGGCTAGATCACAACGAACGACCGGCCGTATGGCGCGTTTCTAGCCAGTCTGTCGGGAAAATCGTGATTTGCGGGCAACATATGTTCGAGATTCGGCCGCCGTGCGGGGTTAATCGAATCACTATGACAAAACGATTAATCTCATTTAGTGCGGCGCGACGGGAGCGAATGGTAGGAATGAGGGCAAGGATGGATGGGGTGTTTAAAGGGGAGAGAGTAGGAGGTGAGAAAACCAAAAATTGTGATAGTGAAAGAAAATGAAGAGAAATTTTGGAAGGGGTTGGGTCTTTGAGGGAAAGTACAGGTGAAGAGAGATGATGGATAAAAGTCTTGATAAGATGCAGAAGTTCGTAGAAAGGGTACAAAGTAAAGTGAAGAATTGCTGATTTGGAAAAAATGGTACTTATGAGATGATTGAATAGGAAATGATGTTGTGAGTTTGTGTAAAATGTTGTATAAATGTTGAACGAAGGAAGAAGATTCGCGTAAGGATACTAGCAAAATGAAGAATAAGAGATTGTTTAACAGTAGAATTACCGATAGTTAACACGAAGCTATTTCTACCAAAACCAGTCAAAATGACTGGTGTTTAAAAAATACCTAATAATAGAATATTTTTATATTTATTGATTTATTACTTTCTTACAGAAGCAATTCCATGTTATGTAGTACATTTTTGGTATTACTAATCCATCCCGGGCCATGATCCCTAAATGAGGGTTGACACATTTATAAAATTGTATAACCAGACATTTTGATTGGTGTGGTATTGCTAGTGTTAGCATCTAGCGATTTAGCGATCGATCCGGAATTTTCCTGATAACCGATATCATCATATCGAATGATACGCGATAAAAATTTTAAAAACGTGTGGGAAGTTGTACAAAACGAGGAAACTGGTTAATTGGGTTTTGATAAACAAATTGCAGCACCCTTTTACACTTTGACAAGTACCAGTCATTTTCACTGGTATTGGTATAAGTAGTCTTGATATGAAATTATTTAGAATTTGAATACATAAAAAACAAAATAAAATTCATTATATTATTCTTTTAGTCATCGTTGCGAAAGTCATTACATCGTTGCAGAAAAAAATATAACATGAAGTAGGAATTTTAAGATAAAATTGTAAAACTAGTCAATTTGAATGATATGGTAGTTCTAGCGTTAAATAAAACGTGTATCGAGTTTGTGAGAAAGATGTAGAGTAGAATGAAAAATTGGTGTTTTGGAAAAATGATAGGTATTGTCAAAAATGGGAGAAAGAGAAATAACGTTTCGGAGTAGGAAAGTACGAATGGAATTATGAATAAAATATAGTTTAAATAAAATGTACATTGAGTTCGTGAAGACAACTAAGATCCTTAATATCTCGTTGTCAGCAACCTAAAATACATGAACCATTCTAGATGAGAATATTCTAAAAGAAATTAAAGCTTCTAGACTTAACAGAAACATAAATGCATACACGAATGGTTCTAAATTAAAACGTACTGAACGATCACACAAAGACATAAAGATATTCTACAGCTAGAAATTCTAACTGAAAGCCCTTTAGACATCTCGTTAAATCTATCTCCGATAATCGAAAGAACCTGGTCGTCTCATTCTTCTCCATTTCGATTCAAGAAACACGAAGCAGGAGAATCATCTCGAGAAGTCCAGGAGGCATTTGAAAGATGCAGAAAAACAGTGAAACGCTTTCGTTTAGTCGCGAACCTTCAATTAACCCCGCTCTGAGTTCCGTTGCAAGGGTGGAAATAATTAAAGCTGACGAAAGAGATAGAGGCAGAGCGGTCGTTCTGGCGAGCATTCAATTCCGGTTCCGTTCTTTCCGGGATTAGGGCCGCGTGTAACCTCGGGGCCGGATTGAATCCTCGAGCACCGTTTCGTCCGCGCCTCTTTCGTCGATCAATCAGCCCGGCCAGAGTAGGGAACACGTGTCTATTCGGCACACGTACGAAGAAAGGAGGTAGCGGGGGCGGACACGCGGTCGAAAGGAGATAAATGGTCGGACAGATGGAGAAATGGAGGCGAATCGACGAAGAGGCAGGTGCGTGCCTCGTTGGAGACGGAAATATGAAGGAAACGCGATGGGCAACTCGGTGTAAAAGTCGCCAGATACGAGTGGTAGTGTTAAAGAGACGAGTTATTCGTAAGAGAAAAAGGGTAAACACGTAGAAATGTTAATGAAAAGATTTTAGAGAAAGAAAAGTGTCGTTTTAGTGGTGGTGAGTGATCGTGACGATAGTGAATTGCGTAGTAAAATTGAACATTAATTTCCATGCTAAGTGAGTCGAGTATAATTTCTTTTTATTATTTTAAGAAGGTAAGTTCGGTCGGCGAAGATTTCTTTGCATAGATAAATTAATATATCGAGGTGATATTTCGTACTAAAAAGTAGAATTTTATTGTTAATTACGTATTTAGATTTGCTGGGTCAAATATCTGTTAATTATTTTTAGACGTTGACGCCTTGCTGTCGCATTATAATTGTTTAACACTTCTACTTTTCTCATTTCTTTTTCACGTTTATATGAGACATCTTTTCTTCAGATATCTTTTTCCTGGATTTTGAAATACTTTATTTTCTTAGAGGTACAGAGAATCAATAACTAGTGAAATTTAGATACATTGGATATTAAAACATATTCACATTTGCTATGTTTTATTAATAGCTTTCATAACTGAAAGAGGAATTCTTATTGCAGGTCTACTTTCACCAGGCCAAATATATCTATAAACATTATGTCTTCTAATGTTCCCATCAAGCAAAATTTCTTCTCTCACAAATAGAGATTTTATCATAGGCAAGCAATAAACTTATTAAATGAAATAATGAAATTCGTAAATCTCAATTACTCCAATCTATCTCGTATAATGCTACCAAATTTTATTATTTTCAGATTAGATCAAAATAATTCAATGGAACGTAAATGTCCACACACGGGTATATCGTTCCATTTAACATCTATTTAACATTATTTACAAATTCATATCCACTGACAAATAATATTCGATTACAAATTCAATATTATTGCAAAAATTCCATTTTATTCTATGATAATTTGATTTTTCACGCTTTGCACGAAAGAAATTTTATTTCTGGTGTAGAAATAAAGTAAATTTTAATTAAACATGAAAAAATAAATAAAGAGAAAACTGAACAGCTAAAATAAAATATAAGTACATACTTACGTATCCTGGAACAGAGAGATTCGAATGGACAGATAGACGAAGGAGGCTAGTTAATTAGAGACAGAGACAGCACAGGGAGAAATAAATAAGGCGGGTAGTAAGGGTGATAGAGATCGAAGGGGTGAAACGGGGAGAAAGGAATATTGCGAATCCTTCGCCGGCGTCACGTACAAACGTCCTTTTGAAAACCAACCCCTTCCCATGGCCGCTCGTTCGAACGCCTCGAGAAGGCAATCGTTCTCCTCTTTCTTTCCGCCTCGGATCCTTCGACGCGTGACTCGATTGTTCTTTCACGATCGACCGGGACACGTCCGCGCGTCGCTGTAAATTTTTACTTGTCCGTCCGTCCGTGCCATTCGTTCGCTTTCTCTATCTCCGATAAAACCGCGCGAATGGAGATGAACATTTTTAGGAGCTACGATTACGAGGATTTTTCGAGCCAAGGAATTACACGTCCTCGCTACAGACGTCCTTCTTTCGTTGGAAATTCCAAGATGCCGCGATGTTCGCCGTCTGTAATGAAAGTAAATCGAGAGGTAGTGAATCACTGGCGTGGAAATTTAGTTATCGAAGTCTGATCAAGTGAAATGGAAAATAGGGGATTTCAAAGAAAAAGGGAAAGACGATTTTGCCGAAATACTTATGTGGCAATCTGTAAAAATGAACTTCGGAAAATAATCAGTAACGAATTTTTTAATAACGCTGTAATACATTTTTTAAATCTTGTAGATAGCTGTAAAATAACGCCTTATTTAAGCTTGATATTTACACTTGACAGCAAACGTTTTCTGTTACCTTATGATATAGCGAAAGCATTAAACAGCTAGAGAAATACCCATTTCGAGTTATAGTTGATCGATACACTTCGTTATATCTCCGCAATCAAATAAGTAGAATATCAGAGCTTGTAGACCCTAGATGCTCTGGTGACCTATTATTACAGGAAAAAAAATGCCGTAGGTATCGTGGTAATTTTTCCCTTGTTATACGCTGCAATTTGTCAAGGGTCGAAGCTTGTTGGCTGCAATTTATTTTGCGATAGTCGTAAACAATCGTGTCCCTCGCGGTCTTAAAACAATTTCAAGTAAAACCCCCCTTGAACTTACTCTATTAAGACGAACTGGTAGAATTTCTTTTGATAAAACAACTTCCTCTAACGATTTCTCACTGAAGCTTCTGAAGATTTCTTCTTATTCAATTACAAATCAGCCCATTTTACAAGACAAAAAGATACAGCTGTTTTACTTGAAACTTTAATATTATTACAAAAACGTTAATTTCTTTGAAATTGAAAGATCCTCATAGGACATAGTACCTCGTAGTATCAGAATATATGTCAAAAGATATTAAATAAATATTAAATACTATCTTTTATTAACCATTATACATTATCAAAAAAAAAAGGAAGGACAAATAATTTATTTTTAGTGGGACATCGCTAACAGGTATTCTACTTGATCTCTCGTAAGACGCCGAAAAGAGTGTCTTCTAATCAATTTCCAGGCGGTTTTGGGGCACGCAACGATTCCTGTTCATGTCCTTTCCCCTGCACAACGTTCAATTACCAGAGGGACGATCACCTTTTCGGACGGGAAGTGGCTCGTTATCACGGTCATTACGAGGCACCGTGATTACCTGACATTACATCGTTCGAGGTAGATCGATTTAGGTTGGCAGGCGTGGCCAACGTGCCTTGCGATCTGTTCAGCCCAAGGATCGAAGGAGATCCATTGAACGCTCGAGGATCGATGAAATTGCACGGAGTCAGGTGTTTCTCGATGCTCGTTTTTTTGCACCGGTCTTCGATGTTCATATCGATCGTTTTCACTGCAATCGGGAATCGCTTTGATTACGGGACATCCGCTGGGATTAACATCGAATTTTTGCTGACGTAACAACGTGCTTTACTTTCTGATAGCTTGCTCGAAGGCTTCGCGAAGGTTTCGAGTGTTGTTCGAGTAGTAGTTTCCAGACTGTTTCGAAAAGTTCCAAGCGAATGGGGATTTTGCTACGAGTTCGAGTACTTCGAAAGCGGAAGTTGGATTTTATTGGCAGAGTGACGCGAGTATTTTATGATATATTGTGAGTGGTATACAGTACGAGTTAAAAGCCTGGAATTTACGCGTTGCGCGAGATTGATGAAACCAAAAGAGACAGTTCGGTATTCGGCGTTATCTTAGCAAAGATTTTCGTTGAAAAATTTGTCGGGCTAAAAATTTGAACGAGGCTTGATCAGCCATTAATTCAAAATTTCCTAAAACTTTCCTAAGAGTAGCGTACGAAGGACGAAGAAAACGTAATACAACGAGAAAGTACTGTTTGTTTAAAATGGACGTACCATCGTTCTCTAAATTTACATTTTCAACGTTACGCAAGCTGTCTGGTCGCACGTACGCGTTCCCAAAGCCGAACACAACCGTCCACGTTGACGGAGATCGATTTAACACTCCAGTCGAACAAGGGCTCGTTTGAGTTCGCGGAACTTGCGAAAGTTCTCAACACTGCACGATCCGAGCTCGATGAAATAAACATCAGTTCTTTTGACTGCGAGCCTGTTAAAGCAGCGTCGATTTTAGAACGATGTCGTCGGTACAAGGGACCGATGCAATAATACAAATTAAACATTGTTTCATATTCCTTCGATCATTCGACTCAAAGATAAACATTTAACTGGAAGCCACAGATTGGAAATTATCGCGATATTAATTGCAATTTTAATAGAAATACATTTTACGAGAGAAACGTAATTATTAGTTTTTTTACGGAGAAAAAATAGTTACCAACTTTTTTGATATTGAATTGAAACTTTGAGAATTTCACGAGCAAGAGGTGGTTTATATATGCAACTATTAAAATTATTTTTTTTTTTTATAAAAATAAAATAGTTAGCTTAAGGAGGTGATAGTTAGAGTTACTTCTCTTAAGAAATTTATAGTTTCTTAAGTCTGTGCACGATACGAATCTTCTGCGAAACAGCTGCTACCAGAAACTTTCATCCATTTTTTACTTATAAAATATTTAATCGCAGATAGAATCCACAACGAAAAAATGGTCAGCACTCGCAAAGAAAGAGAAATACGTTGCGCACACGGGAAACACGGGCGGAAAGACGTATGCAACAGGAATGAAAATTGTTTCCGTCTTTATCGTCCTTCTTGTGTCATCTCCCGGCGTGTGCGAATAAGATCGTCGAGTTATGGACCGAGGAATTTCAGGAACTCGGAATTGCCGTCTCGTGTAGAATTCATAGAAGCGTAAAGCAAGTCGAGTGTTACATGTAATATTTACGGCGTCGAGAAAGCCAATGAAACTCGTGCCAGTGAGAATAAAAATGGCACCACCACTGTCGTCTCTTTCCTGGATGCACCAGAAAAAAATGTTAACGCAAAAGATGAACGAATCTCGTTAAATGGCAGTACACGATGAGTCGGTGAATTTTTAATAGGTATTTAAATAAGAATATTTTAGTGACTGATTTCACTTTTGATATTTGTATATTTTTAATTGGTTACAAAGTATTCGACCATGCGAGGTATTTGGTATATTTTCTGCAAAATTATAATACATGTTAGTACAGGAGAAGATAATTCGAAATAAAGTAAAATGTATAAAGAAAAATTGTGTACGAAAAACTGAGTATAAAGTACTTGGATGGTAAATATTTTTCTGGCCAGCTCTCCATGTGGTACTTTTCCCTTTTAACGTTTTAACTTCGTTTAATATTTTAATATTTCGTTTAATATATCGAATATCGAATTTATGAAGAAATCACTTTCAAATAACTAATAGTGAAGCTTTAATATATTTTATTTCCTCGTTGTAATCTCGTCGTTACATGGAAAAGTATAGAACTGACGAGTCGATTTTTGGAAATTCAAAGAAAGCTTAAAAAATCGACAAATTATTCCTTCCTATTTTCTTCTTTTCCTTTATAGAAAATTCGTTTATTGTAAATCAAAGATTGATAGAAGAAAAATAGATTTAGAATACTGTACATCTGTCTGTGAAGATACGATTAAAATAGATTTCCAGATTAAAAAGATCTTTGTTCCTTTCCGCAGTGCGTGTTAAAAAGCTATATTTCCAACTGAATTTTCTGAATTTTATTACCATCTCCGCGTTGGCAAGATCAACCACGCAACGGTATCAGAGAATTTAAGCGGCGTGGAAGATCCCCCGAGGACACAGATCACTCGATACACCGTAAAAGAGAAGAGAGAGATTAAAGGGGGTGGACGAGAGTCCTTGGCCGTAGTCCTCAATGCTCCTCGAACTCTTGGAAAAGGTTCTTTCTTTCTGTCAGTCCTTACGTTTCCAACGACAAAGAGCTTTCTAAGCGGATCTAAGCCCGTTCCATGTAATAGGTAGAATCTATGTGCACCCGTTTCCTATGTATACAGCTGTGTACGTGTAAGGGAATAAAAGGGAACACGTGAATATCTTCGTTGCTTGCGATAGTACGATGGTATTGTTAAGGTTGTAAATTTGATAAAGTAAAAGGAACATAATTATACAATAACGCTTTTCTGTTCTCTTTTTCGATAATGTATTTCTTTTTTTTTTTTTTTTGTAAAATATTAAGAATAAAATTATACGTTGTATTTCTGGTTTGTAATATAATATATAGGTAAGTGTTAGATGTGATTTTCGAAGAGGAAATTCTATCAGGTGAGACATTCTTTACATCGTAAATGGAACATTGGCATACATCGATCCTATATTTGTATAATCTGTTGTAACAATAAGGAGATGCATTAGGTGTGGCAAAAAGTTCTATCCGTTTATAGTATGAAAATGCTACAATCAGGAGAAAAGAATAGTTTTTAAAAGTATTGTCGATAACTGAAGAATTTAAATATAGAAGTTTAAAAAGAACATAACAACCGAGATCACGCGTCACTTTATCAGCAAGGAAGAAATAACAGAGATTGGTTGAGAAATTCCACGTCAGCCACCGTATTTTCCAGATTTAGTACCTTGCGACTATCTTTTATTCCTGGTTCTGCAAAACCTTTTCAACAGAAGAAAGTTTCATGAAGATGCTGATGTGAGAAAGGCACTGAATGAATTTTTGCCTTTCAAGAATGAGATTCCTTTTACCACAGAGAAATACACAAGCTGCCATTAAAATAGGAAGAAGTTAAAAAATAATAATGAAAATTATATTGTAAATTAAACTTTGATAAACATTATAAAAAATGTTTATTCTCTTCTGCTTCAAAAACGAGCAGAATTTTGTTTAATATTTACCAACAATTTTCAAAAACGAACAACATTAAAGCAACGCCACTGTAAAAAGGAATCCCAGAAAAGAATCACCCACAGTCTCCAGGACAACGAGAACGAATTTCTCGCTTGCGTTACGAAAGTCCAAGAAAAAGCACGTAACGGGTGAAAGAAAAGGAAAAGGAGAAGGGGATGAGGAAAAATAAGCAGAAGCTTACGGTATCACCGAAAGTAAGCGGGAATCCTTGTAGGAGTAATTAAAGGACGAGAAAGAAACATTTCATTCCCGAAAGGCTGCGTCCTTCCCTTTCGCCTAACTGAGTTTTAACGAAGGGAACCCACCCTACGTGTAACTCCTGCGGGGTCGTAATACGTCACATAAGGCTCATCCCTTAACAGACGTCTAATGGCTCACAAAGGAGCAAGGAGGGCTGATTACACAAGAAAAGGGGAAGTTTTATGTACATAGCGTGTATCTCGGCCAGCAGGCGAGGAAATAATAACAAGAACGGTCCGTGTTGATTGAGTTATGGTCACTCTGTGCACGATTTCTTCTTATAAATATTCTCATGGATATTCTCGTAGGACGTATTGCGATTTTATTTTCAATAATAGATCATCATCATCTCCCTCGATTAGCTTGTGACACGAATTTAAATCTACGGTGTACATGCGCAAGTGTTTTTACTAGAAAACATTTAAATTGCTGGAAATAGCAGCGTTGTAAATTTATAAAATTTCTATGAAAAGTTACGAATTAGTCGTCACTACTACTCTGGCAGTTGCAATGTCCAAGGAACAATGATCTATCGTAGGAATTCTACAGTAGAAAAACGACAGCAAAGCGATTCACTTTTCGACGATTGCGAGGCGACGTTCGCGGCACGTTAGCCCTGTCTTACCGGAAACGATGCTCAGCCCGCTCACGGAATTTATTATCGTCAGTGATTTTTCACTTGCTCGCCGGCTGGCCGCGAATAGAACAGCGAGAAGGAGCTCGATATCTCGGAATGAAATATTATTACCCGCCAGGGAGGGAGTTTCGCGGAACTGTTGGGAAACTTTGCGAAAAAGTAACGAGGAAAAGTGTCTGGCTCGCTTTCCTCCTAGCTACCCTTCTTATCACGTCTGGAATTTGGAATTTTACAATCCGTTATTTCTTGTATTATTGAAATACTTTGGTGGTAAAAAGTGGATTCATGGTATTTGACGTTCCGATATTAAACTATGTTTGAATTTCCTTCCGCCAGATTCTTATTTTTACTGAACTAGAATATCGTAAACTTTTGGAAATATTAATCTTTTTCTTTCTACTCTCCAAAGAAATATAATTTTTCTGCAATATAATTAAATGATTATAGATAGATTTATTTATCATTACAGCCTGGTAAAAGGATTTGAATTACACATTTTTCTGGCTTGCACTCACACATATGTGCAGAATTCTAATTTCGATTTTCTAGAATTAACAAAGTTATGTCTGTTTGAGGAATGCCGAACGATATTAAAATAATATGAAGAAAGCTTTAAATCTAAGCTTTCTAATATATTTGACCGATGCGAAATATCCAAATTTACGATGGCGCAAAATCCTCTAAAATTTAAGAATACCGTGAAATTTAAAGCTTGAAATATTAAACAAAGTAAGTAATAAAAATTTGAACAATGGAGGGTATAAAATTTTTGTAGTGGAAGTAAAAGAATTAATATTCTTCTATAGAACAGAGAAAAAATATTTATTGATCAATGATATAATTGTGAATATTTAAGATCCTTAAAGTTAGAATTTCGTGCTAATAATCAAGCCAATAAGAAGAATGCATAGTCGTAAATTGTTAGGAACAAGTTTCTAGGGGTTGCAAAGGGTTAAGAGGCGGCGTGAGTGCGAAAACGTGTTGAGAAAAATGAAGGTAATTTAGCTTTCCACGTAATTATTGCTAATAGATGCAGCCACGTTAATCCCATAAATTTTTTAAGAAGTACCCCTGTAATTGCTACTGGGCATGTTTTTCTTCCTGGTCGTAACGTTACAGAAGAGGAATTAGTTATATAATAGCTCCCTTTAAAAGTCTTAACATTTTTGTAAATCTTATTACATTTAATTTTATTGTCCAAGTTACATTCTCTATTGAAATCGATACAGTAATAAATTTCTTTCTTGCGTCGCTGTAAGAGATTGTAACTAAAATTTTGTTTAGAAAATATCAATTTAAAGGAATAAAAGGAATAAAACTTTTGTTTCATTCTCTGTATAAAAATTATAATGAATGTGTATATTCTTTGTATACTCTGTATGTTTTTCAAATGTTAATTTTGATTATATTAGATATAAACATTTACAGATCCAACGTACACGATAATTAACGCTAACAAAATAATATAATACAAAAGGTAGTCGAGCAATGACCTTGAAATAATAGAGATTTAACATGGCCGTAACATGCTTCTTTGTATGAATCGTAAATTTCTCAAAGTTTTGCGGTATTACTATCTTCAGACGACAATCTTTTACCCTCCTTCTGTTTGTTTCAGTTCCAGCAAACTCGCCATGCAATATTAATTTTCCTCTATTTTCATTAGTTTCTCCAAGCTCGTTCTTCTTCATGAGAACAGCCCTAACCTCTTCGTCAAACGTTTCGAGGTTAAGAAAAACTTTTTCTTTCTGAGTTTCCTTTCCGAGTTTCAAGTTGCCAACATGAATTTTAAAACTGACCCTCGTCGACGTCGCAAAAACTTTTCCGCGGTCCGCCCTTTCACACGCGTAATCGTAATCCCTCCGCGACTCTGGCTCAACCTAAACAGACGGCTGATTATTTTGCTCTCCCGTTCACCATGAGTTTTCCCAGTTCTCTTCTTGAATGGCGTTTAAATTTTGTCCAAGCTGCGAGAAAATTCTATCGATAAACCAGCAGTTGAATTTCTCTGTGTGCTGATTCTTATCGTTTTTAAATTATTTCTTATTTTTATCAAACGAGCTTCTGAGAAAAACACGTGATATTAATATTGTCAAAAACACGTACGTATTCTCAGTAATTGTAGGAAAGGAATTTTTATGAATTTCATAGATTCTTTTTATTTTAAAGACTTTGGTTTTAAAGGAGGTAAAGATCAGAAATTTTCTATAATATAACAGAACAGTCAATATTTCATTTCACCACTTCAAATATCCCATTATGCTTCGTTAAAATAACCTGTCCATTTCTTTATCCACCACGTACGCTATCAACTTCCCTAACATTCCAATCGAAAGACCATCAAAACTAGGTCATCGGAAGGTTTGACCAGGGTGTTCCACTTGAACTAGTCACCAAGACCCACCGCTAAACTGAAAGGATTAATCCTCGACTGTTTCATATCCCTTCGTCGATGAAAATCCTCCACCAGTACGTCAGAATTTTAGTTACAGAGTATTAAAATTAAAAATCAAACTAAAGAAACAAATATCTCGACACATGTTTGAGAAACTGCATTGACTTTTATATCGGACTTCTTGCTTCAATTCTAACAACAGATCGGTATATATATTCAGTAGAACAGCACAGATAATATTGCAAATTGCATTTCGTTACTGATATTTTCTAACGTTAAATTTAAGCATATTAATTTTTGGATTATACTTTAGATAATTTTCAAATATTCAAAACAATTATAATAGCGTACTCTGTTTTCGATATCCTGTATATCCTTGCACTATGCATTGAGCGCACTCTCGAAAATTCGCAGTCTGTGTATCGTATTTTACGTTTCTTTAAACGGAGACCATTAAGACAGACATTACACTTTGAATTTTTCGTTTTTGTCGTTTCAGTAAAACAGTTGTGCTGCTGCATAAATGGCGTTAGGTTTGAATGGTTTCGTTCTCCGGCAGGCGAAGATGTGACTATTTCCACCCTTTACCCCTCCGTTGAGAGTTTGTATGTGACTTTGAAAGCGCGCACGCAATTACGAACGAAATACCGGACCGGCTGGCATACGTAACAGCCACGGTCGCCGTGGAAACTTGGACGACAGGCGGCAGAGGGAGGACAAAGTGACTCGTTTAAAGTTACGGCTGACAGTCACGTGCCTGGCGCGTCTCGAAAGTCGTTCGCGTGCTCAGACGTCGTTTACGCGACGCTGCGAGATTCATGGCCGAAATTCTGCGATCGAATAACAGGGGGTGAGAATATGGAGGTGGATTTCAATTAATTGATTTGGGAGACGGAGGTTTCTATTAGCGGCATTAGAGGTTTCGACGTTACGAAAAGGGGTGGAAAAGGAAGGAAGACGTTACGACTCTATTGAATTACTATGGGAATGATCAAATTGATGGCTTCTTTCTTTTTCTTCTTTCTTTCTTGATTTGAGGTACGATTATACTTTACGGCGGATTGTTGCGAGTTTTTCCTAAAGTAACTATGAAGCAAATTGCTTTGAAATCTTTTATGCCTTTATATTTAACATTTGAACATACGAAACAAATGTTTTTATCTTAATAGCGACATCTTTACATATTTTTAAGGCATTCGCCACAGCCATCGGAATTGGAAAATGGTAGCAGCTCTAGTGCTTGCAATTTTTGTGTAGAATCAAAAATCGAAAAATATTCTTGTTATTTACGAAATTATATGAACCTTCATAATAAAGTAGATTAATGTCTAAAATATGTTCATTGCAATTATATAGTCATGTGTGTAAGGACAACTCGAGTGGTTGAATAATTTCTTCTAAATCACCAGCTTAAGACAAGTAATTTCGTGAAAGAAGCATTTAAAGCCTGAAGTAAAAAATGTAAATGTACCCGGCATGAGTTGTTCCATAGCCTATACGTGTTTCTGGAAATATGTCGAATTTTAGCCTAAAGAGTTTTAGTCTAAACCTTTGAAATTATATTCTTCAAATGTATTACTATGAATTAAAGCAATAAAAATCTCGACACTTTTTGGCCCGACGAAATATAGTGCTGCTTTTAAGAATGCAATTTAGCTTGTTCCTACTTGAGAGTCTAATTTGATAAATTAGAAATTTCAAAGAGTTTGTTACTATTTGTATTTCATCTCGAAAACTTTCCGAGTGACCCAGGCAGATTCTAGGATGCAGATAGTAGGTGAGACAGGTTTTGTAAATCGAGTAAATTGTCTGAGAGGAAGGACCTAGTTTTGGTTGTTTGGAGAGATGGGTGTTGGTGTTATAGTTATTCGCTTGTACAGGGACTTTGTGCTTCGTTACATTAGAAGCGCGATAGTTTGGAACTTGGTTGGCCAGAGTTTGCGAAGACTACTATATCTGCTCAGTTATTTTAGTAATATATCGGTAGTTTGATAGTCGGTATTATTTTATTTATTTATTATTTTAGTATTATTTAGTAATTATTTATTAATTTGTCGTGTGTTTTAAATCCATCACCTATAACCTTTTAATGTAATAAACAATAATAAATAAATATTTATTAGAAGCTTTTATAATCAATTCAAATATCATTTCAAATATTGAAAATAAAATAGCAAAATTATAATAAACAGCACTTTCAAAATTATATACTTACCATTCGCATCGTCAATAACTGAATTTCTTACTATCGGCTGCTTAAAGCTTCAAGCAGTTTTAACTACAGGAACGATTATAGCTGTGCAATTAGGATCTCGATTATTAGAATACCGATTAACAGAACTATCTATTATTAGAACATCGATTAATGGAAAACTTAAGGATGGTCTCTTGTAGAAAATATCGGAGAACAAGAATAGAAATTGCAACAAATCACTTGAATATTTTTTATTCCTATTTGATATTATGTTTGTCATTGTTTCAAATAATAAGTAAATATTTTTAGACAGTAAAGGAAGAATGAAAAGAACAGTAAATAAAGTTAATGATCCAATCCAGGACAAAGATGTCCTATATATAAATCCCAGAATTTTTCTCCGACTAAAAATAAAATACAATGCATTCCGTAAGGTCCAATAACAAGTTCGGTTATTAACCCAACAAGGACTTAAATTCAGAAACATCTCCCGGTATCTTCTAGGCGGAATACCCGTACGCATCGACGCAGGGGTATATTCCTCGTCAACACGAGGATCGTGGCGTCCCGTCACGGGCCAGCAAGCAAAGGGGCGCGTTAGGGTTTCGCCGATTTGATCGTTTCACGCCGCGGAGGGTGGCTTTCGTCTTGGCGCGTCAAGTGGATCCTCTTCCCTTATCGATTCCACCCGCGCGCTCGTCTGTCTGAAGCGCGTCGGTGAAAACAGATGTAAATTCCGACTTCTGGAGCGAAAGTTGCTCCGGGGCCCCTTGATCCGGCGATGCGTGAGACACCGACGATCCTACATGGTTCAAACGCTTCGAGTGTTCCGATAGTGTCCGGTGATAGCTGCCACACATTGCTGGAAGAATGCGTGAGGATCGTAAGAGGAGACAAAGGAGGAGAACAGAGATAGAAGTGGACGTTATCGAAAGAAATTTTTATTCGAATAATTGTTCAGATAAAACTTGTTTTTATTCGTTTTTCGCTTTGATACTTTGTCTTTGGAGTTATGGGTGTTTCCGCGGATTCATATTTTTTATACGAGAATATAAAATCATACACAACGAATGACAAAAATATGTGGAACGGTAAATAAACAGTAACTAAATAAAGTTTCGTTAAATACAATTTGTTTGCAGGAAAATGTAAACGTTCGTCTCAATTATTTACGAAATAATCGATGTACTATAAGAATGTACAATAAATGAAAAATAAGTATGTAACATTAGTCTTAATACAATTAAATTAGTTTGATTAAATTTCGATGAATTTATCGATGCTACGTAGACTGATGCTATCTATCCATTTCTTTTTGTTCTGACTGTACGTAATCATATTTTGATGAGATTTTTGTGAGAAATATTAATAGAAAATGAAAGAATAATTCTATAATGGATGTTTATAATGTTTATTCTAAATGTTCAAAAATGTATGTAACTAAAGGATTTATTTCTCATTTTTGTCTCTTATCATCATTCGAAATAAAAGGTATGCAGAGAGTTTGAATAGGCAGAAGGCAAAGATGACACTGAAAGGAGAAGAGCAACTATAGATGTCTATGAAGGAATTCTCATAGTCGAAAGGAGTCCTCAAGTATTCGAAGAGAAAATGAGAGAGAAATGGATAGATCGACGTAGATAGAAGATGCATAAGGAACGTGTGATTTATCTGACGGATTACGAGGAAAGTTTTCCAATTGCTAGTGAACGACGACATTGGAAACCGATAAGTTTCGACGTTCACGTGGCACTCAAATAGCTGGAAGCGCGGATGGTTCTTGGACATACCGCCATTTGTTCCTCCTGAAATTCCTCTGCGTTCTACCTTGATGCGATGATGAAACACTACAATTTGTTGAAATCTTGATCTATTGGTGTGTTTATCAGGGTGAAATGCAGTTTGCTTCGATCCACCATGGATATAGTGAGTTTGTGCTACTAGATTTTTACACGTGTTTTAGGATGAAGCAATGGTTTGCTTTTTTTTTTAGATTCACTAAATAGGAGACGCGAAGAAGGAGGAATTCTTGACACAACAATTTGACAACTGTTGAAGCTCCAAATTATAAGTAGACTGCGGATATTTGTGCAAATTCTATGGACATAAATAAAAGAGTAAAACTACGTAGGAAATTTGAATGTGCAAAGCACAGAATGCGATTAGAGATGGAAAATGAAAAATCTAGAAATATCTAAACTGTAGTATTTGCTAGATAGAACAATTTTATACAGAGTTCATACTTTTTTAATCATATTGTAAAAAAATATGAATTTGCATATAACTCCGTAATTTAATTATAGCGAATACTGTACACTACGATACTTCACATATTTATTGAATATTATATACGCTCTTTGCATTGTTGCATCTTTAAATTTTCCATAAATGCATAAATAAATTACAAGTCCGACTATATAAGCGAACCAATTTCTGGTGATTTTACACCATTCAAATTAATATTTACAGGATTAATCAGGAAATAATATAAAACATACAGATTTGAAGGACAAACACTTCATCCTTGTGGAAATGTTGGGAAGCTGTTAACTCATCAGTCTAGACGCGAACAATTTATCATGAAACTCGAAGAATAATTCCGGACTGTCTGTCATCGTCGAAGAAGACGCATTTTTCACCACGTGAACGCGTTTACTCTTCGGTTTCTACATTCTACCCTTCGTACAGTTATCCCTATCCCTGAGATACCGCGTTCGATTATCGTCGACGCGTTGATGTATCCCTCGCAGGATGATCGTTTTCCCTGAGAATGCCGAGTTATCGCAAGATTAAAGGCGGCTGGTTTCATTCGGCCGAAAGGAAACGTTGCTTATAACGCAAAGGAGATTTTTTCCTCTGGCGGAAAGGGACTCGTTGTTTCATCTGACGTTTATGACAGTTTTTTAATTTCTTTTATTGGCACGGATACGTGTTTCTTGATGATGTCTTCTTACTTTGAAGATACGCTCGTGGGAAAATTATGTTAATGCACTGAGTCTTCGGTTCGTTTTTTGGCTGACATTGAAAGGATCGTATGCGACACTTTTGTTGCTAACGAAATTTCACTTTTTCTGCAGGAACGATGTACTTTCTTTTATCGAATGTGTCTTTATATTCAACCTTGAACGCATACAGTGTCAAAAATTAACGAATTATAACGCAAGACGACATTATTCTTTTTTCAAACATGAAAGTACTGTAACAAACCGAGAGTTGTGCCATTAACACGACAAATCTCTGAATGAAACATTTACGTTTCCGTGTACTTTCACTTCCTGCTCGATTTCCAATTGTTAATAAGGTTACCAAGTGCATCTATGTTAACCAAATACAGACGACGTTGGATAGTTGCCATTCGATCAGAAGATTGAGTCTATTACCTTTGTTCGGAGACAATGCGTTTGGCAAGCCATTATTACCGACCGTATCTGATTTACGTCATAGAATGGATAGTAATAATACACAATCTATAATTATATAATATAATATAATATATTGTGTGTATTAAATTATACACTGCAGTGAAGAATGCAATTTCTAAAAAAAAACATTTCGCACAGATACAGAATATCGAACTCATCGAAATAATTAAATACTCCACTTCAAACCTGTTTAGGTATTTTAAAAAATCATAAGCACACGATACAACATTAAGAAAAGAAGAATAAGGAATATGAAAGAGCAATAAAGCCTACCTTCTTACTAAATAACTCCAGTTAGAAAGCAAATTCAAATAAAAAGATTATAACAAAGATTATTTATTATCGTTTATAAGTTATTATAAAATAGTAGTATAATATAGGAAAGTAAGCAAACTCCAAGAACTTCAAATTCGCCCGAATCGACGCATGCTCACCCTACCGAAAAACCACTCCGCGTTTCACGCAATCACAACCCTTGACTCTCACAGGCTGCGTTACCTCCTTCGCCTAGACAGGAAATGCGTGAACGAGCAGGAAGAAAGCGAATCAATGACGGATCGTTGCCGGATATTACCAAGATGAGGCAGACGTGTTTCAAGACGATGCTTGCTACATAGTGTGCACGCGTTAAAAGCGGAGACATTGGCAAGAGCACTTCCTTTGAAAGCAGACGCATCTTTGACGGGCGTGGTGGCGTGGCTGGGTGTCGGGCGAGGATTATTCGCCAAGCGGAAAGGGAAACACGAGCGTCCGCCTAGCTAGACGGACGGGAATATCTTTGGAGGATTGCGGGCAAAGTATTAAACGGATAGCCGTCGATGTCATTCCACCAGCGGGATTAATATTTCTGCGGCGTTTAATAACGCCAACGGGGAAACTCGTTTCTTGCGTTTTGAAACTTCGATAGAGGAAGGGCGTCATGGATGAGAGTTGTAAATTAAACGTTAGACTGACGAAATTGTTGCTTCTTCTTCGTTTGAACGAATGTTTCGCTGAATGTTATTGGCTGAATTCCTACTTTGTACAGAGACTTTGATTGTGGTTAATTTTTGTTGCTGGGGTGTTTTATGAAATTCTTTGAAAGAGAATTTTATTACGTTCTACGCTTCTTTTGTTGCGAATGAAAACGTTCATGGTTAATGGAATGCTTTAAGAATGAGTGATATTGGAAAATGGTAGTCTTCCGTAGTTGTTAAATTATGCTAAATATTAGATGGATGAAATTGTTGCTTCTTCGTCGCTTACTGTCACTCTGGATAAATCTTTCAACGAGTATTATTATTATTTGTTCAAGACTTTGATTATGATTATGTCTTGTTACTGGCGTGTTTTATGAGATGCTTTTGAAAAGACATGAATTTTGTCTATTCTTTAATTGCTAACCAATATATTTCTTAATGAATAACGAATCGTATTTTAAGAATATTTGTTGAATATGAAAAGCTATGAAAATTACTAAATCTAATACATATTAAAACTGTTAATACGAGAAAGTAGGTACTAGTATACTTCTTATTTATGTTCTTCTTAAGTATAACATTTTATGGAGGGATTAATAATGAAATACGTGAGGTAATTATACCATTATATTCCAGTAATAATTTAAGATATGTATACTATTAGGTTGTCCGAAAAGTCTCTTTCTTTCGCAAACATGCTTTTTACAACAGTGCACCTTCATGTGAAATTCAAAAAAAAAAAACAATTCAAACATGAAACCAAGTCTGTGAAATGTCGCAGTGTTTATCTCAACAAAACAAAATGGATCGTACGTAATTCGACAAAATAATATAAAACAAAAAAGGTTGTACGTCTATTATTTCCTCATAAAACGAAAGAAACTTTTCGGACAATCTAATACATATATTATATTATTAATTATATATATATCAATTTATATATTTAATATTTAATATTAAGTTATATTTTTAATATTTATCGGCATACAAGTGATTAACTCTGGAATATCGTTGGTTCATCGATTCCTTTATTTTTGCATTCCTTTGCGTATACATAGCTGTTTTATAGGCGTTGTATATCACTAGCTGTTGCGAACAGAAGAGAAAATAACTTATAGCGGAAGGTGATTACTTGAAAGTATTTTAAAACGAGTTAGGTATAATAATCGATTGGGTAAAATTAATCGTTAATTCTTTGTTGATTCAGACCATGAAATGCAGTGGCTCGTGCAAATATGTGAACACCTATCGTAGAATACCTATGATACTAAACTTTTTGAAATTTCATTAGCGCTATGGAAAGACACGACTGTCGTGATCAGAATAAATAAAAAACCAATCTAACAATGTAAATAGAAATTGCAAGACATCTATTGCAAACATGCACTTACGTTAATGAAAAATTAATACACATGAATAGCAATCTTAACCAGGAAAATGGTGTTAAGAATGTTCACTAAATATGGTCGTTTCTTGATAAAATTATTAATTGACTGTTTAAATGCTATGGAGATCTGCGAAGTGTATGCTTCCAATAAATATCTCGTAACTTCTATTTACATTATCAGATCTATTTCAAGTTCTATCAGTATAATCGCGATAGTCGTGTTTCCTTACAATGGTAATGAGATTTCGAAGTGTTTCACGTAATATATACGTGAAAAGTTCCCAGGATAATCAGAATCCTTTCGTGAGACACTGTACCACGAGTATTCTACCTTACGAACAGTTCAAACGAATCCTCGAACGAGAAAGACTTAACCTAAATCGATTGTATCCTTGCAAATTCGTAATTCACGAGTAAGCAAACGGTGCAGAGTGTAAAGTCAAGAGGTGATCCTGTGTTCAGGGAAATTAATAACGAAATAGGAAGTTCCAGGGTTTGTGTCCTCTGGCGAGTAACAAAAGCCCCTGCGGGCATCCAGGTGGCCTCCGTGGCCCGTTCCGCCATTTACGTCCTCCGCATCTTGGCGGGCTTATCAAAAAAACTCGCGAGAGACGAGCTCTCTCTCTCTCTCTCTCTCTCTCTCTCTCTCTTTATCTGCCTCTCGCGTATATTGTACACGCAAGACTCTGTCGTTGGCCTTCGTGAAGAGAAAGAAAAAGAGGAAAAAGAGAAAAAAAAGAAGAAGTGGAAGCCGGTGCATTTGTTCTGCCGGCTTTCTATCTAGGATCAGCATGTAGCCAAGCGTGTGGCCGCTCTCTTCCGGCCGTGTACGAAGGGAGAAAACAATGGCCACGTTAAAGGCAATATTAGTTTTTGCCCCGGTGGCCCTCTCGTTGGAACGCCGCGCATAAGCGGATGGGAAAGCGGCTGGCGAATGAGCAACTCTGTAATCCTTGGATCATTGTTCTGCCTGGCTTATCGATAGATACAGCTCTAGCCCCGGTAAAAGTGAAGTTTCTGTGAGGAATTAAGGTGAAGCAGTGGGAGACTAAGAGATTTGCATCATAGCTTCCACTGTCAACCGGTTAATTGAAAAGTAAGACTTTGCGGTTGGCTGAAGACGGAGTTGGTTAACCCTCGCTCGGTTATAATTAGGTCATTTCAAAGCCAATAAACAGGATTTATCATCGTGTACAAACGTTCGAAAAATTGACGAGACTTTAAAATTATAGGTTCAGAAAGCAAATTGTTTCTTGTCTTCTCTACAGGGAATGTCCACGACGTTGTATTATACAAACGCAATACGTCGATATACGTCGTTCGCAGAATCGTAACTGCATGCATAGGCACCGGATTTTCATTTCCGATTTTCTCGAAATCAAAGCCTCGAGCGAGAAAATTTTATTCTGCATTTTCTTCACATTTTTGCGCAAGGAATCACCTCATGCTCGGTTGTGTATGTTTTATATTTCCTTTTAATAGAAAGTAGATTACTGCAATCTACACAATCTATAGAGATCACTGAGTAAAAATACACCATTATCAAGTCAATCACAAATTTCCATCCGCAAAAGATACTCTGACTCTCAAACGACATGCCAAGTACTTTATAAAGTGAAGAAAAAAGGCTCGACACAGCAAATCACTGTCTCATACGTAATTATAAAAAATAATACGGAAGAATCTCGGAGTAAAACCAACTTCGCCGCCATCCTCCATTAACATACATCGTCACAACCAACTCTTTCGTTGCCTGATACCATTCAAGCCTGGAGAACGTGGTAGGTTTTATCATGAAACTCCCCGGTGCGCCAGATCTTTCAGCCTCTTCATCCCCCAATTTGCTTTTGACGCAATTACCCCACTCTCACCCTCTCTGGTTTCCTTGTCCTATGTACGCGTGTAAGTAAGTACGTGTGCCAAACAGAGCGATAGCTGTAAACGTTAAGCAGGGAAGGAATATTAGTTTTTACTGTACGGCTTCCTTTTATCCGGTCTCGCGGACTTGCATTCGAACCAGCCGAATGGAATAGAAACGACGCCTTAATGGGCTTTTTGCGGCATTACCGGCGTCTTTGTTGCACGTTACGGCACTGCATCCTCCGCAAAATCGTATCATACCTTCGACAAAATGGCCACCGAGCAAATGTTCCCTGAAACGTCTCCCCGAGGCAGCTCGTTCGAATTTTATTAACGTTCACGTTCGCTTTTCATACCTCGTCCCTTTATCCCCGTCCCTGTTAGGGTAGAGTTAACGTCTTACTTCTCCTTCCACTTCTTTCGCTCGTACAGAGTCTCGTTTAATTGATTTCCAATGGAAAGCGTGATTAGAGTAGTTAGGTCGTTAGAGATCGCTACGTAAGTCAGGTTTGTGGTCGCTGTTTTGTGGTGGTAGGGTTGAAGCAGTTTGCGAAGTAAGATGGCGAAAGGGTAGTGGTTCGAGTGATGGCGTTGAAATACGAGACGTTCGAGTTTTAAGTCCTTACGTGACTTGCCTGTGACTGCCGTGAAATGACATGACTTACCCGCGTCACGTTTTTGTTTCAAAAGGGATGGAACAAGCATTAGTGCAGAAAGGTATATCGTAAAGGATACGAGTTTAAGTTATATATTTCTTAAAACGATTTCAGGTAGCTATGTCGTAGATGGATATTAATGAGCGAATTTAACATTCAAATATGTTATTAATATGTATATAATTATTATATACATATAATATATATTATATATTATTAACATGTACAGTATTAATTTGTAGGTTTCTTTTCAATTGTAATATTTAAGTAAAATTTAAGTTAATAATTAAGTAATTAAGTAAATTTTAAGTTTCGCAAATTTACTTTAGTTAATACTTAACTTACAAATTCTAGAAAAATAAAATGCTGTTGTAATAACTTGTTCGTATGATACAAGAACAAGATGAATTGAATATTTTATGTGATGTTTGTTCGCGTGGGAAACAACCATCTGAAAATTAGTTTCGTTGGCGCGTTATTTCGTGACAGGATTCGAGGATCGAGGCGCAAAAGCTCGACGTAGATCCGCAGACAATATTGCTACCTGTGGATAGGCAATAAGAGCAAAGAAACATCTGAGAACGAGACCGAGACCGCAATAAAATCAAACCGTCGGAGGTTCATAGTGTCAACCATTGTATTCCGTGGCTCAGTTTGATACCACGTTCGAGTTCTTCTCCTCTCTGGAACGTATCCTTGAAAAGAGCTCCACGAACAGCATGTAATCCTTTATAAACGATCAGAAATTCGAAGACTAAAGAATGCACTGATTTCCTTCCATTTCTTCTTTTCTGCTGGACCACGATGGAAATTGTAGTTTTTACAAAAATCGTAAAAATAAGTTCTTACAAAGAACATTTTAAATTCGTCAAATTGCGAACAATAATTAAAATGTTCATGAATTGATCACTACTAGAAAATTAATTACTTTTAAAAACCTATTACTAGCACTGACATGAAAAACAATTATCGCGAAGTAATCGCAGAATTCACTAAAAGAAAAAAAAAAAATTGAAACATCAAAATCCTGAAAAATGAATAGCTATTTGTTAAAAAGTGCATTTCTAATTATCTCTGAAAATTAATCACTGTCGCTGAAGTTGCGAACTATCGTCACGATACTATCGAAAGTTCACTACAATATTGCAGATACCAAATTTGAGAAATTCGCAAATCGCAGATTCCAAAGAAGAGGGCGCGGAAGCAGAGAAAGGAAGCGCGACGTCAGACATCGTCTCTCCTCTCGTGCAAACAACCGGAACAATAAAATTTAATCCGCGGTGTGTGAGCGTGTGCAGCTTGAAAGCCACGAGGGCATAGCCTTGAAAAAGGCTTGACAAGCGAGTCGTTGTGGCCGTATCTGATCTCAGCACGAAAACGAGTCTCTAACGAGCTTCTAACACGTTTAACGCAAAATGGACACGGCCAATCTTAATAAAGACACTTGCAGTCTCGTTGACAAAAGAGCTTTCGGAAGAAGAAAATAGCAGGGCATCATGCAACGCTCGTTGCCGTGAGTACGAGCCTTTAACCAGTCAACGTTCGATAAACTAGTTCCCATTTCGCTCGAGCGAAGAAAATTATCCGGGATACTTCAATCGTTTGCTAGAAGAAGAAGCTCGTGTCCTTTGTTTCTGCTGACTTGAACTTTTCACGCGTTGATGCGACTGCCTCTGGCGGAGATTGCTACTCTGTGTGTCGTTAATTAGCTTTTGTAGGTGACTCTCCTATCGAACAGCGGCTCCTAGACCTTCCACGAGGAGAACAAACGAAGTTAATTATCGGACTTCGGGGAATTGATCGACAAGCCGATGATTTTTGTCTTCTCGGTGGTCGGATCGATGGAGAGTCTGAGGAAATGGTACTTTTGTTGGGGAATAATAGTAGAGGCGAGTATTAGAAAGTGCTAGTTTGTGATATTTGATTTGTGACGTTTTTAATATCATTGATGCATATAGTGCGTTGCAAGCGAAACTTAGCTAATTTAAGTAATATTGTGGTACAATTGTTACGTTTTCGTTTTTGCTCATTTGCACATCGACTCACGAAATAATCTGAATGTTGAAATAAATATTATTTAAAATAATATGATACTATTTCTGATGAAGAAAGTTGTAATTCCAATAGATGGAATAGACATATTTTCAAGCAACGAATGTATTGATAGAGATAATAGTTTTATTGGAATTTTGCTATTAGTCATGAATTTAATAGATAAATTGGTTTTTGTGTGGAACTATAATTTTTTAATGCTGTTAAATTATATTCAACAGTCGCAACTTCAAACTTCTGATCCAGATAAACAATCATTGTCACTAAATCGTAATTTAGCTCCTTCCTTTTTTTAATTTTAAACAATTTGGGGCATCGTATTTTGTGGACTCGTTGACAATAATGTCAAGTCCCTTAACCAGTCGTGGTTATCACGCTCCGATTGGCTCCGAAGAGGATAGCGATTCAGTGAATTGCAGCTCGCCATAAATCTTTGATCTCTAATTTGTTCCACTCGTAAAACGTTCATCGTACGTTATGATAAAGTAGATTATTTGGAGCACCGTCAAAACTTTCTGTTTCATCAAAGAATTTATGTTATTGTATGTTAGCATTGTTTGTATTTGTTGGTAGAATTTTGAATTCTATAAATTGTTTGAAAGGTTGCATTAAAGTATTTAATTAAGGAAAAATATATTGCTTAATGTAAACCTCCGAATCTTTCATCTACCTTATTTGAACAAAAGTAAAGATTCTCTTTGTCAGTAGATAGATTCCTCCTCTTCTCTATCGAGAATATTTAATTACAGAAAAGTAGCGTTTCTATCTAATTTCTGACACTTTGGTCTTCCCTTCAACCTACCTTATTTAAATCGTCTTAAGAATTGTCCGTGTCAGATAGAATATTGTATCCTTGTCAATAGAAGATTTTTCAAAAGGGATTCGACTTTACGAAAATAACTAAAGTCCCACATTGAAATAAATCAAATGCCTGAGTAGTATAAAAATATTACGAGTTTAATCGTTCAGTATTTCAATGAATATTAGTAACGAAAAGAACTGAACGGAACTTACGAAACATCTGAATCAATGCCGTGACATTTATCTCATTAAACCTGCTATAAATCAAAATTTCCTCAAATAAAATACAATTTATCACGAACAACGTGACCCTGAGCTCTTAATAACGTTTTAACTGGCAAGTACCATTAATAAATTAAGATTTGTGACGTCGAATGACCCAAGATCTTAATCCACTTACCATGGATCACCAAAAGGCGTTGGTGTCCTTTGGAAGCAGAGATTCCGTCGTAGCAATATCCAGCAGTCTCACAGTGATAATCGTCAACGAATTTCACGCGCTGATTAATACAAATTTGATTCATCGAATTGCATCAGACGGAGCACTGGGGGACAATCAGGCGACGGTTTTCTCTCGATCATTGCAGCACGCTCGAATGCAACCGTTTTACAGTTTGCCCACACGATTCCCGGTGACAGGGTCAAATGGTTGTCTGAATTACGGCTTTTAGATTGCCACCGTACGAACACCATAGGTTTCGAGACGATTCTTAAACGCTAGACGTTCAATATAATGAATTTATTGCCCTCCGGTTTTTGGGTACTTACGATGCTCGACACGTACTTATTTGCAGCGTCAAGCGTAGAAATTGGTTCTTTCTTAACACGCTGATACAGATAGTAAATCACTTGGAACAGATTTATATTTTATCTTTTCCTTTCTCTTTCCCGTTTCTTTATTAATGTTGAGAATTGTGGATCTTTATTGCCGAAATAAAAGTAAAGGAACACTAAGGTTACACTTAGAATTCATATTAAAATAGTTTTAGATTTATTTAATAAACGATTTCCAGGATCTTCGTCGATATACATTTGCACGCGTTTCAGCACTCTCCTTGTCTCACCATCTTCCATACCACACTGCCAACGTAACAGTTACATTCATCTGTTTTTCGAGACGTTGTGCACACACATACTTCCATACACTCATATTCACATATGTGTGTCACTACTACGCGGTTAATTTAGTCCAACACACAAAATTATACATATCTCAATAATCAACATAGACAAAAAGTGTTCACTGTTCGTAATGAGCTTGCTTTTCTATTATATTTATAAGAACTTAATTAGAAACTTAATTCATAGATAAACCAACCTGCAAACTCTGTAAACACAGTGCAACCTACGTACGTCATGACGATGACGAATCAATAAATCTCTGTTCCGCCATCGGATAGCAAAATAATTCGTCTCGGAAGTCAAGTCCACGTGTGATTCATTAAGATAGCACAGAGGGCTCGTTAACTCTCGAAATCGAGTTAGACGGTTCGATTCGGTCGTAGGAAAAAGCGAAGTCAATTCACATGGCACGTATGTCATGGCACTTGTGCCCCTCGTGCGAATCGTACTCACTGCGGGGGCTCTGTGCCCGAATTTCTCAGCAAGGGTGTACTCGAAGGGTGCACACGAAGGGTGCGCTCGAGTGTCACGTGCGTCCCATTTCCAACCTCTCTGTCCTTAAGGATAAAGGGGGTTTTGGTCATTCCTGAAGGACGAGGCTAGAGATGGACCCACACGATCGAGTATACATAATATGGAAGCACGCGTTTGGCTTCGATTTGTCATTTCTAACGTCAGCCTTCCTTTGTATCGTAATTTAATTTATACCTTACAATGTACAGATTGTCCATGATTTTTCTCGTTACACTGTCTACTGAAAATCGATAACAAGACTATTGAAACAGCATCGCATTATTTTTAGATTCACGATCCTCTCTGTCATCTTTCTTTTTGTTGTTCCTCTTAAACGCGGCGTAAACAACTAGCGTTTTAGCTGGCAGCTTATCATTTGCTCCATTTATGTAACAATTGCTCTAGCACCCACTGTTAAATGTTCTCTTTCTCTCCTTCTCTCGGACGCGTATATTGTGGTAGCTGAGACAATAACTCCATTCACGCGAAATGTCCCCGTTACGTTGAATAGCATGGAAAAGTGATTGTCAGAGAGATTGTGCGATATTCCAGGGAATGATGCGCGAAGGAAGTGTCGTCTGTGAATATACATATATACAAAAAGCATTTTATTTCTTTTCTTTCTGAACTGATTTTAAATTTTGAATGGCGTTCTGTGAATTGTAAATTAAAATGGATTCAATGGTATTTACAAAATTGCAAATTTTCAATAGTTTTGTAAATATTTGAGATTTGATCGTTTAAAAGGAATAAAAATGAATTCGATGATCAATTAATATTTAATTTTCTATGAATCGAAAGACACAAGCATTGAAACGTTTGAACGCTCTTCCGTAGCACTCCTCAAATTCTTAATTTGTATGGTAACTAGCCATCACTAAATAATTTGATGAATACAAGTGACTTTAAGAAAATAAGTGTATAATATAACGTTTCTCTTTTTGTTACAGGTGAGTGGTACGAATCTTCGAAAATTCATCCAAAGCAATTTCAACGCAAGAAACTACGTAACTATATAAATAAATTATGTACACATATCGTAAAATTGTTACAAAATATGAAAGAATTTACATATACAATTTCATTTCAGCAAAGAAACCTAATAG
Organism: Bombus pyrosoma; assembly: GCF_014825855.1. Lineage (NCBI taxonomy): Eukaryota > Metazoa > Arthropoda > Insecta > Hymenoptera > Apidae > Bombus > Bombus pyrosoma. The sequence continues at coordinate 7,594,538 of NC_057777.1, read as the reverse complement.
AATGTTTGAATTTTTTGAAGCTTTTATTTATAAAGATTCCTACATCAATTGAACTACATATATTTGTATTATTATTTAATGCTTCGGTTTACTGCACATTTCAATTTACGTTGAATAGTGTGTGTAATGCATATATTTGAACAATAATTTATTTGATATTTTCATCAACATCATTAACATGAGAATGAAGTGGTAGGACGTTTAGGGTGCCAAAGAAATACTCCGCGGGTTTATTTAACAATGAATTTATTAATAATACGAGCAAGACCTCGACTCTTGTTAGTGCGCGTTACCTGTGACTCTCGCGAGCTTTTCCTCCTTTCCTTTTATATAGGGTGGCGAGGTTCCCGAAAGAGAAAATTATCTTCCGGGGTAGGGAAACAGTTTTTTTTTTTCTTGTCGAAGGCCCTTGCGCTTTTTGTAAATCCCAGGATTTATTCTTTTACGATGTCCTGGATTCGGACGTCGTTTCGACGCTTAAACTCTGGGACTTTCTTTACGGCCATGGGCCGCTATAACAAATATTAAATTTTGATATGTTTCTTCATAACGTAGAAACAATGGAATCGATGCATAACAATATACTTTTGACTAGTGGCATTGTTTCTTGCTATTATACGTATCTCATCTCACATAGGTATATCTCTATTTACAAAGATAAATGTTCTTTAAAATCTCAGAAGAGCGACGCAAATTTATCCCCATGGAATCTCAAAACGCGGAGAAAATATTTTATTTGAAATATTTTTTCGTGTAACGAATAATTTCAGGAATGATTACATAGAAGAATAGAAAAAATCATTTTCCAAAATCGATTCACATTAAACGGTACAGAAGAGATCGAAATTTTAGCTGAGCGATGAGGTCGTAAAAATTTCCAATCTCCATAAATCTCTTCGATAACTCATCTACGTCGAAGCATCCATAATTACATGAAATACCTAATATTGGAGCAGGGACGACGCTACGTTTAACTGGGAAATGAACCGGGGAAGAGAAAATATATATAGAGAAAACCAACGATGGGAAATCCATAAAAGTTCCTTTGAATACCTTTCCATACCGCGATAGAGGCCAGGTATTAGCATTTTTTTTCTTTTATCCTTTTCTCTCCCTCCCTCTCCCTTCTTCGTTCTCTTTGCAGCTCTCTTTGGCCGGCTGCTTCTTGGCCTGTTCGATATTAGGGTGCTCGGCGTTTCTCTCCTATATTCTCAGCCTCTCTCCTACGACCGGCATCTTTTATTTCGCCTTTTCTGCCCGCTCGTCGTCGTCCATTTCCTTGACATTCACTTCGGCGTCGTTGAACACGCGCGGAAACACTCTTTTGCCCCTTTGTGACGCGGGGACACCCCTGCCTCTGTCGTCTGTTCGATTTTCGAGGGAATTTCTCTCTCTTCTAGTCGAAGAATCTGAATTTTCGTAGAGATTCGTATTGAAATTACACATGGGAACCAATATTTCAACGGTAACATGGTGGTATTCAGGGGAAGGTTGTTTATTTCGTGATGCGTTAATTTGTCGTAGAATTGAACAACATTTTATTTGCATAACAGATAACGGATGAGAATAAGATTTTATTCGCCATTATTAAATAAATATTCAGTCGGATATGGATTTATTTAGAATAATTATTATTCCAATAATTTGAAAATAAACTTATTTTATAATATTTACATAGTCAATGATCTGGTTTCATAGACAATATATCTCGAACAGACAATAGGGAATTTATTCTGCTTTAAAATGAAGTAATCCAACTCAGAACTAACTTAAACCGTTGTGTTTACACAATATGACCCAACGAGATTGATCGTTAACTAGTCACGTGCATGGGCCATGTATCCCCCGAGATCCTTCTAGAAACTTTAAGTTTGCATAATCAAAGCGTCATATGTACCGTCAGTTTATTAGAAAAATGACATAATTCATTCTTCTCCGGCAATATTGTTCTTCACTAAAGCGGTCGGTATTATTGGCCTTTCAGTTCCTTGTCTGATTTCTTATTGTTCTGGGCTTTAAAAAATGTTGACAAAAATTCTGAGGTACTTATTATAGTCCCTAATTTACTATACAAATGATGCACAAAACAGCCGAATGTTTAAATCCTTTTGTAATAAAAATAGACATTTGACAGAAAGTCAAGTCATGAAGAGATTGGAATTTGTTTAAAGGTACACAGTTTCGTAGTAAACAAATATCTAAAAAAGTTATTGTAGTGTTTTACCTATAACGCTATGATTATTTGAAATAATATAAAGAGATCTTCCAGTCCCTAGAAAACTATAATTTTCAGGCCTAAATTTGCGGGATTTTTGAGTGGACTATTTATTATTATAAAATGACATAAGACACGCGTCGAAAAGAAAAGGCTCCGCATCTTGTACTTGCTGATGCATGAGAAACATAGAAATCATACGAGGCACTGAGACACTTGCCAAGAGATTAGTATATGTACCAAAATAAAAAAAAATTATGCATAAAAAAATGCATTTATTTATCAAAAGAATAACGTGAGCGGAAGACACAGTGCTCATTTTTCCTTCGTGGTATTCAGAACTGAATTGGACGAAGCTAACAGTGTTTGGGCTGTCAACGCCTCGTAAGAATAGGTTTTTTTTAGATGCGAGAACCCGGAGTCTGACACCTCCGGAGTTTCGGAGATTTCGTCAGGACGTCGACGACCCATACTGACGGCGGAGGATTAAAAAAAGTAAACTTTTTGTAAATTAAGAAATGCGATTTCAACGTTCTAGTTCAGGAAGATCACTTCCTCGATATCAAATCTGAAATATTTCATACCATTTCAGAAAGTATACATACGATGTTTAATATATCTCTAGTCAAACATCATCGTGCGTATTTATGTTTTCCATAATTATGTCATTTGTCTTGACAATTTATATCTCTGTTTTTTTATAAATATTATACATATCTAAATATTCCGATGCGATGAAGAAATATTAAAATTAAAAACACATATATAACTGGATTCGATTATGAACAGTCTGAATTAAACTAATAGCAAACTGACGATATAATTACTTAACAAGAGCACCGTCTACGTAAGCTTCGACATTTAAAACCCTTAGTCAATCTATAACATTTACCATGCTTTCAACCACGCCTTCGAAATATTTGTTCAGGACAAGGAAAATCGACCTAATGAAAAAGCTGCTACCCCATTTGTCCATAGGCGAGTAGCGTGAGTATCGAGGATTTTTAATACGCGTCATCGGCGCGGAACCAAGCTGACTACCAGCCGATGGGGATAGCGATATCCGTGCCACGCGACCCTGTTTATTCTTCCCAGCTAATCCCCGGCGGTCGTTCGCTCGAAAAATCTCACCCCCTCGCCTTTTTTCCCTGTGCCTTGCCTCGAAAAAGACGGTTCTGTTTGTCTGGCAATTTATTCCGAGCCGCGTCGCCGCGATTATAGCGCTTTAACTGGATACGAGTCGCGAATTCGAAGGGTGCATTAAAGATCGATGCACCCGGGGGTGGATTAATTTGGGGATCTAGATGAAGAGAGATTGATGCATTTTGCAAGTCGAATGATGGGTGGAGGAAGGTTGTTTGGATAAGATTGTGTTCTTTTCATGGTGGTTTGTTCTGATACTTACAGCAAGGGATGGTTAGTAGTTTATGAATGTGTTGATAAATGAAGAACGTATCGTAGGATCTAGTCGATGATCTATCTAGCTTGAACGTAACTCCCGTATGTTTTATTCTTCTATATATTTTCCTTAAGATACCTACAGTTAAAGAAGAAATATCCAAATTCAGTAATAGATATAACATAAAAATTAACAACCACCAAAACCCACTAGTTACTTAATTACGTGACACGACGGATCAGATCCGCAGGCTAAAAAGACATTATCATTTATTATTCATAATAATACACTTATATACACGCCAGAATAATTCACTTATAATTCTCAATGAGAATTGATTGTAAACTACTTCCAAATAAAAAAAAAATATTTTCCTTTTTCGTATATACAGTGATACACGAAGGTGTTTAGACACATATCATGAAAAATGGGTCACATGCGTTTCATGTACACACATGATATATTCATAACATAATATATATAAACATAATAACATAACATAATATTAGGTTGCCCGGAAAGTATTTTTCGTGTGTTTTACAACAATGCACCTTCATACAAACGTGAAACCAAGTCTGTGAAATGTCGCGGTGTTTATCTCAACAGAACAAAATGGATCGTAGGTAATTCGACAAAATGATATAAAACAAAAAACGTTGTGCGTTTATTATTTCCTCATAAAACGAAAGAAACTTTTTGGACAATCTAATATATTCATAAAAGGCGTCTACAAGTACTTCAATAGCTTCGTACGTCTGTATATGTAAAGCGATTCATTCATGTGAATAAAAATATGGATTTGCATAAACATCCATCGTCTACTCAGAGATTCATTTAGACTCTCCCGATCTGAGAATCGATCAACCTCGCCACAAGCCACCCCTCTGCAGCCTCGATGCTCCGAGGAGGCCCTCGAGAGCTCGTTAAGGGAAGAGGCTCGTTTTCATCGCTAGAACTCCGGTCGATTGATCAAGAGGAGTCGCTAGAGCTGCACCGCGAGATTCGAACCGGCAAGCACGCTGAGAAGTGCAGAAGGAAAAATGGAACCGTGGAAAGCACCTCGAAGAGAAACAATAGCGAAAGAAAGAAAAGTTCAGATGGAAAGAGAGAGGAACGAACGACGATAAGAAGCGTGGAACGAGCAACGCGAATAGAAAACTGGAAACGGAACTCCCGGTGGAGCACGCGTGAACGAGCTTTGGACAGTATTGCGATCAGCCAGCCCTCGGGCAAATGCAACCTCCCCTACTCACCCCCGTCACTGGTATCGTGGATACGCCCCTGACCCGTTGCCCCTGGCAAGTAGAGACTCTCCATCGCGAAACGAAACGATGGAGGCTGAGTTTTGTTGGCATAAAACTTGAAACTCAATCTGACCGAAGCTTCTTCGTGCAGTTGCCTGCTACAGAACGGAAGTCAACTGGCTGTTACTGTTTCCGGGGACGTGGATGCCAGATTACAATGAGACGCAGGCGGATGTATATACACATTTTGGCAAATGTACGAGGGTCGATCAGAAACTAAGGAGGCTCCCTATTTTGTTTGAATTCTTTAGCTAATTATAGGTTCATTGTCTTCTCTGTTTGGTACCATTTTTTATTGTTCTTTAAAACATTTGCTATTATCTCTAATGGATTGGGATGGCTTTTATCAGTCGTTTAGCCTACTTGTTGGTTACATCCTGTTGGTGAGCTAACAGTAGCTATTTTTTCAGGAACAGTGATGTAGTACTATTTGTAGCGACACGCGACACTAACTAGCGTGGGATGACGGCAGCGCAGTGGTTAGCGCCTTAGGTTACGAACATTCGGGACCCGAGTTCTCAAATCCCGGCGACCGTAATCCGATTTTTCTTCCACGATACAAAAATGAGAAGAAAAGCAGCAGTACCTCAGCAGCGACATCTACGCCCGCAGCAGTACCCCAGCAGCGACATCTACGCTCTCAGCAGAACCTATCTCGGCCTCTACAGCCAGCGTAGCACTATCACCACAACTATAACCACTACTATCCACTTTCATATTTAATGAAACGCATGAAAATAGCAAAGGATATAAATTCAGTGGTTCTAGAGAAATTACATGTACATTGATAAAATTGAATACACCTGTACCTAATTAATCAGCGTGTAAATCTTGTAATAAATACAACGTTGAGCAAGTACTTTTTGTAGTCACCGCAAGTCAATAGCACGCATGGGTAATCTACCAGTACCAAATGATGGATATAATCGTTTATTTAAATTTATCTAAATTTAATCGTAATGTAGCCAATCGTTAAAATAGTTTAATTATGTTTATAGCTTTTAAGAGTCTATCGATACAAGTTTAATTAACATCATAAAACGTATTTTGAATACCGTTAGATAAAAAGCGTAACTATGTTAAAAACTTCAATGAAATAATTCTTATTAAATAGTATTAACAACGTTTCAATATCACGACAGATTGAAGAATAGAAAATCACTGCTGCGTATCAGTTTCACATGCCCAATGCCGCAAAAGCCACATCTCACGACCAAGAAACCCTAAAAACCTCGGAGAACCGAACATTTACAGGATAAAGCAGCGAAATTAAAGGAATCCGAGGTATCACGATCGCGGATCCCATAACAGTTCCAGCGATTTCTTCAAAATTGAATTCTCCGTCGTCGAAATAGAACGACAGACCTTGCACTTGTTCGATGGAAAACCAATGGGAGTAGAACTTTTCCAGGACAATGTTTCGCGCGTAGAACGCTTTTCTACCTTCGAGCAGAAGATTATTCTCGCTCGCGGAAACGGCTAGCAGATGGCATGGCCGGAAGAAAAGGAAGAAAGAGAACGGTTTGCACGTCGACCCAACGAAAAATCTCGGGGACAGAGGACGGCTTTTCAAGTCGCTGCACACCGTCTCCTCGTATGCGCGAAACTGAGATTCTCGTAGCGCCTGAGGGTAATAAAGGGAGAAGAAAGAGAGAAGAATGCAGGGAGGATAAGAAGCTTCGAATAAGGGGAGAAGGACCGTTGTGGATGGCAAAGGAGGCTCGTTAGATTGAGTTTCAGGCTGGCTATGGCTTGGCAACGTCTCGTTTTACGCAGGAAATTTTCTACTCCCCCCTGAAAGGGAAATATAAACGCGGCACGTACAACAGAAAAGGGTAGCCTGTTTGGGGAAACAATGCCACGTGACTCGTTATCATGGTAGCCGCGAACTTTCCACGCCTATGTTACCCGTCGTTCAACGGATAATGACAGCCTTCGTTACGAAGGTAGGTTTTTGCATTCAGAAATTATACGCTCTATCCGGTTAAATTCGCAACGCTCAAATATCAGACAAAATCGCAGTTTTCCATTGTCAGTTATTACATTGAATACTACTGACATTGAATATGTAATGAAAAATGTAGATTCTCGTTTGAATATTTTAATGTGTTGCTCGCGGGATGTTACCAGACCATCGCAAGGTCGAAAGAATAGACACATAGTATATCCCTCTCGATATTGCGCGATGTTTCTCTGAAACATTTTTGCCTATTATTTATATTTTTCTCAGATAAATTAGATAAATATAAAAGAGTATTTAGTTTGTCAGAGTAATTGTTTGCGATATTTGAAAGAGTTTGCGAAGAATTGATTTCGCAAATTATTAAATTATTTTGTACATATTAAAAAGCTGTCTTCACACACGCATATGATACAAAATATATGTACTTTTGGTAGAAGGGTTATATAGGCTAAAGTATTAAAGGAATACACCTTTAGGCCAACACCTTGTCTAGTCTGCCAGAGTTACTGTTTGGGGTATTTGAAAGAGTTTACGAAGGGTTGATTTCGCAAATTATTAAATTATTTTGTACATATTAAAAAGCTGTATTCACACACGCATATGATGCAAGATGTATGTACTTTTGATAGAAGGGATATATAGGCTAAAGTATTAAAGGAATACACCTTTAGGCTAATACCTTTGATAAGGTTTAGAACCTTTATCCTATGATATTTTGTATAATGATATTATATTTATAATAACGTGCTTATTTTGTTCAAGAAAATCCTGTAAAATATATATGTACTTAAATCGTTTAGTGTTCTCATAAGGTGCTGTAATGGATGTTGTGAGCACTAGTTTCGCTGAAGGTGAGATTGAAAGCTTAAGGTAACGATGCTGAAAGCGCACGTCGCGAAACTTTATTAACAAGTGGATAAAGGAGCCGATCTAAATTTGAAGGGTGTAAAGGATGAGGCAAGTTACTTCGTTTCTTGATTAAGAAGCAATTCCGTTTAGGTAAAGAACCAATTAGACTTTAGCAGTGGAAGTTACTCGGAAGTCAGTCGATTAACATCCACTGATGTATTCAGGCTTAAGTGCTAGATGTTAATTAATTTTACTACCATTATGGAAGTTGTTATGCTTCAAACATGCAAGATTTCGATTCTTAAATAGAAAATAATTAAAAATTTTAACGCGTCAGATTGTTATGTTTCAATGATAATAAATTAATCGTACATTCCAAAGCGGAATTTAATTTAATTTTCATTTAGCAAACATTTGATCAGCAATTATAAACCAACGGGTCAACTAAGAAATAATGAAATTAAAGATTAATGGATAATTCATCTGAGGTTCGCCAGTTCTATTTTCACAAAGCATTTTATAAAAAGTGTTTGATAAAAACCACGAGTATGATTTAGCTTTGAATCAAAAGTATTTCAACTGGTTCCACGTGGTATGTATCCACGGTATCCATAGTATGTAACCACTGCAAACAGTAATTTTTCCACTCTCCATTTAATACAGAATAGCGATAAAGGCATTTCATTTCACTTGTTTAACTTTGTTAGCTTTTTCATTGTAAAATCGTGATTCATATAAAAGGGCAAAAATTTCTTTAGGATACAATATTTACAAAAATATCGAGAAAGATAACTCTCTCATACTATAAAAATTCATCGGATAAATTTCACCATCTACGATAGCCTTTGAGGGTTAATAAATAACAAAAACATACAACGTGTCTCGTATAACAGTAAACATAACAATTGACAGCCGGAGTGATTGTACGCGCAAAAATAAATCGAAAATGTAGAATGGAACTTTCAAGTATACTTGAACACGGCTAATTCCAGAATTCATGGAAAGAAATAAATAATCGACAGCAAGTTATTCTACGTGATAAATTTTCAAATTTATTCTTTTTTTATTATTTTTACATATACAATAGATTCATCCTCTAGTCGATTGACCATGACCAGTGCGGGACATCCTGTATAATTATTCTCAAAGACTGCTTACATGTTTATATACGCCTATTATAATAAGTAAATAAATAATTTTAAATACTTTTCCTCCACAGACGAACGAACTGCTTGCTATTCGCGTCACGAAACCATGTACATGTATAAATCTTGACCGAGGAAATAACGCCTGGGTCTGGCTGGGCTCATAGCTCTCCAACAGCGAAACACGACTTGTAATTACGTTTCTGAAGGCAAATAAGAGGTCTCGTCCCGGCGAAAGAGGCAGGACGAAGCCGAGTTTTGTTGGCATACAACTTGAAACTCAATCTAACGGGCTTTTCCACGTTTTACGCTGTTCCGCTTTTCCCGCTCCATGTTCTGTCTCTTTCTACCTTTCCCTTCCTCAAGCTCGTGATTCCCTTCTTAGCCCACGGGGCTGACACGGAGGATCCACAGAGTTTCAGAGCCGCGGCGCAAACAGAGGATACACCTTTGTCTGTCTTTCTAATTCTCGAGACAACAGGTCGAGAATATGTTGCCAACTTTTCTTTTCTCAGCGGTAGATCTCGAAGAGGTCGAAGGATCTTCCTCTTTCACCAAGAAATCTCCTTTCCCGTTGCGTTCACAGTTTCTGCTCGAACCTTCGATTCTTCTTTCTCCTATGTATCGGTTTCACGAACGAACTGCGATTATGCGACGCTTTGTTGCTATGCGACATATCTACCCTACCGCGAACGAAGATAAACGTTAAGGAAATCCAGTGAAAGAAATGAACAGATTTCCCTAAAATACGATATTTACAGAAACATGGAAAATAATTTGTTCGTCTTATAAAATCCAATCGTGGTTCCATGATCATAATAAAGTAGAAAGAATTCATTTATAAATTCAATACTTTCCATCAACATTTAAAAACAGAACAAAAAAGTAAAAAACGCAATTATCACAGAGAAATTGCTAAAAATTGAACGGTAAAAAAGGAAAAAGAAATTCATATGAAATCGTTCGAACGAATACAAGCGCACGTATACACTATGCGCGCGTTACATTCTTTCATTCGACGAATATTAAAACGACACGGTGGTATCGCTCTTTTGATTCCATCGTGAATCGGTTCTCGAAAGCACGCAATCGATCTGCGTGGTCCTCCTCGTTTCACGGACAACGCGTGTGGCTGCCGCAAGAGCCAAAGGCAAAGAAAGGTGAAAGGCAAAGCGAATGGAAAGGGAAAGGGAAAATAGGGAGCAGTAGGAAGCTTTAATGGGGAAAGGCCCGCATTTTGCGACATAACCGCAGGGACAAGCCCGTAGCTACAAAGAATCACTCGTCACCCCAAACCGTGGAGAAAAGCACGATCAAGTTTTCAGACTTGTTCATAGAGGGGTGGCTCTAAAGAATCCAATCCGTGTCACCCAAGCGCGTCGAGGCGTTCCCAATGAGAACTAAATAAAGAACCTTTCTCATTGCTGTCGCTCTCAGTGCGATGATTATTTTAAGTTATACCATCTTCTAGTGGCGTATCGAAATTCTGCTAGTCTCCTAGCGCATGTTTTAGCTTACTCATGTTCGAGTAAATATAGCGTGTTATAAATATGGTAATCTAGAAGATCGATATTTAACGAGACATAATACAGTCACCTAGAAAACTTGTCCATCTTGTTATAATTTCTTATAATTTACAGATTATGTATACAGAGACTTGTATGGATGATTATACAATGATTTAACAAAAGTACTTCAATGGTATTTGATGCTTTCGAGTGTACGTGTCTGCTTAAAAACATCTTAAACTATACAACTTTACTTTATTAAATTTTATTCTACTATCTGTCTATTAACACGTTGACTGCCACGCCGAAATCATGTTTCGCTCAGGACGCCACGGGAGTATTTTTATTATTCGAAGCATTTAATGGCAAAATAATAATAAATTGACGATGTAAGACAACATTCTTCCCTAATGTACCGTTTATCTTGTTGGTGGTCACGGGTGACCACCGTGGCGTCTTGGTAACAGTTGATGGCGACATATTATAACGAGGCTTCGTTTATTTCAACAAACCATTCGCATTCGTTATTTCGTCGTAAGCAAAACGTGCAGAATATATTGTTGAAACGTGTAGAAGATATTAGTAAACGGTATTTGCTCGTTCTATTATAATAGTAAGGTATGTGCATACTTCTAACTTTATACGATTATAAAGCAGCATTTACGATTATTTTCTAAGGTGTGTTTATAATAATATTCGTAGATTACCCCCCAAACATATGGATGCAAACACAGTGCACCGTTAGATGCAAGATTTATTCTCTTTTTTTTTTATTGATGTTCTAATAAAAATGTTTAATTGTTCAATGGGGCGCTTTTTATTTCAAAGTATCTTCTATTTATCGGTTATATTCAAAATGCCCTAACTGTCAATTTTCATACAATTTTTACAATTGTAAGAAATTGAAGCGCTCCGGTCACCAATGACCACTGTGGTGTCACAGGAGAAACCGTGGCCGGTCATATGACCAACGTGACAGTCAAAGTGTTAAATCTATATAGCTCAAGCTAATTTCACGAAGTATTCGACATAATTTAAACGACACTTGTCAAACACGATAAAACAATGAAAAGGGGGATCGATCTATAGAAACAGGGGAATTCTGTTTTACTTTGAAACGAAGCTCAAGTAATTCTACATAATTGAAAGGATACCTCGAAAATACGACGAAACATTGAACACAGCGATGAATTCGTAGAGACAGAGGAATCTTGCTTTACTGTTGAGCTGGGGCAACACTCGTACGCTGTTACAAACATATAAAGGCGACCAGGTGTTCTGGAAATGACGAGATCTCGAGGATATCATCGCGATTCCACCTCGTCTCACGTAACCGCCTTGAACCGCTACGTGTCCCCTGCGTCTAACTCGCTGATCTACCTAAACGCGCGTTCTCGACGAGAAACACGCCGCGTATATCCAAGGAACGAGTCGCGGAACACGAAGCGAGGATTTGGCCGGGTATCCCGGAAGGATTTCGAGTACGTTGAAAATGGAATAGGGAGAAACAAATACGATGGACGTGCTTGGTTCTCGCTTGTTGTACGAAAATCAAGATCCACCGTCTCTCCTTTTGGGAGCTGATGGTCCACGATTGTTTTGTTGTTTGGATTATATAGCGAAATTGTAACGTAAAATGTACAGAGGAAGAAACAGGGGCAGCCATGGGTGTTTCGATTTTGAAATACGGTTGAGTTAGGAGGATGATGAAACTGGATGGATGGTTTCGTTGTAGAGAGGATTTCTCAGGTGAGGATACAACAGCGTGTTTTTCACGCTAGATTGTAAGGATAAGAAAGGATAAAATGAATGGATAAGAAGGATAATACAAAAAGTATTTCTGGCCGTCTATAAAAATCGAATTAGAATCTTGAATCTTTTTCGATAGAATAAAAAAAGTATTCTATCGTGTGAGGTAATGTACCTAGCGACGAATTTATTAATTATTGTACCGCTAAATGGATGTTTTCATTCTTTTAAATGCAATCAAGTTACCATTATAAAAATAAATAAAGTAGGGTGAGAACTGGAAAATTTGTCGAACAAGTCGATAAAGAATTGTATAAAGAGAAATGTGTAAAGTAGCAAGAAAAATCTTTTCACATAGTAAATACCTTCGTGTTTTAAAGTAGAATGAAATTCTCATCGCGTAAGATAAGAAGAAATATACGGTATAAAGAGTATTCCAGATAAGGTTCGAGTCATTTCTCTAGGGGTGAATAATAAGGGTGAGAAAGTAGCAACAGAAAATGTTTGATACAGTGTTCTTGTGTTTTAAGGTGGAATGAGGCTTTCGTTATGTAAGATAAGAAATGTAGAGTACGGGAAAATCTCCTGAGTAATAGTCGTTTCTTCAGGAGTGGGAACGTAGTAGCAAATAATCAGGAAATTGGATGAAGGTAATAAAGTCTTTTTAACTTAATGGAAATTAAAACGTTTATCATCCGAAGTAAATAATGACAGGAAGATATTGCTACAAACATTTTTCTAGAGAAGTTGTTCTAGAAAATAATGTGAAACGATAATAGTAACAGGACGATATAAAATAATATGAAACGATACGAAATAATATAAAATATATTTTATATACGTACAGTGTATACAATATCGTTCTCTAAAATGTTATTAACTGACTAAATATTAAGCATCTTTTCATTTGATAAAACCAATTGTAATTTTTACTGCTTTATACTTTATACTTTCTTCATAGAAACGTTAGAGAAAAAAGTGTTTTTATTACCAATAATTAATAAATAAGAATTCTCCAGATTCAAAAAGACGTTCTGTCTTAAAAGGACAACTATTCAACTATTATTTAACTACTAATATATTATAATTATTCAACTATTCAAACTAATATTAATGAAGTGGCAATTTAAACTCAAGAACAATTTATTCAGAATTGAATCCAAAGCAATATGTAATATTTATTTCCCGCTGAAAGCCTACCAAAGGAATTAATTTACAGCTAATAAATTTCTTTATTCCTCCGATAACCGATTGCCTATTATCCTGAAATGATCGTCTTTTATGAGATCGCTGATTCACAAAAACCATCAATTCACGCGAAACAAAAACCCAGAAAAATCCTTTCACTAGAAACTCCATTCCGTGAAACCAACGTATCGATAACCGTTAATAATATAAAATAATTCAATAATATAGAATAATAATATTTTTGAGAAATATTAGAGAGATATTTTAAAGAACGCGATGAAAAATAAATGTAAATCTCCAAATCACCAATTCAAGCTATCAATGCAGGCATAAAAGGAACGCTTGAAAAGTCTTTCATCGCAAACTACATCTCATCGAATCATCGTATCAAGAGCTTTTAATACACTGTACCATGTACTCGTTCCACGCGATTATTCAAATGCATATCGACCTAATTTCACGCTTAACCGAACACCGCGTCACCGTTTCTTTTCGTACAATGCTCTTTATCAACTACTGGTCGTTCACCAACCGGCCCTTCGAGAATCGATTTAGGAAAAAAGTTCACGATCGATCGAGAAAAAATCACGCGTGGTACGGTGCGATATCGATAAACGAGTTTCCCAACGAGTGAAACGAGAGGGGAAATATTTTCCAGCAAGGTGTGTGCAGTAGTGTGCACGCAGTCTGGTGATCGCGACCGCGATAAAAGGGTCAACGAGATCGGCTCGTTTTAATGTCTCGATTGCGATTTTCACCGTTGGGGCTCGCGTGTACACCTGGCCAACACTTATCAGCGCCGATAACCCATCCAGACGACAACGCACGGCTCGAATGAGCGGTGAAAGGCGGTTCGATTTTTGAATAATACATAACACGGTTATTAATGAGCTACTACCTGGTCGTTAGGAGACATTTTACGTAGGAAATGAACGTTTTATGTGTAAAAGATTATTATCGCGAATGATGATGAGTTCGATCGTTAAGTGACTTGGTTCGAGACTTTGTCAGGAGGAAGATGGAATTTATTTTTAATACCTAAGCTATTAGTAAGTATAGAATTTCTATCAAAGGGATCAAAGTGAAAGATAACATGAGAAAATATAATATAACGCAAGGGAAAAAGCAAAACTTTCATCATGTACCTACTTAGTGAAAAATCATTCGAATCTCCGTAAATGTATGAAATAAATTTCTAAATCTATCAATCTGTACACACTTACAGACGTGTAAAGTTATTACGAAAGACTATGTTTAACCAAAAATCGTTAAAATCTTCACAAATGTATGAAATATATTTTTAAATATATAAATCTATGAATTCTTGTAAATCTATGAAATTACGATGAAAAGACACGAGTCTTCAGTTTGACTATAGACCTTTGATACTTCTATTGTTGATAGCTACATTTTTATTCCAAATACGCAATATACCGTCTAATTATAGAAAAAGAGGTAATACATAATCGCAAACAAGTTTAGAAGGATTTTCTCTGTACTTTTTAGTAGTTGCGTTGCTCGTATCTATCAGAAAGTTCATTATGAAACAGTATGCCATGGATAAATCTTATATAAATATCTAAGTTTAAAATAGAACGTATATTCTGATCTTATCATACTACCTCCACTATACAGGAGCTATTAAACACAGTTTTCTCAATAATGTATATGATGGATATCATATATTATATTTCTACAAATATATCATAATATATTTTATAAATATATCATTTTTTTATTACACTAATGTTTATAGAACGTAAAAGTATGATTAAAAAATGATCGCTGGACGAAACAATTTCAATTTTATTTTTAATTTCATTTTAATTTTAATTTTAAATCTTACAAACTCCTACAAACTCGACAAATGATAAATTATTAATAAATAGTTTAGTATTCTATTAAACGATGCATAATAATAATAACGAAGATTAAATGCACTACTATCGCAAAGCTGTAAAACTACCTTAACCGTTACAATCTTCCGCTGCAAGTAATTCCAGTAATATCCATCGATTTCACGTTTCACGTGTCTCTAATCACCAAAACCGCAAACACCGTGGCACGCCCTAAACAGTTTCTTTCAGATATATTTCCAATGACTGGATCGACTAAATACCTTCGGGATTGTCCACAATCAGCTATCTGTTTCCTCCATCCCCGATTTCCTCAACACGTTTAGTCTGCTAGCAGGGTCGGGCTGCTAGGATATCCGTGGCGTCGCAACACAGGGGTGAAATTCACCCCTTAAGCCCGCTGCAGACGAACGGATACGTCGCTTTAAGCTGCTGGCTTTGATGTCCAGGTCAGGATCTGACCGGTTCTCGAGCTAACGGAGAGTTCGTGCACCCCGTTGCAACCCGTGCGTGCTCCCCCAATTAACCGTCTTTTGAGGCTCCGTTACGCCGCTTCCGCCCCCGTGCAAGTATCAACCCCCTCGCAACCACAGCCTCCGATCGTTATTTCTGCGTTTCACAGCCGATTGCCTGGCCATCTCTGATAAAACGTAGCGTGTTTTAAAATTATTCTTAATATTATGGCGAGCTTGCAGAAAATTCTGCCGATATTGCATAGCTGTATAAAAATATGGACAATTCCAAAGAAAATTCCGGATGTATAAGCACACAATGTTACTGGCTTCTGTGATAACAAACTTGTTTTTAATACAAAATTGTTTCTTGTCATAGACAACTTGCAGTAAATTTTACGAGAATTGGATGGTTTCATAAGAATGTAGTGGAAAAATTGCACGACAATAATTGCTTTTCATTGTAAACTTTTATGTGAATTAACAAAGTATTTTTGTAGAAATAAAGTAAGTATGTATGTACTTACAGAATTATCTACACTTCATATTTATGTAAGAGATTCTGAATGAAATTTCCTAGTTTTTAATTCGTATGTTGACGTATTTTAATCCTCGTAGACATACAAATTTTTCTATTGTAACCGAACTCCTTTTATTCATGGGTTTCCCAAATTAAAAATTGTATCACGTTATATAAAGATAACATTATTTGAATAATTTTAATGAAATAACATTAGCTACATACCTTTATTCTAGAAAAGAACTTTGATTACGCTGTATTTGGCACACTAATTATATATAAATCGTTATTAATTATACTAAACACGAAAAAGATATGATCAATGGGAATAGATTCTTTTTCCATAATGAAAATGTCAGAAATAAATTATAACGTTACGATAAGGAAACGTACGCATAGAATTTCGACGGGGCTCCGGTGAGGTTCCTTTAATTAGAAAATTAGTGGTTGTTCTCCGGGGGCGTGTAACCGGCTACCGGACTCCTACACTCCCTCAATTAACCTGCTTTGGCGCCTTAATTGCAGCCGCCAGGTCTTTCCACCTGTTAGATAACGAAACCACTTATGCACGGTACACGCGTGGATCGCGGCTATGTACGTAAGTACGTAAATCTCCTTTTTTCCCTTCAAAGCCGAACCCATGTCATTACACTTTTTATTCGTTTTGCTACATCCATTGGACGTTACAATATTTTTCAACAACTCTTTTCGTTTTTTAAAGCTAGTTCGCATGCTGTGCGATTTAAATTTTTATCGGAAAGAGAAACAGGAAACTCGATTGCTGATTAGAAATATGCATTTTTACATAAACACATATTTTACATACACTTTCATTAAATAAATATATTATATACAGAATGGTTCGTAATTTATGGTACAAATATGGTCAGGGATATCTCATGGTTCAAAATAGCTCGAAAATCAAATATTCAGTATTTTTTTAAATAATAACAATGTATAATTTGTTTCTTCTTATCTGTTATTAACATTTTTTTAAGTAAACAAATAAATATAGTATTATATAAATTATATCATATGATTTAATAAAATCTTACTAGAAGATTGTATAATTAAAATTATTATATATTTATATAATTAAAACTAAATAAGTATAATATATATATAAAACTCATGTACATGTAAATATGTTGCAATTTATTTAAAATATCTGAATAAAAATATATTCGCTTCAAAATAACACAAAAATCAAATATTCAGTATTTTTTAAAAGAATAACAACATATAATTTGTTTCTTCTTATCTGTTACTAAAATTTTTCTAAGCAAACAAATAAATATAGTATTATGTAAATCATATTGTGTGATTTAATAAAATCTTACTAGAAGATTATATAACGATATGTAAAACAATAAGTATAATATGTATAGTATATAAAACTCAGATACAAATAAATATGTTACAATTTATTTAAAATATCTGTATAAAAATATATTCGTTTTTCAGTGAATCGTTGCATAAAACATTTGCAGTCTACAAACTCGCTTGAAAAGCTTAGAAAAACAATTTCCTACTTCCAAGTAATCCTTCAAAATGCATGTCACTTTGAATAACCTATCCAAAACTCTTGCATTATGAAACTACTGGTTTTTCTGCGAGGCAAAAATTGCTTTCAAATCCTTTCATTTTCCAAATCTCGTTTCAGAACTTGTGAAAACAATCTTTACGCTTAATACTCCTTTTTCAGGGGAAGCATGCCATCTTAAAACTTATACATACATATTTAAAGAGTTTCAAATAAAACGTTCCCTCCTTTTACGTTCAGTTAAATCTGTTAAATCGAAGTCATCTATCGTTCATGTTTTATTCGATAACTTATGGAAAGAATTTCCAGTCTTACAGCGCTTGTTCAAAAGATACGCCACCTTAAAAAATCCATTCAAGAACTTTTTATTGAGAAACTTCCCAGTAACCCAGAAATTCTCACCGGAATCCTAGCCAACCAATTTCAAAGTTTGATCTGTTCCTCTATAAAATATTCCATCGTAATGGAAGAATCTAAAATTTCTTTCTCTGCTGTGAATATTGTCCATTCTTAAAACTTTTATCACCTATCGTAATAATAAAGATTTCAGGACGCTTCTTTAAAAAAGGTTTCATCTTAGGGAAATACTCTTATCTCGCATGGAAACTTGTTGTTCGACTTCGAAGTGTTCAACTAGGTTCTAAAAATAAATCTTAGTATGAAAACACCACTTTTTTAAAAACTGCGTTATGAAGACAATATTTGGCTTTTCAAACTCCATCGCGAAAAAATATGAAGTATGAAAAAAACAGAGAAAAAGGTTCGTTAGCTGATTCATTGAATTAGTAGTATATTTCTAGCGCAAAATTAAATTACTTGCAATTTTTTAACCCAATTTTATAAACATAAATTCGAATATAAAACATCTTCTTTTTAAATACTGCATTATGAAAACAATATTCTGGTGTTTTCAAGTCCCACGAAGGGAAACATAAAATGTGGAAGGTTCGTCAGTTGATTTATCGCGCTCCTATTGTATTTCCAATGCAAATTTAAATTGTTCATAATTTGAATATTTTTCTACACGAAATTTCCCCATTGTTTTCACAAATATCGCCCACTATCTTTCAAATAATGACGTATACAGTAAATTTAAAAAAATGTCAGAATGCCAATTCACCTATAACGCCATTATTTCAATCCATTCATAATCCAGTCGATTCAAACCTTCCCAACCACCCTCGTGAAACTATCGTCTACCTCACGTTACTTAGCCAATATTTCGCTTTAAAAAAGAATTTCTTCCACGTCAAAACCCTCGAAGCCTCTCCCTCGATCCAACCCCAACTTCAAAACATTACACATCAATTTAAAAAACCTCCGTTAAAGGGTGCTTTCGTCCCTCTAAATAAATTCTTCGAGCAAAACATCCAACGCAAATACGGAACGACTAATTGTCTCGCGGTGCATCTTCATTTTCTTCCCCCAACCCTTGGTTCCCTCGTCTTGTTCATGAGGCTGCGCTTTATTTAAAACCTTCGCCACCCCATCGGGACCGTTGAAAGCGTTCCTTGCTCCTTCGGAAAGAAGCCACTCCTTCCACTTGCCTCGATTTCGATTTAAAACAGAAGTTCATCGGTTGCTCGGCTTCAACCCCCTCGGTTTCTTTCACGCGCGAGCGAGCACGTCTGGTCGAATCGGCCTGCACAGGAAAGTAAGTATTGTTCCTCGGTGAATTTCGTTGTCATTCGTCGATTCGACGGAAAGGAAAACACCCGAGCTGGGGGTCGAACGTTTGCCGAGGTAAACAACCAGCGTGAACCCGTGGAAAGGGGGTGGAACGTGACACGATTCTTGTTTCCTTTGCTTCTGTTTGTCCGATTTGGTTTTTCCACGGGTTTTCTCTGTTACTTCTCGTTTCTCTTTTTATCGAAACACCACGGGGAAGCGACAATTTTGTTTGTTTTAACGAGTTTTATTAAAATACGGAGATTGAGGTCGGATTGGAAATTTGAAATTTTTTTGGATGCTGAGAGATGGCCGTTGAAGGTTTTGTTTGAAATGGTTCGAGGACTATAGTTGAGGATTTATGACGGTAGTCGAGAGGATATTTGAAAGATAAGCGATAAAATAAAAATACTTTCACAAAGATAGAGTAGACGACTGTTATAATCCTATAACTAATTCATATGTTTTATTATTATTTATTTTTTAAATAATCGTAAATGTAACTTCATTTAATACTATAGAACGTTATTATTCGAATCTATACGCTGGAACGTTTAAACGTTTCGATAATCCTGAATCGAATAAATGCACTCCGATGTCCTGAAAGCAAACGCGAACATTGGACTCGATAAAAAGCAGAAACTCTACGCTAAAAATTTTATTTCGCTCCCCTAAACGCAGGCAACTCCATTGGCCCGTTGAAAGGCAGTATTTCTACTATATTTTTCCCCAATTTCGTTTCGTTCCCTTTTGATCTTCGTCTATAAAGCAACTCCCTCAGCTCTATCGTTTCTACGGAAAGCCTTCTGTAGAATCTTTAATTCCACAACGACAGGAAAATACGTAGTAAACAAAATTATCGGTCGCAGCATGTGATTCAGTTGTAGAGGAAAATAAAGGGGAGACCTTGGACGTCCCTGCTCGATTCTTAAGGCAGTCTCTTCTCATCCAAGCCCAACCATCGTTCTTTTATTCTTTGAGAATCTGAAACAGTCGGAATCGAAAGATCCAGCTAATAAGAATCGGTTTATTCGATGTAGGTTTAGTTTTGTAAGAAACTAATTTTGTTTTCACGAATTGGAATTCGAGATAAAATCTTTTGATGCAAAGGAAAAGGACGATAGAAAATAGAAAAAATGCTGAAATAGCTTATGGAAAATGTAAAAACAGAATTTCAGTTATTTATTTATTCCTTTATGAACAAACATTGTTTAATCTTCGATACATAATGCAAGAAGCACATTAATTATAAAAAAAAAGTATGTAAAAGAACTGAGATGACCGTGAAAAATAGAAGAAAAATAACTTTGTGGAGAAAGTTCATGGTTGTATTATGTTCATATATTCGTCGTTTTTAACTAGTCAACTTCATTTTAACACAATTTTTTTTATGAAGAAAACATCCTGTATATTTTTCCGCACAACATATTTCTCCTTAAAAGAATTAACGAATATTATGACAAAAAACAGAATAAACATCTGATTTGAACATTTTATCTGAGTATTTTTTATTCTTCTCTTATTAAACAGTCATTGCTTGAATACTTCTATAATTTTACTTAAATATTTGCTATGTTATTATTTTTTTAGTTTTATCGTTCGGGATATATTATTATATAAATATGAACGTTATCACATGAATATTAATATCATTGTTCTATCACAATCTGGAAATTAATTTTGGTATGAACATTAGTATTGCCTGTTTTTGTTACGTATTATTATTATTACATTATCTGTTATTAATGATTTTGATATTATTTGCAAATTAATTAATCCTTTTGAATTCAAACAGATAAAAGTAGATTTTCCTCGAAAATAATAAATCGATTAACTTCTCCGACTAATGATGCATTTAATTAATTCCTCGTTAATGATGAGCCCAAAATGCACGCGATATGATCCATTTGCATCGTAACAGTAATAAAAGAAAAATTATATAATTCCATTCGCAAGATGAATATTAGACTTTGGATTAATAATTAACATAGTAATCATACTTCTTATAGAAGTACAGAGTAAATTAAATATAATGTATTATTGTTAATAATAATTTTGTTATCATCTATCACACAAGATTACAGAAATATCAGAAACAAGTATATTTTCCTATCGTATTGCATTCTACATTTTCCATTTGCAAAATTCATAATGCGAAAACTCTGTCACTTAAGAATTTAGGAAAATTCCTCAAAAATTCTCTCATTTTACAGCTTTCCATTTGACTGCTTAATATAATTTAGAATATCTTCTCTCATTCTTATCGTTATCGCGATAAAATAGATCGAATATTATCAATTATAGCCGTGCTTTTCTACGTGACAAAAGATCGAGAAAAATGAGGGGGTTTCAGTGTGAAATTTCTCATCGACTCTGGCACGTGGCGTTTCGTCAGCGTCGAAGCGTGAAAAGACGCGGAAATTTGTTCGCGGAGGCACGAAACAGCATACTTACGCGCGATCTTCCGGCTCCTAGGGGGTGTGCGCTCGTTAATCTGCCGTAAAAGGCGCAAGGTACATAGAAAGCGATTTAATTATCCGCTCGCGCGATCTTTCGTTTGGCCGTGGCTAAGGAACGGCGAGTTAATGGTCGTTAATTACTCAGCGGAAAATCAACCGTCGCCGGAACGTTGTACTTTATTTTGCCTTGGCTTGTTGTGACTTTTCTGACGTAAAACCTGCAGATTTTATTGTGAACGAACTTCTCTACACTCCAAAGAATTTTTTATGCTATCTGGAATGAACGTAATGGCATAGCAGTAATAGCATTTTGTTTGCTTCTGTTAGGTATATTTCTGCGTATACTTTCACAACAATCACTGAAGAAAAGGTTATGCGCATTTAAAATAATTTATTTATTTAAAATTATAATTATAATTTATTTAAAATAATTTCTCTACCAGTTACAGAAAGACTGATCTACAAATTGTAATAGATGTTAAAAAAAAACAATTTAATACAAATCTATACTGTAACGTGACCCAAAACACATGAATATTTTCGTACATTGGACATAAATAATCGCAATAAATTTAAAAAGTGACGGAAAATGTTGAGGAGGATGAAGATGGAACTAAAAATTGAAACAAAAGACGAATTCACGAATAGAATCTTAAAATTGCACAAAACCATCGCCAGTTGAAAGCTTGGCGTTAGATATGCTCGCAAAAATATTAATATTTCTTAATTAGTTAACAAATCATTTTCATCCGATTGTTCATTTCATTGTCAATAAAATACTAACTTGTTAAATGATTTAATCGCTTAATGAATTGTACCAATATATTGATCGCATAGTACATTGATTTTTATAAATTCAGCATTTTATACAAATATTTCATACACCAAAATATCTACATGCATATGTATCTTGTAAAAATTTAAACAATTCTATGCTTCCCGATGTGAAAAATTCTTTGAAATAAAAATGTATATCATCGGAAGAAGCGTAAATGAGAATGACGAAGAAACAACGATATATCTGATGTCTTTATCTAAAGAGAAAATCTTGTTCAAAAATACATGTGCATTATTCACTTTCTATTAATGAACAAGGATGCAAAATATGGTAAAACAAAGAATGAAACGGGAACGTCGAATTGACATTTTTGACGAAACTTTCCATTTGTCGTTTCGCGGTGAGCAATGCCAGGGTGAAAACGTACATTTTAACGTGTCGCACACCGAATTTTAATTAAAGCCCAAAAATTCCGTATGGATGAAGGAACCCCCGCTGTGACAGGCTTAGAAGGGATAAAATGATTCTCTGCAAGTGACGTTCGAAGTCGGGGAAGTGGTCGTCGTGGATCAAAACGTAGCCCTGGCAATTTCTCATACCGCCTTGAAAGGTGAATCCAGAAGAGATTATGTAGATAAAGCTGATTCGTGTTCACAGCTTTCGTTACATCGTTACTGTTACTGTTGTTCAATTTATACCGAAATATGAATCGTTTAGTAAGATCTCGTATACTACAGTCTGATATTTTACCTTCAAAATCTTCCATTGTCGCTTCACGAAAAATGACCAATTTGAAGCTTCATGAAAAACCGTCCTTACGTTGTCTAATCACGAGGTTCACCATCCCCACGCATAAACCACTGCAGAAGCAATTAAACTGGCGAGAAGAAATATCCAGACCCACCCTGACGAGTCTTAGTCGTCAATCCTGAAAGCTAATTCCAATTTCCAAACAAGAAACTATCCAAGGTTTCGTTTCAGATCGAGGATCGTGATCGTTGATCAACCCCATAAAACTTATGAGACGGTGCTCTCGCGATCGCGTCGTCGGACAGGCCACCATCCCCTTGGTTACTATTTTTAGTACGACAGCTGGAACGAACTGAATTAAAGTTTAATTAAAGCCGGTAAAATTCCTGGTAGACGAAGACAGCTGTAGAAAACGAGAAAGAGAAGCGAGTGTCTCTCTCTTTCTCTTTCTCTTTCTCTCTTTGGACCAGACACGACAGGGGTGAAGCTTCTGCGAGTGACGTACGAAATTGCTAGTCGCGTCAGAGGGTCATCGTAACCCTGAAACCGGTGGTGGACACTCTTTGCCGTTCTTCCTTTTTACAATTTTTTCCCCCTCGTTTTCTTTTTTTCTGCTGCGCAGAATTTTGTCTCTACCCCTCTCCTTCAAGGAAGCAGTCTCTTGCGAATGTTACAAAATTTCGCAACTTTCGTGAATTTTGTTTTAAGATGATGGTGCGTCTAACGTTATAATGTTTTTGGTATCAGTTCTTTTGTTCATTAAGCATAACAATTCTTTGTACGGTTCTAATTAATTGTTCCTTGATTTTAAGTTGCCCGCAATAAACGCGTATTTAAACTTCCAGAGTGGATTAAAATGAAAGAATCAAGAAGATTCTTCATCGGTGTATTCTAAATACGCGTTTATTGCGGACGAGATAAAACGAAGAAACAGTTAATTAAAGCTGTATAAAAAATTTTTACGTATGAGAAAGTAGCTAAATAAGCTACAAAAAGGATTATAAAGTTCGACCATCGGTTTCAACAAAATTCATGAAAATTGTTAAATTTTGCAATGTTCGTAGGAGAATGCCCCGTTAACGCTGGGTGTTACGAATTAAAATACGCCACTGTTCTATAACGAACGAGGGGATAATCAAGAGAAAGAGAGAGAAAACGGGGTGTTTCGTAGGGGGCAACGGGCACTTCAGTTCTTTCCAAGAGCATCGACAAAGGGATACTTTGTACCGCTTTTTTTCTGCCCTTCTCACTCGTACTTCTTGTTTTTCCACCTCCCTTGCTTCCATTTCTCTCAAGCTGGTTTTTCTTATTTCCCAATTGTGAACTGCGGCAATTTCATCTATTTTTTTATTCCTTCTTTTAGTGGATCGAATTAAGGCTTTTTATTATGGAAAGAAAAATTGATGCAAAGCAGTTAATTATCGATTCTCGACATTATTGGAATATTAAGTATATCAGTTTCATAGAAAAGAAAAGTATCTCTTTTATCACTGAAATTTCGTTTCGAGAAATTCGTGCTTATAAATTATCAAATTTCAATACTTTGTAATTTACAATTACATTTGAGTTTCGATAGATTCTGACCACGTTCATTCGATATCATTTTTCATGGCAATTCGATATTAAACTCCTATTTTCCTACTAATTTTTCAACCATAATAATACAAATGAATGATAATAATAATAACATTATTTTAATTGCTGTTTTAATTATTTTAATGTTATAACAACATTAACACTAGAACTAGCGATAGTTAACACTTCTAAGCTATTTCTACCAAAACCAGCCAAAACTGGTCTTTAAAAAATACGAAATAATAGAATATTTTTATATTTATCGATTTATTACTTTCTTACAGAAGCAATTCCACGTTATGTAGTACATTTTTGGTATTATTAATTCATCTGAGACCATGATCCCTAAACGAGGGTTGACACATTTATAAAATTGTATAACCACTCATTTTGATTGGCTTGGTATTGCTAGTGTTAGCATCTAGCGATCTAGCGATCGATCCGGAATTTTCCTGATAACCGATATCATCATATCGAATGATACGCGGTAAAAATTTTAAAAACGTGTGGGAAGTTGTACAAAACGAGGAAACTAGTTAACTGGGGTTCGATAAACAGATTGCAGGACCCTTTTACACTTTGACAAGTATCAGTCATTTTCACTGGTATTGGTATAAGTAGTCTTGATATAAAATTATTTAGAATTTGAATATATAAAAAACAAAATAAAATTCATTATATTATTCTTTTAGTCATCGTTGCAAAAGTCATTACATAGCAGAAAAAAAATGTAATATGAAGTAGGAATTTTAAAATAAAATTGTAAAACCAGTCAATTGGACTGGTGTGGTAATTCTAATATTAAACTCCTCTTTTCCTACTAATTTTTCAACTATAATAATACAAATAAATGATAATAACAATGTTTAACAATAATAAATAAGAGGATCTGCTAGACTTGCGTTTCCGTAATCAGAACAAATTTCTACGTCTTATGCCCGCAACCAACACGGAACAACCCTTCTGAAACAATACTCACAATCAAGACAGCAAAACGATCCCAACGACTGCCTTTCTCTCTTTTCGAGCAATTCCTAACCAACTCCATTCTTTTCTCTTTACATACACACAGTGCACCCGTTGTCTCTTACCTTCTCTTTCTTGCATCCTCTCGCGCCCTTGCGTATGCTTTCTCCGTCCTCTTCAACTCTTGTTCACCTTTTTTTCCTTCGTTCACTTTCTACGTCCTTCTTTCTCCTCTTTCTTCGTCTTTCCCATATTATGATCCATTGTCGATCTTCGTCGACTCTTCTCTTGTTCCTATAGTCTCTTCCACGCCACTACGGCGGCTTCGTTATTTTATAATTGGCACTATCCGCCCTCTTTCATGAATTATTCCGCAGACCGATAAAGTCGCGGAATATCGACGAGTTTCCCTCTATGGCTCTTCTGTCTCTCCCTCCTGGTTTCTCCACCTCTTTTCACTCCCCCTTTGTTCTTCTCTCTCCACGGGAAAAGTACACGGTTTCTTTTTTCTGCTGTTCCACGGTGTCTTTTGCGTACGAGAATTCAGCTTTCTCGTACCTCGTAATTCTATGTCGATCGATTATTATACCATCGTAGAAGCTGAAGATTGGGAGAGTGAACGTTGGAGGTTGTCTTATTGAAGAAAATGAACATAACGAGCAGATAAATTCTAAAAAAAATTAAATACATAAGTAAATAATAATTAAAGTAGTAAAAAATACGCCTTCGTTCAAAAATCTTAGGACAGTTGTTATATTTTCTCCAACATTGGAAAACATTATGTCGGAGTAACATAACAGTAACATAACAATAAAAAATAGGTGACGTCCTAAGGTCTTTGAGCCAAAGTGTCGATACATAATAAATAATATAAAGAGCAGGTAAAAATAGAGGAAACGATCGTTAGCAATCGCGAAATATGAAAAATCACTGCAAGAGAGAAGGAAGGAAAGAGGAATAGAAAAATAAGGAAATTGGAGAGGTAGAAAATAAATATTTGTACAAATTCATATTTTTATGCACACGAGTCAACCAGTAGAACCTCGATAGAGATTTGTTTTATCCACTAAATAGTACAATATTTTGGATACTTTATATAGTTTTGTTCATTATGTGGATTTTATGCACTTTTGCACCGTTAAATTTCTCATAAATACATAAAAATCCGCAGTCTATCTATTCGGTGCAGTGCAGACGAGCGACAGGTGATTGTTGGATGTCGCTTTAGCGATGCGTTGAATGATCAATTGTCTGCCAACTTCGAATTGAAATAGAACTGGTGGAAAAAATGAAATTCTTCAGTTAGGCTAATATATATTACCACTACAACAGAGTTAATACATAATCAAAAGTATAAATTGGATATTCATCTTCAGACGTTATCTGGGTAATTGAGATTCACGTTGAAAACTAATAAAAAGGAGCTCTTATTACTGTACACCTTTCTCTTCTATAGTCCTTTTTAATTGGAACAATGTAATTGTTTTATGAAAGAATAGAAATCGATCGAAGAAATTGGCTAGACGTTGGTTATCCACTTAACGTGTACCGTGTTGAGAATTGAGAGAGGAAACTATTGTTACTTGTGTTTTGCTGCCATTCTTTTCGCTTACTTTATAACACACGAATAGTGTGTTTGCTTGTAGTAAGTTTATGAAGGGGTGGAAATCGATCGATAGACATATCCAGCTAATGTGGATTGGGGTTGCAAAGTGAAATGGAAACTTCCTATATTTCTCCTTTCTTCCACTCCATTTTTCCCTTTTTTTTTTTTTTTTTTTTGAATAATGAATAGGAAATTAGACGTTGTTTATAGCTATTCCGTGAAAGTATGGTAATTGATTCATGGAAATGAATATTATTCTCTGCTAATTACCTGGTTATCGTAACTTCGTGTTGCAAATTGAAAGCCAGCAACTATTATTACTCTCCTGCTTTCTTTTATTTTATCTCGCATGAAAGTATAATTGCTTGGAATCAATTTGGTTTTTATGAAAGGCTGGTAATTGATCGATGAAATTAAATATAGTGGTACTGAAATAATACCATATTATCGAGAATATTGTTTGAAACGTTTGTTTCTATCACTGATAAATAAACTGCGAATTTTTATGCATTTCTGACAAATTTAATGAATGCATGTAATGCAGAAAAAGATATAAAATATCCAAAGTGGAGTACTCGTCACAATTTTTAATAGACAAAAGAATTACCACGCAGCTTCCATTTCTTTAACTCTCTTCATAAAAATACGAAATTACGTAAAAGTGTCCGGTCTAGTGATAAATTTTCGACACGAATTCACGTTAAGTGGATGATCAACGTTCATCGACCAATCACGACCAGCGTTCATCTCCACTGACACAGGACGGTGGTGCTCTTTGTCTGTGCAGTCTGTGACACCCTACTAATAGTTCGAGTGACGCAAGAAAGTGGCAGAAGTCATCGCCGTCTGACACGCGCTCTAAAGCCCTACCCTTTCCAGACGCTTCTCCTTTTTGTTCTTAAGACCAGCACGTGTGAACGCGTTTCTTTCTTCTTCTTCCTCTTTTTTCCACCCCTTTCTTTCTTTCTTCCCTTGTATTTTTTTTTCACCTATTCCTCTCTCACCCGTTACCTTGTCGTTCTCTCTCTCACCCCTTCTGACACACGTACACACACTCTTTCCCCGCGTTCTCCCTTTTATTCTCTTAAAACGTCGAGACGACTGCCCCGTAATTCCGCTGGCGGCTCGGCAGCGTCACGCCGGCTTCTGAAATAAAACGTTTCGCGGCTGCAGCTCGCCGATAAGACCGTCTACCACGCCGCGACTAGAATTTTAATTGTGAATCGTGACTAGTTAATGGGTCTCGAATGTATCGTCGTTGTTAAGGAAGAAGATTCTTTCGGCAAGCTTAGGATCTTCGTACGGTTTTAGCCGCTTGGTTTTCATTTTTATATCTACAGCCTCGTGGCAAGTCACGGGACACTTGCTAGCTTTAACCCTTTCACAGTGTAATATGAGAAAGACTAGGACAGGTTGTGAAATATAGTTTTACAAATTGCAGGTTTTAAATGTTATTAACCGAGATCTTCGCCATGTAATATCTTCAACCGATATTTCGATTTTTCATATACAATACAATTTAAACACATGTAATGACATCTTGTTTCTGTGAAAGTGAAGTAGCACCAAAAAGTAATATGAACGTGTGAAAATGTTTGTTCAAAACAGAAAAATTTCCATTAAAAGATGTTATTTGCTATGAATTAAAGTTTATAGAACGTGGTGCAAAGATTGCATTCTTTCTCAGACAAAATACACTTCGCGATAGAATGCAAAAGAAAAAATTTAAAATTATCTTTATTCTTGGAAAAAATGTGTCAATTTTAATAAATGTTTTCAAAAATCCATATTTTCCAACGTATCTCTAGATTATTGCATGGTACTGCAAGGGTTAAATGATATTTCATATTTGTTCATATCTTTATTTTTTTTACGAAATGTTCCTGTATTTTCAGACAGAAGGAGCTGCAATTTTATTTTCGTATAATACTTCAACTACGCTTCCGCTCGAAAAATCCACCACATTCATCAGTTTCCAAAATCAACCCCTCCAACCCCCTGCTGGCACAACCGTAAACACTCAAATCCCTCCAAACATCTCTACTTTCCTCAGAGCAACGTTCTCCCTCCCCAGAAGAAGAAAAAATCCTCTCCCAGTCGACCACAGACTCCTCTTTTCCTCTTCTTTTTCCTCTCCCTGTCATCAAACCCCTACATACCCTTACGCATTGTGGCGAGCCACCCCCGGTCACCGTGCAAATCCGAGCGCAGGACAAAATGTCTCTTTGATGTGAAACAACCGAACGCTTGCCTACCCCATCCATTGCAGTGGCCATGAATTCATTCAGCTAACCCCTTTCCCACCCCCTCATCGCAAAAGAGAAAACGAGCGTGAGTCGGTTTCCGTATGACGATGATCAAGGCTCCTTCTGTAGTTTTCGACTTCTTCCGTGCGGAAAAAGGCGCATGGAATCGATTTCGCAGCCTGTTGGTTCTCACGAGGTCTGAGGGCCGATTATAATTTTACATTAGGAAATCTGTGTTGGTAAGAACGATCCAAGTATGTAAAAAAGTGATAGAAAATAATAGAAAGAAATGATTTTTCAATACGTGTTTTATGTCATTCGATTTTCCATTTTCCAGGAGACCTTCTAATCAGCTAATATCGAATAGTAATAAAACATTCACGTTTTATTATTATCAAGATCCTTTTGCAATTTTCGACGATAGTTTACGAAGATATTTAGCGGAAAATTGAAACGAAAAATCATGCATACCAATGACAACTTCAAATATTTTGTAACGCCAAAAAGGTACGATCGAATCGAATAGGACGGAATGAACGCAGTGGGGTGGAACGTGAGTCAAGAAAAGGAACATAGCAAAATGCAAATATAACAATTCCAGGAAACAAGAGATATTCAGAACAGTGTCATAAACTTTGAAAATTGACTGAAACGCAACACCTCTATTTCTAATATTCGTACAGGTAAAAGGGGTTGTAGAGGGAGTGGGTTGCAGGAGAAGCGGCGAGAAATTGGCTGGGCACTGCCGGGTTAATTACCGGGTGTCGCGCTCGGTTTTGTGCGACGTTTATTAAAATTTCGTCGAGGATCAGCGTGTGAATGCTTTTTTCGGGAATTGGCAAGGTTTCCTTGCCACGATTACTTTTCTACCGATCGTACGCTAGAATCGCGTAGAAACGTATACATCGCACGTGGACCGTGTACTCTCGTGCTTTTTCGAGACTGCTGATTAATTGGAACGGCCCACTTTGACAGATTGATGGAGGAGGCGTAGGTGAAAGAATGTCGGCGCGTTCTTGTGGTTGGCTCACCTTGATCGTTTCGACGCGAGTGGAAGTGGTCGATTAATTATATCCGGTTTACACGTGTGAGGAGAGTATTTAGCAGGTTTTCTTATATTCTTTTATCATCTAAACTAAATCTTAGCGTACTCGCGATAAAATCTCGTTTATGCGAATGAGATAATAGTACAATTCTGTGTGATATAGTTTAAAGCATGGAAGTATGATGCTTTTGCTGATGTTATTTTACACACGTAAGCCGTAATAATAATTTAATAATAATAATAAGTAAAAATTATTCAAGCTGCTCACAACCTGTTACTATCATCGACAAATATGCTCGATATAACAAAAGATCACAATTTACAAAGAAATCTCTATTCCTCTTGGAACGAGCACATAAGCCTGTGAACCTTTTATCAGAATATCAAAGCAAAATTAAACACGCGTTTACGCAAGAATTGCCCTCGCCTCTAATTTCATGCTTCCCCTTCTTGCATCTTCGATTAAACGAAAGCCATTCCGCGGCGCTAAATGAGGAAGGTTGCAGGAAACAGAAGCGTGTTCCTTCGGTTGCATCGCCTTGATCGTTGAAACGGCTGGTCGAAGCCAAAGCCTAAGGGTTGGATAAGTGGGTCATTAATTAGGCCGAGTTAATTTGCGATCAACACCAAGAAGCCTGTACTACCCTCTTTACTCTTCTTCGTCCTCCTCTTCACCCACCAGGGCTAAGAGCGAGTAAGGGTAGCTGGAATTACTTACGGTCTCGCGAGTCTTTCCTGCCGCGAAACAATTATGTCATTGTCACTGGTAGAATGGAAGTGAACGAGATCGAGACGGAAAGAGAAAGACGGCCGACTATAGGGAGAGTTGAAAGGTGGAATGGTGAACGTAGACTGAAACGACGATGACATTGTTGGGATAATTAGATCGTCGGATGGCGAATTGAATAGTATGTATTTGTTGCATTATGTAAATTCGAAGGTTACGCAACGCTGGATTAATTCGAAGTTGGTCATTCTGTTTCGGGGGCTAGCGAAAATTTAGCGACGTTCCTCTCGCCAGGATTGCGTTGAATCGCTAACGAAGAATCCTTAATAATTTTGTATATTTTAGCGAACTGAGTCGGGTCAGTGGAAACTTCGACGATCTGGTTACTCTGCTGCAGGGAATTTCACGGTTTTCTTTTTTTCGGAACGTTGTTGCGTTGGAACATTGAGATTGATTAATACTAATTGTGACTTGTAATTTGTACACAACGGTACTGCGAAAACTACATCTGATAAAAGCAAGTAAATTAAAACAGATATCTTCGTATATTTTGTTTGTATTCTCTTAACAATTTGTAATATTACAAGGATTTTAATGCGAATAAACGAATAAAATGAAGGAAAGACAAGAGAGGAAATGTGTAATTTCATGCTTCTCGACAAAATGTTTGAATTTAATCGACACGTGGTAACGTTAGGTTAGTAAATTCAAATATGATTACCGTCTCGATTCGATTGTGTGATATTAATAGGCAGAAAGCTCACATAGATTGAAACAACTTATTCAATTAATGCAAAATTATAGGCCAATTCGATGATGAAATATACTGTATAATTAATTAGTTGTTTGAATTTCATATTATTCGGTTATACGAGGATTGTCCGACAGAAAGGATTATTATAAATGCATACAGTGATTAATAATGGTATTTATACATGTCCTTTTTTCCACTCAAGCAGCTTTGTATTAGATTCTACGTTTCTATTTCGTAATATCAAATCGCAGAAAAATACTATTAAATTTATACGAGATTTATTATAGTCGGATGCAAGCAATTAACATATTGATACAATAATTAATGCAGCGCTATACAAATACTTTTTATAGTCATTGTATATTATGCACACATTATGGACAAAGCAAAAGATGTATAGTACATTCATTAATGAAGAGAAAAAGGATAATGTAGAGAATGTCCTTTCGTGTTACATTGCCTTTTTTGTTTCCAACGGTGTTAAAGGAGTAAGAGAAGCGCGTGTGAATTCTGGAAGACAGCTGAAATGCTAAAAGAAGAAAGTAACTAAGAAAGGTACAAAGGAAATGAATGAAGGACAAAGGGAGAAAGCGTGAAGTTGTAAAACTGAAAGAGAATCCTATGGACAATTAGAGCGACGGCTTTGTAATTATATTGCTCACAGAAGGAAGGAGAACCGAATAATAGTAATAATAAATTATCAAAATAGAAGTATATTTTTAAAACATTTAATGTTTGAAAATTGTACTAAATCGGAAGAAAAATCTACGAAGAATTAACATGACAGCATTCTAATGATATTATTTAAAGAAAATGAAAGAAATAGTAATAATAATCTAATAATAAGAACGAGGTAATAAAATAAACGTAATGTTTAAAAAGTTGTGAAATAGTACGAAATATTGTCATAGAGAAAAAATGAAAGGCGACACGAACGCATAATAATAATATTCGAAGGGAAAAGAAAAATAGAAATAATGTAACAACAAATTGCTAAAACAAACAAAATCAAGATACGATGTAAGGTTTAAGAAACTTCGAAAAATTGTAAAGAAGGTAAAAATATTAGAAGAAGAATTCACAAATTTATAGAAATAAAAGAGAAATCTGTTATGAAACGAAGTGTGGAAAATAAATCAGTTATATGAACCAATGTACAATTAAATAGAGAAAGAAATTGCAGAAAGAATAGAAGAAAGATAGAAGAGAACACTGAGAGATTACGTAAGAAAGAACATTAAGACGCCAGCGGAGATTGCTAAGGAAATAAGAAAGAGATTGATAAAGCGGAGGAAAAAAATGTCCTGGGCACAGATAGTTGAAACTAAGAAAGTATGCGAAATAGGGTTGACTACCAGGGAGAAGACAGCTGGGTGGAATCGCGACGAAAAGAGTGAAAGCTCCTTTTTGCAACCTTTTTTATCTGGGCTTGCAATGAAAGTTTAAACAGCACAAAAATATAAAATTTCATGGAAATCGGTTGATGCAGAAGCAAACAAGTGACATGGCCAGATGGACAAAATGTAGATTCACTAGTTATAGCTATTTTTAACTTGTAAGCTCGTAGCTTCTAGTAACTTTAAGCGATTTCCATGAAATTTTCACTATGTATGCATATAGCTGACATAACTCTTCAAACTCTGTTGTTACGTATTACGATAGTTATAGAGTTACTATAGTTGACTATAATATTTTGTTATAACGACGCTTATTGAAACACAAGAAACAAAGGGTAACGCAGGGAGGAAATTAAAACTACCCGGCTCAGAATCCAGATGAAATAAAGCGAAACGGGGGACAAGAGATGACTTTTAAACCATAATAGCTAGGAAGTGGCGAAAATTCGATTGATGGTTCGCAAAGTGGCATCGCGTGCTGTCAAAGGCGCGTCACAGGTGCGGCGAAAATAGGGATGAAGTCGGCTCGCACGGCGGAAAATACTTTTCGATGCCGACCGATTGATGCTTATTAATTAACGCGTGAATCGAGTTTTCAGTTACGAGCTCGTTTGCTAGTCTGACTGCATAGGCCACGAGCTGTCTTTCGTTTGATTTAATTGAAGTAATTACGAACGAACTCGATATCGGACCAGGGTTAGAAATTAACGTGGCCGGTGAGGATCGCAGGTTTAATCGATACTGCCGAACACCGTTTCCTGTTCGCGCGCTGAAATGCGCCATTCTACGACAAAAAGCACGCTGGCTTTGTGTCACTCGTTTTCCTTCACATCATTTGGTCGTCGTCAAAGATCATCGAAGAAGGCTTCGACGGTGTTTGTGATTTTACAGCGATTCAGAATTACGGCAGTGGAATTTAATAGTCGGTATTGAATTAGCGTAGATAGGTGAATTATCGTAAGAGGGTTCTATTTATTAGATACGATCCGAGAGATGGAAGAATCGGCTCGACGAAAAGAGACATAAGAGACAATGTTAATGCAACGGTGGAACTTTTTTCATTTTCAATCTTCGCTGAATAAAGCTGTTGCTAATGTAAGAAATTTACCGCAAGTATCAATAAACCACGATATTTCGTGAAATGAACTGTTGAATTAATTGTTGTATATCTAAGACTAGCGTTCATGCTGTATACTAATTTTCGCTAAGTGCATATTTGCAATATACGTTTTGTAATTTCTATATACATTTTCGGATTAGTTTCAAATTTTAATATCATAATCACGAATGTCGTGACTCGTTACAATGCTAAAGACGTTTCAAAAGGTTTCGTATAATGGATATTCATAAAAATTGACTGCGATAAGTGATACTTTCATGAGCCACTGTGTATTCACGTAAAAGGTTATTATTTGTGTTTAAGTATCACTATCAGTTCTAATCACATTTTAACAATGATATAGTACAATTATTAAGAATGAAGAAACATTCGACGTTAAAAGTTAATAATTAGAAGAATTCCAACTATCGCGTACATGCAAATTCAACAGGGAATTGAAACAAATTCACTGTATACCGATATACAACATTGAGAAGAATGGAAACAATTTGTGCTCTCTAGAAAAGAATAAACGCGAGAAATAATTTAAGTTTAGACTAGCGAGGGGTGAACGAGGTTCCTCTATATCAGCAGGCATTTATTTCCCCTCCCTACCATGGCAGGGGTGCACGCCACCGGCAACGCTAGATATTTCTCTTCATCGTGATCGCTTTATTAGCACAGACGCGCGCGAGCACTCGCCCATTAATCATTGTTTTTCACTTAAGAATTTAAGATTAATGTCGCCTGGCTGGAAAGAAAACAGTACACCCCCTCCCTCTGGTTTTCATCGAACGCAGCCGAGCGTTCGTTTGTATCTATTAGACTGTGTGTTGTGTTAATATTTTCCATGGTTCTTATTAAATCCCGATTATTTTCTATTCCAATTCTTCTCAAATGTTCCAAAAGTTGATAGATTTTTTAATAATCAACGTATATTCAATGTGAGAACAAAATCGTGGCAAGATATTGATATTTTAAAAATCATTTTGTTACAAAATTTGTTTACAGATATTTTGTTACCTCTACGAAACAATAAATACCTGATATTCGATGAAATAGTTTACTATTTGAAATATTAATTAATAACTAAGGTAATTTAAAGATCCAAATGGACTATAAACAATTATTACGAATACAATATACAATCGCTTCAATGTGATTAAATAGTGTTAAACTATTATTTCGCTTGCTTGTGATCAAAAGATACTCGCTAACAAATCGACCTAAAGTTAACAAGTGATCGGTTACAGGTTAATAAATGAATGTTACTCGATCAATTACAAATATCTTGCAACAAATTATTCGATTAATCCGTGTAAATAGAAAAACGAAAAACGCCAACACGTTAACCAATCTCGTTTTCCATCGATTATATTATAGTTGGAAGCTTATTGTAGACAAAAGCTGAAGATGTAGTAAACACGTGCAAAGTCAGTTATTAATCACTATTTAGTCAGGTTGCTATCAAGACAGGCGATCAGCTACAGGCACGAGCAATCAATCATTGGTCAGTGTTTAGTCGAGACAATATCTCCCGAAGCAATCGGGATTCGGGCTGAAATAGTCATTTATTACTCGACATTTACTTCAGTCAAGATCTTTTAAGGCAATCAGCTTTTTGACGCTTTCCACTCAATCAGTATTAACTCATAAGAAATTCGGTCGAACTCCGTCGGCGCGGTTAAATCTTAACAAATTGCTCACGCGCGGTTCATTACTGCGTTTTAAAACTTTGACGTAAAGCTAAAAATCAGATATACATTGCAATAAACGAAATTCCCTCACAAATATACTTAAATAGGCAATAGTCGCAATTGGAAAATTAATATGAATGTAATAGAGTACAAAATTACTATTATATTAGGTTGTCCGAAAAGTGTCTTTCTCTTACAGACACGTCTTTTACAACGACGCATCCTTATACAAACATGAAACCTAATCTGTCGAACGTTGTCATCTTTATTTTGGTAGAACAAAATGGATCATACGTAATTCGATAAAATATAAAACGGAGAATGTTGTGCATCCATTATTTCCTTATAAAACGAAAGAAACTTTTCAGCCGATCTAATAATTGAACTCTTACAACACAGTTTATAACGTTCACGTACAAAGTTACCTTAAAACAGAAACGAAACGAAACGATTGAAAAGCTGAATATTCGCTAAATCACTTTTATTTGTAACAGTTAACAGTTTCCTCCGATCTCTGCAAGATACATCTTCGCTACCGTAAACCAAAATTTCTGAAAAGCAATTGCATCGCTGCGCTTTCACCGGTTTCTTCGCTCTTCGTTCCCCTCGAAGGTCGAGAAAAACCGAAGGGTACACGGAGAGCGAACAAATTTCCGTGTTCACCGCGGGCGGTCCGCGACGCTCTCCTCACGCAGCGTCGCGTCGCCTCACGCAACAGTCGTATCCGCTGATACCGGCACCTGGCTGAATAATGCGTCCAATATGCACCGCGATAACGAACATGGCCGTGTTTCACCGCGCGGAAATATTGTTCGCGGTGGCTCCTGCAACACGTTTCTGCGACAGCCTACCTAGTGGATTTTGTCGCAGCAGCGCACGCGAATTCTTCCGGCCGTCACTTCCGCCCTCGACTTTAATCCCGATCAAGATAACGAATTTGTCGGCATGGAAGTTGCGTTTGCACGCACGTTTCTAGGTTCACCGCTCAACGGGCAGAATTGTTTCGACGTGATGGAGATACGTGAGTGAACGAAAGAGAATGGGGTACGTTTGGCGACAGAGTAGAAGCGCGTGGGATTAATTAGATGGAGGGTAGACGCTGATAAGATAATCGGAGCAAGTTTAGTGGAAACATTCGTTCTTTTAACGTGTTTTCACGTGGTATAAGTAAATGCCTTTTAGAATTAGATTTCCTTAACGCAAACCTCAATGTACGTACATATACATACGTCCGATATTTTTACTGTTAATACTGAAGTCACAAGGTCCTCTAATTTTTACGATTTAGTCTCTTTTCGAAAATTTCTAATGCTTTAAGAAAATTTGGAGCGAAAAATTGTTAGACGCATACCGATGATAGCTTTTCATATTTGGCCCAAACTTGAAATACGTTTTTTAAAAATACGATTGTATCGATAATGACGAAAAAAACCTTATAATCAAATCTTTAATCTTATAATCAACTGATTATAAATTATAATCTTCACTTTTTCATAATTTTCCAATGTATTAATAAAATATTAATAAATAATGGATGTAAAACGCTATTTGACGGGAAACAAAATTATAAAGCGAGTGTCGAGTTCATAAAATCAATCGTCCTTTCGTCGATAATAATTAGCAAGATGGTCGTGAAGATTCCCCATGTCTGTTGAATTATCACATTAAGCGAAACGTGCTTCTGAATGATGGTCCTTTTCCTCCGTGGAAAACGGTTGATCGCATTTACCTTGTGAAAGAGGCAGAAAGATGTGGCTCACGTAACGACTGGCACGAAATTAAACATAAAATCGACGAAACGTGGTCCGCACGTGAAAGGAGTAGTCCTGAGTCTCGAAAGAGACCAACTAGGAATTGTCTCTTCACAGTCACCGACGTATTTAGCTGTTAAATGTATCGACCAGACGGGTTGAATTGGTGACAGAACTGTACTTCAACGATCCAGCTCTGCTCGTTTACTTTTCAATGCGTCGTTTCTTTCTCTTTTTTCTTTGAAAATAAAATTGTACCAAAATGGAGAGACGCTCTCCATCATTTATCGCAGCTCGAAAATACATAAACAATTTCTTCCCAACGATAACGTTTAATTGTACGACAGATTTTAAAGAAAAAATTGTCCTATTTTCAAAGAATATTAGTTTTAATAAAAGACAACTTATAGTTGTTTTATCTATTAAACGCTATAGCGAATATTACAATTTGAATAATTTGAGTATTTTTGCATACGATGTCTGTTTCGTGCATTTTTTCAGCTTGAAATTCCTCGTAAATGCATAAAGAGCCGCAGTCGGATTATAGTAATGTCTTTTGTCAATTTATGTTAGGTTTAATAAAAGGGAAAATTGAAATTTTGTAGAACACCCTATATAGAAAGTATAGCGAAAGGGCACAGTGCCTCTCGCGGCGAAACGAGTCGGCCGAAGTCTCATTTGAAATGAAAGCCGGCTCACGGATCACGAATGAAATCTTTCGCGTCATTGTTTTCTCTCTTCCGCGATTCGACTCTTTGTCCCAGTTATAAACGTTTGGTTTATTCCCTTCCACTTCTATATTGCTCTTGTAAGGGACAAAAGCTGTGTGACGCGGCGTATTTTCTTCCTCTTCTTCGAACGACTCGATAAATAAAACGAATACCGGATAAGCAAGGAACGCGAAAGAACCGATCTCCTTGTTCCAATATTCATTTTCAATACGTTTCTACTCGCTGCAGGGAATATTATTTTCTTGTAATTCATCTACCCCGTGTTTACGTTATTCAATATTCCTACCTCTGTTGTGTACTGTGTACTTCAAGTTTTCATATCGTAAACAAGGAATCGTGAGTTTTAACATTTCACAGCATAGTGCGCAGTACAAGCTGAAGCAAGCTGTTAAATATAGTATTAGTACTACAAGTATAGTGCTAGAAGTTTCACATCTTAAGTATCAGTAGTCATTGTACCAACGTAATTATTAATATTTATTTTTTATATAAAATATTTCATGTTCATATTATTCATTTCTCATGATTTCTCATAGACGCATTGAAATGCGCGATCTATTGGATCGCTCGGAAAGTTCGTTCCGATTTTTAAGGAATTTGGTCGACATAAAAGATGGTGTTGAAAAGTTTTTCGCCGAGAAATCTGAGAGGTTCTGGAAGGCTGGAATATTCAAGTTGCGTGAAAGATATAAAAAGCTTGTGGAACAAAATGGCACCTATATAATTCAATAAATGTATATCGAATGGAAATGTGAATCAGAACGAACATCCCGGCCGATTCAATAGTTATAAATAACATTGAGATTATTACGAGAAGATAATATTAAAAGAAAATTCGCATCGGGTGAAAGCAATTTACATTTTGTGTTAAACTCATGATAGCATTTAAAAGTTAAATATTTACAATTTAAATCTACGCATAGATTATCCCGATATATCGAATATATCTCAAAATATTCGTTAAATATATGACTAAGTTGAATGTGAGAGTTGAGTTATTAAAAGACGTTTAGTTTATTCATTCAATTCACGTATATACCTACAAATCAAATGCAAACTTCCTAAAGAACAACTATAATCGATATTCCACTACAGTGCACAATCACCAGAGAACATCAAAGATCCAACAGTGATGAAATTCTAAATGTCTACAATTCAAATGTACAAGTATGGATGTCTTAATACGCTGAACCTAACGCTGACCGAATTCAAAGTATCTACAATTCAAATCTACAAATGTGTATACATCAATATGTGGAACATCAACAGAATGCCAAATATCTACAATTCAAATCAATGTACTAATGTAGATAACAACGTTTGGTACATTAATTCAAGTCAAGTACATCTCTTGAAATCAAAGTCAAATTATCTGCAGAACGGCATAATCAACACTCCAACCAATCACGTAACCAGCCACCAACAAACACCGTACAGAAATAAAAATACAATTTTATGCAAATTCATATTTTTTCCTTTTTTCATACAACTTAAGTAAAAATATTAATTAGTTTTATCTACAAAATATTACGCCTAATAAATAATTTATTTTGGATATTTTACGTATCTTCAGATATTATATGAATTCCGTATATATATGTCGGATTCGCATTATGATTAGGGTTGGGGTTAAAGGGCGTGAAACGAATCTTCGTTATGGTTAGACTTTGTCGTTATGCAATAGAGAAGATATTGACTAATGCAAACACGATTGTTACAGATAGCGACAAGTAACCGTGGTAATTAGATACTCGAGACGCTAGTGACAATGATTCTAGGTTCGATAACGAATCCACGGTCAACAGGATAACTCTTTATTAAACGTAAAATACTTTAGCACGCAAACACGTTTAATGGGACGCTCTGTATATACTTCTCGATGTGTAACTCTTCAAGGCGATCGCACGAATAATAGACTGATGGAAATTTTCCTTCCTTTACGATTGCGTTCGTTTGTTATATACTGGTCCGAAGCTTCGAGAAAGTCCCAATCGCCGTTGCTAGGCAATCTCTGCTTGGAGTTTGATTGTTAATACAACGTGTGTCCCATTATATTGACATCTCCGAGGAAAAATGTCCATCCCGTGACCGCGGCTACGTTCGGCGACCAGTTGTGTCACCTCGAACCCAATCCCACTATCACAAGTCTCGAACAAATACAATCGGATTGAATGACAATTACATTACGGCTATAGTAGAATCTAGATTACAATATTACGGGATTTTCCCACAGTTCCAAAGGGGAGGCTCCAGTGTCCTTCCATCCCCGACATATATATATACCATACACTCTTTCTCCCATAAATGTATAACAATTCACAGTCCATTAACACTTTAACCGCCACGTTGGTAATATATGACCGGCAACGATTTCTCCTGTGACGCCACGGTGGTCATTGGTGATCGGAGCTTGAACTTTTTACAATTGTAAAAATTGTATGACAATTTATAGTTAGGGCATTTTGAATATAATCGATAAATAGAAGATACTTTGAAATAAAAAGTGCTCCATTGAACAATTAGACATTTTTATTAGAACATTAATAAAAAAAAATGGGAACAAATCTTGCATCTAACGGTGTATTGTGTTTGCATCCATATGTTTGAGGGATAATCTACGAATATTGTTATAAACACAGCTTAGAAAATAATCGTAAATGCTACTTTATAATCGTATAATTGAAGTTAGAAGCATGCACATACCTTACTATTATATATAGAATGAGCAAATACCGTTTACTAATATCTTCTACACGTTTCAACAATATATTCTAGACGTTTTGCTTGCGACGAAACAACGAATGCGAATGGTTTGTCGAAATAAACGAAGCCTTGTTATAATATGTCGCTATCAACTGTTACCAAGACGCCATGGTGGTCACCCGTGACCACCAACAAGATAAACGGTTCATTGGGGAAGAATGTTGTCTTACATCATCAATTTATCATTATTTTGCCATTATATGCTTTGAATAATAAAAACACTCCCGTGGCGTCCTGAGCGAAACATGTGATTTTGGCGTGGCAGTCAAAGTGTTAATGGACTGTGAATTGTTATACATTTATGGGAAAAAGAGTGCATGGTATATATACACGGAATTCATATAATATCCGAAGATACGTAAAATATCCAAAATAAATTGTTTATTAAGCGTAATATTTTGTAGGTAAAACTAATTAATATTTTTACTTAAATTGTATGAAAAAAGGAAAAAATATGAATTTGCATAAAATTGTATTTTTATTCGCTAGAGTTTCAATATTGTCCGGCTTGGAAAAATTGACAATGGAAATTTATGATCGAAATATATTTCAACGTGTATACGATAAAATGTACATTATCAAAAGATGATAGTGCAATACGGCGAGAATCGAAAAGTTTAAAATGGCGTTAAGCAGAGGCTGAAGGCCGGCCCCATTCAACAATGCCCCCATCAGAGCGTGCATTTGTCCATGGCATGCCGTCAGAATTTTCCATCTCTCGCATTGCACGTGTGCAGCGTGCAGTCTCGCGCGTGCATACCGAGCCTTTGACACGCGCATAAATCCAGCAGGGCGTCCCGTGGCATTGTGAGCCTTGTCAGAGGAGCTTCCTCTCGTGCCTTCTTTAGAAATGCCATTTCTCTACGTCACGCGTCCCTCTTCTTTCGCCAACCTCGGTGCTGCCCACCTTTCCAACGGGACCACGTGGAAGGACATGTTTACTGGGAAACGAGGCTATGGAAGGATCTTTGTTGTGCTCGAGTCAGAGATGCAGTGCACCAAATGACTCTTGATTATTGACTTCGTTTACGACTGATTTCATTTAGCTATTTTTTATTTCTTTTGGTTTGATGTCGAGAGGCAGCTAGAGATTTTCATTACGTGGAATGACGGATGAGTGTGGAGTAAAGGATATAGAAAAAAAAATGTAAATATACGTATATTCGTATTATATTTGTTTTTTTCCTATATTTAATTTGTACTAAATTGTACTAAATTTTTCTAACTTAATTGCTAATTAACATGTGGTTGGCTACCCCCAGCGGGATACCATCTTCGAATTTGTCTATTTTATTTCTTTAGTGAGATCAGTGGGGTGTTTTCTCTTTAGTCTTCTTTTTATGAGAGTTTTGCTTGTTTGAGCAGCCAGCTGGTTTGGATGTGTCGCCATTCCTTCCTTGTATTTTTTTGCGTATCTGCCGATTTCTTCTTTGACTGTTGGTATAATATTTGTACATATTAGTTTGTCCGAAAAGTTTCCTTCGTTTCATAAGGTGATAATAGATGAACAACAATTTCTGTTTTATATTCAATTCAATAAACTAATATAAAACAAAAAACATTCCGCGTCTATTATTTTCTTATAAAACGAAAGAAACTTTTCGGACAATCTAATATATATATATATATATGCTACGTTATTATAAACTTAAAATATTCAAAGCTTAAAAAGCTCCAATACTTGTACCCTTAAAAGAAATTACCGGATCGAAACATCGAAAAAACGGCAGACTCTAAATATTCAGATCCATTGATTCTGCGAGCAGTTTCAAGTTCTTCCAGTTTCCTCCGTCAGTTTTGGTTCCATTTGGCGAACAACCGACTGAATAATTGATCGCACGATCGAACACTGGTTCGCTGAAAAATGAATTGAGTCGGACGAGGAGCCACGTGAAATTTTGAAGAGGGGAATCGAGACAGCAGC
Source organism: Bombus pyrosoma (assembly GCF_014825855.1). NCBI lineage: Eukaryota > Metazoa > Arthropoda > Insecta > Hymenoptera > Apidae > Bombus > Bombus pyrosoma. The sequence goes on along the minus strand of NC_057777.1, from coordinate 7,550,911 downwards.
GTTTCTCCTGCCTCGAAATAGCTCGTATTTTGACACCGGTGACAGGCATTCTTATTCTTATGGTAATACTCGCGGCTCTTTCAGATCTTCGCCTTTCTTAACCCACCTCTGGTTCTTATTCTCGCGTTGTCCTCGTAGAACAGGCGACGCGGCAGCTTTTGAAAATCTTTTCGTAAATCTACGCCAGACCCGGCGTTGTTCCCATTGTGACGCGGTAATGCGTCCTGGGACGTTTTTGGTCGCGTGGGATGGTGCGATGAAACTCTTTGGAGAGATCCTGGCGGGAATTCTTTTTCGCGGAAAAATACAAGAGATTTGGAACTACGTTAATCAAACTAACATTTTTTGACGTGGTAATATGTTTGTCAAACTCTTTAACGTTTATCGTTCAGGAATTTTTGTTAACAATTCTTGAAGAATTTTAGAAATTCAACGATGCAGTGGTTTTTGTTTAATTAAGTTGATGAAGAGAATGCTCTAAAACTTTTGATACGAACGTTTATAGACTAATTAGTGAAATTTATATCCAGCTATAAAGTTTATTATATAATTAGATTAGATACGATTTATAATCAGTAATTCACATTTTCTTTACTGTGTTTAAAGATTGGAAATTGACCTGCTATTTTTCCCTCCTTCTGTTCATCTTTTCTTTTTATTATTATAATATTTTTTAACAAACGTTGGAGTCAAGAGTAATCACTAACTCTAAACAATAAACTTTCATAAATTTGTACATAACACATTTTCAATATGAAATAGATAGAGGAAAACTCCATTAAACTATATTATATATTGTTTTTGTCAAATTGTTTGTAGAAATATTTCCCATACCAAAACGCAAACAGCAATCAGCCAGTAATTCCAAATTAAACTCTATCACATACCTCTAAAGTACTATAAATTAATCCATGACAATGTAACGGATTTCGATTTGTTCAGATGGACATTTGGTAAATTTTTCTAACTTAATTGCTAAATAACACGTGGATGGCTGTCCCCAACGGGATACCATCTTCGAGTTTGACTATTTTATTTCTTTAGCGAGGTCAGTGGGGTGTTTCTTTTTTTTTTTTTAGTCTTCTTATTTTCAAGAGATGGCACACCTTTTACACGCACCGTAATGGATTCCCACGATGATGGTCCCCGGTTGCAGATAATTCACGTCACCGCTCGTATAAATATACATATGTCTCACCCCCGGCCAGCTACTTAACTGTTAAACAGCTCTAACGAACCATCGAATCGTCACAATAGGCATTCTAAATAATAAACGAACGATATTTCACGTGGAGCACAAAGCGTCAGCTTTTTATTTTGACGGTATTGTCACCGTCCTTGGAAAATACAGGGGTGCCATCTCCAATTATATATACTACCAGCACCCCAGGTTGGACTGTCTGTTTGTGTTTGTGGTTGCAGCTTTGAACTGTGAAAAGTTTCACTGAGATGTGGTAGGTAACTGTTGAGGTAGAAAAGATTTGATTTATGTGAGAAAAAGTAGTTGAAAATTGTGACATTAGAGGGTAAGAAAATCTTATGGTTTTGGTCCTTTTCAGAAGTTTCTTCTAGAAATGTTCAAAGTGATGTATCTATTTTTTGTATTGTCGATCTATCTTACTGAATACAGAGAAAAAATAAAAAGATAAAAGATTGTCTGTATATCCGCATCTATAAATTTACAAAATCCTATCTCTTAATTAAAAATTGTTTTCTTTAATTAAATTTATTATTACCTATATATTGGTGCTTCAAAATCCTCTCATGTATCCGGTATTCCATTGATTAAAAATTATTTGTTTTAACAAAAGATCAAAGAATTTCCAAGAATGGACTCGTTGAAACGAGAGAATTCTATCGTTTCTCAATCGACAGGAGAATATTAAACGAACAAAGTCGATCGAGGAACAGAAAGAAGTTTCATGCTTTGTTTGTTCAGACTTCATAAACACCGGTTACTCGTAATTTCACGCACAAGTGTGGCGCTGCTTGTAAAATCGTACTTATTAATTATTCATCGGGCAGAGCGACCGATGCGAGATATTTCGCTCCGCGAAAACACAAGGAAAAAATAACGAGCACGATGAATATTACGATAGAACTATACATCACTATAATGGATCGCGCGCGTTGAATATTCAAGCGTTACAGACAGCGATCCGAATGACTCAATAGGCCCCACTTAAGTCCTTCTGTAATCGTTTGCACGAACGAGACTTTAAATTATCCCGTGTATTCAATTTCTCGTTTGCGGAAGGAAGAAGTTATAATTTTGAGAGAGAGAGAGAGAGAGTATGCATGTGTCCAGTGGTTTTCTTACATAACTGGTAGAAATGAAGGTTGATGTAAAATTTATTGAAATTTTTCAAATAAAGATGAATTCTCTTACGTATATTCATTATACAATATGTTTGACGCGAAAACTATTAAAAATGTGAAAATATTCATTCAGAGACGATTAATTTAAATATTTTAATATTAATCTTGTCCAATTGGATATACGTATGTATTCAATGATTACTGAAACAGTTCTAAGGAAGCTTGTCTGTAAATATATATGTATAAATCACATACAAAAAATAAGTTATTTGTCATCATAGATATATTGTAGTTTCATAGCAAAAATCCATTGTTATTTGTATAAAGCAGTTCGATTCTGAATTTAAACTACACAATTCTAAAAAGTCCCAGAAAGGATCTTGAGATTAGAAATAAGTGGAAGAGTCTTTAAACAAACCATGAGAATACATAAAAAATTCTTTTTTTAAACGTTCAATAACTGTGTCAACAATCGTAGTCCAAGAAGAAAGAACTGTCTTTTTTACGATTCAATAAAAGTTTTTTCTCCAAGTTTTTTCTTGTGTAAGGAAAAACGAAAGTGTATAACATACATGTATAATGATGTATCTTCATATACAAGATATAAGGTAAAAGTATACGATATATATCTATAAGGGAAAATGAAAATATGTAATACTTATACATAATACCTTATATATAAAATATATAAGAACACGTGCAATAATCCTCATATATATAATAACATTTATTATAATATATATAAAAGAAATTGCGATAAACAATCTTATATTTAATTCTTCTTTAGGTGTGTTCTTTTTAGAATTCAAATAAATTTAATCGAATTGAATAAATAATAATTAAAATTCAAATATATCAGTCTGCAGTAATTCGATATATTACATTTGCATTATTTGCAATAAAGCAATATGTATTTTCACATCGTGCAATATTATTGTACACTGCGCGTCCTGGGTCATCGACAATTCAAACTTCAGAAGAGTTATATTTCAATATTTTCTTTCACAAATTTCATTTCTACGCTTTGGAAAACGATGCAGCAAAGTCAGATCTAATTTGAAAATTTATCAAAAACACGATACGGCCACGAAAAAGCAATAATTCTACCAATTACGCGGTCCAGCGACCAAACTCATCCTCCTCTCGACAAACTCTTCAAAGAAACCGTAATAACTGTAATAACACCAACCGTCAGCGAAAAACCCAAGCAGAAATTGCAACATCCGCCATTGCTGGTGGTGCAACCGCGAAGAAATTTCATTTGTGCCGGCGGCAGCCTGGCCGCGTGAACCACTTTTAGCAGCGTCAACGCGAAATTATTTGGCCAACGCGACGCACACGAGCGCATACACACATTCAAAAAGCATAGATACATCCAGACGCACAATTACAAAGAGAGTCACGTTTTGCAAGCTGGCAGACGAGCTCTGACTTTTCCTAATGGAAACAGGATCGAGGGAGGATGGAGAAGCTTTAAAAGTGGCGTTACAAGCGCTTTAAATCCGCGCGGCATTTATTATTCCACCGCGAGTGTTATTTTTCCACGTTGGCTGCCTTGCTCGCATCTTTTTTTGCGAGTACGCACGGATTTTCGGATTATGTCTCGATCATTCGACAACCAGCCCGCCGAATATCATCCGGCTAAACGAAGATTACATTCCTCACGGGATTTGTCCGACTTTTTTTCTCCTCGGTCACCCCCGTCTCTGCAATTTTCATTCGTTGATGAATTTTTTAAAGAATAATTTTCTACCGCGGGATTCATGGATTCACGATTATTCGTGGAAATCGTTTGTAGGACCGCGAGTTGATGTAAAAGTAGAGGATTTAGTAAATGCAAGGCATTTTTTAGTGAAATGTTTCAAATTTTGAGTAAACGAGAAGCGTTGATTATAGAATAATATAATTTGTATATGCAAAATGATGTTATACGTAGAAAGATATTTATTTCATTTATACTCCAAAGGATCAAAAATTCTCTTCACAAACATCGAGGTTTTCAGGAAACAGAAAACAGAAAACAAATCGTTTAATCGTTGTGGACTTTGTCACATCCAAAATTCGTCCTCGACTTTCAATAATAAGGAATTAATTCTCAAAACGCGAAAGCTTCCACCAAACACAAAAATCCCACAAAGTAGCCCTATTTGAAGGTTTCAACGAAACATACCCTTATCCTGGCGAACATCCAATTCAAAGGATTAGCGAAGACCATCCACGCCACAAACCAAAGCTTGCATCGTCGGAAAGTTGACGGATTTTTCATTCTCAGGATCGGTTGCAGTTGGCATTGGCAACTTCGCCAGACCACTACTTGCCAATTACACCCTGAAGAGAAGCGTTCTCTGCAGGGGTGGCCCGGATCGCGCGACGAAGGAAGCCGCAACAGTGGACCCGGCAAAAGTTTAGGCTTGTCTGCGACAATCGCTTTCAAACGCGTTCTCCGGACCTCTCCAGGGGGTGTTTTCCTCGGACTACTCTCTGTCACGAGCAGTTTCCTCAGGCTTATTCGACATGGCTGCACGTCGTTTAGCGCTGTTTGAGTTCCGTTCAACATCGAATCGCTTGCAAGGATAGTCCAATCGTGGTAAATTGGAAATAGGGCGCAGTTTCTTTCGATGATTGTTCTGTATTTCAAATTTAGTATACTTTTTCTTAGGAAGGAACATTTGAAGTTTAGAGCAGAGTAACTTCAGATTTAAAGTCTTGGTTGGGACTAGATTGGGGTTAGGTTAAGCAAGCAATTAACAGAAGGATCTGTCTCGTTTTTGTGTAGTTGGATTATTAAAATTGAACATATTTGTTATAAAACATTTATTAAATTTTTCTCGGCTGTTATTGCGATAGGACTTTGTACATATATCTCGCTGTTGCTATCTTTGTACTAAAATAAACTATTCGACTAATTCATTAATGAAAAAATAAAAAAGTAGAATAAAAATGGCTTAGATGATTTTAGAAGTGTTATGAGTTATCCATAAAATTAATGTACACTCGTGATATGTATATTCAATGATTTAAGATCGATATACATCTGTACGCTTTTAAGGCAGATTTCAACGAATTTGTTATGTGTCGGCGGCGAATTACCAACGAATAACGAATAAAATATGGAAAACGTTGGGAAATTCTGTTGATTCCGAATTAAACGATGTAGCATGATCGATGAGTATCGGAAGCAAACGAGTCGAAAATAAATTCAGCCCTGGGGGAGCGTGATCAGGCGTCACAGCGAACCGGAAAGTATTAACGCGACAATAGCAGGCCGCAACGCGGCAGAAAACCGAGTCGTCAAGCGTTTTAAATAATCTCAAATCGGCCAAGCGACGCGAAAACTTAGCGGAAGCTGCCTTCGCGTTTTTACGGCTTCGACGAAACGAATTGTTCGCGCATCGGTCCGGTAACTTGGAAAAATCGCGCCCCCGTTTGTTACACGCGGTGCAGCTCAGGAAATGAAATATAATTTATTATATTAATAATAAAGTAGAAAAACTTACAGTATAACTATAGATCAGTTAGCATCTGTTCCCTGGTCATTCGAAAGTGTTTCATATCTAACAACAGACTGTTCTATTTTATTTATTTATTCTAGTCCGTGCCTCACGGCTTTGGACGAACTTTCGATTTTTACAAAACATTATTGCACTTAGCATATTCTTACCTCTAATCTAAAACTAATGCCTACAATCTATTGCAACTTATGCCTACAAACTATTGCAACTTATGACTACACATTATTGCCACTTTGGTTTTTTTTTGCCTCCTTGCTGTGCTACCTTCCTGTCATTCCACCCCGTCTTGTATTGCCTTTGCCCTTCTTTTCTCTATTATTGCTCTTAAGTCCATTAGTCCTTCCCCAGTCTCATTCAATATTTTTTCCATGTCCTTTGCTCCTCCTGTTATTTCACATTCTTCTATTACATGTCTCAGGTCCTCTTCTTCCCTTCCACATAATCTGCACCTTTTTTCTCCCTCCTCTTTCCAATGTTCCTTCGCTTTGGTCTCGTTTCCACACCTGAATCTAGCTATAATTTTCCTGTCCTTCCACTTCATCCTCCCTTCCAAGTACTTTGGCATCTCAACTTTGGTTATGTTCCTGTAGTATCTCAACAGACTGTTCTATAAATATTGATAATATTTCAATTATTTACGTAGGTTGGGTTATGTTAATAAAAATATGAAATTGCGTAAAAATCTGCGGTTTATTAATAATTTTTAATCCTCTGATTATATAGAAATTTATAGCTAACGGCCGGTAAATTAAAATTTCATTTATTTTTAAGTTTATATTTATTATTACTATGAAGTTCTAGTCACCCTGTATAGATAAAGGCTCGTTATCGATGTCACCAGACCTCTGGCCATCGAATCCCTGGAATTTTTCCGCCGATTTAAATGCCAGCCGCGTATATGCCGGGAATGAACAAAATTCGACGGATAAAGAGAGAGAAAGGGAGGACGGGAAAAATGTAACCAGCTTCCAGCGACGAATAAATAAAAATGTTCTGACGTAACCGTGTTCTCGTCAACAGGGCTCTTTGAAGTGCTGGGTACACATGATTGGGCTTTAAAACTTTGTCGAGTTTGTTTAGGTTGCAAATATAGAATTAAAGGGGTGACTTTGTGCGCGTATAACCGTGGACTAGACTCTTTTCTAATTCCTTATTACTTTCGTTTTATCATTATGTCGAACGTGTTTTGTTTTCCAGAGAAAAATTAAATTCTCATTTTTAACTCTGGTTTATTAAAGCTCTCGTCGAGCGAACGTTTTAACGAGCTCCGATTTTAAATACTCGAGAAATTAAATTTGCGATATTCACGTAACGAAGTTTATTAAAAAGCATGGTTGTTTGAGATAATATGTAATAACGTATAAACTGAAAATAAAGACACAAAGAGAGATAAGAAGGAAATGGCAATATTTATTCTTCGTTTGAATTTTTCCTTATTTAGAATATTCCAAAATATATATGGAACTCGATGCGAGTTTCATTTTGGAAGCAAAATTAGAATGACTGTAATGCATTTTCAACGACATATAGTTTTAAATTTATTATTTAAATAAGATTTAAATAAACCATTGGATTCAATAATTACGAGGATACTTCTGTAATTTACTATAAATATAAAATAATAATTCTGATCTAACTTTCTTGCTGTAATTACATGTGTTAATTAAAATTGTACTCGTAAAACATCAAACATCAATTCGTTTCACCATTATAAAATGCAGATTCCTTTTTCACGGAGCAACTGATCCCCGAACTTTTAAGCGATAACGTAACACACAAAAGCTCGCGTAAAATTCAATATCCTTCTCCGATCGTCCGATTACAATTTACATCCACCGCCACAAAAGGCAACACGATTCAAACAAAAAGCGAAACACTTTTCGCAAAATTAAATCCTCATTTCGTTGCCATTCAACAATCCCCTCTTCCTATTGCCGGTTTAACTCTCCGAAAAATACTCAGCTTTCATGCAGCAACAAAAGATAAGCAGAAATAGAGGGACGAGAGAAAAAAGGAGAGCAAATAAAATACAAACAAAAAGAAAACGAAGAGTACAATAGCGTTCGATTTTATTGGCCCTCTCTGGATGCGTGTTACGTGGACCAGCACTCCGGGGAATCGTACGCGTTTTTCCAGTCCCGTCTATCATACGGAATGTCTACTTTTTATGAGCTCTACCAGTGTCGTGTTCGAAAACAGGAGCCAGATTTAGGGAACAACCGCTGACTTTTTCGTACTTTTTGGTTCGTTTTTGTGTATACCGCGAATCGAGGAAACATTAGTAAAACGGGCTAACGTTTCTACGTATGAATTCTTACACTTTTTAACGAGATTTGCAGACTCTTTAAGAGAGAAGATGTTTGAAGATCGAACAAAGATCATATATAGAGTGTCTCATTTTAATCTATTAATTATTGGTGAATTATCTTAGATGTATATGAAAAGTTATTAAACCTATGTATATCGAAAGATCATTAATTAAATAGATTTTCTAACTTTTATTCATATACAGAGTGTCTGATTTTAATCTATTAATGTAAATTATCTTAGACGTATATGAAAAGTTATTAACCCATGTATATCGAAAGATCATTAATTAAATAGATTTTCTAACTTTTATTCTATAAATCCTAGCGTAAGAGTGACAAGGAAAAGAAACATAGAAAAATAGTGTCTTACGTCTGTCCTTTCTTTTCAGATGATAAATTTTACGAAATAATATTTGGTATTAAAAATTATATGATTCTATTTAAGAAACCGTATGATCTCTACGCACCCATCTATGGGAAAACTAATAACACCAAAATATGTTTCGTTTGTATATTAAAATCGGACGCTTTACTATACATCTGTGTATGAAGGAAAAGTTATGATGCAAAATTTCCCCGTATCTACATTAAGTATAATCAGTGTTATGTTAACTAAAATAATAATTTCATCTGTAATTAAAATAAAATTATCTCGTGTCTCGAAAAAGAAATGTAAAATGTAAAAATGTGTTTCAAGTGAACAAAGCAGTTCCAAGTAAAAATTTCCCCACCCTGTGTATTCGATTCGTAGCAGTCCAGATAATATTTCCTTATTTATAATCAATAAAATAATATATATGTCATCTTCAAAATCGCAAGGAGTAGCCAGTTCCAGCCAGAGGGTAAGCCAAGTTAGAGGAGGCAGGGTATTGCAAGTTTAAATTTGCACTTGGCACCTGATCGGCTGACGTAGCATGAAACCGGGGGATGCAACCATAGGAAGGGGTATAATTCGCTCGATTATTTAATAGCTTGGCCTAGCGCCTGGCTACAACATCGAGCAGAGCCCTGTCTCGTGGATCTTCCGAATTGCAATCTATATTAAAGCCCCCATGGCGAATTACTCATTAGTAGATTAACGAGCACCACCATGCCAATGTTAATTGGAGTTTCCTATAGAATTGAGGATATTCTGGCATATGCGAAGCATATAGAGTTCCCGGATGAATAGAGGAGATTTAAATGAACTACTACGTAGAAACGAAACTCTCATCAACTTCATTCGAGATTCATTGTTCGATTTCTGAAAAATTAACACTATCTTTAGAACATCTCTATAGAACATCTAAATAAACACTTCTGACACGAAATAATATTGTATCTTTGAGAACTTTTAAAACTTTATTATTTCACGTTCTTCCTCGTTGAAAATAAAAATCAGGGATCGTAGAAATGAATTTATGGTTACGTAGTCCTATGTCTACAGGCCAAATGAGTTTAGCATCCACTCCTGCATATTCAACAGGAACATACAACGCATGTATTTATCATAAACTCGCATTTCGATACATCGATACATTGATAATTAGCCTACTTGCATATGTTCTCATTCGTATTCAACATTTATTACACGCTAGATTATACTTAAACTTAAACATTAACTGAATTTCAAAGAAATTCTCTAATCCTTAACTCTGTTCCAGTCTAAATCTTACTCTGCTATTTACAAGCAAGAAAATTTGTAATATTTCAATGAATATCTTAATGTATACTTGAAACGAAAAATCATACATATTAACGAAGATTCTTCCATACTTGTTCCACGAAATTATAAAACTTGTTAAGAATAGAAAAACACAATTGAGTCTGGTATGGGTTTAAAATAATCCAAAAAATAGATATATTATTTTGATCAGTAAAGTATTATATTAACATTGGTGCTTGAACTCTCGTAGTTAGCACACTGCGCCTCAATTATACAAATCTCAATGTTTTCAAATTAAACAATTTTCAAAAAATAAAGCCGCTCTATCTATCTTTTGAACGATTAAAACATAATTTTGAACACGAAATATGAAAACAACGACAATATTGATTCTGAAGTATTATGTATGTGGGAGCTTAAATCATGCATAAGATAATGCAGATTATTGCACTGTATATGCAGTCTGGGATCACGATGTGATTTAGATTACGGTGTCAGAGATTATGGCAACGATACCGATCGTTCCACGATAAATTCCATTATATTCCAGATTATTCTGTGTGATATCTCATCTGATAAGCCACTATGTCAAGTTCGATTCGTAGATTATAGGGCGATTCGAGTCGTTGAACAAGGAATAATTGCATGTACGAATTAGCAACATTTGCTACAGTTTGAAGCTTAATGCTCTCTTGAGTGACCCTGTTGATGAAGCTCACACGAAAACAAATGTTTCTTAATTACAATAAATAGTCGTACATTTTTCCTTACGAATTCAATTTGTAATTAACGAGCCAATAAAAAGACGATGTATCGTAATACAGTTACAAAAAATATATTTGATGTTAAGGTTGAGGTTGACTGATTGAAGAACGAGTGGATGAATTTGTAATAGAAACGTGTATTGAAATAATTAAAGGTATAAGTATAATGTATAAGTTTATGCTGATTCAGATCCTTACTCTCTTAGTGTTACTAGACAATGGAATGATAGGGAGCGCGTTCATATATTTATAGCAAAAGGACATTACCAAAAAAGTTAAGCTTATAGCTTTGGCTAGAGGCTACAGGAAACATAAATAAAAATCTGTTTACTAGTTCCTTTGTTCCTAGACCTTGCAAACCAAAACATAATATATACTCAAGGGTACAATAATATGCATCGCTCCTTATTTAGAATATTTCCGCGTAATAGCAGTCTGCAGGTCACGGATATACATAAATAAAGATGTAGAGTTACTTCAACATTTGATATTTGATTTTAATTCAAGTTCTACGTCTTATCCGATAAGTACCATTTTAAACACAAATTAAAATATATGTAATCGAAACATGTGAGAATACCCAATAGAGTTCTAATGCAGCTTATCCTCGCATAAACCATCTCTATTCAACGTCTCGTCATGACGTTAACATCGTACATCAGGCTTATTATCGTTCCTACAAGATATCAGACCGCTAATAGAGTTAGCTGCTTGAAACTGACGTGACGCTGGACGGAAGAAGCCGATCGTGTTTCGCCCTGACAGAATCATCGGGTTTTGTGTTGCGTGAACCGCGAAGGGGTTGGAGGATGGTCGTTTGCACCTTCGAGGGACGGCTGTTGATGTGGTATTTGCGCAGGTGTAGGAAACATCGAACGTCAACGTTGCTCGATGTAGTTGGACGTTCCGTTGTTAGGCAGTTGGATAACTCGAGATGCGGCCGCACGGGCGAATGTGCTTGGCATGCTTGTAGCTCCGAACTCATGCTTTTGATCGATTTTCAGGCCTACTCATAGATTGCTTTGGTAAGAATTAGGATTAATCGTGTTAATGTCCTTCGGCGACCGCTCATCTAGAGTGTTAATTAACGAGATACAAAGCTTCATCCTAAAAAGCTGAGGTTTCGGGACTAACGTCATACGAAGCGCAAGCTTTCGAAGATCGAAATCTCAGTCTTATTCCAACGCGAACACCTAATTCTAATTTTAGGTTAGGAACACCGGATCCTATTTCATAGGGACGTTTCATGTCCTCATTTTGCATAGAAAATCTATATACATATATATGTAGAATTAGCCATATATTTATTAGTTTAATTGCATATCCTGATCTCCTCTCAAAGTTCAGGCTAAAATAGTCCAAGCAACATTATATTATGTTTTCGATGTATATAAACTAACTTGTTGGATCATTTAAGAATTGAAATATTCTGTAATTTAAGTATTTCTCGGTATCTTCACTTTATCGTATATTATATATAGATATCTTAATAATATAAATAAATAAGTAAATAAATAAAGATAAATTATAATTACATAATACTCTACGCTATGTACTTTAATTTGCTCCTCTTTCGTCTATAAGCTTTTACAATACACATGAAACATTATTTTGTGTTTTAACTTATATAAATTCATTCGATATACATACTTATAAAGAAATATTGTTTTACAGGTGAAAATGGCGACGTCGAAAGTTTAGATCCAAACGTTCAGGATTACACCACTGACGAAGATTATAATGACGTGTATGATGCAACATCCAACGGGTACGTAATCAAATATTCTTTTTTCTTATTTGATATCGGTAATTATTTCCTTATCTAATGCTGATTTTGTGACGAATACATCATTGGAATAAATTTCAGAAGTATTTAAAGAATATTACTAATAGTTGTGTCAACCAATTTATTTTCTCAAATATTTATAGCTGGCGGAAAGTTTTAAACTACTCCACGTCAATCTTTGTAGTACTATAAACAAAACAAATTAAATTGAAATTCAAGTTTCATAAGATTATTATTATTACAATTTACTGCAATTCAATATTTTAATATGTATATATATACATTGTTTATTAGTAACAAATATTCCGTTATAAGATACGAATACCGCGGAAAAACAAAGGTGCAGTAAAAACGTATTAATTTCGCCGACATTCGCGATGAAACGTGGTTTCGGACTCGCGAAAGTTTCACGCGTACCCCGCCAGCGATCGTAAATATCGTTTATTAAAGGACGGCAACGGGTTAAAATTTCAGCGTTCTTTACAACGAACGCGTAACACGTGAAAATTATGTAACAGGGGATCAATTTCCTGGCTTTTACACGTCAGGTCGCGCGATCGCCAACATTTTATCGCTCGCATTTTTTCCATGAAAATTTCGGTTATACGCGGTTATACAAAAAAGAAGGGATGTTTTTCAAAAAAGAGGTTTTCAAAGTCAACTGTCTACAGATGTCCAATTGAAAATTCGTTTAGTTGAAAAATATTGAAGCGTGAGGGTGAAGATTGTGAACGTATTTAAATATTTATTGTAAGAACCTTTCATAAATAAATTATGCGTGTTATATAGAAGAAAGTAAAGTTCGAATTAAATTTAAAAATGTACATAGAAGTTACAAGATAGTGTCTACAAGATATTTATTTGTGAAATTGTTAAATGCGCTATGGAATTGTTTTGCCGTAATGAAATTTATCTAACAATGCGATAAATTGTTTTGTACTCTTCTCCTATATTTTTCACCTACGCATATTATATTTTTCTTGATATATTTTCAATTCTTTACAATTTGGATATTCTGAAGAATTGCTTTTTTCCCAACTTATCTTCCATTTTACGCTACTAACAAAATTTGGAAAAATATTAGAGAAATTTTATTGAAACTTTATGAAATTCTAGTAATGATAGAATGTTTGTAGAGCCTGCCTTCAAAAATAAAGCTATACAATACAATATTATCAATATGATCTCATTACTTCTTCCGATTTCGTAAAACAATACGATTCCATTTGCAACTCATCAAAATAAACCAAACTAAACCGATAACCTAACAAACTTCACCACGCTCAACTTCAACGATCCTCGTATGAATCATCGTCAATCAACGAACACAGTGTCGATCGTTACCCACGCAGAATTAAATTCTAGATACATGAGGCTGTATGCATGCTTACAAGTTCACCCTAGTGCAACATTGGAAAAGGTGTTAAAACGCTGAGAGAAGATATGGGGGTCGATGAATCGTTAACAGTCCGACGCGCCCACACCGTTACGTCACTTCCTTCGCTTGGCAGCTTTAAAGCAGTCAGAAGACCGTCTCAGACAGGGATTAGGCGTTCGCAAGGTTTCTATAAATAATGCAACGTTTAACCTCGCTTGAGGGATCGGTTTTGTACCCCACCTACGTTTCTTGTCTCGGGAACAACGTTTTAAAGTCACCATGCAAATGATCGAGCAAGGCCAAATCGACCAAGGATTACCGTCAAGTCAGCATTTCTGGGCGAATTTAGATGTACTTGTAGCTTAAGTATTCCGCTCTAAATTAGTTAAGTTTATCTTAACTGATAACAAAAATTTTGCTTTCGAAGTTACTGAAATTTACAGTGCTAATGAAATTTCAAAATATTTTGTATAATATACATATAAAAGGAATGTCAGAATTCTTTCGTATTGGCAATGTATCTAAGATGACAACGTATAAACCAAATAGTCGGCGATAAGATAATTCAATACGGAATTTATTGTTAATTTAACTTCGTTAAGATTAGTTAGTCATAAGTTAGATTATTTGCTTCTTATTCGATGGAGAAAGATGTGTCGCAGCAACGTCTGGCAGCATCTCCGTCAGCTTTCCTCGTCAACAAACCCCTTGTAGAAAGGGGTTGCAAGAGAATCGGGCGTGCATCAATATTAATGGAGGCACGTGGCGTTCGGGAATAATGTAGTTGGCTGAAAGTCGGCGACCCGTGGCACACACGATATCGTAACCATAATGCTCTCGCTTAGATCGGTTACGACACGTAATTTCAATCACGTTCGTCGCATTATCGCCGTCATTATATAGCCATGTAAATTACATGGAGCGTATGTGTATGGAAAACAGCCAAGTGGAACAATTCGATTGGTTAAGATAAAGGATATGTGAGGAAAATCGTATTATTTATACTACAACTATCAAATTTGGTAAAATAGTAGATTTCAGATTTTTTATTTCGCTGAAAATATTGCTCATAAAATTAATATTAACTTCGGATAAAATAAAAACGTAATTTCGTGCAGATCTGTCGTCATGTGATTGTGTAAATTACATAGGACGTATGCGTGGAGAAAACAAAACGGAAAGGTCTGTTATCAAAAAATTAATTCAGCAGGTCGAACGTACACATCGTGTCTGCTGACTGAATCTTTCCGTTTCCGAAATCCGTAACACGCGATAGGTAACACGATAAAATTCCTGAAAGAAGAGGTTCGAATCTTCGGAATGTCAGAATTAGCTCCATCGGCGGGAATTAGCTTGTCAGAAACGAAGTAGAGAATTCAAATTTAATCACGCCCACAGCTTTCCATGTTCTACGACGCACGGGAAGTGGCATTATTAGCTTTCGAATCGAACCAATCGAGCCGCTTCCTTATTAAGCCCCGCGGCATCCCCTGCGCTCGCTTTTCCATCATGCGAACCCATGAAATCCTCCCCTTTTCTGCTCTCCTCCGGCCCTCGTCTCCCTTTTTTTAATTCCACATCTACATTTCCGATGGAAAATTTTACTCATCCCTGCCTCGCCTGAACGTAATTTTTCCCCAACGATAATTCTGATCGGCATATTGCACGATTTTACGTCGAGCATATCGATAATATTTCACGAGCTAACCTTGCAGAGGGCTGTCAATAAGTAGGTTAATTTTGAAATCGGATGAATATTATCAAAACTCGTGTTAAATTTATTAAAAGAACGATTCAGAGAGATTTAATGCTTTGAAAAAATTAATCAACGCATAATCAACGATCGTGTATATCTATTTGTACTGCATTTAGCTATATGCTGAAAGGTAATATGTAGTATTATATTCTTTGGGTAACATTTTTCCGAGCGATATATTTATTACTGTATAATACACGAGTAATAAGATATACGACGGTGAAACTTGTTCAAAGACATTTTCACAAAATTCATAAAATTCTTAGGATAATTTAAAGAAATTTATTAGAAATAGGTATACATTGAGATATGTATAATTTTGTCTGCTAGGCTAGATTAGCCGCGTAGTAGTGACACACGTATGTGAATATGAGTGTATGGAAATATGTGTGTGCACGGCGTCTCGAAAAACAGATGAATGTAACTGTTACGTTGGCAGACGAAGAGAGTGCTGAGACGCGTGCAAATGTATATCGACGAAGATCCTGGAAATCGTTTATTAAATAAATCTCAAACTATTCTAATATGAATTCTAAGTATAACCTTAGTGTTCCTTTACTTTTATTTCGGCCACAATTCTCAATAGTATATATTGAATTGATAAGAAATAAATAGCTAATTCGGAATGATTGGTATTTCCGCTTTTGCAATTATTTTATTATAAGAGAGTTTCTGCCAATATTAATGTTTTGTTTTATCAAAACAGAAACATAATTACACAGTTGATTATTATATACGTGATATTACTTTGAATCCAATTAGATACCGTGTACTATGCAGAACGTGTTTAGCTCGGCAATTTTAGTTTGTTAAAATATCTCAAAATTCGCTGTATGATGACTGTGAAAATTGTTGATTATTAACAATTATACTTGACGTTTATTCCTAGTAACAACGAATTAACATTTTAATGTATTAATCATATATTCATTGATCGTGCATTGATTGAAAAGCTTAGAGTTCGAGGAGCAAGCGAGTTAGTTTAATTTTTCATATTTTTATAAATATTTACGTGTATCGCAAACTGTTATTAACATTCGTCGTTGTTTATCAGAAATCGCTATGAAAAAGCAAAGAGCCCTTCTCCAATATCTCTTGCAGCAACAGCGCATTCGTTCGAAATTTCCAAACTTTGAATATAAAACAGGAATTACTCTTTCCACTCTTTCCACGATTTTCCCGCGTTTATCGAGATTTCGCCAGTTACGAGAGCAAGAGCCGCGGCGTCACCACGAACGTACTGACGAAAACGCCGCCTCCTCAAAATGCATAGAATTACTTTGCATGGTAAACACACGGAGGAACTGGCCAGGTCTTTTTCCAGACCTCCGCCAATCCTGTGTCACCCTTACGGCGAATTTCGCGAGCGCTGTTAATTTCGTCCCGTGTCGTTTGACGTCGAAAACCGGCCGGGACGTCGTTAATGCATGCACCGGTGATTTCAATTTTGCGAAACTTCCGCGGGCGTAACTTTTTGTCCTCGTGTCCTCCACCATCCCCTCCCCCTTAATCCCCTGTAATTTGATGATCCTCTAATGGCAGCGCGTAAAATCGACCGAGACGTGGAAAAAGGGATGGTTAGCCAGGGAAAAATAAAAGAAAGTATAGCGAGTTGCCGACGACGTTGACGAGACACGATTAAACACGATTATTCGACAAAATCACGACAATTTTCTGTTGATCTTAAGGTTTTGAAATAAAGCAAAGCTTTGACGAAATTGTTGAGACGCTATGATACAGGTTTGTTACGTTTGTGATATAAGAAGTTAGAACCTTTAGGTGTTTCGAGTTAGTTAAACACTTTATTAATAATATAAAGATGAAGACACTGGGATGATATACAAGAAATAACTATTTAATTATTTATATGGAAAGTTCTAACTGATTTGATTTACCTATGATGCAAGCACTTGATGCACTTAAAGTACTTCTTTTACTTAAAATAAATCTTCGACATGCTTCAAGAATTGAAAGAAAAATTGAAAAAAGATTCAAGAAAACGTAAAAATTCAAAAATTCAATTCATCTTTGATTTGAAGACAAGTCAAATACCTAGGACTCCACATAGATACACAACTCACATGGAAACAGCATATTAAATCAATAATAGACAAAATACAGACAACAAGGAGACAAATGCATTGGCTAACAAGTCGAAAATCCAAACTAAGCATAGAAAATAAACTAAAAATATATAAAACAATTATAAAACCAATCTGGACATACGGAATACCACTATGGGGGACAGCAGCAAAGAGCCATATAAACAAAATAGAGACATTACAAGCAAAAATTCTGAGAACAATAGTAAACGCCCCATGGTACGTTAGAAACGAGGATATTCGGAAGGACCTGGGAATACCAACGGTCAAGGAGGAGATTACCAGATGCGCGGAAAGGTACAGAGAAAGAATAACAACACACCCAAACCGGCTGGCTACGGAAACGATCAACACAAGCATAGAAAGAAGACTAAAAAGGAAACACCCAGCTGATCTCACAAAGGATGTAACCTAAAAAACACGAAGGTGGTACCTCGCTGGGAATAACCATCCACATGCTATTCAATCACATGTTGCAACATTTTACCTAATGTCCCACTGGACAAATTGTAAAATTAAAAAACAAACAATAAAAAATAATCTTTGATTTGATTAAATAAAAACATAAGTGTTTTAGAAAATGGGAGGATTCCGAAAATTCCTTTCTTTTTACTACATTGTTCCTACCTAGATACGAAGATAGAATCGTGTATTTCGAAAATAAATAGTTTAAAATTGTAAGAATGTTCAGAACGAAAACTTTCAATTCGATTTCCTCTATTTAACATATTTAACATAAAAATCATATTCTCTGCCGGAAACAGGACGAACACGATTTCTGTAAAGGGGTATTATCATTTTACACAATTTAAACGATTCGTGGGTCAAGAACGGTTAACCCTGGAGGCCACATGTGCACCGGAACTTGCCGATGACTTAGTGATCATAGCTTGATTTATATTCAATAACCAGCGGGGGTTAGTTACTCGCCACGGTCGTATGCAATCACGTTCCAGTGTGTAAACACGTGCGTACACGAGTGGACGCGCGTGTCCTTGTGTCGAACGAGGAACACGCACACGCGTGCCTTGGCAAACGTGGTGATTGCCTCTGCGCGCCAAGGGGTAGCTTCCGGTTTGCGTAACAGTGCGCTCCACTTGCTCGATACCTAAGAACGGTACGCTATGGGCTACTGTGACAGTTTCGTGATGCTTGATAGACGATATTGCTGGCCTTAGTAGCTGTTTTAGTCGCTCGAATATACGTTAGTATCGTTGGTAATTATGCGACAGATCGAGAATTCTGATTATATGGTAAGGGCGTAAGTGCCTTCTGCAACGTTGATAATTTTACTTAGATAATTGGAAGCTTTAATGAAGAGAGAGAGAGAGAGAGAGAGAGATTAGGTTTTTAAGAGGCTGATAATTTTATTAAACTTTTTGGAATTGAATTGCTTTTACGTTGTCTAAGTATTAGCATATCTATTTTTAGTATTTATTGGAGAATCGTGACGAGTTTTACTTTATTTAATGTTTTCCATTATAAAGGAAATACGATACAAATAGAATAAGAGATTTTCAGATTTATTTCAAGAGGTACGTTATTTTATTTTATACTGATATTTTTCGATACGGGTTGATATATTTTATGTAGAGACACGAGTATTTTAGAATATAAAGCACACATTTTATTTTATATGAGCGCGTTTCAGTGTTAATAATTTTATACGAGTGATTGCGAAATTTTATATAGAAACGCGTATATTTAAAAAATTTGATGATTTCATTTCAACCGTCGAAAACTGTAATACCTGATGTGCTGTGTATGTCTATATGAAAATTTTGAATATTCCATTTTATTCGACAAGTCGACAATCGTATTGATTGTAAATATCTTATAAGATTGATCATTAGTTTTATTTTAATGGCCAGAGATATCTTTTATATACAAATGTCTGCGTTTCGACTTTATGTATACTGCCATCATTTAAAACATTAATAACTGACAAAAATACTGAAACGTTAAAATTCCTATAATCTAATTTATTTTAAGAAAAAGAAAGCATTTTAACGAACATATGAACCTATAGCATTTTACTGACTGCGAAAAACGCTCGTATATTATTTACTAAAACTTTGAATAGCACAGGAAGAACTGAAAAATTTCAAAACCAAAGATAATAATAAAATAAACAAAAACATATTCGCATGTTAAACTGGCGATTGAAACTTGGCGAAATCAAGAACTGAAAGTACATCGGATCAACGAAATCAATTTTCCATTAACCACAGCGAAGAAACGTGGAAACGACGCGGTAATAAATTGAAAAATTCATTAACCTGATCGTACGCGATTCGATTAAATTTCAAATTGATCGTGAGACCAGAAAGGCAAATGGAACTAGGCGATGGATTCGATTAACCGTTCCGTCTGGAACGTTTAAAAATTGTACGGTTTAATCTGTCTCTTTTTCCTTTTCAATCGAATTTCACGCGATAACTTTTGAAACAGCAAAACAGCGGCTACGCCGTGATTGATCGGAACGAGAATTGACTGGATCCGAAACCGGTGTTGTTGCGAAAACAAAGGAACGAACGATGGAATTTTCGAGCAGGCTGCAGTTTAATTAATCGCAAGGGGAACAACAATCGACTCTGCGTACCTAGTTTCATGTTTCCAAGACAAACTCTGTGCATCTGACGTGTACACGAATTGAAAAGCCCTTTACATGATCGTCATTCGTCGTTGTATTAGCGAAGGATCTCGTTTAAGCAGATGCATCGAGCTTGAAAGGGCGAAACTTGAGGATAAATTTTGACAGTAACTCGTACAAAGGAAATAGAGTGTCGCGTGTTGAATATATCGTTGCCGAAAGCAAAATTTATACTCCGTTCCTGACGATACTTCATTAATATTGCTGCCTTCTCGGATCATTCTCTTTATTATTAACGAGTTTCTCAAATTTGTGGAAAACGTAAGAGAATCGTCGATGACCGTCTTAGATTGGAATTATTCAAATTCATCGATCTTTCCAGTCGTTCGAATAATTCTAAGTAGCAGTGCATCTCTCATTGTCAGTGTAAAACAAACTGCCGTAATCTTTCTTTTAACCACTTCCATCTCGAAGATACGTGCCCGTAAACGAAGGAGGATGCAGAGGGCTCTAGTGGAAGTCGCAATCAATCGTGACTTCCGGTAGATCTCGACCCACGGGGGAGAAAGTAATCGCGTATATTAGGGCAATATAAATCCGGCACGGCGGACGTTGTCGCGCGACGTTGCGACTGGAATATTAAGTATGAATATGTTAATGGACCGGCACCCTATTCTTCTCGCCCTTTCGCGTGGTGGCGCGCCGCGAAATAATGCATGACCAGAACTTCCCCTTATCACCCTGGTGATGTACGATCACCGGGGTTGCGCTGTTTACTCGAGTGTTTCTGGAAATGGACTAGCCAAGATTTCATCGTCTTTGCCCGCTTGATCGAGACAAGAGACACATGTAGAAATATTATTGTCTTGCAGATCCTTTTACAATGTTTTCCGGTTCAATCGCATTCTCTTTCTTTAGTAGCCTCTTAACGTAGAGTCTCTTTCGACCTAATCGGTCAAAAATTTTCTTTCTAGCAGAATTGTTTCTTGCATGCATAATAATAGTATATTTTTATAACAATAACTTTTTAATAGGATAAAATGCAAAAGACAAGATACGAAGCAACAGAAAGCGTGTAGCCTTTATAAACATGAATTTCTGCGAGAAAGAAATATAGCTCCCTTTCCGCTTCTTCTTCACATTATCGGCATAATCAAAATTCCTTCGCCAATCGAGCGAAACTTTCAAGCTGAACGATTCAAAGGCCGAGAACTTGGCTGCTTTTAACGATCCCCTTCAAGTTACATTGTTAGCGGCGAGGTTACGCGAAGTGGCTGCAGAGATCGATCTGCATGTGGGTGGAAACGCTGACCGCCCTGAGGGCATCTGACGTGGGATCGCCGTTGCATAAAAATCCGTCAGGGACACTGGTCCGTTTCGTGTTA
Organism: Bombus pyrosoma; assembly: GCF_014825855.1. Classification (NCBI taxonomy): domain Eukaryota; kingdom Metazoa; phylum Arthropoda; class Insecta; order Hymenoptera; family Apidae; genus Bombus; species Bombus pyrosoma. The sequence goes on along the minus strand of NC_057777.1, from coordinate 7,529,362 downwards.
GTGCTCTCTGTGTCTATCAAGGTGCGTTTAAACGAGCAGGAACATAAAATGAAAGCAACAGCATTCGTTCGTGCTCGTTTAATGTAAACGCCCAGCGAGAAAATTGTTCGCAAATGTATTTATAAGAATCGAACAAACATTTTTGGAGTATTTTTAGTGAATTCTAAGAAAATTCGTACGTACGATTAGCAAATAAACGAACAATCGCCAATTCGTCGTTTACACTTTAACTGTTTCACTGTGCATTAAAATAGTGGCGTGATGCTATAACTACGTTAAAAAGTTTCTAAAAATTGTTTCATCTGGATTTCTCATATAATCATATAATTATAATTATTAAATATGTACTACCCATGTGGTAGATTGTGTAGAAGATAGGAAATGTATAGTGATTTATGCATTCACGTCGTCGTAACAATTATAAACCTTAACAATTTATAATTTCCCGCGTGTTCGTACAATGTACATCGTCGATCAAAAATTTTAGAACGGTATCTATATTTGCTTGAAAATTGCAGAAAGTTATGTAATTATCAAACCATATAGAGATGTCGCCTAACAGGATACATTATGCGATAAAGAAAGTATCAGACGCGAGTGTATCATGAATTTTATTAGAAAGTATATCCACGCTTCAAGCTTAGGAATCTGCATCAAATATCGAAGTTTTATAAAAGACAGAAGGTGTTTTGAAGCTTTTAAACAGAAGTGTGTGGACTACACTAATTTTACTAAAGTAGTGAAAGAACGAGCGTTCGTTCGCTTAATCGAAACGCACTCTTACTCGAAAGCATATTCTCTTTGTTTCTCTCCCTTCTTTACTTTTGTTTTAGTTCTTTTATTTCACGGCATCGAACAATGAATCAATTGAGTTTTATTGGCATGGTTAGATAACTATGATTTAATGTGACAACAGAGTATGAGAGAGTGGGTGGTTCAAGTGGATTTTGTGTTTCGGTTATTGGAGCCGGATTAAATTTAACCCTGCCACATCGAGAAATTTGCCGTCCACGTTATGCCAATGGATCTCGAATTGAATTTCGTCTGCGTGAAATATAACGCAGATAGCCAATAGAGGAGAAAAATTGTATATTTTTCTTCATTTTTTTTAAGTAAAAATTTAATACAGTATGATTTATGATCTTGGGCCTTATGAACAAAGAATATATTCGTTTGGAAACTTTTAAGCATAAATTTTAAGCAAGCTTTTAATCTAAATATTCTTTACAAGATTAGATTTCGAGGAAAATTAGCTCCAAAAAGTTCTAGATGCTATAGGAACTTTGATTTTGCCCGTTATTTTGCTCATCTGCATGTTCTTTGATTGGAATCTCCTTGGATTTTTTAAAATCCTGCTGCAATACAACGTACTATGCAATGTACAATGCAATGCGCTTTGAATATTATCGATTTATCGTTATTAAAACGCAAGGCATTTTCAAATAAAGAATTTACAGAATATTTCCCAATAATCTACCTGCGATGAAGTTTGAAAGAGAAAATTTGGCATTTAGTTAATTTGTTCTTTGAATACTTGTCGCCCTATGTACGCTTTATTTCGATAACTTTTAATTGTATCAAAATTTATTTTTATTTCACTATCTAGGTACTTAAATTACTTATTTAAATTACTTTTCACGTGATATTTTAAGAATGAAATATTTAAAATAACATAATGTACTGTGCATTTTACAAAAGTCTTTGGTATTTATTTTATCCGTGCAATTTGTTTTATTTGTCAGCCTGTTGTGTTACGACGATATGAAAGTTCACTTATTTTCTATTACATAATATTAGAAGTATAAAAATATTTTTTAGACTGACGTGTTATATTGACAGTATCGAAAAATGTATACATTAAAAGATTATTAAAAAAGAAAAATATAAAATATCTTTTCTTTTAACGAATAATTTAGATTGAAACAGACGAACAGACCTACATATATATTTTTCATATCTTAATAAAAATAATTCAAAGTTTAAGTATTTTAATTTGATCGTCTGTTCCCTAAGATTCTAATTGCAGCAATTTACTTTTATTCTTCAACTTATTTACCTATTTATTGTTTTCATTTTTTAACAAAATCGAATCGTTGAAAATCGAAATCTTTCAAATTACGTATCTACTTTCGAAAATTCTAATTCCAGCAACTCGATTTTATTTTTATATTAATTTTACAATCTACTTCGCGTATCCATTTTATTTTTTCTATTTTCTTTTTTTATATAATATTATATGCCATTACGCGGCTTTTAAAACACGAAATATTTTTAAGCGGCACGATTTACTGTGCATTTTAATAAATGCTTCCGGGCAACGCTTGTAATATGCTTGTGTAAGAGGCATCGTAACAAATATCCAGTCATGGTGGAAAATGTTTTCCCGCGCCAGGGGTTTACACGTTGTAAAAATCCAAATACAAGGTATAATAATCGTTGAATTTTTGATATGTGCTTCACTCTACGCCTGTAATCATGCTAAACGGAGCATGTAAACTGGTGACTGATAAAAAATTTAACCCGTGTGTCCTGAGCGTTCTTTGGTCCATTTCTCGCGACAACATGTTGCTCATACATTTCAATGAGAGCACTCCAACGGGTGCTCGGAAAACATGTATCATCAGCGTATACTTGCCGGAGTTTACTTTTTAAAATCATATTAAAGAATGATTAATGGATATCATGCCGTAACCTTGGTTATTATCATTTTCGCTGGCGCAGCAAACATGACGAAATAAATATACAATATTTTACAATACTCTATGTAAGAATACTACTTTGGGTTGATTAATAAATTTATTCACTTTTCACTATATATATATATATATATATATCATTTGCATATATTCTATACCATTTCGACGAATGCTATAAAAGTTGTTTAAAGGCTGTAAAAATACGCGCATTTGAATCTTTTGACGGAACATACAATATTTATAAAGACATGGGAGAAATAAATCGTTTCTTAATTAACAGCGCTCCACGTACTCTTTTGAGGAAACACGATTGAACTTGTTACTCGATCTAATTAACTATTATTCAGCCTAATACTATTCTGCAATTTTATAACGATAAAAAATGGTGGTTTGTTTAACAGTATTTATAGAATTATACGTTTTATAAAACTTTTCATCTAAGGAAATAAACAAAGTTAAATACCGATCTATTATTCTGAAATATTTAAATACCATAATACCATAACATATTAGTGATACTTACCTTGTCAGAGATGTAAGAATATTTTATTTTGATCGTATATGAACAGTGTTTTAATTTATTGTTCTTTTATCTTATAGAACTGACATGGAAGCTGTATCTGGAGCCAAAAGTGGCACGTTAAAGTTCATACGCACTTTGACTAATATCTCGAGAGATGCCGGTAGTGTAGTGCACATGCGATGCGAAGTTGTCGGCGATCCTCCGCCAACTAGAATCAAATGGTACAAGAACGAAGCACCTCTGGAAGAAAAACGGCCCAAGATCACTATAAAGAAGATACCTGCGCAGGTAATGTCAACATTTATTAATCACAAATATTTACCTTTAATTTTTCCTCCTATTATAAATATGAAATAAACGGCAAATAAAAAATTCGTACAAATAACCTAACTTTATAAACCGTAAGAACTTTTTAGAAATATTTGCAATTTTACACGTAACTTCTAATGAGAATAACATTCTAACTTTCGTAATTATAAACATGTACCCATGAGACTACAGTGAGAACAGGAGAGTTAAAAATTTGTGCTTTACATTGGCCAAATGCAGAAATATGTATGTATGCATATGAGATGTAGAAATACCTATGTAGATGAAGTATATTGTACCAAGGTATAGATCATGTTTATACTAGATAAAATATCTTGAAACAACATAAAAAATATTCTACTATTTCGAGCCTTGTTTTATGCGATTGTTTATTAAATATATTTTATTATACATATATATGTAATATGAATAGGAAAAAACAGAAAATATTTGTATTCCTCAGACACATGAACATGCTGCGAAGAACATCGCTGGAAGCCGCCTAAAAATCGTCAACTTAGATGTCTCTGACATTGGGTTCTATGCTTGTCGTGTAACGAATGGGAAGGATCAGATCCAAAGCGAAGGAACCCTTCGCGTCGATTCGTCCAAAAGCAGACACGGTGAGTCAAATACGAGTCAAAAATATCCCTAGCAAATATTTGTACAACTATTCACCAGCAATAATTATTCAACAATTATTTACTAAATCTTTGTTTAAACTTATTTGAAAGATATAGGAGTATTGTCACTTAACAAAGCATTCAATAGTAGAAATACGAAATCAATTTGGAGGAAATAAAACCGAGATTAAAACTCGAAAGGACAAAATTTAAAGAATAAAAGATTGATAATACTGACAGAATTCAATTGTATTGATGCGAAAAACTAGATTTATTTTAGCTTTCTTCTACAGACACGATCATCAGTGAAACTATTTGTTTGCATCAAACTAAGTATATGTGTATTTGTATCTTTGTTCTTCAATCGGAGAGTTCGAATTGAGTCCGTGGGTAAACGTTTCACGATTTTGAACAAGTATCTATGATGACGAAGAAAAGCTTTTCGTGATCTCGAGCAAAGACGTGCGAAATATAGGAAGCTTTAACGGAGGATCGTAAAGCTGTCAATTCGACTCATCGAAATTCCCTTTTGACGTCTACTCGGCGAGGACGTGAGGGGAAATTGATTCCCCCGGGCAAAGTGATTCCTTTTAGAGAAAAAAACGTTGAAACGCCGACTTTGGCCATTTTTTGGGACAATGCTTCGAATAAGGTAAAACTTGAAACATTAGAATATTGTTTAAATTATTTCAAGATATTTTATTTATTTTCTAAAAATACATGTTGCTGTACATATAGCGAATCAAAATAATATTTCTTTTATTAATACAATAAAATATAGTAGATATAAAAAATAGATAAAGGATATTTCACAATTTCACCAATATTAGTGTATTTTTTATTCAGAGATAATATTCAATTCATTGAATTCATTGAATTTTAATCGTTGAGAAATTTAATATTATTGTATGAATATGAGAATTTTTCTTTCATATACAGTAATGCGTTAAAACTACTTATTTATTTCGAAGATATCAGAAATCTTAGATTCCTCCTTTCCTCATTTAAATATTTATACAAATGTTATAACAATTTATAGAAGTATCAAATATTTATGTGTGTTGAATCATAAGATGTTTATACGAATGAAATATTTATATAAAATCCATACTTGTGAAAACGCTAAAATAAGTACGAATTTATCTGTTATCAATGAAGCTTATTTAACTATTTCCCAGTAGCAATTTCATGACTAAGTTTACAAGGACACGACGTGCAGGGAAATTCCTCGTGCTCTTTACAAACGTTCTGACAAGTCGTAAACTCATAAAGCATCTGCTTCTGAAACACATTGCACGCAAAGTTAGCAAATTGCAACCAAATGAAGTGCCTTCATGATGTATGAAACTATATACGTACGAAAACACCATTTTCTAAGATGCAAATTCCTACGTCCGTCAGTTTATCAATTAACTTTTACTTTACTGCCAAAATTTTACGAGTGCTTATTCGAGAAACCTCAATTTATTTACAAAAGTCTTCATTTTACAGAATTATTAGTTTAATAAAAAAATATCGACACTTTCCGTGAATATTGCACAAAATAAATTAGGCAATAAAAACTTTAAATATCTTTTATCCTATTTTTAATCATTATGATACATTCACTGCGCATCGTTCTTGTACAATAATTCGTAACATATATTATACTTTCTAAATTTTATTCTAGACTTGTGTTCACTTATTATCCAAAGAATATATATACATATAATAATTACTTATTTTACATTCTATAATAACGTTGTAGTTTGCTTTTTATTTATTTTTTTAAATTTTATTATTAGCTTTTAATTAAAATTTTGTTAATTGAAACTTTACATTTACGCCGTCTCTGGTCACTATATCGATCGCTGCATTATTTTGTATAGTAATACATAATTTACAACACACAATTTTTGGACACTGTTGAAAAATTTATGTTTATTTATCGATTCCTGACGTTTATACTCTAAATAAAGTGACCAAATATTTTCAACGTTTCTCTAAAAAAAAGAAGAGAATTAAAAAGTTTTGGCAACACGAACGCAATTAAACCTCTTTCGTTTCTACTATCTCTTTCGTAGCACACCTGCGTGTTAATAGCTCCTGTATACGGTTTCCGTGTACGGTGGTAATTAGAACAGGCCTACCACGTTTTCCAACAAAGTTCAAACGCGACACCATCAACAAGTTCTAATCTATTTTCATGGATGTGTCGCCAACGCTTGAAACGTTGGAAGAACCGTGCTATAGCGCTAAGAGCCTCTTCCAATTCCAGGCTATTAGAGTTTCTTCTCACCCCTGTTTTCGGCCCAAAGAAGCTGCAAGGTGTTCCGCGAATTCAATTCTCCGAACAGAGAATTGAATTGAGCAGAATGTACGACGTTGCTTCCTGTACGGAAAGCTCAGTGTTGTTTTTCAATGCGTGACTCTTTGCGCTATTTCGAAGGACAATCTTTTTTTATCAGAAGAATATTTCTTGTTCAATTATATAATTCTCTATAGAATAGAATGGAACAAAATATGTTATAGAAAGAGTTGTAATTATCGTGTATATCCTAACGTTAATTATACACGACTTTCCAAGAACGAAAAATTCCAACTTATCTATTAAAAGTCTCACAAAGTCCACCTTAGCACGTTCATCGCGTACCTCCAAAACTATACTGAGATTGTAAACACAAATGAAGCAACGGACAAATTACAACTTCCTTCTAAATTTTTCAGCGCAACGACAAACCCAAGAATGTCATATTCCCCGCCACAGAAACACAAATACTCCCTCCTCCTAAGAAAAAAAAGAAAACAAGAAAGAATGAGAAGAAGAAGAAGGACGAAGGAAACAAGCTTCGAAGGCGTATTAAGGCCGATGCCAGGGCTAATTCAGCCTCATCCCCGTGGAGCTTGTCGTCCCTTATAAGTCGGTATTCAGCCGGAAAGTTTTCGCCCGGTGTCTCGAAGAGGAATTTCGCGCGAGAGGAACTTTCGAAACGCTGCCTTGCCCGCCAGCGATGAAACAAAACTGACAGCGTTCCTCTGACGAAGTTACCGGCCGACACCCCTAACAAATTCTAATCTAATCGGCAGCGAGAGTGGGCCGATGCACGGAAGAGAACGTTTCTTCGCTTGTCACCCCTCGATGGACCCGATGGCCAAAGCCTTGGAAACCCTTGGCGACGCGGAACTTTAATATTAGCACTCTGCAAGTCAAACTCTGCTAGTACTCTCCTCCCCGATCCGGCAAGATTCGAAGTTCTTTCCACTCGTTTCGATCCCCCGTACTGCACCCCTCGTTTTTGATCCTTTAAGAAGACGCGTCGTTGATACGAGCCTCAGTGGAAATCCTGGCAATGATTTGTTTGACAAGTTCAGACTCGATATAAGTTTCTGGGAGATTTTTGTTTCGCCAGCATGTTCATTTTTTATTTATTTGTTCTTTCTTTCTTTCTTTTTTTTTTTTCGACTAAACGAAAACCGAATGAGTGTGCAGAGCGATAAGAGAAGAATGGAATAGAGAGTGGGGAAGTTTTATAGGAAGAATTTCTGTTATTAAATTATTTACCGTAAAACAGGATAGAACAGATGACGGTTTAATTATATTTACAAACGAGGCGATTCAAAAGTATTCATTTTTCAGAAACGCATGTTCTTTCAACTGCTGAGAGAAATATGATATAGAGATTTTGTATTCAACGTCGTACATACAATATCGTATTATTGTATTATTTAATATCGTACATTAAACTATTAATTTGTTAACAAGTTAAAGAGGCTCTATATAAATAAGTCGATGTAACTAAAGGAACAAAAAATGAAAGGACAATTTTAATATTTTAAATATTTTAAGCCAAATAGCATGTCATTAACGATCCTTTTATATATCTCCACAAATTTCGAAGATTTATCTATGTCGATAAAAAAGATAGATAGATAAGAAAGAATAAGATAAAAAATCAATCAAAAATCATCCGAAGTAATCAAACTGCCAACGTCGATTTATTTGCTTAATGTAAACGAGACGTCGCAATTTCGAACTTAATCGTTGAATGGTTTTTGGTTGGAGATCAACGTCGCTCATCGTGTCATCCTCTCTCTCTCTCTTTCTCTTTCTCTCTTTCTCTAATGTTTAATTCGAAAAGGGGCGAGAAGTCGAGTTAATTAACACGGTGCTCAATTATTCAGGGCGGGCCTAATAAGCCGTGTCGAAACTGTTTGCCGCTGGTACACGATCGGAACGAGTTTGCGTTGCGCGCGAGCATCAGTGGGCCTTTTATGGCAAGGTGTTGCTTTCGAGGGATGGTGTTGACCTGTTTAAGTGGCGTGGAACGTAATGATTCGTGAAGTAAAGCGCCACTACAGCTGTGACGGAGATTTAAATGGGAAGAGGTAACGCTCTGTTGAAGAAGTATTCGGCGGAACTGGAACGTGTGTTCGAAACTCAGGGCTGTTACCGTCCCTTGGAAATGCGGGCAACTGGATTACATGTAATTTAAGAAGAGGTTGGTAAGTGGCTCACATTGATTCCTTGCGGTGAAATGAGGTTTTTTTTAACATTGGAGCGTCGTGGAATCTGGAAAGATAGAAAGGTGAGTTTAGTGGTTGAAAGTAGACTTGAGGTATATTTGAAGTTTTTAGCAAAAAGAAAGGGAAAGTTAAGATGGGATATTCAAGATGATACGAAGTAGAAATATAATGACTATAATATGAATAAAATTAAAAAATAATTATACAAAGTATATAAATGTACAATATTCAGACACCTTCTTCGCGAACCTTTTACTCAGAAACAATGATGTAGCATGCACAGAGAAGGGAAAATTGGACAAGGTAAATGGTTACGCTAAAAGGACGTCCACCCTGCACTTTCCTAATTCACTTATCCACGTTGCCATCGAGTTTTTAACGAAGAGGCTGAACACTTAGTTATCGTGAAACCCCGCCACCCAAGTTGTCGTGTTTACTTTAATCTGTCGGATGAGATCTTTTAAAGAACCTTCACGTGTTTGTTATAGTATCGCGTGAAACGTTTAAAACCGTAACTTCCCGGTAATAAAACACAATTTAGATTATCATATATTATATCATAGGCTACGACAAATAGTAGCTATATTATTATAATTAGTTATTTATTATCCTATCAGGAAGTTATTAGAAGTATTTTAAGATTTTTGTTATAATGCAACCTTCTGTGACACCACTAGTACAAAATTATACATACATATATATCCTTTTTCTTAATTTATTCCTCTTATACTTGATTTATTATTTGTTAACTAAATCCGTAATAAATAGTTTATTAATCTACTGTCACACGAAAACAACAAATCAACCCTTTAATAATCATTACACTATTTGGCAATTATTATTTCCTTTTTCTCCAATAATTATTATCTTACTCTGTACAATAATTATTATAAATAAAACGATTATTAATTCCTGCATTTCAAATCAAAGTAAAAGTCTGCAATTGATTGCAATCTCTTCTCCACAGAAGCGAACAAAGTTCTCTTTACAGAAGATTAAACGATTCAGTGATGAAACCAATTGCAATGGAAAGGATACTTTACACAACATCCATCGTAAAAATACCTCGCAAAATGCTTTGAATCGAGCAAAATTTTCGATTTTACAAATTCAAACGAGGCCCGTGCACGCGCAACTACGGAACGCTACATTTAAAAGGATAATACTACAAGAGTAAAAAAGGGAGTAAAAGAGAAACAAACAGCGATCATTTATCGCACCGAACGGAAAGAACTTTCCCACATAATAATTGTATTCGATTTTACGCGTCACCGCCGGCCTCCACGAGCGTTCATGTTTTCTGCATATTGAAAGAGAATCTCGCGAAATTTTCCGCGCTGATCGACCCATCCCCGTTCACCGTTCATCGTTCAACGTTGATGAATATTCAAGTTACTGTCCATAATTTTTCATATAATTCCGAGTCGCGTCGAGCTCTTTATTATTTACAATCGATACTTTTATTTGCACAAGAGAAGGGTAAAATGACTGTGAAACAAACACAGGCAGTGTGAAAGAGAAACGAAAGAAAACTAGAACTACTTCTAAACTACTTCTTCTCATTTTCTTTCTTTCTTATAGCAAGAACAATTTTTGTAACGCAGTTGAAAAAGCATATATTTTCGATGTTATGAGCTCATGTATTTTCTCTTGCTTTAGAAATTATCGTTTTATTCTGTTCAACGATGATCGTATTATAGCTATTATAGACATAACGATTATGATGTTCACTCGAAAATTTCAGAAATTTCAGAGAAAATTATTCGTCATGCGCTATGAACTCATTTCCGTATCCGCGAACAGTCAACCGTTCAGTGAGTACTATACTGCTATGAATAATTATGGACTGAAACACACTATTTCTTCAATATCACCAAAATCCATTGATCATTCCTGGATATATGAAGTGAAATTGTTTTTGTAAAGAGTAGATTGAACGCTATAAGATATCAGAAGATGTAACCATGGTGAATTATTGTCTTTTCATAATCGAAACAGGAGACGAAAAGACAAATCTTCAATGGGACAGTTTTCATACAGCTGCCACTATAAAAAAATGGTTTCAAGATTTCGGAACAGGATTATTACCATGAACAACATTAGGTTCTGATCTAAACGTGATCGAAAACCCGCAAGGGCAATTCTAGCAAGAAAAGTTTCCACCTCCCAACGTGGATGAATCACTCGCATACACATCAAAGTGTTAAAGTCTAAATTTGCCTTCAGCTATGAATTCCTGTATCAAAGGCCGTATAGATATTGAAATTTATTCGAGTTAAAGAACGAACGAAATTCTGCTATAATACATTTCGTAAATCAATTTTCTACGGAATACGAATAATAGTCGTAAAATGCGATCAAGCATAATTTTTATCACTTTTCATGATTCTAAAGAACCCTGAAGAACCGCCAATTTTTCAGCACATTTTTCGAGTTGCATTAATCGGTGGAACGTGTAGTCCTCCTCGATGATTTGGAAATGATATTCAACGAATTTGAAGGATCGCGTTTTACGGCTGATTCGATTAATTCACAATTATACCCGTCCTGGTTAATATCGATTCCGGCGGACGGATACTCTCGCTTCGCTGCCCCTTATTTCGACGGCGTTCTAGCCGAATTTTAATTAATTCTGGAATTATTAATCTGGCCAGGCCAGCTGGCAACTTTGATCCGCCTATTTTCGCGGAAATAATTGAAAAGCTTGCCTCACCCACGGAAAATCGTTCTCCACCATGACGGAGACAGTTCCCGTTGTCTCGATCTTTTCTCGTTACAAATGGCCTCGTTTGTGACAGGGATGATTGATTAATCGATAGATTATAAAGTAGGAAATGTGACTCTGATTCTTCTTCAATGGAAATGTTTCGAGACGTAAATGTTCTCAGTGATCGATACACTGCCGATTTTTAAGAAAAATGTATTTCAATAAAAAAATGTATCTCTGTATTCGTTGTTCTGTACAAGAGGGGACAATTTAAATATCGTATTATTTATTCTTCGAAGATATAAATTATTTATTGTTTGTTGAAAATACGTAAACTATTTCGTTCTGTCAATAACGTTTAATTGTACAAGCGATTTTTAACAAAAATTTATTTCAGTTTAATATTGTGACACTCATTTGCGTTCGAGCAACAGTTCCATAGAAACAGTTCGAACTGGGAAATAAATTTATTTCGTACAATTATTTGGCGCAATCAGCCAATATTTTTAAGAAATTTAACAAGTTACGAAAAATATTAAGAGAGTATTAGTTTTGATAAAAAAAACAACGTGTAATTTATCATAGAGAAAATGGTAAAATTTATTAATTGTAGCAGAGATCATTAAAAAACATAAAGAAGACCGCATGCAATTTAAGAAACAAAGAGGAAAGCTTTTCTTTTGTTGAAAATTAAATTACAAATTTAATTTTATTGTTAGGGAGAAATTATTTGCGTATTTTCAAGTTACAACGAATGATCTATGTGGAACAAGCAGTACAATATTTAAATCATCCTCTTTCATACGAGGCAACAAATACAGAGATAGCGCTGTCTGCACATATTAATGCGAATGTACAATGTAAAAAATTGCAACTTTAAGTGTACAAAACTGTAAAGAGTATGCACGTACATTGCAATCGGCCCGGTAAGCAATCAACATTCTGCAAACTACTTCCATAGAATTTCGTTAAACATTAATCACACCGTACAACAAAACACATTAACTGAAACAGCGTTCACCGCAAACAAATTTCATTCAGCGACGACGCGTTCATTATCAACGGCATTATAACTCGAGGTCGCGCGATGAAATTTTCCGCGGTCGCGTGCTGCGCAACCATCCCCTGCATTCTTGCAATAAGATCATGAATACGGCGCGAAAAACCAATACACCGGGAATAATCGAAAAAGTTCGCCTGTCACCTGAAGACAGTCGCGTCCGGTGAACGCATTAACGGTACCACGGTGAATGCGCGTTTCTGCTCGCGTTGCACTCCTTGCTCAAAGGCAGTTCGATTTACGGACAAGCCGATGAACACAAAGTTGAAAGCGGGGCAGATAAAGAGAGAAAGAGAAATAGAAAGAGAGAGAGAGAGTGGGAGGGAGAAATTTTAATGGAGAGAAATTCAAACAGAGAGAAGAGGGACTTGGTACGCGGAATTTTAAAACAGTGCAGGAAGATCGATAAGGAGAAGGTGAAACGGAACTTCGAATAAAAATCTCTGTCGAAGGTTTTGCCATTCGAGAAGATTATTCTTGGATGACGTTTTATTCATTTCAATAACTTGAAGGACTCTCAACCCTGCTGCGGTCTACCAAGCTATATATTTCAATCTTGCTCTCATTTCAGCAAATGAAAAGCATTTATGGTGTTTTAAGAAGATATTCAACGTAAAACTAAAGCGAGAAAGCATGCATTTCCAGAAGAATTTTTCTCATATTCTGTTTAAGCTGGAGATAATTTTTAATGATAGAAAAATAAAATTAGGTCGGTAATGGTTGAAAGAACGCAGCAGGGTGAAGAATTATGATTTTGTAATTTAATTACTTGTTATTAATTAATTAATAAAATTAATTGAATTAACTTCTGTCTAATTTAAGAATATATAATTGGATATCATTTGGTTAATCTTGAATAAGTTAGAGAAATTTTAAGGTGAACTTTGAATATGTGAAGCATAAAGGGATTCTGAATGTAAAAGATACAGAGACTCGATAGAAAGAGATTCACATAGAAGACTTGCAGAGGCTAAATGCAAAAACTCATAGAGAGAGAAAGGTTTCCCGACAGTCAACAGAAAGAATCGAGTGAGGAGATTCACGGGAAGACTAACCATGAAATAAGGGAGGAAAGCCATGGAAAGGAAGTTCACACAGCGAAGGTAACAAAGAAGGAAGAAAAGAGAAACTGGAAAAACGCCTGGAACAAAGTGACTATCCAAATGAAGGGACTGGAGAAAAAGCTGTGGAAGAAGGACGGCATTAAAACTCGATCAACACGAAAGATAGGCGAAATAAAATTTATTTAAACTTCGCGAGATTTATCATCGAGGTGACGAAACACCTGGAGAAAGAAAGCAGATTAAAGAACGAAAAATGTATTATCCGAAACGCGATAAAAAATTGAAAGAAAGGAAATGTATTTCGGTGAGAATATCACCGACAAAGGAAATTTCACGAAGAAAGAGTCGTTGTTAGAAATGAAAGAGCAGAATTCACGAGTAAATGCAAACACATGTAGTTTTCAAAAAGTGTAGACAAGAAAAATTGTAAGGCTGAGAAAAATGGATTAAACAGAAAGTTTACAAGATTTTTAATTATTAAATTTAACAATTAAATTAAATTAAATTAATAATATAATAATAGATTAAATTAAATTAAATAATATTAAATTACTGCAAAATTTTGAAACAACCTCGTGCAGTGAAAATTATATTTTGGTTATTTGATAAATATAACTTTGAGTTCCTTAAAAGCAATCAATTAATTCTCTATATAATTTGTTTATTGTACTTTATACAGTAAAGGAACTTTATATTCGAAGTTGTACTAGAACAACTAGGTTCCCAGCACTCGTTACTTCTAAATGTTGATGAAACTTTCGCTCCACAAATTTTTAATAAACGGATCTTAAAGCTGATGAAAATTTTAAAAAACGCTGAATAGGTACATGTTCGTCGCCTAACAAATTCAATTTTCAGCTACTTTTAAAAAAAGCCGATGAAATCTCCATAATCAAACATAAAGCTGATGCAAAATTTTTAAAGCTTTGTATACATGTTCATCCTGTAATAAATTCAATTTTCAGTAAGCTTTTAGGAAGGGTAATATGACTTTCACGAAATTTTCATAACCAAACAAAACTGATGCAGGATTTCAAAAACGCTGTATAAATCTTCGCCGTTTAATAAGTTGGGATTTTAGCACTTTTTAAGTAAAACAATGAAACTTTATAGAAACGTTGCAGATTTTGGCTAATCTTTCTATATATTGTATATATCTTTCTATATATTGTATAATCTTTCTATATATTGTATATATGTTGTATATATACATAAAGCTACGAAAAAATTTAAAAATCACTGTATACTATACATCATCGTTTAGTAAAGTCAATTTCCATCATATTTCCTTAGCAATGAAAAGCAATGAAACTTTTATGCTACAAATTCTACTTTATCAAACGTAGAAGTACCAAAAAATCTGCAAACTACGTCGCAATACATCTTCATCATCCGATAAACATCATTCTCCCGGTACCTACTCTCGAAGGCGATAAAACACGCGCTCCACCCCGAACACGAAACAAAAACAACTCGCCAACGCCATGCTTCGCAAATTACTTCATCGACTATCTAATCACACGATCAAGCTCAGCCCTACGTATTTTTCCTTCCATTCCCACCTACGTGTTTCATTAAAATCCACGCGATTCTCTGGTTAACAAGATAAAAACATATACGTACGTGGCACGATGAAGAAAGAAAACGGAAAGGAGCGAAGATCCTCGATCGAAGAACACGAGAAAGACAAAAGGGTGAGAAAAACGATAGAGAGAAATAAAGAGAGAGGGAGAGAAAAAGAGAGAGAGAGGGAGAGGGTGGGAGAGAAGGTGAACTAGCAGAAACTCTGGTGAGGGCAGTGAAGCAAGTTGGAGAGAAGCAGTTTCAAACTACACAGCCGTGTAATCATATACAGATAAGAGACGTACATACATACGTATTCACGTGGTAGAGGGCAAGATTCTATCGTTGCAGCTGCTGCAACGTGAAAGAGGATGTGCCACAGACCTTGGTGAAAAGCCTCCACACCCGATTCCAACGTGATTTCGTAGGGTTATTTAGTATGCCAGGCAGAGAGAGAGAAAGAGAGAGAGAGAGAGACGCGGAGGAGGGAAATGAGGCAAGTTTCGATTCACGATATCGAATCGTGCTCGATGATACAATGAGCCAAAGTAATACACCTCGAGATACGCCGGCTCGATAGCTTTTGTAATTCTGGAGAAATCCAGATGCGAAGATTACTTTGGGATGGAAAATTTTTCGGTGAAAATTGTATAACGTTTGTTGAAACGTTTGACGAAGTAGATTAATTTAGTATTTCCATAAGATTTTATAACGTGAAAGAGTAGATACCGAGAGGCTAAGCTTACTGCGAGGTAAAAGATTTTTTAGTAAAAATTGAAAAGTAATGAAATGTTTGGTATAAGAAAGAAAATAAGCTTTGTACGTAGTTCGTTTGGAAAGCAAGGAAGAAAGATTGGATTCATTGTTGGAACTGTCAAAAATGGAGACACGAGGATTGTGTCGATATCTCCGAATATTCTAACGATTATATTTGTGGTTGCTGCAAATTATATTAAAAATGTCCGATACCGTTAACTTACGAAGAACGCGGAATAAGAAGAATAAAATACATATTTTTTTTATTTATTTAAGAGAAACCCTAAGCGTCCGCCACTAGGGGAACTGCCCCTACTAATATTTCATATTATGTACTAATTCATTTTTTAAATTGTAAACCCTATCTGTCTTGTAACTTCTATATACAATATTCGATTGGTTTTATTTACTACAAATTTTAGTATTATAATCACAATAATCGTGCCTCGTTACAGTGCTAAGGAAATTTCAAACAGTCTCGTATAATGCACATAATATATTCATAGCGATTTTCTGTGTTCGAATACCTTCGTGAGGTCTAAAAAAACGGTCGATCCTGAAATTTTGTACTGAACACACGCATTTTGAGTTGCGCCCTGCTATAATGTACATTGTGAAATAAATTAATTGTCGTTACTATAAATAAATGATAATTACGAAGAAAGATAACCATCACCAGTGCAACAATACGTTTATTTGTTAAAACAAAAACGAGGTAGAAATTATGAGAATTTGAAGAATGGAGGAAGGTTCATTAACCAGGCACAATCGTAACAAACCGATTGGAGTGTGGTCCGCCGCGATCGCGAAGCATTTTCGTTAGGCGCGACGAAGCGAGTAGCAGTTATCAGCGACGACTCAGGGAAATCGTGTAATTTACGAGACATCGTAACCGTGAAATGCAACAATGCTCGTTACGAAATACATTTCCCAGGCCGCGAATAATACCTATCTACGAAATATCGGCTACGCTGCAACCACCTACGATTTACAGTCAACCACGATTAAGTAGCTTACCTGGAAACTCCGTACTTGCTATGAAACGGAAACTTCGACTAGCAAGTTTCCTGATGCACTTGCAACTTGCAATTTGCCGGTCGAGTACATTAATCAAAAGAGATTTATCAATAAAAGGAATCTCGAAAATGGAATGTTAGCTGAGAAAAAATGCTATTTTCCTAAACGTGCGAGTGACAAATTCCTCTGGAAGTATAAAAAGGTTGTGCATAAAAAGATCAGTAAATACAACAAACAGCGAAACAAGCTAGCGAGACGGTCTCCCCGGAAAGTTTGCCGATAAATTTCTTAACAAATTTCGAGGCGTATAATTAGAGACGGCCCGTCTGGCGTATCATTAAACCAAGATACCTCTCGTTAAGCACGTCCACGGTGAAATTGAAGCTTGCAGCTGGAGTTGGAGGCCCGCGCTTCGGCCAACTTTCGCATAAAGTTAAAGCCGTGCCCAAGGCACAAAAGCATCTTCGAGGCAGGCGTGACTGAACCCGCGATTCCAGATAAGCTCGATCTTCGCCGTATGTCTCGCGACTAGAGCTTACGTTCCTCCTTGATCGACCTACATGTCGCGCACATCTTATTCTTTCTATGGTATCCCTTTCTTCTTGTTGATAGTTAGCCACTGGTATGTACAGTTACTCGCAAAAGTATTCGAACAGTCTATCTAAATTCGGCTATATAATAACACAATATAAATTCTACGATAGAATAAAAATGAAAATTATACGATAAAATTATGTGATATATTAATATATACATATAAATCATGTCGTCATCGATTAAACTGATTCTTCACGGAATGACGAAATCTTCATATATGTATCGTTCATGCATAAAGATCTGAGGGTATATATTGTACATGTAACTCTTGAATCGAGCTGTAGCTGTAACAACACGAAACCGCAGCGTTCACCCGCAGGTGTGCGTGTGCGTGCGTGTGGGGGATCGGGGGCATCTGTTCCATGTACATTTAATGCACACGAAACACACAACGCGCCCCCAGGCCGGAGGGGTTGCAAGGATAATTTCGGATAACCGCACTGGTAAAACCTGAATACCAGGGGCGTATCCATGGCCACGGAACTGCGGGCTCGAATATTCCGAATGTAACTTAAATCTTAATAATATTCCGCCTTATCTTAATTAGCTTCCGCGATGCGATGCGTGTTTTAATAGTGGCACCCACAGCTGCTTATCTCGTTCGATCAAAATTTATAACCGGTATTACGCTACTTGGCGCGTTAATGCCGCTCGGATACCCTTCGTCCTTTTTTTCCGAGGACTCGCGTGGACACGGTAAATCGTCCAACTTTTCTCCCCTTTTGCGATCGTATTGATCGTTCATTAGCGCTGCAGGACAAAGTATCACACGTACGTACTAAGTACTCGGATTATAAGCGTTCGTCTGTGCTTGCGTGTAATGAAAAGAGCTTAAAATGGGAGTAACGTCGGATATGTGGGAATATTGATCACATGTTTCAGCTCGATATATAGTATGCGTCTAACTGTAAAGAATAAAGGATAGTCTGGCTAATAAAGTTCCTTGATGTATACATATAACGTTGGTAATATTATTAGTAAATCGGGAATGTTTACGTATTTCTGATAAATTTAAGGAAATTTAAGCGAAATTATACAGAATACAATAATAATTTATCTTTTGCCTATAATATTTTACATTAATTTTTAACGTATCTTCTTTTTATTCAATAGCGCTATTCATTCAATATCGCTTTAAATTCGATTTATTCTACCTAAACAAGGAAATAAAATAGCTTCTTTCTAATTTAAAAAAATACTTTTAAGAATGTTTTCCAAAATGCTCGCTTGGAACATTTCAACTCTTCTACAGATTTTTATGCATCTGGTTTGCTTATTGCAACTGAAGTAAGTACGTAATAACGTTTCCATAACTAAAGTCTAAAGGCGAATAGACTCATTACTATTACACGATCTAATATTAAAATTCTAAAAACCATCAAGCTATAAAAGCAGCATGATAGACATCGTCAGAGTATGTAACCATGTTAACTCTCAACCGCTCGCCATCTATGCACTTTCAAAAACGTGTAAACTTTCGAACAATATTATCCGAATTGTTGGTGAGTCAAGCTCCGCTTTCTCGACACGTGGTCGCGCCAATACATTGCATTGGACGGAAGTGAAACGTAGATCATATCGAAATTCAGTACCGTTCGAACCAGGTGAGGGTGGAGCAAAGTTCTTTAAAGCAGGAACTATTTACGATTCAATTGGAAAAGGCTCTCTCGACGGGCAGCAAGCGCAGCGTGACTAGCCGCACAATATCGGTTAACAAACCGTCGAGAACTGTCAGGGACTTGTTCCTAACTTCGATGTAACTTCGCTTTCGAACTTGTTCCCCGCCGCACGATTTAAAGACGACCGCAAGAACTCTTTTTCCTTCGGTCGAGAGGTTCGACTCGTGAAAGCACTCGATTTCAACCGCACGATTCTCCGTTCTTCTCTCTTTCTCTCTCTCTCTCTCTCTCTCTCTTCCAGCCTACACTTCTCCTCCGTTCTCCGTTTCCCAACGAGCGTGAAATTACACTCCAGATATCTAGCTGCACACCTAAACACTCGAGACACCGCAAGGATCCTGGACCTGTCGTAATTAGTGCTCGAAGAATCGACAGTTTCGCGTTCAATCGCGTTGTTTGAAATATTTTCGATCTTAGGAAAAATTTCGCTAATTATCTGCAATAGGGTGCATCGTTGATTTTTTGTTGAGATTTCTGTTTCCAAAATAAGCATAATATATAATGTATTATAAACGTAATGAAACGTAAGTAAAATGATTGAAACGTTCTAAATACTTGTGAAAGATCATTTTTCTTTGTTATCAAGCTTGTTAGTGCCGTTCAAAGACATTGACAGGTACTGCTAATTCGTAGTTCGTGCCTTGTAAAGTTTTACCAATAATATTAATCCAACTGTACAAGAGGAACCAGAGGATTAGATCAAAGAATCATTGAAATCGATAAAATGAATGTTACAGCGAATAATTGCCAGAATTTCTTTTCCGCGAACGTTCCTCAATGCGACATAGAGAATTTTGAATTAATTAAACTGTATCGAATATGGAAACAGTTGGGGACCGACTAAGGCTAATCGATGACTCGAAAAACGCTCACTTGTACAATATAATTTTTCGCTATCATCAAGCTTGTTAGTGGTATTCCAGATTCATTGATATTGGTAGTTTGTGACTTGTCAAATTTTACTGATAATAGCTTACTGCGCGAGAGGACCTAAGATCGTTGAAATGGATAAAACGAACCTCGTGGCAAATAATTAGCAAAATTACTTTTTCGGGGTCGTTTGGAATCGGAAACAAGATACAGAGGATTTCGAATTAATCACGATACACCGGTAAACTGCATTGAATATCGGCACCGATTAATGCAAATCGATAGTAATCAAACGTGGCAAAGAGTAATATCGTGGCAACCACTCGATACTATCCTATTAAGGCGCTCGGTTACCTACCTGGTTCGCTCGAGCGTATCGTATACGATCTATAATTCCAAGTTTCACTTTATAAATTGCACTGATAACGCGCTAATGCTCTGCCCTCGGACCACCGTAATCTTCGGACAAGAATCACCACTAACGATTGGCCATTTATCCGGCAACGCGTGGTACACTTTTCGAGGACGCTGTTTTGGATCGAAGGTAGATGTAATGGGAAATAATAAGCGTGAAATAGCCACTCAATTTTACGTGTTTTATTTTGGGCCGAGAAGGAAGACTGTGGGTTTTATTTAGAGGAAATCCGTTCATTCGTTTCCTTCGAGATTTCTTTTTAAGCTTCGTGGAAAATATTTATCTGCGGATAAATTATTGTTGATTATTGAAATCGATAATATGATTCTTTGAAAATAATTGAAAATTGGAATAAAAAGAATGTAATATCAGAATACGTGGATATATAGAATTGTTTACATAGAGTTTTGTTGAGAGTTGTTATTAGATGTATAATGAGAGAGACGCGTGGATAAATTATAAGGTAGAAAAATATATTTGAAATACGGAAGTGAAAAGTACAAAAAAATTGAAATAATAATATGAGCTGGTCCAGATCCGCACGCTAGCAGTGTTACTCTATAACTAAAAAACCCCGAAGCCAACGTCGCCTGTCGACTGTTTATGGTCTGCCTTCGTCGCAGTCTCTTGTCTATGCGCTGTCGATGGCTTCAATGCTTTAGAAAGCTAAAAAGACCAGGTGTAGAGTTTTCTTAAAAGCGGTGACCTTCAACAAGTTTACATACTGCTTACGCATTTTATATCCTGTATAATGTTTGGAAGATCATCTACGATAATAAGAAAACTATGAAAAAATCGTTTTTAAACTAGAAAGTCTATTTTTTAATTCGTAGATATTAAAACAAAAATAAATTATCGATTGCGCTAAAAATAAAAACACGTAGATCTTAGAAACTGTCACATTCTTTTCATTCTAATTAAAATACCTACGGAAGATTAATAATTTTACTTCTAGGAATCCTTACTAGTTTAAAAAACTTTATAGATATATTTTATTACCATGCTAAGTTAAACAAAGACACTGTATTTCGGGAAAAAATTGTTCATATTCTCTATTTCGAGTAAATCTAAAAAAAAAAACATCCGTTCCCTAAATTAACTCATCGATAATTTCCAAAAGCAAATAAGGAAAATATGTACGAGAAATATTTTTATCTGTTTTATCGAAAAAGAGGCACGAGCCTCGAAAATGAAAACCATGAAAACCTTTGTAGTTTGAATAGTGTCTCCCTCAAAGCCGTTGGAACAAAAACCCCCATGTTTTACATTAACGCGTCTACCGCCTACAGACTGTCAAAGGAGGCCGTATTAAGCGAGACACTTACAAAAATAAAACAGATCCGCCGGTTATCGCTCGGCTGCGGGCTCGTTTCCATGATTTCGATCCTTTCCCTGTCGCGATTCTCTGGCAACGGGTGCAACCTGATATAATTCTCCTGGTGTCGCTATCAGCCTATTCATTAAACTCACAAACATTTACAAACATCTATAAACACTCACGAACATACGCGGAACGCGTATTTATTACTGTAATTTAAAAAGATTTTGTTAAAAGTAATAAAATTTTGGGAAATCTGATTAAAAAATTGAAGAAAATCGATTTTGTTGTATATATATATTATATATATATATATATATATATTTAAATAATAAATTGAAAAAAGGATAACTACTGTTCAAAAGTATCCGATACTTGCTTACCCTTGACAAGATGTAATTTAATTGCAGTACATAGCGTTGCATCAATCTCATTTTTATCAAAAGAAAGATATTTTAAAATCAAATATTCTAGTCTTTCGTTTAATAACAACATCGATTGAAATTTTGATCTCCAATGTTTCAGTAATTCAACAAAGCAATTTATTTTTTAAGTTCTCAGTTACGAGTTCAAGAAACGGTGAACACACATCGTGAACGTAAAGGTAGGAATATCCCTGTTCAATATTATTTAGAAATATAGTAATGATAACTGCTGAAAATTGAATATATGATAAATTTCGAAAAAGCAACTTGTACATCGGAGAATTGAAAAGAATATTCCTCATAATGAAAATATTCATGAAAAAGGGTAAAATTACACAGAAAGTTAATTAAAAATTTGTTCTCCAGTGTAATATAAAACAGGCAGGATAATATGAAATTTTGATGGAATAAAATGTTTCCAATTTGATGAAGCAAGAGAAAATTTTGCGAGATATTTGCTAACGATTCTGCAAAATGTAATATGAATTTAACAAGTACGGATTTCATTTCGCTCATTATTTCGTACGAACAGTATTCTAAATAACACGAAGGCATTGTTTAATGAACAATAGAAAGGCATTTCATATCTCTATATTATTTCTGCAATTCACGATTATGACTTTGAACGAAAATCAAATTAAAATATTTTAATTGATTAAAAGAATATGAAAAGATACGAAAAGGTAATATAATAAGAAAACACGTCAAAACCACTTGTATAAATCACGAAAAATAATATAACATAACTTTGCAAAAGAGAGAAAGAACACAATCCTGTAATACTCGGTATCAATGAAATAGTACGAACAATAGTTTATTTTATAAAAAACGTTTACAAAAGAAAGAAAGAAATTCGTTACACCGTAACAATATGAAACAATATGAATAATAGTTTATTTTACAAAAAAAAGCTTTATAAAATGGGCAAGCTTTATATCACCTTATAACGATGAAACAATACGATTGTATAAAAACGCGCAGAACCGGAACAATATAAAAGGAAACAAAAAATAAAACCGGGCGAAAGACACGCGGATAATAAAACATAAATATGTTCTTCGCCGGTACGTGCTAAAAAACCGACGCGAATCGTGTAGCCAATTTAATATCGGCGGCAGATATTCGAACGAAAATTAAATAGTAAAATTTAAAAAAGGAAATATTAAATTTCGCTCGCGTTTCGTTGGAACGTGTTTCATAAAATTGCGCGATTCACCGAGCCATTTTTCATCCGTGAAAATCGGACGCGAGCAATCGGTTCGCGATTTCGACCGTGCGATATTTTCAACAAATTTGCAATTTACACATTCGTCCCACCAATGTCGGAGCAAATACGCGTTATCATGTGCCTCGGATCAATTTTTCGCACACGTAAACCGGAAACTCGGGGCTACATAATCGTCCATAAACGCGTATAGATTTCACGTGGCTCGAGGTAGCTAGCAGGGCTGCCATCTCACCTCACCCCCTTCCGGAAAGCCCGGCTTAAAGGACTTAACAATTCGCGTTTCGCGTAATCTCGCATGAATCTTCATCGTCTACTATCTGGCCGCGCTTTCTGCAAAGCTCCAATCGTGCCACGGAAACCAAACGCAAACATCCGCCGTGAAATTGATGCCGCAGTTTTCGCTCGCGTGAACGCCTCGCTTGAATGCTTTGATTTCTAACCTTATGGTTGATATATCGCACAGCCTATTTTAGGTGAAAATATCTCCCGTATATGCTATCTATATGGTTTCCATAGGAATGTTTTTACAGACAGTCTCGTCTCGTGTACACATTAACACGTTGATTTCTCACTGTTAACATTCGTAGCGAAAAATGAACGCTTTAAGCAGAGGCGTTAGGATTGCCTGTTATATCGCTAGATGAATAGAAAGCTAGAGCGAATAGAAATAAACAATTCCAGATTTGGATATATCCCATAAAAAGAAAAAAAAAAGAGAAAATGAAGAGGTAGAAGTTGGAAAAATATTTTTCGATTTGCCTACATCGATCGAACCTTTGCTTTTTAACTTAACGATTTCAATTAATTCCTATCGATCCATCTTTTGCCGAATCCGTTTCCTGCCGTCTCTTCATTCACATTGACAGATCAGCTGCAACACTTTCTGTCACGATCCACCGAAACATTCTCCGTATGAATGACGAAACGTTCAGGTGGGTGACGGATAGCGTGAACGGTCTCATCTAACACGCATGTTTCAATCTTCTGTCGTGGCGGTATCGGTACGTGACGGTCCATGCCGTGTAATGTAAATTGACCTTAAAGTTTATGTGCAGGTCAACACGTAATAGAAAAAAATCAATTTCTTAATCCTGCCAAATGAGAATAGCTGGCTTGAAAGAAAAACGAGCACGCTGAACGACGCGAGGATAAAAACGCGTAATTGAAACGAGTCTCCATTCACGACGTCAGCAAACGAACCTCCAATTACAATCTCGTTGTAGAAATCCAGGGGAACGGGATACGGTAACGAACAGGAACGAAGAGGTAGCGATCGCGATCGTATATACGATCCAAAGGCTAGAGGGGAAAAGGTGAAGAGACGAAAAGAGAAAAGGGGATCGTAGGTTACTCACGGTTAGCAAGAGGCGATGACCGGGCGTCGTCGTATTTTCACGTAACGGTTCGTTAAAGGGCAGAGAGTTGCAACGGTGGACGCGAGATTTTACCGCTCCACGGTGCGTGAAATGGATACCGGGACGAGTGGGAAGCCGTGGGCACATCTAAACAATAAGCAGGGATATTAGTCTTGCTCAGCCAGGCAGGTGTAGATGCACATCGTGATTTCACGTATCGCGGTGTCGCGTTCGGCTTCACAGGTATCTTCGTGCAAGACAGAAATTTCCCGGGGGCACTTTAACAAATTATACACGAACTTTGATGCCACTCTCGGCTGAGAGAACGCGTACACTGTCGGTTGAAAATACTTGACCACCCAGATTATTCTTCCTTCTCGTTTCTCTTTTCTTTTCTTCTTTATTCGAGCAGATAATTCTCTGCGTGAAAAGATTAATTGAAAGAAATCAGGGAATCTTAACACGTTTTCTAAAATCCTCTTTTATTTTTTGCACCCTTTGCACTCCTATGTCGACATCAGTTTTTATCTTAGGAGCTCCTTTGTCGAGTCCCTCTCGACATTCCTTCAATTCCACCTTTTTTTGTGAAACGTGAGAAAGAAAACCAGGAAATTATTTCAATATATATCGTATACTTAAAAATTACAAAATACAACAATAGTGTGAATAAAACTAGTATTTAAGCGAATTTCTTTCTTCCTTTATTTATTTAAATTGTCTTATTTTTTAGTTAAAGTAAATTTCAAATAAAACACTTAAAAGCATTGCGAGCTGCTGGTAACGAAATTGAAGTAACATTCGGAGTACAAAGGGTTAAAGATACGTTGAAACATTTGGCCTTCTCCGCGTCTTTCGCCACTTACGATTACGTACACGCTTTACCAATAAATAACGCGAATAATCAAACGATAGTAGATCTCTGACTTACGATAATCAACTTCCACGTAAAATCTATACAACTGAATGAAATAGATACTTGACGAATCGATTAATTAATTGTCGCAACAGAATGAAATCTCAAATTCCATTGAGCAGCTCTTCGATGAACCAGTTTGTAACGGGTAAACAGGTTTGCTTCGTAGAAAAAAGCATCAAAGATTCGTGAACGAAAAACTGAAAACGAGAACGTGGTGTGGGTGGGAACGAGATGGAAGGTATCGTTTGTGATTCACGGAAAGCTCGCACGGCGGTCGATTAATAGTGCAATTAAAGGGCGGCGTTCGGCAAAGGCACACGTTTGGAATCGTTATTGACGGGGGCTCGACGAAATTCCATTTCGTTTCAATAATTCCGCATGTACACGCGACGGTGACACGGGCGTTAATAAAACGGGAGTTAAAGTGCAGCCCCGTTCATTGAAAATACGTGTCCCACGACGCGTTTTACGCCATCCCATAATAGTATTACAGTTTATTTCGTGCCTCGATAACGAATACGCATAAATAGCTACGGGTATAATAATCGAGACTAGATGACGAAACGCATACAGATCGTAGCTTTGTTCGTGATAAGATAAAAGTTGTAGGCCACCTGCCGTGTATGTAATCGAGAAAATATTTCTGCTTTCTGCTATTCACGGATTATAAGTGACATACACATGTAACATAACAACGACCATCGTATTCCGAGTGCAGAAATACAGCTGTGGAATGTTAACTCGTATAACTAACTGTTATTTGAATACATCGTTCATTAAATTAATAATGAATACCATTGAATACCATAAACGTGAAAAGAGGAAACGCGGTACCAGTAAACGTGAATATTCAAAGAACGTAAATACCAAATACCCAATCTATAGGATCTATTCTCACGACATGCAAACAACCAAACATCCAAAACAAGAACGAACTCCATTTCTAAAATTAATCCTCCTCATCGAATCACGATAGTAATGCAACACAAGTAAATGAAATAACAGTCGATACCAAACAACAACCGTAACAGGAACAGATTCACGGAAGAGCGAGCGGACAAGCCGGTCGTTTTCACCGGAAGAAGCGACTGGGCCGATGATGATCGTTCACCCGGTAGCGTGTAACATACGCTGTGTTACACGCAACAAAATTCACGGTCGGGGCGAATTTCGAAATTCACCGGGATGGTTAATGCCAGACTCGCGGTCCATTAGAAGTCCACCTCTTTAGAGATCGTTGCCAGTCGATCGGTAGAACCGATGCAGCGAGCCAGAGGCTACCCTGGTCCGCGGCCGGAAGCCGGCAAAACGGATAAATTGGAATGGCGTGCGGCCGGCCAGCTTCGTATCGACATTTTGGATAATCCCAGGGCCGCGCAGCGGTGCGTACAAATGCCCCGCTGTGTAAACTATGCACCATCGTCCACTGGCCTTGTATTTATTAAACATGTCCGGTTACGAACTGCCGCTACCCTCTGGCTATGGGCCGTTGCTCGATACCCGAGATCCGTGTTAATTTGTCTGCGATCAATAGAATTGACAAATCAACTACTTGCGTTAGGACTTTGTTTTGAGGTTTTGCAGCGTAAAAAAGATCTAATCGTACAGTTTTTACGGTTGATAGCTCCAAAATTTTTCTCCTTTTTAACTATTTTATATGTAATATATAAAATAATGTATAAAATCATTTCTTATATTTTATAAATATAAACGTATGCAAACGTACAAAATAATGGGGATTATTTAAAGAGCTGCCGCCATCTGGGATTTCGATGATTTTTTTTAATACGTCGTAGAAGTCAACATTTAGAATAATTTTTTTCTTTGCGTGCTATCCCTGAACTCTTTTAGTTTTCCAGATATTTTCAAGAAACTGTACCTATAGCACTACAATGAATTCTGCTCATAATTATGAGTCTGTAACAGCGTACGTGTTAAGATTGGATGTCGATCGTCTCATAGCGTGTACGGCGGGATAAAATGATTTCCTTGAAAAAGAAAACGGTGAAATTATCCTTAAAATTTCTGAAATACATATGCTTCCAAAATATATTCGTTGAAATATTCTAAATGTCTCGTATAACCCTCTCATACACCAAAACACATGAAAAATACATGTGAACGTTAAAAATTTCTTTCGCGATGACTGAAATTACTGAAGCAAGTAGATAAATCAACTAAGGTAATTTACGTTAACTAATAACAATACTGTACACGAAATCAAAATTTTCAAAAGTTGGACGAACCTTTTACCTACCTTTAACCATCACCAACCTACAATCTCATGTATTTACATAAAATATCATAATTACGCAATTTTATTCTAACATCTTCCAATTAAACAAAAAAAAGCAAAAGGAGAGAGAGAAAATAAATACACGTATAATAGCTCATAAAATCGACTCCGTTGCTTCATTAAATATCTCGGATGCAATTGGAGCAAAACCTTTCCCAGCACTTCCCGCGCCGATAAAGCAATAAAACCTGCGACGAATGGAGCACGAAGGGAACAAAGCGAAGGAAGAAACGCGGATCCAGATTGCCGGCAATCGGATGTCGGCGGCGGTGGATTCTCTTTTTGCATCGCTTACAAGTGGTTCCGACGATATTTAGGATCGGAGTCCGCTTACGTGAAGAGCCAGCTATCATTTATCTCGGTACATTCCCTTCCTTTTCACGATACACGCCCGTGTTCCTCTACACCTATGTATACTGGGTGATTCATAAATGCATGTCAATGCTTCGGGGGTGAATCTACACATGGAAATAAGTAAAGAAGACTCATCTGAACATACAGTGCGTTGCGAAGGTACTCAAACACTCTTAGGTACTTTTCGTGTGTATTTTATTCAAAACATTTCGAAATCTCGTTAGCACTGTAACGAAACACGGCTCTGGTGATCATATTGGTAAAATTTGAAACGGATCTGAAAATGTATGTAGAAGTTACAAGATATTTATTGCAAGTATACCTACGCTTCGTTAGTAAATTTTTTAAAACGAATAAAATAACAAAAAATCCGTGGCTTAACAAATTTTCAACAACGCGAACGAATTGGATAACATTGCCGGAGGAAAGATGCGCAAATACAATGTAATATCTAGCAAAAATTAAATAATACGGAGTAGTATATTTCGATGTAACAATTGCGGCTCCCAGAGCAATATAGTATATATTGTTAAATTTTGTTTTATTTTTAAATTGCAGTCGACGTGTGAAATCATCCATAAATCTATAAATCGAAAGCTAAGGTACATAGGATATATGTGTTCGTACGGTGTTTTCTACTTATTTTAATATATGTAGATATATGTTCATCCCCCGAAGTATAGAGTTACGTTTATGAATCGTCCTGTAAATATATACGTATCTGCTTTTCTCGGAGTTCACCGGCGAAACGATCGCATCTCCTCTACTATGCCAGTGGTTCTCACCAACTTTCGACACTTTAATAACGTTTACCTTGCGATCGTTTCAACTTCGACTTTCTCGAGGCCTTCGGCTAAGAAAGTTCGAACGTAAGTTTCGTATAAGCTTCGTGGAAATCGTGATCTTTTTACGATCGAGTAGAGAGTCGACTTTCCGCTACCGATAGTTACAGAAACTAGAAAATATGAAAGTAAAAAATGTATTTAGAAAATCTGAGGAAGTTTGACCATTTTTGAATTCCTTTGGAATATAGATTTTACTGATTAGATTAGATTTGCATTAAAATTCTATTATCTGTGAATGAAATCGTAATTTTATCTGGAGTCCAGAATATGTTTCCCTTTTTCATTTTCTATATCAAATTATTAAAATACTAAAGAACGACGAAAACTCTAATTTTTAAATTATTTATTATTCTTAACAATACTAATAATTGGAAAATGCTAATGCTGCTCTTTTCCTGTTTACTAATTACATACTTCGCCCCCCAATTATCAATTTAATCATACGGGAATATTATTAACAACGCAAACAATATTTTGATAATTATCGTAACGATAACGAAAAGTACAACATCGATAACTTTCAACCAAATAAAAATACCATCGATACCTTTCTACGAAGTATAATATTCGTACTATTATCTTCACCCCTGAAATATAATATTTATACTTTCATAGTTTCATTTGTTGCAGCACAACTCGTAAGTGACACAATGTTACATTCGGCTGTATTTTTTCGTGATAAAATTGTCACCGTGTTTCTAGCTGCATTCTAATCGAGAATACTTTTTTCCCTCGCTTTCTACACCCGAAACTCTGTTATTTGGTACCCATAATACCATGCTAATTCCCGTCACGACGCAGTTGCTCAATTTCGTTAATTTATCGTCGCGCGCGGCGGCTGTTTAAACGGTGATTTAATTTCATTTAATAACACGGAACGAAATTACCGTGATTTATAGCGGCAACAATATAAGCGGAATTTGCAATGCGTGGCCGGAAACGGCAGTGTGTTCGCCATTTTCGACATTGGACGGCTGGTCGCGGTTGGAAAGTCGAAACACGCCAGTAGGACAGAGAAAAGAGAATGAAAAAGGAAAAGAGTAAAGCAGAGTTTGAGGATGAAATTTAATTACATACGTGTCGCGTGCAAACTCTACACGGGAATTATGTCGGATGTCGAAATTCATTCTCTTCTTATTTTCTTCAGCTGTTTCCTCTGTTATAATCGCGTGCTTGCAACTTCCTTGCGTATGTTTTAATATGAAGAAGCAATGTGCAAGACCTTTGGATGGACCACTGACTTACATGAAACTTTTAACGCTGATAAATTACATTGTTCGCTTTACGCGGAATAATAACAAAGTACGATAGCTTAGAAAAATTTTCGGATACTTGTAGAAATTTTGAAATTTCATCATTCACGAGATTAAAATTGTCAAAAACTTCTGCGTTCGACAACTATGAATAATAATGGCGTAAAGCTAATATTTTTCACGATCAACCTCAAAGAAGAGATACTCTCACGAGTGTACGGTAAATCTTCGATTTTACACGACTTACGGGTAATCGAGTGCGCTTGATGTCCAAGGGTGTCGAAGCCGTTATAAATTCCACGGGAATTATGGCGTTACTAAAGAGGCAATTTCCACCGGGAACTATTCGCCTGCAGCCAGGATAATCCGGGAAAAATATCAGCTCGAGGATTATTAGCCTGCGGCCTTCGCCGAAGTGTTTCCAATTAACCAGAGGAGAATTATGATCGTCGCTGACGGCCTGTTCTACCAGCGATGGATTAAAAGTTTCGCTCGCGAGTCGTCATATGTATGTGAACGTATCTTTAAATATGAATATAGTTTACCTAACAAGAGCGTGATGGTTAAGTTATAATTTAATGATTATTCGTTGTGTTAAAATGAAAATACAGTAAAATATCGAGTTTTGAATATTTCTGAATATTTGGTAAAAAAATGATATCGAAGCGAAGAAGATTATTATTGATATTTGTAGCATGAATTTCAAAATAATAAATGAATTTCATTAATAAAATAAATTTCAAAATTATCAGCTGATCCGATTCAGATACAACTGGAAAAGCAATTCCAAATTCTCGACCAAGTTGCGCATCTTGTATTGATTACTTAAAATGTTATTATTAAAATATTATTTCCTATTAACTAAACGAATTTATAATTTATAGTATAACACTATTTAAAAGAATTAAATTGATCTACTTTCTTTTTCTAAGCAAGAAGAAATGTATTTCCTTCAGAAGTACAATTTATCGGTGATTAAAAATTAATCCATTTCTTCCGTGAAACTACTTAAAGTAGTTGTAAAGTTGTGGATATCGTTTCACTTTACGGTCCGTACATTACTGCTTTTGACCAATTTTAGCAGAACAAAATCCCCGAACGTTTAATTTAATTTTATTTTTGCACTCTGTGATGCTCTGACTATCATGATGCAACAAAATAAAACGGAAAGAGAGGAGAATAAAATCGAGAGGTCGGTGTATCATTGATTCTTTCCAATAAAACCCGAACGATTTAATGAAACAGCCGAGCATCGATCCTTACCGTTCGTTACCAGACTGTTGCCTCATCGAAACGAACGAAAAATTTCGGAATTATTTGTCGGAATGGAAATAAAGTCGTCAAACGACGAAGTTTCACCGGTGAATTCGGGGCGAGGGTAAATATTCGTGGTCGCGGAACCGTTCAAACGCCGTCCGGTCAATTCTCCTGGCAAAACCGCAACTGCGACGTGCCATCGACGTTCAGGAAAATTGAAAATCCAAAAAATAGATGCCAACGTCAAGGCGAGCCAGACAGGGAGATTAATGCACAGGGGAGAATCAATGGAGACGATCCATTTGCGATAAAATGAAGAGATCATGGCTATTGAAACAGAATAAAGGAGAAAATAAAATTGAAAAGATATTATTGATAAGTATACTGCGGATTTTCATGCATTTATGGAAACTTTGAAGATGCAAAAATACACCGGATGCGGATAACGTGCGAAGATATGTAAAATATCTAACGTAGTGCATTCGTTATAATATTTAGCAGGTGAGAGAGATCTCTGCTGAAGTTCCAATTTTTTAATTATGACCACAAAAAAATTTTTATTTGCATAAATGTTCGCAATCTATTGATGAAAATAAAAATTTAGAAGCAGGGAGCTTAAAGAGAACGTATCTTCATCTTTTTACAAATTTTAAATTATCTTTATAATTTTCCAGAATTCAAAGAATTTTGCACTTATGTGCTAATTTACGGGTTACTGACCGTCTCTGATTTGTCTAACATATTAACAGTCTAACATGCTAATAAAATTATCGGCAGGGAAATGAGCAAATATACAGTGGCTACAAGAAGTTCCGTCACGTACACTTATTTTCCAATGAAGCATTTTTTTTGGTCAAATTGGTATGAAATTTTTGCAGTTATATAAAAGTTTACAAAAAGTACCATCAAATGATACAAAATCTAGCACTAGAACTAACCAAAGCTGTAAAAACGACGAATTTCAGATTTTCTTTTTTCTAGAATTACTAAAAACATGTAGATATTTTGGTCAAAATGAATATTTATTTTTATCTAGATAGATATGCAATTATGTACATCTATTTATTTCAATTGATATCATTTGAATTATAACGATTCATATATAGAATAATTAATTACATATTACAGATCTGTAGTTCTAGTGTTAATATACGTGGACCTAATTAATTAATATGTAAATAAATTGCTGAGGTTGAGGTTGACTGATTGAAGATCGTGTGGATGAATTTGTAATAGAAAAGTATATTGAAATAATTAAAGGTATAAGTATAATGTATAAGTTTATGCTGATTCAGATCCTTACTCTCTTAGTATTACTAGACAATGGAATGATAGGGAGCACGTTCATGTATTCATAGCAAAAGAACATTACTAAAAAAGTAAGCTTATAGCTTTGGCTAGAAGCTACAGGAAACATAAATAGAAATCTATTTATTAGTTCCTTTGTTGCTAGACCTTGCAACCCAAAACATAATGTATATTCAAGGGTACAATAATATGCACCGCTCCTTATTTAGAATATTTCTTTGTAGTAGCAGTCTCCATGTCACGGATATACATAAATAAAGATGTAGAGTTTTTCTTGAAGTAGCTGCTTCAACGTAAATAATAAATAGCACGATACGTCAATATGCTTTTTGTGGCCATTGTAAATAATTGTTAATTCCTAAGAATTATTATTTCTATATGAAACTTCATTTCACCATGCTACATTTGACCTCTCTTTATCCCGTATTCTCTGAACATTCCTTTATCGATGAAGCGTATACAATTACTCTATACATAATTAGTCTAAGCTGTCAGGAAAAACGTCTTATTTGCGAAAGGACCTTATAATCTTCCTGAATCCACGGATTTCCACGTTTAAAACACTTCTGCCAAATTTCCTCCATCATCCTATTTACAATATCAGTATCCCTCATAAATATTGTATTAGCTACGCTTGCTGTATTAAGTACGATCTGTATACACGAGTCTTGGATACTTTCGCGTAGATGTGCCATCAAAATAGGAGAGAGGCTTAACGACAGAACACCGTTACGGAGCTTTATTATAATTTCATGTAATTTCGCTAATGGGGATTAGCCCGTTGGCCGGACATAGAATAATATTAAGGTGAAACTTCCTCGTCCGGGCTTTAAACCGTAATCTAGCTTAATACGACCGACCAGGGAAGGATTATTTTTCGGGGGTACGGATTCTTGTCTGCCTGGTAAGCAGTAAGGCTGGCATACGCGTCTGCCGCGTTATATTTTCGCGGCTAATTTCCCTCACGGCTTTACTTCAATTACCATAAGTTTCCGGCCTCAGTCTTAAATTTTGTTCATTTTAATTATTCCATACATTTTTATTCAATATCGTATTTTTGGGATAAGTCTGGCTGAAGAGATGTGTTGACAAGTTAAAATTTAATACGTACAGGGAATCAGAAAGTTGACTGTTATCGAGTTAATCCATTGTTTCGCATAATATTTTACTGACTAATAATACTAGTAAATTGATAAGTGACAAGTTGAATAAAATAATCGAACGATTTGTTATTGTCGTTGCTCTATTATTTAAAGTCACATCAACTGTCAGGGTTATTAACTGTCAGGATTACTTTTTATTTAAAAAATCCACATGTGTATTTTTGTTTCTACTAAAATGTATTAAGTTGTCGGGAAAGTGTCTTTCGCAAACGTGTCTTTTACAACAGTGCATCTTCATACAAACGTGAAACCAAGTCTGTGAAATATCACGAT
This sequence comes from Bombus pyrosoma, assembly GCF_014825855.1. NCBI lineage: Eukaryota > Metazoa > Arthropoda > Insecta > Hymenoptera > Apidae > Bombus > Bombus pyrosoma. The sequence continues at coordinate 7,494,989 of NC_057777.1, read as the reverse complement.
GTTCATCTCAACAGAATAAAATGGATCGCACGTAATTCGAGAAAATAATATAAAAGAAAAAGCGTTGTGCGTCTATTATTTCCTCATAAAACGAAAGAAACTTTTCCGACAACCTAATAGTACAAGACAAGTTGTTGCTTGAGGCAATCATTTGCTTTATTATCAAAAGTGTTCCAATTATGAAACAAAATCTATTGATACTGATAACATGTAATTGTCACTAATAATATTCACTCGATAACGATAAAAGATCCACGTCTCATGCTCCCTAACAAAATGAAATACCAAAGACCATCTTTTTGCTCGAATACGGTTGCTCAAAGGGTGAAATCTGAATGATGCGCGGTGCTGATTTCAAGCGGAAACGATACGCAGCGAAACGTCGCTGATCACGAGGCAGTACGACCATTAATATTAATGGAATACCGATACGACGCGATAAAAGCGATTTAATAGCGTAGTTAATGGCATTATATCATGGAACTACTGGAGCCATTAGCGAAATTACGGGGAAATTAGATGTACCGGCGGCTGGCCACGCTGATCGTCCTTTCTGAGCTGCATTTTTAACCAGAATCACGCGCCATCTGCGTCTGCTTTTCGTGAATCCTCGATGAAATTTCGATGACTCTAGAACCCTCATATGCAAACGCGTATACGATATTGCGTGCATTACTGATGCAAATTAATTACAACGTTAATGTACTGCCTTTTAATAGTGCACTGATTATTCTAACCATATTTGGTACATTAATTTCGCATGATCAGCTCTCGAGACTACTCACTGCTTTTGTTTTCGATTTTTATAGGATCGTTCAAACGGTTGTTAATCACGTTAATTGTCATTTATTTCCTGGTGATCAAACGTTTGATTTTCCCCTTGATTACATTTTTTTAAATACAACGATAACTTTACCATCTCCAATCGGCAATGCCGTGTCAATCCAGTAGTTCTAATTCAACAAATTGTAGTTATTATGTCTCATGCAAATAGCGTTGTTCCAGACCGAGGTACATACCTCGATACGAGGTAGCATACCTCGAGTCGCTTGAAACGAATTTTGTTTGTCACCGTCTGACCGCGTCCTCATCGCGTTTCATACGATCAGCAAAGCGTTAAAAACTGTAAACATTTGAACAAAACGTCACACGAGCCATCCACAAAAATTTCGATCGGCATCCAAGATTCCTCAGACACCCGATACGTTTCAGATCTGGAAAATCGTTTCGCGGCGCAGATTTGATATAGCAATCGTCGCTTCCAATATTCAACAACTTCTGTCCTCGGCTGTTTTGGTCAGCCGCGAGACTTCCAATTAAAACGGACAAGAAAAAACCAAATAAAAAGGAATAGAAGGATCGCAAGGCGAGGAAGACAGGAAAAAGTAGAAAGAAAACAAGAGTCTCGGCTTAATTTTGTATGCACTATGCTCGATAACAATTTCATCTCCGATATCGCTGGTCGATTAGTCGAATAACATCGAAGCAAGTGGAGGAACAAGGGGAGAAATAAGAAAAAGGCAGGAATAAGAAAAACAAGTGCAAGAAGAATAATAAGGAGAGAAAGAAAAAGGAAAGGCAAGGGCGGCCAAGCATAAGAAAGGGAAACAAGGACGAAGATCCTGAAACCAGCCGAAGGCAAATCACGTACACTGCCGCCTTCGTGGGCTACTGAATTGAATTTCGGACAACACTTACCACGCCAGCCTCATGAATAATGCATTCGTTGGAGTGACTGGTCGCGGGTGTCGCGCACGGAAAAGTGTTGACCCTTTGACCAAGATGGATGAGGCGGTCGTTGATTATCAAAGACAAACGTGGCTTCCAGCCGCGTTTCTTGCACCCTTCTCCATCTCTGGTGCACACCGCACACCAGAATCGACTTGCTCGGGCTTTTGGCTTTGAAATATCCTCGAAACGACGCGATGCGACGCCTCGCAAGTCTAATCGATGCGCGTTGAACGACGATAGAGATATTGCTCGGCAGCTTTAAAACAGATGGGGCACGTCTTCGGGGTTCTTCTTGGGAGGTGGACGACGTATTTGCTCGGAATCTTTTATACGTCGCGCGTTTTAGAAGGACGAATCTTTTTGAACGATGAGAACAATTACAGCCGAGAAGGTTCTGTAGAAATGTTCTTATAAATCCGTGTCAAACACGTGGTTAGACTTTAGATTTTTATGTATTTATAGGAAATTGGAGGGTGAAAAAATTCATAGAATTCACACAATATGAGAGAAGTATATAAAATATCGGAAGCATAGTACTCGTTAGGATTTGCCTAAGTTTTTAATTATATTCATAAAAATATGAATTTGTATAAATACTCACCGTCTGCTCGTAGCACATAAAGCTTCGTTCGTCGTGTTCAAGTCGAGTGTTTTGGATCTTAGAACAAGTACTCTTAGTTTCGAGGTTCGAAACAACGTCCAAAGATGGAATACTTGGCAGGTACAAGGAATGAAACATTATTCCTCATAACGTGCGAGTAATAAGTATTCGAACTCTTTGAAGCGAACCTTGGATTTGCATTTGAGTCGGATTTATAAATAAATATCGAACTTGATCCCATCACTAATCGCATAGCTACGGAATAAAATGTCCCACTGATTTTCATTTCGCACGAATTTTATACTTTAAACGTTGTTAATATCAACGTTAACCATTTACCGTCCGCGATGAACGAAAAGAATGGTATTGGAGAGTCTAGAGCGAAACAGAGCCGGCGCCAGGGAGAATCTGCGCCTGAGCTGCCGGTCGGACGTGCGTATGCTGTTGAACCGCTAGCGGTCGGCAAAGTGTTAAATTCTACACGTATGTACATGCACAGATTCTCCACAGGATAAATAAAATGACACACATACGAGTCTTTTGGTTCCATCAGTTGTTTTCGCCAAACGCGTATATCAGTTGCTCGGCCAAATTGATGGCTTACGCAGAACGCATACATGCGGCGGTAGTCAGCAAAGGGTTAATTAAAATTCTGCTGAAAAGATTCAAGAAGAAACGCGTGTAGCTATCCATATTGTTCCAAAAATAGATTGCGGAAACGTCATCGTCCCACGGAATAATTAATTCGAAACAGGAACTAACCCGATTGCCTGGCATGTTTTCCGGGCTACCCACGCTAAAAGCGCGGGCCTCTCGAGAAAAAGTAATTAGAATTCAGAAAGGGCGAACTATACCGAAACCCGACACTTTGCATATAATTTCGCTGGGACGGCGTGTATACGCGGCGAGTACTCGCGCGATACGCGGTGATACATTATGCTATTACGTTTCATTGCCCGACATTAGACGAGATTACGTTCCTTCCCTTGATATTACACCCGGTGCCCAGGGTGACTTAATGGCTTATTTCATCATCGCGACCGGCCGAATATTTTTCTGCCCCTTCTTCGGCACTTTTTCCGACGATCCGCGATATCTTCGCCGGCAACCACCCGAAAACCGTAATTTGTACCGTCGTAAAAGGCACCGGTGAGAATTTGCGAGTTGGCAAGATTCTATCGAGACCTACGCTAACTTATTATTCTTATCGGCAGGAGCGTTCGTTTAGCCTTTTCGAGGGAAAGAATTACAGGTTCTTCGTACATTCGTACGGAGCAATTTTATCCTCCGTGATGTTCTTTATTCACTCGATTATTCAGGTACGATGACTTCAAAATGGAAGAAATTTTATTAATCGGGTCATCCTATGCCCAACAACGATTTTTATAGCGATGAAATTCAAAATTAACACTGACAGATCAATTTTATTCGCGGTTGATTCGCAGTACTTACAAACGTTGATACGATGTAATTTATTTCGGAGAAAAATGAGAAGGAGATGGTAGGTCTTTTGAGAGATTGACAATTCCAATGAGAAATTCGCTTCTCATCTTCAGTTAATGTGTTCAAGATACGATTTAATCCCTTGCGCTGTAGTTTTATTAGGTTGTCCGAAAAATTTCTTCCGTTTTATAAGAATTTAATAGACGCACAATGTTTTTTGTTTTATATTAGTTTATTGAATTATGCGCGAAATGGATCATACCTGATTCAATAAAATAATATAAAACAGAAATTTTTGTTCACCTATTGTCACCTTATGAAACGAAAGAAACTTTCCGGACAATCTAATTATGTGGTTCGTCAAGTTTACGTATTAAGAACAAAAGACAGACAACGTGCGAAAGTTTCAGAAAATTTCAATTTTCTTCAATATCTTCCTCAAGATTATGTTCTAGCTGAGAAAAAACAAAGGCATTCAAATATACGCATCGTAATTTTCATACAACGATAATGTCATGAATATTTTCAAACCGATAGCCATTCATTATGTGACTTGATAATTACTTACTTATTATTAATTAATACTTGATAATTACTTTATTATCAAGTTATATTCAACAGCCTAGTAAATGAAAACTAAATGTTTGTTTTCCAAAACTATGTTTCCCTATAAAGTCCAAGTTTCATTACAAAGCATAAAAGTATAATATATCTATTATACTATAATTACAGATATTTAAATAAATATATATTATTTATATATAAATTTATCATGCAAATATGTATATACAAAAACAAATATTCCGATGCAAATGTTTCGACGATGTCTCCGATAAGTATCGCGATGTGAAGGAAATTCTTATCGATGGAAACGAGTTGCAGCACGCGATCGTATCAACCAAAGTCGAATACACTATGTTACAGAGATGCAGCAGCGGTTACGTGTCCGACCCACGTATTATGTATCTCGAACAGGAAGTGGAAAAAGATAAGACAACTTGGCGTCATTAATAACTCCTCCCCCGCGTTTCACTCGCATCTGGAGCTTGCTCTTCCTACAACTCCGTGGCCTTCCATTTACCTCGTTGTTTATTCCTAAATAATTTCGACACTTCAACGGTCATTTTAAAATTCGTCTTTTCAGCAATATATTTCACGCGTCTCTGCACTTTTCTCACGAGATTCTTTGTTAATTTCAGGGAAATTCTAGTTTTTCTCGCTCGTACAACTTTTAAATAAAACTAACGTAGAACGCCGGAGGAAATGGAAACTTTGGAGGAGATCTTTAAATTCTTTAGAATTTTTAGGCGTTTCCAAAAGTGGATTTTTCCTCGTGAAAAGTTTGAGAAGACACGGAGTCTCGTAAGACTTGGGAAAATTTGTACTTCAGAAATTTTGTTTCACAAATATAAATATTTATCAGACTGCCGTCGGTTAAGTTAATTATTCTAAATTCCTAGAAACACACTTTAATTCACGTAAATCATTCGCCGTTTCAAAATCGCGAAATACGTGTTGTTTCACCGTACATTACCAACAGAATGATAAAGAAAACAACGGTTCATCCTAATTACTCCGATCTAGTATGTGCTCTATAGAACACTCATAGATGGATGCAATTTAGTCAAACGGATGCTTATTGCAAACTCGCAAAACGGCCATTACTCTATTCTGAAACTCCAACATCCATCTAATTACACGCGATTCGCATCCCATCGAGGTGCACTTCCTTCCTGTACGCACGGCAATCTCTTCAATTTCGATCGAAGAGAGAAAAACAAAAAGCGAAAATTAATAAAAAAAAAGACGACAAACGCGATCGAAATATCGCGATGATGGCCGCGCATTGTCGAAGCCGTGATAAATCGAATGGAGCGCGACCGGAAGTTCGAGTTGCATCGCGTATCAAATTCGCGGCCGGAAATCATACAATGCGGTCCGTGTAATGAAAGATAATTGAAATCAAAACAGAATCAATGCGGGGAGCTACAGTTTGTTACCGTTGTGAAGCTGCATAAAAATCCCACTGTACGACCATAAAGCAACCTGCGACTCGCGATTTCGATTTTTCCTCACTTTTTTCCCTATTTTACTTTTATCCTCTTTTTTTTTATCTTTTTTTATGCACATCCTCGTATCCAGTTCGGCTTTATTACGTTTTCCACCGGTGCGCAAATATTTCCACGATGAAAAGGTGGTCGCAATTACGAATGGAATTACGCGGATGCAACGTGCTCCTCTCCTTAAACAGAGAGAATTGTAGGATATTTTAATAAATCTATTTTCCATCCGTTTCGTGTATTTTATTTGTCGTGTTTAAAGTTGAATTATTACGTCGTAATTCCCTAAAAGCGGAATTACGTAACGTAGAGTTTTTATTAGCAGGATATTTGACCATTGGGTATTTTAATATGTCTGCGCCGAATTTAACGACAGATATTTTGTTAACATTTTTTATCTCATTGTAATGACGAAATTAAATTCTGTTCTGCGTAGCGTGTTTTTCAAATAATGAACGACAATCAAACGAACGAAAATACCTGGCCAATTTTCGTGTAGTTTTTGCATTTTAGTTGTTGAAATAAAATATGTATTACGTACAGCGTGGTATTGATTTAGACAATGAATCGTGAAATATTTTAATAATTTCCTATTTTCATCGTGTATTCTTCGTTTATTTTACATGTTTCCATCGTACTTTCAATCCGTTCGAGTGGATTCATTTATATTCAGAATATTTTATTTTCTTAAATAATAGGAACATTTGAATACATCTATTTTCCATTTATATCGTATTTTATTATTATCAAATAATTCGATAATATTCTCGTTGCAACATTTTGAAACAAAATTGTGTAACATTCTGGTCTTCTCTTCTTAAATAATGAACAGAATTTAAATATTGAACGAGAATTTTATGAATATGTAAATGAACCTGTTTGAAAGTTTTAATACCACCTGATATCTACGTTAATCACGACATCGAAATTATATGATTTTTAATTTTGACATGTCGTTAATACAGTACATGGTTTAATATCTATTTTATGAAAATTTAATGATACGTTGAAATGTCAGCAACACAGCCTCTTCTCTCAAACAATATTCGTTATATCCTCTCGTTATTTTACATGACGATGATAATCTAAAGTGAAAAGAGCGTAAAGATTATGGATCTACAAGACACTTTATATCGCTTATAAGAAAATAATAAAACACTGCAGAAAAATCTGTAATTCATTACTATGATACGTTTCAAAGCTAAAATCGATCATTTTTAATAAGCAAATACTTCTATAATTCTTAAATATAATATTAAATAATAAACTAACTAATAAATATAATACTTCACCTATTAATATGGAATAAATATTTCAAATATTATAAAATATTTCGATTATATATACGGAAATATTATATGCGATTCGATGCAATAAAAGCAATTTTCAGTCGAAGCCCGATATATTCTCGCGATTACACCGTCCGCAGAAAATTTCGCCACATTAAACGATGAACAGAACCAAGAATCTTTCCGAGTACGAAAAGTAATTTCGCTTGGTAATCGTTGGTAGTTTGTTATACGTAAATCGGTCCTGAGGGAGAGACACCCTCTGTGTTTGTTCGCAAGGTTCTCTGAGCTGGTGCAAGGTAAATAATATCGGAAATCTGAATCTACCCTCCAACGAGGCAGGAGGACCTCTCTCCACTAGCTTGTTGTGGACATTTCGAAAAGTTTTCCGGCGACGTTGTTTGAACGCCACTCATTAAGCAAAATCATCGATTTCATGATAAAAGGAAGACGAGTTCGATTTAATTGTACTTGAAGAGAAGAAAAGAGAAGAAAGGAGCTGAAGTTCCTGCTCATCTGTAGTAATGGGAGAGAGTTTCTCGATGGATCTCTTGTTCTTGAAACTTAATCTGATATATCGTTCATTTTCTGCTTGAGCATGTGCTTAAATATTATTGGAATAACATTGTTTTATTATTACAATTGTAACAGTGAAAATACAAATTTCCATCTTTAAACATCTTTCACTGGAAACCAACTTTTCTGATCGTTCTAATGTAGTAAGAAAATCGTGTGGGGACTATTTTTCACTTTGTTATTCGTTTGTTTCGTATTAATTTGAAAGGATAAGTTATCGTTAAATGCGGATAAACAAAGAGAAAACACGCAACAATTTTGTGCCAATTAAAATATCAACAATTTAATTGCAACAAAACTTAATGATCACGAAAGTAACGTAAAAAGCGTTCTATAGTCATAAACGCAAAAACAGGGAACCGAAAACAGAAGGGAACGAAAGAACAGCTGGAGCTAGGAAATTACAACGCGAAACAACGGTACTATACCGTACGCCGCATTTAATTTCTCTACGAATCACAGAGTTCATCCCTTTTCTCGAAATGCAAGGACGAGGTTGAAACTACTGTTATTTTTCCTCTTTTTCCTCGGAGAAAGAGGAACAAAGAAAGGGAAAGCAACGGGAAAAATAAAACAGACAACCGTACACACCGGGTGAAAAAGAAGAAAAAAAAGAAGAAAGAAAAGGGACAAGGAAAAAACGCAAAAAATGAGACAGAGAGATCGAAAAATTCGACGGCAGGAAATTTTTAGCGAGTGCAGCGTACACCCTTTTCATCGTGTCCCAACTCTTTTAGAATTATAGCGGTACAAAGGCACGAGCATTGGCGGAGGAGGATGAATAAACCGTAGCTGCAAATGCAGGCTCGCGCGAACCCGGAGATTTTCAAAAGGACCACGCGACGTGCCAGGCATACAAAGAGAACAGCAGTCCATCCTCCTTTCGACAGAAGAACACCTTGAACGTTGCACCAGAAAGATTTCAGTTGGTCCGCTGGTATCATATTTTTATCGGGCTGACGTCTATACCACCCCATCCGTAGGCATAGCCGCGCGTCATCTGGAACAAAGCTCCTGTTCAGGATTAATGTTGAAGAGGAAAATGGAGTATAGAAGACGTGTAAACACGAGAGAGAAGGATTGATTGTGTTCAAAGAAGATGACCTTCAGTCACGATAGAAAAACATACAATAATAAACAAAGATATTAGCACAGATCCGATTTTTCTGCACAATTTTTTAGATTTTCAAGTTTTTTAGAAATAACTTTCGAACCTTTCAAGTATGTTATTATTTATTGTCATTAAACAACCTTACCATAAGAATTAATGATAAAAAATATATAATGAACTGTTTCTACCGAAACATAAAATTACTCTAATTAAAAACTAACTGTAAAATCAATACAAGAATCGAACTGTTTTGGAAATAAATAATTTTTTTTAATAAATAATATAGAATTATTCGTCACTGTATGTGATATAATTTTTTGAAAGATTTAGGAAATGGGGAACAATATTATCAATAATTATACAAATTTATTGTGAAGAAAAAAAGAGAAGAGAATGCAGTTTAAGAGGGTTGATTGTTTTGAAGGCCAATTTTGAACTGATACGATTTTGAAAAGAGATTAATTGAATGTACAATTTTTAAACTGTTATTTGAAGAAATAATATACGTGGCATAAATGAATAAAAATATTTAATAAACGTATCAAATGTTGTAAAGTATTTAGAGAACAATATGAAACTATATGAAATATTTATAAACCTCCGTGAAATATAAATTAAATTTTTAAGTATGTTAATGCGTTTCATAGTAAATATGTTTTTAATTTAAATAATAATTTATTTTACAGTTCCTGTGCATCCCGACCACGCCATTAGTCAAACATCGGACGATGATAGATTTTCACCGGATATGATTGGTGGTGGCGATTTTATTGAAGGGTAAATATTAAATTTACGTAACACTTATTTATTACACAGTATGACGTCTTTCAGTAAATATCATTTTAGATTAATAAATGATAAACGATAATGTTTTTAAATTTATATTTGATAATTAATGATATCGACTATTATACCAGAAAAAGAAAGATATTTTAGAACGTTTATGTACTTTTAAAGAAATCTCTAATGTTTAAGAAAAATTTTAAGTTAAATACTTTAAATTTGAAAAATGTCAAATAATCATTGTTATTGTATTAAAGTTATGTTATCATAAATTGTTATCACGTATCTATTTCAAACGGGTACTATTTTTTTTTTTAAATGGTGATTCTTTATTTCACCGCCCAAAAATTGCGATTAGCGTCAGTTTACAAATGGACGCCGGGTGTGGTGTTAAATGACATAAGATTTTTCTGTTAAAATTTTTAAAGATAATTTATAAATATGAAGCTACTCTTGTACCTAGTATTGTTACAAAATACTCGTATTTTTGTACGTGCCATACATAGTGTCAAAAATGTTACAAATGTTACAGAAACAAGGTGATCACTGTTTGTTTTTTTCAGTGAGGTTATAGAAACTGCCGCGAATTTTGTACGACAGTAAACATACAAGAATGTAACTGATATACGTTAAATAAAGAACCGAAAATATAAATGTGTGTGATTTTATTTTTATTTTAAAACATTTTATTTCATGAATCAGGACATTCTATCTGTTAATAGTTGTGTTTGTTTTATGCTTGAAGGTTATGTTTTGGAGAAAATAATCATGTATCTTCCTAAAAATCATGACATAAAATGTTCACGAAATGAAATAACAAATTAATATTTTTACTTTGCATAGCAAATGAATCTGTATATGCTTCCATTATGGTAGAAATATATCATTTTCTGAAATAATAAAGCAAAACGTTTTGTACTTCTAACCTACCAAATTTACTCTATAAATTTCTATGCTACTCAATGAATATATTGAAATAAACGCTTTTTTGTTTTGTATTATCAACAGCATTGGACCTGGAGATGGATTAGATCTCTCAGGAACTGGAATGTCAACTCCTCACATCTCTCATTTGGCATCAACAAATCCATTTAGTATATTATCACCAAGTCCACAACCAACTAGTTCTCAATCTAGTACTATCGACGTTCATACAATCGGCGGCCTTAGAAACGTCAATATGCAGTTATCTCCTGGGAGAAAAGACAATCATGAAGGAAAATGCGAGGTACGTAAGCAATCGTAAAGTCTTAAATTGGTCATTAAGTTATAAATCCTGCATTAAAGTTTTAATTCATTCTTTTAGGTGTATGTAGGAAAAACATGTGCACAATTTTTAGGAAATCAATCTGTTTATATTCCGTATCCAATGACCCAAGAGCTGCTTGATGATAAACTAATGAAAGCTTTTGGTGTTATTAAATACTCAAAGTAAGTGAATTGTATATGATTGTGATTTCATCATACTAAAATAAAATAAATTTTTGTTTATGTTTCAGTGAGGTCTCATCGAATTGCGAAGGTTATGCAAAACCATCATTATGTTATTCTGCATTCCCAATATGTCGTGACCCTGCCAGTATTCTTAAACTTAAAAATTCTGAAGCTAGCGCAAGTTTATTTCATTTCCTGAATTCGAATCAGGGTGATTTGTCAAGAGACACAGGTGATGGGGATGATGCAGATGATATTACAGGAGTTCATGGTATTCCCAGAAAACGTAGTCCTACATTAGGTCCTGGCTCAGAATTCAATCCATATAAGGATGGGAAAGCTTCCAACAAAAAGATAATAAATCAAAGCTATGGAGAAGCACAGTCATCTGGCAGAAACGAGATCAATCGTAAATTACGCAGGATCTGTCGGCAAGAATGTGAAATGCTAGAAAATGATTTGTGTAAGAAAGAATACGCAATTGCTAAAAGACATCCACTGATTGGACATCAAGTGCCTTTAGTTGATTGTTCTGATTTACCAATGGAAGATAGCCCCGAGGCTCGTGATTGTTTAAGTCTTGGAATTTCCTCAGGAAACAATGTACAGGAAAGTACGTATTAAACACCTTTAACAGCTCCTTAAATAATAAAGCTATATTATTGTATTGTAAAGCGTTGTTTCATCTTTTTGTAGATGACTACTGTTACTGGGGAAGCGGAAAGTCTTATCGTGGTATTGTGAAGACAAGCATTAGTGGAAGACCATGTATGCAATGGTCGCATGGTGAATTCAATCTCCAGATTTCCGATTATCCCGAATTAGCTGGAAAGCATTCATACTGCCGTAATCCAGGCGATAAAGAATTACAACCGTGGTGTTACGTTTATGTCGATAGTAAGCCGCAAAAAGAATTTTGTAACATACCTAAATGTGGTAAGTTATGATAATTAAATAAACAATCAAAGACATATTACTCATTAGTATAAAAGTACTGAATACACTATAACTTTTTTCTTCACAGTTGAAAACTTATGGATCTATGCAGTCGTTGGTTTTGTACTAACAGGAGGATTTGTTGTCATATTAGTATGTTACTGCTGCTGCTATAGAAGCAGGAAATCTAGAAGGCAAATGAATCATTTGCCATCAAATAAGGTAGAATTTTATCTAATTTGAAAACTATATTTTTAATGAATCTGAAAAGTTTTTCTACTAACAATAATAATACAAATTAATACTTTATTTTTTATTTAAAGATGCTGACCGGTATACAATGTGATAAAAATATATACGACGGAAGACGAAGTACGACGCAACCTATGGAAATGAGTTCTCTTTTAGCTGGTCCTGGTAATACAACTCCAGGAACAGGAACATTAAGTAGCGGTAGTAGTCGAACGTCCAATAATAGAGTACCACAATTTACTACCAATAATGTTGTCCTTTTGCAAGAACTTGGAGAAGGAGCTTTCGGTATGAAATAGAATAATTTTATATTTCCTTTTTATACACACTTTACATAAACTATAATTTTCTGAACGTTTTCTAGGAAAGGTATACAAGGGGGAATTACAAACCGGCAATAAATGTGAGCCGCCAATTTATGTAGCAGTGAAAACGTTAAAAGAGAACGCAAGCCCAAAAACACAAAGCGACTTCAAACGGGAAGTTGATCTGATGACAGACCTAAGGCATCCAAACATTATTTGCCTACTGGGCGTAATATTGAAAGGGGAACCAATGTGTATGTTGTTTGAGTACATGACCCAAGGGGATTTACACGAGTTTCTCATTTGCCATTCACCAAGATCAGACGTTCCATTAAACAATGGAAGCGGAAAAATTTTAGAGCAGCCAGAATTTTTACACATTGCTTTACAAATCGCATCTGGTTAGATCAATTTGGAATTTATAGTTTTATTACATATATCTATACAATTTACTAAATCAAGATATCATATTAGGTATGGAATATTTAGCCAGTCATCACTATGTACATCGAGACTTGGCCGCGAGAAACTGCCTAGTTGGAGACAATTTAACTGTAAAGATCTCCGATTTCGGTTTATCTCGTGACATATATAGTAGCGACTACTATAGAGTTCAATCCAAAAGTTTATTGCCCGTTCGATGGATGCCACCAGAGTCAATCCTTTACGGAAAATTTACGACAGAATCCGACGTATGGAGTTTCGGAGTCGTATTATGGGAAATTTATAGTTATGGCTTACAGGTAATAAAATAATGTTAAATAATAACACTATAGAATTAAAAAATTATACTTAAATGTTGCACGTTTAATTTACAGCCATATTACGGGTATAATAATCAAGAAGTGATAGACATGATTCGATCACGGCAATTGTTACCATGCCCGGAGGATTGCCCGACGATGATCTACAGTCTAATGATAGAGTGCTGGCACGAGGTGGCCAACCGCAGACCGCAGTTCCCGGAGATTCACCATCGCCTGCACAACTGGTACATAAACCAAACTTACCTGAGTGATTTCTGTAACGAATCTATCACCAGCTATTCCGGAAGCAGTCATAAAAGCACGAATAAAACCAATTCTACGCAGCTATCAGCGCCAATATACAAATGCGATCCAAAGGATATGAACTTCAAAGGGAACACGGAGCAACCGTTCTGTAACCTGAACGACCACAGCAATGGAATCAAGATGCTACCGCCGAGCTTTCAGAACGCGAATTCCGTGGAACAGAGGTCAAATTGCGGCTTCAATGAACACGGCACGCCCATGAAGGCTCCCATTTATCCGAATCAAACGGCCAATATCAATTTGAACGATTTCGATGATAAACAGTGTTGTTCGCCAAAATTAAGCGGAGCGAAGAAGGTATTGCCTCCAGCACCTCAGCCGATGAACAAGATAAACACTCCTAATGGTACCAGACCAATGCAAAATGGAGCACAACTAGTTGTCAGGTTACCAGACCCCAGTAAGGTCACTACCGAGACCAGGGTATCGAAGTGAACACGAACGAAGATTGTTCACTTGAACAATTTTTGTATGTATTCATGGTAATCGTTACACAAGGTATATATCTATACCGTTCGTTTCGCAAGTACGATTCGATTTTCGAAGCTTCGGATAACGTTCGTTAAACAGGATAGGTAACTCTCTCTTCAATACCTAATCACTGCCACGTTTCCGTATTTATTTCTTCAATTGGAATATACATATTTTATACTGTCGATAAACACGTAAAAAAACATGGTGTACAACCTTAACGAATTTTTTATACATGCATACAACGTAACGGAATATACATACGTATAAATATGAATATATGCAGTATAGGATGTAGGCTGTACCGTTTAATATTGTCGCGTTTCCCTTGTATTATTTCGTAGTTACATCTTCAGTTTTATAACATTTTCAACATATTCAAAATCACGTTAATACGTAATCAAACATATTTACTAATAACATCTTATGCCATTAATTTTGTATAAGTGTACGAGAATCTAATATTCCGTTATATTATAGTCACAATGTTAGTGATACTATTCATGCGACAAAATTTTGTAAGTTAAGCAAGTTCTGTGAGACTTTTTATACTATTATTTTTATTTATATTTTTGCATATGCGAAACCGTGAATTTCTCGACTGATCTATTGTTACTAGATTGTAATATAAATATAATATCGCGTGTCTGCCAGATGGTATTCACCATCTAATACGATTCTGAAAATCTATCTCCAGAAATGGCACAATAATCAATTATTGGCTGTACGTTGTAGCAGTAAGTCGATTACACGAAAAGCACAATGTCATTGTGCGTTTAATAGATTTTTAAAAAAGTAACTTTATCTGTGAAAATTCGTGAACTATCAGTGATGATTCGTTTAAGAACGAAAAGCAATTCTAATCATATCTGAACGTGAACAACAATTATTATGCTCAACCAACCAATCGCGCATCTTTATTATATAGAGCAAAATGTTTTTCATACTTTTTTCATCGTTTCATAAAATCTTATATTTTAAATCGTTCGCTCGTTTCACGTAAGAAACCAAGCAAGATCGTGTGCTCTTAACTACTGCCAGAATTTAATATTCTTTATAGGGTCTATTCAGTTAAACGATACTCGAGACAAATATGTTGATGATTGCACTGATAGCAAGAACTTACAAAAGCTCAGAAATTTCCGAGAAATTATTGAGAAGTTGTCGATATTATTAACATGTAAATTATACAGGATCATATTATTCATGTATAGAGCGTAGAACCTACGATTATATGGAGCAGGCGTTACAAACTGTATTCATAAACGGTTCGAAACTAGTCTCTAGTGAAACTCGAATAATAATAAAACGAATTAACGCCTGGCTCGTTGCGATATAGCGTGAATTATACAGTTAGAATCGTAAGCAAGCGAATTGTAGGTTATGGAAGTCTAGAGTGAGAGTGTTTAAACAAGATTGTATTATACTTTTTATAATTTTCTATTAGGAGAGGAGAGTCAAAGGGGGATGTTTCGTCAGCCGAGATGAAGCTGTCAACTGTTTAAAATCGATTTAAACGAGATGATTAGAGTAACGATTTAATAATGTATTATGTTAAAACGGAACTCTTTTTCGGAGATGGCGAGCCTACGAATCGGTCTTTGTATTATTATTAATTATTATTATTAATTGTATGGTAATCCTGACGTCCGCATCGAAGGCTCGTTATCCGTTAGATTTAAGTTAATTTATATCAATCGTTTTGAAGAAGGATCATAAATGTAAGATCTTTATATATTTAATCTTTGATCTTTATATATGTATATATATCTATATATATACACATACACACGATCAAGTACGATATACATATATACGATCCATGTTTTTTGTATGAAAGCGATATTACTTCATTTTCCCTCTTGTCACACCTCGATCCCGATCTATTTTCAATCCGCAGCAACATGTTCCCTGAATAAATGTTAAAATATGTACGTATCGTATTTATTGACTTCCTCTTCCTAAACAATTTCAATTCTTTTCTCTTAACTTGAAATAAATCTTTTGCGTGACAAAGGAGAATAGTTATCCATAAATGACTTATATTATTTACTAAAATGAGCAGTATTAACGTACTTAATTGTCAGAAATAATTACACAATTCGTAAATACTTTACAGAAAATACTATTTCCAAATAAAATAAGTAACAAATAATGATTTTTCAGATTATTTTTTATTACTTTATAGCATAGATCGATAAATTAGCAATTTCGAAGTTATCTAAAAAACGGCAACATATCTAAAAGAATTCAAAAAGAAATTACAGTGACACAATTGCAGGTGACTTGACCTGAATTACGACCATTATTGCAAATTTCAGAGATAAAAATCAAAATCAATCAATATTCGTAAAAGCATTATTCTTTAACGTGTATCTTCTCCACGCGTTATCTTAGTAAAAAGATCATAATGTAAAAAGCTGCCCTTTCTACGTTATAACAGTAATATTTCGCTGATGGACAACCGCAGTACATACCGGAATCTAACGAGTTAACGGATATTCACGATGTGCGTCGCAAAAGCAAACACATCAAAGATGCTTGTAACCCTATTCATAATAATTCTTCGTTATTGCCGTGTAAGATGCCAAGTGGAGAAAAGTATAATTTGGGACAAGAACCAACAAGATTTCGTTCAACTGTACAATGATTCAAGATTCCGCGATTTCCGAAGACAAACGATTTCCACAGTTCAAGATTTACATATGAAAGATATCAGTGGAAAAGTTCTGAGAGCTTCTTACTACGAGGTTTTAAACAGATCCTTCCTTATAAGCATATGAATTGCCCGTAAATTCGAGGCGTTGTTCCGCGAAACTCAAAGAATATTTCATCGTTATACTTTAGGAACAGGATTCAGTTATGTTTTATGACAACGACACGAAGGTGACTGGAATCTGCGGCGATATATGGAACCTGCTTGCATGTCATCTCAACTTTACGTACGTTTTTCATATCACGTATAAATTATTTTTTACGTTAAGACGGAAGATTTCAGAAGTTTTGTTAACAATTTCTAAAAACTAGTAGACATAGAAAAGGTAACTTGAGATTTTGTTTAAATTAAAAATTCAACTATTCATTGTTTTAGTCAGAATAATTTAGTGACTTACAAAATTGATCAAATGTCTTGCTAATATAAATATTTGTATAATAATAACAAGAAAGATTATTAGTGTCATCGGGTTTTTATTTAAGCATGTTCAGGTTTTCTGATATTTTCTCAATATTTTTATTTCACACTGAAGTATAAGTATTAAATATTTCTTAAATTATTTCATGCAGGACAAAATAGAACTCGCTAACATAGAGTAAAACGTAACGTCTATTATAATGCCTATACTAAGTTAAAAGTGTTTATCTGCATTAAATGTTGTTTGTAATATTATGTCATATTTAATTATACATATGGAACTTACATTTGCAATTTTTACAAAAATACAAATTTTATATCTTTTATCATGGCTTTAAGCGGGCGTTCCATTTTACCTTATACTATGGCCAAGGAAATATTTCAATATTTCTGGAAAATCTCTCTACTAAACTGAATTAACAAAAAGTCTTATTTTCTTACAATCTAAGGTTCAGCTAAAACATCCGATTCTCTATTAACAAAATGCAAAATTGAATATTCCATTCTACCCTACTTTCTCAAATTTGTACATCTGCAACTTTATTCGGGAATTTCCACAAATAAGAATTAATAGAAAATTTTTATACATTTTAATTATCGAAACACAAACTATAAAAAGTTAGTATAATATTGCTAGAAAAATTAATTACTCTTGTATATTTGATGACTATCTATATTATCTTGTGTCAAGTATATCCTAAGTACTGCATTTTGTACGAGCGCTGGATGATTTGGTTTAAAATTGATAATATAAATTTTTTAAATATTAAAACGAGCATTTAAGGTAAAAAGCATCGAGTTATTGGATTAGGTTGATGCCAGTGAAATACGGGAAACGTCACTTCGGAGAACGCTTGGAAAACGGAAGCTACAGCGGTGTGATGGGGTTGCTCGATCGAAACGAAACGCAAGTGATTTTGCGAACAGGATATTATGCTCTCCGCACGAATCTATTCGACTATACGGTACCCGTTTGGAATACCAAGTAGGAAATCTCTTTTGAAATAAATTTTTAGTTGAAAATTATTTTTATTATTAACAATTACTGTTGTTATTTCTGTATTTAAAGGTAGCTTAATCACAATAGCTATTATTTTATTCTTTGGATAAATCTATCACACCTTTCTGAGCCGAAAAGCCTTTATTGCACTTTCTTACATGGACTAGGGATAAAAACAAAAGAATATCTTAAACTTATCGATTATACCTGGAACTATCTTCTAGTTACTATTTATTGTAACTAGCGCATGTGTATAAGAATGGCGAGCGTGAGCTCACGTTGTCATTTTCAGCAATTACATTAAACGATTCTATTAATCTCTGAATAGATATTTCTTTAAATTATTTGACTTTAAAAAAATTCTATTAATCTCTGAATAGATATTTCTTTGAATTACTTGACTTTAAAAAAAGAAATAAAGATCAATTACAATTTTTTAAAATTATTAATGCATACTTAAAATTGTAATGCTATATAGACAACGTAGATATATGGTCATCTATGATGCAGTGATACCAATTCAAGATTAAATTTATCATATTTATCATTTACTTTAGTCACGTTAGTTTGATAGCATTTGTTAAATAATTTATTATAACAAAACTAAAATATTTGACTGGCACACGTTAAACAGGTACCGATTGCATATAAAGTTAAAATACGAATACGACAACAGGTGGCTGTTGAGCATGTTCACACGTGAAACTCTGTGCATTCACATCTTTCTAATCCTGATATTTGCTGTCGCTGGTTACATTTTTCAATATGGATCACGCAAAAATCGCAAAAGAAGTAAACAATCAAAGTCAAGGAGTGGATACTTCAATTTCGCCGACCATGTCTTTTACACATATTCCATAATGTGCTGTCAAGGTTTCATTATTTCTTATTCTATTATTATTCTCTTAATTTTACAATTCGAAAAGTTTATTAATTTCTATAAATTCTATTATTTTAGCGATTATCCTAACTATTTATCGCGCTATTTCTAAATGAAATAAAATTTACTGAAGTTCAATTATAAAAGTAGAATTATTCTAAATTTGTTTTTCAATATTGTGGATCGATTGTTCTATGAAATAGCTAAAAACACAAGATTTATTTTCAGAAGAATTTCGTTGTGTTTAATATTTTCAGGATATCTTCCGCGAGGTTTTTGCGATCAGAGCAAGATATTATCCACATCGAAATTTTTATTCGCTTGGTTGATGCTGCTGGTTTTCAGCTCTAGTCTCATTTATCGAATGACAAATCGGACTATGACACCACCGTTTGTCGATTTTGACACGTTGTTGAAGCAATCAAAATACAACGTTCTAATTTTCGAAGGATCTATAATCTACGAATTCGTAAAGGTATTAGGGCAAACTTCAAATTCCTGCAATGCTTTATATAAATCCAATTTTTTTATTTCGTTATGCTCTTTGTTAAATGATTTTATTTGTGTTTTCCAAAAGTATTTTAAATAAGAAATAAAAAGAAAAAAAAGAGGTGGTTTTCAGAAATATGAATTTCAACAGTTCGTCCCCTATACAGTTATTTAATGTTGACTCGACAATGTACTTTCAGAATACCGTTCATTTGCCAATGTACGACAGTTACAAATTATCGGAACGTATCTTCTTTGAAAAAAATTTAAGTTTCATATACAAGGAAGTTTGTTTTGGCAAAAAATTAATCGCCATTTTAGAGAACGAAAACAAAGCATATTTAAGAAGCAAAGATTTCTGTCCGATCGTACCAGTGGGAAAAAATTATTATCAAACTTGGATTGGATTTGGTGTACCAAAATATTTTCCGTACAAACGTTCCATCGACACGTCGTAAATATACTTATGACAAATTAGATAATTACCTCTAAAAAATTGTTTAATTTTGAATATCGAAATTTAGAAATTGAAAATATATTATACAGTGACTCACGAAAGTAATCGAACAATGCTACAAAATTTATTAACTATAACACTGTAATAAGACACGACAACGTGGTGACTGTATTGATAAAACGTCAGATGAATTTGAAACTGTACATATTTAGAAATTACAAGATATTTATGGAAAACAAATGCTTGGCAAAAATCACCAAAGTTTATGAACAGTCAATTATTCACTATATTAATAATCCCGAATATTTATCAAGACCGCAAAATCTTTAAATTGCATTACTTTGCTAATACTAATTTTCTATACTAGTTTTTTACACAGTGTACGTTCCCAATAAATGTCATGTAATTTCTATATAAGCTCGTTTCAAATTCTACTATTATAATCACGATAATAGTTTTCAATTTCAAAATTCAAAAAGTTTCGTGATAAGTGTTGGAATATACGTATACAAGTGATAAATATCGCGGATCAAAGTTGAATGGTTTGAAACATTTTCGTGTTATTTTTCTTACTTTTCTTAATCGAATTATGGTTTTCAGAATAATAAAATTACACGAAGTTGGCCTAATAGATATCTTGAAAGATCGCTGGATGAGCTATCGCAGAAATAATATAGAAAGGACTCCTTTCAAAAGGATCGACATAAATCAAGTTTATCTAATTTTTGAGATGCTTTTTATTGGTATTGTTCTTTCCCTCATAATACTTTCATTCGAAAATCTAATATTCTTTTGTAGAAAGGAGCTTACGTAATTAATGTTGTAACCATGATAAATGGTAATAAATGAAATATGGTAATACAATATTTTTCAGCCTCGTTTCTTTTTTCCTAATTAAAATAAATAACAAACGATATTGAGTAAATATTCACAAAAGGGAACCATCTCTAATTTCCATAATTTTTTAATATGTTGTCATAGTCATCATCCTGAGTAGTGTTATAAAAGTTTCAGTTGATGCTCGTCGTCTATTAAAGACTTATCATCAAAAAAGGTTTATAGAAAAACTATTTTGCATTTTCATAATAATTTGAAGCTAATCAGAAATGAGTTTTGGTTAAGTCCGGGTTACTTGAGGAGAAAGTCTCGGTCTTTCGCACTTCATTAAATGTAAATAATGTTGGGAAAATTGCGTACTTTTGTGTAGACTGTTTTCGATAATGAAACGAAATTTTGTGAATATTTAACAGTCTTAATATTGACCATACTAGATTTACACATGCACATCTAATTCCTAAATGTGACCCATCAACTTGGCGTATTTATAATTTTCAAGTTACCACTAAATACATCCGTCTGAGCTGTCTCTCAACGTCTATATGTAGTGTTTCATTCTAAATTGCAGAAACTCCAAGTGGAAATCTCAGTAACAGAAAAGAAGTCCCATTTTATACGATTTCTTTCCCATTAACCTGGCGATGAATAAAATTTCGTATTATAAAGTCGATTTACATTACTAAATGCATTTCTATCACTGACCTAAATCGTAGGTATGTTTTCATGTTACAACGATTTATCAGTATGAAATCATAGCGTTTAGCATCGACTGTGTTACAGAAACGCGAGATCGTGAGACACGATAACATTTACCGAAGCAAATGTTAGAGCAATTTACCGTGACGTTTCGTTAGCAATATTAGCTGGAACTATTTTATTGAAATGGCAGCTTGATATGTGACACGCGATTAATTTTAATCGTTATGTTCAATCTTAACAGTGTAGATAATAATGCGTAATTATGTGGATTATTGGAAAGATTATTTAAATTTGTTGTAGAACTTTGAAACCATGTATAGTAAATTAGAAAACTTGCATGGAAAAAGGAAGATAAACTATCGAATGACTGAAAAAGTAAAAGAATAATTTCGGTAATATTACGTAATATTGAATAGAATATTTTAAAATTTGATAATAAATGTAGTAAAAGAATTTGTTTATCCTACGAATTTACTTGAACATTTAATCGAAAGTTTCTTTTACTTTTCCTTATTCTGAATTCAATTGTATTGAACAATATCTATAAATAGCTAATTTACAGAAAGCGAAGAATTTATTTACTTAAAATTAAAATTTTGCATTTAAACCATAAATTCTTTCATATTTCTTTTCTATTCGATAGATATGAACAAGCTCCTATATCCATTTTATTTATATCCAATTAAAACTTTCGATAAAATATTGCATATATAATTACTTCACGTGTCACAACACAACTACAACATAATATCTTTCAATGTGTGTAATGTCATGGAGAGATTCGATTTTTCTGAGGAAAATGCGTCAAAATTATTTTTCTAAAGCTCTGTTATCTTTTACTTCTTACTCTATTCTGATATTAAAAATGAAATTTATACGATATCAACTTGATTATATAGCCAGCTATATAAATGAAAGATAGTTTCAACTATCTAACGATAAATCTCAAATATCTCGAAATGGTATTCTAAATAATTTCTTGTACATCCTGTAGTCTAAATGAATTAGACTACACTCGAAAAGCAGAATAAATATAACAAAAGACGACAGACAGAACTTTTTAAAATGATTACATTGATTAAAATCGACCTTACGACTAGCCACCAAATAAAAGTGCAGAAAATAAATGATTTGATCGATTAGAAGATAATCATATCGCATTAAAACGAAAATATCGAGCAACGTCAATATGTATAATGAAACCTCCTGCTAACGATTGTAGTTGAAGCAAACGTCGTTAAAGCAAGAGCAAACGTTACCATTGTCGTTCTTCGAGCAATACAGTCCAAGAAACATTTTCTTCATGAGAAAGATACTACTACTCGTTATGATTCACGAATTACTTAGACCTGTTCGATCGGTGAACGGTGTGATATGGGACAAGAAACTACAGGATTTTGTACCGATTTTCAGTATCCCAGCTTTCGCAGCTGTAAACAACGAACTGCTGAGCCAAAGTCGAGGAGAGGAAACATACGATTTCCAAGGGAGAATCGTTAGGTTCACTTATTACGAGGTAAAAATAATGTTTTCCATTTTCTGAAGGATTATTATAAAGCTGATAATAATCATAATTGTAAAGTTGAAGCTGCTTTTTCCTTTCTGACTTATTTTATATAAATTTCTGCTGGAAGATTACAAACAGCAATCGAATCATGGAGATCAGAAGGGCATTGTCATTTCACTGAATTCTCTTAACAAATTATACAGAATTATACGATAACAGGATCATTATAAATTTTATTTTAATTCAATTCTATTATACCTGTTGAAGCATAATTTATACGATATTTATACCAAACGTCAAAATAAAATTTTCTTACATATTTATATTTTTATATTATATATTAACATAATATTGTGTAATATATATTTTATTACATTAATTTTATTACAAAAATTTTATTTTAATGTTTGCACTTCTATTTAAAGATGTCTTTAAATGAATGAAGAATTTCTGTTAAGGACCCATAAAGTGTTGAACAAGTTCAACCATAGAGTCGGGCATTATTCGAATTACTATCATTTATACCATATTTTATGATGTCTCTTTAGGAAAAGAACCTTATCAATAGCATAGGTAATGGAACACGAATCACCGGAATTATAGGCGAGATCTGGAATATTTTGTCCGAATATTTAAATTTCACGTAATGATAAACTCTCTCTATTTCTCTTATTTAATGAATCTGACATTAGATATTAAACCAACAAAGACACAGATTTTCGGGAAATTCAAACTTTTTAGAATAAAGCCGATTCTGGCAGACGAGAAGAGTACAGGAGCATCAGATCCTGATGGCGTATTTAGAACTGGTTTATTAAAGCATATTGAAGATAATAAAACAGATGTAATACCGAGGATGGAAGCTCATTCAAAGAGATTGACTATTACCCAGATGACGATGCCTTTATGGAAAGCCGAGTAAGAGTATTTTATAATAAAAAGAATAATGTTGATGTTAATTATGGATGTTATAAACATAAATTATAAAAACAAATTGTATAAACACAAACTCTACTCTCGATATTTTTTATCCATTAGCAATCCCTTGCAAATAAATTCATTTTACTATTTTGGATAAGCATCGAAGAATCATAAAGTATCATCTTATTAAAAAAATAATAATAAGCCACGTCGTCTGTATTTTATAGGAAAGTAATTTTAAAATTAATTCAGCGATTATGCATATGCTCTCGCTACCTATATATTTTTCAATGTTTTTGGAATATTAATTGTCACAGCATCAGCTATTTTGGTCTTATACGAAGTTTCTTGGATTTTTCATTTATTTTTAAACATAATATATATAATCGTAATATGTCTTTCTGTTTTCTGTACGGTTCTTTTCTCAACTAATCGTAAGTCACATTCACCCATTAAATAAAAGCCATAAAGACATAAAAAGGATATAAGAAAAGTAGTATAAAAAAGAATAATGAAATGATACATTAACGTAATGTTAGCCATTAATAGGTAGTAATATTCTTTTAACCATCAAATGATATTAAAACTTAAAACCAGAAAATCAATAAATATCATGCTTTTTCCGTATAGTCTTCAAATATGTACAGTATCATAATTTACTTACAGATATCGGCTATATATTGAACGAGAAGTAAGACACGTACCTACTTGGATGGTGAAATTATTCTCCAAAAGAGTTTGGCACGCAATTCTGATAACATACTTTTTATTGAGCATGTGCAGCTATCTTTCTCACAAGGTCGAGACGAGAATCATGCTTAAGAAGTTGCAGACTGACTTGAACGATCATTTTTTCTATAACTTTGGCATGATCTGCGGACAAAGTAAAAAAAAAAAATACATTAGCGCAAGTTATGGCACATGAGATGCAAACTTAATCTGCTTAAAATTCTTCTTCACGAAAATCTTTTTGTAATTACAAACTTTTATTTACACAAGGCACGATTGTTATTACTACCTATACTGTACAATACGCGTTATTAACATAGTAATAATTATTAACAACTATAATTAATAATAATTTACATTATTACAATAGCAAACCGAAAGAAACTCAAAAAAGGAAAATTAAAGAAAAGTAAAATTATCTCTTCCGAAATTGAAGTCTTATTTTAAAAGCTAGATCAATGTACACTTGTGTACAGTTGTGTCTGTGTAAAAATTGAATAGAAAACAATTCATCAATGCACAAGCTTTAACGCCTTTCTTTAAGAAATATTGTTCTCATTTTTTTAGCATTTTAAATCTTTTTTGCGTTTATTACTACAGCTTTTCACTAAGCAATTAATTTATTACGAATGAAAGCTGTAATTTTTTACAGGCTTCTTTCCATCTTCCTCGACCAGAAGCTCAAGGATAATGGAATTATGGTTGGGTTTATTTTCTTGTTTGATCAGAACCGCTTTCAGCGCCCTTTTAATAGGCTATATGACGCAAACTACCTTCACACCTCCTTTCAACGATCTAGAATCTCTTTTGGATAATACTTCGTACAAAATTTTAACTTTAAATGGTTCTATATCAAATATTATTATCGAGGTACGAAAACATAATTTCTCCAGAGTCAAGAGCTCATAATAAAAACGATTCTTGCCCATGTTCGTTTTCTTCTAGGAAAACGAAAGAGTACGAATTTCTGACCAATACGTTTCAGTTCTTTTAAACAAAATATTTATCGTATTATGTAATTACTGTAAGTTATCCGTAATTAGATCATAGTAGGACTCTGTTTAAGTCATTGAATTGTGCAACTATGACAAGGATTATTTATGTAAAATTGTTTAATTTTTATTGAATAAATCAAGGCGTAAGTCATTCATAAGTCTCTGACCATTATACAGGATGTATAATTATTTGAGAAGTTGAAAAATATAACAAGGGCCGTTTTTGTTATAAGTCTCTCAATTCCAACCATTATAAATCATCAAAAATTTAGGAAAATAAGAAAATAAGAGAGTATATATTAAATATCTTCAGGTATCAGGTGTCTTATTTAGATATAATTTGATGCAAATTTTGAGAAACATATATCATAAAAATACCATAAACAACTCATGAATCGAGTTTCTATAATAGAAATTGTAATTACAATATAAAATGTAATGTAAAAATGTAAATTATTCTTAGCTGTTTTATTTAAATATGATTATTTTATTACTTGAGTTTAGCGAGCTACATCGCCTGTATACAAAAAAGTTTTCGACATGAAACGATATACTGTTATGGATACAATTGAAGAGATGTATACAAAAATATGTACATCCAATAATCTATACACAATATTCGAAAGTGAAGATTTAAAAAAAGCTAGAGGAATGTACTTCTGTCGATTGAATCCCGTAGGAATTCCTTTATTTTATTCATGGATAATTCCCGGAATTTCGAAGACTTTTACTCATAGAAGGTCTATTGATATCGGGTAAATATTTTAACTTTATATTAATATTTATATATGTATGTTCTTCGTAATATTGTACAAGTTTATTTGGTTCACAAAGAAATAGAATAATTTGATTATTTTTACTATATAGAATGTTGAAATTATATGAAGTTGGCTTTATCAAACTATTGAAACATCGCTGGATAGAGTCAAAGAACGTTGAAAAAGAGTCACTAAATGTGACAGAACCAATTATCTTAGAACAAGTGTATTTAACATTAATAATATTCATCGGTGGGCTTCTAATATCATTCGTAATTCTTTTGTTTGAAAATATAATATTTTACTGCAAAATTAAGAAAATATCGTAAGAAAATTGTGAAAATTATTGTAAAAAAATGTAAAAATTAATAAAAATCTAGAGACATTTTATTTTAAAAGTATTTTATTCACCAATTAATAACTGGAATTTGTGCATGAAATACAATTATTATGGTTTTGCATCAGTATGCTGTTTATCTAAAGTTTCTGGCGGTACCATTTGAGCAACCGATTCAACAGCGCTATCAGATGATGAGGGTTCTTCATTTTTCTTTGGTAAGATGTAAGTAGATGTCGATATTTCTTTCGGTGTTAGCCAATTTGGTATAATTTTTCCGTGTATTCGCCAAGTACCATATACATTAGATATATGTTTCTCAAATACTATATAATCCAAAACATCTTTCCTCACTGTCTCACTACCTAATAACACTCGTCCAAATCGATCATAAATGCAGAGAAGCTAAAAGATTAATTTTTCATGTAATAATCTAAATATTATAAATATCCCATAGATATATACAATATTAAGATCTGTTGTTATACCTGTTGAGTATGAAAACGAATAGTGACTTGTGCAAATAAATTGTTCTTTGTAATCAGACTTGTTACTCTAGCATGTACGATACGTGCTGGCTCCAGAGATTCCAAAAATTTCCAAACAATTGTTTTGTTGTCTACATTATGCATCAGTAACTAAAATGAAATGATATCTATCAGTATATTCACATCATTGTGTGAAGAAAACAACATTAAATTTAAATATATCGAGACATACAGGATATGCAGTTTCTGTAACATATTGTAGTATTTCATCTTGATCTTTACTGTAAATACAATAAATTTATAACTTAATCTAAACTATCATTAACATAAATATATGATATGTGATCAGTTTTGAAGTAATGTATTCCAAATAAATTTCATTTGAACATTTCTTACCGACATAAAGCTTCGTGTGCTTTTTTATAAATATTTAATAGGTTTTCTCTAAATGTATCAGATGAATAGTTGTCCTCATATGTCTTAATCTTTCTAAGGGCCATAAAAGATTTACTCTTTTTTTCTATAAATTCAAACTTTTGTTTCGCACCCTAAACATTACATATAAAAGTATCTTGAATATATTGTCAATTCAATCTTCTATTTCTATTTCTAATTCAATCTTTACTAACTATATTATGCTATAAATAAATGTATTATGTACCGTAGTGCTAATAGGAGAAAATTTTCCATCACCTTCTGGAGCAATGTAACTTTCAAATATTGCAGGTGTACAGCTAATAAAAACTGGTCTTTCAGACCAATTTCTTTGTGGTAGAATTCCAGCTTCTTTCAACTTTGTTCTCATCTTACTGTTATTTTCATCATCATTATCATCAAATGTAGGTAATTTTACTTTAATGACTTTCTTTGCCCTTTCTTTGCGATACTTTGGATTAAAATGTTTCTTTATATTTCTGACTTGTTGAGAACTGTCGTTAGGAACTGGGTAACTAATAGGACTTAACATTACTGGTAGATTATTCTAAAAACCAGTAAAATATGTTTTACAGTTAAACAATCATTATAAAAAATTGACATTTTAAATTGATAAAATTATATCATTAATAAAGTTTGAAATTACCTGCATATACTTCCCAAAAATGCATATTGCATTTCTGTATCTTTGTATCATATTTATAAATGCGTTTGAAGGCGTTGTTAAGTCACTTAAACTTATATTTTTCAAATGAAATTTATTTAAATCACTTGTTACGCTTTCATCGAATACTATGTTTAGGTTACGTTAAGACTAACCAAAACAGACTAGTGAAATATACTATGTAGTAACATATAAATATATTTACATTAAGATACTTCCGTTAACTGAAGAAGTATATAATTATAACTGGTTTATAATCTTATATTGTTTAAACAATAAAAATATATGTATTATATAATTGAGAAAGTGTTATCAAATGATAGCGTTATAATTAACAAATTCTATTAGTTGCTGCTTTTCGAAAATTCAAAATAATATAAAATAAAAATATAAGTTATATAATAAAAGATAAATTACGGGAAATTATTACTTAAATATGAAATTTACAAATAAAGTATGGTATAATTATTAAATACATATAGCATTTAATATATCTTTATTCAATATCTATTTAAAATATTCGCCTACTACTTACAAAATAAATGCAAATAAGTATATATAGATATATTAAATATTTTTGCCGAATTATTGGCATTTTCACCTATTTTCTTTTTCACTGTATCATTATGATATTACTTTTACATTGATTTGAAACGTAATGTGATTAATAAAATTTTATATTTGTTTCTATTTTTTTTTTATTTATTATTTATTTAAATTTTACAATTTGTCCAGTAGGACATTTGGTACAATATTATAGCTTAAATAAGTTTCTATGACTTGAAAAATCTTGACAATTCCGTGAGAATGATGCCTTGACTTCCATTTCCTGATAGTTCCAAACTACAGTATACATATACACGTGATTAGCGGTAACACGTTTAATTCTAAAGAGAAACTTACCGAACAAAATCTTTGACAAAATTGTTATTGAATAACGACGCCTTCTTTTAATTTGCAATACCACGAACACACAGTATTCTGATTTTAAAGTTTTATGATCACTGAATAATTTAATATATCTTTCTTTGAATAAGATAGGTTATGAATTCAAAATTGTACTTTATAAATGTATATGATTATAATATTTAAAGAAATACGCTTTATTTAAAAAACGATTTTAATTACGATCCATATATATTTTGGAATAATATAAATTATTACAAAATGATAATTATCATATAAATTAAAATTTTTTAAAATTAAATTAAAATATTTTGAAAATACATACGTTAAAAGCAAGAAATAAAAATGGTTAAAGCAAAGAAGAAATTATTATCGGAAGTTTCCCAACAAATACGTAATCAACAAAAGAAGAAATCTTTGAACCCATTTGAAGTGCATGTAAATAGAAACAAACAAAATGTATTGGGTAGAAAGAGCAAGACAGATGAAGGTCTCCCAGGTGTATCTCGTGCAAAAGCAATTAAGAAGCGAAAAGAGACACTTCTTCAAGAGTACAAATTAAAAAATAAGGATAATTTATTTTTAGACAGGCGTATAGGTGAAAAAAATTTATCCCTGAACGAAGAAGATAAAGCCTTGGCTAGATTTGCAGCAGAACGTATGAGAGCTCATAAAAGAAAGAATATTTATAACTTGAATGATGATGAAGTATTAACACATAGAGGTCAGACTTTAGAGGAAATTGAAAAATTTGATGACCCAAAAAGTGATGATGAATATAGCGATAATGAGAGTAGAAGTGGTAAACTGGATAATAAGTTTGTTGGTGAAGCTCATTTTGGTGGTGGTATTTTGTCCAAATCAGGATCCGAAAAGTCTAGGAAAGATCTTATAGATGAGCTTATAGCTGAATCAAAAAAACGCAAAGCTGAGAAACAGAAAATACGTGAACAAACCATAGATTTGACAGAAAAACTTGATTCTGAGTGGAGGGATCTCCTTCCAATTGTTTCAGCAACTAATAAGAGTGTTAGAGGAGAAACTACAGAGACAAAGGCTGATGATTACGATATTGAAGTACGTAAATTGAAATTCGAGGCTAAAGGTACACCATCAGATAAATTAAAATCTGAAGAAGAGATTGTAAAAGAGGAAAAAGAGAAATTGGAAGCTTTAGAAGCAGATCGGTTGGCAAGAATGAAAGGACTTGTAAATAATATAAGTAATGAGATTAAACACAAATCTGCAGATGATCTTGATGATGGTTTTATGCTAGAAACTATAAATGACCAAATCCCAGCAGATGATGATGAAGAAAATTTAATTGAAGATGTACAAGGAGGTTCAAATAATGAAGAGAGTATAAATATCCAGGTAGATAGTACTACTGCAATGAATGACCTTATTAAGAAAGAAAGGAATATAGAGACGAAGAATTCTGTCAAAAGGGAATTAGATGAAAGTTGTAATGATGAAATCTCAGAATCTGAAAGTTCTGAAGATGATAATTTATCGGATTTGAAAGAGTCAGAATCTTCTAGCGAAGAAGAAACAGAACTAAACAAAACCAATATGATAATTGGTTCAAAAGAAGAATCAAAAACTAGTGTTCTGAAGTTAAATGGTGAGACTAGAGAGCAAGAAATTAGAGATGATGATGCACAGAGAGAATTACGTTACACTTATAAAGTACCAGAAAGTTTTGAAGAGTTACAAGAATATTTGCAAAATTATAATGCTAATGACCAGTCTATTATCATAGATCGTATAATTAAGTGCAATCATTGGTCATTGAATAATACCAATAAAGAAAAGTTACCAAATTTATTTTTGTTTTTATTACAACATGTAAATGATCACATTATAGGAAATGATGTTGAAACGATAATTAAAGGTTTCCAAATTATTGATAGGTAATATATAACTTTCTAATAAAATTTAATTACTTGTATTATATCTATATTATATTACACATACTTATTTCAGATTATCTCCTTTTTTATACGATCTTGCTCATCTAAATTCACAAAATGCTAAATGTGTTATACAAGGAATAATCAGAGAAAAGCACAACAACTTTGAGAAAAATAAGAAGAGATACCCTGGCCTAGATACAGTATGTTTAACATATAACTATTAAAAATATATTTTCAACAGTATTAATTATAATCTTCTTATAAACATCTTTTTTTTCCAGCTTATTCTCTTTAAATTGGTTTCTTTGATATTTCCAACGTCCGATTTCAGACATTCTGTAATTACTCCCTGTGCAATATTTATGTCTGAAATACTATTTAGATGTCGTATTAAAAATAAAATAGATATTTCAAAGGGTCTTTTTATATGTACTCTTATATTAGAGGTAATTGTTACTACTACTGTTATATTTTTATAATCGAACATATTATGTGGAAATGCAATACCCTATATATTGATAATATTCCATTCACATTCACAGTATACAGTATTAAGTAAGCGATTTGCTCCATCTGTGATAAATTTCTTGCGCGGAATAGTTTACGTATCCACGCCTGCACATTTAATACAAGGAATAAAGATAATACCGCCCTTTAAAACAATCGGAAACTCGAGAAATTTATTAATACTTGATGAAGATCATGCTAAGTTTGATATTAATCCAAGTAATATTTATATGAAAGCATCCGATCTGATAGATGGCCCCATAGATGATGATTTCAGAATAAGAGCCTTATTAATAACTGTAAATTTATTGCGTGAATTTAAAAACAATTTAGAAGATCTGGAAGCTGTGTATTCGATATTTGAACCAATTTTAGAATTACTTAAATTGAATTCTTTTGACAAATATCCACCAAACGTGAAGAAACATATTATACAATTACAAAAAGATTTGGAGAAACTAAAGAATAAAAAATTAGAATACATTATGGTTGAAAAGAAGAAACCAAAACCATTAAGATTATACGAGCCGCGAATTGAAGCAGTGTATGTAAAAATTGAATTTGTAATTTCAAATCACGCCGTTTTATAAATTCAAAAATGTAATTAAGTTACGTATATTCTTTACAGATATGACGGTAAGAAACATAAGACTATGTCCAAGGAGAAGGCTGAAAGAGAAAAATTGTTACATAAGTATAAAAAAGAAATGAAAGGTGCTATGCGTGAAATACGAAGAGACAGAGCTTTCTTAACGAAGCTACAAATAAAACAACAGATTAAGAGCGATGAAGAACGTAAACGCAAGGTGAAAGAAATCTTTGGCGAAGCTTCAGTACAACAGAGTGAATTAAAGAAATTAAAACGGAAGAAATAATAGCAATAGAATAAACCGCGCATTCTGGAGTTTGTATATATTATCTTTCTTAGACAATATTGGTATTTTGAATGATTTTGTGCAAGATTGTATTAACGATGACCTCGGATATAACGAATCGTGATCGCTATATTAGCGTTTTTTTTTAAGATTATAATTTCATTAATTGTAATAAATGTAAATAAGCATTTTCATAAGAAAATTTTTTAATCTATTTCGTTTGTCAAAACAATACTGTAATTGTATGATACGGAGGTAATTCCTTATGGAAAAAAACTAGCAGGAAACAAAATAAAATTCTCTCGTCCGAAAGAATAAATAAAAAGTGTGATGTAAAATTTGCCAATTAATTTTTCCGCTTACTTTTCAAGAAAATAGAATTTGAACGCGTTTAATTAAGAATTGTCCTAGCGTACATATATGATAAATTTGCAAATTTATTTTTCTTGGAAACAAACCGTCTTGTGAATAAATTTTATTTTACATTTCCGACTTATTTTCATATGTAGAAGAGTAATTTGATTATTTACTTCTACTTAGTCTGCAATTACTAATGTCCAAAAAAACTTTACATATGTGTTTCTATGACTCGAAAGATTTTGACAATTCCGTGAGAATGTCTTGATTTCCGATTCCTGATAGCTCCGAATTGAAATATACATATACACGTGATTAGCGGTAACACGTTTAATTCTAAAGAGAAACTTACCGAACAAAATCTTTGACAACATTGTTATTGAATAACGACGCCTGACTTTAATTTACAATACCACGAACGCGCTGTACTCTGATTTTAAAGCTTTATGATCACTGAATAATTTAATATATCTTTCTTTGAATAAGATAGGTTATGAATTCAAAATTGTACTTTATATTTATAAATGTATATAGTTATAATATTTAAAGAAATACTCTTTATTTAAAAAACAATGTTAATTATGATTCATATATATTTCGCAATAATATAAGTGTTACGTCCTGTGACCTAAACATATGTTCTAATCCATCCTTCGGCCGAAATGTTTTAACATTTGCTCGGACGCACAATATTCTATATAATTCCAAGGACTATGGGAACAAATCACTATAGTCCATTCTTACTCACACATCTTTTGATAGGGACGACAATTTCTTTTTTAACTTCTTCATTCTAAGATACTACTTGTAGAATTATTTTGCAGACTTACTAAAACGATCGAAATCAAGTCGAATAATCGTTGTTGCATCGGGACTGTATTACTTAGCGAGGTTAAATTTAAATAATGTAAATCCAACGACACCTTTGCCTGGTTATTTATACTATGTTTCCAAATATGCAAACATCGTTTATACACTAGAATTAGCACAACGTCTTGAAGGCTTTGGCGTGACAGCCAATTGCTTTTCATCCTGGTATAATAAGCACTGGAATCTGGAAAAGTGTCCCGCCTCCACTTCTTCGGGATTACATTTTTTGCTGAACACATTTTCCAAAACAACCAAATAGGGCGCGCAAACAACGATACATCTTGCAGTGTCCAATGGAGATAGTGGGATTTGTGGCAAATATTTTTCGCATTGTCGTATAAGAAAAACTTGCCACAATTTTTTATTTACAAATAGCATTTCTTAAATAACGATGATATTGTTTACTGCTACATATCATTAATTTTAGGAAGCCGAACTTCCTCATGGGATAAAGAATCCATCTCAAGGTAAAAAGTTTTAGGACTCGGCGAAACTATGATGAAACTCCAACCATCAGATCTAAAAATATATAAATTCACATAAACATATTTTATTAATCTATGTACTTAAAAGCTGCAAATTTTCTGTAATTAAAAGGCTTCTAATTCGTTAAACTTTTTGTACGAATGATTTACATCTAATTATCCCGTAAAGTGATAATCGAGAAATAGTAATACGTTTCTCATGATTTATTTATATACTCTAATTTCATCAAAGGAAAAAAAGGATCACCGCAAATTATCGTACTTGTAACTTGCACTAAAAACATCCGCTAATGTTTACAATTCTTTGAAAATATTAATAGATACTTACTTATGGGTTTAATGCTTCACTGTATTTCGGACTGATGGTTCAGGAAACAATCTTTCCCATTCTTGCATTCTTTCAGGGAAGAATTCAGTTTTGATCGATGGATGAAGATTCAACTCCAAGAAATTGTTTTGCTCGGGTACAAATTTGTCCCACCTTACATTCCTCAGTTGACCATCGTGTTTAGGAATCGGTTCGCCATTTATAACGAAATTTGACCATATGCTGGTAGAAATTTCCACCATAGGGATCTCTGGTGCGTCGCTGTTGAAGTATGGGAAGCGGCTCTTTATGAAGAAAAGATACTGCAGATCGTCATGATGACATACACCTGAGGGGCATGTAAAATGTTTAAAACATGGTCCTCATTGAGTTTCCAGACAAATGAAGGGTAAACAGTTTTACCATATGGAGTAGTGGCGTTCAACATATAAAAGCTGTATCGTCCTTGGAACGAAAATTTATAAAAGTATACCGGCAATTTTGAATACGTAGCGAATAACTTGATTGCTCGGTACATAGGGAATGTAATTATAGAATCACAGTATATCTGAAAAAGATTTGATATTTTTTTATTATTTCAATGGAAAACAAATTACAATTAGAGCACAAAGAGAATTTGATACGTACATCACCGAGCTTCTTGCTGTTAGCCGAGTTAATTGGCTGATCGTTGAAATAGAATTTCCGTAATTCCCTACTAATGTAATTCGATCGCGATGTATTACGTTCGTACATAAATACGATTGGAGCGAGAGTATTCCAATTATCGTTCAACTCAGGGTACACAGAATTACCTTCTTGTGTTGCATTTTCATAATCTGCGCAATTTAATGAAACAATTGGATATGCTCAATTTTCATATCTTTAGAATATATTTATACAAAATATCTTAATTCGAATACTCACACGCAACTATACCGGCAAATTCTTCTTCTGTAACTCCCATCATTAAAGGAACCTGATAGAATCTCTCTTGCTTTATTACGTCGTACGGCTGTTCAGACAGGAACCTTTCAACACCAGGAACTTCCGGTTCCACAGCGGGTGTCCACAACAAAATGGGAGTTGCGTACCAATCCTGTTAAAAAAATAACATAAGTAATATTTACACTTGCCAAGATTTTTATACACCAGGTTTATATTGTTATATAGAACGTACGAATAAGGAGCCCAACGTGACTATGAAGTTTTCTACAGGTTTCGACCGCAAGCAATCTACCATAGCGCTGGTCGAGTCAGTGGAACAATTCAATAGTCTTGCCTGCTTCTGAACCAGTTGGATTTGTCCATGTTGCGATATTCCCGAATATACTTCTAGTCCTATAGCCGAAGAACTCATCGTGATAGCTCTGTGAAAAAGATTGCGAGACATTGGAGACACCAAATGCAACATAATACTGAAACTTCCTGCGCTATAACCGCATAGAGTGACGGAGTTTGGATTGCCACCAAAAGCAGCTATGTTTCTTTGAACCCAACGGAAAGCTGCGACTTGGTCCTTTAGACCCATGTTACCTGGTGCCGCACTGTCACCGGTACTCAAGAAACCTAAAATAATTTCAATTTATGTTTTCAAGCAACGAGTCAAATAAGTTTCAATCCAAGTGATAGAAGTGGATCGGCTCATCATATTATAATTGAGGAGCTCCCTACTTTTAAAAAATCCTGATCCTAAGAAAATTCCTAGATAATTCCTAGAAAAATGATTTAAAAATAAATTGGCGAATCGGGTAAATTGATAACTTTTGCAGGAAGCTCCTTAATTACTTCCTTGGTTTATTTCAAATTACCTAACGCCCCAAGGCGATAATTTATTGTAACCAAAACAATATCTTTATCCAACAGATACTGTGGTCCAAAGTTTATACTTTGTCCTGAGAAACTATAAAAGCCTCCTGGATGTATGAAGATCATTACCGGTCTCGATACGTTCTCGCTTTTACATGGTAGCTAGAATTGCAAATGGACTCTTAATGCAAAGATTCTAAAATCATTTAACTATGCATGCTAATTTGGTATGATTCGCTACCTACTTTGGTAGTATACACATTTAAACGTAGACAATCTTCCGATACTAGTGTACCATTAGATTGAGGACAACTGGGTCCTTCTTCGGTTGCGTCGAAAACGTTTTGCCAATCTTTCGCTGGGATTGGAGGCTGTACAGTAATTTAAAAACATGAAATAAAAAAGATAACGCGCATATGATAATAGTTTCATCAACTATGCAATTAACGAAAGGAGTATTATGCAATTTATTGTTAATCTCTTAAGATGTGTGAAATTGATAACTTTACTTCTGCAAATTGTATCGTGAAAATGAGATAATTTGTAGGGCGGCTTGTTAAAAATGATTCAGTGCCATAATATCGCGAATCCGCTAAACTAAGGAAGCTTGTTAAAACATTCTTGGAGCAATTGTACGTGACATTAATGAAAATACCTAGTCTCGATTTTCATGTCTTACATTTTGCAACCTAAGCTTTTAAAAACTATTTCTACGCTCTTTATACAAGGATAATGCATAAGTTAAAACTGACGTAAAATAACAAGCAGTTAAAGGATTTTTTACCTGGAAACGTTGGGATCCAACAGGTGGTTCGCCATATCTTATACCACGGAACGAATAAATTTCTTTTCCGAGTCTAGAGGTCAAAATAGACCCACGAATTTTCCCAATTGGAGCAGTGACCAACGGTTGTTCAGCGATCGACTGTTGAGCGACAGCGAGGCCAGTGATACAAAGAAGAAATACCGAAATGCCTCTCATCTTAGAACTCGCAGCTTACTGTTTTGCTTGTCGGAACTTCTTTCTCTTTGGACGAAGAAACAAATTGATAAGATCGGTTAGGCGATTTCAACGGTGCTCATGCGAGCACTGTAGAATCAGTTGACAAATGCGCACATTTTATACGACAGCTTTGAGGAAAGTGAGTGGGGAAACCCAGTTTCCTTTCTGAGCAATATAATCTTCAATAAACTTCCACACAGTAACACCCTTTATTAGTCAATCAAGCCAATCATAATATTTCTCGATTATCATATTGTATTTATTAATATTTTTATCTTTTAATTGCATGCATTTTTGTTATAGTAATCGCTATATTATGTAAATGTCTCTCTAATAATAAATGTATCGTTGCAAAAAATCAATGTTACAAATGTTGTGAACTCTCAACACTCATAGCATGAAAAATCAAACAAACGATAGCGAATACGCTTCGACAAATAATCATGTTCAGATTATCGCAACAAGGTTTCACGATTCTAAATTATCAAAAGGAAAGGAAAAAAAGTACTCGGCTGTTAATAAAAATTTGAAGTTCACATAAACGTATATTTTTGGCCTATGTATCTAAAAGCCGCGAATTTTCTGTCATTAAAACGCTTTGAGTTCGTTAAACTTTTTGTACGAATAATTTGTATTAAATTATATACAGCAATGCTATTAAGAAATAATAAGATATTTCTCATATTTCATTTACACATTCTAATTTGATTGAGAAAAATAATAAAGCCATTGATTTTTCACTCGCGTAATGTTCATCGCATTTGAGATTTAGGGTACAGGGAACAATCTTTCCCATTCTCGCATTCTTTCAGGAAAGAACTCAGTTTTGATCGATGGATGAAGATTCAGCTCCAGGAAATTGCTATGCTCGGGTACCAATCTACCCCATCTTACATTCCTCAGTTGACCATCGTGTTTACGGATCGGTTCGCCATTCATAACAAAGTTCGACCATATGCTGGTAGAAATTTCCACCATAGGAATCTCTGGTGCGTCGCTGTTGAAGTATGGGAAGCGGCTCTTTATGAAGAAAAGATACTGCAGATCGTCATGATGACATACACCTGAGGGACATGTAAAATGTTTAAAATATGGTCCTCATTGAGTTTCCAGACAAATGAAGAGTAAACAGTTTTACCATATGGAGTAGTGGCGTTCAACATATAAAAGCTATATCGTCCTTGGAACGAAAATTTATAAAAGTATACCGGCAATTTCGAATACGTAGCGAATAACTTGATTGCTCGGTACATAGGAAATTTAGTTATAGCATCACCATATATCTGAAAAAGATTTGATATTTTTTTATGATTTCAATGAGAAACAAATTACAATTAAAGCACTAAGAGAATATGATATGTACATCACCGAGCTTTCTGTAGCTAGCCGAGCTAAGTGGCTGATCGTTGAAGTAGAATTTCCGTAATTCCCTACTAACGTAATTCGATCGCGATGTATTACGTTCGTACATAAATATGATCGGAGCCAGAGTATTCCAATTATCGTTCAACTCAGGGTACAGAGAATTACCTCTTAATGTGGCATTTTCATACACTGCGCAATTCAATAAAACAATCGAATATACTCAATTTTCATATCTTTATAATATATTTATACAAAATATCTTAATTCGAATACTCACAAGCAGCTATACCGCCAAATTCGTCTTCCGTAACTCCCATCATTAAAGGAACTTGATAGAATCTTCCTTGCTTTATCGCGTCGTACGGCTGTTCAGACAGGAACCTTTCGACACCAGGAACTGCCGGTTCCACAGCTGGTGACCAGAGCACAATGGGATTTCCACGCCAATCCTGTCAAAAATATTATATCACTAACGTTCCTAGTTACCCAGATTTTTACATGCTGGGTTTATATTGTTATATCAAACGCACATATAAGTCGCGTAATGTGTCTGTGAAGTTTTCTGCAGGTTTTGTGCGGAAACAGCGCACCATAGCACTAGTCGAATCAGTAGGGCAATCCAATAATCGTGCCTGTCTTTGAGCTAGCTGCATTTGTCCATGTTGCGATATTCCAGAATAAACATTTAGTTTTATAGCCGAAGAACTCATCGTGATAGCTCTGTGAAAAAGATTGCGAGACATTGGAGACACCAAATGCAACATAATACTGAAACTTCCTGCGCTATAACCACATAGAGTGACGGAGTTAGGATTGCCACCAAAGGCAGCGATGTTTCTTTGAACCCAATGGAAAGCTGCGACTTGGTCCTTTAGACCCATGTTACCTGGTGCTGCACTGTCACCGGTATTCAAGAAACCTGAAATAATTCGAATTTGTTGTAGCAAATTCCTAACGCGAGTAAATTAACTTTGTACGTTCTAATTGTGGAGCTTTTTCGAAAACAAGGTCTGTAAGACGAAATGAGGTATAACAAATTCTGAAGGAAATTCGGTTTGTATTAGTAATTATTTCTTTTTATATTTATGAAATAAATAACAATTTCGTAATGATTTAATCATTCTTTAATTTCAAATCTTTTCAGAAAGCTCTCGCAATTACTTCTCTGATTTATTTCAAGTTACCTAACGTCCCGAGACGATAATTTATTGTAACCAAAACGATATCTTTATCCAACAGATACTGTGGCCCGAAGTTTATACTTTGTCCTGAGAAACCGTTAAAGCCACCAGGATGTATGAAGATCATTACTGGTCTCGATACATCTTCGTTTCTACAGGGTAGCTAGAATTGGAAATGTATCCTTGTGGCAAAAGTTCTAAAATTGTTTAACTGCGCATGATATATTTATATGAGTGATATAGGATGCCTACTTTGGTCGTGTACACGTTTAGGCGTAGACAATCTTCTGATTGTTGTATGCCGTTAGCATGGGGGCAACTGGGTCCTTCTTCGGTTGCATCGAAAACGTTTTGCCAATCTTTCGCTGGGATTGGAGGCTGTACAGTAATTTAAAAACATGAAATAAAAAAGGTAACGCGCATATGATAATAGTTTCATCAACTATGCAATTAACGAAAGGAGTATTATGCAATTTATTGTTAATCTCTTAAGATGTGTGAAATTGATAACTTTACTTCTGCAAATTGTATCGTGAAAATGAGATAATTTGTAGGGCGGCTTGTTAAAAATGATTCAGTGGCATAATATCGCGAATCCGCTAAAATAAGGAAGCTTGTTAAAACATTCTTGGAGCAATTGTACGTGACATTAATGAAAATACCTAGTCTCGATTTTCATGTCTTACATTTTGCAACCTAAGCTTTTAAAAACTATTTCTACGCTTTTTATACAAGTATAATGCATAAGTTAAAACTGACGTAAAATAACAAGCAGTTAAAGGATTTTTTACCTGGAAACGTTGGGATCCAACAGGTGGTTCGCCATATCTTATACCACGGAACGAATAAATTTCTTTTCCGAGTCTAGAGGTCAAAATAGACCCACGAATTTTCCCAATTGGAGCAGTGACCAACGGTTGTTCAGCGATCGATTGTTGAGCGACAGCGAGGCTGGTGACACAAACAAGAAATACCAGAACGCCTCTCATCTTAGAACTCGCAGCTTACTTTTTTGTTCGTCGGAAATTCCTTTTCTTTCTCGGACGAAGAAGCAGATTGATGAAAACAAATCAATTAGCCGACATAGACCGTACTCGTACAAGTACCTGAATAACCAAGTAGGCAAAAACGAACAATTTATACAAGAGCAACGAGGTAAATAAGTGGGGAACTCCAAGTGCCTTCCTGGGAAATATCATCTTTTGTAAACTCCCACACAGGGACGCACTTTATTTGTCGTTGAAGATATCCATAATATTTCTCGACCAACAATAAGTGCATTTACTAATACCAATTCTCGCCTTTTAATTACATGCGCGTGTCACATTCATTATAACTTAGTATCACTATACTATGGTATATATATATATATATATATAATATAATATATATAATATAAATATATATAGTATATATGTATGTATAAATATCGGACTATCTTTCTAATAACAGATTGATCGTTGCAAAAAGTAACGATATTACAAACGTTATGAACTCAAAACTTGTAACATAAGCGCCAAACAAACGATAACAAATACAGACATAAATATTTGCAACTGTGCTCTAACAAATAGCTAATTACATACAGATTGAAGATTCTTCAGATTCGTATCTTTGGCATTGTCAAATAGGAAGGGAAGGATATTTCATCATGAATATCAATAATGATCTATATGTTTATTAAATTGCTTCGAAACACTTGAAACAAAATTAATAGCCTTAAAAGGGACCATTCGGACTTTACACTGCTATGTTACTTTGCTCTGTGATGCAGCGGATAGAGGAAATAATTTTTCCCATTCTTGCATTCTATCGGGATAGAGACCAGTCTTCATGATAGGATTCAAGTTGATATCCAAGTAGTTATTTTTCTCGGTTTCAAACCTGTCCCACGTTATATTCCTACCATTTGGAATGGGTTTGCCAGTTTGTACAAAGCTGGACCACATAGATGTGTACAATTCCACCATAGGAATCTCAGGTGCAGTCTTATCAAAATATGGAAAGTTACTCTTTATGTAGTATAAATATTGCAAATCATCTTGATGTTCGACGCCTAGAATTATAAGAAAATAGTGTAATCAATCGTTCAACGTGATCATCGAGTGAACTTACCATAAGGTGTCGTAGCGTTCCACATTGTAAAGCTATAACGGCCTTGATAAGTAAATTTATACAGATACACCGGAGCTTTGGAGTTTTCAGCTATTAGCTTCGCTCCACGATATTGTGAAAATATAATTACGCTGTCCGCATAGAGCTGCAAATTGATTTTACAATTTCTTTGATTATCAGTATCGACGGTGAATTTGTTAAATAAAAGGAGTAGTTTAGCAGTTCATACATGAGCAAGACCATTTTTGTTAGATGAACCGAGTGGTTCGTCATTCAAATAAAACCTCCGCAATTCTGTACTAATATTTTTCGATCTTGGAGTGTTACGTTCGTATATGAAACTAATCGGTGCTACGTGATACCAATTCTCGTTCATATTGCGGTATATGTTGTCATTGTTTCTGGTAGTATTTTCGAACGCTAAAAGAAACAAGCGATCCGTAATTAAAGAAGATCTTCGATTCTTTTATAATTGTGATTCAATTTAACAGCTATACGACTTACTGACGACTACCCCACCAAATTCATCTTTCGTTACCCCAAATATGGCTGGCACTTGATAAAACTTTCCTTGTTGAATAAGATCGATGGGTTGAGCTGGTAGAAATCGTTCCATTCCTGGAACTTCCGGTTCTACGACGGGTTTCCAGAGTACAATTGGATCTCCGTACCATTCCTGGAATGTAGGAAGTATTAAACATCTCTAAGTATCTACTAAATTATAAGAAAGAAATCATTTCTTTTAGATATGAACTGACAAAAAATTCAGATATAGTCTTGGTAAAGTTGGCCACAGGCTTTGATCTGAGACAAGCCAACATATCTTCGGTGCTGTTAATGGGACAATTCAAAAGTTTCGCTTGTTTTTCTGCGATATCTCTTTGGTGGGTTGGATAAGGTTCCGTGAGTAAGAGGGAGCCACTCATATCGATCACCCTGTGGAATAGATTTTTGGACATTGGTGATAACATGTGTAAGAAAGTACTGAGCCCTCCGACGCTGCAGCCGCTGATGGTCACGGAGTTTGGATCTCCTCCGAAAGCAATGATGTTTCTTTGAATCCAACGAAGCGCTATTACCTGATCTTTCAAACCTAGATTTCCTGGAGCCAGTGAATCGCCCGTTGCTATAAAACCTATGAAATCCATATTTATATATTTTATATATCCTTGGACAGAATAGAAGGATAAATAATTGAAAAGGATAGAAGGAAAATGATCATTGGTATATCGTGTGTTATAAATGCCTAAATGCCTAAATTACCTAACGTGGCAAGGCGATAATTCACAGTAACCAAAACGATATCATGGTCCAGCAAATATTCGGGACCATAGTTAAAGCTCTGAGCGGAAGACTGGTAGAAACCGCCTGGATGGAAGAATACCAATACTGGCAATGATACATTTTCATTTTTCGAAGGCAGCTGCAACGTTTGGACAATTACATTCCATAAATATACATTTTATATTTTGATCAATTAAACACGCTGTAGACGAGCCGGAAAAAGTAAGACATACTTTTTTAGTATAGACATTTAAACGCAAGCAATCTTCAGACATTAGATTGATACGCTCGACATTTGGACATGCAGGACCTTCTTCGGAGGCATCGAAAACATCGTTCCAATCTGCTGCTGGAGTGGCAACCTGTATTGTGAGAAAATTGTAAGGATTATTCCCACCGATGTGCCATAAATACTCGCATAAAAGGAAATACGCAAAGTACTCTTTGTTTGCATAGTTGAAGGCTGACGATAAGTTTGACAAATGTCCACGAACGAGGATGTTTCCAGGATTAATAAAATTACGATAGAGGCAAGAATGAGAAACTCACCTGAAAACGTCGTTCTCCTGTGGGAGGCTCGGCATATCTCACGCCACGGAAGGAATAAATCTCCTTTCCGAGCCTTGAAGTTAGAATAGAGCCGCGGATTTTTCCAATTGGCGCTACCGCTTCCGGATGTGCTGTGCAATATAAAACGTTACCGATTCCGATGATATAAAACAAAAGCAGTAGCTTCATCTTTTCGTTTGACAGTAATTCTTTTCTCATGAATATCGCTGTTTCCGTGAATGAGGAAAATCAGTCAGCTAAATTATTGGACGGTTGCTCGCGTAGTCGATGATTAAGAGACACTGAAGGCTGAGA
This sequence comes from Bombus pyrosoma, assembly GCF_014825855.1. Lineage (NCBI taxonomy): Eukaryota > Metazoa > Arthropoda > Insecta > Hymenoptera > Apidae > Bombus > Bombus pyrosoma. Next base: position 7,450,751 of record NC_057777.1, on the reverse strand, counting down.
AAGAGAGAAGAACGTTTTATACTCTGTTTGAAGGGAAAAAGCTAACCATAATTATGTTAATATATTTGACCGTGAAAAACCAAAACATAGCCATCATAGTTTTAAAAATTACTGTAACATATTATCCATCTGTTCTTTGATAGTGTACAATTAAATACCGCTAGGTTATCGAATGTCAGTAAAAGTATTTAGTAACATCTATAACGTGAAAAATATAAAATCGCGGACGACGTAGACTCGCCGGTGATGAAAAATTGGAAAAATTGAACATAAAAATATTTATCGGTGAAATAACTAATACTTGTACCCGCATGTATATCCGTATTTTCAAACTATTTTTCCTTATTTACTGGAACTCATTTTTATACAAATACGTGTATTGCGATACCATAGAGTTACATAACTATCTGCTACTACATGCAAGTGATAAGAAAGAAACGAAAGAATCATCAATTGTCTGTATTCTTATCACGCCTTTAGTTTTAGAAAACAATACGAAAAACACGTGGAAGATCGAGCACTATTTAAAAATGTGCCTTTCTTACTGTCCTTTAATGTTACTTTTTATTTCTCTATTTTTATTGTACATTTTATTGTATATAATTTTCGCGTTATCTAGATTTCTTAGTTTCACTTTCTACCCTTCTTCAGTTTCTTCAGTTAACTCGTCCGTTTCTCCTTCTTCTTTTTCCTCTTGTTCTTCTTCTTTCTCTTCTCCTTCTTCCTTTTCTTCTTCAGGTCTTTCCAATTTCTTTCCCCGCTTTGTCCTTCTACGATGCTTTTTGCCCAATAATTTCTCAGCTCGTTTCCTTTCCATTTTCTGCTTTTTTGCCAAGTCTGGATAGATACAAGGATCATAGGTTGATTCGTAAATAATCGGATCAATCGGCCGCTTTTTAACAACCCGCTTCTTCTTCGGCTCTGGACATTCGCCCATTTTGTATGGCTTTGTTTTTGGTAAAACTTTGCCGTAAACCTGTGACAAAATCAATAAATGGTTTCGTGGCTAAATGTTCAGAAAAATTGATTTAGTTTTTAATGGTTTTTACTTAAATCAACATACAGGCATCTCGAATATCGGTCTACCATATTTATCTTTTTCACGCGGCGGTCTTTTTTCAACAGGACTTCGAGGTCTCGGTGGTTTCGCCAAAGATTCAACTCTTCCAGAAGCTGTAGCCGCCAAAGCACTTTTTTTCACGGTAAAAGCATCAGTTCTGATAGCCTTACTTTTATGTATATTTGGTTTGGCCAATTCTTCCATACGTGCGGATGCTGAAACAAACAACAACGTACGCACAAGCTTGTCAACGTCAACTAATTTTTTATTAATTTCGCAGCAAACCTTTAGCATTCAAAGCTGCTTTCGTGATGCGTGTGGGATCATCTACGCATGGATGCGGTGCGAATCTCCAAGCGTGTTTCTCGAGTTTTCTTCTTTTAGCTTTCTGCTCTTCCTCTTCACTTTCGTATACTTTCTCCTCTCCTTCTTCCGCTCCTGTAGCTTTTCCATTCTCACGGCTTTTAGATTTCTCTGTCCTCGTATCGTCGGACTTACGCTTTTTTCCTCTTCTCTCGCCCTCTTCCTTTTTCCTGTATTCAGCGAAAGCTCTTCTACCTCTCTCCTCCACTTCCTCGATTATCATCTTCTTGAAAGCTTTTGACTGCTTGTCCTTTTTATCTTTTATTGTCTTGTACGGTGGTACAGCCAGAAAACTTAACCAAGGCGTAATCTAGCGATTCGAGAGATTAAAAAGCTGTTTACCGTGTTTATTCGTGAAAGTCGAATGGAGTATGAACGTAGACACGAAATTAATGTAAATGTATTTTAGAAGTGGTCGCCACTAAAAATTACAAAAGTAATTTTGGATCATTGTTTTTCAGAATCTATTCTTTTCGTCAACATACTGTTTTAGCGCGCAAATAATTATTTCATAAGCTTCCAAACAGTTTCTCTTAAAAAACTTGTTTAAGTTGCGCCACTTCGAATATACACGTACAAATATTCATATACACGTGCGATATAGATTCATTTTACTTGATAGGAAAGCGCAGTTCGTTTTATGCCATAAGGCGTAAATAGCTCCTCTATTTCTTCTTTGGTTAATTGTTCAGGACAATCGAGCAATTTCTTCGCTAAAGCCAACTTCCTCAGTCTGTCTTCGTCCAGCACTCGTTTCTCATGCAACATTAATCTGGATGGTTTGCATTCTTCGGGAAGAATGACACGGGGCAGGCTTAGCTCGATGATTCTTTGAGACGGCTGGTAGCTTAATGCTGCTGGTGAAACTTTATAATAAACTCGACCAAAATCGACCAGTTTTATATTTGGTAGAGACAACAAAATCGTTCTCTTAGATGGAATTGCTTTCAGTGCCGCTTTCGAGATAGCGTGGTCTAATTTGCAGTGAATGCTTTGGTCGATTCTTTCCTTCGGTTTGGACAACATTTTGATTCTTTTCTTTAGCTGAGATAATGGCTTCGATGGCCGAACCTGAGGAATGTTGCACGTTGTAACGTGTAAAAGTATGTACAAATCTTTCAAATTTAGAATTTCTCGTATAATATTTAAATAAAGATTTGTTTCGTCTATTAAATATTATCAGGTGTAAAATAAAAATCTGCTTTTCCAATAAATGCATAAATATCCGCAATTTATTTACGACTAACTATAGGCTCAGGTTGCGGAAGCTTTTTCGGTATAGCATTGAATTTCGCCCAGGCATTGAAACGCGCCCAATCAGCCGGTGTCGCTAGCCATCCTTTCAATCGTAATTTACGTTTAATTTTTCTAAAAGTCACAATGTTAGAAAGATTTTTATCTATTCGACACGCTGGCAAAAAAATTACGCTTACTTCCCCTTGAGTCTCGACTTATCTAGTTTCCTTAATCTGCCAGCTGCTGCTCTAGGGGATCCGCTTCTTGCTGTTTCCTTCGTTTCCTTCGTAATTTGACCTTTCCTCGCAACAACGCTCCTTACGGGGCTTACGGGTTTTTTTAGTTTTGCAGCCATTTTTTACAACTTTTCAGAACTAGCTTCTAGTCTCTACATGAATGCTTCATAACATGGGATTAGATTCGAGAGAAGAATAGGAAATAAACTTCTTTATGAACGACACCTTTGCGAATTTAGCTCATTGTGCAGGTTAAATGTTTCTTCAATTTACCAACGAAGAAGAGAATATTAAGATGGTTAACGGTGATACTTTTCGTTGTGCGTTACGATTTTGCGTTAAATTTCTCATTTTCGATGTAACTATTTCATTTTATGCGACTTTATTGTATCCGTGTTACGTGAATCGAGACTGCCAAGTTTTAAAAGAGGTGAAGCCTTCGTTTGTTTTTCGCCGACGCAAATGTCCGCGTTAAATAGAAATTGGTAAATATCGAGACATTTTATAGACGTTCTTTATTTTATATTACATCGTTTATGGATTATGAGTTATCTTTTTTTCCTGAAACGCGGATTTCGTGTTGCATTTTTTCATCATTTGCAGGTAATTCTCGAAATCGTCGTATGGCTCGGTACGAATCATATAACTTTTCGGTTTCGCGAGTTCATGCAATCGTTTTGAACATCCTTTATTCCTAGCCGCAGTGATACGAGCATAAGTATCCAGTAGAAATTTCTTCTTCCTCGATTCTTGCGCGTCCTTCGATTGTTCGCTGCTATTTATCAATTTATGATGTCCTTGTTTCACTAAGAAATATTTATTATACAATTGCATAAGTATATAGTAATAAATATATAGTAATAAATATATATAAGTATAGTAATAGCTATAGTAATAAATTTCGACATTTGCTTATATACACCTGATACGTTCAAGATTCTTTCAGACTCGCGAACGAGAACTCTCCAAAAATCACACTCAGTCTTTAACAAACGACCGCGATTACGAGCGATAAAGGAGATTTAAACGAATAATTCACGATAGCAAATAAAGAAAGACTCTAAACAGGCCAAAAATGCAAATTAGCAAAACAATACATTGAAGCACTTAGTTTAGGGGGTTCTTCAAACTGATGAAGGTTCGATAAAAAATGAAGGTAACGCTTGGAGGGTTCTCTTTAAACTACCTGTATTTATGGGAGAAGTTTTAACGCTAAAGTTGGATATATTAGATACGTTTGTGCCTGGTTTTCGTTTAGGTTGGGCTAATTTGTTCAACGAATCCGTAATTTGATAAGATAATGCTCCACGTTTTACCTGTAATGTTAAGACGACTGAAATATTCTCCGTGTTTCTTTGTGTTCGCGATACTTACATTGAAGGCATTGTAGTTACTGGTTTTATCGATTCTTTTTCTTGGTTTCGCTAGTTTTTCAAATCTTGGTACATTATCTTGACAAACATCCGTGTTCATATCGTTAATTTAATCGTAAAATTGTTATCTAACTCGAGACTCGGGAAGCTGTAATGTAAATCGTGAAAGCAACAGAAAATTTAGAAAAATTTACCTTAGGGTTAAATGTTGATTGGTGACAGTGAAGCGATCATAAAATAAAGATGTTTGCAAACTTCAATTCTTTCTTGGTAATAGATCCAACAAACAGTAACCGCGAACAAAATTTCAAGTTCCCCCGCAAAATCTGTCGATTGACGAAATTAATACTCTAAATTTCCGTTCTACGATGTTGAAACTCGAGTAAATACAGCGTTTTCCCGTTTCCCCAGTTTCCTCATTCTCACTAATATAATTTTCCACATAATAGACACGAAATAACGCCAAAATCTGTTATCAAAAACCATCGTAACAAACGAAGAACTTATTGGTGCGCTCCTAGAAGAGTAAAAAGTACAGTTATTGTAGGAAATTTCGACAATTCGTTGACACAGAAGAAAAATATAAAAAAAGTAAAATACTAATGAATACTTTCATATCATCGTATTTACGATAAGTGTTTTTTTAATTTACCAATAACAAATACTCAGAGATAAACAACAAATAAAATGTTAGATATATATTTGCAGAGGCATAATAAGAAAAAACGAAAAACTATGAAAAGTCTGAGACGCATTGATATCTTAGCGCAGCCTAAATCTATAAAACATAAAGTAGAACATAAGAATCATTTTTCTACAGTAAATATTTATCTTTCTAACTTGAAAATTTATTTCGTGGTACTAATATATAATTTTTTGGTACATTAAGGTAAGCAAATCTGTTCAAAAGTATCAAATTCCAAAAAGGTCTATTTCGTCGGATCAAAAAAGTGCCATTTACCAACGTAAAACATTCAAAATAAAAAAATTTAAAGGTACACGTGAGTTGCCAATGAACTCGACATTGAAGGATTGTTCGACAATTATATTACCTAAGAAGCTAGGTGTTCGATTATTTGCTTTAGGTCTTTATTTATATTTTTACTAATATTATTTTTCTATCTTTCCACTATACTATCTGATCTAAGATTAATTATTCATTTATTCATAATAGTAAAAAAGAAACTTAAAGAATTAGCAAATTCTAACAATACGTAAGAAAGGCTGATCGAAGATGAAAAGATTGCAAAGTCGCGCAATATATCAGTAAGAAAAATTTTTAATGAAATGAGAAAATAATTGACGTAACTATAATGTACTATAAAACAACTTTATTCAATGCGTACAAAAATATTAATGGACGGCGTAAGGTACACGTACAGTTATACTGTAAATATAGTTAAATAGCAGTTAAATATCATTTTATACTTATCTAAAATGTCGAAAAATGGACGGATTATACAATAATCTTTAGTCGAGAACTATATGTTACGTTACCACATTCATTCATTTAACTATGAATTGGTATGTAAAATACGAAAAATATGATTAATTTTGTGAACACATCTCATACAAAGATTAAAAAACTAGTAAATATAGCTAGATGTATTTTCTAAAAGTTTTTTCTATCGAATGTACATATATTCATCTGTTAAGAGAAATTTACCTTATTTACCTACTAAGTATGTAAGCAAATATAATCATAGCTATCGTAGCTATTATCGAATGCTCTATAGCTGATGCACCGGCATTACAATCTACAATTCTTCTAGCTCGCATAAAGTCTGGGCCTAAATACGCACTAAACTCTCTTTTTTCTGGTGGTATTACTACTAACTGCTGTGTAGCATCCTGAAAAATCAAATCGCTATAAGGCGGCTGACTGTAAAACATACTAAAGCTAAATTCGTCCTGTTCTTTTCTGCCATAAAATTGTTGGGCGTAAATAAACAAGTTTATGTAAGCGTTTATTTGTGTCTCGTTATATCCATAATATCCACCACGTGTAACTATTGCATTCGCTGCCACTTTTCCTAAATTGCAATGTATGTAATCGGTTGTTGGTCGACGGGTGCCGTCTGGGCAAAGCAATTCAAAATCTTTAGTGAAAGTATTACGTGCCCACGTTTCTCGTCGTTTTCCATCTGTATTTTCTGCGACTGTTGTGTGCTTCACAAAAGCTACATCACCGCCCCCCTCGACTAAACATCTAAAGGCACCAGTATATCCATAATAATCTTCAGATGCATCTCTACGACAGTATTGGAAGCTGGCACCGTGGCACAGATCACACATATTGTCATATGGCACTCCTACAATAAGTTAACATGCAGCATATAATTTTGCACAGAACTGTGATTAATCCTACTTCAAGGATTGCAATTACCTGTATTGTATTCGGTACTAAGTGCGCCCGGAATGCAAGATTTACTAAAATATTCTGCAGCAGCGTGAACTGAATCACAACCATAACCTCTGATCCATGTATTTGAAATAAGATATGCTAACGGATACACCCAACCTGCCGCTGTATTGATTCCTGTATGACAAGTGTTCTTATTTTTTAGATAAGTCAAATCTGTGTTGTCATCCTCCTCTTTTGCCACTGCAACCACATAATATTCTGGTGTAGGTAAATTGTAAACTTCAGATATAAATGGAATCAAATCAAAGCGTAAACCAGCAGTATATACGTCGCTGGTGTCTAATACTGCCACATCAGCAATTCTAAAAAAAAAAGGAATGAATTTTATTTTACACTAAATTCTCTTATTTTATCCGTAAACTTTTTCGATATTACATATATACATACCCACTTTGTATAGCTTGCATGCAATGAATTTGACTGTAACCTTTGTGACAATTTAATTCTGGCTTCAACAATTGCGCCTTTAATGCTATCTGATATGAAAATGAACATTAATAATTATACTTAATTTAGAGGTATAATATTCATTTTTTTAAATCGTTACCTTCATTTTTATACATTTTTCCATTTCTGGATCAGACGTAATACATAGGGTCATTTTGCTGACGGGACAACGTCGCATTTCTAATATTACATCAAGGAATCTACCTAAATAACCAGTGTACACTTGTTCTTTTTCACTTAATTGCATGAAATCTCGCGCTGTATCCTAAAATTATACAACTTAAAATAAAATTATCTTAAAAAAGGTAATAATAATGTCAAAAAAAATATTGTATTTACAGAAAAAATCAAATTATGATGCATTCCATATTTAGGTGCAGATTCAAATAAATTGAAAGTCTCTATCGGTTGTATGTTTGTTGATTCTGTGTTATCCCACATATTCAAATCATTTCCATTATAGCTTCTTTCATTCCCGTTACGATTTTCAAAGTTATCTGTGCTATATTCGTTTGGATTAACATATTCAGTGTTGTTAAATCTATTATTAAAATCTGGCCGATTTTCGAAACGATTGTCATAAAATTCGGTCGAATTTTTTGCGTTATGTCTGCGTAGTACCTGAACTGCTGTCTCTAAAAATCGCTGATATAATCGACGGGTTTCGATTTTTGTAGCAGACGATGTAACTATAGCGCGTGATGGAACTATACCCCAATTACAATATTTGTATTCGCTAATCGGTTTACGAGTACCATCTCGACAAAGTAATTCAAATTGCTCCTTCTTTACAGAATCTTAAAAAAATTGACATTATTTATTAATATTGTAATATGGTTTAATAGTAAAGCCCTTTAATTAAAAACATACTAAAGTCAAATGTTGTTGATGTCATCTCATCCACAGTCGTGTCTACTAAGAAAGCAATTTCTCCTGCTTCTACCAGACATCTAAATGCTCCCTCATATCCTGCATAAGGATCTGAAGTTGTACACCTTTCTCCAGGTATCTTTCCAATACACAATTTACATAATTGATCAGAATTATCACCTAAAATTTAAAATTGCTATAAAGAATATGGACATTAGGTAAAGTTATTATCAATCATACCTAATGGATTATATTTATCTATCAATGAATTTACAGCACAACTGGGCCCAAAATATTTGATCGTAGATTTAACATGATTATTACAATCTATAATTTCTAATCCACCTTCTTTCATAAGCTGTATAAAGCAGAAAAATGAGAGATTTTGGTTAATACAGTATATATTACATAGAAACATAGTAAAAAAAAAATAATATTTACTGTATAAATTGGAATAACCCAACCAGCAAGCATCCCAAGACCAGCAAAACAAGCCTTTTTACCCCTCAAATCACGTAAACTCTGGACATCTGGTAAAGATCCTTTTTTAATAACTGCTACCGCATATTGATAATTGACACCACTTTCATATATTTCCTGCATTAATGGGATTAAACTATGATAGCGCCCTGCCATGAAAATTTCACCAGCATCTAAAGTGGTTACATCTGCTTTTTCTTGATCCAACATAGCCATGCATTCTTCTTTATTAAAAGCTTGTTTGCATTGCACAGAAATGTAATTACGCCCAAAAAATGTTATTTCGCGATCAACTGCTCTTGAAAATGCTTTGCACTTATCCTGTTCAGCATCAGATATTGTACACCATGTAACAGTATTGTTGAGGTTTTGTCCTGTGAACGGATTTAAACGTTGTTATTAACGATAATTATAATCGTAATCGATTTGTAAATATTTTTTGCAATTTGACATTTGTTATTTTTAAGGATAAACAACAATTAATAATTAAACAATAACAAACGGTTAGTCATTAAACAAAGTGAATATCGCGATACTAAACTATTAAAAAATAAAAGTATCTTTTATACCATATATAAAACGACAGGATAAACTGAAGAGCATTAAGATTAGATTTATGCAATTGTTTAGTAACATTTTTATACTTTCTTCGTCTAAGCATTAATTGCTACGAAAGGCAACACCCATTACTTTAGTACTCTACAAACTTACTATACTATTACTATACTATGTGTATTATTCATTCACAGTGCTATAGGCTGTAGCGAACTGTAGTAAAATATCACTCATTCTCCAATTGTTAATTGAATATTCTAGTATTAATACAACATTTTCATTCACTTTTCATACATTTGTATTAATTTTAAAAGTTCACTAATGATTATATAACCAATACAATTAATAAATAAGTTGAATATTGAAATTAATATCATTGCACATTTAGAAAATATAATTATAAAATTTATTTTATCTATCATAGAATTATGATACGTAAAGTGATACTTTTGAATAATAAATAATCAATTAAAAATATATAGATAATCTCTTATTTTTCAAAAAGATAATATAATTATCTTTTCTCATTTCAATTATCAAGTATTGTAACACTATCGAATTGACTATCATAGCATTAAATAGTATAGGGCAAATAATCTTGCAATTAGTAATGAGTACAATGTCAGTAGTACAATTTGTTCTTCGGTAATATGGTTAATTGTTCGTGTTATAACATAAATGTTTTATGTATGCTCAATTGAGCAACGTTGAACATTGATGATGTCCAGATTAAATTTCCGTATGTGTCATAATTGTGAATACGATCAATTAGAAAATATGTACATTTGGTGCAAAAAACGTATTCTTCTCGGTCCATTGACCGATGAATCTTTGGAAAACAAAGATAAAAAGTTTTGAAGGAAGATCGACTTTGTTTAAACAATCTATGAAAAATTATGTGAGAGCAACAAAATTTTACTCGTAATTGCCTAATTTTTGTGCGTGATATCAAGTATACCTCACGTATGACAAATTAATGCAGCTGTAATTTTTAACTATGCAAGCTGCAATGCGATTTGTATTAATTTTAATCACAATCTACTGTAAATAGGGAAAAGGACAAAAAGTATCAATGCTTTATAAACTTCCTTGGAATAAGAAAATGTTGCCATACTAATAAATCTTTATAAGACTGTTCAATGATTAATTTATGTATTTTTAAACTAAAAATACTTTACTTAAATACTTGTTATTCGGCATGGAAGTTGTTTGGAAGAATATAAAATTTAAATATATATTTGCCTGCATTTTAATTACATTTATTATTTCATGCCTGATAAGTATTGCACCTATAAGTATTGGTAAGTCTTTTATATATTAAATATAACAATGAATTACAAGGTGTTTAAATAAAATTTTAGATGAATGCAAGTGCGAAGTGGCTACACAATCAAGTCAATACAGTAATAATAAATGGCAGAGTAATGATAATAAAATTTACAAAAAGAACTTACATCGTTTAGCTATACTTGTGCCATTTCGAGATCGTTTTGAAGAATTACTGATATTTGCTCCACATATGAAAAAATTTTTAGATAAACAAAATATAAATTATCACATATTTGTACTTAATCAGGTACATTCTGGTTAATTTAATTTTTAATAAACTAAAACATGTTATTTAAATGTAATAATAATATCATGTATCTTTATAGGTTGATAGATTTAGATTTAATCGGGCCTCTCTTATAAATGTAGGCTTTCTTGAAATTAACAAAGAGTTTGATTATATAGCTATACATGATGTAGACTTGTTGCCTATAAATGATGAATTATTATATTCTTTCCCTAATAAGAGCCCATACCATATATCTTCCCCAGAATTACATCCTAGATACCATTATACAACTTTTGTTGGTGGAATATTACTTATTAAAAGGTTGTTATTATAATAGTTATTATTGTATAAAATACTTATAAATTCATGTAGATTAAATTAACAAGAAAAATATTTCTACAGAGAACATTTTATACAAGTGAATGGAATGTCTAATAAATATTGGGGATGGGGTCTTGAAGATGACGAATTTTATGTTAGATTGAAAGAAGCTGGATTAAGTGTTATAAGACCACAAAATATATCTACTGGAACACACAACACATTCAAGTAAGACACTCCATAACAAATTTATATATACACTAAATATTAATATAAATAAATGTTCATAAATTATCGATTGTGTTACATTTATTTATTGTAGACATATACATGACAGAAACCATAGGAAGCGAGATATGATAAAATGTTATAATCAACGGGAAGTTACTAGAAAACGAGATCGTCAAACTGGCTTAAATAACGTTTCTTATAAAATATTAGGTATGATTACAATGACTATTGAAGATACTCCATTAACAGTCATTAATATTTCTCTAATGTGTGATAAAATGATTACACCTTGGTGCGAATGTGATAAAATACTTGGATCCAAGGATGGAAAATCAAAGGAGAAAAAGAAAGTTAATAATAACAAGTCTGCCACTGGATTATAATTATTCTAATAAAAATTGTGTTAAAAGAAAAAAGAATATATATACACATACGTATAATCAAGTGTATTTACTATTGTTATCTTCTACTTTGTTGTCTTCTACTTTATATTATTCAAATGAGACAAATACAGGGTGATCACTTTCCTAGTTATTGCAGTTACATGACATTACCGTCGCGGTACGTGATATTACCTATGAATTAACCAGCGAGAGAATCACCCTATATAATTTCTCAAAATTTATAATCATATTTTTAACATACTACTTATATATTACCTATGTCATATGTAGTATAAATATTTTCAGCGATGAAGTAATTACATAGCATAAAATTTGAATATGTAGAAGTATTATTATACTATTATTTTTCTTACATCTTGTGTAAAAGATTTTAATTACTGTTTAATTACTCTGCCCCTTTTCTTTTTCAAATAACATAATTGAATTCATATACTTTTAACATTTTATTGATGCACAAATATTGGAGTATTATTGCCAATGATAAATTTAGGAGAACATCAGAAACAAATTTATAGCAGATGTCTTTCTTATTTTACTACTAAAATATAAATCTTATCAATAAGAAGCATGAAGTATTGTATAACTTTAAGATAGACCGATAGACCATTATGCAGAAAATTATTTATAAGCAATGATTTAATACTGCAATCAATCACTTAAAATGGTCTTTTATATTATACATATAATAATATTTGTACATATGTATTTACATTTGAAGTAAGAACACTGGATTATACTATACAATAAATATAATTCTTAAGAGCACAATGGTACATATAGTACAATGACAAAAGAGATTTGACCTAAGTATTCATGATTTTAATATTACAGTTCTTAAGATGTAAAAAGAAAGATATAATTAAAATACAAAATTATGGCTACATAACTGCATTTAATTGCAAAATAAAATGTTCTCTCAATTCATTTGTACTAAAATCATCACCATCATTATTTTCATCAAAAATGTCTTGCACAGTTCCTGTCACAGTTTCTGCACTTTCATATTCAGTTGCTTTGCTAACTGAAGCTACATGTTCTGTGTCCTTTTCATCTATTTCAGATTCATTATTTGTATCATGAGCTTTTTCTGCTTTAATACTTATCTTCGTAGAATTTTGTGCCTCGTCCATATCACTTCTGTTAAGATCTGTAAAATCTTCAGTAAGAAGTTCTTCCGTTAAAGCTGGTAATGGTGGTAATGGAAACCCATAAGAAAGCAGCTTATCATATTCATTTCTTCCATAAAGTTCCCAAATTTCTGTTGCCATGGATAAAACCTTTTCTGAAAATTCTTGTTTAGAACTGTCTAGTAACATTTCATTAAATTTGCACATTTTTTCATCCAAAAGCTTTCTTCTTCTCATAACAGTTTGCATATTTAACATTTTCCTTTTGTAAGTGTTCGTGTTTTTTTCTGCTCTTTCAAGATATTTAGATGCTTTTTCCAACTTCCAGTTAAGTTCCTTTATTTGATTATCCTTTTGTTTAATTTGCCCTTCAAGCTTTCTTTTTTGCTGAGATGCCAATGTTACAGTTTTCGTTAATTTTTTATTCATTTCTTCAAAATAGTTTACTCTGTTTGATAAGTCTTTTATCAATCTTCGTTTTGATTCTAAATTTTTTTTATTAAGTATTGTAGATTGCATGTTACTTGATCTTGTATTAATTCTAGATGTTTCCACTTCTTTGACTTGCATTTCATGTTCTGTGGTTTTTATACTGTTTTCAAATTCTTTATAAATAATTAACTGGTCAGTTAACTTTGCAATTACATCCTCTTGAATTTGTATTCTTTCTAACAGATCTTCATAATCTGAGGAAACGCAACTAGGATTATTTTCCAAGGAAGTTTGAACACCTTGTGTACAATTTTGTAATAGTGAATTAGTCTTTATCCTTTCTTCATCATCAGAACATGTATGTTTGAAACAAGAAGGATAGTATGTTTTAGAACTATGAGTTGAATTGAAACTTGTAAACTCTCTGTCTTCATAAGAAAATTGATTCATTAATGAAGTTTCTTTACTTAAAGGTACATACTCATTCTTTATTAGTGGGTTATTAAAATCTCCATAAATAGTACCTTTAAGATCTCTTGGTGTTTCTACCGTTATAACAGATGTAATAAGTGAATCATTTTCCTCAATTTTGGTAGCAGCTCTGAATTCTTTAGATATTTGTGTCCCTGTTGTGTTAAATGATAACTCTTCAATAATTTCAGTCACATCATCAGGGTCACCAGTTACTTTGATAACAAATTTATCAGTTTCCATTTCTGCATCATTTTTATTAATATCATTTCTTTGCTGAGAAAACAAAGGTAATTCGTTTTTTATTTCTATTTCAGATGAGTCACTATTACTTGAAGAATTAATATCTTGATCTGAATTGCTTCTAAATGACTTCTTTATTGATCTCATTATTTCTTCTCTAGTTCTTCTCTTACGCTTCATAGCCGCTCTTATATTTGGTATAACATGAACTTCATCTTTAGTAAAATTTTCTTCTATGTCTTCATTAAAAACCTTCTTTTCATCTTTAATATAAATCATTTCATCATGTTCCAATGCACTGTTATTCACTTTATTCATTTTTGATACAGTTTGCGATACAGATGTTCTTTCATCCCCACTTTCAGTACCAAATATTATTTCAACATTTTCTTCTTTGTCTGTAAGCATATGTCCGACTTCGTTTTTTATTGATAAATGATTTTTATTAACAGGTGAAGCAACTTTATAGTCATTAGTAGTAAATTCAACTTTATGATTATCAGTAGTAAATTCAACTTTATGGTTATCAGTAGTAAATTCAACTGTATGGTCATCAGTAGTAAATTCAACTTTTGTGTCCATTTTTTCTTCAATTTCACCTTCCTTTTGACTCTTAACCATCAACTTCTTCTCAATCTCATTTTTATAATTTTCATCTTCAGTAGATCCACCATCACAAATTTGTTTTAACTTTTCTTCAATTTCATCATAACTATCTTCAAGTGTGTTATGATCCATAACCTCTAATTTAATTTCTTCCTTTATAGTGGTATTTGATAGTTGTGTAGTTTCTGAATTGTTCATAAATAAGGATAATTTAATTTCCTTTCTATTATTGTTTGGTTGAACTTTAAGACTGTATTGCTCCACTAAACTATTAATATCAGTGAGGTTATCCTCAGCAATCATCACAATATTCTGCCTTTGATGATTAACCTTAATGTTTTCTTCTATCTTATCTTCTGTATATTTATGGATATGTTTAAAATAATCTCTAGTAGTTTGTTGTATAGATAGTTCCTCAATCTCCTGAAAATCCAAATCTTTCTCTTCTAAATGTTCAATAGATGAATGCTCTGTATCATTTTCTGTATATTCTATGTTATATTCACCTTGCAGTAAGTTTTCACCTTTTTTATTAAATATCTTAGTTCTTTTTTTAGGTGATTTTCTAGTAGATGTCACAGTAAATATAGAAGGAATTGCGTTCTTCTTTAGTCTAATTCTTCCACTTTGTGTTATAGACCATTCTTGAGGTTCAAAGTGTACATGACAAAGAAATGAGTTATTTGATGGTTCCCAATCAGCTCTAGCAACACGCTCTTGCCAAATTTTTCTATACTTTGGATCACGTGGAAAACATTTCATAATATAACCTTTCTCACTACGATTGTTGCAGCCAACTGCTGCACAGCCTGGCATATTTAGACATCCAGAACTTGTTAATGTTTCTGCAAATTATAGATAATAAATTCATAACAATAAGATGAACAACTCAGTTTTATAAATCTAACCTAACAAATAATATATTTCCATATGTAACAAGTTAATCAAAATTAATATTTATTTTCATATATAATATGTATATCAGTTGATTTAAAAATTTAATGAGTTTAATTATACATAGCATAATTTAAACAAATATTGAATACAGAAATAATGCGTAATGTAGATGCGAAAACATACTTTTTACTTTTCTAAGAATAAATTTAACTAAAAGATATTTAAAAGTACTTTTTCACGTGATGCAAACCTTTGTTCTTGAGTTGTAACTACTGATCGAAAGGGTTGACTCGGTCGTATACAAAACATTCTAAAAATTAGGCTATTCAAACGGTGTATTACGTTTTATAGACGCGGATAAATTTAAAAACTTCTTATATAAATTGTTAGATTGTTATAACTTAAAGGAAGGCAAAAATTTCTTGAATACTATAGATCTTCTGCCGGTAATGTATGGTGTAAAAAAAACCGAAACCCGTTCACTTCACCCATTAACTCTATTCAAGGTCTATTATTACACGTTACAACTTGTAAATTTACTATGTTATTTACTAATTTTGTATGATTAATATTGACGCAAATATACAAAAAGAAATATACAAAGTTAAACAGCCAGACAATGGTAAACTTGTGTTAAGATGTATTTCTCGCTACGCAATGGAAATGTCTGGACGTAATATGGCTACCTCGAAAATCAAATAATAAATAGGTTAATTGTTAACTCACGTTATTGAATAAAATTAAATATATATTTCTATCAATACCAATGTAGTCTCTATACATTATTTAATCTTATTATACCTGCCTTTTGAGTTCTATTTTCAAGTCTTTATATGTCATCTTTATTGAAGGTGCACAAAAAAATAAAAGTTTTATAACAACCTGCACATTATATGAATTACCAACTATACTGCACTTTGAAAAATTGATCATTCTAATTATGTATGAACACTTATTTTTATATTCATCACATGGTGCACTACATCGTCTACATCCACCGTTTCATATTGTTTTATATTACATCGTTTAAATAAATTCCACGTGGAATATTTTCTTATTTTGTTTTGTATTGATATAGTTTAAATAAATTGTTACCAAATTCTTAAGCAAAAATAAAGATTATACATACATTGCATTCATTTTATCCTTTATTGTGGAACGATAGATAGGGTTAGTATCTGAACAGCGGTTCTTTCACTTAAGCTTAAGAGTAACGGCAAATACGCATTAAACGTCTATTTCACCAATTTTCTTATGCCTCGTTCTTTTGTATAATTGAAGTGAGCAATTGCTTTTAGTGTGACGTTTGAATCGCAAATAAATATATTACCGAGCAGCATGTAGTTTTCTACGTACGATGTGTCTGTCATAAATTCGGCCTACATTATCAAAATGTAATTTGTCAAAACTGATTGATTTATAGAAAGTGAGGAACGATTTATTAATAAATATTTGGCAAAATGACAACATTAAATAACGTGTTAAAAGCTATAGAAGCTTTAAAATCAGCTCAAGAGTCAAACACTCTTCTGTCAGATTCGAACGCAAGGTACAAGAACAAATTGTTTTTTTCATTCAATAATTGAAATGATCGTATGAATAAAATAATGCAGAACTTTTTCATTGAATACATTATTTTTGTTTATATAGTTTATAGCTAAATACCTGCAATAAAATTTTGTATAATTTGTAAAATTAGGACTTATATAGTTATCATAAAATATTAATAAAAATTATGGAATGTAGTATGTTACAAAATTTAATATATCCTTTATTTCAATAAAAGGAAAGATAAATTAACATGTTGCATGACAATAACAGAAGGAATATGTTCACCAACTGTCAAACTAGCAACCAAGTTTCCTCAGGTACTTAGTCTTTCAATTGAAACTTTACTGACACTGTGTAATGATGATGAATCTGATGTCAGAACGGTAGCAGATGAAACATTAAATAAAATTATAAGGGTATAGATTTATATTTCATAATCTTTGATTAATTTTAATTAAAGCTATAGATGTTTTAATAGTATTTTATTTTAAAGGCAATGGCTGATAGTAATATTGTTAAAGTTCAAATAGAACTTTACAATGAAATAAAAAGGAATGGACCTGCTAGAACATTGAGAGCTGCTCTTTGGAGATTTGGTCTTCTGAGTCATATGATACGCCCTACAAGAGGAAAAGCATACGTATCTAATTTGATACCATGTATAGTAACTATTGCACATCGTTCTGAGGAATCTGTAATTGAAACGCTATCACAATCATTACCATTAATTATGAAAGCACTAGGGCCATTTATGACAGACAATGATATCAAGGTAATTTTCTCTTATTTTAATGCTTATAATATAACTATGAATCCATGCCCATGCTTCTTTTTCAGATATTATTGAAAGCATTCTTTGAAAATATATCCTGTGTACAAGCAGCATTTCGTAGAGCTGCAGCAAATATGATTTTAGCAACATGTTTGAATTGTCGCAGACCACAGTTTTTTTTAAATTATGTACTGAAGCATCTTTTAGGTAAACTTATGAATGTTATACAAGTACAAGTAACATACATTTTACTAATTAAATGTTACTTTTCATAGGTACTATAGTGCCTATAAGTGAAGATGAGAACCGTATAGCAGCTATTATTGGTATATTTGGTTGTATAAGAATAATTTTACCACATATATGCAATCCATCAGAAGATCCAGATGATGACACAGTAGAGACAGATAGCTTGTTGCAAATTTATGAACTATGTTTACATTATACAAAATGGCATTCTGATCATAATGTTATAAATGCTGTTCTGGAGACACTGACTCAGTTTTTGAAGTCACCTCCAAAAGTTCTGGTATCATTATTATTATCAAATCAAGGTATAACACAGAGCAAAATAGCAGTGAATCAAAATGAAATGATGTT
This sequence comes from Bombus pyrosoma, assembly GCF_014825855.1. Taxonomy (NCBI): domain Eukaryota; kingdom Metazoa; phylum Arthropoda; class Insecta; order Hymenoptera; family Apidae; genus Bombus; species Bombus pyrosoma. Next base: position 7,432,493 of record NC_057777.1, on the reverse strand, counting down.
ATCATTAAGTCAAGCAAGCACATCTAGTGCTGCAACTGCTTGTGGAGAAAATTCCGATTATACCTTAAATTTACTTGATTCCGATATACCTGAAATAAATCCAAAGATAGAAACGTGGATGTTAGACTCTGAGACTATACCTCCTTTGAAGGAAAATGTACAAATTTCAAAGGAATGCATAAATAATATTGTAGAAATGAAAGGAAAGATTTTAGAAAATTATAGTGATTTGAAGATCGGAGTCATTGACAGTAAGAGAAAAAGTGTAGTATAAAAAGGATATGTATCAATTGAAGAAATAATTGTATTACGTTTATTTCAGATGGAACGATCGAAGAAGGTAGTGATGTTGGAAGTGAAATAGAAAAATCGGAAAAAGTTTATTCGAGTTTACAAAACGAACCAAGAGACGTGGATTATACCGAGGAAATCACATGTTCTATCGCATCTCTTAAAAAACTATCTTTAGATTTTTCGTTACGAGAAATAGACGTCGGAACTTTTACAGATCCTGATATACCGTTAAAATTCTGTTGTCGTTATTTGGTATCGTCTTTCCTCTTAACTGGCAACGTTGGTCATGTAATACCAGATAAATATTTTCGTGTTAGTGTAAAGTCTCTTGCTTTAACTTGCGTGGCTTATATTTTGAAACTTTGTCCGAATCTATTTTTAATATCTGTTGCCAAAGAACCGAATTCTAACGAGAATAAACAAATGATAACGGATATCTTATTATTTGCAAGTCATCCAGATCCTCAAATTAGGGGTAATATATCAATTATTATTGGTACATTCCTGAAATCTGTATATACTCAATATGGAGGTTCTTTTAAAAAATTTGAGGCAGAGATCACTGATAAAAACTTATGTGGAATTATATCACTAGACAATTTAATTAAATTACTTTTAAAGGTAAATCCTCTCATATATTAGAATATGATTATTCGAAAATTTTGATGAGTATATGTTTAAAACAGGGATTAGAAGATGATTCTGCTACCACATGTCGACAAACATTAACAGCATTCAGTTTATGTTTACCAGAGTTGTTAGAGTCTGTTGACAATAAATATGGAATCACCGTGTTAACTGTATTACCTCAGCTAGTAAAAAATCCATATTTTCTGGTAAAAGTTAAATTAGTGGAATTATTGAGTGAGATATCGTATGTTACTATAGAACATATAACTGGTGGATCAATGTTCCAAGAACATTTTATCAACGTTATTGTAACTCTGTTAGGTGACCAAGATCAAAGAATTAGGCATGCAGCATCAGATGCTATTGTAAAGTAATTATCGGAGTTTATATCTTTCGTTTATCAAGTTTTACATCTCTTCGATTAACATAACTCTTTTTTTAGGAGTATTCCTTTATTACATTTCCAACAACCACACGATGATGTTATTACGCGAAAAGCCATACAATACACGGAGCAATATATGAGCGCAGTTACCCGGAGTTCAGTAGAACTGTCCTCTTGTCAAGAGAAACAAAAGTTCTTTATAAATACGTCTATACAGCCATTTGCAGCTTTAAACTTCCATAACTCGACGAATTATCGTCCAAATGTAGAATACTCGTTGTCGATTGTTATCAACATGTTGGCTGAGATTCTTGGAGTACAGTCATCGAAGTATTTAGTGTATGGCTGTTGTGAAGCTTTGTTTCGTCTAAGCGATGTATATAATACTACAGTATATATTAGAGGATGGGATTGTATTTCACCTAAAACATTGTTGAAAAGGTCTCATAAAAGGAACGGCAGTCGATTAGATATTAGCGAATCAAATTTTACAAGCGACATGATGCCATCGTCCGTGAGCAACAGCCTTTTATCTTTGGCTTTACCTTTACTATCGTCGTCCCCTATAAGCTTAGATTTGTTAACGCATAAACATTTGGTACTTCTTGCTGGCAATCTTGCATCAGGTTTAGCATTTTGCAATTTTAAACCCAATGACCCAACTAAAACTTGGTGGGGCACGTTTAAGGATAAACAAATAGAGTTGTTGTTAATACATATTACAAGAGTATTAAATATATTTGTTCATATAATCGACGACGTGCAATTGACACAAACTAGTACAAAAACGGCGTTATCGTCTTTGTCATCTACGCAAACGTTATCGCCGAAAAAGAAGATAATAATGTCTGAACCGAAGTTGAAAGAGAAAGGAGAAAAATTTGGTAGCTTGAAATTTATAAAAGAGCAAATGGGTGCGTTTGTTTCGACACCGCATTATATGAAAATGTACGAAAATCTTAAAGCAGCGCATTTGAATTACCTAGCCACACTTGAACCGCATGCTAGCGAAATGTATTTGTCTTTGTTAAATGCGATTCTAGATGTTCTTTCGCAAATTCTTGAAATTATATCAGTCAACGAAGCAGCTCAAATAGCAGAAGAAATTCTACATTATCTACAAAGCACTATCGTATTATCTCCCACTGCAACCGTTCAGTGTGTACAACAATTGCTGAAGTGTTTATTTAGTACAAACGTGTATGCACAATGGAATGAATTAGATATACAGAAAAATTCAGACAGAATAACCGTACTATGGGATGATGTTAAAGGATTTTATAATCATTGCTTTCAAACTCCTGCAAGGCAAATGGCAAATACTATAAAATCCATGGGAAACAATTGCAGGGGTGAAAACGAACCAGATACCGGGTAAATTTGTATTCTTGTATTGTAACTTGTATTTGTTTGTATAAATTGCTATACACAGTTATTTTATTTCAGATGGGTAGGTTTGTTACATAGAAAAGGTGATAGAAAATTCTCTTCTATTTTTAAGAATTTATCGCGATCGTCCGATCAAAAAACCTCTGTAGCTTCGTTCATTCGTCTTTTTGAGCCAATGGTTATAAAATCATTAAAACAATACACCGTAACAAGTAGCGTGTCATTACAGTGTCAAGTATTGATGCTACTCAGCCAGCTAGTGCAATTAAGAGTCAACTATTGCTTGCTGGATTCTGAAAGAATATTCATTGGATTTGTATTAAAACAGTTTGAATTTATTGAAGAAGGTCACGTGAAGCAAACGGAGGATCTATTGCCAAAGATTTTCAACTTTTTAGTTCACCTGTCGTATGAAAAAAATCATTCGAAAGTTATAATAGGAATTCCAAAGATAATCCAATTATGCGATGGACTTATGGCAAGTGGTCAACCAGCGCTCACGCACTGTATACCAGCCCTGGCTCCAGTCGTAGAAGATGTATTTTTAATTAGAAACGCAAGTTCAAACCCGACAGAGCAAAGAGAGCTTGAGACAACAAGAGAAGTCCTAATTTCGATGCTTTTACGTCTTGTAGAATATTACCAAATCATTGAGCTCTTGGCATTATGTTTAACGGAGTCTAGATTCAGCGGAGATGGTAACGGAGAAGAAAAATGGCGAAGATGGTCTAGACTAACAATGGACTCTGTTCTTCCTATGCTGGCAGCAGGAAAGGTTCGAATAGAATCGGAGAAAGCACATGTGGCTTTGATTAAATTATTCGCAGCTATTTCTCCCACGGTTTTTAGACCAGTCGATCCTCTTTTAAAGGTACTTCTCGTTAAACCAGACTCTCTGGATACTTCAAATTTGAGACTAAAACGATGGTTAGGAGTGGTAAATGTTGTTCTGTTATCTTTGATCGCGTGCTCGAAAGAGGAAGCAATGCTTGCGCGACTTTCCGATCTCAGTTCGAACATGTCCGAACTATCCCACTTGTTTCTTCATCCAAAATCGTCTTCTCAAACCATGGATCCTTTGAACGTTTTGGACAGTCAATCAGCTGAAGTACCGCCAGAAAGAATATTAGCTAGATTTATATTTAAAGTTATTAACTTGGTAGGCTGCAAGGTTTACAATCTCCTTGGATTGGTTGATCATAAACTCAGCGATCCATATATCGCATTTTCCGAATCAATGGAGAACGATTACTATTTGATCCACCAATTTGCATTCTTCTTGCAGTTATGCATTCACATGTTCGAATCTGGAAGTCACTGCAAAGTGGCAAACGCTGTTATACAAATGATTCAAGGTCGAAATGTTCTTGAAGAGGAGAAGCTGCCGATCTCCGATTTAAACTATTTAATGTTGAACATCGGAAGCAAGTGTCCAACGTTAACTTGCCAGTGGGCCTATTTAATGACTTTATTAGGGTACAATGAAATGACTTTTTGGTCCAAAATATTGGGCACTCGTCGGACAGAATACGTCGTGCATTGTTCTCCAAATGAAGAGAAAAACGTTGACCATGACAGCAGCATTAACATTCAAATTATTAGAAAAGGTGGCATAATATTATTCTGCGATTACGTTTGCGAGAATCTGTGCGATGCAGAGCCCTTAACGTGGTTGTTAGTTAATCATACGGAAGAGACAGTAAATAGTGCCATTGAGTCTCCTGTCAGAGATCTCTTGACGACAGCTATACACAGAAATTCTGCAGCTAGTGGATTGTTGGTGCAAGCGATCGCGACCAAATGCACAGACTTGTCACAACCCAGTTTCGTTAAGCGACTCTTGGAATGTATAGAAGGTGCTCATCATTCGCAGAGCGGAGCTGTTTTAATGACATTGATACCGAGATTGTTATCCACCAAGTATCTGGCTTTGTCGAGAATGGCGGCAAAAATAGCTAGTCGAAGAGTAGAAATTTTATTAACCACACCTGCAGCTGATGCAATGAAGCAATTATCAAAAGAAGATTTCACCAAGATCATGGAGATTCTGCAAGTAACTAAGCTTGCTAAGAAACACGGTGGATTAGTTAGTCTGTTGAATAAATTTGGAGTACAGTATTACGATTTGTCCCCTCTAGAACTCGACCAATGTAGGCCGTTTCATCCATCCACCGTGAAAAGTATTCAACTGGATCGTAATTGGTTTTTGTCTCAAGTAAAATTACGATGTTGTAGTTCAAGTGCTAGTCACAATTTATCGGAAGCAGCGCAGTTACTTAGGGTTTTAGATTTCGAAGATTGCCTCGGTATCCTGTCTTCCAAAGAGTTTAATATCTCGATATTGAAACCCTGCATAATATTGGGTGTACGAATTAGCGTGGAGAAGTGCCAAAAATTAGAATTCGGTGTAGCACAGAACGAAAAGGATTTTAATTTCGAAACTAGTCCCTTATACAGCGCCGCGAAACAGAGTTTATTGGAGCACGTTCATTATGTCACCGATTTAATGCCAAAACCGCATCATATTTACAATCCAACGCAATCTAATAGCAATTCGAGAGAATTGAAGTATGCGCATCGTTTTCATGAACTTTTAAACGAGTTTGTATATTGGGATGTACTTTTTATGTTGATACCCGCTGTGAAGATATACATGAAGACGTTGCCAAAGCTAGCCAAGTATAATCTAGCGAAAATCGATAAAAAATCTGAAGAAGATCTAGCAAAATTTGCAATACTGTGTTTAGAATTAACACACTGGATGGTACACTGTGATGAGAATAAAATTAAAAAATTAAGACCAAGGAACATGGAGCTTGCGTTAAGCTGTGCATCAGAAATTCTAAAACATCCTGGTCCAAGTAAAATTTTTGGGGAAAACGTGAAGTATTCATGGGTTTGTAGTGGTGCTGCTTCACTCAAGAAAATAGTAGAATACCTGTTGACTACTGTAGACGTTTTGCCAGTTATAGATATACGTGCTTTAGAACCAGCGCTAGAAGATGAGGATACCAGAGACTTTGCTCGTGCTTGCATGCGAATGGCCGATCTGGTCGCTTGGTTGGAACAATGTCAAAAGAAACAGTTATCCACAAATATTCCACGCTATTTATTTGACACGATACAAGATTTAATCGTAAGTATCAGTCGTCAACCACTGGTAAATTCATATATTTTAACACCACCGTTAGTTTGGAAACAAAACTGGAATGTCGTTGGTTCTGGTCCGACCAAATGTTACTTCCCGTTATTATCCTCGGAGTCGAATCTCCTTCAGGAGGTGGAAATTTTGGAGCAGTTCATTTACAGGATAAACCTGTTAGGCTGGGTCTCTCGGTTGCAATTCGAAGAGATATGGATGGCTCTCTTAGGAGTGCTCAATCTTTCACAAAACGAGAACGTACCCGTAGAAGATATCCCAGCGTTGATTCAAGCGAGCAGTTTAGCTGTACAGGCGATTACAAAATTGTTATTGAATACTTTGCTTCTTCCTTATCCTGGCAACCCAAGAGCCAGCACTGTGATTCATTATCCGAGAGATCCTCAGCTCTCGGTTCATAAGATCAGTTCTCAAAAATTGTACGCGATTCAAGATCTGCTCACGTGGAAGTACGAATGCATGAATGACTCAGAGATGATCGATGGCTTGAACATGGATCACATCTTCCATCGAGGAAATGTAGAAAGAGTTGCGAACTTGAACAAGTATACATATAGCCAACTTTCCGTTTCTTACTTATGGTCGCTGTGCAACTTGTATGAGGATAAGTTGAGCGCCTCCGTCCTCAATTTGAAGAACAGAAGAAACGACGCGTTAATGTCCGCGTCACTTGATTTGGATTCCTGCCTTCGTTTCTTGATAGAACTTTATACGTCTTGGATGTCCCCGCAAGCTAATACACCGATACAATTGCTCACAGAGGTCGTTAAGTCTATTCTAGCAATTTCGGAGTTGTTTGTCGAAAGAGCCCAGTATCAGTGGATGTTGGACATGTGCCTGGAATTGTCGAGAATTCATCCATCAGAGAATGTCATTTTACATCAATACTTGGTAGTTTCCGTGTGTAAAGCTGCTGCAGTACTAACACCGTTGGTATGTATTCTTCAAAAATATTTTTTGCAAGCTGTTTAACACAGTTAGGATTTCATTCTTTCCAGGACTTTGAAACGTTAGACAAAGTTAAGCGTCTAGTAGACACGAATCTGAAATCGAGTTTCTTACCTGCAAAGGTATCCGCCCTTCACGGTTCGCTGTATCTGTTGCAAAGCGCTGTGCTCGCAAATTGCGAAGAGACGATGAATATTATTCATCCGTTGGCGATAGAATACATACAGAAACATTTGGACGCGCAAGATTTGAATGGGTAAATCACACAAATTTCTATTGTGTATTCTACAACACACGTGCTTTGTTGAAATTAATTACTCACCTAATTTAGCGTGTTAAGACAAAGTGAAGAGCATCAGGGTGTAATGTGGGCTTTGGTATTCTTTTTATTGGAACATGCCGAAGATACTCCACCAGATACGGAAGCGCCAGCTGTGTTAGAATTAGTCCTTAATTTACTTGCATCGCAAAATATTTCTTGTAGCTTACATCAAACACTCTTGCAGGTATGTTATTGGGTATTCGTGTAATGCTATGTATTTGTTAAATGTTCAAATTATGTATACTTGTAATGTTGTTTGTATGTAATCGATTTAGGGGCTCGAGCGACTCGTAGCAACCAAAAGCGTGATTGGAAAGGTAGCTGAACAGATAGTAAAAGTTGCGATCGATCGCTTAAAACAACCTAGTCCTATGTTATCGCTGCCAGCGTTGCAATTGTTATTGACTTGCATGTATACAGAGGCAGCAGATAGATTGAATCAACCGGAAACAGAGGAACCATTACCAGATGCCGAACCAGAAGCATTGGTTCGATCCATAGAGCGCGCTTCAGCGATTTTCGATAAGATCAGGAGAGGACACTCCATGGAAGTGGAGCTTCTATGTACAGTTTTGTCCGGTGTGCTCGGAGATTTCTTCCCACCGTCGGAGATCTTGACTAAAGTCATAGGAGAATTTTTGTCACCGCAACAACCTCACCCGCGGCTACTTGCCGCCGTTGTTTTTAAAGTTTGTATTGCCGATGCGAACGCATAACGATATACTAAAAATAATCGAGTCTTAACATTATCGTTGATTGGCTATTTTATGCAATTGACTAGCGATTGATCAGCAATACGTTAAATTACGAATAATTTAAAGCAATAAGATGATTTTTCTCCTTTTTCTGTAGGTATGCGAACGAGCTTGCACTTGCGCGCAAATGGAACTTCTTCAAGATTGGGTTGTATTTAGTTTGCCAAACTTTATTCAGAGTTTACCTGTTACAATGTCAACATGGTGCTTGTCTTGTTTTTTTATCAGTGCATCCACAAATCATTGGCTGAGAGCTTTGTATCCTTTCACATTTTCGATAGTTTGTCAAATATATTCATCTGTTAAAAGCTTTCTTAACAATCTACTCAGGTTTCCATATATTCAATCAAGGATTGGAAAATACGAATACGAGGATAAGAAGATATTGTGTATCGCTGCTTCGGATTTCTATCGAAAGGTATGAAATTGTATGATAAAGTCAGCGCGTGATACCAAATAACGTCGTCACTTTTCAATAGTTATCTAAGGACACTCAGAGGGAAGCTTTCGTGGAAACTTTCGAAGTAGCAGCAAAGGAACCTGGAACTCCGTTCAGTGACATTTTAGCGTCCTTCTAGCTAGTCTTATCATCGATTGTGTCGATATGGGAAAGTTAAATCAAAATGAGAAGTATTCATCGTAATTCTGCTCTTGAGTCTCTTTGTAAATTGATGTACAATCATTGCACGATCTCGACTCGTTGCATGTACAGTTGTATGTGTATGTAATGATATTTATTTTACATCTGTCCTGTCGGAAAGAGGTAACAATGTTTACAATAAACAATATTTTTTAAATACTTCGCGTTTGTGCATCTCGAATTCTCCTTCCTCCGAAAATAAAGGAGATGTTCTTAGTTAGATATACTGATTGCCATTTTCTTGCGTCTCTGTTTCATTCGTTTCACGTAGAAGTACAAATGTATGGTGCCATAATAGAATATTTCAACGAAGGATAGTACACTGGCTCCCAGAAACAATCCCGCCGCTCCTCCAACACCAGCTGTAACGAATTTGTTCGTTTACAAAAACTTTCATTTCTTTGTATTAATTTTTTAAAAATATTTGTTTAATGTACTTCAAATTATAGCATAACTATCTACATATTTATTTACAGATACGTACTTAGAAAATCGTGAAACCCGTACAACAATGCTCGATGATAGATAATTTGCGGAAGCTCGACGATTAAAGTCATAACAGACATATTTATCGGTGTATCATCTCTGAAACAATCCAAGAATTCTGTTTTCCTATACATGCTTTATTTTGTAATCCTAATATGAATTAGTTTCGATAAATACAGTTCGGTGTTTTCACTATCTCTGATTTGATAGGTAAAGATATTGCATCTTGGGGCGCATTCGCAAGAAAGAGGTGGATATTGGAACAGAAAAAGGCTCTGCGTTGCTTTTCCGATACATCGAAGTTGCGTGGAATTACAAGTGTCTACACCCTCTATAAAACCATTAAATTTACATTTATTCAATTTTTCTATTACATTGATTTTAATATTACCAACCAATGGGCCTGGCAAAATGCGGACGACAATTGCATTTATCCTGTATTACTTTCATCCTACATTCGGTGGTGCACATATTTCTCGTATACACTGGCCACGTTTTTAAACCACCGTCGTTGTAAACTTTGCAATTTCTTTGATGAGCACGAAGCTCTTTAACGTTTGGCTTCATATTCATCTGAGTTATCGACATGATGGCACGTTGCAGCATCTTTGGTTTTACCCATCTCATTGGAGTGTCGTATATTATCAGCTCAAAAGGATCGCATGCGGCGATCTGTAGCACAAAAAAAAGAAAAAAAAAATACAAAGAAAACGCATTGTTGCCGATATTTTATCATATCTTTATTTTCAAAACATATAGAAACATACTCGTACCAAAGCCATATGCTCAACGGCGAAATTTTCTTGTATGCCATCGATGTTGTAATCGTACAATGGTAATTTGTCTGGTATAGGAATAATGGTCCAGTTGTCGTTCTTCCAGTAGCTTGTTCCATATGAAAGAATCATATGTTTGAGTTGATTTAATGTTAATTTAACAGGAACAGGACATTAGAGAAAAGTACCAACTTTAAAGTAGCATAGACTGCGAAGACGCTCCTCGTTGTTAAGCACGCACCTCTTTCTGTCATTACCCACGTTTCATAAGGGTCGTTCTCTTTCAGAATATTCGGAGAAATATCTTTCTTCAAGTCGTAAAGTATTTCTAGCCACTTGTTCGCTGGAACTTCGTCGAAGATGGGTGTATTCATCATATTTTCATAAGTGATGTTGCCAAGGAAGATGAAGAACTGTTCCGCCTCTGATGTGTGTTTAATACCGTGTCTAGATGTGCAACGTATTTAGTAGAAAATGTTTCATTTCATCCGGATATTATCGTAAGAATAAAGATTCTACTTTTTGAATACATGTGGAATCTTCTTTAGCTCCACGCTTGGTACCGGGCAAATAAACAGCGCTGGTTTCAATGTTACAAATTGGTCTCGATCAGTATCTACCACGATAACCGTAGCGTTATTCTGGTAACGATCCCAGAGTAGAAACGACAAGAAGATCAGGCACAATAGAGCTCCAAGGATGCAGAAGACGGTGAGAAATCTTGTAAGACGAATATTTCGTAAATTATATTGCAATTTTATTATCTCGTTAGTGTGGATATCGTCGAAGGTACTTACGTCTCAACGGGGTGTCTATTTGGTGCTACCAGATGATTTAAGCCATGTACAGACGAAGAACTCGCGAATTCTACAAAATATTTTCCTGCGTTCGATTTCGCACTGATAATTGGCATGCCGATATGATTTGGATAATGTCCGAATACGGATTTCCTTTGTTTCAACGTAGCTCCCCAACGAGCTTGGAAGTCCGGTAATATCTCATTTTCGTAGAAATAATTATTTTTCTCCTGTGTCTTCACCGATATATGTTTCGGTATTTTCGACATGCCTAAACGTTCGCGGGTCACTATTTCTTTCGATCAAATCCACGCGAATGGATATTAAAGTAAACGTTTGTAATGCAGAAAAAGATTCGTGTTATAATCATTCTCTATCTAATTCGTTGGCATTTCCATCGATCGATGAGAGACACTGCACGCGATGCTTCCATTAATTATGAATGATAACGTAATAAGGTAGGAAGTAGATCTATAATAAAGATAATACAGCAGTTCGAGTCCTCGTGATCTATATGATAATTAATTCGCAATGAAACACGTACGTATATGTTAATACAGGCGATAAAAAAGGTTTGCAGTATAAAAAAGTTTATTTCAAAAATTCTCCATCTTCCCTATTACTCGCAGTGTTTATCGCAATTTTTATTTTATATTCCAAATTTTTCCAGTGCCTACTTTAGCGCTAGATTTCGAAGATAACAGTGCGAGTCAATTCTTTCTTTTTTTTTTTTACAACACACGTTCCGTGCTTTTTATATCAGAACACGAACTTTACCTTCTCTGTATTTCTTCCCTTTTTTTCTTTCGTCAATTTTCTTCGATGGAAGAACAACATTAAACAGAACAGCAGATCTTATTATGAACGAAGGTGAACTTGGTCTTATGGGAATCCGGGTTGTCCGGGACGTGGGCAGATGCGAATTCCACGGGAGATTCTGACGTCAGCAAGATAATGGAACGACCAGATACAGAAACGGTTAGGTTTTACTCATTGATTAATCCTTAAATGCAAATGTCGCCATTTCATCCATATATGCTATCCCAATATCACGATACGATGTTTATTGCATTGTAATTTGGATGTATGCAAACGATACGATCGAAGAAATGGTTCGCTCCTACTTGAATAAACCTTTTGTTTAATCCGTTTAAAAAATTAAAATCGATCGTTTCAAGATATCTTATCCTATTTAAAAAAGTCACTCGTTTGAGGATTGATTTCTCGATGTACGTATCGATCGTCATTAGACGAGAATACGGTCTTAATTAATAATTGAGAATAATTAATTCAATGACACGTCCTTAGGAGACTGAGGAATGCTACCCGGTGCAGAAATACCACGACGTTCGACGAAAACAGGGTGAATCGCATCACGATTTGAAACATAAGTGTTGTTTAAAATGTAACCAGCCATGGACTGAGGTCGGGCCATCGGAATTTGGAAGGAGGCGTAGAAGAACAAAAGATCAGGTGCAACACTGTCCTTCTTGTCACTGTCCGCCTGAAACAGTGAAATATTCGATCGGAAGAACAAAGTACGTTTAATTCGCCGTTGTACCTTACAAGATTAGAACGATTCCTTTTGCTAGCTGTTCGAAAAACATGGATGCGGTTTTGAACGAATACGAATTCTTGTTGACGACTCCGACGAGTCAAACGTTCAAGCATCAGAGATCTCAGAGCAACTCGCTGTCGCCGAGATTATACGCATCGTCGCCTTGCAGCAACGCGGCGTATGCTCATTATCGTTCGCGGAAAAGGCAACCGAGCAATCATCGACGTCAATGTAGGAACGAGCAGGAGCAAGTGCTTTCAATTACGAAGAACACGCTACATTCCGGTGGCAACGATCACGACGGTTTTTATTGCGAATATCCACGGTATATGAAAAACAGCTATAAGAAAGAGAGCTACTGTATGAAGAACGGTGATCAGGTAAAGATTCTTCTTATTGGAGACTGCGGCTCTTTATGTATTTATGTTGCATTTGCATATTACGCTTGCGATGTACAAAAGGTAAAATAAAAAATATTGGAAGTAAGGTACTTATTATAAAATTTAGTCGCTGCGTAATTACTATTGCGTTGCCGTTTCTTTAATCGCATTTATAGAATTATGATTCTACGTAAATACATCCGCAGTCTAATTAGTATAACTGAACATGTCCAAATTTCTCGAAGATTAACATGTTTTCGAAATAGGCAATGACAGGAGTTATGAAGACCATAGACGTGGACAGCGAGACGATGGAAAAGTATATGCGACACAAAAAGGAGCGAATTTTGAAGTCAGAATCACGAACAAGAGAAAGACACCACGTTGATAAAATGAATAGGATAAACGCGGATGAAAGATACGATTTAGGAGGATATAAAGACGACAGCTGGTTATACTCCAAGGGTAGATTGAGATTCAATTTCCAACACGAGAATGAAAATAAAGTAGAGGAGGGAGGTTTGGCTGAGGATCGGAACGTACAGGGGAACAACAGATCTAGCGTGCAACCGAATAAACTTTCTATCCTAAAAGGCAGCAGTTCGCAGACTTCGTCGAAAAATAAAAACGTCGAAGATGTGGTGAATCTTTAGTCACCGTTCTTTTATTCTCAAGTATGAACATTCTATTGAAGCTATTTTTTCACCTTTCAGTCCAAGCATAAAATTCCGACAATTGACGCAAACGGTTATTCGAAAGAGGCAGATTTGTCAAAAGGAGCCGAGATTTGTAAACCGTGTCAGCGATCCGTTGTTCAACAGAATTCTTCTCGTAGTCCTGGCAAAGAATCGACCAGTAACTCTGAAGAAAGTAGAGACGAAAGCTCGTGTTGCGAATTAGTTAAAGAGGAAGACGAAGAATCTCCTTCTAGAAAGAATATTTACGCAGGTGGAGATCTCGATCTCAATTTTGATCTTCGTGCGACTAAAAGTTACATCGTTGATCTAATTGATCGGGTTCTCAGCAAGAAATTCGCCATCTCGCCGGGTCAGCAAAAGGTTTTCATTCGATTTCAAATGATTCGATAAGCCAAAATTTGTCCATTATTTTTCTCTTCTTTTTTTCTTCTTCAATGCATCTGAACATACTTTTCATCACGTTTCAGAATATAGAATCGAATCGAGAATTAACGGAACAAGGATTCTCCATAGAAATAATACGTGCATTGCGTGATGACTGTTGCGAGATATTTGAAAAGGATCTGTCGAGCCATCACGAAACACCGGCTGAATGTATAAAACGCTTGAAAACCCTTCGGTGGAAACACATGCAACACATTCAGGACGAGTTTAAAAAGCTGTGTGATCTTCAAAAGTTTCTAGACGAGTATTCACCGAGGCAGTCGTTACCCTCGTTTCAATCTCTTTCGGGTGCGATCGAACAGAAGGTGGAGGAACGGCAGCAACAGCAAGCGCAACAGCAACAGCAACAACACGAGGAGAAACAGAATTTGGGTACGATATCGTGAAGATTTCAAGGGTCGATTTAATGGTGTCAAATTTTCACGATTAAATAGCTCTCTATTATCGAAGAGATGCATTTCTATTCAGCATTAGATATAACGCAACGAAAGAAATAGATTTTTAGTTTACTACTAGTACTGCTTATCGTCTATTTTTTTGCCGAATTATTCGAGTTTGAAAGAACATAAGATTTTATTAATAAAACGCAGACGAATAAAATAAAATAAATATATTTCGATATATAAAGAAATAAATACTTTTAGAGTGTTGGAACGTTACAAACTTAACACTGGTGACAGTTCTTCAAATTCTTATCAGCCATTTTCTATCGTAAATCCTTAAAATAAAGCGATTCATAAAGGAAGCGCGTCGATATCTTTTTGGCCACAATTTTCTTCTTCCCCTCGGTTTTTTCATGTTTTTTTAAATAGTCCCTTAAAATCTCCAAACTCACTAATCGTTCTCGTATACAGAAACTTGCAAAAGTTCTCCGTATACAAAAGTTCCATATACAGTGATATTCAATTTAAAATCTCGTGTTATCCGGCATTTTCACAAAGTAAGCAACCTTATCTTCAGCGACTCTGTAATTGTGGATCCATCTAGATCCTTTCCTAAGGCTACCATCGATTCCGTCCTTCCACACTCCTGCAGGCAGATAAACTTCTCTCTGTCTGCTACCGGAATAAAGTACGGGCGCTACTATAAGTTCCTCTCCCACAGAAAATTCATCAACGACAACGTGACAGGCCGGATCCGCAGGATCTAACATCCACAAGGGTCGAATTATCGGTAGACCAGTGTCAAGTATTTCCTTAGCGTATTTCTTTAACAACGGTGTCACTGTCTTTTGTCTTAAGGTCGTCAACGTCTTGGCTATTTCTAACACAGATTCGTCCGAGTACTTGCTTGGTAAATGAGTGAAGCGTATCACTGGTAAAAACGTAGACAGCTGTAACCATCTGATGTACAATTCTTTGTCCGGTAAATTCACTTCAAAGTCATTATCAGGATTGTTGTCAGACATGGGGAGAGCCACGTCTCCTCCAACAGCACCCGGCATAATGAATGGATAACCAATCATTCCATAGGTCAAAACTGTTGGTATAACAGTCTTGATGGCCTTCCACGAGGAAGAGAATGGCGGAAGAGAAACGAATACTGGCGGTCGTGGCCTAGAGATCGCGCCTGACACACCCATCACTGGCACGGATCCCAATATCGATTTTGTGAATATCGTTTTGTAATGATCCGGATTTGTCAGTGGCTGCTCGCATTTGTAATAGTGAGGCATGTCTTGCGCCGTGCCTAAGTCAAGGTAGAATGAGTCCACGTGATACTTCATGATCAATCTTTCGAGCTTGGACTGCAGCCAAGGTAGAGTTTTATTGTTCGTGATATCTAGGACGCCCACGCTGTTACTCTGCTTGTACCTGTAAACAGAATTGCGTATCTCTATGTAATCCTATTTACTGTATTATATATATATGATTACACATATGGGAATATATAATTCGTTGGACTACTTTTTGTCGACTATTCTATTTTTACCTAGCCAAAGCGGGTATTCTCGGATCGCTTCCTCTCTCAGAGATCAATAATCGGTTAGCCACCGCGTCTCTAAAATTGATAGACTCTGTAGATATAAACGGCTGTATACTGAACACGATTCTAAATCCTCGACGGTGAATAATATTAATCGTTTCTTCCATCGACGGGAATCGTTCCTCATCCAACACGAAGTCACCTGGACTAGGCTGCCACTCCTCGCTCAGCAAAACGTGTCCCTGTCTCAAGAAGCCCAAAGCTATCACGTTGTCCGTGTAATTGTAAACCGCTGCTTCACTGGTAGGTGATATTTGCCAGACTGGTTCAGACAACAGCGAATGAACCGCGTTCAATTCATCCGGCTTTAAACCGTCCCACAAAGACTTCTCAGCCATGGAAGAATGCAAATTCTTCATATTATCGGTAGCACAGATCGTGTAGTTTAACTGAGGCAACGGCGTCAGATGATTAATATACGCGAAAACGTCATACTTCGCTTGCATACAGAAGTTGTTGCTTTTGTTTGCGTTAATCGACACGTAAAGTGGAGTTTCTGGATCAACCAGTACAGTAGCGCCTTTCGAGTTTAAGAAATATCTCTTGAGTACATTTCCAAAAGGATGTTTGGTAATGTCACCGGTAATAAAAGGACTTAAATCAAGTCGTCCACGTTCGAGAGGATAAGGCATATTTTGTACTTGGCCACCACCGTACCAATGGCCTCTCTTTTGCGACCAATCGAAGCAATCTTTGGGGTTGTAGTGAGGGCTTAAGCTTTGCCAAGTAACGTGGTAACAGTGCATGTCCGTGTGTTTTGTGTGAGCGAGATATAGACGTGCTTGTTGAAGCCACTCCAGGCAAACAGAGTCTTGCTTCTGGTGATGAGATAGACAAGGAAATACTCCGGTCTCTGCCGGTATACCCTCGCCGAGTCTCGCTGCGATCACTTCCGTTCCGGTACTGCTGTATACGTGCATCACTCGTTTGTTCTTATTGAAGCTAAAAATGACAGATTTGAAACATTTATTTATCGAGGCTTTCAGATACTGTAGCACAATTTACACTGTCGGAAATTTCTACTCTAAAAATTCATCAAAATGATAATTGTATTCTCTAATGTGTCATAATTTTGATGCGTGACAGAGTATGATGTTACGCAACAGAGAACAAAAATATACAAAAAACACCATAGAAAGACGGTGTAGAGAATATACAAAACTGCAGAAAATATTCGAAGCGTAGAACTCGTTGTGATATTTAAATAAATCTCTGCTTCTGTTTCTTTACCTATCATTGCAAACACATAAATTGGCATAAATATTCCCAGTCTGGTAATAACATTATTACATCTTTTTGCTTACCTAAATTTGTCGAAATAGGCCCGTTGAAGGACGTGCTGCGTATAATAAATGTGCGCAAATCCTACCAGGAAGACGACACAAAGGAACAATATCCCGACGAAAGCTCGAAGTCTAAGAACAATCATCGAAACAAACGTTTAAGCTCTAAGTCGGAAATTACCATAGGTAGTCACGTTTCTCAAACTTGTTTACCGATAATCAGCGTTCTGCCTCTTCTTGCTACTGCGTAGAGCTTGAGGAATCGACAGCTGAAGTTTTTCCTTGAGCAAACTGCTAATGCTGTTAACGCTCGTTATCGTGGAGTTGGCGCTCTGCCCTCCAGATAGTTCCATCGGATCGTTTCCTAATTTCTTATTTATCATTGGAGACATGGTTCTGCCTTTCCTTCGAGGTGGAGCTTGCAACGGTACTCTAAACAATCACGAAAGGAAATATGTAAATTTTCTTCTTTCAAGTGAAATATCTAAAAGAAGCAGCAAGCTTTCCTCTTGTTTCTTCTTTTATAATACCTTTGCAGAGACACCGCACTGCCAACGTCGTATCTTGGCATCATTTTCTGTTCGAAACTTCGCGAGAACGATTATTATCGATGTTCGACTCTCATGGAATTTATCGTCGAATTAATAAGCGATGGAAACTAACTAACTGTAGCTTATTCGATTTCGTGTGGGAAGTGACTACTAGAAACAAAGCGAGCGCGCGGTAAGCCTTAAAGTCTCGAGGGCAAACACTGCGTTAATCTCACGAAGTGCATCGTAAATTACACGAAGATACGCAACAGCGTACACGTAACACAAAGTACGCGGAAATCTCTTGGTGTTAAAGGCTGTTAATGGTCAAATACCGACTGACTGGCAGTCTGGTGCGACGATTGGGAGAGTCTCGATCGTACTCTTAGTGCGATAACCCTGAAGCGATATAAAGAAGGTCGAATCCGAAGATGATCCTCGCACTGAGCGCACATAATTCTACGAAGACACGAATACTGGTTTTAACTAGTTAGACAAAGGATTTACATGTGATGTGACGAATATTAACGACAAAGTTTCAGGAGTGTTCCCCTCTCCTTTTTAAAGGCAGTTCGGATTCACGGTGTTTGAGATACGATATCGTTTTATGATTACTTTACTATGTTATTAATTATTGTTTTTTATTTTATGCTGAATTATTGTATGAATTATTAATTATTGTTTTATAGTTATGCTGAACTTTTTTCTACGAAATAAATATTTATATTCGTCTGCGAGCGTGTGTACTTTTGTATAAAAATGAGTATAAAAATTTGTAAAACCTCGTACCGCAAAATTGGGTTCGCTTACTATGTCGTATCGATAATTACAACATTTTATTAGCCTTGTCACTTTTTTTACGTTTGGAGGGGACGATTTATTAACATGTGATCGTATCTAAAAGACTCACGGGATATTTATCAGCCGAATAAAAAATCTTACTTGGCCAACTCTTCGTCATTCGCTTCTTCCTCGGTTTCAGAACCGAGCGGACTTCCATTGGGCGTCGAACCGCTGTTGCTGAACGTCACGCTGCTGCTGTCGTCGCTCTCCGATCTCGTGAACTTCGAGGCGGTTCCCTGCGAAAGTTTGATCACTCGTGAACATCGAACAATCCTGAGAAAATCAATTTGATGACAAGTAACAAGAAGGGAAAATTTAAATCGTTGTCACGTTTTCTGTTTTATCGTTTCTTCCGTGACCTTACTCGTTTAAACTCTCGAAATGTCAAGTCACGATGGAAAGTGAGGCCTGCTGCTTCGAACGACACTCGAGAACTACTCTCACGGAAACGTAGAACGGCATAGCACAGAACGGTGAATGCATAGGTTGACGATGGTAAACATTACGTAATCACCGAGAAATCATACCTTTTTATCGACAAATCGCAACCGACTCAGAGACCGAAGCGAAAACTTTCGGAATTGGAAAAATTATATGTAATTAAAAAATAATTTTTATACCAATTCCCACCATGCGATATT
The DNA here is from genome assembly GCF_014825855.1 of Bombus pyrosoma. Taxonomy (NCBI): domain Eukaryota; kingdom Metazoa; phylum Arthropoda; class Insecta; order Hymenoptera; family Apidae; genus Bombus; species Bombus pyrosoma. The sequence goes on along the minus strand of NC_057777.1, from coordinate 7,413,548 downwards.
TGTAGCAGGTATTAAGCTCCGGAATAAAGAACAAACCTTTATCATATCCAGTTTTACATTCTCAGATAATGCTCTTTTCAGAGAATAGTGAGATATAGAATAGATAGAACTGTATTTATAATCCTTGACATACATCCTTCACATACATAGAGAATACCGTCTTGATCTTTTATGCGAATAACAAACACATACTACTATACGTATTAAAGGTTTATTGCAAATAATACAGATATAGTCCAAATGAATTATTCTACACTGGAAGAAACCAGTTTCCAGCTTCAAATTCCTTCAGTACATTTAATAAACATATATACTGATAATTATGACAGAATGACGACAGCTAACGCTGCTGTTAATACCTTTGCTGGGTTCGCACTGTCATTGATTATTCACAGTCAAGTTTAACGCGATGTTTGATTTGCGAATATTAGGAACAGGCTGTGTATGTGTTTAAGCAAATATTATTGAATCCCTGAGAAACAAGTATCGTCATCTATTCAACTTCTCTACAAACATCATATTCTTCGAACTTACCTTTTGCCTATCGATTCGTAGATCCTCCATTTCATCCAGATTACTCGGCATCGAAATACTCGTTTTACGAATTCGATTAGCTAGTATTGTGGGATCGCTCGTTTCAGTACTCTTGTCATTTGGAATTTTTATAGTTTCCGTAATTTTATCTGTGGATGTGTCAGGTGCGTTTTCGTTATGTCCCGCCACCTTCGATGTATCTGGAAACCATAATTATTTTCTCCTTGTTATGTTGTATTTCTCTGAGAAATAGAAATATTAGAATCGTAACTTTTATTTGCAAGTATAATTGAGTATGATTTCAATGCTATGAGAGAGAAATATTACGAATAAAATATTTACGTATTTAAAGAAGTCATTATTTCTTTCGAATTTCAAACTAAAAACTATATTTTACCACAATCATTGATACTCGATCAACAGTGTTACCAACGTTACTTTGTTTTCGATATTGTTGCCTAAATGTCAACAACTCTAACCTCGATAGAGTTCGTTTTCTATCATACCAAATGAACATAATCGACGTAGAAAATTATCAGAGAACGGTTGACAATCTTAAATGTCACAAAAATGTGCGATTGCCCTGCGGATAAAGAGGATGATAGCAGAAAGGTCCCGGAGACAGTGACGCTTTTCAAAAAATGTGCAAAATCGTACCGTCCAACGAAAGACATAACCGAACCACCGAGCTGTGACACAATTTCGGATAAAGATATCTGGAGTACTGTGGATTCTTCGCAATCGGATCATAGATGTACGATCTACGGATCCCCAAAAGGATCACAGTCGAGCTCAAATAGTTTTAGCACTGGTTCCAAAGTGGTAATTTTATTCTCGATTTTTCATAATCGAACAAAACGTTTCGTCAGCTACATTATTTTTCACATCATGTAGTACAAGTTCGTCGATTCTGGGGAATGCGAGTGTCTCGGAGAAGCCGAAGAAGAACCATGGCATCCACCGATATTCAGATACGAGCCCTGCGTCGAGGAAGAGGAAGTCGAAGAAAGGCCAGACATCGAGTGCACGTTGGCAATTATAAAACCAGAAGCAATAATCTATAGAAAACAAATCGAGCAACGAATATTCGAGGAAGGCTTCGAGATTTATCAAACACGATGGCTACAGCTCACGCCAGAACAGGTGTCCGAGTTTTACTCGGATAAATATGGACAGCTAAATTTTGCACATCTTGTTGCCTATATGGCATCAGAACCTATAATCGTTCACGTTTTGGGGAAAAAATGCGCCGTTCATGACTGGCGATTGCTCATGGGTCCGACGAAAGTAATTTATAAATAGGTTCGACCATCTCGAGAATATCTCGATTAATTCTCCAATTACATTTAATTATAAATTACATTCAATTATTTTAGGTCACGGAAGCTCGTTTGTATTATCCTGATAGTATAAGAGCGAGATACGGTAGAAGAGGCGAGGATTTTAAAAATGCTGTTCACGGAAGTAACACTCGGCAAGAGGCTGAGAAAGAAATTCATTTCTTCTTTCCTGATTGTATAGATTCTATAGTTACGTGTCCTTTTTCCTTTTTTTTCTTTTTTTAATCATCGATCATTTTGTCTGTTTGTTCCAGTCATAGTCGAGCCTCTGCTGAAGAATCAAATAGCAGTGGATTACTTGTGGGAAGTACTTAACCCTGTACTCGTAGAAGCACTATCAACAGTAAGAGAAACAACTTCTAGGATACCTTTTGTCAAACCTCAACGATTAGACCAGAAATTGATAATTTGTGAAAATTCCTTTACACAGTGCTGCAAGTTAAAACCTGCAGATCCTGTCTTGTGGCTTGCCAATTGGTTGATTATGAACAATCCGAATAAACCGAAATTGCCGCAAGATCTTGCCATGATTCCATCGTGAATATCGAGATTTATATTTTATACGTCCGAAGACTTTGTTGTTTTTCGTAAATTCTATTTTCCTGATATTAATAAACTACGTTTTATCTCACCTACTGTGATTCTCTCCTTCTGATTTTCGTGACGTTGACATGGCGTTCTTTTGTTTATTGCCCTTCTTTGCGTTCCGCTTAAAATGGGACTGTACCTTGAGAAAGTATCATCGCGTTAATAAACCATAACGACATGTTACAACTCTACCGTCATTTCTTTTTATTAATACTAATAATAGTCGTTCTATCGATATCGGTACCTCGAAATTACTAAATTTTGCACAACATTCACAAGCTGTTCGTCCTCAAAAATTCCGTGGCCGAGTGTTTCGTTTTCTTTGGTTAACGTGTACTGTTTCTTTTCGACATTCCCATCAATATTCACCGCAGAATCCTTCGTTCTACCTCGTAAACGCTCTCCTCGTTCACGCGTAGAATCACAATTCCCAATGTGACTCACAGTCGGTAAATGAATTGTATTCGACGAGTACAAATTATTCACTTTATGGACACAATTTATTTCGTCCAATCGTGATCCCCAAGTGGAACTCCTACACCCAAAAAGTTAATCCGTAATTCTGATGACTTTTCGATCGACGTATTATTCGATCGAACAACGCGAGTGAAATCGAAATTGCGTTCTACCTAGGGCGTTCTTCGTTCACGAAACGCACTCTTGCTACTGTTCCGCCACTCTGCTCGCCATCGATATCATTGCACGTGATTTCCGGTGCCGTGCCGATTAATCCATTGTCGTCTGGAATTTCCAGATCGTCCCGGAGGTTACCGTTTCTTCTCTTCCCTTCGTTCGACACCTTCTTTCTCGTCGGTTTTTCAGGTGTTTTCGCTGGATAGTATTTTCCTCCACTTGGTGACCTTCGAAGTATAGGCAAAATAAAGTTATTATATTGTTACCAGCGCGTAAAAGCTTTACAGGCTCGTTTAGTTAGTTAATTAGGTTTAGTTCATAGAGAGCTTCGTATGCTTTATTCCCAGAAAGCTACATTTAAATATTACTAAAATATAAATTATAGAATTAGACTTAGATCGCAGAGAGCTTCGTACGTCTTATTCTCAAAATTTAAATCCGCGTTATAAGGAATGTCGTATATTTTGTCCTCAAAAACTAGATCTAGACCGTAAAGTTTTACAGTCGTTTTACAGTCGTTTTACGTTATTGCCGTCGAATTTTCTCAAAAAAAAAAAAAAAAGGCAAATTTAATAGTTTTCGTGATTATTCTAAGTTAAAGATGGCGATCTGAATTTAATCGAAAAGAGATGGTCATCGATCCCTGGCGTTAAACGAAGGAAATCGTTTTACCTGGAGGAGTGCCAAGGATCCAACCAGGTGGGTTCCCCGGAGCTGGTTTCAACAGCTCCGCCAGCGGGAAGATGTTCCACCACGCTGCTATATGCTGGCTTGTACCAAGGTGACGGGATCCTGACTATTCTACCAGGGGATAAAGATTCCTCTGGCTTACTTCCGCTCTGTTGTGGCAATAAGAATGACAGGGAAACGCCTGGTCGTTCTGCCAAGCCGACTGGATCGACACTGGCTACACTGACGTCCCAGGGATCGACGATGGAGAGCAATACTTTCTGCGCAAAGAGAATAAGGATGGAGAGTATGCCGGAGGGAAGAGGGGCAATCAGAAGAGTACCGTCACGGGAGTTGGCTAGTTAAAGTTGATTAAAGTTATGTCGTGGTACTGTCAGTTGAGCCAAAGTGAAAAGAAGAGGATCATCTTCAGATGGTTGCGTCGTGGCAAGAAACCTTCGTGGGATCTTTCACGGTTGAGCAAGGAAGGAACGTAAAGATTTATCGTGTCGTTGCTACTCAAATATTAGAAATTGATAAATTTCTGGCTCTTAAATCCGAGTGTAAAATGTGATGAGTTTCGAAATCGACATTCGTGAAACTAAAAATTCGAAGGTTCTTTAGTTACACATTTATAATCGCACTCGAACGAGCTCGTTAAAGAGAAATCAAATTATGGTATTTACACTTCGTTAATCATCGAAAGTGGCATCGAGCTGACAGTTCAACGTATACGAATCATTCGAATTACATAATGAAAATTGATAATGGCTTACATGTCGCACGCGTGCTATCTTCTTTCCTAATTTTAATGTACCAGCCAAATTTTAAATCGTCGCTTGATTTTCTTTTTTCTTTTTTTTCCTTGAGAAGATTAATTGTATCTTCGGAAAGATAAAAGTTGCTCTATCTCGGCAAAATCGTAAGCAGATTTGTTCGAGGATAAGAACGAATCGGACGCAACATGGAAAGTTGAATTAAGATCCGATTAAACAGGATATTTGAAAGGAGCAAATATTAGGTAATTAAGTAGTATAAAAGCAGAGAGATTGGCGTGTTGCATTTATTCGCTACACTGTAAATATATTTGTGAACTGTACATCGAGCGGTGTAGTCGGTATTATCAAGGGGACCATATCTTGTTTACGTTCGGCGGAGCAACGAACAGAGTTTTAAACAAACTAGACAATAAAACGATTACAAAAAAACCGTGCAAAGATTACATGTACGGTTTAAATCGCCGCGATTAGCGAATGGACAATTTTCTTAGATGTTCGTTTGTTACTTTGCTATTGATAAAATAACATTTGATAAGAATAAAAGGAAGTATTTCTTGTTGAAGATAAAGCTACATACGTTGAATGCATGAGTCAGATTCCTCGTGATCCACGATGTATGTATCAACCTCTTTTCTCGTTCTCATGTCATATTAGAATAGCGTAATTGACTGTTAATTGTATGATTTAACGACTACCGTTTTTTTCTTTTTTTTTTCTTTCTTTTGAAATAAATACATTTTAATTCAACCGACAGAATCACCATTACAAAAGCGTTGAAAATTTGCTTGAAAAGAGTAGCGACGTTTAGGACGACGTTCCTCCGAGTGACCACCATTGTTTAGCGTTTCGTTTACGATTCAAATCTCGAGGATTTCGTGAATACGGGAAAACAAGGAGAAACATTAACGACGCTGATCTCATTCGCACGGTTGATTCGTTTGCACGCAGAGATGCGAGTTTTCTATGAAATTAGGTTAACAACTGCAGAAACAGTAAGATAACTTTCGACCTCGAACGAAAGATCGAGTTATAACTCGATGCAACAGTAGCAACACAAAGTTTTATCCTTTCCTCGAAGCGTTCCGAGTCTGATTACGATGAGTTTTGATACCTACCTAGTGGTCATTTCTTAGAAAAATTAATTATAATTTACACGATATGTCAATACTTATCGTGCATGTTCTATACTTCGTGTTTAGTCCGATACGTAACCTGCAAAGTATCGACATCCTATAAAAAACAAAATCAGATTTTTCACGTAACAAGGACTTTCCGGACAAAGTTTAATTCAATCATGCAACTCTGTTATGCAAGCGATGATTTTGAAGGCCAAGGAAAATTGTTGAGATAACTAAGAAAGGCTATGTCGAGTCCTTCGTCGACAAATATCACTGGCAGCAAACTCACAAATAGTTTGTCAAATTAGTTTCTATCGATCTATAATTCTTTATAATCGTTCGATTTGTCGTACAACGATATTAGATAACGTGTTTCAGAAAATACAGGGTCTGCAAGTTAATTCGAGTACGTAACAGAAATTCAAATAATAGTCGATAAATCCGTGAATCAGATTGCAGACCAGACTAAAATAAAATAAAATCGTAATAAATATGGAGTGAGAGTATCGTTTAAAATATTTATATTTGTAAGTTTCGCGTTATTTGTAAATAAATTTGTCATGCTTCCACGTATTCGGACATAGGTATATATGGTTCTAAAGAAAAGGGGCTAATTAGAAATGCTAGATAACTTGCATGACGTCAGTAAGGCTATTTAACAGGAAGCGATAGAATTCTTAAATAAAGATGATTTACGATAAGTAGTAATTTAAATAGATTTCATTACTCGATAGAAGCATTCTGTAATAAAAGAACATTACAATTTATCATTACTATTTATCATGGCAAGTCAACGGGTAAAAACGCTTACAGCAAGAAGGTTGTTACTTTATACGATTCTTTCATATCGTTTCATCTTTGCAAATGTTATTCTTAAATGGGTCGGCAAAACCGAACGCAGCTTTGAAATGGTGTAAATCAATGCGTCAATTGTTGAGCAGTGTCAAAGTTGCATAACACTTTGGTCTGTTCGCACAATGAATTTTCAATAAACTACTGTACTTGTATATATTCGTTATACATATTGTATATAATTTCAAGATATAACTGAAAAAGGACGAGGAGAATAATTAGAATGAAAAGTATTCAAAAACAACCACCGAACTTTAAGATTTAAGTCTTAAGATTCTCCGAAGTTGATCGTTCTTTTACACGATCGAAGAAAAATCTAATAAAAACGGAAAGAAACGGATTCGCGAGGAAAGAAACATAGAATGTAATTTTGAGAAAACATACGCGCAACTTTCACGCGGCGTTTAAACGATTCTTATCGCTTCAAAGGCACGACGTGGTTCTACTAGAAAAACTATTAAAATTGTTATCGATCACGTTGCTCGAAATACGTTGCACTACGCTGTGGAAAAAAAAAGTAAATGGAAAAAGACGAGAAGGATGTTCACTCACCTTTTGATTGTCGGTCCTCTTCCGTTTCCTCTTTAATCTCTCCATTATTCTGGATCGAACGTTCGAACCGGTTGATCGCAGACGATTATCGAGCTTTCGAGCCTAAATTATACCGCGTACGTTGAGACGATTAGATGAGAGAACCTCCACCTTCGAAGACAGGTGGTTTTAGACTGATCTTCCGTTCCTTATATCGGCAACCACTTAGCGATATCTTCTGAGACCGCGTTCAATGTATCGGTAACGCGTTTGCGCGCGTATAAACGCTCACCGATTTGCAAGCGTTCACTAATACACAAAAATTGAATACCGCATACTTGCATATATACAAGATATGTCCCTCTTTCCGCCCACGGACAACTGATATCGATAAATCCCGTGAGTGACCAAATCGGAGCGCGTGAGCGAGCGTGTTTACGCCGCTACCGATCGGATACTAGTAAAGTTCACGATCCTTCGGTAGGAACTTTATATTTCCCGAGAAGACGGTTCGCAGTCACCAAGCCGGCCTATAATCGCGAAATAAAAAATATTTTTTTAAATGTTCGCGACGAGTTTTACGCGGCCTCTGGTATCGAAGGAGAAGAAGAAGATCGCGTTCGTAGGTATCTTTTTAAGGGAAAGCTTGCGACGAGCTCGTGGAAAAAGAAAATTTCGAGCATCGAGGAAAGGGCTTGTTGTATAGTGATTATTAGCGATTAGTTTCGAAGAAAGTTCGTAGCTTCGGGGAAGATTTGGAACGTATCGATCTGGCGAGTGTTGTCACGACGCTGTTCGAAACGAAGCGAGAGGAACTTGAGAACGTTATTTGAAAACGAATCTGTGCAACTATTCGTTTTTCAACTCGGGCATCGTTATACGACGCGCAAAATCACGGCACAATTTATTACATAAGCGACATTGTATACCCAACGCAACCTGAAATCTGCGAAATTATAGAGAAGTAATAATTCCATGAGTTTAGTTATGTTATCGAGCTGTGCAAAAAAATATCAGTATCAATAAAGACGGATGTTGTAATGTTCTCTGTATTTTTTCTTTTTTTTTTTAATTTTTTCTTCTTTTTTCGTAATTTTATTTTTTCCCGACTCTTAACAAGATGATCCGAAAACAAATCCAACAATATCAACGTTAATCCGAAATACCAGTTTTACAGCAAAAGTCGCGAACTAATAGTACATGATAAATTGCTTGGAGCATTTGTTATTACGAGCTACGATTATACATAGTACTTTAATTAATGTCTAAACAGTTAATTGTAATGATATGGTCTTACTGTAATAATAATTAAATTAAACTACCTAATTCATCATCCAATTTTTCAGACTTCTTTTTAACGTGATTATTAATAAAGTAATTAATAACTAACTTCTTTTTTGGACGTACTGTCCCCTTATTAGAAAAAAGAAATAACATCTCTTATACTCTTCGATACAAAAATACTACTGGGCAACGATAAATAAGTATAACTAATAAACTTGATGATTTTCGCACAATACAATTACATATAATATAAATAAATATAGGCACGCGATAACAAACATAGATCAAATTTAATAAACAATTTTCACATGCATGCTCTAAAAATGTAAAGCTAGCGGTTCGGAGCAATGTAACTTGGACGTATATTTATTTGTTTAATATTCTTTCTAATTTCTCTGGAAAATATTTCTATCATCGACTACATGATTAACGTGTAACGACATAACTTCGTCAGAAATATTGTTGCCGCAAAACACATAATTGCTTATTCCGACGCTACCGATGAAACTCGAATAATTATTTATAATTACTTCATTGATTAATAGAATAATATATCACAAAAAAACATGAAGATCTTACGGCCATTTCTGCCAATCGATGCGAACCTTCGGCTAGAGTCTATTAATGGTATTTTAATACTTGTTCGATACTTCGTGTACTGCGCTTTTACGAATTACAAACTTAAAACAGTAAATGTTCGCGCAGATAACGCCTAATACGACCAAGCTACTAGTACTATTTATAGATTTTTGTTGGAAAAATTGAACGAAAATTCATAACTTAAAACAAGAGGTAATCGTATTGGCGAAGTTACAAACCATTGCTCGATGCTTGAATTATAAGCGAACTTCGTAGCATCGTGATACTATAATTTTCAGTTCCGAGCCTCGAGAAACCGAAGGTCCACCTTCGTTCGTCTTCGTTCAAATATAATTACGGGCGAATTTTCAACAATAACTTGCAGATCATTTTGCACAGTTCCCATATGGTAGAATTATTGATAGGATAAAAATTAAAAATCGTCATTGTGTACTTCCCCGATTGATCGATCTATATGAGCGGACAGATACATATATACATAAGTAGATTTATATTTCAAACGTACATATTTATATATCTGATCGGATAGTACTGTGTTCAATGCGTGAAATTTCCATAAAAATAATCAAAACTTCCCTGCTTAAATATTGTATAGTACTGAACAATAATCAACCACCTTAGATTAATTCGATCAATTGAACTTGGATTATTAGAAATCTTTGCGAACAGAACATTTGTTTCATTTAAACAAAAAGGTTCTCATTATTCTTACGGCACTTCAAGGATTATACTCTTAATGCTACTAACGTTATTTCCCTCTTCGATATCCTTAGGATAAACCATTCGGCTTCTGCTGCCTCAAAAATCACACGCAATTCACTTCGAATAAAGTTTAAAAACATTAACGATAGTTATACATCTATTTCTATAATTATTATCTGCCGAGGCTTCTCTCGTTGTTGAACAAGCGAATCGTTCGGAACGGAAGTGCGGAAGATCGCAAAGCCGATCGATGGAAAGCAACTTGAACAAGGAGATAAGGAAAAAATAGAGAGACCATAACGACGAATGTGGTGTTCCTAGCGATAGATTTGTTCCGAACAATTCGCTGTTCCATCGGTTAACACGACGAACAGGCCAAGATGCTTTAAAGGTTCATCAGTGTATTTACCGATCTTAAAGATGCTAAAATTATTCATATATAATCGTTTCGTTCTTATTATCTGTATCTTCTTTAACAATGTCACTGAGTATTATCTTTCTTTGCTCATCTGCTATGGCGTTCTTACCCATGTCTTTCTTTAACTCTTAACGTTTCTCTTAAGTCTTATTTATATTTGTGGGATCTTGCTGCTTGTTTCTTCCATCGTCAAATCATCGTTACCTTAAGTTTTATCTTTAGACAAACGTTTACACACGTTGCGAATGTTGTCTTTGTATAATGGAGGATAATGAAGTGTATTTGTTTGCGAATTTAACGATGATTTTAACGTCTAAGCACAACTACGATTTTTAAGTTGGATCGCGTCTCGTTTACAATCTCTGGTATACGTATATTCACCATTTGTACACTACCGGCGCACCATTATACGAGATCGGATCGAAAACAATTTTTACTTTATACTTCTGCTTCTTTAATAGTAAAAATATAGCTTCGGGAAAAAGTAATCTGTGCTATCGTTTGAACCACTATTACGCTTACTTTACACACATGATAACATGAACAGGATGTTGGGAAAATCTCTACTACGTTATCAAGTACATACAACTGTATACGTAGATGAAAATAGGCTGGAAAAAATTTTAAAAGAAAAAGTGGGGAAAAATGCGTACAGAGTATAAAGGAAACTAATCCTTAAAAGATAATACTTGTTGGTTAAGTTCATATACTCGTAAGGATTCAACGAACGAAAGTTGGCGATACCTATTAGGCTAGTAGAAAGGAACGTCTCGTAATTCAATGATTCTCTCGATCGAGACCCAAAGATACGTTACACACGATGAACGATAGGCCAAAGAATAGGTTCATCTATTCGTCTGGTGTTTTAGTATGATACTATAGCAACAATATCTTACATAGAAAGTAATGCGATCGCTTAGTATTCTTTCCTTTCTAACTAAAGTAGCGCAATCTACGATAGAAGTGTTATTAGTTACAGATACAACGATACGTTTACTCCCATCTGATGCTGATGTTTGCTCTTTTGTTTAGAACAAAAGAAAAATGTTAATTTTCTAGTAGTACTTTTCGTATTCGCAATACTATTAAAAGATCGTACACTAACACGTAACACATGCACTGTGTTGATAGCATCGTGAAACTAATCAAACAGGAGTCTGGTGTGATTAGGGTGTCCCGTTAACTTTTGAATCGTCTTAGAAAAGTAATCCTAATCAAAAAGTTCTTGCTACAAAGATAAGTGAAATGTGTCCGATGAAACGATACCTTTGCCATTATGCACCATACACGTTTTTTAACGCCGCACGTTACCTCATTCTCCTGGGTCGTCCCACTTTGCTTCTTCGGCTATTCGGTCAAAACAATCTGACAGGAACGTGTACTGCAAATAAAACGTAATATGTTCGATCGTAAATATGCAAAATAGTTTGATTAAATCGTAACGATACAACAAGAAAAAAGAAATGGAAAAGACAGATCATGAATAATGTAACAACGTCCTCTCACAATATATCGCCTATACATAGCGAGTAAACAGATTATTAACTATTCTATTATCATACAACATCCAGGTAAAAATAGAAAATAAAGAACGACTCGTAAAACAGCATTGCTCTACCATCAAAAGAAATGATTGCAATCGATGTACAGTAACACGTTGCAGTAAGTTATTGAAATTCATCTTCTGAATAAGAAAAAAGGGAGAACTCACTACTTACATAAGGTGTGAAAAGCTTTAGCCAACGCGGTGGACGGTTGTCTTGGCGTGTGTATTGAAAGCAGAACGCCATTCCTTCTTCGTCTACCTCCCATCGAGTAATGGTGTTCCAGTGAAATTCAACGACTTGAGATTCCAAAGTGCCGTCCTCCTTCGCTGCGTGTAGCTTAAATGCCGGTGTTCCAACAGCGGGAACAACGTGTCCTTCCTTTCGTGAGTCGCACGCGCAATGAGGGAACACGATATCGCCGTAACCGCTCAATTCTTTCGCTAGTTTTAGGTACTACAAACAAGAAAATAAAAGGGGAATGTGAATACAAGACTTTTGAAACTGACGAGGGTACAGCACATATTACATAAAAATAAAAAGTCACCCAGTACCTCGTGTTTCCTCGACGCGTCTTGCAATGCTTTCAACTGATACAATCTCTCACCGGCCGTAATGTGTCCTCTATTAACTTCGTCCACAGTTTGCCAGAAGGTCCAGGTTAATGCTTGCTCGCTGAGTGGTCTATTTACATTGAAAAGCCACCTTCTTATTGCTAAACACGTCACACTGGCGGTCGAGTAATTTTGAACATACAAGGTATGAGGGTGTTCATGGGGTTGCAGCTTTCTTTCTGCGAAACGAACGATATTCTATTAAAACGAATGACATCTCTGGATATATTACAGTAGTTAACAATAGATCTTGCCACATATCCATATTTTCAAATGAAACGCTTTTTATCGGTCTCTACACTTCATTTTTAATATATTCATATATTCATTTAATGTATTCCTTTCATATATATACCTTGATGTAATTAATTAACATGTAAATTTTATAATAAATACAATCGTGTGTCAATACTTTTTGTAGCCACTGCATTAAATAATTCGATCTACTGAATTTACTTCCAAATTACGTACCGAAATTATATTCCACGATCTCGAAAAGATAAAAGTATTTCGCGGTTTCTGCGTCTAATCCCACTCTACTGCAAACTGCATCGTATACGTCACTGACGGAGGCAGCTTTAGCAACCGTTATGGTAACAACCTCTCGATCCGGCAATAGTACTTTTAAATCGACAGCTGGACCTTGATCCCCATCCTCTTCGAGTCTATCGGCCAAGAATTCTTGCATGATATCGCTTTCGGCAATTACACGCACGGCGCAAACCTTCTCCAAATACTGTTCTAACCCGCGCCTTCTCGCGTCCAGTTGAAGCTCGCTCAATCTACGCACAAGTATGATAATATTTACGTATAAAAATACATCAGACGCACGGGTCGAGCCGAAAAATTCGGAATTTTATGTGGATATCATACTGAAATGGCCATTTTCCTGGTAGCTTAGGGAAGTTGAAACCGATAAATTCCTTCTTCAGTGCCATATGCAGTGCAGCGAATTCTCGATAGCGTCGAGAGCACAAATGTCTGCCTGCCATGTGAACGTTGAAAACCACATAACGCTCATGCTTCCTCTCGCGGACGTGATAATCCGGCACGCTGATAGGTAGAGATCGCTTCTCGCTGTAGTCCACCGATGCATAACTAGGAGAAAGCGTAATCGACCAATATAAATGCGCGAAAAGCGAAAACAAGGAATCACTTAATACGCTTGAAAATCTATCGCAAGATCTTTAAACGCTCCAAAAGTCTCGAAATCTTTAAACTCATTGACATACAAATTTTTTCGCACCGAACGATCCCATCGCCTGGTAGATGACTGTGCATGTCAATAGATCGAAAACTCAAGAGTCCATCTTTAAGAGATCTTAGAAGATTTTAACCACCTAAGTCTCTTTAAAATTTGAAGATTTTATCTCTTAAAGAGACTATCACGATAGATGGTAAGGCAACTTGCGTACCTTAAATCTTCGAAAGGTTCTAACTTTTCCGCTTCCTGTGGCGTAACGGAGATAACAGTCAGCGTTAAGACATCACCCCCTGACTTGATCAAATCCACCACTTGCTTGTGGGTGGCTCCCTCGACGTTCACATTGTTTCTGTAACAAGACCAAGTCTTTATCTTCCAAAAAGTACATCTACAAATCATTTCACACATCTTTCTTTTACCCTGCCGTGATTGCTTTGAACCGCGAGTCAAGATTCGGTCCGCGACGTCCACGATTTTCCATCCACTCGCATTGAACTGCAGTGACATAACACGTCAACATTTTATAGTTTTATCACCACGATATCGAGAAAAAGTTGTCAACTGTTGCAAAATCAAAGCAGTGACTTGTTAGGCTCTGTTCAGATTACACTCGGAGCTACACAGCGTGGAAAGAAAGCAAATGTTGCAGTTTCTTTCCTTCTTTCTTTCTCTGCCCAGTCGCTATTCCGTGGCTAGTTTTGACTTTCACAACTAAAAGAAACACAGGAGGAAAGGAAGGAGGAAAACAGGTGGCCAGCCTTGGTCGAACTTCGAATTCCACACGTGAAAGGACGACTGTTATTGGTCGCGAGAGGAGGCACGACTCTGCGATCGATTTGCGATCTACACTCCAGCTAAGCATAAACAGTGCACTTTATACTTATCCCTATCGACCTCGTATCCCTCCCCCCTTCACCTTAACTTTATTTTATTATCTTTGATTTTGTAGCGAACTGGGTTGACCAGATAATGTCACGCGTCGTACACGAAAAAAAATTACTATGCTTCTGATTATTAATACTCTTGTCGTGTACGATGACTTTTCATCGAGGATTATTTTACAATTTATACAGCGATCGGCCTAAGTAATTGAATATTTTCAATGGAAGACTTTTGTACATATATTGCGTTGAGAATCGAGAGTATAATTGTTAAGCTCAAGTTTTATCAATTTATTGCGAGAGATAAACTTTCTTCGCAACTTTCCTGCCATGGGCTGTTAATAGACTCGCACGACAATGCGAGTATATTTAATGAGAGTTGCTATTTTTACAGCAAACCGTTTTTCAGGTGTTCTGCGCGTCTGTCCCGGATAAGTATCGGAGCAACGGAAAATCGCCTCGCTTCTCTTACGATTTAGCACAATGTAATTTGACCTGAACAGACTGTAATGAAATCAATGAAAGGTAAGGGCGACTATTATTGATCAAAGATAAAAATAGAACTATCGAAACTGATTTTAAAATGTTTTAGAAGTCTAATGACAATTTAATATTCTCGTCAAGATCGGTGCTTGAAAAAAAAAAAGAAGAAAAGAAGAGAGAAGAAGAGAAGACAAGGAAATGGATTTGCCGAGATATATGGGTCTCGATAAAACTATCGTTTGTTTCTTTATCGCGTGCTACTTTTCCTTACGACGCAGTCTGGTCGAAAGAGGATACCAATCATGTAAAAATGTACGTAATCATGTAATATATAATTGCCAAGAATTACGTAAACGTAACGTACTAAACGTAAACTGCGAAACTCTTTGCTTTTTCTTTCCAGTTTAATCTCGCGAACGACCGAATACTTCGAGCGTGCTGAAAACGCTCCAAGATAGAATTTAATGTACTCATCGTTGATTGATAACTGACAAGGTTTACAATTATCAACACGCGATACTATCTGCATTGCATCCACGGTTAATCGTACGTTGACCTTATCCGAAAGAAAAATAAATCCTACAGATTTGATCATCAATTCAATTCCACTCGTTTCCATCAAAGGCTTTCAGTTCTCCAGGCTTTAATCGACACAGTCGCGGACGTAATTGAAGGGAAAGCTAAGCAAGCAAATCGCGATGAATTCGCTGAATGAACGATAACACGGTAGTACTCGGTGTTTCTCCGAGTATCGCAGAATCGACCATTCGTCGAGCAAAAAAATTACATGCACGTAACGTGTTTCAATTTCTTTAAAAATATCGACAAAACTCCTTTATCGAGAGTTCTTGTTATTAATCGTCATTATGATCACGTTATTTTTCCACAATATTTTTCGCACTTAGCGCAAGATGTAACGTAGAAAAGAGGTCATATACATATATCTGAATGCCAAGCGTATTTACATTTATCGGTATGTCAACCAAACGATACATTTCAACAGGAGCAAGATAATCTGCTCTTACGATGAAAATGTGAACTAGTTATCTATTAGTAAGTTACCAAACACAATGTCATGAAAGAATAACAGTACGGACGAAGTATGCATAACGTACGGCTAGTATACATCATGAAACTTCGTATTTTATCGATTTAGAACGCTGAATTCGGAATTGTATTTGTGGCAATAGCTAGGCTGAGGATGTTTATGCATTTCTGAAAAATTTAAAGATGTACAAATCTTTAGACTGTATGTAAAAAAATATACAACATATTCAAAGCATAATATTTCATATAACGTTCATCATTTGAAGGAAATTATCATATAGATTTTACTTTTTCAGTTAGACATGTAACTAAATTTGCATAAACACTCGTAGTCTAGTAATCACTGAAGTTACAAAATATCTAGTGCCGCATCGCGTGAAATAAATCATTCATCAGTGATCATTATTTGCATTCTTGTACGTACAATTACGTCTGCGTAAAATTAACCCGTACATAATACATTAAACAGACATTAATAAATAACTTTACGCAGTTATTAAAAAGTTTCGAGAAAATTCAACGTTATGTTTATTTACGAATTTCTTATTCTTCAAATTTACAAAACCAAGCATGAGATCTTGGCCTTCTTTATTAAATTAAACTTAGATATTAGTAATACGATAACTACAAACATTAGCCTATACACTAATTGAATAAACCATGTAGCGTTTCTTCATACCAGTTGTTCATTCATATAATTACTCAGCTATTCCAATGAAACCGGTCCAGGTGCAACTAGTAAAACAGATTGTAGATGTAAACGGTATCAGATGAATCGATGGCAATAATAAGAGCGTACGTGATGCGATACAGGAACTGAAGAAATATTTTTCCCGCCGACTCTCTTGAACCGCATCTGAATATTAAAAAATAAATATTGCGTATATATAAACTATATAGACAAATAAAGTATATATAAACTTTCTACGTTGAACGATTAGGAAATTATTCTTTACAGATTAGATGATATCGTTATTTCTTACTCGTATCCACCTTAACAACTGATACGGAATTATTTTTAACATCCTACTCTTTTGTTTACATTTTCTGCTATTACTTCCATGTTTGGTTTAAAGCTTAGCGATTTTCTTCTTTTTTTTCTGAGGCACATAATCGCGTCGAAGAAACAGCCGTTTCGCTCTAATTTAATATCGTGTCCTTGACGGCTGAAAAGTTCATCCATGAGATCGCCACGCGTACGTGTAACCACTTGTTAGAAGCCGCACAAGGGACAAATCTTCTCCAAGCTTCGATACTTGATGAAGCTAGAGCGTATCGAAGACAAGAATCAAATTTCTAAGTTGACCTTGTCTGAATTTTACGTTAGTTATAGTATTTTGCCAAGTGAACGTATTAAATCTTTATGTTATCGAGTTGCTTTCTACAGAATTTACTTTCTACTCTAATTACCATCGTCAGCGTGTGTGTAAATGATAAAAAAAGAAGTTACTGTAAATAGTAGATATAGGTACTTACTTACGTGATTAACGTCTGATTTCTCGAGTTGGTTCAACCAAGTACAATGACCTATTGCGCGTACTCGAGATAACGAATTAACTAATAAACCTTGATACATTTTTCCCTGGGAACAATGTCTTCTGTTAATCTTCCTTGGACAAAAACAGAGTCACAGAGAAAACTGTTTACGTCTGGGAATCGCGTGCTTATACAAGTTTTGTTTTCATAACGATAGTTATATACAGTGACTCGTGTGAATATTTCAACATCTATTCAGGAATGTTTTACAAATGCATTATATATGTTACGCGAAACATTTTGAAATTTCATTAACGCTATAGTGAGACACGAATGTCATGATTACAGTGATACAGGTATGATCAAATTTGACAGAGATCTGGAAGTGTACAAAAAAGTTACAAGTTATTTTTCGCAAATATATATTTTACAGAGATCGTGAAATTATTTAGACAATTAATAATTATCCAGTATTTGATAGAACCGTCTTTAACACTTATTATGTATATCGTAAATCGTGTTTTCCTATTCGTTTTCAATGACGCCCCACGCGAATAAAATTAACAAACCAACAAGTTTACAGCACCATTAGACGATCATTACAGAATCGTTAGAATCCACGTATGTATTATCTGTCCTTTTTTTGCCTTGACATTACGCTATATACCGATAATAATTATGCAACGGGCGGTAAATTTATTTGTCAGTCAGTAAAATGTTTTTAAGTATATGTTGCAGCTGATAATACATCTAAGTCCGTCCGCAAGTTAAATGACATATGCTTCGAACGGACGTTAAATTAATTTTTTCCATTCTAATCGTATCGCAACAGCAGCTGTTACACATGAAACTTTTTTAAAACGCCTGTGCCAAATAAGAATATTACGAATTATACGTCAGAGAAAGAATTTAAAAAGCCGTGCTTAATTCTAAGTAGCTTCCCTATTGATACATCGATCATATAAAAATCAGAGATTGCACTTCCATTTCATAAATGAGGTTAGGTTGGGTTTAGGTTGGGATTAGAAATAACACTGAAAGCTAAAAAATTAGTGTAAGAATTCCCGAAGAAATGGGAAAGAAAATTAACTTCAACCCAGTTAATGTATCACGATGTTTAAATTGATAAATTATCGCACGCTTCGTTGAAATTCCAATTGCGAAGGCGATTACCGATATTGCGAAATCAACAGCGAAAGATCGGGCCGATAATAATACTGTTGCGTTTTCTATTGCAGAAAAAGATAAGAAAAACTCCAAGTCGGAAGTACCAGGAAATGGAGGGGAGGTGGACAAGAAAAGGCTGTCGACATGATACGTTCTCATATTTTGTTCGCGCGAATTTAAAATGATCGGCCAAAAACAGAGAAATATTAGTCAAATATTAATCGCTATCTAGATTACAGCAAATACGCGCTAACATTTACTTTATTATTACAAAATATAAAAATAACAAAGTTGAAATGCAAAAATTGTCTTTAGCTCATTGCAGCAAACGAAAAGTATACTTCGTAATGGCTTAAGAAGATTTCAACGTAACATTTTTAAACGAGAGATCATGCACACAAATAAGATCTTTTTCATGAGATATTTTTCAATGTTAGAAAAGCACAAATGGATCGAAAATGGTCGAAACAATGCAGCTGGATTAATGTCATGAAGTACATAAGAAGCTTCATTTAATTTAAATTCGTCTGGCTGATTAAGCAGCAGAGACTACTGTATCAAAACATATTTCCGTTATAAACAAGAGCGAAAGCGACGAAATAAATGTCATTCCGAATTTTATTACATGTTGATTATTGTTGTTTACTCAACGCAAATTTATGTGTTTAATTACCTTGTACAGGTATAATTAGCATAATGACCGGTTTAAAATAAGGCCAAAGAATAGTTTCAGTCAAGAGTCAAGTCGGCAAACTTTTTCAACGATTCGAATCGACTTTTCGAAACGTCAAAATGCGCGATCGAAACTTGAGTAGTTTTGAATAACTTTGATCGCGACAATTACATAGTATCGCGTTGATAAAGCAGCTTTTTCATTTGGAAAGTCGTCATTCCTCGGTATAAATCGGAGATCTACACATGAGACTGGCATAAATCAAGAGAATAAATGTTTTTGATTTGCAAACTCGACACTGTGTCATATTTCCTTCAACGTGGAAACGTATTACTGTTTTGTAGCAACTACATTCTTTCTTATAAAAATACAAACAAAAGAACCTACTTACGAAGTACAAGGCGTGTATGTTTGTCCGTACCGTTATTTCAGTTACATCGATACGACGATTACGTTTCTAATCGAATAATATATTTTGACGCTTGAAAATTAAAATGGAGAACTCTCGATTGATCCGTATAGATTTTCCTTTCCAAAAGCGTCTGCTTTACAAATCTTCTAAATATCTTCTAAAATATATGTCTATGTAGATAATACTGATCGTTAACAAAGGGATATACAGCGAAAAGATCGAAAATCGAGTGAAACAAAATATTAGCTCGCAGAATTAAATGTTCACTTCCTGATAGAATGGTAGGATCAAGTGAAATGTAAACCTAGCTCAGAAACCATCTTCCGTACTGGGAGAGATTACGTCTAACCAGTGAAATTGATTAAAACGAGCGGTATCGATAAAGCTTAAAAGCAAACAGCAATTCGGCTGTCCAATCTATGCGGTTAACAATATTCGAATAGCCCGTTACAATTCGCACACAGTGGATACAACGAGTGGTTGTGTGCGATCTTTATCCTGTAAATATCCAATAAGAAATACTCTTACTTGTCAGACGAGGTAAAAGTCGGTACTCGTTTGACAGGTAAACGTACAATGATCAGATCGTAAGCTAAAGAGCGCAGAGAAACAAAATGATCGGAGAACTTCGAAAAGAAAACAAACGAAGCGAGAGGGTGGATTACTCACACTTCTAATATGCGATCGCCTTTTCGTACACCGGCTTTCTCAGCAGCACCTCGAGGTAATACAGCGCTGACATGCTGAAGCGGCGCGTACAATTCTCCGTTGATGCTTCTGAGCTGTCCACCCTCGCTGACCTGACCGCGTACATTGAACCCAAAACCAGTCTCAGTTTTGTAAATGATGACGCATCTTGGCCCCTGTCCGATCGGATTTGTCTGGTTTACCGGGTGTTGAGGCACGCGCCCGTTGGTGATCATCGTCACGCTCGCGTTTCTCGTTACGTCCTCGTTCGCGGCTGGCAACCGCTGCACCTCCGACTCGCAGTCCGCCATCTTACTTTCTGACCGCCCATTGATCTTTCTCTCATACGGACATCCGCCGCAAGACTGCGCCTGTGTAGCCTGTCTCACGTTTCTCTTTCTGTTTCCCCCTCTCTAGACGTCTTTCTTTCTTCCATGCTAATGAGTTTAGTGGCCGCCGCCAGAGGTCAGTCTTTTGAATCAGCTGTTACCGCCAACGTTAACATTCTCTTTCCGCTTGTGAAATGATCTTCTTACTTTCCTTTTTATCGTTTCGTATTGTCATAAATACATAGTAAGTGTGTTACGCTGTTTGTGTGTAAATCGAATCGTTGGATTAAGATGGATGTCATATTGAAGAATCTTTACCTGTCTTTTGCTAACGCTGTTGAGATGATAATATTGGAAAACATAGAACCAGTGGACTCATGATTTGAAATGGAGTACTAAGGTATGCGGTAATGATGTAATTTGTGTGTTGTATATTGGTTGTCATAAATATTTTTTAATCGCAAATATGATATTTTAAAGTTATGATGAAAATTTAACCATTATTTTTAAAAATTACGAGATGCTGCGCTGGTGCATCGGCGACGCTGCGCATGCGTAACACTTTTAACCCCATTGCAAAATAACTGCCATCTGATGTGATTTGAAATTTCAAATGGCGGATGTAAATTTGAATCTTGGGATTTTAGAAACCATAGAAACATAGAATACCATTTATGTTTGCAATATATTAAATAATTATTAGATACATTCATGTGCGATAGTTGTTTTAAAGTCATTCATATGTACAATATTTCGTTCCCATTCTTAATTTAAATCTCTGTTGTTCGTAATATCTCAGTACGTTTTACCTTTATGCTTGAAACAAGAATTTCAATTTAATTACAGAATAATCAGTTTTTCGATATCGATTCGTCTTTCCCCTTCATTTCTAACTTTTTTATTGTACAAAATCCGAGCAAATATCAATTTTTTGAATTATATTTCTAGAAAATGTATATCGTCAATGGAACTTCAGAGGTACGATTTAGAGAATCGTAGGACTCAAATAAATTACCAACGACGGTTGAAACAACGTTTTTACAGGAATGAGAATAATCGAACAAAGAGCAGAGAGAATACTGATCGCGCGAAAAGGGATGATGCTGAGAATATAAAATTATATAGGATCGTAATACTGTTGAATTGGTTAGTTTAATCTATCTGTACCCTTACTTTTTCGATAATGCGCAAGACAAAATTATTCTAAGGGGTTTAGAGCATACGTTACTCGCCCGAGTACCTTACAAAAAAAACTTTAGTACCTGTTCCGGTGGTTTCTTTCTGTTTTTGCGCATTTATCTCCGGTTTACCGATACACGTCTGAGGATATTATGAAATAGACACACACAAATTACTACAAAATCACACGTTACATCCACACTTAATTAGAATGAAAGAGAGCGAGAGAGAAACGACGAAAACATTGGGTCGGAATTTTCTTTTGTATTCGAAGAAAATGAGAACTCGATAAAACCTCCGTATTCACAGACTGCACTTGTTCGCAAATAAAAAACGAATAAGAAAGAGAGAAACTTTGTGTTGAACGAAAGAAAAATGTACTTTTTGGCATTGTGTATTACCGTAATATGATGTTTTACACGTATACTTTGAATATTTTATTTTATTTTTTCTTCTTTTTCTTTTTTTGCTTTTTAATCTCAAAGGAACAAAAACGTGCTATGAAAAATTTCGTGCTTTTCCTTAACTTAACGGATCGTTACGACTGGCTCTTATTATGCAACTCTCTTTTCCTCCTTTCTTTACATTTCCAACTAACAGGTTCTTAGAAAGTGAAACCCTGAGAACATGGAGGTTTAAGTGAACCTTAAGACTTCGTGATAGTATGTGCGTATTATGTACATCGTATGAATACTTTAAGATAATCTTTTTAATAAATATAATAGATAATATAAAAGGGCACTGTGAACTAATTACAAACGTTAAAGAAATATAATATAATATAATATAATAATAGCAGTAGTAGTGGTAATAATAGTAATAATAATAATAGTAATAGTAATAGTAATAATAATTATTATAATAATTAGTAATAATAAATATGATTGTACCAATAACATGCCCTTTTTAAGGTAACCCAAGAATAGGAGGAACGTGTATACATTAAAATTGTTCGAAACTTATTTAAGTCTGACTAAGCATTTAGTACAACAGCATTTTTTTTCGTTTATATAAAATTCGAAGATATTCCTAACAAATGGTTCACTATCGATAGATCTGAGACGACGTATCGGTCGAAGTGACCCTGCTAAATTTTGCGCATAATATACAGACTGTACAGAAAATACACGCATTGGGTTCTGGGCAAAGAATTTTCTCGGCAAAAAAAGATTCTCGTTCCAATAACTTCATTGGCATCGTCTAGTGCGTAATGGCAAATCAAATCGAATAAATTACAAGATAAGTTGAACGGTAAATCTAGATTCTAGATCATGAAATTTAAATAAAACACAAAACTTGTAGTTAAACGTTACGCTAACATGGCAGCGTTCTTATAAACAAAAACAATTATAAAATCGTATATCGAGAGCGATCTAAACGGCTATCACATATTATATTCCGCAATATAACAACAAATTCACGATGTCTCCGTTAAAATTCGTATCATACATTAAATTTAAGACGCAAGAAAAATTCATTGTAATATCAATTGCCTTTGTAACAACAATTTAGTATTACGATTTTCTTGCAACTATTATAATATACATTCAACAAATAGACGGTTAGACAGAGTGTTAGCTATAAATTGGACATCGATCGACATCGACATTCAGGATTTTTAAATCGTTTTAATAAGAAATTCTCAGATAAAACATCTATGCAAACACGGTCCCCAAACAGAATTTCTACTATTATTCTTGTTTTGATATAAGCGCGCTTCATTTCACAACGCACCTTTAAAAAATCTCCTAATGTTGCCTTTAACGAGTAAATGCTAAAAATTCGTATTAAAAAGCGTTTGCATCTACAACAGCGCTTTTGGACACGCCCTCAAATTATATCAACATTCACATACTTTCTTCGTGTAAATACATTTCGTTTTCCGGTCGATAAGATTACGTTGTTGAAAAAGCTATCGCGAAATGAAAGTTAATGCAACGGTGTTGATCTATTGATTCTCCGATTGGTGAAATCAAAAATGTATATCTTATGACACTTCGATAGTATCAACCTAAATACTTAACGGCTCGAAACAAGTGGTCGATTCTCTAAAAATTTCAATTGTAAATCACACTGTTCTCTTTCTCTTATTCACGTATTATACACGAAGGCTTTCGTGGAAGAGCGCGTTTTGAATTTGCTTGATATCTTTGCACTATGATCTTTAAAAAATCCTACCGTTGCTAAAACGAAGCACGTTTGATTCTCGAGGTAAACTAGTTGTTCATTCGCCCTTTTAAAGGTTCAACTTCGTACGACTTTCCTAAATTTTTTCAACGTTTCATCGAATTGGAAGTATTTTTAATCTATGCAATGATCCCTGTTTAACAATCCCTGTAAGAGAATCTTTTTATAAAGTGTCAGCCAACTATATCCAGACGCGATTCAATTGTAATTGTTCTGAGACGGTGTAGGAGATAATCTTTGGTTACCCAAAAATGCCTATTAAATACGATCGTCGATTACTTAGTTCCTGTATGACGGAAGCCGTTGTAACACGTTATAATATATTTGTAGGTCTTTAAATCTTACATATCAGTGACCGATCGGCCGCTTAAATTATATCGTCCATAGTTTTGTGATTTTTCGCAACATTCATATCTTTTTTTTTTTTTTAAGTTTCATTATACTTAGGTCTTCATCCTTAATAAATCAGTTTTACAACTTTAACCCTCTCATATAAAGATTCTATAACAATATATCCTTAGAACTTTGTACTTGATAATTTAATTTTTAGACAGGCGTTCAAAGTATGAAAGACACGTCGTAGAAACAACAAAAATCAGCTAGCATTTAGTACGTGTTTAACAAAAATAGACTCAAGTCCTTCCAAATCGTAAATGACGATAAAAATGCGAAACTAATTATCGTAACGGAGAGTGCAATTAATCGTGATTAGAATATAAAGTACATATCACGCGATAATGCAAGTAGCGATAAAGTAAGCATACTATTATAAAAGAAACTACTATTAATTATTATTTATCTATTAAACGTATTAATTCATATAGTAGTACACTAATATAATAAATAAAGTATGTACGAATGAAACTGCATTTTATCGGTTAGAGCGCCAAGTCTTGTGACTTTAACTCTGGTACGCGTAACACAAAATACGAGAAAAATTCTTTAAACCTATGAAATAGCATAATTCACATACTTGTATACATTATATATTAATTTAATTGACGTAGTAATTGTTCTCAAATGGAATGTTTATAAAGTAAGACGTTTCATACTTTACACGTTTTAAATAACTCGTAGTCATCTTTTAAAATGTACAATAAAATTTACATATGAGAGGGTTAAACTTGGACCGGCATCCGATTGTGCCACGTTTCACGCTATTATTCGGACAGCCGTTTCTAATTGGCACTGTTGCGCCACTTAGAACGTCATTTATTCTTAATATCGAATCGCTTGTTCACAGAGCAAAATACCAAGGAACAAAAACGGAAGGTTTCTGTTCGCACATATTGGCCTTGAAAAAACTAGTCTTTCTTTAGATATTTTCTAAACATATAGCCTAACATAAGAGTAGAAATCTGAAATATTACATCGATGGAGATGATAGCAAAAAATAACTTTTAGTTATTTAAGCTAGAAATAGGCTATGTAAGGAGATTGTTACGCATACTCGGGAAGAACATCAATCTGGTACATGATAATAAAGGTTACACCCTAATCAGAATCTTCTTCTATGGTTGGAGGTAACATAGCAAGATGTTGTGAACTAAGTATCCCTCTGGAAAGCGCATACTCTGCCAGAGCACGATGACAGAAAACGTATTGGTCTGGCATTTGAATACTGTAGGCCCTCTGTGCTCGGATTTTTTCCACAGTTCCACGAATGTCTACAGTTCCAGTATCTTCTAGTCGCGATATGCAAATATCTAATGTGCAAAATGTTCCTAGAAAAATAACATATCCCGCGATAAGTGTCTTCGTTCTACTCTCTAAATGTTTTCTTTGAAACTCGCGTGAATATCGGCATTTATACCTGTCCTTCCTATTCCTGCACTGCAATGAACAACTATAGGAGGTCCTCGCGGATGTCCAGCCCACGTATCTCCTCTACTAGCAAGTAATTTATTTTGTTGTTGTCTTACTAAGGCTAGAAACTGTAACAGAGCTCTGGCCGATTGTGGGACACCGTAATCCGGCCACGCGGTGTACAGCATATGGCAAACTTCCCTTGCCTCGTCAGTCTAAAATAAAAGCGTAATGTATTTATCGATTAGAAACTTCTAAACATGGATGGTGTCAGTTCCCGTCCTTGAAAGTTAAGCCAACACCGAGGCATACCTTGTTGTTTGTAAGAAGAAGCATCGATATCGTGTAATCGGGATTCGTATCAACCTCAAGAGTGGTTACTGTAAAACCTCCCGCTTGTACTTCGTCTCCCGGTTCCGGACCCCAATATTGTGCACACTTCGTGCGACCTCTTTCCACCACTCTAAAATCCATCAAAAATTATAGATACTCTTCCGGTTGAATATCAAAGCAATCAGAGAAATGTGCCTTTATCGATATACCTTGTGGTCATAACGACAACGAGCGTTTGCTGTTCCCAAATCATTCTCCAGAAATCACCGCAAGTTTTCGGCAGCGGACCCTGTGTGCTAATAAACGCGTTCTTCTGTTTGTAACCGTCAACAAAATTGGCATTTATGTAATCCGATGTGGCGTCCCCGTCTATCTGTGACAGGCACACTCTACTGTGATCGTAGCAAAGCACGTCTGTGTACCGGTTCTTCGATTGATTCGATCTTAATCTGAAAAGTGTATTGAAAATTGTTTGTCAATCGACGATAATCCTACGAAACATATTTCTCAAAGAATACAGCCTTCGCGTACTTTGCATTATTGAAGGAACCTTCGGGCGGTCTTTGCCTAATTTCCGTGTATTCAGCTATGAGACCTGCGCGTCCTCTCGAATGAATCTCTTCGATGAGTTGTTCCATGGTAACGGCCTGAATGCCGAGATCCCCGTGTAAGCTATCGTCGTCGCTAAAACCTGAACTAGCTGAGGACGGAGGCTGTACTGGAGATGGTGCCTCATCGGTTCCCATCCAGATATCACCATTCGTAATTTCGATATCTCCAATATTGGAGATACCATTTTTAACTTTGTTTTTATCGATTATAGGACTAGTTGAGCTACTGACCGTAGTTCCATTGGGATTTTGAACCGTGTGGTTTTTCGATGTGGGCGAAAGAGGAGTACCCACTCTGGGGGTAACCTACACATATAAGAAATCCATGAATCATTGTTGAAGAATTCTTTTGGCATCTACTAGAACAAATGGACGCAATTAGAATACTGACCTCACAAAGCTCACCCCCTCCCCTGTTTGTCATGGATTTAAGACAGTGGAGAAGCCATGCCTCATGCTGTATCTCCAATGTGCCGCCCAAGCGATGCGGTAATGATTCCCGCGGGATATGTAACGTTAATTGAGGAATGGATACGGTGAATACTCTGTCCCTCAACTTTTCACGCACGAATAATCGAAGGATCTTGAAGGGTGCTTTGAACCACAGCGGTGCAGTCACTATTAAGACTTTTTTTAATTTTGCTGGATAACCACCCTGAAACAATACGACATCGTTATAGTACGTATACTCGACCGAAATTATTATAGTTCAATATTTACATTTTCCATCTTACATGCGACACCGTAAAGTATAAGACCATATGCTTATAAACGAATTATTTACGCAAGTAGTCAACTGCAGAAACAAAGGAATAAAAAAAGAATAATCGAATAATCGATCAGTTTATAACATACAGTTTATTTTTATATAACGATATTATTATAAAAAAAAAACATTGTGTGCGTCTCACGCGCGCGCGCTTCTCTATGTGTGTGTGTGTTTTAAAGATAAAGGATATTAAAAAACGATCGGTTAACAGGAGTGCATGATTTATTTTCGAAATGGAGCGACTTTCAAATTTGACCTTTGCAAGACGATGCAATAATAGAATGGTATATAAACCGAGAACTACGTTTTAGTGCCAACTGCAAGCAATCTTCGAATATATGTTTTACACGCGAAGGGGTTTCGTTCTAGAGGAAAACTACGGAATTACGTGGCACGAGTTTCGATCCAATTTAACGGTAAACCTGTCTTATAGGCTAGTTACGCGTTGCATCAAACGATGCAAAATTCAATTGAACTGGGACAAACGATTCATAGGCACGGGGTCGACGAACATTCAAGATTTCAGATCAATAGGGACATGTAATGCGTGAAAAATTCTTTCTCACTTCTGGAGTTGTGCAAAATGCAGGATACACGGTAACTTAACCCTCGGTACCCTCTGTGGTGTATATAGAGGGCGGAAGTACCGTAACGGCAACGACGTCAGCAGCAGCAGCACCACTACATCTTTACGATCTTAAGCGCATAAACTCTATTACATCGAAACCCCGCGAAAACACGACGAAAAAGTGTCGACGACTTGAAGCTGCTTCGAATCGATTCAGAACGATTACCGATCGCTATACAAACAGATTTCCTACATCGAAGATCGTGACAGATGAAAATCGCGATCGAGGAAATTACATACGAGGGTATTTTGGTGTGATACGAACACTCGAGCACAATCAATCAATAGATTAGAATTTTCGTTTACCGTATGTCGCGGAAAGGTGCACCGTAAGCGAATATTTTATCGGGCATCGATGACACGAGCTCGTTAGGCGATCTACCTATCAAACGACGGATCGTAGAACGTGGATTATCTAGTGTACGAACGAAGCGCCGATGTAACGATAAATCGAGTGCTCTCGATCGGCTTGAAATTCGATTAATCACCAGGTTATATCCAGTGGTCGTTGAATCGATGGAATCAAAATCACTGCCGACACTCGGTCAGTCAATCGATAGCGTGAAATTAGAATAACCGTTTTCTACGGTTGACGAGCATAACTCGCGCTGCTACAGTTCCCGATTGTTACAACGTCATTCTTGTGCCGCGAAGTGGTTGGTTCGGGTATTCGGATGGAACAACGCGACGATTCGACAACTCGAAGAAATTACAGCGATCCAAACGGTGGAATCAGGTTGTAACTTCTTCCGATCTGTGCACGATAATGCCGCAAAGGGGTCACGATGATTACTGACCACGAGCGTCGCGACGTTATCCCGCGTATGCGCGCATGCGCGCCAACGACCCCTTCTTTTTACCACCGCTCTAGCATCCCTTACACGAATTTCTTTCTCCCCCCCTCCCTGGCAAAGGTGCGATCCTACGTGCGGTGACGTATTATGTCAGTGTCTCTCAACTCGAGGACCTATTCTTGCTTCACGTCCGGTACTTTGGCAATCAGAATTCGTTGAAATATGTGAATCGTGTTGCGTACAACCCGGGGGTTATCAACCTCTAAAACTCGCCACCGCTAAAACTAGAACGTTCCGCATTATTTTTAACCGCAGATCTGACTACGTAAACAAAATATCACCTTCACCGTGTAGCACCTTTTCCTAGTTTTTAATGCGAACGCCCTTGAGGAACGTGATTTCGAAACGGGCCACGTTATTTTTACCGTGATACGAAGTTTAATTTATCAGTTCATAACCGATGAAAAGACGAAACTTTATCGGGAAAAGTAGCAGTCGGTCCGCGACCGATTATACGCTATAGACGGGCATAATAGAGCGGAAAATGAAAGAGTATCGGAAGGTTATTAGTCGAATAGAAAGCGATCACGTACCTTTATACATTTTCCTTTTATATACTTCCCCTAGACACGCGTTTCAGAATAGAGTTCTACTTTATCCGCGGTTCCTAGTAAATAATCCGACTAAACTGATGATTATTTTTACCTCGGTGCCCGGTGACGTAAAAATGTTTGTTAGAAATAGTTTCACGAATATCCTATAACTGCGTCATTTCGACCAAAACCTTTGAAACTCCCTTGCTTCGCTCACAATGCGCGGCTCACTGGGCAATTGCAAGTGGGTTTCCGTGAAGCGTTAACGACCCCTTAAACTTCCCTGTTCTTTCAGATACACCCTTCTATGTACCCCACCAGCAGACGCTTCGGAATTACTTTATGTATTGCTCCGTATTATATAATCGGGATTCTGAGCGACCCGCTCCTTCCCTTTTTGCCACCAACTAGGAGGTACAACGGTCCAATACACGCATCTCAAATATTTTCTAGCGTGCAACGTTACACATTCGCATATTAGGCTAATCTTTTTCACAGACTGGCGACACACGCGTGCATTACACGGTCTGATTTCGTCCGTGGTACGAATAAAAGCCAAAGATGTTGATTAAATTTCCTGTGTAAAGATAATGGCCTACATTCGGAACGATCCGTTGCTACCAACAAAGCCTCTTTGTTTCTCGGTGCTCTGTAAACTCCGGACGTAGATTCGTGAATGAACCAAGGTGAATATCGAGAATGGTAAATTTGTCAAGTCGCGGGAGTATATATTAAGTTTCTGTCAAAGAGTAATAAATTTATTTATTCAGGATTTAACAGTGTTTATAATAACTGACTTAAATTTAACGAGGTGTTTCATCATTCTGGCGCTACCTTTTTGTATCTCGATAGAGTTAAATAATAAATATATGTACAAGGGATACGTAGATCCCTTGAGATCGCGCGTGCACGGGTGTGAAACTTACCTTTAAGAGGGTGAGAATCTTTTGGGAGAGGTCATAGTCGAAATTCTGGTATTTGCTATCCGACATGTCATAAATAAAAACCAGACCGTGCTTTTGAGTTTCTACACTTTCTAGCGCTGCATCTAACTGGTACACCACACCCTGTAACGAGACAGTGAAAGTTCCATTATTAATAATTTACAACGTCTCTTATGGTGTGATCTTCTATAGCGTTTTTAAGTACACACTCACTTGTAACGTTGTTTGGTGCGTGGTATTTTGTGGAAGGTGTAAATGTGCTGTAAAAATAGCTATGGCTGCCCCTGTAGCGTCCCTCGAAGGCTACAACATTTTCACAAATGCATCGTATAAACGTCATGTGATCGAAAACGCCAGATCACATTCAGATTCTTTTTAACGAAAATTAGAAACTTACTAAAACTGTAAATTTTCCTGTGCGTAATTCACTGAGCAAAGGTTCCTGAGTAGGGTACAAGAGTGCAAGACCCTCTCGCCTTCTGGTGGCTTCGTGCTGTTCGTACAACGCTAATGCTCTCGCAACTTCAAATTTCCTCGCTGTTAAAAATTTCACAGCCGTGCTCCACGATACTGGACCGGCTCTTCTTCCAGCCCGGCATTTATTAACTGCTTCTATAAATTCTTTCGTGGCCTGCAAACACAAAGAGATCGATCAGACATTTTTCAGGAAAGCAGATCTTGTTAAATTTGAAATTTATTTCACATTAAATTTAACATTAACATAAAACACGTTCATCCTCGAATCATCAACTGCTTTCTCCGCTTAAATGGTTCTTTATATATCCCGAACAAAAAACGCTAATTCGCAGAATGCGCGGAATTCTAACAAGAGGAAGATGATCATTAATCAAAAAGAAGATTATACGAGACACGTTTAGAACAATGGGATAGTCTCGCAACATTTCTACACTGTCGAAACGCGTAACAGTCATTCGTCAATGATTTGTGTACATGCCCTGGGTACCGATATAACTTCCGGTGCCCGACTACCTACCCACCGGCAACTTCCGCCATAGTACGCTCGCCGGGGACCGGTGCGGTAAATGGATAGATTCATTCCAGGGTCAAGAAATTTAATATCGTAAATCGATACTTTAATAAAGCTTTGCTAACCGACAGTTCTCACTTTGTTTTAATTCCAACGTCACGTTTTGCTTATGAAAGACGTACACGTTCTATTTAATGCCACGGAATGCATTTAATGCCAATGAATTTTTAGAGCGGAAGATTCGTCGTTTTCCGCGACTCAGACCTTATAAAGCCACAAAATCTTTTTGTTTATCAACCGCATATACTATTCGATGATTTATTTGTCACGGAATATGATAATTTTTCTATCGAAATTGTACATAAATCTTGACATATTCACGAGAAATAAGATAATACGATGTTCCGAGAATTCTCAGTCGACAAAAAGATCGGACATTATTGTCACGATGACAATGTCTAGTTATACAAACATTGACGATTAAAGCACGATGTATACACGCGAGTCTATCTATCGCGCTTGTTTAACATATTCAACGTTGAGTAACGTAATCGCAGTTGCAATTCGTCAAAAGACATTCTTGAAGCTCCATCGAGCAAGAAGAATTTAGTTCTTTTGTCATCTCCGTTGAAAATCATCGGGAAGATTCAAAGGATCAGCGCCAGAGAAACGAGCAATGTTTATATTACGCGGTTGTAAACACGTACGTGGTGTAGGGATCGAAGTAAAAAAAAGATCGCGATCGATCGTTTCGAGATGTCGGCGAGATCGGTTGAAACAATTTTTGGACACGATATATTCTATACGAGACGATAGATAATCGCTTACCTGTTCTTGCTCGACAGTTAACGTGGCTGCCATTTTGACTTAACGCACTGACATAACCGAAGAATCGCACTAGCACGTACTTATTTTCGACTCTATCCTAACGATCCTCTGTCTGTGACTACACATTTTGTTTCCACACCAAAACGCACAACACTATCCTTATGACCGAGTGGTCGAATCGATGACAAAAACAAGTGGATCGGTCCGGCACTCGTTCATTGTCCGACGCTTGACACAGCTATAGCAGAACCGCTCCGACCCGTTCAGACGCTCGATCGTCTTTCTCTCCGTAGGTTGAGCGCCATCTTGGAAGCGTGAATGTGTAGGCGACACTATACCATACTATACATTAACTACAGATTTGTACCATAGTTTATCGGTCGCCTGTCCTTCTCACGCCGGATATGCTATCATTGGCCGAGTATAGTTAACGTCGAAAGCCTCTCTGACTCCCCAAGTCTTATACGATTTCGTGCAAATTCAACGCCGGAAACAAGCCAGGTGTGTTTTGGAACGGAAGCAGAATCGTTGTTAGTATATTATAATCCGGACACGTATCGGTACGTGTTTCAATGCGCGCGCTCGAATACCAGTCACGTATATATTAATATGCTTTCAAAGGATCTCGCAGAGTTTTCGCAAAAAAAGCTCCAAAATTCTTGCGCTTTATAAATTGTATCAACGAACTTGTTGACGCGCATCTGGCAGATACACGAAATCAATTTTTTGTCGGTAACGTGGGGCAACGCAGTCAACGAACGAGCGGTTCATCCTCGTACTTCAAACCCGTTTTGAACCCAATTTGAACGTTTCAATCCCGAGCGATATATGGATCGAAATTAATTTGAATACGTCAGATGCCGTTGACGTGATTGATATTTTAATATCCTGAATACCACGGCGTTAATATGTACTACGATGCGTGAGAGAAATCACCGTCGAAACGTTGCCAATAAGCAACAAGTTAGCGTGCAAGCTATACGCAACAAGTCTCATAATAGAATTAAATTTTTGTACGTTTGTTCGAACTTGGGAAAACAAAGTTAGACGTATTTCTTCGTATGAATTCGATTCGTGTCTAGGAGCGTGGTTAAATGTAATGAATAAAGATACGCAGACTGTATTTTTTTTGTAATATAAACATTTTTCTTATTCAAACGTATGTTCTTACATTTACACAGTACAAAAAATTATACTCAGACCTGCCGGCCCGCGGTTCATAATTGCTATGACTGGGGGCCACCGGTGATGGGGTAGCGTAGGACTTTGGGGGTGGATATTTTGTAGGAGTTTTAAGGGCTGTACAATTGTCTCATCCATTCCACTCCGCCCCCAATACACGACCCCTTGTTCTCATTCTCGCTCTCACTCACTCGTCTATTCTTCCCGGAATTTCGCTCAAAAAAACAACACACGCACGCGTTTATGCAGTTACATACAAGCAATCTTTCGTAATCACCCTCATTTATACACTGACGTTCGATAGTCGTGCTTCATGTTCTCATCATGTTCGTATTCAGCAACATTTAAATATCGGTATTTCTTCGTTATAATTAATCGTAATAATGATAATCATAATAATTAATTAATAATAATTAATAATGGTATAATAAACTATCTATCTACGCGTGTAAGATGTATTCTTTTGTCCATGGTTTATGGAGTGTGTAATCCCTTAAAGCCTAACTTTCTTTCGTATTTATATATGTATATGTATACATATAAGTATGTATAAATGTATTTACATACACGTAGCGGGAGAACGAATAATAGCTTTGTCTGCAGCAATAATACACAGAGTATGCCTATTTGCTTTTTTTTCCTATAACTTTATACATCGTCGTTATCATCAATTATCATTATCATTATCGTCGCTTGTGAATAATAAGGGTACTTTTTTTTTTATTCTTGTTATAATTTCCGTAATATTAACGTTACTTATCGACACTAAGAGATATTTAAAAATTTATTCGTTAAATATTATTTTAGTCAAGTCGTTGTATGCTAGAGACGAATGTTGAGATCAAAGAAATTGCGGATTCCAGGATTCCAGTGATTTGTTTCTCCTTATTTCTTCGCTTGTTGTTTGCACGTCGGTTTCGAGATTACCAGCAGTAGAGAACATCTGACGATCGATAAGCGCACCAACGGCGCGAGACGCTAAATCACATACACCTGTCCTCGAAAGCTGCTGCCTTCCTCTCTCTTTTTTCTGGCTTTTTTCATTCTCTATCTTCTTCTTCTTCTTCTTCATCTTACTCTGCTACCGCTTGAGATTGCGAACAAATCGTGAACGTTCAACTATGATATTCCCCGGTTTACGAGTGTGTGAAAAACGTCATCGTGGAACACAATGAACGAGGACGGCAATGGCTTTCAAGAATTCAGACATTGCGCAACATACCGTGAATAGCAGCGGTTTGTTCTATGTGAGAACAGTTGAATGATAGGAACTCGGCCTCTCATCTGTGAATTCTGCATGACTAATCTGTGTTTCTTTTTTTTCCTTTCTTCCCTCTCTCTTTTTTTGCCTGCCCCCTCTTCCTTCTTTTTTTTTTTGCCTACCTATACACGTACGATACACAACGTGTAAACACGTGAGACTGTCCACATTGTTCAACATTGGCACTTCGAAAATCGTTACAGCTTTACTTTGCATTAAATAATGTTACCATAGTTTATCGATATTAATTATAATACAATTAGAATATCGCTGCTCTATCGGATAGACGGTTTGCGTGATTCGACAAAAATAACAGATCATTTTTACTTTGCTTTTTTTCTGCTTTTTTTCCTGTCCTCCTTTTCACCTTATTTTCGTCTTACTGTTCTTTTTACTGGGTCATCACTGGGCCACACAACGTTAATCCAATCTATAAAAACATTAAATTCAATCGAGTCTATTCTCATCGATATCTCATATACCATAAAGATAATATTGAAAGATTTGTTTAGCAATTTCCCTTGTTATTTTTGTTCTGATGCCTTAATTTAAACGACGATGGTCATACAAACCTTCGGACAAACTTTGCTCGGTATAGCCGATATATCTTTCGAAGAAGAAAAACAAACTGAAAAACGTATATATCGGAGGAAGCCGAACTGCGATTTATCGCGGTCGAGTCATCTTATTCCAGAAACTTGACCGTTGCGAACAGCTTAGGCAGTGTTTTCCTCTTACACTCGCCTTCCGCGCGGAACACAAGGACGATAGCAGGAAATATATATCGGCTATTTGGCAAAGCGCTTCTCTGTTTGCTTTTGTTAAATCAATACCAAAAAAGCACCAGATCACGAGAGCACATGACGCGAATCGACAAGTATCACTGATCCAGCTAACGATTTAATCGACATCTAATTGCACAAAGGTACCTCTAGACGATCCTTTTCATAGTAGCTAGTAAGAATTCATTACACAATAATCCATTATCTACATTTATATAATATAGACAGTATGTATTGAATACAGGCACGATATAAGTAATTACAAATAATGCATGATCCAAAGTCCTCCTCATAGGTATCACAATGATAACGGACGCGGCGCGCGCGCGTTCGCGGGACCGACTCCATAACTTCAATGAAAAAAAGCCGCGGACTTCATGTCCGCAAGCATGTTGCTCGAGAGGAAGGAAAAAGTATGTGTAAAAGGAAAATTCAAATGAAACAACGAATAATCTCATTGGCTCAGCCAATATCGAAAAATGAAACTTTTGAGTTACTCGTCAAATATCACAACAAATTCTTGCACCTCGATACAGGTTTCTTCGGAGCATCTTAGATTAATCCTCCTGTCGTCTCGAACCGATCCCGGGCGTATGCTATTCGGGAGACCGATACACGACCGGATAACAGGTTACGCACTCACTGCTATAGCGAGACTTTAATCAAACAACGATCAACGGCTCTTGCGACCGCGACAGGGGGCCTAGGGCTACGTCTCCTCCTTCTTTATCTCATTATTAGACTTAAGCTTGGCAAGAGTTTCTTCCTTCACGTTACTCAATACGGCCAGCGAATCTTTCACCGCGTGGTAGATTATGTTCTTGATTTGCAACTTGTCTTCGTGATTTGTGTGCGTGTCCGATAACGCACGGAACTCTTGCGTTAGATGGAAGCAATGCGACACGTTTTCTGGAGATACGAAATCTTCGGCTACCTTTATACAATTGTGAAGGTTACGGACTTGATGCGGCGCGCCAGCTGGCACGAATACTGCATCGCCTAGGCACTGTACGATAGCGTATCTGTAACAAGGGAGAGAAACACATCTTTATTTTTACAAATACCTCAGAAAGCTACGAGATACAGTGAGATCGTCGAATGAACGCAATGCTTACCCTTCGACGCCGTATTCGCGGTACAGCCGTTCTCGCAAAGGTCCATCGAGATAACAGCTTTGATCGTGAATTGGATCGTGGTGCGGCTCCAAACGAGCCCCTCGTTCCAAAGCTACCGCGTTCAATAGATCCCTGATCTTGTCGGCATCTCGTGCTGCGTATATGTGCCACAATGCGCCCGGTGCTTCTCCACGTTCACGAACACGACGGCGTGTCAAGATGTCACAGCCGGCTTCGTCTATCGCTCGTAGTGCTTCTATAACATCGATACAATCACGATTGTTAATTCTTCGAAATTTAATTTGCTTTAGATAAAAACAAGGTAATGATAAATACCTTTGACGTATTCGTCGTTATCGGCATCCTTCGGAATTCCCACGTAGACCATAACGTTGACCGCATCGGAAATATCTAGATGAAGGTTGGTTGTTCCCTTATTGGGATGAAGAGCCGATCCGTAAGCGTTGTACATTTTGGGTCCCAGGTCTGGTCTCACGAAGCAATCCGGCAGACGGCTGGCCAGGTTCAATCTTCCGTTTCGATGGGTATACTCCGACAACGGCAAAACTTTCATTAAATCCGCGAATCTCGATGGCAACAATTCCGCGAAGTCTTCGCCAGGCGGCCAGTCCTTCAATTTCAGTAACATCGGATTTCCCCTCTCATCCTTTAATCTCTTCGAGAAGTGTTCGAATCCTTCCCAGAATTTACGCATTGGTTGGTTCGGTACCAAATTTCCGGTCATGCAGTTGATCAAGTCGTTCTTCTCGTCGCCAAAGTCTCTAGCGAACGAGTCCGGGTGCCACAGATTCATATCTAACGACTTCGCAACGTCCGACACGATGACTGGCTGTCCGCGTTTCCACTGGTCTTGAAATATTCTATAATTGTTAGGATTGTTTGGATCGTTTAACCTGAGCAACTTTCCATCACAGAGCCACGAGTGCGGCACATCCGGGTACAGACTCTTACTTTCGGTAAGCGTCATGATACGAATGGGCAACGGTTCTCTTCCTTTCTGCGTCCATTTGTATCTTCTAACAAAATGCTTCAATTCCCTCGGTTTCTCGTCATCCAGTTCACCTTCCCTCTCTTTCTTCACGCTGTGTTCTATTACGCTGGATATAACCTCATCCAGTGTGTCCATTTTCGACTTTTTGCCAGATTTCGCCACGTTGTTCTGCGCGTTGTTTCCGGAAGTAACGTTAACATTGCCGGAATTGTTGGTCGGTGAATTCGATCTGGATCCACTACCGTTTGATTTATGAGACGGTCGGATAAGCAATTCTCTCAAGGTCGAGTAATTGCCATCTCGATCCTCGTCGGAATCCGAGCTAGAACCACTTTCGTTTTTATCCTGATTCTGCAGAGCCACATCCGCCAGCCAATTCAACGGAGAGTTTTTGTCTTCGCCGTTCGTTTTGTTCTCCGACGATCCGTTCGATTCGTTCACTTTCTTCTCTTCTTTGACTTCCTGTTTAACATTACCGTTCAGAACCGGTACCGTGTCGCCTTTTATCATGTTCCGTAAATATTCGTTGGGTGAGGTTTGAACGACTAGCGAGCAACCACAATGCTGTGGTATTCCCCATTCCGCGCGGCATTCGTGCAGCCGTTGCCCGAGACGTGTCAAGCTATCGCCGGCGATAATTTGCGTGAGCATAAGTCGTTCGGGCTCGTGCACTTGCCTATTCGTACACAAAAGCCACGAAAAATCGTCTCTATCCTTGCCGCTCTCTCCCCAAATCTTGATCGTTCCATTCTTGCGTCCCTAATAACATATATGATTTGTGAAATCACCGCGAATAGAAATTTAGATATATAACGCAACTACGTTTCACACGTCAGAGTTAAAGAGCTCGATTTTTATAGGTATAATCACGTGGATTTCAACGAACTATTTATCATCATGTCTTACGAACGAATATAGATTTATAAAGATGAAAAGAAATGTTCTCACCTTGTAACAATCGATGCATACGACGAAGCCACATTTTCCGCAAGCCCAGTGATAGTTGAACAAGGTCGTCTCGCAGACATCGCACATCTCTCGAACACCTTGCACCACTCTCTTCCAAGCGACTGTTCCGTCTACAAGTCCCGAACTTGCTGTCAAGGTGAAGAAACAATCGATACGCAAAGCGTTAAATCATGCGAACAAAGGAAATACTCCAAGCTAATTTTCCTCGCGTATAATTGCATGCTTATGAAAATATCGAATTAAATATTTCCAACGTAAATGAATAATATACACAATAATGAAATAAAAAAAAAAAAGCTAAATGACCACATCTCATGCTAAATATACTTATTTGTTTTTTGTTTCAAATTTATTCTTGTAATATCTTATATATATACATGTAACATCGATACTATGAAACATGCGCGAAGACACATAAACATTGATTTTTTAAATTTTTACTCTGCATTTTCGAATGACCATGTTACCTAAATGTTTGAATCCAACGTGAAAAATTTACCTTCTGCCATGTGCTGTTGAAGAGCTTCCTTTTCTTGATGCAAGAGGTCACAGAACTGATCTCCAACTTGGCGAAGTAGTCTGTGAGCCATTTCCAAATCTAGATCTTCTTTGTCTCCTTTCTCTTTATCGTTCTTGTCGGACTTTTCATCCTTCTTCGTATCTGTATTCTCCTTTCCTGGTAACCATAATCGGAGATCTACCTGTAACACGAAAACGAAACGATTGTTCGTTATTCTTGTAAACGTGCCTTGATAAAAAGACGCGGCAATTTCGAATACTTACCTCAGACGCATCTTTATGAGGGTCGCTAAATCCTGCTATAGCCAACTGTCCGTTTTTCGTGTACCGTAATCTACGGAATGCATAAAATCTGCAGAAAATATTTTGAGGAAGATTTTTGGAGCGCTGGTGTGGTGTCCATCTGCACTCACGACATTTAGCCAACTTTGGAGCTACTTCGAAACAAGCGCCGTCTTGCAACCAACTGTCACCGGTTTTTTTCAATTGTGATATCGGAGGTCTACGAAAGGGATCGCCCCTACCACCGCTTCCACCTGGCCCACTGTTACCACCGCTTGTACTATCGTCTCTACGTTCTTTCTTTTGACGAGGTTGCTGATCTTCTCCGCCCAATTCGTTACCTTTCGTAGTCTTTGGTCTTCTACCTCGTTTTCTCGGTTCCTTATTATTTCCTATTGAACAAACAGTACGATCTATTTGAGTAACGATGGGGAACATTTATTTAGCCATTTATACACAAATAACTTAGTTCAGTGTTAAAAAGCTCGTTATATAATTTGTATTTCATAGATGTATATATACTAATCAATTCATTAATTCATCATCTTTCTTTCCTAATAATTGTTATTAGAATATTTGAAAATCGCAAGCAAGGATTTTATATTGAAACAGGGTAAGTGTACGAAACGGGATAACAAGGGTTTCAAGAGCATGGCGAACCTAAAGAGTGTCATCAGGAATACAACATTTTAAGTGTGACATGTATCAAACAATCTGCGTTATCGAATTCTATCGAATCTGCATTGTAATTATATTATTTAATTATCTGTTTCAAAAAGTTGCTTAATATTGTTTTCTATTACTGAATCCTACCATTTTATAATATTCGAATTAAGTTAAATATTTTATGTCGCTGTGATAAACTATTTTTTCTAAATTATAAAAATTTCCTAAACTCTGGTTTCTGTAATAATCCTGTATAATTTATCTATCATTCTGGCATATTTTTTGTGTACTTAAAAAAAACAATAATCTACTTTACTTATGTTCCTTCATCATTATTTCAATTTATTTCAATGCTTGAATCCGAATGGATCAATCAATGGTATTCCTGAATTTCTCGAGTTCTCGCATGGCTCTATAGAAAGGATTAAGTGTATGACCATGGAACACGGATCACTTACCCTGCAAGTGAATAGTTAGTTCACCTGATGGGAAGTCCATTTACAAGAAGCTACGTCAACTAACCGTTTCCCGAGGAATTGTTGGAATTGGCCGTGGTATGCCGCACCCTCGACGTAGGTTGAATGGAACCCAACTGTTCGCTGGTATCGCTAGCAGAACCAGCCTCGCTCTCGTTACTAGACTCGCTGCCTACACCAGTCCCTCCAGCTTGCTTGTCTTCCTTTCGCCTCCGCTGATCTTCCGCGGTCGTTTGCTGCCTCCGTGCTGCGCCCTTCTTTCGTTTTACCTACCACAGGGCACAGATTATTAAGTAGTCAGGAAGTTCATGCTCTTGCCGAAACTACTGCCAAAATACTACAAAAACCTAGATATACGCGCGCGCGCATGCAAGGCACGCACGACGCACGCACACCGTACCGTATACATATATCGTTTACACTATGGCTTCCTATTCCAAGCAAATCAATTTTAGAATCGAATTACGTTACATGCAATATGTCTAGATAATTTCAAACGAATGGTTTAATACAGAGATAAAATAAAACAGAAGCTAAAAAAGATAGTTCTTCTCTCATAAACAACAGAATAATGTAACAAGTTCTCAAAAGTCGAACATATATAACAGAATTCAAACAATCGTTTTGAGGTTAGATTTCTTTATTCGCGAATATATATAGAACGAAATCGCTTCACGCTTTACCAATTCTATCCACTTAGAGTTATACATGTCGCGCGGTCGATAATTGTTCGTAGAGCACATATATCAGCGTCAAAGTTCGAGAAACTCGTGCCAAAATAATTCCATTACATCGCACGCACAACCTTCGCAGACACCTTTCTACTACTTGTGGCTTGTATTGGCAGAGCAATGTTATCAAAATGGCGGCGAAAGAGGCGGGAAATTCAAACGCAACTGTGGCGGGAAATTCGAACACGCAACTCTGACTCTACTACGTGGATTTCGCAGCAGACGCAATAATCGTGTACATGCTTCGACACAATTAAACTACTAATTATACTATAACGATGAAAACCGTTACTGATGATACATCGAAAATCTACATACTACCAGAAAAAGAGCGTAGACATGAATAAAGGAAAGGATGTAGCAGTTATATTCAGAACACGACCTATTTAGAGAACCATGCAAGAATAATGTAACAGACGCTACATTGAGTCACTACAACGAGTCCAAACGACTTAGACGTCCGACTCTAGAAAAGTAATAAGATAGATACGATCCATATAGATACCTTGGGTGGCTTCCTTTTCGGCGGCGACTTCCTTTCCGGGTCGCTGCTTGACGAGTCTTCCTGTAACGTTTTCGTGTCCGTGGCGTGTCCGTTTAACGATTCTTTGTTCGCCGATTTACGACTACT
This sequence comes from Bombus pyrosoma, assembly GCF_014825855.1. Taxonomy (NCBI): domain Eukaryota; kingdom Metazoa; phylum Arthropoda; class Insecta; order Hymenoptera; family Apidae; genus Bombus; species Bombus pyrosoma. Next base: position 7,371,697 of record NC_057777.1, on the reverse strand, counting down.
TTTGGCAGTGACCTTGCTTTTATTGATGCTGTTCACCGCCATACTACCGATATTGTGAATAGAGTTGACGGCGCTAGGCAAACAAGTGGTGGTCGTATTGCCGGAGACGTTCGAAGATGTGTCGCGTTCTTTGTTGTTCAACGATTGCGACGGTGCTTGGGAGATGTTCATAGGCAAAGTGACACAAGTACCACTACCTACGACGCCCGTTGTATCTTCCGTCCCATCTTCGCCGGAATGCCTCTGAAGCCAAGCCTTCTTCAGCTTGTGTACGGGATAACTGGTACTGCTGGGTGGTCTAGGCGCGGGACTGTTAGATTTCTCGCTATCAACCGTGCTCGGATTGGCTTTGGCTGGCGTGCCAGGAGCACTAGGTGCTGGACTGGGCGCCGTGGAGGGTGCTGGACTGGGAATTGGCGCGGGACTCGGTGCCGCGCTCACCGTCGGATTCAGCGAGCTGACGCTACCCGTACTGGCCGGTCTCACGGAACCATCGCCGCTGGCAGTTCGTGGCGTTGGACTGACCGCTGTCACGGTACGTTCCTGTGTCGTCTGTGTATTCGACTGGGCCAATAGAGCGACCGTGGTGTTGACGACGGTGGTGATCGAGGTTGCCGCCGAAGCTATCAACGGGCTCGGTTCGCTCACTCTCGAGAGGACCGGTGGTCCGACGCATTGCAACGACAATGGCTGTGGTTCCTCCGTTCTACGTTTCTTGCAGACTTCAAGCGAGACCGGTTGGCCGGAATTCTCGGTCAACGACGGAGTGGGCGCTTTCCTCTTAGGCGAACCGGATCTCTCCACTCCGAGATCGAGCGGCTGCGTTTGGAAAGAGGTGTTGATCTGCGGTTGCGCGTGTTGCACCGTCTGACCGGGTTGCTGATGAGGACTCGTGTGATGCGCCGGATGCGCGATGGGCCTGGACAGGGGCGCCGAAGCTGCAGTCGGCGGAGAACCGTGAAGGGGTGGCGGTGGAAGCTTCGCGGCTGGCATCGAGCCGGTATAACCCCTAGGATCGTAGACGGACCTACTGTGCGCGGGCGGCGGCAGAGGTGGAGGCGGCGCCCCGTGATGGTGAGGCACTTGCTGGTAAGGCGAGCTACTGGCCTTCGAGGTGAGAGGTATCGGGGCTGCGACCGCCGGCTCGGAAGCTCTGCAGACCGGCGTTCCGGTCATAATACCCGAATTCGGTTTCCCGTAGATGTGAGGCGGCGCTGGGCTACTGACTTTCGGCTTAGAGCCTGCCGGCGCGGCGTAATGTGAGGTCGGTGAGGCCGTGGGCGGATGCGGATGTGGATAAGAATACGAGGACTTGGCAGTAGCGTAAGGTAGGCCGGGTTCCGGCCTGGTAAGATAACGTGGTTCGGGTGGAGATGGATGCGGTGGCTGATGAGGATGTTGAGCGTGCGGTGACTGACGATTGTGCGAATGCGGTGGATGCCCGTGCGGACTGGGTAACTGCGTCGTGGTCGTAGACCCGCTACTGCTTCGGTGATGACCCTGAGGTATGCTCTTCGCCGCCTGTAGTCCGTCCAGGTGGTGAAGATGGTGAGGACTCTGCGTCGGACTTCTGTACTCGTACGGCTTGTGCTGCGGCGGGACCGACTGTACGTTCAGATACGGCATGATCTTCGGACTCGGCGAGTGCTGCTGCGACGTCGGCACTTTCGGAAGCTCTCGACCTTCGTTCTTCACTATCACCGAGCTCTTGTGATCCGGCAATAAAGAAGGAGGATTCTGGAGAATCTCCCGACCGTGATGGTCTCGCTCGAGACCTCCGGCCAAACCGCTTTTACTCGGTAACGACTTGTGCGGTTGACCTACGTCACTCTTCACCTTAATATCGTGCATATACGGTGACTGTGGCTGATACGTCGAGTAACTGAACAGGCCGACGTTTGGCTCCACCTTTGGCAGGGAACTATGCGACGGCCCTACCACCGGTGGTGGTTTCTCGTGAAGACTGCTAACGGGCAGCGACGACTTGGAAGTCCTCGAATGCGCCGGTGGTGGTGGATAATCGACTTTGCCAGGTACGCTCGACGGTCGAGACACCTGCGCCAAAACAAACCAGAATAACTACCATTAACGCGATATTACCAATATTGGTATATACCAATAGCCGCAGAAACGAACGTTTACGTCGAGTATCGACGCTAGTGCGCCCGTTCTCTCTCGATCGATCTCTCGATCGTTACAACCACGCGCATACGTACCTGTTGAGTCGGAGGCGCAGTGGCTGCATAATAAGCGGCTCTCTGTTGTGCCGCGACATGGTCCCTGGCCTCGGCTTGCCTGTGCAGTCTCTCGGCCGCGACCAGGTGTTCCCTCATCCCCAGGTTCTCAGTTTCTCGCTGTCGTTGCTCCCTCGCGTCCCGCTCCCTCGCCTCGCGTTCCCTTTCCTCGCGCTCGCGTTGCTGTTGCTGCGCGACGGTGACTGGATGCGCCGCCGCCGCACCTGGCCCGGGATGATGATGGCCTACATGCGCTGTCATTGCGGAATGCGGCGTGGCGTGCGTCCTGCTTCCTGGTGGTGGTAATGGGATGAACGTGTTCCATGCCATCGAGGTCGACTGCATGTTTCTCTGCGGAACATAAGACACCTACTTCAATAAATACTGCCAATCAGTTTGTCGGTTCGACCCGGATGATCGTCACGCCCGTTCGTTGTTTCCTCCCCGATATCCGTCACTGTCCACGTGTGCCGGTCAGAGAGACACGAAACGCGATACGCGACTTCTATTTTCGCGTTCGTCGTCACAGTTGCGCGCGCGGGTGCACGCGCGGAAACGCATTCGACACCGACATCCGAGGAGAAAGCAATCTACTATACTCTCGCTGACGACATCGTCTTAGCAACTTTCCTAATGATATACGATTATTAGTCCAGTAATATTTTATACATTCGTAGATACAAGAACGCACAGAATGCGCATAGTGCGCGAAAATGTACAAAATTTCCGAAGTATAGTACTCGTTATAATATTTAGTCGAGGAATCAAATTTCTGCTTAGTTGCATTCAGAAAATTAAAAAAATTGTAGAAATCCGCAGTTTAATTCTTGTTTTCAACTCGTTTATGTGTAATACCTCTGCGATAAATTTACAAAATTCCACAGTCCGTATTAGATATTTTACATTTTTCCTAAGAAATCTCACGCGAAAATCTTTCAATTTTTAGATAAATCGCGATCATTTTGAACGATTCACCGTATATGATACACATAATTTTCTTTGAAACGTTGTCGATAAAGTAATTGACGCGTGAATCATTTGAACTTATATCGATAGCAAAAGACACTGATGAAACCGCATTCTACCCGCAGCGTGTGTTCCCCATTTACGCGAGTCTGTTGGAGAGTCGTATCACCAAGATCTCGTGAAGTCGATTGGAAACGTCAACACGACTGGAACTTTCCACGTATATAATACAATCATCAATCCTATAAGAGTAAATCTTATAAATCCAAGAAATCCAAGATTTCCATCCGATTTAATTCCGTACATATCATTTGATAAATATTCAGAACATCGAGATCGGATCGTTTATTATAACAGAATACTAATCGTCCAGCTAATTTTATTCCAACTTTTCCTCGAATCGATTTGTCACGATCGTAAGGAAAATCTCTGTCATTGGTATTTTTCTACGATTAATCAAGGCCAGACCATCGAGTCACCAGATAAAATTTATCAACGACGATGATCCAGACGATCAGGAGGAAGAGAAGCAGAATGAACGACCATTTATGAAGGGAGAGGCAGAGAGAGAAGGAGGAAGGCTTTAAGTAGCTTGTCACGAACAGACCGCGAATCTAATTATGGCCTCATCCTAGAAGAAGGTTTACGATGCTAATCGAGCCGTGAGCAAATGTCAACTCACGTAGACTGTTTGCTCGCTGTTCGCGTCATCTTTACTTGCGCGTATTTCTGCCTTCTATGTACGTTCGTGGTAATCGCAATTTCGTGACTTCTCTAAAGTCTTTCTTTCACCTGCTATCACGACACACGCATTTCCACACGAAAGGGAGTCGAAGAAGCTTTCTCAAAAGTATCGGGCACATCGATTATCGCCAGGATGTGAACCTACATCGCGACAAAAAGACACATTTGCATCTGACGAAGAGTAAATTACCGGTGTGTCATTGAAGAAGCGTGTTCGCGTTTATCCAAAGGCAAGAAAGCGGCCCGAAGATCTGCTGGCAGGGGAACAGCGGACAGAACGCGAATAGAACGGAGATCGACGATCGTCGGTGGTATTCTGTTGATCGCGTGGAACGCGTCTGACCCCGAGCTTGTATCAGCCGGGATTGTACCCGTGTTTTGTCCGCGTAGCAGCATTATACGCGGTTGCGTTTTGTTCACGTATTGCATTCCTGACAAAAGGTGCAGAGCGGGAGAGGAGACCGAACAAAAGCTCGTAAAACGCTCGTTAAAAGCACGAGACACGCGCGAGCCAGTCGGCAGAGAAAGGAAGGGCAGGGGGGGGCGGGTGTTGCGGACCGAATCTGAGAGATTGCGCTTAATAAAAGCCAGAACACGGCATTCAGACTCAATCAGGCACAGGGACTGGCTGCTATTGGTTCGTTGACTTTCTCTTCCTCGACTCTTAACCACTGACGCTTAATCTGCTTTTTGTTCCCGGCGAACGTGTTAGCCAGCGCGCGCTACTCCCAACTCTCTTCTTCTCTTTCTCTCTCTCTCTATTTTATTTCTCCTTCAAGTCGTGCTCCAAATGATTACAGATCGAGTATCAGAGAATAGTCTATTATTAGTACATGTACGCTTTACGAGATGGAACTTTTCACGCACGATGACTCCTCTCTAAATATTTATAGGATATAGCAGGGTTGCTCTCTAAGCTGCTGCTGCTGCTGCGAAGCATCGACGTTTTAAAATTCAACCTTGAACTTTGCATGGAATAATCAGACTCGTGTACACGATAGTTACAAGTATGTGTCACCTAATCCATTTATTATAACATTTACATACTGGTTAATTAGATTCACGTATATTAAATTCTCCATCGTTTATTAATTTCCTTTTAGTCGTTCTATTAATCATGGTCCGGTGGTGATGGCGATGACGCGAGTCGCGTTTACAGAGTCGACACTCACGACTCTCATCTACGAACGTCACGCTTTTTAAACGTGCACCAATTTGCCCGTGTTTCGCAACCGGCACGGATGTATCGCGCGAACTCCGCGTCCTAACGAGCGCAACGATTCATGCCGTGCGAGCAAATCTAGCTAGCTTGAGTCATCGCGTTCCTACTTCCTAAACGAGCTACCGCTAATGTCGACGATGCGTATCGCGCAAGAAACATTAGTCTGGCTACTGTATATCCGTTAAGCGAATCCAAGCCGATCGAATTCTCTTAATCGATACACGATACACGATAAGGAGGATAACGATAAGTTGGTCGTCTAAATTTCGTTAACTGTTATCGATGGTGGTTGCTGCTCTCTGTTGTAGAAGAAATTTCGGTGTCACTTATAAAAATGCCATTTTATTGTTCAAATAAAGCTAACGATAAGTCTATTTATTCAAGTACAATAACGTACAGTAACATAATGTACGAAACGATAATAATATTTTCTCTAATAATAAAATTATTCTGAGATAGTTGGAATAAGAATGAAAATAGTGTTGTCAGAGAGTGGAAAATCTGTGGCGACCGACTGTATAAAACGAATATATAGTTAGAGGTAAGGAAATCGATGTTCGATCGAGGCTTTGAATTGCACGATGCAGCTTCGTAGACAAAACACGTTACTCGAATCGCGACGAGATCGAAACGTTAAATAATACGATCGAAAGCGAAGGACTATCGTGGAATATTCCACTTGTAACACGCGGCGAAAATAACACCACTCGCATTGCAAATGACGGCAAAAGAACATTTCCTCTACTGTGCAAACTGCCTTTGAATTACAAGCAATCAACGATGACAGTGAAGTTTGCGTAGCACCATTAATCTCGCGGGCGAAACTTCTCGATAAGAAAGAAACGGAGATCGTAACGACATCCACGCAACTTTTTCATTCCAAGACTTAATGATACGAATGTTGAACGGAAGAGGAATATTATCATCGTTCCGGTGAACCAAGCAGCGTATCAATTATGTAATCACACGCGGCTCTTCGCGGTGATAACTCCCACGAACTTCCACAATGACATTTACGCGGTACAAATAATAGTAGAAAGCTCGTTTCGTTTCTCTCTTCTTTACGCTTTCGATCGTGTTACGTCGATTTTATCACCGATCCAGCACGCTTCGATTCCATTTTATTTATCCGCGCGCTCGCTAATGATACCGAAGCTGAAAACGTTTAATCGCCACACGATCGTTGGCATTAAAATCGTGCGCGCCATTCGAGGCCACTTTCGTTAACTGGCCCGATCGAGCTGAGCGTTCAGTTTATCGAAAGAGAGAAATAACGCCATGGAGAAGATGGGACGCGAAATTAAAACGCGCATCGCCGTCTCTTTGTTTCTCACTTGTTTCCTTTCCCTCTCTTTATTTATATATATATTCTCCGATTGTGTCGCGGGACATTTAAAATTATGAAACACAGCCAACGTTGACAACGTTAACGATATTTCTTTAAGCAAATCGGAACACTGTGGAGTCGATATTCCGGACACGTTTGACATGTCGTGCTGTTTCTAAAAGGCTTACAGAGTCTTTGAACCTGACAGTCTTCGTTTTCAATCATACAAGACTATATATCACAACACACGTTTTAAAAACAACCTCTAATTCCAGCTCAATGGGATTAAAATAGCACCCTGTCGTATTCGAATCTCGGTTTCTTTCATTTCCTCTCAGCCCCTGGCCCCCCGCGTCTGCGTCTACTATGATATTCGAACATTCATTATTTATCGCGGAGCGAGCAGGCTATCAATGCGGGGGTGGACTGGTACAAAGGAGGGGTTCGTCGTAGCCGATGAACGAAGTAAATCATCCACAGTTATAGCTCACCCTCTCTCGCTTCGATTAATCTATTCGTCGATTCACCCCCGTCCGACCCCAAAAGGAACTTTCCTTCTGTCTCGGCCGACTGAAATTTTAATGCCAGGAATTATGGGGCTCTGGCTTTTCCTTCGACACTTGGGAAAACGTTGCTCGTTCGCTGACCGAGAGCCAACTTATTGGTAAAAAGAAAAAAGAAACGAACAACTAAAAATTATTAGAAAAATTATTCGAGGCTCTATTGGAGACGTAAATTGTAATTTTGCAAAATACTTATCGCAATCGGTCATCGAACGACCTCAACGGATATATCGGGAAAGTCGACAAATATTTGTCGTTCGCAATAGTCCAACCGAGTTTATCGACAAAAATAAGACCGGACGTTATCGCGCTCATTTTACGCCGGTCTGAAATGAATGGCGAGCACCAATGATTATAGAGGAGAAGATGATAAACGATTATTTCCCTTCGTATTTTTATCTCGATGCTTCTTATTCGCTAATTAATTCGAACACGGACAGATAAGCCGATAACGAGTTTATCACCACAGGTAACCATATACGTAATTCGCTTGCTTTTAAATAAATAACACTGACTGAAATGAAGTACGCGTACATTAATCTATTCACCGAGGAAAACACGTCAGGTAAACACACGAATTACTATTGTTTAACGAGCTGCTTTGTCTTTGCTGAAATAAATGATATCTCCATGAATCGGTCTGAAATTCTGTTATATTTATTGGTTATAAAGATAATGAAGAAATTATATGACGAATCGTCGATAATTATACGGCAAATTCCTCTCAGCCAATTATTACATCACATGACGAAAGCAACGACTAGAGTAACAAGTCGATATAGATCCACTTTACAGCAGAGTTTGATCTCATCCGTGTTATCAACCGAGTCGACAAAACATTTCCACAAAAAGTCACGATAAGATAGTATTGGCAGGCTATTATCGGGTTCTGCTGCAAACACTCGGATAAAGAAAATCGAAATCGAACGCGCGACCAAAAACATTTTGCGCGTGCGATACGTACTTGTATATATATATATCGTTCGCTTTACAAAGGTCGACACCATCTTTATGGTACAAATGTTAACGTTCAAATTTCAACCTGACCGTGACCAAATGTTTTTTTTGAAACCTGAGAAACAGATGAACGAGGGAAACAAAAGATAAGAAGACAAATAAATAAAAAGCAAACGAGTTGAAAACGACGCGAACAGTCATTAGCGAAAGGAGTTCTAGCGTTAAATTCAAAGCCGCGTGGATTGTTTGCGAATAACATAGCGAAACGTTATCTTATCGCGACAGACGGGCCAAGAAACGTATTTATATTTCCAGCAAACAGATAGCTGGTGAGATGATAGGAGATAAGGGAGAAGGAACCGGAGCCGAGTATATCTTTTTACACCTATAGTCAACAGCCGGCAAGCCGATAACGACACATTTAGTAATATTTGAGTACAGTTAACACGGTTGATTCACGTTGTTTACGAAGCCACGATGGGCCACGCACGAGATAACGATCACGTGAATCGACTATCGGGAATCTAGCGAATTCGCTCAATCGGATACGAAAGCTTTCAATGAGCCTCGTTCCTGGACTTCCAATGATATCGAATAAGGAAAAAGAGATAGAGGGTAATGGAGGAGAATACGAAAGAAACTTTTCGCGGAATCGCCCGCGAATAGGTAATCGACGGAGTAGAAGAAACTAAGAATGAGGAAGAGATTCGAAGAAAAGTTGGCGAGACACCGATTGAATTAACCATTAGATGGAAGGCTGGCATTTTATAGCTAGAGTTCTGCATACTTATCGGATTAACACGCCATGTTCCCGAATCGATTTTACAGAGACGATATAGATTTGACTTTCACGGTATCATAAAAATATCGAAAGAAAACAAAAAGTTTGCTAGAAAATAGTGAATCCACGTTTGAGGATGGAAAATTTGAAAAATATGGCTGAGACACATCGGTAGCTACGAAGGCGAGCAACAACATAGATAGACGAAGAATTAACGAAGGATAATTCGATAAGGATTACGTGCGAACAGCAACTAAAAGTTTTCGAGGGAAGAAGTTAGCTAACAGATGCGAGGCATATTTGCCAGAATCGCAGCGGCGCATTAAATTTCAGACGAGCTACGTCAAACGACTATAAGAGAGCCACGATAGCAACTTGCTGACGCCGCTGCGGAGAAACTACTCTCGAGGTTTCCTATGTACGTGCCTGGTCAGCAGGCGATGGGACTTGCTGACTGTTCGCATTTCTGTCTCTCCCCCGCGGACTCGGGCGTAACCACGTTTCGCTCCGTCGAATTGAAAGCCAATGCTTAGAAAACGGATTGCCCGACGACACGAAGAGCAAAGAAGGAGCATGATAACAGACATGTCGGCAATTTTCGAACTCCTTTCTCTCGCTTTTCAACGGTTCTATCAGCGCCATTAAAAAGACGTAACAATAGGAATGACTGGAAGATCTTTCGACAGTTGCTTCTTTTTAACAAGGTGTGTTTCAACTAGAAGATTCTAACTAAACTACAATCATCCTATCCTTTGTAATCATCGTGATGATATACAACCTTTAAACAGCAGATATATACACTAGCATATACAGTGACCTCTAAACATATTGCCACTACACCGTTAACAAACGATTTAAATTTATAATCTAACTCCGTAAGGAAGTTCTAGCTATTTAACCTAACGTATCACTAATTATTATACTTTAATTAACTTCAGATATCGATACTATACCGCCACTGTGCCGTCCGTACAATCGACTGTTTCATTATTTCTTCTCTTTTTTTCTCTCCTCCATGAATACCATCGCTGTTCAGTTAAAAAATTATATTCCATAAAAGAAACCACTGTTCTTCTCGCATCCTAACGAAATCCACGATTCAACGTCTTCGCTTCCACTCTGTTGAGGTTATTAGATGTATAAAGAGAGAGACGCGTGGATAAATTATAAGGTAGAAAAATATATCTTAAATACAGAAGTGAAAGTACAAGTATGAAATATAATAGTTTGAGCTGGTCCAGATCCGCCTCTAGCAGTGTTACCCTATAACTGAAAACCCCGAAGCCAACGTCGCCTGCCGGCTGTTTATGGTCTGCCCTCGTCCCAGTCTTTAGTCTATACGCTGTTGATGGCTTCGGTGCTTTAGAAAGCTAAAAAGATCAGATGTAGAGTTTTCTTAAAAGTGGTGACCTTTAACGCACTCTGACTATGCTTCGATCCTCATTCGGTTTCTAATGCAGTCGAAATACCCAACAGCATCGTGACAGTTTGTCTTCGTTTTCACCTGACCACCCCCCGACTCCGAATAATCGGTAATCCTTCGAAAGACGAATAAACCCGTCGACAAATAAAATCATTGACGAAATTATGCGCAGGTGAATCTATCGGCCGGATAACGCATCCGGCCGCGCGCGCACGCGCGCGTTTATCGTTTCATGAATTATTTATTCGAGGTCGTGCACGCGGTCCGCTCTCTCGCATTCCCCTGCCGTTTCAACGTCTGTTATTACTTGCACGCCGGTTTTCGTGCGTGGTGTGCTTTTAGAAACGAGATCATTTCGGGCCGAATGCTTGCGGCGACCTGTCCCTGTCACGATTTATTTCCCAATTATGAGGATCCTCCAACCTAGGGGACAGGCGAGTCTCCACCAGCCAGACACAAAAGGATGCAAAGGTTCCAAACGGATCACCGACCCGCTCTTTCACCATTGGCTATCCCTCCAGTGTACGACTTTCCATTCGATTTCTTTCTCCTGTCCAAAAAACCACCGACCTATTTTTCTCACAGACCTTCGGAAGCAAATTCTCGTCCCATGAAAATTATTGTACTCTGTCCAACAATAGCGTATGGGGGTCTGACGTTTTACCAACATCCAGTGTATCCAGTGAGATGACTGTGACGTTTATAAGTGAACGGGATATTTGGTTGTAACGTTGCACAAGATTCGTGACATATGCTAGAAAATGTGGCACGTTCAGAATGTAACGCGATAAAATTCCGACAGTTTCGCAGCGCGTTATTAAAATTCGATTGTCGGAGTGGACTTGCAATACGGCACGGAAACGAGACGATTTAGAAAGAAAAACCGCGATTAATATAGCAAAATCTATTCGGTTGTTTCAAAAGTATCTTTCTTTCGCGAACGTGTTTTTTACAACACTGCACCTTCGTACAAACGTGAAACCAAGTCTGTGAAATTCGGCAAACATAAAATAGAAAACTGTTGTGCGTCTATTGTTCCCTCATAAAACGAAAGAAACTTTCCGGACAACCCGATACATAAATATAGTACCGTAATTTATCATCAGAATTAAGCCATTATTACGCTATCTAAACACCAGAGACGTTTCATCTCGTTTGGCCAACCATTCGATGAAAATTTGAATTAACATAAACATGGTTAAGCTGTAGCACGACAGGGACGGTATCAGGATCAGAGACCGCTGCATCGGTTCAGTATGTTCACGAGGAGATGCGCGCGTGTACGGTGAGACAGAGAGGATTTATGAGAATAGCTTCCCTACAGAGGAATACCGTGGTAGTGCCGTGAGTTCGGGGCACGTGGTAATTAACTTTGCACTGGATTAGAAGGCGTGGGTACCGAGCAAATTTACAACGAACGAACAGAGGCGGTTCTGTGCTAGCAGAGTCGAAGAGACACGAGCAGGAAGTCAGATGGAACTCGAAACGGCGCTTTTCAACGGGGAAACAGGCTCTCGAGTGTCGCGCGTCGAGCTCGTCATCCTCCTCTTTCACGAGGCGCGTTAATTTCTTCGATTCGCTGGTTGCAGCACGCGTTCTTTCGTTTAACGAGCTTACCATGCCGGTCCGCCTCTTTTCTTTCCTCTCTTTTTCGATTCGCCTTTCTGTCTGCGTGATCGATCGACGTAGTTAAGGCTATTAGCCGATGAGAATCGAAAACGGAATTACGCTCGTACCATCTATGGATCGACGTTCCAAGAACCTAGCAGCGTAAGTATCATAGAAATTGAGGAGTTTGCGGTGAAAATAAATTCTGTTAAACCCGCCGACCTTTTCGAACAATAACGTGTTTGACTGATTAGCAACAAACTTACAGAACGATTAATCGTTATCGTAAGACAGGATTTGTTCTCGCAAATCGCGTGGAACATGCGCTACCTGTACCTAAATTAATACAATCGTATCGCAGTGTGAAATATTGCGGCAACTGCAAGAAGTGTAGAAATAACAAACAACGTCCGACGTAAAGATAGACTTGAAGTATATAAATTAAAAGAAAGTTTAAATTGTTAGACGAAATGAAATTGTTTCTTAGTTGTTGTTGAATGAAAATTGATGAATTGTCGAAGCTATATGTGATCACAATAAACCAGTTGCCAAAAGTGAGTGGAGTTTTATTTTTGCTTGAAATATATTTAACAAAAACTAAGGATGCCAAAGTATTGTATCGCTCTCGTCGCCAGCCTATTATCATCTATTAATATCGTAAAGGAAACTCTTCGATTGTTTAAAAAATGAGAGCGTGCGACGCATTCCTTTCGAACGAAAAAATAAGAGAGTCGAGAGTCGGCCAACGACAACACACGCGGCGAGCCTCGTACATTTTAATTTCTGCGACTTCCTCGCCGACTTCCTTCGCTGCAATATCGCGTTGCACAATACACAGCACGTGAATAAATGGATGTTCGAGTTTCTCCTGATCTAGATAACCGTTGCTGCTTTTTACTTTCATGCCTGACCAACGTACGATATATCAACGGATTAAATGGCCAGCCAGTCGCCACCAAGCCACGGATTCGACGTATACGCCATTGAATGCACGCCTATGAATCGCTTGAATGTCATTCATTCGAGGAAGAAAGTCACGAGGGAAACAGCGGGCGTTTTGAAGAAAGAAGAACTTCACCACGCGTGTCTTTCCACGAGAAGACGTATACGGCCGCCCATACGAGAAATTGTATATCTTCAAAAAAGAGTATTATTATTTAAACAAAGTATAGAGAACGCGGATATTAACCCTCAGAGTGCTATGGACGCATATATGCGTCCGGCGAAAACCATCCGTGTGGACTAAGGACGCATATATGCGTCTGGCGAAAACCATCGGTCTGGACTAAGGACGCATATATGCGTTTGTCAATTTTTCCGAGCACCTACGCAGAAGTAATACCATTATGTTTGTGTGAGATAAATATAAATGCATTTCAATGTTAATGCTGCGTTCGAAGAAACTGTCTTTTTTTTTTATTTAATACTTTGCATTCACAATTTGTCCAATTTGGACGTTTGATAGAATAATCGTGCCGGTACAACACAATTATCAAGAAGAAAATGTGTTGTCTGTGTGAAAAATAAGAGAAGGAACGACAGAAAATGCGATGTCGGATTATGTATCGATGATTGTTTTGAAATTTTTCACGCACAACTGAATTATTAACTCGTGTTATACTTACTAAATTTAGTTCTCTAGTTTACTACCCAAATTCTAGTTTATTGTAAATTTCAATGTTTATAATAAATAATTAACCCTTAGAGTGCTATGGACGCATATATGCGTCTGGCGAAAGTCATCGCTGTGGATTAAGGACGCATATATGCGTCTGGCGAAAACCATCGGTGTGGACTAAGGACGCATATATGCGTTTGTCAATTTTTCCGAGCACCTGCGCAGAAGTAATACTATTACGTTTGTGTGAGATAAATACAAATGCATTTCAATGTTAATGCTGCGTTCGAAGAAACTGTCTTTTTTTTTTAATACTTTGCATTCACAATTTGTCCAATTTGGACATTTGGTAGAACAATCGTGCCGGCACAACACAATTATCAAGAAGAAAATGTGTTGTCTGTGTGAAAAATAAGAGAAGGAACGACAGAAAATGCGATATCGGATTATGTATCGATGATTGGTTTGAAATTTTTCACGCACAACTGAATTATTAACTTGTGTTATACTTACTAAATTTAGTTTTCTAGTTTACTACCCAAATTCTAGTTTATTGTAAATTTCAATGTTTACAATAAATAATTAATACTAAAAAATAGCGCCCTTGAATCATTTAATCTCGTGCAAAAGAATCACTATAACTTATTACGATTAGCGCTTTGAATAGTCAATCAACAGAGTTCAGTATAGCCAAAAAGTATTCAGTCCACAGCGATCGTCAGCGCTGGCAGCGTGCCGTCCGTACGGATGGCATAGGCTACGAGTATTCAGCACTCTAAGGGTTAATAAAATTCTTCGTTTATAGTATCATTACAAAGTTCTTGGTTTCGGTATAGAAATTACAAACTACGCGCTGAAATTCTGTAGCATTTTATTTGAAGAAAAATAGACGATTTTTGCAAGTGGCTATCCAGGTCGTATTTATAAACTAACAGATATTCATAGGATTCGTAGGAATTTTTTCTTTGTTCGTTTCGAAATACGCGTATCTATTTTACACGCTTCTCCATGATTTTTCTGATCCCGTGCATCTGGTAGCGTGACGAGTATGCGTAACCTCGACCAATTACCGCCACCGTAATCCCCACTAATTAATCCGCGTGATTCACAAGGAAGTGCGTTCGGGTTTATCGTGCGTTTAGAAATAATGTGTTCCAATTAGAAGTTTCGTCCCTCGTGCAACCGTAACTCGATACCATAACGGGCGAGATTAACAGCTGAATACGTCAACGTGGAGTTATGGCTCTTCGAACGAGAATTTCAAATTAACGCGCTGTTCGTTGCAACAGTGTGTCTCTATCCAACTAGCATTTTAGTAGGAAACAAATTCTATTCTAAAATGCATCAAAAATACAATCTGTCAGGTATGTAAAATCTATTGCAACGTCGATGATAAAAATACTATCGAAACGATCGAAATATGAGATTTGAAATCATCGAAGAAAGAAAGAAGCAACATTTTTATCGTAGTATCCACTTTAATTCGGCTTTAAACGTATCGATGAGGGAACGATACACCGTAAGAGAGAAAGACAGTATTGTCGTAGCACGAAACACCATCGAGTTCTATTGTTGCGTACCGTGCAGTGCATAATTAACGACCTTCGTGCCGATCGAGTTTTGCATTGCAAATACCACTTGGAAACGCTAAGCGCACACCCTGGCGTCTCTCTCGTCACATAAATAAACCAACACCGCGTGCATGCGCGCTAGTCGTGTTGCTACAATAAACACCGTGAAAAGTATCGCGATCGAGATGAATCGCCTTATGCTGTTTGTTACACCAGATTGTTATACATTTAGAAATCTGGAAGCACTTTCGATAGACGAACGAAGATAACGTTCGCGAAAAAAAAAAAAAATAAAATAAAATAAAATATCTCGAGTGGTCTATCTTCCTATCTTCGAGAGCGGTTGAAATGCTTCTCCTCTACGTTCTGGGACAAGTGTGTTTAAAATTCTGTAGAATGTTTCTACTAAATTTAGAAAATTTCGCAGAAGCTCCGTTGGATGAAAGAAGTGTTTGTTTTACTTTCTAGTTGAATGTTTTCTGAAATAATTCTGGAAATCTTACATTTCGTCGACTGTGTCAAGTCGAAAGCGTTAACTGAGATAGGAGATTGGCTTGATCTTAACGATAAAAAAAATTGCAAAAAATCTCACCGATAAGGATAAATAAATAACTCGTTATTTTTTATATTCTGTTCGATGTGAAAATTGTCAGGTCTGCTTTCGACCTACATAATAGAACGATGAACTTATTGAGCGACCTAATACCTGAACCGATGCAGGCTGTCGCCACGAGGCAAAGGGAAGCTTTTCGAAACTTGTAGGAATCGTGGACGAGCGTAAAATCCAGCCGACGTGCATAAATCAGAGGCCGAGTTTCCCATCGTGACAGCCTTCGAAGCGGCCCAGAAAACGTATTTCTTTGCAGGCTCGTGTCCGTTCTCGTGGAACGAACGGCGTACGTTTCGCTTAGAGAAAAAAAAAAAGAAGAAAAGACTAGCAACAA
The DNA here is from genome assembly GCF_014825855.1 of Bombus pyrosoma. Taxonomy (NCBI): domain Eukaryota; kingdom Metazoa; phylum Arthropoda; class Insecta; order Hymenoptera; family Apidae; genus Bombus; species Bombus pyrosoma. Next base: position 7,355,739 of record NC_057777.1, on the reverse strand, counting down.
CGGTTTCAACGCAACCAAAGAAAAGAATTTATCGCTGCGTACACACACACCATTTCTGGCATTGTTATCAACCGTACCAGATATACGTTATCGCGGTGCAAACAGAACGACAACGGTCGTTCTCTGTTCCTCGTAAATTTTCCAAGGTCGCAGGCCTCGTTCGTCCAACCAGCTCCCTTTCAACCCTTTTTACTGGGTCACTTTCGATCCAGTTGCATCTTTCTATGGTCAGAAAGTTTCTTAATTTCGACGAAACGTAAATAAAAATTTTTATCTGAGTCGAGCAACGAACAAAGAAACGTTATCGATACGCGTGATCGGACGTTTCCATTTTAGTGCAACGTGTCGATCGTAAAATGAAATTTGAACTTTTTCGCCGGAAACGAAATCAAGATCGCAATCTGCATGGACGAAACGAAAGTAAACGTGGCGATCTTTACTGACCTTCCAAACGATCGTTTGAAAGCGCAGGGGGCCCTTTCAAATCCTAATTTGTAGATCCACGTAGCCTTGGCGCGTGTTTAAAATGGCAATCACGTCGAGCACTGATTCACAAACAACGGTATCGTATCCTCTGCCAGCAATTTATATCACACGCGAAAATACAGCTGAAGCGTTTACCTTTAGCCGAACAAGCCGATAAATGCGGCAGAAAAATTTATCAAGAGACTCGTGTCGAGCAGCTGAATCGCTCGAGTTTCTCTTGGCGACTCTGACTCTGACGAATCGATCGACGAAACCGTCCCCAGCTTCGAGACACACACTCGTTCGCGCACGCTATATCTGAGAGGCGAAATGGAAAACACTTGGCCGATAGCGCTGTTATCGTGATTTATCTATACACGACGACTAAGAGAAAAAAAAAGCAATTTATGGAGGAAGTTGAATCGAATGGTATTTACGCGTAACACGAGACCGTGACTCATAGATTCGAAGAAGAACCGTCCGAGCGGGACGAAAGCCAGTAAAGGACTGGCAGGACATTTTCGTAAGATGGAAGGGCAGGTAGACCCCGCTGGGCCCCAACCTGAAATGATCCTCATTGGTTTATGCACCCATACGAGTCTGCAATGCGTTCCAGAGGATCTCAACTTCCTTTCTAACTTTCCTTTCATTCAAGAATTCAGACCGGGTCGAAAAACCGTTTCGTAGGTTCGTTACCTGTTCCGAAGGTTACTTCTCTTATAACAAAACTGATCAATCCTAGGAACCTAATTCAACGAACAAGGGAACAAGAACCTAAATAGACATTTGTTTTGTTTACTAAATGTTATAATGTGTACAGTCCCCTGGTTTCCATATCTTTTATTGTGCAGATTTTTGCATTCTCAAATTACCCAGAAATATCGGCGGTGTAATTACGATACTAATCAGAACCGATCGGAAATAAAACTTGTATAATGTTCGATAAAGAATATTCCTCGAAAGAGATAAAGTTTCGATTTGTTTAATATAGCTTCCAGGAGTTCCATGCTCGTCATTATCTTCGTTGCGTAAGATTTCTTTAGTGAAATTCAACGCGGAACGAGGCGTACAAGATTCAACAGCTGCTGGAAAAGTTTCACGTCATCGGGCGCACACATTCCAAGGAAATCAATAGTGAGTTTGCGAACCGACTTATACGGAATTACGGAACATCGAAACAGAGAAGCGGATAATCGAGTACGTTGATAGATGTCGTAAATATAGGTATATAGGTAATATTATGCATAATGCATATATACATGTATTACGAAAGAATGTTACTGGTTAAGAAACCAAGAGAAAGAGGAAATGAGAAACGCTGCAAGGCAGCCAAGCAGGAAAGTATACAGAGCGCGGGGCAGGTTTTGGGTGACTGTCAGGGCTGTAACACGCACAAAAGGCAGGTGCTGGAATGCATTGATTGCCTCTCTGCCCCCTCTTGGCATTCCGTTGCCCAGCTCGTATCTGTTCTGGGAACACACCCTTCTATCCCAGGGAAACGCATGGGATCCTGAATCCCCGGGAGAACGTCATCTCCTGGCTGCTTTCAGATTATCCCTCTTTTCCCGACACGAGGCCACCCTCGTTCAACCACCACGCTCGTTTTGCCCTCCAGCTTCTTCTTTCTCTTCGTTTTGTTTCGCAATGTCTTCCTGTGTGTGCGTCTGTATGTGTGCGTGTTCTGTAGGACCATACAGATAGATTAAATTTGAATTGCTTAAGATTATAGCGGTTATCCGAGTCTCGTTTAGCCCAAGTTCCCTATTATTCGGGGTGCTTTGAACTTTACCATAGCTTCGTCCTTTTTCTTTCTCTTTTTCCTTTTCTCGAAATTTTAACACGAACAGTACGAAAGTGTAATTTGTGCGAAAACGGCTAAACTTTCAATCGATCAAATTAAACCTAAATACATATTACGTCATGGAAATTTGTATATTTAGGCAACGATTTTCAGTAAAAATTTATTACCTAGCTTACGACTTGACCGTAAGAATTTACGAACGTTTCTTTCCTCCTTGGGAATTGGGAACAGCAGATGCTGTGTAATTTGAAAGTGTCGAGAACTTGGACGAATTTTACGGGACGGTGTAACAGAGCAGGCGTCTCGGTTTTCGAAAATTTCTCGTTACCACGGTGCATCGAATGCAAAGTTGGTTGAAAATTCCGCAAACGGAATTTCGAACAGTTGCCGAGCCCTGGCTGCGGTTTGCGAGCGAAATACCCGCTTTCGGCGAGACAGCGGGTCGATTCAGTGCGGTGGTAAATGCGCTAAATTGTTTGCACGAACAGTTTCGGAACCAACTTCCGTGGCTATTCGCAGTTGATTCGGCCCAGAACTCGCTGCTCTCTGAACATTGCTATTCCGCTTGCGAATTCAATAATCAGGTCGATTCGTTAACTTTTCAATCCCATCGCGCCACGAACTCGCACTTTCATTCCTATCGCCACTACTTTTTAACCAAACTATAGACATACGCGTTTATTCGTTATTCTTATCTTCTCAAGATAGCGTATCTTCGTATTTTCTTATGCTTATCCGTGTTGAAAAAGACAATGGCATTTAACAGAAATCTCCTTATAAAATTTTGATTCTATATTTGCTGATTATTAATATATATATATTTAAATATCTTCCCAAGTATATCACACGCACAAAAATGTCCAAACTTTGAATCATGCCATCCATGATTATTACTGTAAATCTCGTTTATAAATAAACAGAAACTTGTCTGTTTTCTTAAACGTTCGAAAGTTCAACGACGCGATACAAATTTTCCATCTCGCTAAACGAATCTTATTCTCTGCACCCAAGAGTTGTTCATCGCTAAAAGGATTAATCGAAACGCTCACGCTCGACCCGTAATTCTAGTTCCCTGAAAACTGTCCCTGGGGGCAAGGATCGAGAAATTACGATAAGCCAGGCTGGATTAAGCTTAGGACTGTTTTGCCGTCGACTTGAAATTCCAAACTTCCCTCGCGCGTTATCCTACGGTGAACAATTCCGTGATTTCTTTCCCTTAGCACCGACGACAGTCTCAGCGTTAACAGCAAATTGACGAACACGAATCGCTTCCATTCCATTCGAACATCTTACTTGGAAATTCGCAGCGACTTCCGTGGAATGCCGGTGCAAACAAGTGGCTGCTAGGAGTTCTCAGAATTTCCGAGACGTCGCCCTTGGACGTTGCTTGCATAATCGAGCTCGACCGTTAAATATTTAACGTCGGTTCTTTAGCTAAACGCGCGATAAAAATATTTCTACCTTTCCGGTTGCGAGTCGCCCGCGCGGCAACAAGGAGGCGCGACAAGTGACGCATCGCGATGTCCTCGTTAGCACCGAGATTGTTTGACTTTCGGGGTCGCGAGAAACTTAACTTAAACTTCCGGGATTCCTAGTCTATGTATCGTTCGAGCTTTGCACGATTCTATTCGCTTTGAAAAGATTAAGGAAAAGAAACGAAGGTCTTGGGGTACGTCGAGTTTCTTATTTCTTTTCTTTTTTCTGTAAGATACGAAGGTTACGGAAAAGAAACGCGATGACCATTAAAATAACAAAAATACTGTTTTAACGTTTAATTCGTTTGCTTTTAGTATTCGATATAAAGAAATTGTGTTACTCTTACTGTTTCTAACGCACGCTTTACAATTCGGAGATTTGAAGAGATATTTTTAGAGGTAGAAACGCGAGGAATAAGCGAGGAGAACAACATTGTTGATATTTTTGGATTCCACTCGTCAAAGACTATATTATAAAAAAAAGTGTCTCGAATTCGGTATGCTTGGAAACGAAATTCAAGCCAAGGAGAGAGAAAAAGATAGAAACAGAAGAAATAGCAGAGCGAAGCTGGTGGAGATCGGTCGCTTAAAGACGCGCATAATATCGAAGATTTTTTGTCGAGCATCTGTTAGACACGCTGCTCCAACGTTGGAGAAGCCCGGAGGTCGTTAAAAACACGCGCAACGGAGAAAAACAAGCAGTAAAGGCTGACTAACCTTTTGTTGTGCCAGCCTGAGGGACTCTTCGAAGTGCTTGTGAACTGCCTGCTCGGTGGCCCTTTGCTTCTCCAGCCTTTCTCTTTCCATCTTGGCCTCTCTCTCGCGTTCACGCTTCTCCAGCCGGGCTTCCGCTTCTCGCCGTTCCCTGAAACGCACACAAAAGTTTCAAGGTTACACATCGTCCGATCCAGAACATGCCTGGAACACGCTTTCCAGGCTCGGCCAACTTCTTTCCTCGATTATTTTTATTCCATTGCTTGGATCGATTTTTTTCGGAATTTCCATCGACACTGAAAATAAGTTTCGCAGAAGTTGGCATGCGAATTTACTGCAAACGAGAATAACAAACACGAGAGGATCTGAAGCGTTTGAATTCCTCTGCGGTGTGTCACGACGAGGTACAAATTGTTGAATCGCGATAAACTGGAAATGCTAATTGGCTGACGAATCCTTGGCTTCGTCAATCGCGATTTACGATAGAAGAGAGCTCGTCACGAGGAGAACAGGGAGTCGCTGGATGATCGTGCTATTAAGAACACTATGTTTAATTTATGCAAATACAGACAAACGTTTTTCCGTTGATTTACATCTATACGCCGCCGCTCGTGGATTTAATTTAGATATCTAAACCCGATGAGAAAGCGGTTCTTATATCGCTAAATATTACTGTTGCGAGCATTATTATTAGATTTCTATATTTAGTGGGAACTTGTACACCTATTGAAAAACATACGGAATTTGTAGGCACAAGAATATATCCAATGGAAGATACTAATAATATTACACAGACTCTGTTTTGTATAAAAATCGAAATTTACATAAATGCCCGTAGTCTAATCGTTACAGACGATATAATCGCTACGTTCTACGGTTGCTTGCATTTTTTCCTAGAAAGTAACTTTGAATGAAATAATGGCAAGCGCCGCTACTATTCTACCAAAGTTTCTCATTGTCTTCTCGAAACTTCCGTGTCACGAGGCACTCGTAAATAAGGCAAACGTTTGGTTGGAACATGGACTGGCACGTGTTTGCAAAATGCAGCGGTAAACAACTATGTATTACACTGAAGCCTATGAATCATACATCAAACCAACAATACCAAAAGGTTAGTTGTTCGGTCAACGATGAAACTGATTTTTGCCTGGCTTTATTTCACTTTGCCAACACCACACACATCGATGAGTAAGCTAGCTAGGTATGTGTACGCAGAGAGGATTTTTTAAAACGCGCTCGTTTACGCGTGTTCGTGCATGCACTCGGTTCGTTTCAATATTAAAATAGTCGCGATAATAATGCCGACGGTGGCTGGCGTGTGTATCGTGACTTTTTAACAGGCTTAGTCAGATAAGCATTCATTAATGCTTGCGCAAGTTATTTATATAGTTACGTGCGCAACGCGCGTGTTTATCTCGGTCCTCGGTCGGCGGACCTTCCAATAATGCGCGCATTGGATCCGCGCGATAAATGCCTATTCGCTAGTTCTACCGTGCTATTTTTCACGCACTACAGTCTACACAGCAAAATATACTATTTCCTCGTGACGGTTATAGAGGCCTCCTCTCTTCCTCCGTGAGACCTCTTTCCTTCTTCATAGTCGTGGGATCTATCGTTATCGTTGTTTCGAACGGAGGAGGTTATCTTTTATCGAGCTTCTGTTTGCTTCGCGACTATACTCAGACGAAACCCACTCTCCGCGCCCTTTGCACCGACTTGTACCGAGCGCAGGCTATATTCCATCTTTCGCGCATTCATAAATCAACCAGGGTGTTGGAGTTTCGTATTATACGATGAGGAACGAGCGTTCGTTCTCTTCTAATATTTTTTTTTTTTTTTTATTTCATTTAATACTTTACATTGACAATTTGTCCAATTTGGTAGAATTTTTTAGCTGTTTGATTATCATGTGGGTGGCTACCCCCAGCGGGGTACCGTCTCTTCTAACATAAACGGACTTTTTCATGGTTTAATTTTCTCTATGACTTGCACCTTTTTTCATTCTTATTTGCCAGCTATTAAACGTCCAAAATCGTTCGGGTCACCAACAACTATTATTTTACGATTTTACGACTTGTAATTTCTCGTATTTACTCTGAAACCTTTCTGTCATATTACCAAACGGGATATACGTCGTTATTTTTCGAATAATTTGTTTAGGACCGTTATTGGTACAACGAGAATATTAGTCGAAAGCATAAAATGAATCAGCACTGGGAGAATCAAACGTAAAATCAGGAGAAGCGTAGTCAGTGTAAAGTACAAGTATCTGGTCGTGGAAAAGCCCAGCTGACCAGGAAACCGTGCAAAAGCGGTCGAGCCGTGACACGACATTAATGTGCTGAGAGTACACACTACGCACTGATATTGTTAACGCGTAAACAACGTACGTGGAATAGGCGGGAAATAAATGCATCGAGCCTATCTGCGGGGAAAAAAGAAACGAGTGGACGTGTTTTCCACGACATACACGACGCGAACGAAACTCAACTGACACGTACTGGTTCCGAGAACGAGCGCCGCTTATTATTACGCTAAGACGCACCGGAACCAGTTTCTGCGTCCGATTGATTTGCAAAAAGCGGCTAACTTATTCAACCGGTGCTGCATAAATCGACCGGTGCTCTTCGTCTTAATCGCCGATTATCACCGACTCGACGTTCGTGTTATTTATAATATAACATCGTTTCATATTTATCACAGATACCTCGATACTGGTTACGTCTTTATCTGGAGCCGTTTATTTTTTTCGTCAGAAATAAACATCGTTAAGTATGTAAAGTAAAACGTGCGAAAAACATTCAACTGGAAGGTTGCGATATATTTCAGATCGAATTACCTCGAGCTAACGTTTCCATTCTTTTTTGTTCCCTCACGAGCAAAGATTAGAACGCTGTATTTCCTTTTCGCATTTTCTATCGAAATTAAAACATCATCTTGGACAGAACGTACTATCTCGTAGATCGGTGGCGATAAAAGGAAGAAAATAGGCCGAACGAAGGAACAGGTTCTCGAGCGAACAGTTATACATAAATGAAGAGCAAGAGCTTTCCTCCAAGTGGTGGTCGATCTTGTGTAGGCGACGCGGATAGGTTCAGCTTTTTAGAATCGAACCATAGATTCGCTTGTTTGGCAAACATTTCATTTTACGGGCAAACTTTCATGCGGCATTGTGGACGATAGTTTGAAACCCGAACCGCTGGCCATAAAATAAAGAGAACACTTTTAACAACGGAACTGCGTCATGTTGATTTAAACGTTGCTTCCTGATGTTTAATAACATCCTCGAGAACGTATTTCCTTTACAACCAGTCGTTGAAAGATCGCGACAAAACTCTCTGCAGATTTTCATACGAGTTCGGAAACCAAACTTCGTTGATTATCCACTTTTGTCCAATTGCTAGGATCACTTCTGCTGTGATTCCCAAATTCTGTAAATTCACCTCGATATTTTCAGTTTATTCATATTTGCCGGAAATTTACCAAACATCCCAAGAATAAAAAATCGCAATTCTCAAAGAAAATCCCAACTACGTCAGCCAGCTGGGTGAAATCGTTGATACAAAAAAAGAAAACGAAAAAAAGGTTAATCGGCGGAGGTGCGGAGATGGTCGAAGGTCGACAGGACAGGAATTCCTTCTCCTTCGGCTCTTTCTTTTGCCCTTTTTCTTTTATCCTTTTTTTGGTGTTGCTCAGAAATCGAGCAGAGTATCGGAGAGGCAAAGAGGCGAAGAGCAGCCCCGGTCGATAAACTAGTCCGGTATGGGAACAGGACAGGTTCGAGCTGCGAGCAACCTTTGAAAAATCCGGTCGCCGGAGACCGGCCTGACCAGAAGACCGGCTTTGCCGAGCAATACACGGCAAATATCACCAAAAAAGGTCTTACGCATCCTTGCCTCGCGGCCTCTTTTGTTTTGCTCGTCGAGCCCTCTCCTCGCGTGAACCGCTTCGCTCCTTTTGCTCCTCGTGCGACCATCGCCAATGGATTTTCTTTTCGTAAAAAAACGTACGTACCAAGGGAAAATAATCATCTACGATTTATCGGTAAGCTAGAAAATTAAACGTAACAGATATACAGAGGATACAGTAAAAAAAAAAAAAGAAAAAAAGCGGTAAAAGAACGAGGATCAAGCTGGCGAAAGTTATGGTACGATATAATATACTGGTTTTAAAACACCCATAAAGCAAGTTAGATGAAGATTGTAGTTCACTTCACGATCGCTTTAGTTTGTAATAGCTGCAACCTAACGCGACCCATGCTGCAAACGATTATTACGGAACACTTAAAACCATTTCGGTACGTTCGACGATCGAAAATGATCGCAAGGTTTGCGCTTTCCCTGCAAACGTTTCCTTCGCACGTTCACGAGCGTTTTTCTGAAAACGCCAACTCGTAATTCCATGGAACAGATTTGCAACTTAAACTACACAGTTTACAACTATACAACGACTACAGAGGTTTACTTGCACAACGTGAAATCCATCGTTAATCCGCACAGCAAACGTATATAACGAATTATCAAGATAACGATGGAGCACAAAACGTTACCTGTCACTACGATTAACGTTAATTCGACGATAATTCCCCAGGAATTCTAAAATCCGTCGCCCACCAGCTCACGTTTCTTCGATATTCTTGACTGTGTATATAGTTATGTGTTGACCTTCGCACTTTCTCTTTCCTTGGTCGAACAGGCGATTTATTTTCGTGCGATATTTACTAAACACGATACGCGACAGAGCGGACGAGACGATCATTCGAATGCGGCTCAGAAAATAGACTAGGAGACGAATTTCCTGGACAGGCCATTGATCGGTCGACGTTCTTGTTTACAAATCGTGACCCGGGTATACGGCACCAAAGATTAGTTTGTCTTAGGCGCCTGATGTCGAGAAACACACCTATACGCTTTCGATACATTCGCTCCTAAGGACCATAGGATTTTCGCTTCTCAACATCTTATAATGTTTACAAATAATTTTTACACCATAATCGTTTCGGTGTGAGAAAGCTTTACGTATATATATATATATGTGTGTGTGTCTTTGGTACGAATTATTATGAAACTTTGCTGACGATTTCGGAATATTTAGTTCGACTCGGTGTCATAAACGTGTGACCTGTTACGCGGGTTTATTCTCTGCAGCAAAAAATTCTATACCGGTAGAATTAAAATATCGCATCGTAGCGACAAAAATATCTCCGTTGCTTGGTTGAGATAAACGTAGACGAGATACATAGGTGTAATAGGGCTGCATTTTGTACGCTTGTATCGCGATGGGAATATGATATTTCACTCTTATTCGAGCAGAAGCGATTCGATTATGCTCGACGCTTGAATTTTACGGCTCATGAATTTTGTAGGATGTGCTGAATACCGCTTTCTTCATGCGCTTCGCTCGACCTTAGCCAGCAGCCGCCTGACATTCTGAAGGCGCACGCCAGACGATGAAGACCAACATGGCTCCCAGACACCTGTCCGTCTACATTTTTCCTCTCTCTTTCCCTTTCCACCCTTTTCTTTCCTTTATCACGCGGTATGCACCGCGAGAAAGCAGCCTGCGTTCTCTCCGAGCCGACACCAGAGACTAGCTGAAACCTATTTTTGCTTTCGTTTCGTGCGACTCGGCCCCGCTCCGCGCGCCGCTTCGCTTCGCTCCACGTTCTGACAAAGTGCGGCACGAAACACCGCTGGATTTTGCTTTTCCTCGGCGATGGACATGTCCGCGAGTAATAGCTCGAAATTCGCTGACCTTTTTACCCGGACGTCGACACACCTTACGGAAACGAAGCCTCAACGAGAGGCTGTGCCATCTTACGGCAATAGAAATTCACGCTCCAACATAAAGTCATCGAGACTAAATACGAAGAGACTGTACGAGTTTAACGTCATCGTTTCTTCGTTTTGTTTTTCACATTTACCTTGGAATCCACCGTTTACTTGTCTCGGATTCGTGAAAATAATTTCGTTTCGTAAGAATCGAATATCGATCGTGCACTCGTGTAACTTGGATGGAAAAAGAGCACAGGCTCCGTCGTTGTCCTCGATGACTCATTAGCCTTATAACGCGAGATTAGCGAGAAATAAATTGTCGAACTGCGAGGAAATGTTTGTCAAATGACGTGTTCTAACGTCTCGGTAACTTAATTGGACTAGAGAGCAGACTTGGCAAAGGTCACTGGATTACTATCCGTACACGTTGCATTTTATGTTCTGACTATCCAAGCGGGTGATGCTTTCAATTAGGTGTCTTCTCACGTGTCGGGAATGCCGAGTACGGCTCGCATTTAGAACGCGTAATTTCGTAATCGAACGTCCGGCAAATAGCAAATGTGAGATAGACAACCGTGAAGACGAGCCGACATAAAAGATTCATAATACAGCTTTATCGGTTCTCGTTGATCGACTTCCAATAATAGAATATCCGACGCGGTCCCTTTTACCGAGAATATTTCAGCGAGAAGAGCGAACCGCCTATAACACAGAGTCGTAAATATGAAATAAATTTAGAGTGGCAGGCGCAGGTATAAAAAGGAAATTTCTGATTCTTCCACTTCTTTTTGTGCCACGGCGATCTTTTAACGTCAAATCGGTTAACTCCGCGGAACAAGAAATGGAGAAACTCGACGAAATTACGTAAGATAAGCATCATCGATCGCAACTGCTTTGACAGTAAAATATCAAAAATTTCAGAAACTCCGGTTTAATCACTTTGAACGGCTGCTACGTACGTACGACGAATTAACGCTTGCATTCCTACGCTTTCTGCGCCCATCCTGTGATTACCATGATTTCTACGTGACGTAATTTCACCGCAGACAGAACACGCCAACGGATAAAAGTCGAGTTGTTCGAGGAAGGGAATGGGACGCGGCAGGGGGAGAAAGAAAAAAAGGGAGAAAGAGAGACGAAACGAGTTTTCGTGGCGCACACGTGCTGGTTCGAAGCTCGCCTCTCATGGACGATCGCACACCTTTGCACGAACCAATGCATCATCCGGCCAGGTTAGCTTGCCTACACGGACACGTATATACGAGCTTCGATGTAACGGATACACCTACCGGGTGAGACTCGAGCTTTCGTCCTCTCATCGAATCACACCTTTCGAAATTTTATTCCTCTCTTTCGAGATGATTCGATCGAAGCAAGTTCGGCAGCCTTTCCGCTGGCAATTTCGTGAAAATGTTTTTGAAAATTTTCGAAAATAGATATCCGTTTCGTCAGCAAGGTTCAAGCTTGCATCGGTCGGTTCCGCGCGTACCTCTCGCGCGCTGCGTAAAGATCCATTAATCATTAGCGATACACTGTGAATTTAATTATTTATGTAGCACGTGCCTCTTTTTTATTTCCGGCATGTTTGAATATTTTTTGTCGTATAATCAGCCAGTTTGCAACATGGTGTATTTAAAACGATAGATGACACGTGGATAATTACTTACTTACTGTCCTCTGCTTACTACGAGGAAATAAATATAAACCAATGTGCGATCGTCATTTTTTTTCTTAACCTTGCACCTTGAAATCTGTGAATTACGCGATCGAGCTTGTCGGTTTCAATTATACTAATTAAGAGTCAGCAGGAGATCGGAGGTTCAGAAATTGAAAGATCGCAACACTACACGGATAACTGGTACTACAGATTTTTTTATCTTTTTTAAATCTGAACAGGCATTTTCCTTTTTTTCTTTTCTTTTTTTTTTTTAGGACACTCTGCATAATTTACGTTTGCATAAATGCGTAAGAATTCGAAATCTATCGATGTAATCGATGTAAGTCGAGTCTTGCCTCTCATCGAGTTTTCGTCTCAGCGAAACCAAAATGTAGAAGTAGAAAACCGAGAGAGAAGTAACAGAAAGAGCACGATGGCTCGCGACTCCCATTTGAGCGAAAATGTGATTTGCGCGCGATGCATCTTCGTCGAAAACGTTTTTGTTCGAACGTGCCCGTGACAGGCTGAAACGAACGAAACTGAATTTACGGGACGTTCGAAGTTGGCGAAGATCGGCCGATTCTATAGAAAAGATAGAGCGTGGCACGAGTAAATGTCAGTAACCTTGCAAAAGGCAGGCCACCGGCTGCCACGTTTACTCGGAAACCATTAATACGTCGAAAGGCAATGGGAAACGGCGCGACCGCCATCGTCGTTAATAACACGAATCAGATTTAGTTTCTACGTTCGAAGCGGCGAAAACGCGTGACTATGGCTGGCCTGAGTCGGCGTTTTATTGCGGCACCGTAATTGAGACCTGTCACGTTAACGTTACGCGGGATTAACCTGTTGACTGGATCGACCGCAACAAGCTTCGTGCCTCCTCTCGCCATTGTCGCTCGCAATTATGCGAACCTCACCGACAGTCTTTCGGAAGTTGAGAACACCGTATCTACCAAACCAATCAACTTTCAGACCTTTTATTTTTACAATTACTGGAATCGTGCCAAAGTTTCTGACGATATTAGCGCCTGCTTTTATCACGAGCTTTTCTAAGTTCACCATCGACTATAGTATAATTAATCGTGTCATTAATTCATCAACCACGTACGTAAAGTTCTACGATATAGAAACAGATATCGCGCGGTTGTTTGTTAACGTTGATATTCGAAGCAAACGCATTTGCATTCCTGTATTTCGTATTTCAGTTGCACGTTGAACGAGCGACGTCCCGGACTGTTGTTTTCAGACGCGACCAGAACTACGACCGAATTATTAGAATGTTGACTTCGAGGAAGCAATCTGTGGCATCGCGAACGACACATAACGCCGATGTTATTTTCGAACGACGTAATTCTGCGACACCTATAATTGCTAACCGGCTGGCTATCTTTAAAGATGAAACCCGAGTTTAAACATTTTAAACACTCGGCACGATATCAGGGGCATGGAAAAATGACAACTGGCAGAGGGGCGAGCCGAGCGAGATTCGTTGTTGGCGCGGTGTCTGTACCCGGAATACGGGCCGCTTAGAGTTTTTGACGAGTGGTCGATGCTCGTAAAATTGCTGTTGCTGCCGACCACCGGTGCCAAAACGGTCCACTATCTTCGTTCTATTTTTACCATGGTGAACAGGGGAACGCTCGTTTGGCTCGAGAGCCTGGGAAAACGACGCCCCTCCCTCGGAACTAACATTTTCCCGCCTTTAACTCATCGTTTCTCCTTTGCTCTTGTTCGCAACCCAACAGACCTATTCTAATTCTCTTTGATTTCAAAAGCGTCTACGTTTGTTATTTCGATCGAGATTAAATCGATTCCCGATTTAGTACGACGTCGCTACGAATCGACCGTTTGCGTTACAATTTTTACTGCTTTCACTTCGATGCAAATCGCCGAACGGATGGTTTATGCATCAGCTTCATTACAATTTCATACAAGCCGCATTAGCATGCGTGGCTCGCAGTCGCTATAGAAATAACTTTTTTGCAAGAGCCGGTCGGCAACGTTGCATAAACGGGACAGCAGAAGTAATCAATTATAAATACGTACTTTAGAGCGCAGGTAATTGATACGCGGTAACAACGCATATATCGAACGACCCGGTGGTAACGCTCGGTTATCTCGTGAAAAAGCGCTGATAATTATCACCGGACGTTTATTATTTCGTCGTTAACGTTATTTCTAGATTTGGTCGTTGCTCGCGTCACTTCGTTTACGTCACAGCATAATTGATGAATTACCGATCATCTTCCGACCTAGTTTGAGGTCTACCGTACTTCCGAGAATTCCTGGGAAACACGCCGGTTAAAGGGAACGACATTTTTAAAAAATAATCTACGTAATATACCGAGCGTGCATAAACGAAGTTCTTCAAAGTTTGTTTTCTTTCTACAACTACACGTATGTTTCCGACTATAATTATCCATACTTATGTAAATCAGAATACCTTTGTCTTCGCTTTACGACATGTTTATACACTAAGGTTAGCACCGAGTCATTCGCTAGCCAGCCGAGCACGAAACAAATGTTTTCCTAGCGTCTAAATACCATTCAGAAGAAGCAGAGAAAGGGGGGAAAAGAGAGAGAGAGAGACAGACAGACAGACAGAAACTCGAGGGTAAAGAATGGCTGGGAGGGAAAGTTTGTTCCTCGACATGGATATTTCAGCGAAAGCCCGTGGACGATCAATAAATCCAGCGAAACTCGGCATAAAAGGTCGAATGGGTGCGCGAGGGTGTGTTCCGAGGGTTGATACGGTTGATCGATCGGAGGGTGATTTCACTGGAAACTTCGTACGGGACTTGAATGGGGACTTGGAAAGCACGTAAAATCGAATAATCACATGCTATCGAGGGGGGGACCAGGTTAGGTTTTCAACATCCATAACGTACGCCAGTAATCGTTTTCCTGGGTCGATACAGAAAGGGAACAGCGAAATAAATTCACCCTTTATGTCTGCCTGTCTATTTCCTCGACCTTTCTTCTCTTCCACGTCGAACATTTCAAAACGAAAGATTACGCCGCGAATATATTTAATCCTACTGCGTTTTCTCCTTATTTTCGTTATCGTTAAAAAGTTCCTACAGTTTTAACAAGCTGCGAGAGAGTTTATCGTTATCGTTATCGTTATCTATGCCAAAGGTTTTCTTAAGATATCAAAAATTCTCTCTACTCGTGGAAACAAAAGCGAGAAGATAAAAATTCGTAGACCACAAGGCGAACCAAGTACTCGGCGCATCTTTCCACGATCTTTTACTTTCCACTCGAGTTTTTCGACGCGTAGCGTCGCGACAGATTTTGGGCAATGGCCAAACGGTCACACCGAGGCGAACGGTGAATTTTAGATAATGACGCGATCGAGGCTGACGAGAATCGCGAGGTGTCCGAGCGTGCTTCTAAGAAATAATCGGCTGGCCACGATGCGGCCAGTTAAACCGAGCGTGCCGTCGCTAAAGCCATTCTTTTCTCGCCGCGGGAGTATAATTAGACGCTGAAGAAGCGATGGAGCGGTAAATCACTCGGGACGAGGAAAGATCAAGGGGGACGACAACGCTGTTGTCGGGTTACCAAACTCGTTCGGGTATCAGGATCGAGGACACTGCAGGAGAGTCTTTAAAAATAGCCAGCTGGAATCACCGTGTCGGATCGAAGCTCGTTTCGCGAAATCTCGCGGAACGAGAATAGTTTCCGGGAAGCGAGATGCCTGATTATTCGAGCGCATGCACGTCTGCGTGTATTCGAGACAGGGAGAGACCTGAAAGAATCCGACGCGAGAGGTGTATCGAGGAAAAAAAAAACCCTGTCCAACTTGGAACCGCGGTGAAACGCGCAAAAAAGCGAGTAATGCTTCCACAGGTTTTTATGAGGCATCGGTGTAGGTTTTTACACTGGCTGGTATTCTCGGGTTACATTAAAAAAAAACGTCGCGTGAGGCGTAAACGAATCGGAGATAGACGAACGGCTCGCGACTGGCGTTGCTTAGCGCTTGTAGTAACAAGGAAAAAAGACTCGTTCCTGGAAAGATCTTGAGAATCGATTTCAACGTGTAAATATTACGCACAGTTGGTTTGACAGAAATGTGTTCAGTTGCCTGAATATTTCGGAGTCAATTTTTAATACGATTATACACGCTATACTATTTTATGTAGAAGCGTGTCTATAAATTCTGCGAAAAGGATTTAACCAAGAAAACGGGAAAGTATTCAAAGATGGCGCCGTCTGACTTGGAACAGTGATTCGCGCGATACGGAATATCGCGGATGTGAAATAAATTTAATGTAACCAAATGTCCACTTGGACGGATCGTAAGGAAATTGCGTATGCTCGTACAGAATCGATGTTTCAAGTGGCTGAGCCAGTTTAGCTCGCCAATGGAAACGGTTCCACGCAAATACATCGATGCAAATGCTCTTGTGGATCGACTTGTCTTGCCAGTGGATCTTCGGCTTAAACATCGGTACGTTAGAAAGAAACGTTGCGTGCCATTTTTCAAACGAGCCGTCGATCGTTACACGACGGAATAATGATCGTCATCGGATGTTTAATTTTGTATAAAATATGGAACTACATTTCTGGTAAATTACACGTGTACATACACGGTGTAGCTTTTTAAACGGCGGGACAACGAGAGAAATCCGTGCGTCTCGGTGGAAAAAGTCGAGAGAACAAAATCCACGTAGAACGAGAGAATCGACTTTCGTGGTCGAATTCTCGAGCGAGACGGATCGCGGCGACACACAGCGTATCACGTTTCCATAAACAAGTCACCATTTATACGACAAAGACAGTGGGTAGCGAATCTCTTTTGTCTCTCGGCTCGGTGCGTTCGTAAATAGAGTCTGCCTTTCAACCGACTGCAGCTTCTTATCTCGCTCCCTTTACCCCGAGAGTTCCGTAAACATATACTTGGCGGCCGGCCAAGCGCAGAATGGAATACATTATTCTAGAAATTGCAACGCCGAACAAGTGCCAACAGACCGTGGCATGGTGCGCTTCTCGCGTGCGTAGATAATCTAATTGTTCCCCAACTCCAACCTGCGCGCCACGCTCCTCCCTTCGATTACACGCAAACTACGTACGTCAACCGGGTCAAACTTGCCCTCGTTATTGGCTCCTCTCTCTCTCTCTCTTGACGAATCAAACTCTTCAACGAACCAAATGGCATTCTAATTAAAGTTTCACAGCCTTACACATTTTTGCTAACCTCTGCGGAAAATTCTGCGAATTTCCATACAAACTTTAGCAAACTTTTAATCGATGTTACACTTACTGTTAGAGATACGTTGCCGCGAGAACGAAGAAGCGTTTTCAATGGCTGCAACGTGACTATTCCGATTCTATAATGTTGCAATTATATTTCAACACAAAGGACGCCGGAGCTAAAGCTCACCAAAAGATAACGCAAGTCTTGGTTTGCGTTGCCAATTGGCGTCTCCGCCGTTAAAGTATCAATTGCCAATAAATTATATCACGTTTATCAGAGTGTATTGCTCACTGGCAACTTCCTTCCGCATTTTCATCGGGATCTTTCAGTCGTCGAATGATCCAAAGCGAACTCGCTGGATTCGATAACGCGGCCGAAACTATACTTGACCCATTTAAACGATGGAACAACGTAATCCGTCGACTTTCCCAAACGTCCTGATTCGATCAAATACGCGGTTGGTACGCTGTTTCCGTGACGCCCTGCCATAACTAAACGCGCCAAATATACACGTAGATCGTTTAACAACTCGTGCGCGCAAAGTACCGCCACTTGCATAAGCATGTAACTCGAAAATAGAACAAGATATATTCGCGTGGAATAGCCGAGGAAGGTCACCAGGTTGTTGAACGTTACTCCGTCGATCAGCCAGTTCTCGTCTCTATCGAATCTCGAGCGGTGCAGCCTTTGACCTTTCGCGAGAATATCTGTGAAACTTTGTTCGCAGCTCTTACGATGCTCTCTGTCGTTTTCTTTCGCTCGATCATCGTGCATTTGTAATTACTCGATTGCGGGCGTCTGCGGGATTTATCAAAAATTGGAAGGTAAAAAAAAAAAAAACAAAAAAACGCAGAAAATGTCGAACGGCTGAAAACTATCGTCAGAGAAAATCACGTTAACCTTATCACGAATGAAATTCTTTAATCTCGTCGATAGATTTTCTTTATTACAAAGATCGATAAAACACGCAAACAAATGACTTATCGTTACTCGATATCGAACGGAAAGTACAAGAGTTATTGTTTGCAGCGGTTACAAACAACATTTTAGCGATATTACGTGTATTACAAAACGAGATAATATCGAAATAAAATATTTCACTCTAATTACGTTTGCTAAAATACGAACTTTTCATGGCCTTTAAAACGAGCCGAAAATACCAACTTTCGAATATACATCCGCGCACTCTAACAGCCACGAGCTTTTTATCAAAAGAACGCACGATCCGCACCAATTCCAGCACGTTCTATCTTCGACCGTAGGTCACCGAAGAACCAACTCAACTTGCAAGTTGATCTTCAGTCGCGTTATCTATGGCGAAAACGGTTATTTCTAGAAACGTATAATACCGTATCTTTAGAATAAACATTCTACTGGAGGATGAAACAGCGATCTGTGATCGACGATAAAGCATTTGACCCGAATATCGGAACTGCCAAAACACTGGCCGAAAATAATCGGAACGCCGGAATTCGGTGTCCCTCTCTGTGCCGTCGATATTCCAAATGCGAAATTATTTCGCCCCCGCTTATTCACGCGCAGCCAGCTGGGAGCCGAGCCAACCGAGAACGCCCTCTTCCATCTTCTTCCTCGAATTCCGTGCAATCCGATCCTAACGAACGCACCGCTCGCAATTACGGCATCGCTTACACGCGTCTCTCCATCCAGAATAGATTCTGTTTTTCTAACCAGAACCGTCGGACTTTTTTCCTTTTTCTTTCTTCCTCTCTTTCTTTTTTTGTTCGTATCATTAATCGAACGAGAAGCACAACGGTCCAAGCCTACCGCCATTTCTCATGAAACTGCGTGTTCGCGTTTAGCAGAAAAAGTTGGTCGTATTTTTTGCAGTTACGAAAATGTATCGGGATAGCAGCATGGCGTAAGAAATGACTTTATTTAGCTGTAAATAATTTCAGCGGAAACATAGATCTCCCGCGTGGATTTATAGCGTCATTTAGAATATTCGTCCGAGATGCCATACAAGGCTGCACTTCCGACGACACGAACTGATGAAATCGACGTAATTCGCTGCAATCTTCGTATTCATGTAAATTAAGGAACGATAATGCAAAGTCGCCGCTTATCTGCTTCTTCTTATCTTTCCTATTGCTTGTGTGTGTTCGATGTAGAAGAGATTATGCTGCTTGATAAACAAATAACAATAGCAGTTCGATGATGAAACTGAAGGACGATAATACGCGCTCAAGAGTTAAAATGATAATGAGAGAAAAATTGAAAATATAACATTGGCAAATTTATTTTGATAATTTGACAATCTATTTTAATCTATATTGGCTTATGCCAACTATAGAAATAATAACGCGTTCAATCTTTCGTCGTCTTTCCGGTTTATTTAATCTTCTTAATATCATAATTAAGTTATTATTGTTATCGTTATTATCGTGCGTGATAATACGCAACTCGGCAAGGCTACGATGTACGCTGGAACGTGATCGTTGATTTTCCAGAGGCAATCCCGTGACTGGATCATTACCGATCGCGTAATTTGATCGCCCGATGTCTGTTTGCGTTACAAGAGCGCCACGCAATCGTGGTAACAAGGCGTGTTTTGCTGGAATTATATTCTCGTCGAAAAGTTGCGAAAGAAATGCAATAAAAGTTTTTACCCTACCTTCTGATCATCTCGTTTTCTTTTCCCAAACTCGTTGCAGAAGAAGAAAGAAAGATTAGAAGGAACGCGAATTTTTTTCTACGTAATTACGAGACCGACAAAGAAACGGAATGCGCGCGAACGAAAGTTACGTTCTCGGAATAAGAAAATATTTACGGAAGATGGGAAGGGGAACGCGTTTCCTACAGCAATCTCTGTATATTTCCACGTTTGGATATTTCCGCGGAAGAAAACGTAGAAAAAGAGAGTGAAAAAAGAAAAAGAAAAGAAAAGAAAAAGAATCGCAGAAAGAAGTAGGTGAAGTAGCTTTCGTTTACGATGACAAAGAGATTGGCACACGTGTTTGCGGAGGAAACGAGCGAAAAATATCGGCTCGAACGGAAACTGTTATTTGCAATTCAATAGATTCGGCTGGATTCAGATACACCTCACGGTTTGTTGTCCGCTTGTGATTCGCGAAATTCGCGTCGATCAAAAATATCACCGATCGATTCCACTTTTCGATAAACAACGCCAATACATACGCGATTTCGAAGAGCTCGGTCTTGGTACTTTGTCCTCGACCCTCGCACGAGTCTCCAACGAAGGCGATTCTTTTTATTTTTCAAGCGAACGCAAACAGCAGTGCAAAATTTGCTCGCTCAGCATTTCGTAACAACTGCCTCGTGTATCAACGAGAATTTTCGCAAATACGTCGTTTAGTTGGAGATAAAACCGCGTAGAATTTAAACCCGAGTGGTTGGCATTGCCTACGCGGAACAACATGTACGCACATACATAGTTTCAAAATGACAAACACGTTTTGCAATATGGACGTGTCGACCCGTGAAACGATCGATAACCACTAACTATGAAAACATTCCTACACTTCGATTAAAGTAAACAGCCAGAGTACTCTGTACTATGTGTATATCAATACACCTTTGTAACTTTCAATTTTCAATTACGGTAGATATCTGTTTATACGAACCCCGCGAGCTGCTGGTCTTACTTGAACGAAATTTTAATGAATGCCCTGTTTAACGAACTTCTCACGATCGATTCCATTTATCGGATGGAAAGGACCATAAATGGGACCGTTATACACACATCGGCTCAACGGTGTTAACAGCTTTGCCTCTAGTTTATCGTTATATTCGCTCGACAATTTGGAAAAACTGAATGATCGTTTAAAACGATATATAGAGGCACGTTTAATCCGATGTTTATATAACGCGTACTAAAATTCAAGCTACGACAGCCATACAAAGTGCACAATCTACGTTGAACGCTGCAGCTCTGCGTTGAAGATACGTAGAACGTATTCCACGACTGTTAAGTAACAGAAGCGTATGAATGAAGTATAAAGACAGAATTGTATGATAGTTTGTTGGTTCTGGTTTCGCGAAATATCCGTGATCGTAAAATATCGCGATTCTGCGTATGGAAAGAGCGGATAACGTGGAACTCGTTAATTGGCAAGAGATACGAAAGAGGCGAGGAAAGAGAGCGAGAGAATCGAACGCACAGTGCAAAGAGAGTCGAGACAGGTACGACAGATCGGCTTGCTACCTCTCACACTGATAACGCAATGTTACAACCTGCGTGTAATGCAGATAAGATAAGACGATACTCCGGACAATAGTGATTTTTGTCCACGAGGATGGAACCTGGCGATAAGGAAGAATAATGCGAAATATGAACATCGCGCTGATAACGCTGACTACCGGAGATGCGTGTACGCGGTATATGTATAGAGAGGTACAGTGCCTTTCACGACCTTCGAACTCGAGTCATAAGGTTGGTTGACAATACTCGAAGCTATACAGAGATACGAAAGCGACAGATAACAAGCCGCGCGGACTCGACGAGATTCTGCGACGTTTCGAATTACGAAAGGGGAATTTATCGAGCTTCTGAATCATGCTTGCCTCACTGAAATTGTGTTAATTAGTTGCTATATAGGAATGTACAGTTCGAGCGTGCTGCCGCCTCACTGAACGTCCCCTCTTCCTCCTCTGAAGTGTCGTAACACCTCGATCATCGATTTACCATCGCTTTACACACGCAATTCGGGCTGATAAAAGACCGGGCGAATAGATTTTCGCGATTGCGATAACATTTTTATAGAAACAAGTGGTCGACTTACGATGGCGGACGAAGGAAAATTAAATCATTCGGAACGAAATAAAACGATGTAGAATTCGAGTAGAACGACATAGAAAGTCGAATCATCTTTTTATCAAGGTTTTTGTTAATAATATACGATGCTCGATGCTATAGTCTTGGAGTTTGCTTGAGCGAGCCGCGCAAGACGGCGATAAAACTAGAGAAAACGTCTCCTCTCTATTGACCTAGATCGTGGCCTCTGCAATTCACCGGTGCAGAGCACGAGGACGCACAATTGGAAAATGTATGGACTCGTCGGACTGGTAGAATCTAACAACGCTTTACGAGCGTCTCTCTTCCGCTGCTACCGCGTCACGAAAACGACCACGAAGACAACAACAACGACGACGACGACGACAACGATACTTGTCTTCTCTGTTTCGGCGAGCACGACTGGTAAAGCCAGTTACCGGAGAAGGATATTTGCGATTGTGATTCAACGCTGCACTCGACTGAGCGGCCATTGAGGAGAAAGGGGACTGGATGCGGGCAGAAAATCGAGAAAGAAAACCGACCACCGCAACGACCCGCCGGATATAATAACTAAACAAGTCATTTGCCAGACTTCGAAGCAATTCTTCCTCGGGCGCAACGAGATCCGCCGCCTCAGTGATTCTCATGCCGTTTCATCGTTTCAACGTACACGCGAAAGAGTGATGACATCGATGATAATGGATTTTGAGAGTTTGACGCATTTACTGCCACGCGTGTTATATATAGTCCGTGCTGGGAGCTACAATGTCCGAGAAAGTGAAAGAAAGCAGTAGATAACGCGTTTACGCATACAGCCATTATCGCTTAAACTTGAAATAAAGCAAAGAAAAAAAAAAAAAAATTAAGTAGAGTACATTTAGTGGAAAAGATTGCAGAAACGGAGCTGTACTCGATAGCGGCGAAAAAAAGTTTCGAAGAAACGATAAAAGTCGGTGAATCACAGACAACCGATTAACCTAAAAACCACAGCACGCCGTGTGTTCAACGACAGACTCTAACTAAAAGCGTTGGCGAAAAATGTAACAGGAAATTTATCGCAGGAAACGAGATCCAATTTCGAAACGATTCGCCACGCTAGAAGAAGCAGCGACAACAGGTTTCGTGGTTTGCAAGTAACAAAGCAACGCGCCGAGAACCGTGAGAAAAAGAAGAGGGAAGTATTTTCACTTTATCGCGAAAATAAACTCGACACGTTCGTGCCACGCCTGAATATTTTACGATGTAGTAATATATCGACGAGGCGGGCCAAAATTAGGCCAAAATTACTCGTACTTGTCAGTCTCGAGGTGAGACACCGCCTGGGTCCCTGACAGTCGTTCTCCTTCTCTGTATCTTGTTGCGGGTTGGACGCGTTCACGGATCTAGCGCGTGCTCTTTCGAGATAAGTCGCGAGAGAGTGGCCAGAGGAAAAAAAATAAAATAGAAAGGCAGAGAACAAGAGGTGAGAACAGCCGATCCGTCGCCATCTATTTTCATTCATCGAAGGTCAACCGCGGCTTACTACGTGTATTATAGTTAGCGAGACTAGGACTCGCGTTCCTTCTCGGCAGGAATTCAACTATGCGCTATGAATGATTTGCAGAAAGTGCAGTGATCGTTACGTAACGCGAGCATTTCCCAACTTCTTTTTTCTACCTTGACACGTGAACCGTTAAGGACCTACGCATCGATCAACTTCATAAATTAAAAAGTACGAGAAAGCGGCGATGTTACTACATAAAACTACCGCTTTTTAAATTTCGCCAACGACGATTATCAATCGCCTACTTACGTAACGAAATTCAGAAATTAATTGAAAGGCGAAGTTGATCGGATCGACTCGCGAGATACCGACGTAAGAAAAGACACGCACAGCTTTCGACAAGTCGCTAGATTTCGATCGAACGTCGCATCGATAAGCTGCTGCTGCTGCATGTTCGACCTCGAATGACCCCGAGGAAGCTACTATATACACGCATCCAACGAACATCTAACTTCGCCCTTTCCGTCTTTCTCTTTATCTATCGTCTGATTTTTTCCTGTGCAGAGTGCAGCGTTACATTGTTCGCGAGCCACGGTTGAGAAGGGCAGGTAGAAACCCTCGGGATAACAAAAGGACCAGTCGTGCCTTTGTGTATTTCCATAGAATGCGGCAGACTTTCGTGATTTCTCTCTACCTGAGGCCAGCCCCGGCTAACAAAAGGAGCAATGCCTGGCGTCTCGAAATTTTTTCTGCTTTCGCTCCTCCCGCCTGGTTCCCACTCGCTTGCTCGCAATGATCCTCTACCTTCCTTTCTGCCCCTTCCTTCCTGATGGTCCTTACCAAGGAGCCAGGCGCCCGATTAACCGCATTGTTACGTTTTCCCAGAGCCCATTATAGCGCCCAGTTTATGGCACTCTCTGTCCCTACCAACTCTTTTTCTCTCTGTTTCTCTTCTTCTGCCCGTATCTCTGCAGGTCTGTATTGCCCGAGGATAAACGGTCTTTGCAAAAATCGTCGGCGTGGCTTGCGAGACGGGACCGGAATTCCCTCATTTTAGAAGCCAAAACAAAATTCTACTCGTGACACGATCGTCGCTCTCTCTCTCTCTCTCTCTCTCTCTCTCTGTCCCCCCTCCGGCTTTCTCCCTCTCTCTGTTTTTGCCACGGGCCATTCTTTTCGACACGTACACCTTTCGGTTTCTGCGAATTCTATTCTGCCATTGGCCGACTGATTCAAGAGTACGAGAGCTCGAGTGCTTCTTGGAACGTCGAAATGGAAAGGCAGACTCGATGAGAAACTCGTTTCGAGGAAGAAGATCATTCGATAATTTCTGTTGTTCCAGAGATTATAGAATTTATTGATTCTGCTATTGGTATTGGATTAATGTTATTATCCGAGACGTTATTGTTGTTCGTTCAAAAATCACAGCAGAGAAGTACGGCGATTTTTGGTGATTTTTATATCGTTCAATGGTTGTTGAAAGGCTTAGAGGAA
Organism: Bombus pyrosoma; assembly: GCF_014825855.1. NCBI lineage: Eukaryota > Metazoa > Arthropoda > Insecta > Hymenoptera > Apidae > Bombus > Bombus pyrosoma. The sequence continues at coordinate 7,330,920 of NC_057777.1, read as the reverse complement.
AGGGAATATAAATATTACGCGGGAATTTCTGTAACCGCTATCCGATATTCCAGATTCCAGGGAATTTTTCGATTAAGTACATTGTTGTACCGTATCTGATGGATAAACGAAAGCTTTGACGGCTATTTAATTTAATTTCTAGCGGGATTATGCACGGGAGCCTGGAAAATTCAATAAATTCATCTACGTGAAAAAAAAGGCTTTGCCACGTCAACTTAATAACTCGATGGCTCGAAAACGAAAGGCGGCTGGCTAATTAAGCGTGCCCGGCTGAACCAGTCCCGGTTTCACTCGACTACTCGACCATCAAACGTTTTCTCCGTGTTCCGGTTCAGGGTTGAGTCGATCGAGCGAGCCTCGTGTTCCGATCGATTACCATCGAGATTCTTTCCAAGAGGATTACGACTACGCCGCGCGCACCGCGATTAGAAAAACCTTCGTGAGCGAGTTCTCTTACGACACGCTCGAATAAATTACAGTCCGCAAATTCATGAAAATTTATCTCCACGATGGTTCTAACAAGGAAGCTGCACGGCGCAATGGGCATCGTGTGCTGGATACATCGGCAGATGGAATTCCAACAAGATGAAATTCGAAAAAGATATGTCGTCGTTCCTCTTATTATTATTATCTACCGCGAGACCTGTTCCTCGAGGTTACGCGAGTAGTCTGAAAGTATCAGCAGCTTTGAGGTCAGAAAATTTGCGAATATCAAAGTCATTTTCATGTGAACGGCGTGCTGAATTCTGTGCATAAGAATACATTTGTAATACGATAAATCGCAGCGTGGAATTTTCAAGCGACCTCGGGTTCAAAGTTTGCATTGTAGGTCGGTTAAATTAGGCGAAGTTTCAATCTGATTACATTCAGATCCGGGAAGTTATCGAAGATTGTCGAGTGTCGTTAAAAAAAATTGTTGACGTTCTGAAAAGAAGTTCGATCTTTCTCGGCTTCGATTCCTAGCGTTCTCACGTGCTCGTACAGCTGACAAAACAACGCGTAACCAGCGCACGGTAATCGAGACAAAAATAAAACGTAGGACTATGCAAATACGGTACTGTATCGAGAAATGTATATCTCGAAGGAGATCGTTCGCACGTCAAACCGATGCGACGGAACGAATTCCAATTAATTACGCGCAATGACGCGCGTCGAATAACGTGGATTGCAAATCAGACCTACGCCGTGTACCGGACATTACGCAACGGCGTCGACATTGTAAGAGAAACCAGTTTGCAAACATCTAATATTTCGTTTGCTGCGGCGCTCGATCGTCGAATGGCAACCAACCACGGTTCGCTTATCCGCCGATTTGTTGGAAATCGAGATCCGGTTATCGACAAGTGTTTCGATCGAACATCCGTGTACCGTTATCAAACGCCAGGGGATCTCGTCGAGCCGAAGCAGCTGACAGCTCGTTGCCAGAGGCAAAACGAGTACGTATATTCCACGGTATAACAAATTGCCAGTTGAAATACGATAAACATGGTATTGTTTGGTAAACTTGAAATAGATTTTGTAGTGTTGTCGACGTGACCTTGAAGGGAAGGAAAAGTACGCGAGAAGAAGGTGCGAGTCCATTTTTGTTCATTTCTTCGTTTCCAATGACTTCGCAAACACAAGTTTCCCAAAGATAGGCAAACGAATCTGTGAAAATTCGCGAACGAATAAGCTAGCAATCATTTTCCAAACGCGAAACTAAACGTAATTCAATGTCGTAGGCAATTAAAGCAACAGTTTCGGTATCGGCGAATCGATCGCCGAATATAAAAATTGTTTTCCCCGTGAAAGACGAGAAACATGACTCGTCATGCTTTTCACACGTGGCCTTCGCGTATTAATAACACGTATTACATATACCTTTGTCCGCGTCACTTTCCAATTTACCTTACGGAAAAGTCTGACACGCGCATTTCCGCCCTTCCGACGTTCGAATTCTAATTTTGCTCGTTTACGATGGTCGTAAACGCGAATCCCAGTTCCGGGCAACGTGACTGACTCGGCCAGTGCGAAACGGTCGAGTACATTCTGGCCCGTTCATCGATTCATCTCTGCATAGTTCTTGAAAGGCACGATTCATCGAGATCCAACGTCGTACCAGAGAATCCGATAAGCGAACCGCGAAGCTCGTCGGTGTTTTAGATTTCAAAGGCGTAACGGTGTTTCCATAAGCAGCCCGACCATTTATATTCAGCGTACGAAACATCAGAAACTTCCCTAAGTCGTCTGCGAAACTGGTAGATAAAATAAAAGCGGATCGTAATTTACGCGAAACTTTGTTCGAATACAAAGTTTCCCATTATCCCCCGGTAGGCGAACTTTATGCGTCGAGTGACTGGAACGTTCTTTAGAAGGAAAGAAAAAGAAAGGCGAGAGAGATCGTTCCCAGGAGGTTCAACGATTTTCCATGGTCTAGCGAGAGAGGAGCCAGTGAACCTGAACGAAGCCGATTACACCTGTGTATACGTACTTGTCTTACCTCGCTTTCGATCGTTTAAAAATATTCTCGCGCGATTTCCTAGCACACAGCTAGACATCATATCCTTGCCGCGAGCGATTCCTTTCTAGCGTGCCGAAAGTACGAACGGAATTGTTCGAAAGAAAACTGGCGGTGACAAACCGAAACGTTGACTTACAGTGCAAGCGTCGTGGCGACGTTAGCAATGTCTGCCGGCAGGAAGTTGCTCTGTTGGCTCGGTGGTTGATGGTGATGATGATGATGATGAAGCTGATGTTGCTGTTGTTGCTGTTGCGGCTGGTGCTGTTGTTGGTGAGGATGATGCTGAAAGGCCGTCTGGTGGGAGGGCGAGCTGCCCGCCGGCATCAAATTATACGGCTGATAGAGCAGCTGCGGCTGAGCCTGCGTTGCTGCGCCAGCGGCCGCCAGTAAAACTTGCGTTTGTCCCTGATGTACGTGATGATTGTGATGGTGGTGCGGGTTACCCTGCGTGGCCGTCTGCGGGCTTACCGGAAGGACCGCCATTGCCGCGCCTCCTAGCACCGGTGGCATGCTTCTTGTTCTACCTTCGTCGTCGCTGCGTTCTCGATGATCAGTACGGTGCTTCTCTTCATCGTACGAGCCGCACACAACGTTGCGGTGCGGCTCATCTCTCGGGACGGCCGGGAAGACCGTCTCGAGATCGAGAACAACGAGCTGCTGTTAGGCTAGCTCTTCTCGATACGTCCGACGAAAGGCAAGGGAATAACCTTTTCCTTTGTAGCACTGGTCTTTGTCGCTGTCGTTATCGTCGCCTTGAACCGGCGCGGTTCTCGTTACTGGTCACGCGCGCGCCACTTGGGCGGTCACCAAAGATCGCTCCTCTTCTACTGCTTTTGTTAACTCAACCGCGCACGCACGCACTATATCTCTTGTATCGCGTACAACGAAGAATATTCACACTGTGTGGCTTGAATCGGTGTCGGGATTCTCGCTCGAGGGAACGATATCGATGCAATCACCGAGAAAAACAAGAAACACCATCGACTCGTTCGTACACACCGGCAGCACCCCGGCGCGCACTGCGTGCGACGATGAGATCACTCGTCGCGCGAGAGAGAACTGTACGAAGCCACGGAATACGATCCGTTACGAAGCTTGCCGAACGATCACGAAGCGCTGCTAACAGACGTTGATCGACCGACGAACAATGGTCGCGCGAAACGTTTCTCTTCTCTTTTCTCTTTCCTTACTTTCCCAACCGACAGTCGATGCACTTTGCTTTTTACCGCACTCCGACTCTTCACCGATAGATCGATTTGCTGGTCGTGAGCGCGCCCGACGATTCTTCCACGTAGCGAATCGAGAGACGGAGAGAGAGAGAGAGAGAGCGGAGCGAGAGAGACCGAGAGAAAGAGAGCGCGACGAAAGCCTTTATAAGAAGAACGAACGTGCCGAAAGGAGACGACCGCGAGTCGCGATCGAAATCGAGTCACACTTGCCTGCGAACCAGCACGATACACGAGCAGTGGCTCTCGTGACCCCTGCAAAACAATGGCGCGATTCTGCGGAGGACGCCCGCTCGTCCAACGACCGCCACGATTTCCTTTCCACACTGCACGAAAGAACGGGTTGACTTTTCAGCGCTCCGATAATACAGCCGCTCTTTCAATCGCCAGATACATATCGTCGTGTGGTTCGCGACACTTCACTGTATAATCCAAAAAGGAGATCCTGTTTGAAGGCGGAAACGAACAATCGTTCGGTGAGAACGAATACGCTCGATTAATCCTTGGCACGGGACGATAAAGCGGATAAAAGAGGCTTGCTGTTGTACACTGGTCACTGTATGGTCGGGTCGAATGCCCGCACTCGCGTACGAATCGGACAGACGCTCGAGAGGAATCTTCGGTACTCGAAACTCGGCGGTGAACGTGGCAGAGAAGGGTGTCAGAGTGATAATTCGAGGGATCGAAAATGGTCTGCGTATCACGTTCTCACACACACACACACATACACTCGAAAAGTTGACACACGCAGAAGAACACGACGCGGACCAAGATCAGATCGCGTCGAAGGCCGCTACTCTACTGCCGCAGCGAGGAAAGCTCGCCCCCCACCACGCCCTCCACCAGTATACTTCCCCGACGCGACGTTCACCCCACCATCGGCCCGATACCGCCGCGCCGGCCACCGCCGCCACGTCGCTCTGGCTCTCCCTTCCCAGAGACACCCACGGTTCCACCTAACCTCTCTTGTTTCTCCTCCTTTCAGCCCCAGCCCCGGTACCCTTCTTTTCCTCTCGTTCCCCTCTTCCCACGTCTATATAGCTCGTTCTCTCGCCGTTTCTCTCTCTCGCGTACTCTAGCAACGTTTCTCTTTCTATGTGTGTGACCGAAGGCGACCGACCGAGCACGGCCAACTCTCCGCACGACTCTACTCTCCGCCTGCCGCGCCGTGGCTGCCGCAAAAAATATTCCGCGTGCATTCACGCACACGTGCTCGCGCGTGTTGCAGCAGTGCCGTGCCTGCCGCTGTTTTGCGGTCGAGCGAAATGACGTTCGGTCTCGCAACGCCGAACTTCTGCCTCTCCTTTTTGCGCTTTTTACCACATTTTGTGGAACCTGGCCTGCTTTATTATACAAAATTCCGTGCAGCAGCAGCAGCGCGTTGCTCGGCGACCGTGTAATATTTCTACACACGTGCGAACGTCCTCGAAACCGACGCCTCTACTCGACGACGGTTGTTCAACAAGGGAATCGTGCCCTTCTCTCTCCTTCGTCGAGTTGGCCGCTCGATTCTGCGCGCCAACGTACCGCTGCACGTTCCATTGTATATTTTTTTACAGTGTCCTTGCTCCGCGCATCGAGAAAAACCGAGCTCCGAGACTTGCTCCCTTCTGTCCACGCACGCATAAACGAACGCATCTCGTTTGCATTTTACGCGTCACGTTTCCGCCTTCCTTCTGCTGCCCGATGGCATGCGCGTGGTTACGTAAAGCGAAATTATTTTCCACGGCCGATGCTTTAAAGATGTATCGCGCGGTGTATCGCGCGCGTTTCAGACGGCCGAGTCGATTTTATCGCGGGACGCGGAGAAACGTGGGAGTTACGTGGATACCGTGGGTAATCGTGCGACCCGATCTACCCGAACTTCCATTCGGAATCGAGAAAACCAAAGTGTAACAATGCCTCGTCTCCCGCCGTTAATTGCCCGTCTCGTAACGCGTCATTTCGAAATTCCATGCCTCGAGTCGTTAGCGTACAAAGATCGCAGCAGACAAACACGATGAATTCTTGTTGATTTTCTGATTTTCATTTCCTTTTACCATCGATAACAAGAAGGGAACTTTAATAATACATAATTGAAAATGAAAACGATCTGTCGCGTCCAACGATGTACACAGTTTTTAAAAGCGGTTGACAAATTGCTAAAACCACAGATATGATTCTTAAGACACGCAACATTCAAATATCTACATTATATCGTAACATTACGATCAGCGATATTTCTCAAATTCTGGAGGAAACGAGAAACAGGTTCAGCTCGGAAACCAAATACATACGAGACAATTTGTTTTCCCTTGTATATATATATATATGTAGATGTCTCCGATTCCAAGGCTCTCTAATACCGGTTATCTGTGGTTAATCCGCTGTCACGCGAGCTAGATCGAATCGTCAAGTTGGACGCTCGTAAAGATAAGATGCGTTCCCTTATCGGAAGCGAACGCGGCAAGCCTATTTACATTCTCGTTTCGAACGGTATCTCTCGGTGGTATCGAGCCAGCTCTCTCGCGCCTATCGACGCCGCTACGCCGCGTGAAAAATGCCGCAGCAGCCTAGTGGTCAAGCGGTTTCTTAATAGCGCGGCTTTTTACGCCTCGCACTTGCGAAAGAAAGTTTCTTATCCAAGACCGGCGTGCTTCGACCCGGCAATTTATCATTATGTACCGGTACACGGCTCGTTACGTCCGTCCTGGGCGCAATTTGCGCCACCTTGGCGAATAAATATCCGCAATAGAGCACGATGTCGCGAAACGTGTTGCGCGCGGCAGTTCCGCGAGCCCACCATCGCGTTCCAATCGACACACCGGCGTAGATTCGTTATTCCTGGATGACTAATGTCTCGTAGTCTTTGCTCTTTCTGACAACACCGAGCCACGTACGTATTCGTGAAACAAACTTTCAAGATAACGCTAAATGCGCGACGTACTTTACGCGCCTTTAACGTTACGTAAACCCAAGGCTCCGTATAGGTAGCGGAAAAAAAAAAAAAAAGAAAAAAGAAGAAAGAATCGTTTTGCACGCGACAAATCGACCGAATGTTCTATCTAAAATCATTTGACCTCCGTATGCGTTGGATGCAGGCGAGTCAGCCTCATGTTTCTTCCATTCGAGAACGTGTATCACGCATGAATAAATGGATCACGATGAATTTCAAATGGCGACCGTGCTAAAACGCTGCCACGTCATCGACCGCTCGTCGATCGGCGAGAAAATAATCTGATAAGTAATTAAGCGTTCGCTCGAGCGTAACAATTCATGCAAATCGACTGCTTAACTTCGAACCGTGCTAGTCGATCGAAGGTCGCGTATTAATTAACGAAGCATCGACAATTACGCTCGCTTGGAATGATTCGCGAATTAACGACCGAATGACGAATATATGCGCGTTATTTCACCGATAGAGAGGAGCTATTTAAATCGGAAGAACAAACAGCATCTCCCCTCGATGGCGGCGAATAATGAAAGACGCAGGGAACAACTAGGTTCCAGGCGGGCTTTGTAGCAAGTTGCCCGGCGAAGCTAGAGGAGGCCTCGGTGCTGCTGGTTTATGTAACTCGACTGAAGAGGGACATTAGTGGTCGTTTCGAGTGTCTGCTGTCTCCCGCATTCCCGGCAGCTGGCTGCATTTTGCATGTGCACGCGCATGCGTTTCCACCGCGTCACTCGGTCGCACGTACACGCTCGCGAGCACGTTGCCTGCGTGTTCAAGGACAGAGATTTGCACAAGTGCCCACAGGAGCACGTTCCCGCGATCGTCTTTCGTGTTTTCGAAACTTCCTGAGAAAGATTCTTTCGGTGACACGACGCCCTTTCGTAAGCACCGTCGGGCTTATTCTCCGTTCGAAACTTTACGAACTTCCTCGAGGACGTCGAGATAAAATATCGATCTTTACTATTAACTCCGTGGAAGTCATAACGAGAAATATACGAGAAACGCATCCGGTCAGATAGACCTCTCACTTTGTATTTCGAAAGTTTATATTCTTCGGTTAACTTTTAACACATCGAAACTCGACGGAGAACGCGCGTAAGATTGAGATATCGTGGAGGGACGACGAACGTTCCTAGAACGGTGGCTCGTTTCTATGGTATCGGTACCAAGCAGAGTTACAGAGTGAATCATAAACGACCTCGAATTTTTATGATTTCTATCAGCGGTTTCGAACGTCTGCTTTCAACGAGCTGAATAAACAACGGGGGGAACACTTGCGTTGGACGCGAGACGGAAATACTTTAATCCGAGCTGACTACGTTGTTAATTAATAATCCGTGAAGTTGGCGACACATGTAATTGAATTTCGCACGGGTAAATATCCTCTGGAATATTGGATTACACGAAAGGATATTGAGTTACGTGTTCATCGCGTAAGCACACGGAGGAAACAAACCAAAAATACATCCCTTTCATTGACGCTCTTTACACATCGAACATGTACGATGGCTTATCGGCAGAATGTGCAACAGTGGCATTTTTATGTCGGTGTCACCGTTGACCTTGCCGCTTCAGCTATATCAGGCACGCACACACGCGTGCCCCATAGGATATCGGATACATGTAATTCTCCGACAACCGGGATCGATAAACTGCTCGCACGTTTCTCCTACGTACAGCAACTTACGAAAGTATTCGAACCCTTGTACATACCTTTACCGAATATATTATGTATGCTGTACGAAACTGTGTGCTATTTTGAAATTTCATTAGCGCCGTAACGAGAACCGAGTATCTTGGTTACATTGACAAAGTTTGCAGCAAACCTGGAAATCTACATGGAAGCTCCGACGTGTGCATATATTTAGTGCAACTATATAACTCGCGGAGATGAGAAAAGTATTTAAAACACTCGGTCATCCGATGTGTTAATAAACAGCGATTATTCAATGAGATCATCTTTATTAATCTTCGGCACGGGATGACAGTCGTGCTTCGTTACGATGCTAATGAAATTTCAGGATATTTAACGCGACGTATATAACACGTACATAGAAAGTTCTATCTAGATTTATGTAGATCTCTTCTAAATATTCAATCTGTGTTATGAAACAATTTACGATCGCCACTGTTGCTAGAGAATAACATTAACCGGTACCTTTGTCTAGTTAGGCAACGAAACCGTACACACAGTGTAGGTGCAGAATGTTAGAAATTAAAGGCGGTTGCGGCCAGCTAACGGCCAGCATTTACCATTTACCAAAGTAATCAGCCATTCTGTTTACCGTGGAAGTCGAAACTCGAGTGTAAAAAGGGTCGCGTGACACAGAAATAGACGGTAGGGCGGTAAAAGGGGAATAAGTAAATTGGAAACGGCTCGATTCCTTTGCAATAAACGACAAATGGCCTTGATCGAGGTTCTGCCCCATACGACACAGTTAGCACGCACGCGTACCAATGCTCGTTCGGTCGCGTGTGTCGAGCACAAAAGCCCTTTGTAGGTATTCAGACCGGCGGCTATCGATTATATCTAACGTTGGGGCTTCCGCAAACGTCCGTGAACGTTTCCACACTCTCTCTCTCTCTCTCTCTCTCTCTCTCTCTCTGTCTTTTTCCTCCTTCTCGTACTTCTCCGTTTGGAATTTTTATATAGCCAGACAGGATAAGTTGTTCCAGTTAGTTTCAATGGATCGCTTTCAAACGTAATAGATCGCTTGAAAATTGTTGGTACCGAAATTTTACGAGTCACGGAGCAAATTACTTTGCCTGACACGAATGATTCTGGTATACTCTGATCCAAGCAACTGCAGAAATTAGGCGCGAAGAATTCACGGCGACTAGTATCGCGTAACGCATTCATTCTGCGTTATCGTTTCGTAATGAGGTTTTACGTAATCAAAGTCTAGACGTTACAGCGATCGATTACCCCTCTGTCGTAAACGCTTGGAACACGGGAAAGGTATCGCGACACGGAGAAGCGTGTCGTTGTAAAAAGAAGTTTCGTTCTGCAATTTCCAAGCGACACAGAGAGGACGTTATCGACGTAGTAAGAGGTCTATAATACTCTATAAGCTGAGGTTAAGAGCCAGTGACGTGTTCTAACGCGAGTGGCGCGCGAAAAAATATTACAATGCCTCTGGACGGCTGCCCGTAGGATTAACTTCCCCAACCTTGGCGGTAATTGCAAAGTTGACAAACGTCTGCCGCGGCCAGTATTAAGTTTCAGCGCACGATCGCTTATGCATGAGGAGAGTTACGTCGGTCGCCAACTTTGATGGGCTAGCACGCTTCCAATCATAAGTTGTTCGCCTTTTCGAGCCGAGTGAAAATCACCTGGAATAGCCTCGCCACTGAAACAAGTTTGTAAATTCTGTTCGCTTGCACCCGCGTGCGATCGACTTTCGTTTCGATGGAACTCGTTTTCACTGGGAACTTAGAGACCTACAGAATCTTTTCGCACGACTGGTTGCGTGGATTCGATTATTTAAGTAACGTTGCGTTTTCATTTCTGCGTAATCGCACCGTTTCGAAAAGAAGAACGCGACTGCACAGTTGAAATCGCGTATCTTCGAAGATACGCGGAGCGGCGCATATTCTCACGAACGCGCGATAAATCAGAAAGATCGACGGAATTCGTGGAATCGAGTTTTCTCGCGGACTGATCGATCCGCAGTGGCCAAGTTACTCGGCTCGTTAACGCGCTTCTAATTTTCTTTGCTTAGTCCTTAGTTCTTCGAGCTCGTCGGAAATTCCAGAGCCTTGGAATCTATCGGAGCACGACCTTGGGAGTCGATACGCGGGACTAAAGTTTCACGAAACTTGTTGGACAACTGCGAGCAGGGAGAAGCTAGATGCTCGGTTATATCGTGGCTCGACGGGGCCGTGCCGTGACCTCACCAACACAAAGCGCAAAATTTCAGACCAAGTTCGAAGAACCGACACCGCCTCCGATCTCCGCCTCTCTCTCTCTCTCTCTCTCTCTCTCTCTTCTTCCACTCCCTTCGACGATCTCGATACACCTCGATCTATACACGTACTTGTCGGAATCGTATAGAACAGTGCGTTCAAGTTCCTGTTATACCTTCGATCTTTAACCTGTTCGACCGTTCGATCATACGTTTCGAAGGAACCAGTCGACAGCAGGGTTTACGGATCGTGTATCATCGAACTGCGTTCCCGTTGTGTGGCTGCAGGGTTAATGCAAGGATCGTTATTTCCAAGATGGCCGAACGTTCGCCACGTGACCTCGGTGCGTGTGTGCGCCTTCCTCGCACATACCAGCAGTTTCTGCATGAGTGCCGTCTGCGTTTTCTCGTCTTGCACCGAGCTGCGTTTGTATAAGTATACACGTGTTTAATTCAACGAGTATCCTGTTCTTTACAGGATGAAGGTATAAACAAGCTAGATTATCTTGTTGCTGCTAAAATTTGCATATCTATCGACAAGATTGTTTGCCGGTAGGAAACGTAGTTTCTTTCGATCGTTCCGTTTCTTATACCAAGCGTGGAGTCAAGGCGCAAACCACGATGTATTATTGAACTATCGCTCAACCACTTCAGATTTGACAGCACAATATCGTCGGGACTCTGGAAACGTGTCAGTAGAGCGTGTTGCTTATGCGACAGAAATTCTAGTTCCCTCGCGAAGCCATCGATCGATCTGGTAAACAGATATGACGAGGCGACGTGGAAAAGAAATAACCGCGCGTAAAGTCGATCGGATAAAAAGCAAAGGAATAGAAAAGTTCGAGCGTTAAAGCTGTTCCGTGGCTTTAAGCGTTCGCCCGAGTGCCAGCGTTCGCTGCGAATGAGAAAAAAAAAAAGCTCGTTCCCCGAGCACTGGAACGAGTGTGTGCAACCTCTCACGCACACGCTTCCTGCATTGTTACTTGGCATGGATCGCCGACGAACGAGCCCCTTTTATTATTACCATTTGTTGCCGTGTACGTGTTTCCTGCTACGTCGAGTAACACGAACGCGCGCTAGAGTATAATGCTCTTCTCTCTCTTTCGCACGTCTGTCCTCCCTTGCGGCCTTCGCGCTCCTGCTTCTCCCTTTTTCTCATTCCCCGTTCGTCTTCCTGCTGTTCGCCGATGTATGTGCAACGTCGTCCATACGAAATGACCCATATATCCCCGTGGAATGTTTCGGGAAAATAACGCGCACGCCTCTACGTTACGGTTATTTACTGCGTTAGCGAGTAAATAATGGTTGGGTAAATATGGGACTTTTGCGACAACGAAATCGAATCGAGGAATGCGAGGATACACGAAGACTACTACGACAACTATGAAACACGACACGTCACGTTTCCTGTTTTCACAGCGAGCAGTTTTAAGATTCGATACAGTTCAACGTCGTTGATCGATCTAAAGTCAAAATTTGTCAACTCGTCGGCTATCGGCGTCTGCGATGTTCCCTCGAAGAAACGTTGGACAAAAAGCAGCAACTTTTTCAAGAAACGTGGAACATCGACGAGAAACCGCTCGTTGTTGCTCGAGTAAGCACGCAGTTTGATGCTTTGAATTTGAAATCATCGTAGAGGAGAGCAACGTTCGAAACGGGGAGAAAATCAATGTTCGCCGACTACTGGTCTATACACGATTATTCCCCCGAGTTCGTGTGGGAAACGTCGTTTCAGAAGTCGCGTGGGGACGCGTACAGTTAGATACGACAGACAGGTTTTTGCCGTGCGCTCTCAATTACCTCCTTTTTCCTCGGTGCGTTTTTCTGCTTTCCTTTCGCGTGTGAATACGCGTTCCCTCGAATCGATGATCCGGTCGCAAGTGCGCGCGTTTCGACTCTCGGGATTACATAATAACGAGAGGCTTGACAATGAACGACGGAACAAAAGAATTCCTTCGCGTGGATCCGCCATTCAGCACCGCCAGGAAGAAAGTGGAGGAAACGTCGCTTGGTCGACGTCCCTTTATTAACGCGAGCGTTTCCTGGGAGCAACCGGTTGCGACCAGTCGATCGAAGACCGGTCTCTCTGCCCGGCCTGTCTGTCGTCTATGTGTTCGATTTACTTTTCGAAACTCGAGAAGTATTTCAGGATTTCCACGGCAACAGAAGTGGACGTCTCGAGTTTCAACCGAGAGTTCTTAATGGGCTGCATTAGTCGAAGCTCATTCAGAGTCAGCCTGGAGGTCATGACCCCGGCATTTTCTCAGCACCATCGGAACCGGTTATTTCTGCGAAACGGGACCGCGGTAACAATTGCGAAGGATGCAAAGTCCGAAAATAAAGAATCGCTTTCTATGCGTTTTTGCACGGTGAACGTACGTGAACCGTGGGTTACTACGGTTCGGAACAACCGCTGCATGGTCATCCGTAACGTATCTGCGCGAAAGGAAACTTTTTTTAGAAACTTTTTCTTTAAGAAATAATTACTCTGCGTAATAAAAAGAAAAAAAGAAAAGAAACCGAGAAACAGGTCGTATCGAGAAAACGCGATAAGATATTTTTGTGTAAGGTTACATTATCCCAGTTCAACGGATGTGCTCTTGAAGTGACGCAAACAAGGGGCAAATGTGTTCATCTGTCAATCGCGGATAAAAGACAAGATGCCGTGACACGGCCGCGTGCATATATGCGTTTCGAGACGATCGGTATGCCGCGTGGAGAGACGGAAATTACGAGGCGTCGCCGGCAGGAAAAAAAGCACCGGCGAAAACGGAGGCGTTCGAGGCAAGGCAACGAACACACACGGAGGAGGAAAGAGAAAAGACGGGAAGGAAGAGGAGAAGCACAGAAGGAGGAGAATGGCGCGAGAGAAGGCGAAGGAAGGAGAAAAGGTAGGAAAAAAGCAGCTCGTTAAGGCATGACCTTTACCAGAGGGAACGTGGGAGGTTATAATACACTTAGTGCACGGTTTCGTTTATCGTTGAGAGAGTCGTGGAGGTTTTGTTGGGCGATGAATGCAGGTCGTAGCGGGCTGTACGCTCGAGTCGGCCGCGGGCTGGGGCTCGAGAAGGGGCGGTGGGTTCGTAGCCGAAGGGAGGAGTGTGTGGAGGGGCAGGCGGAGAAGAGCGCGACGCGGAAACGAGACGGGAATAGAGAGACGGAAGAGTGGAAACGGCCGATGGAGGGGAACTTGATGTGCACGTGTATATACGTGTGTATTCGTTGTTCGGGAAAAAGAGAGGAACAGCGACGACGAACTGCAGCGCGCGCTATAACACGGCGGAGAGCCGCGCCGGGAAGAAGGAAGATCGAGCGGGAAAGAGCGAGCGAGACGCGAGAAGCCGAGACGAGAATAGAGAGGGTGGACAAGCGAGCACAAGGGAGAGAAGCAGAGAGAAACGAGAGGTCAAAGGCCTTCGTGCAGCGCCAATGTGCCATGAGTAACCACCGGCTGAGCCACTCCACACGGCATTGGCACACCACTACCGCTTTGCAACCCACTCCCTCCTCCTCGTCGATAACGTATTCCTTTGACACACAGCCACGCACACGTATACGCTCACCAACGCTGCGTGCTTCGGCACACGAGAAACTAGTTACGCACCGTCTCTAACGCTCCGACTAATTCGATGATAGGCTAAGAATTTTCAAGCAACGCAACTGCCCTAACGAATTTATCACGCCCCGCGGAGTATTCTCGTTAACCACGTTATATACTGCTAACGAACGTTTAAGCGATAAATTAACAGAGTCGTTCGTTCGACTAACGGATTTCGATACCCCCGTTCCCAGACGAAGGAGAGGGAGCACCATCGAAACGAGCCGAGCGAGTAGCGTACCACAGCGAAGCTATGCTTCTTCCACTTTCAGAATATGAATCACTTTTCGCGAAACCATCGAGGATAGAGTTTCGTTCCCATCGCTCGTTCCACACAGACCGGATCGGAGAGCGCGCGCAATGTAGAGAGAGAGAGAGAGAGAGAGAGTGTGAGAGAAACGGTGCGAGGAGAGGGAGGGAGTAAAAGAGAAGAGGAGAGGAGAGGAGAGGAGAGACAGCCAGAGAGGGGCTGCTGCGGGTTAGGAAACGTCGGGGAGAGCCGCTCCTCGACGCGGAGCGAGGAACACGCATGCGCGGCTGCACGCTCGGCAGCGCATTTAAGCGTCTCCCCGGGACGTGCACCCACCGCCGCATCATCGGCACGCATTTCTCTGTGTGTGCGCGCATTTACGATACCTCGTATGCCATCCACCCGTGCTACGTTCGAAGCTGGCGAGCCAGAGCCGCGGCTGGAGGGGGACAGAATGATGCGTGTCTCGACCCAGCGAGCAAGAATGAAGGCAAGAGTGTTTTCTGGAAAAGGTCAACGGTATCGGCCACGAAAGAGAGACGTGCCGAGCGAAGGTCGGAGCCTACCAACGTCATTCGATAGCACTTGGATTTCTCTTCATCGTTTAACGTCCCTACTGCGGATAAACGACTATATTTTAGGCTAACTGGTGCTTCGACTAAGATACCCGAAGACCGCTGTTAGTACACTCGTAAAAACTTATACTCAGGTTTTACAAGCCAATTAGTATGAGTCACCTTTCGTTACCGTCGACGACTTGTCCCATATAAACAGCCTTTTGTTGTCAAAACCTCGGTCATTATATGGCTGCTATAATGATGCCATTGCGATATAATGACTAAATTGTTCCGTCGATCGAAGGTTTTGACAACAAAGGGATATTTGCACAGGACGGGTCGTTTTCAACCATAAGTAACCTAAGACCGATCGGTCCCGCCGTATTTCGCTCGTCGGAATGCCAGTTCGACCGAACGAACGTCCAACGTGATCGTGTAGCTTGAAGGAAACGCAAGGCTAACTTCGTCCTTGGAAATAGGATCGAGTAAAATTCGTATTCCCGGAAATGCATATTCCT
This sequence comes from Bombus pyrosoma, assembly GCF_014825855.1. Taxonomy (NCBI): domain Eukaryota; kingdom Metazoa; phylum Arthropoda; class Insecta; order Hymenoptera; family Apidae; genus Bombus; species Bombus pyrosoma. The sequence continues at coordinate 7,315,434 of NC_057777.1, read as the reverse complement.
CGACTGGAACAACGTGTAACGTATCGTTTAGCATCTCGGCGATTCGTTTGCATGAAATCGCGACGGGGTCGACGCATCGATCCGTGGCGAGGCATAGGCCGCGGGCGCACGCAGGTGAATTTAAACAAGATTGGCCGAACGGTAGACGGCCACTTCAACCAGCCGTAATACCATTTAAATATCTTCCTTTTCCACATTTGCAAACAAACACGGCCACGTCCGCAGTTTCCAGCGACGATATAAATTATTCAACCAGTTATATCAGTCCTCCGGTCTTTAGATAGGAATCGTTCGAACGGCGTTAGAATCTCGTTCCTCGCCTCCAAGTTTCCTTTCCCTTCGTACGTGCTATCGTCGCCTATTCAGAAGTGTATACGTTTACGTACACGTTGACTGTAACACACTGCGAAGCGTAACTTCTCTTCCTCTCCCCCTCCCCCAAACTATATACCGTTAGGATAGCAGGCAACGACCCAGATCCATCCAGAGGACCCGGCGCCTCCAAACGGGGGATATTTTTTTCTTTCGATACAGAACGAACCACGCGCACAACGTGATCGCTTCCTCCGAGCGAAGGGAAGCGGATTACTCAGGTGAAAGCGTAATACTCGACTGGCCCGAAAGATACAGCTTTTATCCACGGAACGGAGAGGGTGTCGACGAGATACCAAGAGCAGTTTCCACTTTTACCGTGAACCTCCTCCTCGATCGAGTGCCTGCTGCACTCGGTGTTGCTGCTTCAACGCCTCCTTTCTCCTTCCTCTATCTTATTCCATTCTCTGCTCCTCCTCTTCCTGCTGCTATCGTCCTAGCGGTTTTCTTTCGTCTAAAGCGTAAGCTATCGTTCTACGCTCTATGAGATTTCAACGACCGTTCGCTATTGTCACGGCGAGATAAAAGAAATTAAACGAGAAGCGATAGAGTCACCCGCGGCGTTAATTTGTTGGCCATTAAGAGCACGGAGACATCTTCGTGTTTCACATCTTCCCGCCGAATTTCTATCGCTACTATTCTTATTCCTTGTAAACGTTCAAGGTATCTGGCGACATTTTCAGACACTTATGCAAGTCTCTAACGCGCAATCACTTTTTTAAGCGTAACGTGTGGAAGGTTAGCCTGGGGAATAATAAACGTTTCGCCCGTAGATGATGCAAGTTGCTTACGGAGGGTTGATAACGATAAGAGCGATCGATGGATCTCGTCGACTCGCAGCCGTACGAGGTCCGGATGATGACGGAACATTACGAACTCGCGCGAAAACCAGTAAGACCTATCAACGACAGCGGAGGGACGAGAAACAGGTTCTCGACGAGACCCAGCTCGAAACCAGTTCCACTGGTTCCACGAGTGAAAAACGGCCTCGCGCTTTTTTCCATCGAACAGGTTCAATTTGAATATCGTGAACCGATTATCCCGCGGATGGTATCGGTCGAGAGAACCGGGAGAACGAGGAGGAAAAAGAAGGGAAAGGGAGAGAAAGAGAGGAAGAGAGACAGAGGGAGATCTCTCTGGTAACTGTAACCGCTCTCCGTGGAAACGTGTTCTAGCGTCGTGAGCTTGAATGAATCTCAATTCGAGCCGCCGCCTAGAGACACGGAGTGCAAAAGCCAGCGCGGTAATAGCGCAATTTATTGAGCCGTTAAGGAGCTAATGCACGCTGTTACGCACCCGTGAACTACTCACACGTATCGTTTAATTATACCATGTTACGCAACACGCGGCGAACAATTGGCCAACCAGCCTCGCGAGGAAAATACGTTGATCGTGGACCGATTACAAAACGGTCCACGAAATTTATACGCGCGATAATCACCTTCTCAGGGTATCGAGAGGTTGGTTCGTACAAATGGAATGGATTCCGCGAACGAATCGTTGAATTTCCTTCATCGTTACGTCCATCGAAAACGAGTCTCTTCGCTATAATTAAACCTACATCGACCTTCCTACGCGAGATGTCGTTTGCGAAACAGAGAACGTGTATCATTGGCCTCTGAGCTCCATTTACCGGACGATTTGTTCGCCATCCATCCACGTCGCCTTTCATTATCTTTAATTACTACGTGCTCGCCACCACGATTCGTGCTGTTCGTGTCGAGCAAGCTTACACGCTGATCGCTTATTTTCTGTGGAATTGCTTGAATATTAAGCGTCATTTCCTTGCAATTAGAAGAGAATACACGTTTGTCATGGATGACGTCCTTTCGTCGTTATCTCGATCGATCGATATTTGATCGTATCCAAGTAGAAGCGCGTGCGAAGAAAACAGACGAAGCGATGCAAATCAGATAGTAATATTCTTCCCGCTTCTGAACAAGTGTGCATGTAATTAGAAGTAACGTTAACCGCGTGTCTAATTTCGTTTCTTAGATTATTCAAGCGTCGATACACTCCGCGCGAGATACAACGTCACTCGATACATCTTGCATCGAGTGTTACTTTAAATAGTATAATGGCCAACCAGACTGAACGCTACGTATTCTCAATGTCGACTTGGTTTTTTCTTTCGCGTGAATAATAAGGAAAAGAAAAAGAGGCAATTATTCCTCAAGGTTGAACTTGAAAAACATTCGAGAATGTTGGATTACGTTTTAACGAGAAACAACGATTTTCGATGATATATGAGAGGCTGGTTGGTAAACGCAAAGCGACATACTTTTGCTATTATCATCGCGACGCGAACGCGACCTTTGGCCCACATCCTGTTGCCCTAATCGCAGCCGGGAGAAAAAAATTGTTTTCTCAGAAGCCGAGATAACGGGTCAACTATCGCGTACAGAATACGAGCGCTTGATACCGAACGGACCCGATGCTGGTGCCCGCATGAATTCCTACTGTCAGCAATTGGAAAGCTCAGTGATTTTGACAAGTTGCATCGAACGTTCTAATTTGATCTGTCAAACGACGGATACGATAACAGTTAACTGTCAACCTTTGGAAATAACAAGGAAGAAAGGGAGAAAAAAGAGAGCTGTGAAATGATAACGAGCGAGCTGTCGTTTATTTTATCAGTTATTCTCGAGGCTTTACAATTTGGAAAATTCTAATCCCTTTACACGAAGCATCTTTAAGTTTTCGTTCGTTAAATCATTGCCACATCGAATATTATCGTACTTGCTTATGGCTATTTTAACTGTTTCAGTCAAATGATGATGTACGAGTGTTTGTCTGTATCAATCAGCCTCGTTCAAAACATTTACCAAGCCATACTTCACTTTCGACCTTTGTTCTCCACTCATTCTGTCTGTATTTTAATAATCCCTTCTCCCATAAATGAATAAATAAATAAATAAATAAATCTTTCCCATCTTTCGTAATATTCGATAAGACAAAATCCCGACGATTCGAAGATTCTACCTTTTCTCTTGAGATTCGGTTTATCGTAGTTCGATCGCAATGCTATGGATAACGTCCTTGGATAGAAAGCGAATAGAAAAGGAAAATAATAGAGTAGAAGCGAGTAGAAGGATCGAAGACGGTGAAATGGAAGCGAAAGACATCGCAGGCGAAAAGCTTTGAAAACCGCGTGCTCAGCGAGCTTACGCGTCGTCTAAAAATAAACGAGGTGCATTTGAATACGAAGGACGACGGTTTTCATTACGAGCGATGCGCGATAAAAGAGGTAAAAGCAGGAAGCCATTGGAACCTCGGCATACATACATACATACATACGGCCGAGAGTTGTAAAGTTACGTTAAGGCCGGCTATAAAGCTCGCGGAAGGCATGCGCCGGCCGACCGTTGTTTGTGTCATTATCGACGTCGTATATCGAGTGGCGCGAGACATTCCAAAGTATACGCTCGATAACGGCAGCTGTTCGCCGAACAAGCTGCCAAACGATAAACTACTAGTAAAAACCCTAGCTACTACTAAATGATAGGGAATCGTTGCACGAAGCAAACTCGTTTTCTTAGTCAGACGCCATTCAACGCCTCTCTCTCTCTCTCTCCCCCCCTCTCTCTCTCTCTCTCTCTCTTTCGACTTTATATCGGTTTTATTCGCAAATATACGCACATCCAAAATCGAAATTAAATTTGTCTTCCGCGTAATAGATGTTGAGAAATGCACCCGTGCGAATCCAGACAAATTTCCGTGAACAATTCTGTTCTCATTTTTTCCTGGTAATCGTAGTAGCAAACACATCCAATAAAATCTATAAAATTCCTATAAGAAAAACGACGAACTGTCGCAATTTTCCGTCGAATGGAATTGCCCAAAGCGAAGCATGAATATCTGAGGGGAAAATAAAGAAAGAAACAATGACACTATTTCCCTGCAAGTGTCCGTGCACCCTCTGCGTGGATGGTGTTCGTATGATGGGTGAAGTAGGAGGGGGGGGGGAGGGGAGAAAAAATTAAATGTCCGCTGGCAGAGGAGTATCAGAAACACGACACTGTTAAAATTGCTGGCGACAGTGGCGCACGGACCAGCTGTGCCGGCTGTGACGATGAAGCTGTGTACACAATAGGGTGGATGGAACGAAGGGTAGTACGGAACGCTGTGTCGAGCAGAGGGATTATAGGGCAGTCGCAAGGAAGGGGAAGGTTTCGGCGCCCCAACCAGTTTGACGCGATGACGCGATACATTCCATAGACGAGGGTGGAAGGGACTCTCGCGTGTCTACGATCGTTCCCATTCTATCCCTTTTTTTCTCTGTGTTCTCTTCCCTGCAACCGTGCCTCACCCCGGGCTCCAAGTTCTTTGGTTCAACGCCACGACTACCTGCTATATCCCTCTTTGCCAATGTATTTCAGGGAATAAACGAACCTATGGGAACTTGATCCTCGGCCTCTTTTCCATTCTGTCGCTCCAACGAACATCGAATGGCCCATAATCGATCGGCAGGGGTTTTCCTAGTAAAATAGGATTGTAGAAAATCCGACTATTAGCCAAAGTTTGCAATAGCTCAGGACAGTCGCAGGCGGAAGTTGCAGTGTTTGAAATCACTGACAGAGGTTAAACAGTAAGTTAGGAATGTTTGTCGTACTGTAGAATGTTAGTGTCAACACGGATCACGGTACGAGATGAAGAAAAGAATTTTAGAAGAGGACACGTCGTACTGAAAGGATACCCGTAGTAGTAAAAAATTAAACTGAAAATTCTGTCAAGCTTCTACGTTGTAGCTACTTGAAATTCGGTGCACGAAAATCGGTCTGCCAAAATTAGTAAATTGTAGAAAATAGAAATTACTTTTCAAGACAAGCGTTCGTTGTTCCATGTTCGATAGCGACGTGCTACGATTAAAGAAGATTCTCGATGAAGAATATCACAGAAAGAATTGCTTGAAAATGGACCTCGAGTCGAATCAAATTCGAAATTCAAACGGACAGAAACATAAAAAGCCAGGAATCTGAAACATTCCCCTGGATTCCAAATGCACTGGTTGCAATTGCGAGACGATGCTTCGATTTAGGACCTGGTCGTTGATTATGGAAGCTATTGCACGCGTTATGAAACCAGATTCGCGAAAGAGAAAGAGAAAGAGAGAGGGAGAGGGAAGAGTGGGCCAAGCGAATGGGATCTTGGTAGCGGTTAGTTGCGCAAACACCGCTCGAAGCTGGTTCCAGGAGAACAGCAACAACATTTATTGCCTGCGGTTCGCATCTCTCTCTCTCTCTCTCTCTCTCTCTCGCGTTTCCGCGTTTCTAGTTCTTCTATCTCTGTTTCTCTACGATGCGCCAGACTCGGTGACTCAGTATCAGTTTTTTATCGTGGTTGTCTCGGTATCTTTGGATCGTGAACGTCTATTTCGAACGAAAGCAGAGATGACGATATGCTACAGCTACACGCGAGCACGAGACGAAAAAGAAGAAGAGGAAGAAGAACACGAGATAGGAGGAGAAACGGTGAAAAAGATTGCTGGAGGTAGGGTCAGTGCGTTACAAGGAACTTGGGAATCGAGTTATCCAAAAGTTTCGCGACTTCGTGTGAAGAAAAAGTTCGATACGTATCTTGCCACTGGCGCGACCTTGAAATTCCCTCGCGTTTTATAACGTCCGTCGATGCTTTTCAATTACACTGTCGCTGTCAACGATTTCAACGAGCTCGTATAATGTTTGAGTTGGCAACCTTGAGCCAACTAATGGCCAACTTTTTTTCCAAACTACGCTTTTTTTTTTACTCGTAACTAGTCGACCAATTATTAGTTCCTGGACGTGTTCCATGTTCTCACCATGTACCCGCAGGGACTACGAATTAATCTTTCGAAGGTTACCTGGGTCGTTTACACCTCCAGCGATATTTTACTCGTGATTTTCTTCGAAACGAATTCTTATTCCTTCCTTCAAACACATTTTCAACATTCGGCTTGAAAAGTAATCGTAAAATACAATAGAGAGTTCGACGAATGTCCCAGGATCTTTTCGACCACCTGCGCTGGCTACGAATTTACAGACGAACGTACCAGAACGCTACACTGTAACTCGTCCTGAGCCGTCACTTGAAACGACTAGACTCGGTAGAGTCGTGCACGAAGAATTTTACACAGATATGAATTACTAGCTTTGTTTATTAATAATTTTGTTTAAAAACAGTCTGGAATATATACTACCAAAAGGCATTCCTTGCATTCCCACGTAGTTTCACTGCATTTTTTCTATTTCGCACATACTCCACACCTTCTTCGTGGATTTTCCTTCAGCCATTGTGAGTGGAACATTCCTTGGAAAATGAATATTCCACGTTTTTGATAATCAGGAATACACACACTCTGTACAATTTGTCATCGTCGTCGGTCATCGCTGCTAATTGGTTGGAAAAACTGTTAGGGAAAAACTGTTAGGGAAAGAGGAAAACTGTAATCTCGGAATGCTGGAAATCCGTCGTGTCCCAAGAGAGGATACTAACCGTTACTATTAGCAAAACCACAAAAAAAAGTCTAAAATGCTTCGTGAAAATAAAGGACTCGACAGTAAACACCGAACCTTATGGTAGGTAGCTGGAATCAGTGGTGATAAAAACTAATTTTCCTCGAGGATTATTGCCGATCCGAGTGAATACGTTGAAGAAATCGTAGACAAGAAGAACAACGGAGAAATAAAAGTAGAGAGAAGTACGTGGTATCTTTAGAAAATTAGAAACTGCTGCTATCGAAAAATTGTTATAGAAATGGAAAAGAATTGTAAAGTATTGTGCACGAAGATATGGACGAGTGTATAACGATTAGGTGTATAACACGTTGTTGGTAATTTTGAAACACAAACATTTCGACGTTCGTGGCACGTCTACTAAAACCTGTAATAAATATAGCTGTCGACGAAAGTTCAACCACGAATTTTCGATACGTACAAGCGCCTCTGGCGATATTTCAATATCGAAACAATGACGATGTTTTGACAACAATCGTTAACGTTAAGAAAACGCTCGTGTATAGAACAATCGGTCAGAATTCTGTTTTCAGAATTTCAGGTAACGACTGATCCTTACAGTGAAAAGGAGCAGGTAGATACAGCTCTGGTAAATCTTGGAATATGTCTCGACAAGGTGTCTCTCGATTAAGGAAACCACATCGACACGGATTGCTACGCCCGTTAAATTAACGGATCGTCCAACTACAAAGTAAGAGCCGCTTTCCAAGCGATTCCTTGAGAATCTCGGTGATTTCGTGAAAAGGAGGTCAGCTCGCGTTTATTTCACCCGTAAACCAGCGCGAGTCAAGCAAAGTGGAAGCCGAGGTGTCTGAGGTTTATCGCGATGAAATCAGGCCGGGCCGGAGAGGAACCTTTTAGCAGAGGGACTGCTGCGCAGATTAAACGTCGATTTCTTTCTTTGCAAAAACACGTTAACGAACCTAGATAGGTTTGTACAAGTCGAAAATGCAGCCCTTTTTCATTCTTATTTGGACAACGTGCAGGTAAAACGAACGGGACCTTTAGCAAAGAGGAGCTTCGAATTAAGAAATTGATGGTCAAAATCGTTGCTTCTTTGTGGTAATTAAATAAAACGTTAATTTCAATTACATAGAATAAAAGATAATTGCTTGCACTGCGATGGACGCGAAGTGTCGTGGATTCTTTTCCCCGAGGAGTGGACATTTTCGTCAGCTGGAATTTCTGATTGGATAAAGGATACCTCCCGACAGACCTTTTTCCCGACAAAAACTCGCCGTGCTTCGTTGATAGGGAGCGTGAAATTGGTTTTCGAAGAAACGTGAAAAACAGAAGCAGCAAAATCGTTCCTCCGGATAGGAAAAGTTCGTTTCGGCCGAACAATGAGTAACGAAACGAGTAACGGTAAAAGGTCTATGGCGTGCAGTCGAGAGAAAGAGAAAAAACGTGAAACTGTCACGGTCAACGGTCAAGACAACAGAAACGCTCGTTTTACCGGAACAATCGACGAGGCTGAAAGAGACCGGAGAATCCTGGAACGTAATCGCGTGGCGCTCCAGCTACGTAAAACTTCTACCTAAACGATACGTGGCTGATCGTGAAAGCATGCGGCAATTTTATGTACAATGGCGAGCGTATAATATCAAAAGTTCAAGTTAATCTTATAGTTTATTATAGTAATTAAAGCCCGGACCTCGTTCACCGGCCATATCAAACAACTGTTATTTTTCGCTTTTATATTTCTCAATTTCATTACTCTGGCTAATCGATTAGTGTCAAAGAGACGAATTAATTGCTTTTATAACTGGATGGTTTAAATAAATTAAATAATCGTAAATTTCAAGGAGGTTTAACAAAAATCCTAACATCTGACATTTATCGAGTCGACCCGTATGGTTTTCGAGCGGCACGTTTATTACTCTGGTTTTCGCTGATAAAGTAAATCATACAGGGTGTACGAAAATTATATATCACGAGTATCACGTGATTGAACACGTTTTCTTTCGGCGAACACGTGTAGAAAAAAACGTACATGTAAAGTTGTTCGTGACTTTGAAATTCAAATGTGCCCGTATGCGGCGAAAAAATTATGCTCGTAGAATTTAGCATAAAATATTCAAATGACTGTATACTTTTGTCATAAAGTGTAACTATGTTGGTCGAAGTCCTTCGAAGCATTTGCAACGCAAAAGCATCGAGTTATCGCGAATAAAACGATCGTAGCTCGCAGCAGAGCTCACTCAATTAGCTCATCGATCGAACGAAATCGAAAACTGGTTGTTCGCAACGAGCCTGGACAAGATGGAGAACGAGACGAGATGGAGACGAGAAACATGCTGGAACGTATGCGCGCCAATGATTCAGGCTGACGCAGCAGCAGTATAGTGTGTAAAAACTGGCCAGGAAAAGGCCAAGGCTTCGTCGTTGAATACGATGATGAAAACGAGGATGAATTCCAGATCCGTACGCAGTCAACGTGACCAAAAAAAAAAAAAAAAAAAGAAAAAAAATTTAACGAAAACACACCAGACCTCTTTATCGTGGATAATTTTGTAAACGACTGATTCGTTGGGGTTTTACGTCAAGTTTGCGCAACGCGGTTTATCAAAATAACGAAAGTCATTGCGAAGAAGTACGATGCTTGCTAGAGCCGCGTGACAAGAATCAGACACGTTATTTATTATGCTTGTTTGACTTTCCGCGATCGCTAGTTACAAGAAACCAGCCTACGAGTAATTGCATATTTTTGCATCCGCTTGTTTTTTACATCTCACGTAACTTCTCGCGATGCTCTCGTCAAGTTGTGCATTAATTACGTCGAAATTACAACGAGCTAAAAATACTGCCAGCAATTTTGCGGTCCTGCCGTTATGAAGAAGGAAAGGAAAAAAAGAAATCTGAACAAGAAACACGGCAGACCGTTAATTTCCGTCGTAATAAATAAACGTAAGGCAGCGATTCTAGTTATCGTCGGCTAACAGTCGCGCGATTAGCCCCAGAAACGAGCCAAGGACGGGCACAAAGTAGCGAGAGAGTCCAACTTTTACTTTCCGCAGTCGGATCTCGAGGTTCTTCCGTGTTTCAAAAACGGCACGTGCCAACGGAATATCGCCTCGTTCGACGTACGTACGTACGTACAATACGTTGGTCGGCCGTTCCATTTCTCTAAACTCGGCCAAGGCAGGGTTGTGCGACTTATACGTTCGTCCACGACTAGTCATGCACGCCGATGACGACAACGCGATAGCGCTCCGTCGAGAGCCGATGCAATTTGCATAGGATGCACGCGCACACAGCCTGACCTATTTGTAACGCGCGTAAATATCTTTCTAACCGTTGCCGGCTACCGTTGAAACGCGCGTGCAACGTTTAAAAAATCGCGGTAATGGAGCCGCTATCTGTCTCTACTTTTACCGCTTCGAACGGACGCTTGGAAAAAAGTTGCCAGTCAGCGGTACGTCGGCGGCGGGGGAGGGGGCCGTTATTAAGAGATAATAAAGAGGCAATTTAGAGCTGTCGCGACAACACTCGTGTTTCTTTTTCGAGCATCGTTCAAGGTCAAGTGGATTGAGACACGTTGGAATTGCGCGCACGAACGCACGGGGCAACGAAACTGCACTTTGTGGGTCACGTTCCTTCGTTCTCATCGATCATTCGTGGCGAGTATGCTTGTTCGCGAGAACGCTGCGAAAAAACAGAGGAAACGCTACCTACTTAAATGAAAAATAATTTGCCATCAAAGAAAGAAAACGAGAAGGAAGGAGAATTTAGAAGGTTGGAGCCGCTGAAAATCTACGAAATTACTGCAAAAAATTTGCAATCGGTCATTACGGCCATTCTTGCAGTTGCAGCGTCGAAAGGAAAAAAATAGAACGACCGTGTGCGACGATTTGAGAGTTCGAAAGCACTGCAGATAGGAGCTGCGGCGAGCAGTAGGGGACGGAAGGCTATATAAGGAGCGCCAGGGCACAAAGGAGAGGAAACGTCGTTGAAACGTACATACGTAACCACGCGAAGGGAACGCTCTCGAGTTTTGTTCGCTTTGTTCGCTCGATGAACACGCGTGTGCGTTCCTAAGCGGAAAAGGGAGTCGGTCTGTTGGCCGGCAAGCTGTACGGGCAAGAAACACGCTGCAAGAAGGACACATAGGCGAGATAGAGAAACTGGAACTCGAACCTCGTTCCAGGGAAGATACACGCGAATCGGATTACGATCGTAAACGACATTACGCGTTATATTTTTCTATTTTCGTTCGAACCGTTCGCAACGAAAGCAGCTTACGCAAGGATATTCACAAAATAGAGTGTAACTCGTAAGAATTGAAATGGAAGAATTTTTAGTTCCTTCTACCTATGTACGTAGTTACAATGCAATGGCTAATAATCAAGCACTACTCGCATCTCGATAACAGAATACGATATCAATACGAGATTTTGGAGCAACAAAAGTGCAGAGTGTCTTTCTTTTAGAAAAGACACGTCTTTTACAACGATGCATCTTCATACAAACATGAAACCTAATCTATCAAACGTTGTGATCTTTATCTTGATAGAACAAAATGGATCATACGTGATTCGATAAAATAATATAAAACGCAAGATCTTGTGCATCCATTATTTCCTTATAAAATTAAAGAAGCGATTTTGGACCAACTAATACATTTAGTCTCGTATTTCGATATTTAAAGGTATCGTCTCTCTTTGGTTGCAACCTCATTTCCTGCTGTCTCATATACATTTTTGCTTTACGAATGCTTTACGATTAAACGAATCAATGTTTCTCGATTAGTGCGACGAGCAAGCTTCTCGATACTCGTAATAGGCGTTGTAGGTCCTTTTTCCTTTCAGAAAGCCTCTCGATTAAATCGATAGAGAACTGGCGAGAACTGTCAAAGACAGGGACCTGTCTGTAGAAAGTTATCCAAGTAGCGGGGGTAATTAAACGCGAAAGACAGGAGAGAAACGGCGTTAACTCGTTCTCCGCTCCCTATCTTTTCGCGTAATAACAGTTTCACTTCTATTACACGTTGCTGGTTTACGTGTGCACGGCGTAACTCACGATGAGTCACGCTTGTCTTTTACGTATGCAGCCAGGTCAGGTCCGCGAGTTTTTCTTCGCGATGTTTACCTCGAGCTGCGACTCGAGGTTAACGATATTTTAGATAATTGGAGGAAACTCGTTTACCTAGTTCTCTGTTTGCGTTTTCCCTACGCAATCGCTGACATTTTACTGAAATCTCTAAAACTCCAGAGCCTCGGTCAACTTTTCAACGTTTCTCCGGCCGTTGGTCGTCTGTCTGCTTTTCACAAGTTTCTAAGTAATCTACGATGTTCCTAACGACTTTCGATCATAGCCAAGGATGAGGCGAAGGCAGTTGTAATTTCCAAAATCGGTTTCGAGATCACAGCCTTCTTAATATCCGACCCTTAATTCCAACGTCCATTAACTGGCAACAAATTACAGGCACCGGCCTTCTACCAAATTTTCCAACACCATATAAACACCACCGTCCGGTTTGTGCAATTTGTTTGCCAGAGCGGAGGCCGGAAAGCCCCTGGCCCGTCCCTGGCCGCAAATCTTGCAACTCTATCCTCGCTCTGCCGTAGGAGCCACGCTACAGGCTGGTAATGGGTTCGGACGGGCTCTCCGATCCCTCGAAACCACACGACCAACGCACAAGGAGACGCTGAAAAAGCCTAATAACCTGCTGTCCATCGCGATGGACATCGATAGATGAGAACGCTCGTGAATGGTCTACAGCGGACACTCGACGAACGAGAAAAAGGAAAGGAGGAAAGGATCATCCAAGTCTTCTCGATTAATTTACGGTAGCGTAGAACGATTTGTAAAATTCGTGCAGTGCGTTCGAGACCAACGATCCGGACAATGAGTCACAGAATATTTCCCGAGGATTCAACCGTCTGTGTCGTCTACAGATATTTACATTATCAATCAACAGGGTTGTAAATAAATTCGCTGGGATAGAGAAGCGAGATGTAGGATAAGAGCCTGAAGTAGAAAACAGGCATCGATTAGGTCTGGTCGATCGACTGACATTCAATAAAACTCATATATGTCAGAAGCAAGATGATCAAAATACCAAAATATAAATGAAATCCACAGAAGCTACTCGGTCACGAGGAAATATATTATCAAAATACAGCTATCTCGGACGCGACGAATTAAAAAAGCAGATAAATTTCGCGAGATTTGCGACACGTTCGTCTGGATCGCGTTAAATTTAAACCGGCTACGAAAAGGAAAGAAGGAGAAAGAGAGAGAAAGAGAAAGAGAGAGAGGCTACCCATCGTGGGTAGAGGCTGACGGCCGATGCCGATGCCGATGGCGATGGTCTATCTGTTGCGAAGAGGCGGCCACGGAAGGTGGAGGGAAGACAGGATCGGTCGTTTGGTCTGTCGAGGCAGAAACATGACGAAGGTGGAGAACGGCGAGGAAGGGAAAACCGGTTCGACAGGTTCGGCTCCCATTTACCTGACCATGTAGCGCCTACCTACGTTCGGACATTATGTATTATGCAGTCTGGCTGTATGTGTAACGCATAACTACGGTGTGTATCCGGCGAGCGAGGAAGAAAAAGAGTGCGGAGGGGACGGGGACCTGGATCCGAGGGAAAGGAGAGAAAAGGAAGAGAGCAGACCGCAAAGGTTCGTGGCTCACGATGAAAGCGGACCGTGTTTGACCTCCAGGCTGATCTTCACTCTCGTCCGGCGGTATTCCATCTTTCGGCTTACCGAGAATCTCTCACGTTTGCACTGTGAAAATTGACCGTTTCGTTTCCTTTTCTTTTCATCCGTTCCTCCCGTTCCAGTCGTCCTTTTTTCCCCCCCGATCGATGTTGCTTTCGTTGGATTCGACTGTTTTCGTTGAATCGCGAAGATCTTCGATCCGAAGATCGCTTCGCGAGTGCAAGACGCAACAGCATCGAAATCGAAAACACGTTCCGAAGCGTCAGCCTACTTTCTCGCGTAGAATCGTTTGCTCGCGAGTGAAAGATGAAGCGGAGCGATAAAGCGCCGTTATGTTAATTGGCCCGCCGGGGCGTTGCGTCTCGAGATTAATTTACCCCAGAAAGATGGTATCGCCGCGCCAATTACCGTATCCAGAGGCCGTAATTCGTTGCGCTAGAGGTGTGCAAGTTTAGGTGGCTCGTACCGTCGTCTATTCGACTTTTCACTCCTCCATGACTCACACACCGTCTAACCATCTATCTTCCCTAACCTTAGTGCCGCTTCGAATTCCAAGATACGCAGTGGCTTGCGAAAATCTCAACGTTAAAACTTGCGTTACGTACGTAACGTTATTTTCTTTGTAACTGAAACTGATAACAAGGATCGATCGTAAATTGTATAAACGCGAAGATAAATGATATCGATGTCAATGAAATCTCGAAATGTCCCGTACAAGTACAGGTGACACATCCACGGCAGAAGAGTTTCAAGAAGCCTGCAAATACTTGCATGAGTCACGCCACGTTATATCAAAAGGGGTAGAAACGGGGGAAGAAGGAACGAGAAAAGGGTACGAGAGAATGGCGCACGAAACGGAGTGGCTTCTGTTGGCCTAGCAATTTCGAGAGAATCGTTCCATCCCGCTTTAACGCGAGGTTCCTCGAGCTCTCGAGCCGCGAGACACGCCACTTGGTATTCCGCTGGGCGAAGCAAAAGCGGCGCTCGCGCAGGCATTCCGCTGGAACGTGCTAGGCATCAGCCCCTACCCCCGTGTCACTCTCTCTCTCTCTCTCTCTCTCTCTCTCTCTCTCTCTTTTTCTCTCTCCGTGCTTCGACTCACTTGTGTGAACAAATTCTGGATTCTGAGCGCGCGCGCTACGTCCCCCAAACGGGGGAAGGGATTACGAGGATGGCCGGATGAGCCAACTTCTGCCGACAACTTCCGCCGGTTTGGAGGCTGTCGTCCACTAATTCCGCGCGATCGTCGCGATTCTACGAGGAATTTCGAGCGAATTCCAAAACCATGAGCGTATTATACGCGGCGTAATAACCAGCTGTGAATAATTACACAGGGATTTTAAGAAGATGGTTGAGGAGTGCAGGATGGACCGAGTGCATCTGTAACCCAGAATACTCGCTTCCAGTCACGAATCGAGTGCTGTTCGAACCAGACAGAGAAGGAGGGAGGAAAGTTTGCGGAGAGACGAGTCGAGGCGAGTCGAATAACTGGTTGTTCCAGTTTCTGGCGTTACGTTTGACGCTGGATACCCCGGCCAGTGCGACCGGTATTTCTATGAACGAGGATATTCCGCGACCGCGTTTTCAATGAAAATATCAACGATTGATGGCAGACTAAGTATAGTACGGGCGTTGACTAGATCGTCTTCCGAGATACAGGTTGGTATCGAAGCCAATTAAATTACCGATGTTCAATATCAAATAGCTTCAGCGCAAACACCAAGATACAGAAACTTTTGCACGGTAGAAAGAAGCAAAGCTTCTATATCGTTTCTAGAGGTGCTCGACAAAATAGGATCTTTAAAGGTTCTGCCACGTTCTTGAGAGAGACAGATCCTTTCTAACTTCTACTAAATTCCAGTAGACTTATTGCTTTTAAAATTCGAACGACTCACTGTACAAATATAGGTACAGATAGCGAACATATACCAGAGGAAACGAGAAATATTATGTTCTCTTTGCTTGTTCTCGTTAAATCAATTCATTTCCCCGGGGAAAATTACGACGTGAAAAGAATCACAATATTCACTCGCGATCTGTTGCAATTTCAGCGAACGGCAGTGCCGTGCTCCGTAAAAATAGAACGAAAAGTTAACAGAGAAATAATATTCCTGGAGGAATTCAACGCCAATGCCAAAACGCGATATCAAAGCGTGGAACTCTTTTCCACGTTGAATAAGACGCGCTATTATTAAAAGGCCGAAGTGTCGAGAATCGTTCCCCATCTTGTTTTTCCTAGCCGTGAAACGCAAACAACCGACGTGCACCAGCGATCTCGAAAACGAATTCAGTCGGTCGGTTTATCTCTCGATCCGTTTTTCTTTCCAGCCCCGACACACTTTGGAACTTTGCGTCCCCTTTATAGCGCGCCAGCGAGGTTTACTGACATTGTTACGACCGGGTTAGTCGCGGATCGATTTGAATTTCGTCGCAGTCACGATTCACCAGCAATTCCTGTTCCTTCCCCTTCACCGCCATCTCTCCAGCGACCCACTGTCACAAAACCAGTTAATTTTTTCTCCGAGATATTATCGTCATCTAAGCGCAGCTGAAGTTTCATCGATGTTTCCGTCTGATCGTTTTAACACGCATTTCTCATCGATGTTCGTCAACTGCACTTTGTCCCTTTCGTATCGGTTCGCATGTTATTCGACGAATATATTACGCGCGCAACGTCTTCAACTTTCATTAGCATTATAAATATTTCCCCATATTACGGTTACCTTCCGCCGTATGTAAAACAGTTGCGTAGCTTTCGAGAACCGTTTGCGAGTTTATTACGAAACAGTAGTACTCGTAAAATGTTTGCGAACATCGTTGCTCCAAAACACCGTTCGCGAACAGGTTTGTTGACGAGTACTTTATACATTCTCGGGAATCCAGCGTTCGCGAATTCTTGGAAAATTATCTGGACCCACGTCCTTGGCTGCGATTCTGCATTTACTTTGCAAAGAGCGAACATGTTTCCCTTTCCTCTGACTCTCCACCCACCGAAAATCTGTTTCACCACCTACGTTTCGCTCTTTCTCTCTTCTCGAACCTCTGGCCTCTTCTTTCTCCATGTTCGCTTCTGTGCGCGTGCGACTCGGTCTCGCCGTTTTTCCCCTGCGACGACTCTTCGATCGCTCCCGTTCGTCCGTGACGACCTCGATGCTAGGCTACAGCGTGTATTTTTAGAGGCGACGTTCGCGTCCGTGCTGTTCTAGCGAAAAACTTCTCGATCTCGATGCGATCCCCAGACCAAAGACGTTATGTTATGGTCAGACCGGTGTCGCGTTCGTAAACGATCACCGAATATAGAATCCCGCGAAATTCGTTCTTTACCGTCAGACATCGACTACGGATCTGCAGATCGATATTCACGAATCGGAGAACGCTATCACGTGCAGCTCTGTTCGCGATTTCCAGCTAATTAGTCGCTTCGTACTGGAGGATCTTTACTATGATTAGTTCACTTACAATAAATGGATTAAACAGAGGTTGGTTGAACAGGAAGCGATGGTTGTTTAACGTGAACTAATCACAATAACGTATTATAATTAAGACAACTAGATAGTTAATTTGCAACTCTCGTCAACACGGATCCAACGCCGCACTCTCTCGACAACGTAATTCGCATTCTCTGACTCCTCAACTAACACTCACTGTTAACACGTTGACTGTCGCGCATGTTTTCAACGAAATCTCCTTCAGGCCACCAGTGTGGTACAGATTATTCCGACCAAATGGTTTCTTATGCCACTACAATTAAAAAAGGGATCAAATGCTACCGAGAACTTGGCATTCAACTCGTTCTGGCAATTTCCCTCGTAAACGCTTTCACGGTTTAGACAATTGCAACAAGGAAGGATGTAAATATTAGAAGATTTCGAGAATTATTAGCTGGAAAATTATTAGGCTTGTCTTCGACGGTGTCAGCATAATATCGTCGTTTGGAAAAATTGAATTTTCGACCAATCGCGGGGAGACGCGTTCGCGAGATATCGCGTCAACGGGAGTCGTAAATTCCCGCTACGATTATAATAATCGACACCACGATTTGATCGATCCCCTGATTTCAGTGCTTGGTTTGATACAACACCGCGGTAACAGAATCTAAAATATGTATATTTCTATCAATTTAACACGTTGACTGCCACGACACACGTATTCGGGTGTCAGCAAAGTTTCTGGTCAGGCCACGAAACCCATATTCGGGTGTCGCTTATTTGACTACTTGCGAAGGACCGTCGTAGGTATTTGAAAAGATATTCCATAATAATAAAACTGTTGAATTGTTATAAAAGTAATACGAAAATGGTTTACTAAAAAAATTATTTAGCATGTAAAACTTTGAAGCATTCTATACATAGCTGAGGTTGGTCGGGACAATTTGGTCAATAAGTTGTTGTTTTCTTCAGATTCATTTGTGCCTTTGTTCGGTCCATTCGACTTCTTTTATTTTTATTATTATTATTTATTCTAGTCCGTGCCTTTCGGCTTCGGACGAACTTTCGATTTACATTGTATTGCACTCCTTAGCATATTCTTATCTCTAGTCGCTATAACTAATGACTATAAACTCTTGCCACTTATGCCTACACCTCTTTCCTCCTTGCTGCGCTATCTTCCTGTCCTTCTACCCCGTCTTGTATTGCCTTTGCCCTTTTTTTCTCTATTATTGCTCTTAAGCCCTTAGTCCTTCCCCAGTCTCATTCAATGTCTTTTCCATGTCCTTTGCTCCTCCTGTTATTTCACATTCCTCTATTACATGTCTCAGGTCCTCTTCTTCCCTTCCACATAGTCTGCACCTTTTTTCTCCCTCCTTTTTCCAATGTTCCTTCGCTTTGGTCTCGTTTGCACACCTGAACCTGGCTATCATTTTCCTGTCCTTCCACTTCATCCTCCCTTCCAGGTACCTTGGTCGACGCCTTTTATTTGCATAACATAGTTTGCATGCGCGTGTAATGCTTCTTCCGGAATCATAAGCCTCGTAAAAGCTTTCTTTTTCGCTGCTATCTGACTCACTGAGAAATAAGATTTCAATTTTTCTTTTCGACATTGTAACGAATTAGGGCAGAGATTTCAAGTTATACCGTTCGTTGCTCGGCCAAGATTCAAACTGAGTTTGTAGAAAGTGGAGAAATGAGAAACAAATGCGAAGGAACGGAAAGAAAAGAAACGAGAGGTAAGACCACCAGATGAGCGACTCGCATTATGAAAATATCGATGGGAGCACCGAGCAGAGAACGCTTGGTACTGCCGCGCGCGTGGCCTGACGGAGATTTTTTTGAAAACAGGCGTGCCAGTCAACGTGTTAATATACAATATGGACACAGACAACACATTTTCTTCTTGATAATTGTGTTGTGCCGGCACGATTATTCTACCAAATGTCCAAATTGGACAAGTTGTGAATGCAAAGTATTAAATAAAAAAAAAAAAAAGGAAAAGGCAGTTTCTTCGAACGCAGCATTAACATTGAAATGCATTGAAATGCCAGACGCATATATGCATCCATAGCACTCTAAGGGTTAATAAAGGATTTTCGTATTACTTTTATAACAATTCAATAGTTTTATTATTTCCTCTGGAATATCTTTTCAAATACCTACGACGATCCTTCGCAAGTAGTCAAATAAGCGTCACCCGAATGTAGGTGACACGGCAGTCAACGTGTTAATTCGTCTTTGTCCCTTAGCATCCCTTTGTCTTTTGTCTTAGCCCCACCACGCACGTGTTCCGCAACCGCTCGTGGCCAGGGTCACACAGGTCTTTTCCTCGAAACTATTCGATCGAAGGATCGACCATCCATTGTTGGACCTGTCGGCACTTCGGCTTTCTCGCTGGGTATCTCCTAGGTTTTTCGTCCACTACTATTCTATATATACTATACATTCGTACTACAGTACGAATGAGTTGTTTATCAGCCTCGAATGTACAAATTCCAAGCGGAATGTCTATAAGTTAAAGTTTACTTGTATCGTGAATAAATCACATACACATTGAAAAAGGAAAGGTTGAACGCGACGAGGAAATAAATTTTCCAACATGAGAAATTTCGCGTAAAAATTTGCCGACTTATCGCTGCTACAAATTTGACAAGTTACAAGTTATACGTCGGATCACTCGTTTTTACATCAAATTGCATAATCAGGTGACTTGCGTTTCGTAAAGTTTCGTTTCTTTTAACCTCGAGCTAGTTAACGTCGCGCAAGGCTATCTATCGATACACATCAATGACTCGTAATTTACGACATGTAAAATTCTGCCAACGTTGGTTCAATTCGCTAGCGAAACTGGACAGAGAGGAGAACTTTTGAAGCTTTTTTTTTTTATCGAATTTATTATCGAATTACTGTGTCCCTTGACCGGTTCGAATAAACGAGGTTCCACCGTGCCTGAAACTCTACTAAAGCGAGGACGTGCGACTAATATGTCGTCGACCACGAGAATGTTAACGCTCGGATAGCAAGAATAATCTACGCAGTTTCGAAGTTGAAAAATTCCTGAAAGTCCAGACACCCCAGTGGTCGTAAAGCTTGCCGCCGTTAAACAGCGTTCCACCTTCTCTCCGACACGATCGTTTCGTTAACTTTACCCGTGGAACGCGGCACAAGAAGAGGATGAGGGGAGAAGGGAGATGCGCGATGAGGAAGTTTGTTGCAAAGTTTATGCGATTTCAGGCTGGAGCCGAAGAGAGATGGAATTGCGGGGCCGCGCACGGTTTTATGGGCCGTTCCGTTTTACTTTCCTCGTAAAAAATGCCCGGGCCGTCGTTACTCTCGTTCGAAAAAGCTGGACCGAAGAGAGTCAGAGCCCTCTCGTCGATTAAAGTCGAGCAAGCGTGACGGCTCGCGTAAACAGACGTTCGCGCCAGGCTAAACGCTCGATCGCGTGCCTCTGCAATTAACAATTATCGAGCCAACTGTATTGAGAAATTTCCACGATACCGTCCACAATACCGTTCTTTGTTAACACAAACAGGGCGAATTATATTTTGATTCCTATTTATATTTTTGCCGAGAGACAGGCCACTGGAAAATCGCAGTTAAAGCTTTTAAAGCGGCTTTCTGTGCGAACGACACGTACCACGGGAAATAGTCGAGCCACGTGTTTCGCCATGATAAATATTTATTCGCCTTTGTTGTATGGAATCGGAGGCTGGCGTAAAAAGGCCAATAAAATGGCGATAAATGTCGGATCGCTCGATGCACAGTGTTCTTTGACTGGCATGTTTGAAATCCTTTGGAAACCACGTCCCAAGATATCGAATAGGGATGTACAGGTTTTTTATAGAATCAGTATTTTGTAGCATATACACGATAGTTGGAGTGAAAATACAACGGGATCGTAAAAATTCTTCATCTATCGGAACAAAAGAATTCGGCAGAAATCCGAGCGAGTAACTTGGGTCGAAAGGGTACGAAGAATCAATGTGCTCTCGGCGCGAAAATCATTGTCGTATTCCTTGGAACCGGAATATTTCGGAGGAAACGGCGATCGCGTTCAACGGCGCCACGCGTATCATCAAACAAGCGAATGGCAAGAATTAACCGTTAACGATTCGTAACGCGCCACTTGTCTCCTGCAACGTTTCTTCCAATAGCAAGTGAAGAGAAAAGGGAGAGACGCGAGTTCTAAATATAATGCATTGGGTGCATGAAGTTTCACGTGACGCACACCTGCCACCGACACGTCATCAGGAGCTAGTCGTCTTCGTGGACGACGTAACCTGTTAAAGGATTGCGTGCGACACGCACCGTGCCAATACGCGCGAGCCAGATGACGGCGTTTTCCAGTTAATCAAAATCCCAAGACCAAGTGTATCCGACCTTGGAATCCGCCTCTCGATAGATTAACCCGAAGCTTCGCGAATAGTTCGTTTAATGTGGACGACAAGTTGTCGAGTCGCAGAATCGGAACAGACATTGGCGAACGTTTAGTCGTCGTTACGCGACGAGAGGAAAAAATCGCGCAAAACATCTTAACATCGTTCTTTCATCGACGCAATTGAAGCAACTTGGTTTCGCGATGGATCGTTCTGAATACATTGGATAGAAGAGAGAATAGCACGGAGGAGCATCGCGTGGTCCTCGCTAGTAATTATTGACCCGTGGTGACTCACTAGGTTGAGGACCTTTATGATCCACGCTAATGGGCTCGCCACTTCAGCCACTCGGAGGAACACGCAGTTAGGCATCCACACGGACGAGCACGCGAGCGCGAGGAAGGAGCGCGCGTGCATCACGTGTGCGTGACGCGTTTTATGGCTCTCGGCCACGCAAATCTCGTTGCGCGTTCTTCCACTCGTGAAAAGCCTCGACCTAGCCCTCTCTTCTCTCTACTCTTTCCACGACGAAAGAAAGGGTTGGATGGCACGCTCGTCTTTCTAATGGTCTCTCGAATTAGAAACCGCCGCTTCATTTTCCTTTCCTGACTGTGCAGGATAGATCGTTACCCACGAGCACTCGCCACTGCATCGTTCAGTCTTTTTGATAAAAAATTTACCAAACCGAGGACATTCGTCGCTTGCTTCGTCGAGCTTCTAGTGGATAGATAGAATCGACAACAGTGATTTTACCGATGTCAGCTGCTTTCCATTTCGTCTTTGTGGACACGATGGACGAATTCTTTTTTTTCCCAGCGTTGCTCTTACAAAACGAACCTGGTTTACGTTATTCGGTTTAACGCGGCGTAATAAGAGTTTTAATTAATTACTCGGGATAGATGGTTAATTAAAATTGCAGCAGATGAGAATCGTTAATAGCGCTGTCGCATGCTCCGCATCGCTCGAGATCAGGCAACGTTTCAGGATCAAATATTTATGTCTGATCCGGCGCGTTTCTACCAGAACGTCGCTTCAATTATAGCAGATGAGCTATATATCCCGCGCATTATTATACGCCGGGCTATTTGTGTACACGATTTCGAGCCGAGAATACGGTCTCGAGGCTGGATTCCACTCGTTAAGTCACTGACCCGAATAGAGCCCACGTAGAAGGAAATAGGAAGTCATTGGCGCAACGCTGATTTTTCTCTCGACATGGGAGAGTTCAATCGAGCTGAACGAACCTTCGGAATCGGTTACACGCTGAATTTCCTCTTTCCCTCCACGTTCACCCTATTAACTTCGCAATAGGTCTCTTCCACTGTCTTCTGCCTTTTCTTCCCTCGTTTATTTCTTTTTTTACTTCTTTTTTTTTTCAAATAGATTCTGCGAACCTTCTCTGTCAGATAATAAAACGATATCTGTCCTTGATCCGAGAACTCAAGGCCCAGAAAATATCACTCCTGTCGTTTCTCGCAAGCTTCTAAACAATCATTCATCGACGTTTGTATCTTCAAGATTGAGATATTCGTATCTACCGGAGAATATCGTCTGTACGATGTGAAAGTATAAATGCATCGAGAACGACGAGTTTTACGATATTCGTGTCAAAATCGTCGAAAGGAGACAGTGTTGCTTGGAAAAATTCATTTCTATGCCAGGCAGTGTTTTGCCATTCTCTGGCGAAGAGAAACGAAACACAACGTTAGCCGTAACAATAAGCGGTAACCGAGTCGAGTAATTTAATTAATAGCCGTTTGTTCGCGACGATCCGGCCAGACTTGGCAAGGTTTTTCCAACTACGTACGTGGTTAGAGGTCGAAGAAAAAGACGTTTATTAGCGCATGCTGGTCTCGAGAAAATAGACGGTCGCTTATGAAAGGTACACCAGTAGATACACGTTCCAGATAACGTCAATAAGCATTGTTACTCGCAGCAAGTTCTCGCGTCACGAGTGTAAAAACAGCGTGGCCGTAAAAAACCGGGCAGCTCGAAATTTCCTCGCGTATTTCCCTCCGACAGAATTAGCAGACGGATAGACAATAAACGCCGGCTATTTCCGCGGTCTCGCGGTAAAATAATCAAAGGTAACCGCAGACTCGCGAGACATGGCCAAAACTATTTTCTTTCCAGTTTCAATTTCTTTCCGTCTTTAAAAATGAATTTCAACATTTGGATTTTGGCCAGCTTTCTAGCTAGCTTTCACGGTGGCGTATAATCTGGCAACGGATTCGGCTTATTCACAGCGCGACAAGCGCCAATAGGTAGGTAATTACAAGCGAAGAGAAAGGAGCGCGAGACGTCGATAGAGGGAGCGAGAGGGAGATTTTGCACGCGTGTGCGTGACCAGCGTGCAAACCATCCGCGTTGATGGACGTGTGCCACGTGAACCGCATAACGACTGGCCATCATTGTCTGCGTTTCGCCCACATGGCCTTTGAACGTGTCCCCCGTCAGCCCGTGAGAGACGATAACGCGATGACCTCGAGATAAATTGCTCGTCCGCGGTGTTCAATGGCATCCCGAGCCGAACAAACGAAAGAAGAAAGTCTGCGCGTGATGGATACCAATTGGTTGCGTAATGAACTCATTCGAATCGTCAAAGAGGCGAAAGGACAATGCAGAGGCCAGCTACGTTCAACGAACGCAGTATTTTCGACTTCCAACCATTTTGTCCCATCGTGCGCTTCTTCTCGCTGCTGTGATATTTCGCTACGTAATTAAACTTCTTCCACGGTCGTCAACTTCTAATTATCGTGTAGCGTGCAGCGAGTTACGCGTCTGTAAATCGATCCTATCCGCGATCGATCCTTTGTAACGTCGCGAACGCTGGAAAATTTGAACGTGAGAATGAAAGGAGACGAAACGGCGCAGGATCAACGAACGCGTATCGCGCGGATAAGCGTGAACGCGATTGGCCGTAACGTGCTCCAAGGTAGCCAAACGAGAACCCGTTCCATGGAACGAGGCGTATTACTAAGAGACAGGAGGAGGAGGAGGAGGAGGAGAAGGAGGGAGAGCGTAGCAGGGAGAAACAATTTAGGAAAAACTGCCAACGACCAGTAGCGAGACCATATTTCTATGCAGATGCGATCCTTGACGAGACTGGTGGCACTGTACACCGGGGAGAGCACCGGTGGTCTTTTCTTACTACTGCAGCCTGGCTACGTATTTTTATAGCTTCCTGGCGAGCATTCCTTTCCCTCCGTACCGGTTAGCCAACGGTCTTGGACGAGGTCTTCCAGCATGCAAGAACAAGTGGAAGAAGAAGATGTGCGCGAGAAGAAGGAGATAAAAAGACAAGTAGCCTGACCTTGTGCCCAAATGCCAGTTTCTGTCGCCACGAATCGTCGATCGCCTCCTTTCTGCTCGCGGAAAGCTTTAGGAGGGAAGAACTTGCATAAGCGTTAAATCGCGCCAGTTACACGTAGGAGCCACGTAATCGGTCGTATTTGGAGCAGAATAACAGCAAGGCTATGCGCTCGTCGGAGGAAAAAGGGCGAAACTACGCGATGTTTTGCCGCAGTGTGTTTGTTCGATCGTTGTGCCCGGCCACTTGGCTCGATACCGCAACTGCGCCACCGACAGTTTCGAATCGTCGCGTTAATTCAAAGCAGGGGAACGGAAGCTCGTTACCGAAATTTCCAAGCAGAAAGGGCGCCTCTCAGCTTCTACGGTACAGAAAAGAGGAGCAGGGAAGAGAGAGAAAGAGAGAGAGAGAGCGAAGCGAAAGTAGTTCGAGTTTCGCTCGGATCGTAACCATACTCTCAACTTCGCGCCGTTAATTAAATCTTCGTCGTAGAACACGGCTGATACGAGGCAAAGTTAACTCCGCAACGTCTAACCACTCTCCGCCGCATCCTTCCAGGAATCTGCTGAATTTCACGCGCTGCGCCGCTATAACACGCTCGTACTTAGGTTTGTCGATCGCCTCCTGCCGATAAAGATCGGCGCGGTGAGGTTTCGTGGCTCACGTGAGAAGTCGTGATCTACGATGCACGAAAAGTAACGAAACTATCGAGAAAGTATACGGCTCGTTCGTTCGAGTTTCGAGTGCGGCACGGTGCGTTCCGCAGCGGCCGACACGAATATCATCCAGCCTAATGAAGATTTCGCGTGACATTGGAAAATACAGGCTGCAATCGGCCGAGATCTGGGCCTCGTGCGAACGATCTATCTTGGATACGCGTGCTTGCCGATCTCGTTGGAAAAATTATTCAAGGATAAGGCACGAGCTGAATTAACGTGCCTAGGAATATGCACGAAACCAATTTAGCGAAGCAGGAGGTTTGGAGCAGCGGTAGGTCCTGCTGTTGCAACACGGTCTCGTAGCGTGTAATCATTCGCAACGGGACGATATCAACTTGTTTTGTAGCAGAAGGAGCTGCAAGATCGACCCGTTGTTAATTATTAGCCTGTCTTCTCTCGATTTATGTACGTACTTGTTCGTTTGCTCGAGAATTAGCTTGTTTACGACAACACGAAGAAATCGTCGAGTTGTACAGTTGGTCGGAAAAATACCCGACGACGTTATTTCTTGCTGTACTTTATTAGACGACTACCAGATGATCAGAAAACAACAGAGAAGAAGAAAGAGACGAGCGAAAGTAATTTGTCATTTTAGAAATATTTATTGTAATAGAAATTGTGTTTCATACAGCCGATACGAAATAGTCGAGGGGACACATTTGTCCCGAGCAACTACAGATCCAGATCAATGTCTACGCAGAAAACAGAAGGGAAAATTTATTTACGCTCGACTAGAGACTCAAATACGATTCTGATAGCTTAAAATTGCCAGTACCTATGACTGTGAGGCAATTTACTCGATGACGTGCGTCGTTAAGTCGATGATAGGCGGCGAAAAGTGTGCGTAGGACGAACGACACGATTTCGACACTGCGATGAAACGAATTTACGCGACGACGATTCCTTTGCCTGCGTTACGCCACTTTTCCAACCAACGCTCTCATTCTCCAGAGTTTCGTGGGATATTTGGTGCTTTCGCTGACGTAAATAAACGACCCGAAAGCGATCTGTGGTATGTACTGGAGGACTGGTTTATTTTCGTCGAAGCTGCCAGGAACAAACCAACAAACGAAGGGCGCTGTTCAATACCAATGTCGCGGAAGAACGCGTGATCGCGATAGCTCGTCGACCGGGACACCCTCTTCTTCCTTGCGCCAGATATGAGGCTTTAGATCTTTAAACACACACGCGTTTACGTCATAAAGTCTGTCCGTAAACTTTGCAAGAAAATATTTTTAGAAGGTTGCATTTTTCCTTTTCGTAGACGATTCGTTGAAAGACAAGTTTGGAAATCTTCACGTTTTAATACACTCGCTGCTACCGATACACACACGTATCGCGTTCATACTTCGGATCTACTTGAAATGAAAATTATATTTCGATGCATATTAATAAAACGTAGTGTTCAAATATTAGCTTTTGGTATTCGACCTACGTACTTCACTTTTACTATTTTTGCATATCTTACGCGAATAAAGCGTTTGACCACAGACGCAACTGTTGCATTTTAGCTTAATTTCGATAAGATAATCTTGGAGAGGCAAACGCTGGATACTGTGCAAGTACGTTCGAAATAACAGGATTTCTCGTGAAAAAAAGAATTTGGAGGACTCACGAATATGTTAACCTACAACGAGCTAAAGAGACGCTGACGACAGGACAACAAGCTGAAGTTTAGTATTCTCGAGCGAAGAAGTTCGCCGTCAAACTTCACCGAGTGGTCTTGAACCGGTCGACCCCGAGAGAGAAGTTCGTCGACGTTCGAGTCGGTGAACGATCTAGGTTCGTTTTATTTATATCGGAAAGCGAGGAATTTCGGGTCATTGGTTCGGTAGCAAAACCGTTGAATGGATTCGATCGGTAACAGCATCTTATCGCGATCACCCAACGGAAGTTGGCAGCAAGTCGCAGCTGCTGTCCGGAAACGCAGACAGGTAGACACTGCCACGTCCGTCTCCTTCCACCTTGGCTACTTTTTCGTCTCCTCCCCCTTATAGTCGGCAGTCACGCGAGAGAGCAAACAAAGAACGCTCGAAAGGCTGAGGTCGGGCAAGAAACGTTGCACGCAGCTGCCTTCGAGAGACATTCACTTCCCTGATGGCATTTCGTTTCCTGACCGAGCGGAATGCACGCAAGGTGCAAAAACAGCGCCGCTATTGAAACCGAGCCAAGCGAATCGAAAAATTGCCCCGCTAGGTTCTCTGTCGTTGTCGATGGCCGTGCCAGAGTGTGCGAGTCCTTCGACGTTTCGAAAATCGCTTTGACGGTATTGACGACAGTGATTGCTATGTTTATCGAAAAGTTGCACACGAAACTTTGAAATGGTTTACTGGTTCAAGGGTAAAAGAGAGTATAGTTTCACAGACAATAGGTAAATTAGTAGGGTTGGTGATGGATACAACGAAGACGCGTGTTTTACCGCATCTTCTAGACCAGATAGAAGAGCCGATTTTATGCTATTTGAATAAGGGCAATTCGACGAGTTCGCGTCATCCTATCGTAAAGGTATTTCGTCGAGAGAACGTCGTAAATCTCGTAAGTGAAAATAGAGTTAAAACTCACCGAAGCATCCTCTCTCTCTCGACGATCTCCTCGGGTGTGGGTTGAGCAGGTCCGAGCAGCGAGTGTGGTAACGGCGGGTACCTCTGAGACCTCCAGAGCATTTCGGACGCAACGGCGGGATGATGATGACCGGGAGGCGGTGCGGGATTCTGGTAGCCGACCGGTGGAGCAGTTGCAGCGGCTGCCGCAGCCACGGCGGCCGCGGAGCTCGGTCCGGCGCTGGGAGGTGGTTGAGGATGCGCCATTAGTAAGGACGTGTGTTGGACGCTTTGCACGTGCCAGACTCTAGCTGGTGTGGCGGCCGCCGCTGGTGTCGAGGAGCTGGTGGTCTCGTCGACGCTGAGTGCCGAGCTTCTGCTACCGCTTCTCTCGTCGCCAGAGCCGGCGCTCCTCAGGGAACTTACCCCGCTGTCGGAGCCGCTGTCCCCATAAGCTGCACTCGCGGCGCCGCTACCAGCCGCGGCTCCGACCGCTCGGATACCGACCGCTGCTGGCACACCAGCGAGCACTCCGCTTCCAGGTATCCCGGCCCCAGCCTCCACTTCCATGAGGCCGGCCTCATCGCCGCCCCTCGATGTGTGAGACTGCTGTTGCACCTCGAGGAGGCTCGACGAGGACAACTGATGATGATGCTGCGACTGCTGATGTTGCTGCTGATGATGTGGACTGTTCGCTACCTGATGCTGATGCTGTAGCTGCGGCTGTTGCGGATGATGATGTATCACCGGACTACCGGTCGAGTAACGTTGCTGTTGATGATGATGCGGCGGCGTGTGGTGGTGGTGCTGATGATATTGCTGCAGGTGATGATGATGGTGACCAGCTACCGGCGGTGGCGGCTTGTTCAGTCTCTCGGCTAGAATGACAGGGCTCTCGTTGTGCCGATTTCGCTCCTGCTCCCGTTGCTGCTCCAGGAGCAGGCTCTGCCTGCCAGAGCCGCCGCCGCCGCTGCTACTAAGCGGACTCAGCCTCTCCAGCACGGAGCCTGAGTCCTGACTGCTCGACTCCAGCAGCTCGACCACCGATTCGACGCTCGCCGCCCTCGCGCCGCTCACGCTACCCACGCTATCCTCCGTGCCTAGCTCGGTAGTCAGCTCGGTTCTTCGCGAGCCACGCTCCTCTTCCTCCTCTTCCTGCTCTTCCTGCACTTCCTGCCCTTCCGGTTCCTCTTCTTGTCCCCGAGCACGATTTCGATGTTCCGGCTCGTCCCCGTCCTCCTCCTCGTCCTCGCGCTCGTCCTCGTCCTCGTCCTCGGCCTCGTCCTCTTCCTCCTCGACGCTCTTGCCGTTCGAGCCGGACTTTAACAGGCTCGCTTCGGCACCGCTGAGGACGCTGCCTTTGTCGACCACCACCGACGAGTCGAGCAACGATCCATTCAACAACACCTGCTGTTCCTTGCCGTTCTCTCTGCCGCTATCTCCCTTCGTTCCAAATCTTTCTTCCTTCTGATCCGCGTTCGATCGCCTCTGTTGAAGAACCGTGTCGCCTCCAGGGTCTACTACTTTGTTCGGAGGCGGAGGCTCTGGTTCTCTGTCTCGCTCCCTAGATTGACTCTCCTCGTTCTCCTCGAGCTTCTCGACCTCTCCCCCTTCGGCACGCTCCTGCTTCCTTTCCTCCTCTTCCGTTTCCTCGAGATCCGACGCTATCTCCTCGCAACCTTTCCCACCTCCCTTTCGCTCGGATCTAAGCTTCCTACCGACCGGACTTGTCCTGAGCCTCTTAGTCAGGGGATCGCAGCGTTCCTGATCTTCGTCCTCCTCCTCGCCACGCTCGTCCTCCTCGAGTCTTCCACCTAGTCGTTCCTCTTTCTCGGCAGACTTTACGCCGCCCGAGTGCTCGGTATCTTCTTCCGCCTCTGTTTTCGTTTCCTGGCAACTGAGCCTCGGCCTTCGTCGCACAGGTCTCTGCGACGGACTCTCCACCGGACTCTTTACGGCGGTTCCACGTTTTCGCAGCTTCGACGCGCTACTCGATGCGCTGTTCGCCTCTTCTAAGACGGTCCGTGGTATACGATTGCTGGGCCTGCCGGAAGGTGGACCCTTGTTCTCCCGGTCTTCCTGCCGCGTCGATAAATTGCTTTCACCGTCTTTCTCTAGTCTCTCACGACTCGCGCCCTCGCTCACGCGTCTTCGTCGGCTGTTGCGCGCTGAGTTCTTTTCTGAAACGATAATTGAATACCAGGTCAGTCGATCGATTTTTACAAAAACTGTTTCGCAACTTTAATTTGAAAATCACGTTCATGCTTATTTCGTTTATACGTAACAGATTAATGCTCGGCTTCGGTTACGCGAAATTCTAATTTAACGAGCTTAATTTCCGTTATAATTAACGTATGTTTGGTACACATAATGCAATGACTCTGAACGAACGTTATTCTTTTTGTACGTACGAGGTAAGTGAAAATTTCATAAGAATTTCACGACATACTGCGTTGAAAAGTATATTTTGCGCTCGTATTATTCACCATGGACCCCTTTCCCAACATTCCCTTCATTTATGTCATCCAAGGTATAATCATTCTTATCGATCACAGCGCTGTGTTTACGTGATAAGTGGAAGGTTGTTCGTGTACCCTTGTTCATTCTTGTCGATTAAGGTCGATCGATTGAGCGCCGTAGCCGGTCGCTACGTTGTATCACGTAAGCAATTACAGAGGAGGAAAGTCGCTAATCTCTCCGAGTCGCGCATACTACGATAATTCAACGACTAGTAGGAAACACGCGTTCGTCAAGCAAATGCGAGAAAATTCTGATAAAGAATGACACGCTGCGTTTGCAACGGGAATCCCATACATTAGATCTAGTCAGTCTGACTCAGCCGTTTCAAGTTCACAGCGACAGAAAAGTATACCGAATCAGCGGATCGACTGATTAGAAGATTAGATTAGAAACTTGTACTACGGAAAATACGAAATACATTTCGTAAAAAATCATTCGAACCTCTGAAACATTTAAATACAAGAAATTTCTCTGAGAAACGGGGAGTTGGTGGTTCCGATGAAATCGTTCCTCTCGAACGACAGTTGCGGTAATAGATCCACTGAACAAGTAATCCCCTATTTCGCTCCCTTAGATTCACAGCGCATCTCATAGCTTTCATCTCTTTCACCTCAATCGGATCCGCAATCCTCGATACCATTGAAACGTTGCATCCGAGGAATTGGCTTTTCGTCCACGTAGGTATACACGCTACGACCCCAGGGAGTTTTCAAGGGTCGACTGGCTGTAAACGCGATAGCGGTAGAGAGAACAATTCGCGACAACGCGTACGTTGGAATCTAACGACTAGGATGGAAACAATAACGCGATAGCGCCAGCGAGATGAAACGTATCGCCAGAGAAACACGATGTAGCGTACACCCTCGTTCAGAAATATTAAGGCAACCGCTGATTTCATAGCAAATGTAATTGACAATTATTAGGTTGTTCGGAAAGCGTCTTTCTTCTACAGACCCGTCTTTTACAACGATGCATCTTTATACAAATGTAGGGACACTCGACAGTAACACTTTCCAACGATTTCTGTCCCGTGGCTAGCGGGACACAAAGACCCTATCTATGACCGGACGACGGTAAAGCTGTGGTTAGCGCCGTTGGTTACGAACGTTCAGGACCAGGTTCAAATCCCGGCACTTTAAATTCCAATCCTAAATGAGAAGAAGCTAACCCGAATAAAGACAAAAATCCTATACCCCAGCAGCAATACCTCACAGCGACCACCTATACACCAGCCGCAGCACTATCACCTAACTATCAACACCTGTCAAACATGAAACCTAATCTGTCCAATGTTGTGATCTTTGCTTTGATAGAACAAAATGGATCATACGTAATTCGATGAAATAATATAAAACGGAAGATGTTGTGCATCCATTATTTTAACACGTTGACTGCCACGACACCCGTATTCGGGTGTCGCTTATTTGACTACTTGCGAAGGATCGTCGTAGGTATTTGAAAAGATATTCCATAATAATAAAACTGTTGAATTGTTATAAAAGTAATACGAAAATGGTTTATTAAAAAAATTATTTAGCATGTAAAACATTAAAGCATTCTATACATAGCTGAGGTTGGTCGGGACAATTTGGTCAATAAGTTGTTGTTTTCTTCAAATTCATTTGTGCCTTTGTTCGGTCCATTCGACACCTTTTATTTGCATAACATAGTTTGCATACGCGTCTAATGCTTCTTCCGGAATCATAAGCCTCGTAAAAGCTTTCTTTTTCGCTGCTATCTGACTCACTGAGAAATAAGTTTTCAATTTTTCTTTTCGACATTGTAACGAATTAGGGCAGAGATTTTAAGTCATACCGTTCGTCGCTCGGCCAAGATTCAAACTGATTTTGTAGAAAGTGGGGAAATGAGAAACAAATGCGAAGGAATGGAAACAAAAGAAACGAGAGGTAAGACCACCAGATGAGCGACTCGCATTATGAAAATATCGATGGGAGCACCGAGCAGAGAACGCTTGGTACTGCCGCGCGCGTGGCCTGACGGAGATTTTTTCGAAAACAGGCGTGGCAGTCAACGTGTTAAGAAGACCTAAAAACGTATATTAGACGAAATCAGGTCTAAGGATTAACCCTTAGAGTGCTGAATACTCAGGGCCCATGCGGTCCGTACGGACGGCGCGCGGCCAGCGCTGACGATCGCTGCGGACTGAATACTTTTTCGCTAAACTGAACTCTGTTGATTGACTATTCAACGCCCTAATCGTAATAAGTTATAATAATTATTTTGCACGAGATTAAATGATTCAAAAAATATATATATTTTTTAGTATTAATTATTTATTATAAACATTGAAATTTACAATAAACTAAATTTAGTAAATATAATACAAGTTAATAATTCAGTTGTGCGATTACTGGTATTTTTGCTAAAGGATTATTTACTGCATTATTATCGTTAAAGTGCAACATTATCGATCCTGTGCTATTATTTTGCGGAAAATATTGCTTTTCAACAGTTCGTCCGTAGACTGATATTCTCTCAAAGACAGTTTTAATTCTACCAAATGTCCAAATTGGACAAGTTGTGAATGCAAAGTATTAAAAATAAAAGACAGTTTCTTCGAACGCGGCATTAACATTGAAATGCATTTATATTTATCTCACACAAACGTAATAGTATTACTTCTGCGCAGGTGCTCGGAAGAATTGACAAACGCATATGTGCGTCCTTAGTCCACACCGATGACTTCCGCCAGACGCATATATGCGTCCATAGCACTCTAAGGGTTAAAAATGGTACTGAATTATCGAGAGATACAGCGAACATGAATGAGAAAGAAATGAAATTTAATTACACGTAATTGACCAGGCTAGTGCAGTACCGAATAGATGAATTCTTCGTATGCTAACATTTCAAACGATGATCGTCAAACGATTTGATAATTTCCTGACGATCATCCGCGTCAACCTAATTTTTACGATGTCCTAGTATTTGCGAACGGGGTTGTGCACGACGAGATACAGGCGGAACGGAAACAGTAGAGAGCGAAACAGGGGAGGAAGAGAAGAAACGGAGGAACGGACAGGTGGAGGAGGCAGAGGCCATGGCTGAGAGACAGCGCACGAGCAGAGGGGACAGAGGAGAGGGATTTATTACCAAGGATTTACTGTTATTACCCGGAGGGGGAGAAGCACTCGAGCGGGCAACGGCGTTGCATACGTGGGGTGCGCGTTTATCCGATGCGCAGACCTCTATGTATCCGGAATACATGGACGCGTGCATGTAACGTGGATGGTTGCATTCGCAAACTCGACGTTCCGCGTCTCCTAGCGACTGCGGTTTGTCCTCCTGTCCCGCCGAAGTCCGCATGCATTACGCTCTGCGTAATTGAACAGCGCCGACGTACTTTGCTTTACATTTTAACTCACCTCTCTCGCTATTATTCCCGGGACACGAGCGCGGAACGTTGACCAGGCCAGAAACCAACTTCCACCGATTATTATTTCGAACGGGAAAAAGATGAAAAGACAGGGCAGACGCGTGGTTTTTATTCGTGCGATTGTTTTATTCGCAGTTGGTGTATCTCGCGTTCCAATAGCTAGCACATCTAAGAGGAATACGTATTAACATTTAAGCGATACAATTCTATTTATTTTGCGTTCATATCCATTTTTTCCTTGCGATGTTCGGTTCTTTGAGCGGTTAACCGGTCATTTACTCGCTCGCAAATCGCGTTTCTAATCTTGTTCACATGATATTCGTAGGGTTGTCAGCCATCGGTGTAATAAATTAAATTCAATTGTCAACATCTCGCGTTGAGTATCGAAGAACGTTTTACGATCATTTCGGACAACGCGAGCGGTCTCGGCTTAATGTTACACGATCGGTTCGCTTTTAGAATGCAAACACTTTGTTTGCGCTCGTTTCGACGCGCTTTAAACCGGGTCACCGGAATTCGGCGCGACCTCAAAGCGAGACCGAACGCGTAATTTCTAATCGAACGGCTGTACTCGGGTTAGACTGATATTTGCTGCGATTCCAACGGGACGATGGCGAGTGTGGGAGCTAAACTAAATATGTTTGTACGAATTTGGTTTTTAATTAGCGGAAACTTGGCGTGTAGATCAGTATAATTCTAGAGAGAAAAAGAAATAGAAGTTTCGATTTACAGGCCGCGTTGAGATCGTTAAACGATGCACGCTAATTTAATTTCAGATTTATTTTACAATAGCAAGATTATTATTCGCATGAAACGCATAAACATCTTTGGCGTATTTATTATACTAAGCTTGTTACTATTGTACAAGGGAATTGAATTACACCGAGACTCGTGAAACTCCGTTAATTATATCGCTTTAATTATGCAAGCGAGTCCAAGATACTGACAAGTATTTCGTGATTTATTCGAACGTACACGCTGAGAGAACGGAACAGCGAAGAATGGAACGATCCGAGCGGCGAATTTTCAGCGGAAAGGAGGAGAATTTCTGTCGGAGCTCGCGTCAGTGTATGTATTGAAAGTTACGGAATTATATGGTCGAGGATCCAGGTGCTCAGCGAAAAAATACGGTGCAGACAGGATATGAATTTTCGCTACGATGAAATTTTTTATTTGCCTTTTGGAATCTCCCTTTGCCGGGATTTTCGTTCACGGCGTGGAATCTTTTTCAGGTAAAAAGAGCAGGCCAGCGGGCAATGTTTCACAGCGACAGTTCCAGTCAGATTTCATTTTCCGCGTTTGACGGACGATTAACCGACGAGAGAGCACTGTCGATATTCCGTCACGGTTTTTAAACGCGCAACAACTCGATGAAACGCAAACTCTTTGGTTTTTCCATCGACTCGACGGTGTCGTGCTACTGTGACCTGATAAAAAAATAAAAAAAAAAAAAAAAATAATCTATCCTCGTTTGTGGGATAATTGGTGTTTATACGGAACCGTGAATCTTCGAACGACTGCCCTTTCAGAAGGGTAGAGTTCAGAAAAACAACGATATAGATTCTCTTGTAGAGGGTCAAAGCAACCCCTGCTCCGATGGATATCGACTTGGCCAGACTTGCCTCTTCCTAGGGATCAGATTAAACGCGGTTGACTGAGTCTCGCGGCCATTTAAACGCATTGTCAAAATCCGAACGTCATGCTGGTACGCTTGCACTCGAAAGTTTCAGGGGGGTTATTATTACGTTAGTTTTCAAACTGAGAGAAACTCAGTTCCGCAGAACTGTGCTTATGAAGCTCGAGCTTCGTTCGAAGGAAATTTTAGTTGGCTACTGCCCGGCTAAACGAACCGTTGGATCGAATCCATTCCTTTCAATATGAATTCCTGTTATAAGAATAAACAACCACCGAAATAAATCGTACTTTCACGAGCCAGTTTTGTATGTTTTATTGATAAAAAAAAAAAAAAAAGAGGGCCGATTGGTTTGCGAGAGACTCGCGCGTACAAGTTACGATCACGTCGATCGTCGAGAGGTCGGTGAATGAAGCGAGGAAAGGAGCGGAAGGCACCGGAGGAGAGGATCGGAAAATGGTTTCTCGAGGCTGGTTCGCGTCTCGTCTTGCGCGGTTATTTTCGACCCGCTCTATTTCTGCCGGCGCTCCCTGCAACGGCCGAGGATCTCCCGCGCGTTTGTTGATAAACTTATTTCGTGCGAAAGCGGGGGAAAATGGCGATCGAGGGTAGAAGACAGCGAGAAACGACACCGGGGACCGAGTATAAAAATAAAAGGGCTGGCCAGCCGCCAGAGACCTCCTTCCCTCGGCTCTTTTCTTATTCTTCTGCGGAGACTCGCAGGCCCCATGCCAAGCCGCGCGCCGACTGCCTAATTTACCCGTAAAACGACTAACGCCGATCCCCGCGTCACGTTCGCTTTGATAAACCGAGCTCGATACTCCGATCGATCTCGTTCCACGCCAAATCGCAGTCCAATTGAACGTCAGAAATGCTGGATTCGCGCTTTCATCGGCGATAATTCGCGTTACCGCATTAAGGGCGGCGGCTCCCTTTCGCCTTTGCCAACGTCGATCGACGATCGCGTCTAGCTTTCTACCGACGCAATCCTGCGAGAAACCATCGAACGAATCTGTGCGGTCTCGGTACGTTTGACCAGCGAGACTTTAGAAATTCGGTGTTTAGCGAGTATACAACGGAGGGATGAAGATAAAAGTACGAGGAGGAACGAGAAATGAAGTGTACATTGCTGGACGAGTATCATAGCGGTGTAAGTTGCTTATTATTTTTTACAAAAGCCTCCTTGTTGTTTATCGTTTATTATTGTTTAAGTGTGGAACGAAAGCGATGATTTTTGTAGGAATTGAAGCGCGCGACTAAAGTCCAGTTCCGCGAATCTTAACGCACATCACCGTGTCGTTAACACGTTGACTGCCATGGAGGTCACCGGCGACGCAGCAAATATTAAAAGTACGATCGTTTGAAAAAAGGACAATCGTAATAATTGTTTACAACGCCGTGGGGGTCACCGGTGAACCCTCACTAGGAAAAATACTTCAAGCGTGATTTTTTTTTTTTTTTTACACAAAGGATATAACCTAGCAAACACGAAGATGGTACCCCGCTGGGGGGTAACCATCCACATGCTATGTATTTATAAGATATAACATTTTACCTAATGTCCCACTGGACAAATTGTAAAATCGCAATTAAACAATAAAAAGAAAGCATGATTTTATAACTCATTTTATTTGCTGCAAATAATATTTCGACATAATATGCATCGCATAACGAAAAGTTCACGTCGGCGCCTTGGGCAAACCATGGAAAATTCGTCTGGCAGTCAATACAAGTGAACATTCTCCGTGCCACGTAATTTATCGTTGGGACTAAAGTGGCACGTCTTTCATAAGAGAACGGACGATCGACGTAGAAACGAACTAGGTCAATCTGCACGAACGAGTTCGATTTCC
Organism: Bombus pyrosoma; assembly: GCF_014825855.1. NCBI lineage: Eukaryota > Metazoa > Arthropoda > Insecta > Hymenoptera > Apidae > Bombus > Bombus pyrosoma. The sequence continues at coordinate 7,278,121 of NC_057777.1, read as the reverse complement.
TTTGCTCGCATTTCAAGTGGCTCGTACACGGTCATCGAGCCGATCTTCGAGTTCGCGCGCATGTTTCTCGAGTACCCAGTGCGCTAATTCGCCTACATAAAAATGGTAAGGATTGAGAGCCACTGGTCATTCGGTTCGTCGACATCGCCTCGGCGACACATTTCTTTCCGTTCACGGAACACTCTGTGACAGCAACGACGACGACGACGACGACACTGACAAGTTACGAGAGTCTGAAAAAATAAGAACCGATTCCGTATGGGCAACACATGACAAACTCCAGCTATTCCGACAGGAGATCGCGTTGCTTCTTTTTTTCGTCATGTTCCTCGCCGGTTCTTTTGTCTGTTCGGCAGTGTCGAGACAAGAAAAAAAAAAAAAAAGAAAAAAAAGAAAACAACACGCGGACGATGGAAGAACGTGGAACGTTAATCCATTAAGTTGACTCGTTTTTACTCCTTTTCAGTCGATTTATATTATTAAATTTCATCGAATACACGTGACGATCGAAGATGGCAGAAGAAAAATGCGATAAGTCCATTTTTGTTGATATTCGATAGAGCGGACAACATCGAATGACCACGTTGAGAATTATATCATCGTAAAATTTCCTTCTTACACAGTTTATCTTCGTCGAGTAACGTAACCTACGTTACACAATCCACGTGGTTGGGTAACCATCAACTGTGAACGATATTGCTTCTCATTCCGATGAAATTCGTGACTATGCCACGTAATTTTCCTCGGCGATTCCACGCATTCTCTTCGTACTTTCGTTTCACTCCTTCAATCATCATTAATGCGAGCTTCTCTTGATGTATTCGCCGTTACTGACGCACTGTGGCGCATCGTGTTGAATTCCACAAAGTTTCAACCGATAGACTCTCGAATCTCGTATTTTCTTCTTATCAAACAAGAATCTTTCTTTTACATAACAACGGTTATTTTACCACGCTGTTTATTATTTCGTTTCTTTCTCAATTCGAAGCCTCACTTTCTTCGCGAATCCTACGATCGTCAAACTCCGTTCTTTATCTCAACCCTTTGCACTCGGAATTTTATTTCAATTACGTTACCAGCAGCTGCCAACGCTTTTAAGCGTTTTATTTGAAATTTAACTAAAAAATAAGACAATTTAAATAAATAAAGGAAGAAAGAAATTCACTTAAATACCAGTTTTATACACACTATTGTTGTACCTTCTAATTTTTAAGTGTATCATATATCTTGAAACAATTTCCAGCATGCAATGCTCCCTTTTCAGAAGAAAAGATTTTTTTTTTTATTTATTTATTGTTTGTTTACATTTTACAATTTGTCCATTAGTACATTTGGTAAAATATTATAATTGAAGTTTTGATGAAATATAGCATGTGGATGGTTACCCCCAGCGGGACTCCATCTTCCAGGTTGTTTATTGTTCTATTGTGAGGTCTGCAGGATGCTTCTTCTTCGGTCTTCTTTCTATTATTGTTTTATTCGTTTCAGCAACCAGCTGATTTGGGTGTGTTGCAAGTCTTTCTTTATACTTTTTTGCATATCTGGCGATTTCCTCTTTAACTGTTGGAATCTTCAAGTCTTTTCGTATATCTTCATTTCTGACGTACCATGGAGCGTTAACTATCGTCCTTAAGATTTTTGCTTGCTCTGTTTCTATTTTATTTACGTGACTCGTTGCTGCCATCCCCCATAGTGGCACTCCGTATGTCCAGATTGGTTTGATTATTGTTTTGTATATATTTAGTTTATTCATTATGCTTAATTTAGATTTTCTATTGATTAACCGATACATCTGCTTCATTTTTGCACGTATTCTGTTTGTTATTGATTTTATGTGATGCTTCCATGTAAGGCGTGTGTCTAAATGTAGAAGAAAAGGTGGACATGAAAGAATGTCGAGTGGAACTCGGCAAAGTAGGTCCCGAGATAAAAACTGATGTCTACCCATACTCGACATAGGAGTGCAAAAGGTTAATCCCAAAATTCGATAAAAATTATTGTCCAAGTAATAAGAATCGCGTTTGAGTAGCAGCGAACCTTGAACTTGCGAGGGTGTCAGAAGGCGGCGGTTAATTCTCATTCAGTAATCCGAGTATTAAAGAGGTTAACGGCACGAGCCGGCTGTCTCGGATTTTCAGCAGAGGCGGAGGCGAGATGTCCCCATTGTTTCTGAATTATTTATTAGCCGTAGTTTGGATCGCAACGATTGAATGGTCAGTGACCGGATGTGACGTGCCTGCGGGCCAAGATGGCCGGCAACGATAATTACTCGCGTGTTTACGACCGATAAAGCTTGAATGCCCCACCTCCTACACGCGCCACAGAGTGCACCTATGTGCCAACTCGCGCACCCAGTCCGATCGAGAGAGGTGAACTCGACACAGGCCGAGAGGGAGATGCGTGCGAGTACACAAAATGTCACGAGCACGGCCCTCGACATGGGTGGACATAGAGGGAACCTCGATGCAATTCGATGGCTTTGACACTGGTTATTATGAAATTTAAGCCCAGCTCGCCAATATGCCTCAACAATATCGTTCGCGCCGTAATTTTAATGGTCGATAATCATATTTTCGTAAATTTCGTTGACGATAAATAAACTATGTTTGCAGTGACAAAATGACGCAATTACAGGACTGGATAGTCTATAAGCGTAATTATATTTTTTCGCGTTTCATAATTTTATTGATCAGCTGTAGATTAATGTCTGAGATTAATGTTAAATTCTCGAAAAAAAAAAAGAAAGAAAAAAGATAGAGAAGATTAACGAATAAATTTAATCTTGTAAGATAATTTATAACGGAAAGGTGGCAAGAATAGTAGTAAATTTCAAGGCGAATTTGAAAAAACGCTGCTTCTAAAATCACATCACGTTTCTTTACCATTTCAATTTATGAAATCGACCAATACGGCTTGGCGATCGTTCAACAAATATGTAAATAAACTGGAAGATTTAATTTATGTACATAGAATTTTGTGCATAAACCATTCCCACGACGCGACTACACACGTAAAAGTGTTCAGAGAATACTTTCACAAGAATGTAAAAATTTATTAAGAAAATTTGCATACCCGATTGACTACACGACAGATAATGAGCTTAAAATACAAAATGTTGGCTGGATTATAGCTTTGCCTATAGTCTTAACTCTTTGTGGGCGTGAGTTAACGGCCTTGAAAGCATAACAGTAAAAACGACTTCACCGACGGTCACGGTACGACGACTCCGGAATCTATGCGCCAAAATCACCAGCCAGAACGTGTAAAACGCGTTGCGAATGAAAAGTGCCTGCATAGAATTCGCTGCGTGCAACGCCACAAATCATCTCGTCCAACGCTATCGTCGATTCTATCTATCTACGTCACTGACAACAAATATGTATTTAGCTGTAAATCGAGCACGCGTCGCTCGGACACTAAACGTAATCAGGACTTTCAGCCGGCAATGTTCTATTAATAAACTATAGTTGCCTTCCTTACCGTCGCGATAATACATCTTCAATGATAATTATGTCGAAGGTTCACCAGCTGGCTCGACCGCTAATCGTAATGGGGCAATAAATACTATCTCGTTTCAACGGACACATTGCAATTTCCTCGGAATGCAACGTGACAGAATTACGAGACGAAGATAAAACGATACTTTTCAAATTCCTGCGACAATTCCGATTCACCGTCCACGCGATTTTCGTTGTTGCATTTTTCAATCGTCGCGAATCGTTTTCACGATTTCCGAGTTTTTACTTCGCCTCTCAAATTCGTTCAACTTTCGATCGAAAATAATCGACACAGATAAAACTGTGATCGTTCGATCGAACGGTATCGCAGTTTTCGATTTCAAAGTTCATTCTCCATGCTGGATCCGTTATTCGCGTTTCGTTCGAGACACGACACCGTAAGACTGTTTAGTTGATCGTACGGCGAAGAGAATCGGGAACAGTCGATCGTTATTAGATATGGGCTTTATGGGACGCCGTAAACACGGAAACGAGCGAGAGGGCAGAAGAGGACACGCGTATAACCGGGCTCTGCGTGATCCAGCTACGTACCTGTAGGTTGACCTAACCCCTGCGAATAGCTCTCTCCGGGACATCGATCGATCTACAGGGTGTCCTAGAATTTATCGTTTCCTGCTACAAAACGTTATACCGTAATACGGACAACACGCTGCCTTTGACGACAGTCTTGGTCGATCGATAATCGCGCCCTTTGCCTCGTCACCGCCGGGAATACCATGTGCAGTATGCAATCCCCGATCATATTTCGTCGCCAAGACTTTCAGTCAGCCGCGCGAATTGAAATTCGACGCGTATATTCCTTTTCGCGCCTCATGACCATGGTCGCCAATTTGTGAGTAGAATATGCATGAATAAATTAAACAGCGTGTTGAAATATGCGTCGATGCACCGATCTATTAATATTCAGACTCTGTGACCCTCGAGAAATCATTGCTCCATGTTATTTACTGGTAATTATTCTTGTTCGATTATTTGTTTCTACTGTTGTCATGATTATCGTTGAATCGGCTATTTCTTCATATTTTAATTTTAACGGTATTTTTCAATACCGTTTATTGCTCAGATATTAATCAGAACAGCGACTTTGACGAGTCATTAAAAATTCGCTGCAATCTATGAGATACGCAATATTCTATATAATTATCGAAACTTTTATTTCAACTTGTTCGCGAAATGAGATTAGGTTCTAGGTAAACGTTGTCTTCTCACTATTGCAATGAATCACGTTTCTTGAAGAGTATATATATATATATATACACGCGTATAGATCTCGAGAGGCCGCCTCAGGGCCGTGAGAAGCCGATACGGTGAACCCTTTCAAGGCCTCGGCTCGTCGAACCGATGCGTCTCGGAGCGCACATGTTTACACGATAGATAGTCGAATAGAGTAAAGAGCCGTGGAACGCGGCCATTTCACGCGTACTTGTCATTCGCCTGCTCTCGTTAATGGCTCTGTCGTTAATCCCTTTCGTTCAACAGACAGCTGTATGATCGCTGCGACGAGATGGACAGCCGCTGGTTCTTGGAATCGCTGATCCGGCTGCGTCGTCTAATCGCGTAATTAGCGCGCTGGCATGTGCCATCGTCATTGTATGATAATTATATTTAGTGGAACGACGATTATATCACGACGATTCTCTTTGTGCTGTCATCGTATTTCGTTCCTTTTTTAGAAATCTGCACACGTCCCTATCTCCGCACATTTATCATAGCTCGATGGAAATTAGACACACACCGGACGATCCATTTAGTTTATTCTCTGTCATCCTCTGTCGCTATTAGACCGAGCTCTTTTATGGAAAATTTGAGGATGCAAGAACGCGAACAGTGTGCAAACATATAATTACAAAGTATACGGGTTAGATGGATATTTAAATAATAATTCGGTCTAAATAATAAGTTAAGGAAATTCTCTACGTAGATTCCATATTTTTTAACTAATATCGATACCGATACGAAGTCGTGTAAATTTTCGATCTAGTCGTTGCACGCTAAGACATACGACAGGTAGAGCCTATATTCTATAAAATCAGCAAAATGTCTGGTGATAACACGAAATCGATGGAATGTTGGATAAAAGAGACGTTTTACTGGAGCAAGTAAAGGAACGGAAGAAGTGGGTAGACAGCTCTGAACGGGTCTTGTTCGGGTCACGAACCGGTCGCATGTTTTGCTTAGGCTGCCTCGGCCATTATATTTTATTGTGTTGCACCGGTGACGTCACGACCAATTGACCTCCCCTGAGGCCACTCGGTGAGTTTAACGCCAGCCAATGGCTTCGTGGTACGTGCGTGTAACTCTCTGCGTTCTGTGGCAGTCGTTATTCCTGGACGAGACGACGGTTTCTGGTGCGCCGGCTTCGTAGCCGAAATGGGACGACCAGAGCATAGCCCTGTAGCGAGCGAAACAGAGAACGAACGACGGAGAGCAGAGTCATGGGCCACTTTAACGTCGCGTCTCGACGCCGGAAAGTCTCCCTTGTTTTTTCTGGAACTGCGCCGACGTGACTCTCCCGGCCGGCAGAGTAGAAGCAGTCATTAGGTTCAAAGGCTTCTCGGTATCGGACGTAAACGGGTCTCGAGCAAAGTGTAGCTTTTGGCAGAGACCCTGCTGCGTGGAAATAGGGATTCAACGCTGGTAATACGTTTTTTACGACCGCTTCGACTTCGCCACTGGCTCTCTTCCATTCGATACGCTCGCATTCGCTTTTCGATACTTCCTCTCGCCTTACTCTTATACAACCGACTGTTATTCCACAGTGCTTTCGACTATCAATGCGATTCGCTACTGAAACTAATACAAAACGAACGCTATGGTTTTCTATTTTTATTCTTTTAACACTAGAACTACCACACCAGTCAGATTGACTGGTTTTACAATTTTATTTTCAAATTCCTGCTTCGTGTTATAGCTCTTTTTCCGCAATGATGTAATGACTTTCGCAACGATAACTAAAAGAATAATATAGTGAATTTTATTTTGCTTTTTATGTATTCAAACTCGAAATAATTTTGCATCAAGGCTACTTACACCAAAATGACTGATACTTGTCAAAGTGTAAAAGGGTGCTGCAATCTGTTTATCGAAACCCAATTAACCGGTTTTCTCGTTTTCTACAACTTGCCACGCGTTTTGAAAATTTTTATTGCGTATCATTCGATATGATGATACCAGTTATCAGGAAAATTCCGGATCGACCGCTAGATGCTAACAGTAGAAATACCACAGCAGTCAAAATGACTGGTTCTACAATTTTATAAATATGTCAACGCTCGTTTAGGGAACATGGTCCTAGATGGATTAATAATACCAAAGATGTACTACATAACGTGGAATTGCTTCTGTAAGAAAGTAATAAATCAATAAATATACAAGTACTCTTTTATTACGTATTTTTTAAAGACCAGTCATTTTCACTGGTTTTCGGTAGAAATAGCTTCGTGTTAACTGTATCGGTAGTTGCAGCGTTAAAGGCCGATCTACGAGCGATCGTAGAAGAACGTAGAAGCTTCGTCACCCGAGTGTTCGATATTTTCTCGAAATAGAATTCTGCAACGTGTAATATTTGTCTTATTATTATTTGATATGTCAACGTACGGTGATAGAGTAACAAATATTTGTAAATGATAGATTTCTTCTTTATTGGTGTATTATGTCGTACGAAACCTATTGATTGTGGATGGTCACGGTTATTTTCCAATCGATTGTATTTCTATCTCTTCGTACGTGCGTCAGTCTGTTCGTCTTTTTTTTTTTTTATACAATATAGCAAACACGCTGATAAAACTAGTGATATAACACGGTGATAGAAGATTTATCGTGTCAGTTACCGTTCAAACAAAATGAACGCTTATCGCGAACACACCCACATTCCACATTGGAATGTTGCGACTCGATCGATGTCTCCGGCTGAAAAATCCTAATCGATCTTGAGTATTTTTCTGCCACACGCTACGCAATTCCTTTCATCTTGTTTTACCTAATCGTTAATCCTAGTATTTACCTTTAATCAAAAGCGAGTAGTTGAGTCGGCGCGTTCTCCTCGGATGAAAAAGATGAGCGCTGACCTCTGCTTTCCTGCTTGACAAAGGGATGACTCATCGAGTTCTAGTCTAGGTAGCCTGACCTATACTCTTATACCTATACTGGGGAATTGCTCAGAATCTAAACTACTGGAAAGAGCTATGATTTTCATTCATGCGCTGGCACAGTGTATTATGCGTAGAAAATGAGATCCTGTGTCGCGAGATCGAGAAAAACGATCGATAATGTGAAAGCAACTCGGCTTGTCGTGGAAACAACTAAGAATCAAATTTCTCGAGAGAATCCGCCGTAGAAGAATCTTCCCGACATATTTTTCGCCGTAAGAAAAAGAAAAAGAAATAAATAAAACGTAAACTTCTTAACTCTTCTTCATCGATGTAAAAAAGTTATTGGACATTTCTTTGGCGAACGTCTCGTAAAATGAAATAGAGGCAAGTTTCACGCGAGAGAAACCCAAGTACCCAGCTATTAGTTAAAAACTTTTACTCCTGACTTTCCCGATCTCGTTAAACCTCCGCCAGAGAAAAAGCTTCAAGTTCATCGAAGTCTCCGTTCTATCTCTCAGCCTGTAATTACAAATTCCCGAGATTCGTTAACTCCAAGTATGCAAGAATCTTATACTTATCTGTCTTTAAAAGCTCGTTTATTGCTCGTATCTACTTCAACGACGTTAACCTTCGCCTCGCAACCCGACAGATCAGTATTCATTATTCAGTTTGTTAGCTTTATGCCCGTTTTGCTGACTTATCGTCATTAACGACGTAAACTCGGTAGATTCTCGTACCACGGTGCCGGTGGTGCTCATTTGCCTTAGCGTGGGATTTTCTCTCTGTGTTAAACTGGATGCGTAGATGCATCAACAATGAAATACGTATAGATTCTTCTAACTTAGAAATTATAGAGTTTCCCAGATATTTTATTCGTGGAAACGCGCACAGCTTGCTTATGGAAAATCCCAATTTTACAGAGCGGAGGCAGCAGATTCGCTCTGGCTCCAACTATCCGAAAATTTCGCGCGAGATCGTTGGCTATCGTTCGGTAGAATGGCGGTACTGTCGTGTACATTATGGAACCATTGTTGCGCTCGCGTCTCGGCTTGGCAACTAATTAATTCAGCTAATAAACGTCGGCGTGGATTGGAATAGAACAGGTGGCAAACGCTGTATCCACAGAAATTATTGCGTTACGCTGCACGCCGTGAAGAGACGAAGAGAAGACGAGAAGAGACGACTAGAGAGAAGAGAAGAGAAGAGAAAAGAAGAGAGGTGAGGAGAGGAGAGGAGAGGAGAGGAGAGAGGAGGCGCGCGTGCGCTTCATTCGCCCGGCAGAAAGTTGTTCCTATTAAAAACAGTCATTACGAGGCGGCCGCGTGCGTTTACTCATTAACGGGGAAAATAACGTTTGCCAATCTTTCTGGCTGAGCCAGCAATTAGAGCAAATAGCGAGATGAAAGTTTTCACCGATAACATTGTATGCGCGCGGCCGCTTTCAAATGCCTTCCAACGTGGAACAACGCGCGAGGGGCCGCGTTGAGAAATATTTTATGGACACTCCGTTACGTTAACGACGTATTTAATTAAAGGATGCAACTGATAATTAGCGGCTCCGCTGATTTGCGATTAAACGTGGAACCGCGCCGCAGAAAAGGCTAATTACGATAAAAATTCATCTCGAAACGCGTACTTCGTCTTGTTCAACAGCCGCGCGTTTACAATCACGAATGAATATGAAACGAAATTACATTTGCAAACAGGTAGATCAAACTTCGTGATTTTCCTCGTTACCCAGCCTTTTAATTCTCCCTGTTTCCGATCGTCCTAACCTTCCTTCTCACCGATTCTATTAGGTCAGCCGAAAAATAACGCGTAAATTCGTTGGAAAATAAGTTGACCTTCAAGGACCGTGACGGATTCCAGTCGAAGGAAGCTCCAGGGGAGCACGAGAAAAAAGAATGGAGTGGGTCAGGAGACGTCTTGCGCTTGTGTTCCAGCAGAGATCATCGAAGTCACGAGTTCGTACTTACGCACGAGGAACACCTACGGCGAAGCGACCGGGAGAGTGTTCTTCCTTTCACCTTTCCCCTCCATTCCAGTCTTTGGAGCTGAATAGAAAGAAAGAGAGCGAGAGAGAGACCTGTCGAAACGAAATCGGGAAACAGTTTGGAGGAAGGATGGCGAGAAAGAGAGGCAGGAAAGTACCCTGGTGAGTTTATATCGCGACGGGACTATCAAACAGGGGCGGATACGAGGATCCCTTCGAGCCATAATTCTCGACCCAGTCGTCGTGGGTGTACTCTCGGTTAAGGGGATTTCACGCAGACAAGTTCTCGCGTGGCTGTGTGAAGGCGCCTGTACACACGTACACACACAGACACAGAGAGCCAGGCAAGGTTACATAGGCGGGCAGACGAGTGCAGGAGTCACTGGCGGCGATCTGTGTCTGAGATATGCAGTCCGACAGGGAGACCGGAGCCAAAGGGGGAGAGCAGAGAGTCAGGGAACTGGTGTATCGAACAAAGAGAGACAGGTCGATATCTCTGTTCTGCCTGCTCACTGGGATCCCTTCTACGCGAGCGAACAAGCGACCGAACGACCGAACCAACAGTAGAGGAGAAAAGAGGGATAACGTGGCAAACGGAGAACTAGCTGAACCGGTTTGACGGACCTCGACTGGTTTCATTAAACCCCGGTTGTAACCTCCTCCGTTACCTCCTCCTTCTTCTCTCAGGCCAGGGCTCTTTCCATCGTCTCGTCGCTGTGTACACGCACGAGCGAGGCTGAAAAGCCATTCGTGGCTCGTTTCTCTCGTTCCTGAGCGCCGAGAGCACACCAGATTTGCCTCTCTTTTCTCTGCACACTGCCGTGTAACTGCAACTACACACAGCAATAGAGACGTAGTGTGTGTGTGTGTGCGCGCGCGCGCGCGTGTGTTTGTGTGTATGCGCGACTAGAAAGAGGTAAGGTGCAAAAGGAAAGTCCCGGATAATTGCCGTGGTCCCGTAATGTCTACACACCGATGCGCTCTTCCCATTCCACCTAAGCCTCTACACACCTTTGTGCATCGCGTCGCCCTACTAAAAAATCATTACGAGATTTCCTAGTTCTTTCTCCTCGATTTTAACGTGCAATTACTTTTTCTAGCCATCCGCCACAGATTCACCTTCCGACCAGTATTTGCACAAGAAGTACACGTACGTGTCAATGACTCGTGAACATTCAAAAAGAAACCATAATATCGCTGGCAGTTATTCTCGGGCGTATCCATGCCATGATTTCGCTTGCCTACGTGCTGGCCCATCCGTGGCCGGGCTTTTTCTCCTTCTTGAAACGAAAGGGTGTCCGGAGAGCGGGGTAGAATGAGAGGGTTGGTTGAACGAGGGATTCTGCGAACCGTGAGCCTGCGAGTCGTTGGATCAATACGCCGTCGAGTAATTGCGGTGTAACGATCGAGGGGGCGAAGAAGCCCTTCCCCTCTCGCCCTATGCTCGCCCTCTCTCTCTCTCTCTCTCTCTCTCTCTCTCTCGGTCTCACCCTCTGAAAACACGTCGATATGCACGCAGATATCACGCGGATGATTCAGACGCGATGCTTCAATCGTGATAGCGATTTCATTTCTCCTATCGCGCACTCCCGACCCACGCTATGCTCCACACACTCTGCTCGCTCCTTGCACACTCGTCAACGGCAAACAGTTCCATTTGAGAGTTCGTTCCTCGCGTTCTCGCCAATATCGCTGGAAAATTGTTTCAGCAACGCGCAGTTTCACCGAGCGCGAATCATCTCCGCGCAACGATTTCCGCGAAACTCGCGATAAAATTACGCGAACCTGGTCGTCCACGCGAACGTTTGTCGAGGGAAAATGTAACGATCGTGGAAACCATCTTATCTCGATAAAAGCTTCCAACAGGATTCTGCAACGATTTTATCGTATGGAAATCATTCGCATCGGAGCAACGTTCCGCGCGCTCTCTTTATTACGACCTTGTTCTCCGGCGCGGTTCTGTCGCCTCGAGCGGTTCGCTTCCCCCGAATTAGTAAATTACGACCGGCAATTACCCGTTGGTTAAACGTAATCGTTACCACGGAAACGATCTTGACCGCACTCAACAGCTATGCTACCTTCCAATGCCTATTTAAAGCGAGCCCCTTCTACGAAACGCTCCTTCCAGCTATTGTTGTATATACTTGTCCATGAAAGTATTCGAGAGAGAGGGAGAAAGAGAAATTTCTTTGGTATTACGATGAAACACGACTACTGTAATCCTACTGATACAAGTTGAAACCAAGCCGAAAATGTACATACGAGTTACAAGACATTTACCGCAAAACGAATCTTCTGAATATTAAAGTCTCGCTGAGTATCGAAGCTTATTTTAATACAATGGATAATTCGACTGAATCGAAAATGCAGAGAAATGACGATATTACGACAAAAAGTGTACTATCGTGAGTGTTGCAATAGCTGTGTATGATAAGTGTCGAATTACTTTCGCGAATCAATACTGTGAAGATCACCAGAATCAGCAACGAGCTGCAATTCTACATGCACGCACACACAGAAAGAGAAAGAGAGAGAGAGAGAGAGAGAAAAAAAGGAACTGGCACCATTCTGCGAGAACGGAACATCTGTTTTTGCGTCGATCCGATTTCAGCAACGAGAGCAACCGTGAAGGGGGCTTGGCAAAAAAAAGGGAAACCTAGATCGTTCGTCATTTCTATCCTTTTAACGTTGCGTGACTTTGCGCGACTCCTTATCTAATCTTCCGCTCGTAATCTTTGTTCACGCGAGAAAGACCGTGAATTTAGGTTACACCGTAGTATGCACAGAGAGAAAGGGAATGAAAGAAACGGAGGAAAAGAGACGTCAGAGAAAGACAAATGCGGCGTGCATGTACACGTATAAATAGACGAAGAATTGCTGAAAGCCGAAAGCGACGGAAAATGCTGGCCGCTGGCCAAACGTCGCGAGATAAATAATTTATCACTATCGTGTAAACGTGAGTGGTCGAGCCAGCTGGTTCGTCCGCGTCGCACAACTACTTATCCGTCATTGTCCATTTTCTCCATCTCTCGTCTCCCTTTCGACCTCTTCAAATCTCTCTCTCTCTCTTTCTCTCTTCTTTCTTTTCGCTCGTGTACAATTGGTCGCAAAAATATTCAAACGCTCAAGCTCGCTACAAGTCTCTTATTTTTCTTTCTGTGTCTCGTATGAAACATTTCTAAATCCAGTAAAGCTTGGAACAAATCTGTGTATGCGATATAGCTACGTATGCGAGTTTCTAGGATAATATATAGCTTGTAATTTCTATGTAGATACGTTTCCAAATTGACTTCAAATTCGATGAATATAGTCGTGACAGTCGTGTCCACGGTGCCAATGAAACTTCAAAATGTTTTATATGACACATAATACATAAATAAACGTTTCCTACGTTAAGCGTTGGAGTACTTTCGCAAGCCACTGTACGCTTCCAAGGCGGTCGTTGAAATCCGCTAGCATCTCCAAAAACTCTGCATCTTCTCAGGACCGTTTCTTCGACCTTTGTTGCCTGTGAGCGTGGTCGAGGCATGAATGACGATCAAAGAAGGTCGGCGGAACGTGTAAAACCGTCGTCGTAAATCCGTGCCATTTCTTCGCGTCCTCGACGAGGCGGTATTTCGCGTATCGTTTCTTGGTGGGCGTGCCGTGAAGTTAGGATCGCTGTTCGTTGAAATACGAATGGTTTCGGAGATTTAAGCCCGCGTAATCTTGCACATGGCCATGCGTTTAATGGTGACATCCTCCTTGCCGACCGATGATCTTGCAGTTACTCTTGACCAACTTTCTGTCTTTGAACGATTACACTCTCACACAACCTCTATTAAACCGTCTATTTTTAGTTCCATATAGCTGCAGTTTTCCAAGCGAATAAATACACTGCCACTCGAAAGTATCTGGAGACAGTCGTTTCTTTTTTACATTTCCACACTCTTGAAATTCAACAGCGTTTATTTGCATGGACGGCGAGGCGATTTCTCGGAAACAAAGCTGAATGGATTTAAGGAAAATTCGAGCGATCTGGCCGCGTACAACTATCGAGTTCATCGAGTTCTAGCAGAACGAATTGCCGAATCTGGGTTAAGTATCGTCACATACATGGAATTTAACTCCAGTCAATATTGATTCAGCTTTCGTGGTATTACTTGGAATTCCAACTTGAGAAAGAAAGTTGGCGCTCTCCGCGAATCTTTGCAATACACGTAATCCTTTCTCCAGCTGGACAATTAAAATATATTGCTGATACGAGCGCGATATCGAAATGCAAATCGCTTCGCCGGATTTATCGCGCGGATCATCCTGTTATTTCGAATTTCATTGTTCCGGGATCTGGACGAGATTAAACGCTATTGTCTCTGAACGTGACATTTTTAGACAGTGTATGTTATACATACTATTATTTCTTGAAATATTGTAAAAAAAATTACGCGGACATTCAAATTTTCGTAAATAACGATTTAGGAAAAATTCAGATCTTCTGTTCGAGTTTCCTCTAAATGAAATATTTCATCGAATCTCCGATAGTCACAGAAATAACAGCGTAGATACGTTTAAATCTAACACGTGCTGGCGCATAATCTTTTGTAAAGTAACGAAATCGTCCGCGCATTTACTTTTTTCTCGCGAACAGATTAAATTTATCCGCTAGCTTTGTTATCAAAATATCGCGGTGTTCGCAGAGGCTGATACGAGCTACGTGTGCCGATAGCCAGGTGAATAATTCTCGGTCTGGATGACCTGGTTTAAAGTTCGAAACCGAGCGAAACCAAGACTACTACATAATGCTTTCAACCTGTTATTTCACACACCAAGTTTTTTGTCCGTGTCTCGAGAAACGAAAGCGGAAAATTATTATAAGAATGTATCCACGTATCTGTCAGTCTATAATATTAACTTAAACATCAGCGCACAGATTGTAATTAAGATTTCGAGTCGGAGTCCAAAACTGGTTTTACCTGCTAATTGCATGCAATCAGGTGGATCAGGTTTCTGCGTTACTTTGAATCGAGATTTCTCCTAGTCATACTTGACAGATGTTCTCCTCAATTACTGCGAAAACTTGGCTTGCGAGACTCCGGTGCAATGAAACTGCCAATAGTAAGGATTCTCAAAAATTCTTTTCAATTGTACAATGTTAAACGTATAATTATGATACGCTGTTTTTGTATTGCCAGGAAACCTGGAAATTAGAATTATCGAATAGCAGAAAACAAGAGACTGATGCAGAAGTTACAGTAAAATATGAAATTTCGTCGAAGATTGAAAGCGTGCCGCGCGATGATCCAAGGACCGAGGAATTTTAAAATGGAATTCAAAACGATAAATAAGATTTCACAGGAAACACGTGATCTGGAAAAGTGCGTGAAATCGCGTTTCGCGTCTAATCTTACGCTTACGAAAAGAGGTCGGTATCAAGAAACACGACGTTATCGTGTTCCGCCGAGATAAACGAAACAGCTTCCTGAACGGTCAGCCAAAAGCTTGGCGAAGCGATTTTTGTCACGGAAACGAGAAAGAGGAGCGAAGAACGATGCGACAGCGTTTATACGGTTTCACTTTACACAGACTTTGCTCGCGTAATCGGATAGAATCGCACCTCACAGAAATTCAAGGTATTTCTCTTAAAGCAGGCCGATGTATCGCGGAAAAGATAAAACCTCCAATAGAATACTACATACGTATATTTTTCTTCCACTTACGGGGAAAATAGAAAATTGCGAATCACGTAGTATCGATCCTTCCAACTCGAGTATTTTCTTACCTACAACAAAAAGAAAATATAGATTTGTTAGGAACCGGTTCTTAGTGCTTAGTGAATTATAATTATTTTATATGAAAATGTTTCGAAAGCCGAGATATTAACGAAACTCATATTTTTCCCATCTTCGTTAAATTTGTTTTTTTATAAAAAATCGCAAGTTTGTATTTTCTGTATATTGGGTTGGAAACTAAGTGATTACGGATTTTGTCATTAGGTGGTATTGGAAAAATCCGCAATCACTTAGTTGCCACAGCCCAATAGAACACCAGAAACGAAGAAATCCTCGTGACAAAGATACCAGTTTTAAATCTTCTTGGGTGCTGATCGGTAGTTACTTGGTTGCACCGTCGAAGGATGAAGGCAACGTGTAGTACAGAACGTTCAACAGGAATTACATGGAGCTCGAGAAAAGTGAATGTGACCCGTGTTAATTAACGTCGATACAATCGCCAGACAATCGTGTGCTCGATTGCTGTCGGAGAAGCAGTTACGGAGAAATCTAGCGCAAGGGTCGCATTGGATTGTGTAAGAGGAACAGAGACAAACCTACGTCGAACGGGGAATTTATTGTACCGGTTAAGTTGTACAGAGGTGTTCTTAGATAGTCGAGTATATCGATGGTTAGATAAATTCATAGATAGTTCTGGCAGAGAATAGCAGGGGAAAACAGAAGCTGATAGAGGGGACGGTCGAAGCGATGGTAACAGAGAACCGCCACAGAAAGCCATTAACAAGTTCGACACGAAAGTCGGAAAGTTAGCGAAACTACCATGAATTGCTCGTTGGTGTTGGTATATCGTCAGTTTATAGCGCAAGTTCCACTCGCTACTGTCACGCTATATACACAGAGAAGTGCGCACGGCGGAAAACTTCGTGAAAATTCTCCTCGCCTGCCGACCCGGCGAAACTTTTTAATTGATTTTATTTAGTCATCTCTCATCCCCCTCTCTCGCTACCTTCTCCCTTTTTGCCGCTCCTATAATCGTAGCGTGTTTGTCGACTTGTCCCTTCGCCGTTCCTGCATTTTCACCGTCGCAGAAACTACTGTCCGGAAACCCTGTCGATCTTACACCCCCAGGGCTCCGATTACCATGCCCCAGAAAGTCCTCTGGTACTACGCCAAAGGATTTAATCCACTGGAACACAACCCTCTTTTTCGATGACACGCTCGATAATCCTATCCACGTTTTCATTATTTTTTTTATACATCGATCAAACACTATGCGTTTCTTCCCTTTTTCTTTAACAGGATAAATTTCAGCAATCGTACGATAAATTGCATTTATTGCTTCTTAGCTTTCTTGGAGGTATAGTGATTTAGAATTTTGCATTTTTCTAAATCTTTTTATTTAGATTTAGTTTCTACAGGTAACATCTCACCTGTGTGTTTTTCCACACGTTTGACTTGAAAATTGAATGCGTAACGTAATAGAAATTTCGATGATTATTGCGGAAATTTTCCAGATCTTCCGAAAGCTTAGAAAGATTACGCGCGAATATAAACGATCCAATTTGCCAAAGAAAGATCCGACAATAAGTAGAAGGATCTTCTACAAATCCTTGACAAAAATTGCATGGCAGATCGATTCGAATTTCAACGAGACGAAGGAAACTACCGAAAGTTAAGGGATTTCGCGGTGAGAATGTGAGCAATCGGAAAACTTGCGCGACACGAGCAAAGTTTCGATACGACGCGACAGGGAAACTGCGCGGAATCGTATAGAATTGTGTCTACTCGGCGAAACTAGCACGCAACTTTGCGAAACAATCTGCTCATACTTCACACGTTCCACTTCCGGTAATCTCGTGAAACTGCAATGGCTCGTGTTTTACGCCGTTGTTAACCAGTTAACGTTACTTTATCTACGAATACGAAACACGAACCCTTGGAAAACAAATTTTTCTCTCGATAATAGCGTTGCCAAGTTTGAGCAAAATGAATGGGATATTACGCGAGAGCATATATTGCGTCATCGTTTGTTGCTTCGATAGACGGAATTTAAATTTCGAAGTAAATGTTCGAAGTAAAAATGCAAATGAAACGTGACGTCAACGCAACGTACGACTCTTAAAGGATGAAATTATCGCACACGCGGCACATTTCTCACGCCCTTTCATCCAGTCTCCAGATCGAATTAACATCGTTGCTACAAATTCCCTATAAAACGATGGCACGTGGCCGAGGCTCGGACTACTATTCCAGTTGCACGGATAGGAACAAAAACAGGTATCTCAATAGCCGTATGATTATTGTCCACCGTAGAAACTAGCACACGTTCGCTTGGGAGATCGCGGACCGAAGCAGGTTATGTTTTCCTTCGCGATCTCGCGTAAAAGCGAAACACAGACAGAACGCATACGATGCGTCAACGTGGAGGTGAACGCGGACGTGGACACACATCGGTGGGTTTCCTGCACGTGTCCCACGGGAGGGACACGCATCGCCGGTGAATCCCAGCGGCACGGCATTTACGATGTCTCTCTCCTTCGCCCTTTACCTGCTTCTCTCGCTCGTTCCCGAGTACACGGTTCGACGAGCCTCGACACACAAATAGTCGAGCGGGCTCGCCGGTTCAACGTGTAACGAATGGACGTGTGTGCGTGTATATAGCTCGGCTACATAAAGCCCCTCCTGGGTTTTATGTGGCCATATAGATACAAGCCCGGTTCCGAGTAGCGTGTCTGGCATCTTCGTATATAGCGTGGTGGCGTGGGCTCGCGGCTGGCATGCATTATTCACGAAGTAGTCACAAACTGAACCCGCTCTCCCGGCTCCAACCCGATCTGCCCGTGACTCCGCATACACGCGCATCCACTTCGCTCCGACACCGTGCACGGCTACGCGAATTTGCTACAATGCAGTCTAGAAGATTAAGCCTTTGACTGGCGCGCGTTCCGCACGGTCTTTTCTTTCTATGTAGACCTTGCCCTGATGGATTTAGCAAGCACTTTTTTCTTTCAAATTGAACGAACATCATCGATAGAGAGGAAGAGGTTTAACCGTGCGTAAGCATATTTTTCTATCTTTCGTGGGCAAATTGTACCTACGTTTATGCTTTGCTGTTTTTTCTTTTTTTCTTTTTTTTTGTACTGTTCTAGGCTTTCGAAAAATATGAATAATTTAGTCAGCTGTCTACTGTGTTATTCAATAAGTTTTTTTTTTTTTTTTTACAGAATATAAATATTCGCTTTAAAGAGATTCGGGCGAGCACTCGGGTTAAAGTATTTCCAGAATATTCTAAATCACTCGCCAAACAGACACTTATAATTCTGGCGAATTTTTATTGTACGCTTGAGAAAGTTGTAAATTAAGCGGCAACGAGGTAAGAACCAATGCATTTATAGAAGTGTACGTCGTTTACCTTTCGCCTATGGGTATCTGGCAGCTTGTATGTATAATCCGCGTTGGCAGAATGAGCAGCTTGTTACACGATCGTCGACTTAATTACGCTAATGAGGACGTTTTGTCCGGTTCTTCGTTATTAACGACACTATTTCTGTGTCGCTGACCTTGTCTGCCTTGCTCCATCCATTCTCTATCTCTCTCTCTACGTCTGTTTTTCGCAATCCTGTCTTATCTCGTCTACTTATTTAATTCATTAAATGTTGCGAAAGATACGCTGGGACGAGCTTTAACTATTTATCTATTTAATTTTTATTTAAATAAATCTTTTAGACATTTCGTTTGGTCGGACGATAAACATACAGAATGAAAAACACGAATAAAATTATGTAACCGCGATAGCGCGTTTTTAGAATTAATTACACTTACCATCGCAGCAAATCAGAGACGTATAATTCGAAAACGATCGAATGATAAAAAGCTGAAAAAGGGTTCGTAGAAACAGGAAATCTATTTGAGTGAAAAATCGTTTTCTCATTCGATACACGCGGAGATAGAATATCCGCTATAAAATTAGAAAAGCACCGCGCTCGTCAAACTCATGCCACATCACGGCCAATTACATTCACCGTTCATCCGTACGTTACCCTATTATTGCGATATTATTGAAAATGCATACACGCAGACTCGCGTATCGCTTATGCAGCGCTGTAACTAATAACACACTTTCGTCCATCCAGACAGAAAGCTGCACTTAACGTTTAACACGAACTGCAATTACGTAGAATTACCTCGAATTTGCATCTAGTCGCAGGTATATTATTTACGTACAATGTACATACTAGATTTAATAACGTTTTATCAAGTTATCGAGCAATAAACAAGGGATCTATCAAACAAGTGAAATTTCACGCGGTTAAATAGCAGCGAAACGCTTTATTTCAATGGATCGATAAACCAGCTGGATCCTTCGTTCAAAGTCGGTAGATGTATAACATGTACGTCCAGCGTCGAGGACCAGGTTCGTTTCTCAAAGCGGAATCTAACCGTCGTCATGCCGGTACGCTGGTTAATTAAGGAAAATTATTAATTTCTGCCATGGCGACGTGGAAACTTTATGCGACGTCAAACAGAGGAGACTCGAACGTCGCTTACGAGGGAAATTTTTCGTCAAATTAGCAAGCGCCACTGTAGGGAAAAAATTCAACATTTTTCTGGATTCTGCTCGAGAGAATATAACTCAGGTTGAGTAACTGGAAATAACCGCAACAAATGGCACCGGAATATCTTGCCGCGTTCCTTGCATAATCACCAGTCAGTTGGAAATATCGTTAACTAGCAGATAATTACCATATTTGATGTATTCGGTATGGACGCATAATCGTGCGTCATCGTGATTCGCGTGATAGAAATAGCCGATAATTCTATAGAGCGCGATACCGATGATTAAAAGACGGATCTTTACGCGCGTTCATATTTTTATTCATTTTCACGACAAAAAACAATGAAATAGTGTCCTCGTTGTTTTCATTGGAAAATTCAATAATCGGGAATATTTGAAAAGCAGAAACATAGAGAGAATAATTAAGGTGAATACATAAATAAATAAATATGTATATCGTGCACTGGTAGTTAATGCTTGCGTGATGCTAATGTCGCGTTACCGATCACAGCGCAAATGAGTGCAGAAATAGAACTATCTATGGGCTAAGCTAATATAGATCGGACGAACGTTTTATCTTATCGCAATAAGTTAATATTTTGATTGAAGGAGGAAACGAATTTATTCGATATCTTCCCTTTCTCCACTCGCGTATTTGTACAGTTGTACGTATTCGTATCTAACTGTAAACTTTCTCGGAACTCGCCTATCAACTTGTAAATTAAAAACAAGCATGTCGAATTATTACATAAGCCTCTATCCTCGTTTATCTGTTCGCGGCCTCGTAATCGCTCTAATTCCTACGCGAACGAGAAACGCTTCGTTTCCCTGGCAAGCAAAAAATCGGCCCACGGCAACGTTAACTACGGATTATTATGCAATTCATTAATAATTCACCGGTGTTTGAATAAGAATATTTCGAAGTCGATTAATCGATCTCTTCCTGCTTGTGAACAGCGCGTAGAAGGTGAGAAAACGAGGACGACTGTTGGATTAGTTGGTAAATCGATTTTCCAGAAGCTCGGTCAGAGAGGAAGAAGAAAGTCTGCAGTTCGATTACGCAAGGAGAAAGTCGCGCCAGCGAAACGAACGAAACGCCAGCCTTTTTGCGAGTCTGCTGTCCCTTGCCATCTTCTCGCCTCCGTCGACCCATAATCGAGACGAACAGAGAGAAAGGAAGAGATGCCAACCAGCAGAAACAAAAGAGAGAAAAAGAGAGAGAGAGAGGGAGAGAGAGAGAGAGAATAGAGAGACAAGAAGGAGAACCGGTTCTGCGAAGTCCATGGCGTGTCTAATCACGGCGCTACACGAGCGTTACGCTTTGGCTGCGCATGAAAATACGTATATACACCTATGTACCTATGTACTTGCGTGCCTGTATGCCAACTATTTATACAAGGTGTTACAAAAGAAGAGTTCCACATTTTCTGAGCTTACGTATGATACTTAACGAGAGATGCGAAAGATATGTAACAAACGTAGACCCTAAAATCAGTTTCTCTCGATGTTACGTTCGGCACCCGCTACACTTTTCAGCTGACGCGATACAACGCTTAAATCAAATATTTGGCGAAAGATAAAGAGGATGTGTCGATCGATGGTCGAATTTACATATTCAAGAAAGACACACTGGTGGTGTGTCGGTTCGCAATTTCCCGATCACAGTCTTGTGTCTTTCTTGAAGACATTATTTTCATAAGCAACAGAAAAATCCGTTTTCACGTTTCACAGTCTTGTGTCTTTCTTGAAGACGCAAAACTGTGAAACGTGAAAACGGATTTTTCTGTTGCTTATGAAAATAATTCATTCGAGCACTTACGATGGCTCGTGAAAATAAAATACGTATGTATAATTAAACGATCGAACGTCATATACTGCACTCATAGTGCTATGCTGCAAGCCTTTACAGAGCCTTATATCCTTTTTGTGAAACAATCTGTAGGTACATGTGTACTAGGTGCATCTGTTGGAATACGCGAGTAAAGCCCGCTGCTCGTAACGTGAATCGCAGCGTACCGTGACTAGAATCGTCTATTTGCCTCGTTTCCTTAATGCACCTCGTCGCACGTAACTCACGATCACGATCCAGGAATAGTAAAAACGCGGAGAATGTCCCAATTGCTAATAAGCAGTAATTTTATTCGACTTGGCTGGCACGATACCCGTTGCACAGTGAGTGGCGCTATACGCGAGAACGACGCATCGCGTGTTCACGTCATCGTCGACTACAATGCCATTATATTTTCGTGTTGGAATTTAATTAGAAGCTGACGTGTAGGAAAATATACCGCGGCGGTATGCGTTCTGGGTATCAAAAAGTGTGGATCAGGCTGGTTTACTTTCTGCACGATAAGGTAGCTGTGACTCATTGTCGACTATCAAGTACAGCGGGGTAAAGTTTGCGGTGACTTGTCCCGGAAAACCGATATCTAAGCTAGACCATGTTCTTTTCCTCGAGAAGGTTCAACATTTTTCGCGGTGCACAGGTAAATGAATCAACCTGTCACGCTTTTCTGCAAGGCGAACGGCAGGCTTTTATATTCGTGGGAGAGAAAAAGGTGCGGAAGGTTACCCGCGAATTTTTTCTCCCGGCGCAAAAAATTATCCAGCTTCTCTCTCCGCCGCGATATTCCGTCTCGACACTTTTTTATCCCCTTTCGATCCTCTTTGCCCCCCCCCCCTCTTCTTCCTTCGCAGCGTCAATGGTTCGACCAGGGCATCGTCCGTACGTTTCATGGTGCTCGCGTTTGAAAGGAAGAACGTTGGAAGGAAGAGGATGAAGTTTCATTTAATTAGGAAAGGTAAACATTCACCACGGACTTACTCGCTCGCCATTGTTATTTCTCCTATCTCTCGGCTTTCTCGAGGATCGACCGTGAAACCTGGCCTGCTCATTCCGAGAGCTTTTTGTTTGCAGAATATCTGCGCAAACCTGCACCCTACCTGCCCGATACAGACGCGGATCTCGAATCTTTAAAACCCAGCAGAAATTCATTTCGCAGTGTTTAAACCCTTTAAAGGAAACCTGTCTCGCATAGCCATCTATCGATATGGTTTTATCAACGATTTAGTTAGTTATTGAAGTAGTAATTTTAGTACTTCGAGATACTAAATCTACAGTTTAGAATTCTCACACATACCATCCATATTGGTACGTAATAATTTGAAATTCCTCCAACTTTAGCCGAAAACCAGATTTTGTTGCAGTTTTCAGATGTTGCATTAAAGTTTGACAGAAATAAATTAGTAACATTTCTATACTAATGCGGAATTGTTTGTTTCTTTCTTTTTGTTGTGTCTACGAGGAAGAAACAATTTACTCGGCAATTTCACTAAAAAAAGATTGATTATCTTTCGATTTACCGTTTCGATGGAAATAAATGTGAGCGTCAAGCGGTTAATAAGATGCTATACCGCGACTTTCTCCTGGAAAACTGCTAGCGGATAAACCTACGCGTTTCTCCCATGTATTTCTATCGATCAGCCGATCAAATGACAAGGTTTCGTTTAACGGCGAAACCCAGACTAACTGGAGAGGAAAATTTAGCCGCGTCGAGTTATCGTAAGCATGATTTACGTACCTTTTGAATACGATAGCGATGCACACGTGCCAATAACGGAGCGAAGCGTAGCGCATGCATTACATATTCATATGGCTGGAGCCGATTGCATCGCGGATAGCATTGCGCAAGCATCGCGTCTAAAAGGAACGTTTAAACGGTCTGATGTTCATTCCCATAGAGACGGGTTGCACAAAGCGGCATATACGCAAGAACAAGATACTGCTTATATCTTGTGTATCTGGCTAATAAGTATGCCGCCTGTCCTTGAAAACATACGTCCGAGTTCAAGGTTTTGCCTCGACGAACATTCGTATCGAACTACACGAAATTCGACCAACTTCCATATTTCAGCGTTGCCAGCAGTCGTGGTCGACTGGACACTTCAGAACGAGTTGCTCGAAAGCTCCTTCGAATCGTGGAAGATATTCCAGCATTTTGAAGATAACATACTCTCGCAGGCAAAAAGCAATTATGTACGCGTTTAACGATAAGCAACGTTTTCTAAAAATATTACGATTTCCCTTTGGAGAGCGAGCTCGGCTAGGAATTATTGCCGCGACGATTTAAGGCCCACTTTCTATGAAATAAATACTCGCTTTGAACGCGACCAGGCAAACAAATAAATTTTCCCACGAAGTGGCGTTGTAGCTTTGGCAGCTGTTTTTATTCGAACATTCGTACATTCCAAGGGAGAAAAAAAGATGCACGTCTGCGGTCCGGGAGCTCGACGATTCAGAAATGCAGCCGTGAGGGAGAGTAGAATCTATCTTGTGCTCTGTCGCTAAAAATAAGCTTTGTGACTAAAAAGTATACTGGAATTCTATTTAGCTGAACTACGTTTTTCAGTGTTCGCTTATGTGAACTGAAATATGAAACCCACTTGTCCAAACGAGAAGAATCTAATCGTATTGCGATGGTTCTGCAACGAGTTTAGACAAATACAGTTATTACTACGTAATAAAGACACCGAGAAATGATATTTCTAAATTAATACGAAGAAATTAATAGGCTACCAATACGCTATGAAACAGGAACATCGGGTAGAAACAAATTTCGAAATTTGTAATTAACGCGATTAGCAAAAGAATGGCGCTGTTTCTGCCTAAATTGGCGCTGAAAGTAATCACCGAGCTCCGTTGGCAAAAAAGCAAATCAATTAAAAGGTGGACGAAATTGAGCGGCGCGCTTTTAACTCTTCAGAGACGAGACTGTAGAGAGCCGAAATTGATCTCGGCGGAGGCGCCACTCTAAATGGAGAGTAACGGCCATATACCGGACTTATGGCTTCCTCTGACTCTTCCTTTAAACCATCCGCTATCCTTTCCCGCGGACCTGTACCTAACTGAACGCCGCATAAGGATTCAGGCCAGGCTTGGCCATAAATCGAGGATAACGACTGCACGGTGTACGCGCGGCGAATACCGCCATTAAATGGCAAGAGAGCGCGAGCTGGCTCGTGTTCCGCAATTATTTCGTCGAAGGACGACCGCTTCTGGGTTCCCCGGGGGTCCTCGTTCCGTCTCGCGCGAATGTGTGAGACGCTGCACGATCGAATACTCGCGCGCAACACTCGCCTTCTCTTCTCTCCTCTACTCTTCACTGTATGACCCAGGGACGTGCAGGATTTCGAGTTCTCGACCGGAGGAAAAAAAACCTATACGAATGTCTATCCCAAGCCGAACCAGCTTCGAGAAGTTAATGTCTTTATAAGAAAACGACCGTTGATCGACCAATTACGGGATACTGGATAATTGCTTTCGCGATTCGATGCAACTTGTCCCGTGAATCGAGCTGTAAGCGTAATGGACTTAACGAACGAGCGTCTACTGCGAATTAGTGCAATTATTTCAGTCTCGATATAGTTACGATGTTTCAACTTTGTTGCAATTTTTTGCTTTTCGAATTATTTTATTTATTTATAACCTAAAATAAACCTGGCAACCCCTACGCAACGTGGACTAACTTTTATCGTAGACGTTTTAAACGTCCGCGGTATAAAGATCGTCCTATCGTGGACATTTGGAATTCCATTTTTGGAATTTAAACGGAGCCGCTTAAAGGGCCAGCTATCCTCGCCGTGTTTAAATTCCAAACACCACCTGCTGCTCTTCCCGTTCCTTTGCTCGCGGCTCAACTTAGGGTGTAGGAGAACACTATGCGCGCGCGCGTGTGTGTGTATACGTGTAGACGTGTGTTGATTTTACTTCGAGTCCCTGGGCTGTTTTTATTTCGTGCTTCACCGGGCACGTGATCTTAATTCGAGCTCAAAGCACTGCAGGTTAATTTGGTAACAATCGAAAGTCGATCGAATGCGATTAGAGTCGACGTATTACTTGGATCGCGATAGTCCACAAAAAAAACCGGACAGGTATACCGTTACTCTCTGCAATGTGTACGCAGCACCTGCTCCAAACGAGGTAACCCAATGGAAAGTAAGAACATCCGTGTAATAACGGGTTACTCGAATTTTAGAGATAGTGTGACTCGATATAATTGCTTATATATATATATTACGTGTGTTATATAAAACATTAAAAAATTTTATTAATGCTGCAACGAGATATCAGTGCGAGGATTGTATTGATAAAACCAATCTGAAAGTACATATAAAACTTACAACACGTTTACTGCAAACATAAGCCTGATAAGAGATTCATATACGTTATTTGAATATTCGTGTGATTTCTGCGAAATACGCATTTATTCGCATATTAAATATCTTGTAGTTACTATACATTTTCTCAAATTTGTTTCAAACTTTACCAATACAACCGTGATAGTTAGAGCTTACTAATAGCTCTAATGGAATTTTAATATATTTCGTGTAAGATACATTATACATTCTTGAACAATTTCTACAAGTATTCGACGCCCGAATAATTTTATAGGCCATTGTGCATAAAACAAATTAGCATTTCGATGCTTTCGAAACGCAGACACTTTTACAAACCTGCGAAGAACACGATACGCGTTTACGAAGAAAAGCGATCGAATATACGTATAATAAATTCCGCGAGATAACGTCGAAGGATACAAATAATCATCGAAAACAATCATGGCGGAGGATTTTTTAACACTAACAGGAACTTGTCACTTGTTTCCTCGCTGGTATTCTTTCAAAGGCTTCGCGTTGACTTTAATCGGATCGAATGGCACTAAGAGTTTGTGCAGCACATTACCTAAGAATCCAGACCTAGGTTTTCAGTCGAAGGTAATCCCTTTTAGTCGCAGTAATCATCACGTCACAAAATACGGTTGCTTCCACTTAGCACAATCTCGACAGCGTTGATGCACGTTCGACGGAAATTCACACGGCATTTGCTCTAACACACCGGCCGTATTCGATCGCATCCGATCTAATTCACCAAATGTCACCAAATTCATCAAATTATTTCAATCTATCGATCGCAAGGAAAACAAGTTTTAAGAAGGAAGAAACGAGCAACACATCACACATCACACGGCAATTCCGATTTTCGAGAAACTTCAGAAGGTTCGCGCGTAGCTGCGAGCGCGCACGAAGATTGCCGAAGATCAACGCACGACTACGATCACTTCCGAAGATTTCCGACCGAGCTCGTTTTGCATCGCCGCGCACACAGCCAACACTTGAAATTCGTATATTTAAGCGAATTCTTGAACCGTTTCCGAGGCGGTATTTTATCGGTTCGTTTATGCTTCGCGTCTGCCTTTCATCGTTACATTTGTGTGAATCTCCTCTTCCCAACTTTCTGTTATGCCGAAGTAGCGGCGTTGTCCAAACAATCCATGAACCGTTTCATTGTAACGAAGTGGAACCGCCGAGAGAATCGAAAATAATATAACAACATTTTGCTAGATAACAAACACCGTGGAATTTCTACGTCAGGGATTAGAATACGCTACGTCGTGAGTTTACGTTCCCGTGAGTATTCCAAAGTATTCGTATTTACAATACGCTACGCGATTAACGAGAAACCGTTCCGCGAGAAGCACTCGCCTCGGCTGACGATAGATCGAGATAGGGCAACGCGACGAGAATAGTTCTAAGGTAAAGTTCGGGCGTTCCTGGAGGTCAACGATCCTCGTTTCTGTCGCGTCTTTTCGGCGTGTTTCGCCGAACCAGGACGCGACGCCGATGGAAAGAAAGGGAAAGACGAAGGCGCACGGGAAGAATCGCGTGGAGAACTGGAAGCGGCGAACCGGATTCCAGTGTGCCACGAGTCTCTGTTTGCTTCTGCGCAAGAATTTGTGCGCAACTACGGTCGCACGAACGAATCCCTCGCCGAAGATTGATCACAGACAGAATCTCTTCGTCTTTTTTCCCCCCTTCGTGCTTGATTAATCCTTTCTCGTATGAAATCACGACGCGGTAACAAGTGAAAAATAAATGGAAAATATCCGTTCGAATCGATTTCATGGGAAATTTATGTGTTTCTACGTCTTCTTATAGCGTCTGGTTAAGATATACGCGGCATTAAAACACCGATTAAATCTGCTGAATAAAATTCAGTCGATTCGATTGAATCATATCGAAACTGTTGAACGAGGATAAAGAATTTGAAATGCGATTAATCGACACTTTGAACGCCACGAAGATTATTCCATCTCTGTTTATATTCCATTTAAAGTGAAAGATAACAATAATAATACAGGCGGTAATCCTTCAGGCTATGAGAAATTGAACGAAAATTCATGGCTTCGATCGAAGAATTCCATTACACATTTAAACGGTATTTCCAAGCAAGCCAATTCACTGGCACGTTACTTAATCCACAAACACCTTTTACATTTATTCTTCTCTTATCACCGACTTTGCCAACATTCTACCTTAGATACGAATGTTGGTTTAATCGATCAAAGAATTATTTCTGGCTGCGCGAAAACTAAGAGAAGAGCATATTAACCAGCGATGCGATCGCAACAAGTGTTTCTACAACATCTAATTCCCCGTTTTAAACGAAATCGCAAAACAATTACCAGAAGCACCAATCAATTCTGGCCGATCGGTGAATTCGTCCCGACCCCTGTTAAACGATACTCTGAAACCAATAGGAATGATTCAGTGACGAAATTGCAGGACTAGCAGCAGCCTGTCCCGTAATTGCTATCCTAATTGAACTGCGTGCTGGTTTTGCGATATCCGATGCGGTATTGGATGCCTCGTAACGCTGTAACCCTGTAACACCAAATCGATACCGTAAGCTTTGCGAGCTACGCTGGAATGAGATACGCTGGTTTGCACGGCACGGGTGGTCGGATAAGAGGTATCCGTTATCGTGCTTTTTACGGATTCAGCTTTGCACCAAGACGCTCAAACCACGAGCGATCTTCTATTAAACGCGATATCGCGGTTTCGGTACCACAGCTGCTTTATGTAGGTCAATCTCGCGTTTGTTATCATTAGAGACACAGGTACGGGATACTGCGTGAGATTGTGGCCTGTAACGCGTAAAATATTTAATACTATTTACGCAACTAAACATAGTTTTCATTCAGAAAACGATTATAGTTCTATTATACTTCGCACAGATAGATCAATAGATAGATTTCTTTCGCATTTAGAGATTTTTCACAATTACCTAACTCCTTCTTAATTTTTTATTGCGATTAGACAGAGAAATGCTAGATGCATTTTTGCGACGCTACAGGGATATTTCAAGTTATAAATGTTAGTTTGTTGCTCGTGTGCTGTATCGACAACGAGATATCTCGTAAAAATTCGTAAAATCGGACCATGTTGGCACGTTTCGATTTTCATCGGAAACTCGATTTATCTCCCCGAACGAGTCGCTCGGAAAGTGGTAAAGGATGGCGAAGAAAGCAACGGCGATAAAACGTTTCACTGGTTATTACTCGCTCGCGTTACGCAACCGAGGAATTAACCTGGTTTTCGTGAAACGTTCCGTACTCTCGCCGCAACGAGGCAGGGGGAAAGAAACAAAGAAAAGAAAGAAAAGAAAAAAGCGCAGAAATCCTCGACACAGCATCTCCATCGTTCGCGTTAACGACTTGTAATGGCTGGTACGGTACACGGACCAGAGTGAATTTTTTTTCCCCTCGGACTTCGTGACCGGACATCACGGATGTGTTCATTTTGCTTTTATTCTGCCGGCAGGTACACGGTTTCGGTGCATAGCGTTCGCGAGAAGCGTCCTCGTGTTTCAGCCGCGCGTAGAGCCGGTTTTTTTACGGCTGCC
This sequence comes from Bombus pyrosoma, assembly GCF_014825855.1. NCBI lineage: Eukaryota > Metazoa > Arthropoda > Insecta > Hymenoptera > Apidae > Bombus > Bombus pyrosoma. The sequence goes on along the minus strand of NC_057777.1, from coordinate 7,248,514 downwards.
GCAGGCAACAGACCCGTTTTCGGCGAATCTGGTTGTAGCTTGTTTCTCTCCCTCGACCGGATTCAGAGACCGCCCACGATCCGATCGATCGTGATTCTGCGAGTGCGCTGCGAAACTGGCACCGACCAGATCCGGAGATCCTAGGGGAGAGACCGACACGTTGCTCGCTCCGTTTCCTCTCCCTTGTCCCTTCTCGACAACCACAACGAAAGAGAGAGAGAGCTTTAACGACCGTGGCCCGAATCGACCTTGCTCCCTCTCCTGTTATTTTCATCGCCGACCAGAAAATGTTCTCACGTACACCTCGCAGAGAAAAGTGTTCGTTCGTCCTGCAATTGCAGCGAAATTGGACACTGAAAGACCGAGCGCTGCTTTTACAACGATTTCGTCGAAACTTTTAGATATATGGCAAACGCCAATGGTGGGTGGAAGCGAGCTCTGGTATAGAAACATCTAGTATATACGTAGTTCTAATGGAAAACGATTGCAACGTTTATTAGCAAAGTACACGTCGAACCCACGACATTTTCTTAAGTGAAAGGAAAAATCCAATACGAAGATATACGTTAAATAATAGGGATTTCTTGGAGAAAAATCTGATAAGAAATACACTCGTTGTATTCGCTAGCGAACATAAATATCGGGCAATTAAGCGATTCGAAGCAAAATTTCATTAGAGGTTTCCTTGAGATTTCTCGTTTTTATAGCCGCCATTGCGTTACGCTGTTCAGGGTTGCGCGAGCACGAGATCTAATCTTCGCAGAGCGGTGGGTCGGAGGGGATTAGGTTTGTCGTGTCAGGGACTGAGAGCGTAAAGGGTAACCGAGTCAAAACAGAGAGAAGGGGAACGTAAGAAACGAGGTTCTATCCTCGATGGAGCAAGATAACGGATGAACCGAGGCTTCTAAAAAATAGCACGGGTTACCGTATCAGCGTTCAAAGTATAGCGTGACATTATCGTCATCGTTTAACCGTTTCCATTATGTGTCAAAGTGTCAAGTGTGTAAAGAAAGCTCCAATTGCAATCGAGTCTGCAAAAAAAAAAAAAAAGAAAGAAACAAAATAGCCAACTCCACGTTTTTCAATTTTCATTATACAGATAACGTAATTAATATCCGATACTCATAATCGCATATTCTCAAATTCACATAAGTCTGTCGTTAGAACGATGACGCGAATAGCATCGAAGTACCAAGTCAGTTTCAAAAATAACTTTCGCGAGATCACTTTTCTATATTTTGCAAATTCTGCATAAAATCAGCGTGGTATGCGAAGCACGAAGCAAGTATCCGAACGGCACAATTGTATCGTCTAACGGCGCTAGTCTTCTCTCCAGCTTTGCAAAGGAACGACCAGAGCAAGAAATATGGTAACGATCAGGATACATCCTCAGGGAGCTTTAGCTGGGAATAATCGTCGACCAGCGATGTCCCTGTCGAACGACAGAGTCGAGAGGTAACTCTAAACCCTCCTCGGTCAGTGGAGTCAGCATACCTACTCAAGGTTAACACCCGTTTCGTCTTGAAATTCCATCCACGACGAAATAGGTCCCCGCGCGCAGTGGACCAAGCAACCGGAGAAACAGAGAATAAAAGAGTGCGAGAGAAGGACAGAGGAGGAAAAAAAGAAGCAGAAAGTGGAAAGAGCCGGTAGAGGGAACGAGATGGCGTTCTTCCTACGTCCTCGTGGCCCAGGAATTCTGGGTTAATGGCACCGCATTACGATCGCGTGACTTTAGTCAGATATCCGTGCCCGCGATCTGGATAATAGTTGGTATCCATAGAGGGGATACGACAAGGAGACAAGGAGAGAGGGGAATGAGGAGAAAAATAACCGAGCCGCGTGTTCCAATCGATCGTAAATACATATAATGCAGGCACGGCCGAATGTCTCTATGAGAGCGTTACGTGAGCGGGATTCGATCGGTCGATTTACAGGCTCGTTATACGACTGCGACATAGCGCGATCGAGTTTGGATAGAAACTCGTGTTCATCGTTTGCGATGCGTCTAAATGACAAGTAGCAACGTCACGTATTTTATCATAACGCGGGAGAAACGCAATTTTCCAAAGAGGATTTCTGTTATCGTATAGAGATGGAAAAAATGACACGAGGAACGTGGATGTGAGGATTGGGTATCTTCGAATGTAGTGTATCAGTGGTCGAAGTGGTATCTCTTAATCTTCTATGGGCAAGCATACTTTCGCATCTTTCGCGAACAAACCGAGTTGTTTGTGTCAACGCCTAATTTCTTTATTGCGTTATTCTACGTTCGCAAAATGTGATGAAACTTTGGGGATAACTTGATGAAATCTCTACTATATTAGGCGATAAGTTTTTAGGTCGAACGTTCAGAAGCTTTGTTTTAGGAGAAATAATAATAAATTTGAAGAAATCCGAAATTTCACTGGAGCGTGTAAGCGACTCAATTTGCCAATGGACGGTCAATTGCGCTGTCTGTAATTTGTGTTGCTCTTTCGCCTACAGCAGTCTTCTTTCTTTAACGGTATTCGTATCTTTTGACAAAATTCTGAAGCGATGAGAATTTTTCACGGCGCATTGGATGTGAAACTCCGATGGTGATATGAAAGTTTCTTGATCGTGTGACAAATCTATTTCCAGGGGAATTAGCGATGACACGCGGAACAAAGGGATTCCGAATCGACGTTGAAACGTTGGTCAATGACAGTCGGATGACGAGAACGAGACTAAAACGGAGGCGATCGGCGATTAATTATCTATTTCTCGCGACGAGGATCGACGTATCGATCCGATGATTCTCGATGAGCTGTGTGCTTGAAAGCTGTCAGGACATTTCCAAGTAGATTATTTCGAGTATCGGTTCGAATCGTCGCGGCGCTCTAAATTTGTCCAACACCATTCTGTCTGTCTCTATACACCGGGGAAATTAACGAATTACACTACCACCTGTCATTTTAAATTTTCTCTCTTATTTTTATTCGTTCATATTTTCTTCCCTCGAAGTATATAACTTCATTTATTTAATTATTTGTATCAGTTGCTCGTAAATTGAACTCTATAAATTGAAAAGCGTTAATATTAGGAAATTTATTTCCTCAAATTTGCCTTCCACTCTATGATTATTTATATCATCTATTTGCGACAAATCAGCTTTTCAAAGCAATTATTATTTATTTTCGAAGAATTCGAACGTTAATCACAGGCGGATAATGAAATTCTGAAATTTATTAAAACACCATCACCCAATATCAGACACCCTGTGGTGATCGTGAGCTTATATACATGTGTATACGACGTCGAATGTCCGAGATACTGATATCTGACGAAGAATGTAAAGGATATTATACATCCCCAACCGCCACCAACGCGTCAACGTCGAAAAATCCAATAAAGCTTTTTTTTTTTATAGAGTTATCGTTATTAATAATTCTAACCCCTTGCAATTATACAACATAGCATGTATATATATTTAGATATCGACTAATATGGTGATAAATTAATATTCCTTTATCGATTCTCCATACAGGTCAACATATAATATTAATAAGAAGCGAATAAGCAGAGACTAAGAATGGTTAGTGAAAAGATATTAAGAGCATGTGCTGCCTAAGCACCCTCCACGTTCCTCTTGCATTTTAATGCACTCCACGTTCCGGTGACTTCGCAGGGGATATTCAAGATTATTGCCCTCGCTCCCTTTCTACGAGGAAGGACATTTGAGTCGGGTCGAGCTGTTCGGGATTGTGTTTCTCGCACGTGTGTACCAGACACGACCAGAACGTGTCTCCGAACAGCTTTCCCTTTGGATTCTTCAACGAACAATCGCTAATGCGACGACAACTCAGCGACAGCCATAAAGATCATGCGTGACTCAACGTTTTAACGTTATTGTAGGGCTTTTCTATATATATATCGCTTTCCAGCTAACGATATCAGTGAATCAACGAGTCGTAGATTACAGGTTAGATACGCATCTTTTTCGTAGTTTAGAAATGTTATCACGTGGAAGAGCATAATAGCGCGACACGCGATTCGTGAACTTTTGGTATAAAATTTCATTGGATTCTGGGGCATCAAGATTTCCATGAAATCGATCGTCGATCGTGGGAGAATGTTCTTAGGTGGAAAGTTTAGCTTCTCCGAGTTTTCAGTAGGATGGCTCGCATCGAATAACAAAGGGGATAGAGCAACTGTTGTTTTGAAATGCACTTCAGATGCGTCTGGTTACACGAGTATACGTGCACTGGCAGGCTATTTGCGGAACAACAACAAACTTTTGTTTCCGTGGACAAGTAGAAACGCGGGCGTCGAGACGCCTTGAATCGAGAATTTCGTTTCTCTTTTTTCCTCGTTAGACTCTGGACGTGCCGGTACGTTTGTTCGCGCGAAAGGTGGCATAATAAACGGGAGGCAGGAAAATAATGCGCGAAGCCGAGCCTTCGACGAAGGATATTTTTCGCCCAACTGTTTGCGTTACTTCGATATCAATAGCTGTCGATAAAAAGAAAATACCAAGAAAAGTTTGAAACTGAAGAAAAATACGCTTTTGGAAGATCCGCGTAACCTGTTTAAATTACGATTTCCTTTTATCATCTCTTTCTACGTGGCAGAAGCAAGAAAAACGCACTAGAAACAGATATCTTAAACTGCGATCCTAAGCTTATTTTTATACTTCAACTTTATTGTGTTTAATTCGTGTTGAAAAAATCTTCAACTAAAAGTAACTGCGGCGATCTCTGAAAAACATTTCACGACCACCTCGGCCGTTGCAACCCGAGATTTAACATGTTCATCCCTAAGAAACAGGCAGCGTTTCTAACTCGTAATCGTAGAAAACTGGAAGCAGCGAAATTAGTAGGTTCGAATAAGTCGCTAGCATTTCTCGAGAGCAAAACAGACATCTCGGCGAATGGTTCGATGAGAGCCCATCGATTGAACGAGCCTTTGCCTCGGGCCGAATTGCACGAGCTCTCTAAAAATGGAGAAGAGAAGAACAACGGCACCGAGGATCCTTCTGCATAGCTTTAATGGCCAGGCCTGTTACACATCGACCAGAAATCCTGCTTTATCCCTCCGGTTCGAGCAGTGGAAACAATTACGGTGCCTATTTAAAAACCGGTTTCTCTCCCCGCGTTTCGACCTTCGCCTTTTTCGTTCTTTGACGAGCCGTCCGACGCCACTTCACCGGCTTGAATCGCCGGAATCGAGGCAATAGAAAAAAAGGCGAGAAATCGCACGAAGCTGCTAGGTAGGAACCGGAGACTGATCGCTTACCAAGCAGCTTTAAACACCGACACGAAGAATTCGTAGCAAGCTCCGTCTTCTTTTCTTCTTCGCATAAATAACATTATATTGGCTTTTAACTTAAATCCTTCTTTTTACACGTATATTACGTACATTATAATGCATAGAAAGGTATTGGAAAGTGTCTTTCTTTAACAGACACGTCTTTTCAAACGACGTATCTTTGTACAAACATGAAACCTAATCCGTCGAACTAATCTGCGATTTTTATCTCGATAAAGCAAAATGGATAAAATTCGATAAAATAATATCAAACGGAAAATCTTGGGCATCCATTATTTCCTTATAAAACGAAAGAAACTTTTCGGACGACCTAATAGATTTGATTTTATGTTACAAGCCAGCAACATTCGAGCTATTTACGGACAACGCAAAGTGGTTTGATCTTTTCTGAAAGAGAATTCTTTTCTCAAGATCGGCCTATCTGAGCACAAACAAAAACAAGATCCCGATCTCTTGTATCTATCGAAAAAACATTCTGAGCTATATACTGCGAAGTTCCGTGTTGGAACACCCTGTATATGCATCGCATAACGTATCCTTGAATGCCATAGTCAGCAGCGACATTAACCCGCGCGTAGTGCACACGCACGTTTCTACGTATAGAAACGTATCAGCCAACACCAAATCCATAAATTGAAATTAACGCGCGACTGAATATGCAAGGAAGGACACGACGTGTTGCATATTGATGCCGGCGAGGCGAGGAGGTCTCGTTTTCGACGCGAGATTTCATAATGGCGGTGAGAAAGAGAAGAAGTTTTGATCTCGTGAGCGTTCGCGTGCTCGCGCTCGCTGCTTAACGATGTAATTCGTGGTGGCCGATAACGACCACCCCTAACGCAACGCGCTGCTTCGAGTGCTGGCAATTAGGGTAATTGCATTCCGCGTAGAGGAACGTGGGTGAAAGAGGAAAACAGGCGAGCGTGGAGAAACGGGAGGAGGGAACGCGAAGCGATTTGCAAGTCAAACGGCTTCCCCCTCTTCCTTACAGCCAACTATATCCCCCCTCGGTGTGCATACCGAGCGGAAAAAGCACGGAAATTCCCTGGATAATCAGTGGAGTTTTGTAACAAGCCGTCGTCTCTTCTGAAAAGAAACGCCTCCTTCCGATTACTTCCACTTGACGTCGTTAAGCAGACGAATGTCTGTTACGTGCAACATCTTACGGCATACGTCTCTCTGATTTCTTCCACTGTTTATAACTTGCACCTTGGTATATAATTGACTGTAACTTCGTCAACTAATTGACCAAATATTCGTTCTTTCGATATCTTTGGTTATGGAGTCGAATATTTACGTAGAAAATATGTAGGGACAGCAAAGTTTCCGGTAGGGCCGCGTCACCCGTATTCGGGTGACGCTTATTTGACCACTTGCGAAGGATCGTCGTAGGTATTTGAAAAGATATTCTAGAGGAAATAATAAAACTACTGAATTGTTATAAAAGTAATACGAAGATGGTTTATTAAAAAAGTTATTTGCTCGCATTACTAAAATATCTCATTAGTTTTAGCTGTTAGAGATAAGAATAAGCTAAGGAGTGCAATACAATAGAGTAGATAAGAAATGTAAATCGAAAGTTCGTCCAAAGCCGAAAGGCACGGACCAAAAATAAATAATAACAATAATAATAATAATAATAATAATATATCGATGGGAGTACCTAGCAGAGTACTGCGGTGCGCGTGGCCTGGTGGAGATTTTAGTGAAAACACGTGTGGCAGTCATTGTGTTGTAGGGCCAATTTTAAACGTACCGAAACGATAAAACGATGAACGTTGTGCATAGAAAAGTATTATTTAACCCTTTGCTCCGAGCGCCGCTTATAGGCGGCACCCGTGAGATGACCTGTGGGTACGAGCGCCGCATATAGGCGGCGACCACGCGACGAATTCTAAGTCCAAATTCAAATGATGTATATACAAGTGCTATCTGCAGTCAGTAATATATTTTTTCCTTATCGACAGAACATTTTCTGTTGATTTTATTGACATATTGGATTAATCACTTGTTACAGTTACTCATTGTTGAAACAACGTTAAAACGTTTCACGTAATATATTTCGAACATCCAAACGATCGTATACTGTTGTTTCATGCTAAAAAATCTATTAAATCCATTGACAGTGAAACGATATTTCATATACGCTTCTGACAAGAATTATTGTTATTTAAGACTTGAGAAAACGTATATACAGCACACCGTGCGTATTTCTGGCTCGCGTTTCCGTTCAGTGACAGTACTTCGCCGGACTGGACTGCCGAAACGAAAGGGTCAAGACTCGTTTATCATGCTATAAAATTTACGTTAGAAATATTTGGCGTATTCATGTATGCTGCGAATTGCGAGTGGATTTCGACTGTGGTATCCTGTATGCGAATGTGAAACGCATAAGTACGTTGCAAGCTTCGAGGTATCAACGGGTTTCCATTTTCGCTGCTATAACGGCGAAATAACGGCGAGTGAAAACAACCATACGAGATTCGCGGATCCAGCGACCGTGTGATCCAAGTATGTGTATTTGGTGTGTGAATGTATAGGCCGAGGGAGCGTCTTAAAGAGAGATGAGCCGCTCGCGACACCATCAAGGTCGTCAACTCATCAGGCCTCATCGGGCCAAGCGATAAAAACGAGCTGTTTACGAGGGGGCCTGCTGATGCCATGACGAGGAGGATTAACAGACCGGCAGATAGCCTCGGCCGTTAAAAGAAACGAAAGGGAGGAAAAGCGAGACAAGGAACGAGAAACATTAGTCGCAGACGTATTACGAAGCTTGGCAAGGTGCCAACCATTTAAGAATCCCGAAACCTGTTTCCGGCTGCATTGTGAACGCTTCTTCTTTCATCGAGGCTGAACGCTCGTGCACGGTACCGCTTTCTTTGTAACGGAACAAGAGCCGAAGAAAGGATCCCCGAGCCAAACACGGTAGTTGAATACAATTATCGAAATTGCTTCGCTCGGTCTTCGTTTCATACCCATTCTTTTCCACCACATCTGCCACCATTCTCAACGACGGATTTCATTCTTTCCTCACACGCTTTTATCCGGTGTGTTCGAATTATGTTACGTTATACGGTTTAATAAACCTGGAGAATAATTAACGACGGGCGAATTACACGCGGCAGAGAAATTATTCGGCCGGAACAGGGAAATTAAATATTCGGCTCGTAAGGAAGTTTTCATTGAAATTGTATAATACCATTGCGATATAGGAAATTACGAACGTTCATCTCGTAGATTACGAATTTTTCTTTCTAACATTACACACACGCGTTTCCTCGTTTCCCAACGAAGCGTTTTTTAATCAGCTTGTACATTTCATTTTCGTTGTGTCGAATCTCTGCGATCGTACGAAACTACGTGCTGTTAAATAATGCGAATTTCGATATAATAAATACAATAGCGTGTGAATGGAAAACGCTGATAAAAAAAAAAGACGAAATTGAAAAGAGACATTTAACACTACCGTCGAATGAAAATATCGAACGATCGTATACAAATTATTTGTTAGCTCACAGTAATATTGGATACGCGGTGAATGTGTCGAATCATCAAGAAAAATATTCGATAACAAAAGCAATCTTCTATTATTTAAACGATTCAGTCGCGTGCGCATCGTTTAAATCCAACAACATATTTTCAGCGCAACACCTTCCGCTTCTATTTCAAATCAAACTAGCCGCTGGATGGTATGATCGATCATCCCATAGGAAGAAAGAAAAATCCGTTCGGTACCTGTTACGGAGAACAGGTTCTTCTGTGCACTGACCTCTTCTCCTCGCAGGTACTTAAGGGAATAAAAGGGCTCCCGCTGGAGTTGAACGATAGAAGGGACGGACGAGTTTTGCCAGCGCTTCGTCAACGTCGCCTTCAAACCAGTTTCAGACCTGCCTCCGTGCCGATCTTTCGAAATCTCCGCAGACAACTTGTTTTTCGAAATGGAGAAAACCAGCGGGAACGATCGAAGATATCCATTGGAGAAGATGGTAGAGATATGATATAAATAGGAAAAAGGGTATAAAAGTCAAAGTAAATATTTTTAACCCTCCGAGTGTTCACTAAAATGACCAAACTATATTCTTTACGACTTGAACTTGAAGCTGTATTCAATTTCTCTTAATCTTCTTAGTAATTTCTTTGTGCTGAGCAAAGTCTTCAGCGTTTTACGGCGCTCTCTTTCTACCATCCTTTTTTTCTTCAGCCACCGTTTGTTTCTTCTTGTTTCACAGAGATACGAACTTGCAGAAATATGCACGGTCTAATGTAATAATATACAAAAGAAACTAACTGCACGGAAAAGGTCAACTAGCTAGATATCCGCACTGTAAACACACGAGACGTAGTAGACTTTGTAGAAGGGGTAATACGAGCGTCGAGAGACTTTGGAGGAAGATAAGTGGAACGATGCGTAATTAGAATGCGAGATAAGCGGTTGAGACATGTGGACGCTCGATCATGTAGGTGAAAGTCAACGTGGCGGTGATACGAAACAGGAAATTGATATTCCGATATCATAGGCATTACAGGAAGAATAAAAATAGCAATAAGTAAAAAAAAAACCGGCATAATCGAGACGCGAAAATCGCGAAGGAAAATTTTTCCTCCATATTTCCATACATTTCTGGCACATGTACGTGAAATTTCGCGCGATTTCGTAACGCCGACACTTTTTGCAATGCGATCGTCGGTCATCGCGTTACCCGGAAATCGACGATTTCGTTGCACGCTTGCGCTCGGACCGATAACCCTTGGGACTCGCGCTATTTACGGCGAGAAGGGGTTATCGCGACGATACGTTAGGTTCATCGCACCCCAGAACCTTTCAGTTCAGTCAGCTACGAGCATAAAGGAAAAAAAATCATACGATATTTTGTTCGTCCCCGTTGGTTTGCCGTAAAATCATAGGTCAATCCATTGTGCGTCTCGTGTGCATCGTACACAGCGACTCGCTAAAGTATTCGAACAATTGATCATATTGGAGAAAATTTGTACGTTGAAATAATTTCATCGTGTTTCGACCGTAAAAACGCGATCACGAAAGTTTCTCGGTATAAATCGTTTGGACGATGAAATATAAATTTCGTAGACTAGAAACGAAGACGGTTCTCTAAACGGATACACAAGCTATGTACAACACGTTAAACTTCTTCTCATAAAAGTAACTTCTGCTTTATAAATAAGCTGTGCTTTATTGTGTCTATCGACGATACGAGACGTCTTATCGACTTCGGACTTTGACTGGCTATATTCTGTGCTTTATACGTTTTGCTCGGAGAAACGAGGACGTACGGCGACGAATAACGCGACGTGATTGCCGGTTTTATGAATTGCCGCGGCGATAAGATGGAAAATTACGACGTGGCTGAGCGGCGCGACGATAAAGCTTCTCGGAGAGCGGATCGTGGAAGCGGCAAGCTTGATTAATTGACGGAAAAATTGACGAAATAACTGTAGATAATTGGAAACCGTTTGCGTGAGCGAATTAGTTACGCCAAAAGTTTCCACTTCGAGCTAGATGTAACTCGATTGTTGTTACTCGCCAACTATAGTGAGCGTACGCAACTAGAAATAGATGTATACAACTTACCAAAGCCGAGGGATAGTACAGCCCTTAGGACAGGCAACGAAACATTGGATATTTACCTGAAACAAAACCTCGGCGTTACTCAATTCTGGCATTCGGGCAAACAAACGGGTCAGGTCGAATGGACCGACAAACATGCGGTTACTATGGTCGGTCAAACATTACCGACTGCACAAAAGCATCGGTGATTAGATATCTCGATCTGACCTCGGTCACGAATCAACCCTTTCATCGCTTGCTATAGCTGGCTCGTCGGCACAGCTGTTACTCGTGCGCCCAAAAACAGTGGTCAAATTAAAATATTATACGTTCTAGGCTTACAAAAATATTTGAAGACTTGTAGATAGACTTTTACGAATGCATTCTACTGTATATTCTACCGAACATTTCGAAATTTCATTAACGTTGTTACGAGACTTCAGCATCGTGATTATATTGCTAAAGTTTAATGTTTACTCAAAGTACACTGTCAACTCGTTTTTCGTCGAGTCTTTTCGTTAAGATGTATGAAAATAAACTGCCAATAGTTGCGTCAATAGTTTTTACTGTAAATCTATCAACTGTCCGATCGTCAAGAGGTGTCGGAATATAAATTAAAATATTTCTGCCGCAACGTAGAAGAGAGAAGCGACATTGGTGGGGCAATTACGAGTGAAAGTGGTCGGTTAAAAAATTCTGCTTAATTTTTTCTCCTCCTTTGGAAGAAGTCCGACACGAAAGCACGTCGCCAGGTGCTTCTTTTGAGAACGCCAGGAAACCATTTGCGAACGAACCGGTGTTCCATAGTCTTCAAGGCCTCCGCGAATCGTTCCATCGTGAATACCCTCTACTATCCTGCTCCTTTCTCTTTTAGTCCCCCTCGCACAGCCATTCGGAAATTACGGCTTTTACTTTTCTCACATTCGGCCGCGAAATCCGAGGAATTTTCTTAAAATTTTCCTACAGTATATAGGCGCGTATAATACTCTGGTCTATTATATAAGGAAACGCGATTTAACCTGTTTTACTCTGTAGTCTACGTATGCAGGTTGTTTAATGAATTTTCAGCTCGATGTTTTCCAGGTAATTGACATCGGTGCGGAGTTTAAAACGAAGCAATTAGGCGAATTGATATGCCGAGCTGTTATCGCGTGGTAATTTGCGCTAGGTGTTACGCAAGGAATAATTTGTTCAAGGTTGACCGTGAGTCACGCTATTAACATCGTAGGTGTTCGTAATAAGACACGGCAAAAGGAAACTTGGTCGAAATTGCTTGTATAATTCGGGCGTGATTTCCACGGCAGGAACTTTTGTCGGAAAAATAACTGGAATCGATAACCAAAAAGAAAACTAATAAAAGTCTAGCGGTGCTTTAAGAGATTTTTCGCGGAACGATCCTCTCAAAAGGACGGTCGATAGCCGGAAAGTTTGGAAACTTTTAATGAAATTGTTACTAAAGTCGTTTGTGTGCTTTCGAAGTTCTAATTAACTCGAGCGAAAGTTGCTTGGAGCAATTTTTCAAACGATGCATGTACAAACGGTTTACAGGGGAAAATGCGCCTGACAACGAACGACCTCGATACAATTTTGCCCGATAATTATTCGCTCGGGCGAAATGAAAATTGAGAAAGTATCGAAAATTGTACAAACATGGCTCAGTCTTACGCGAAAGCGGTCAAGGATTCGTTGGAAATAACGTTTGCTTGATCAGGCCGCTCGAATACCACGAATACTTGAATAAGTAAGAGTTTCAAAGGCGTGGGGCTCCAGATGTTTAAACACCTGTCGCGTCTCCGCTCCCTGTTTACCGCTATTTTTCACCGCCCAATCGTCCATTTGAAACTTGGCGCGCGTTCCAACTTTGGATATCTACGTTTTCGCGCGATAGTAAAATCGTGAATTTCGCAGTCACGCGGGCTAAATATCTCGATATTTCTCAGCGTGGAAAGCGTGGAAAACGTATAGCGACGTTTCCCAGCGATTCGTTTCTTTCTTAGTTAGAAGTAACATAACGTGATTGAATACAGGACAATTTATAGTTGGTAATATAGTTTCGCTAAGGTCGCGGATGACTGATTTAAAAAAGTCAACGCCACGTTTGGAAGCAACTAAATGTCACGATATTAATAGGTTTGCTAAACAGAAAAAGTTAGCCTGAAAATAACCACGAAAAATTGCCACACAGGGGCCACGAACTAAGGACGTTTCTCCGAATACTCTTGAGATTCAAAATACTAAATGAACGGGCAAAACCGTGTGGATTTCGTGAAACAAACATTAGCGCCAAATGGACCGTAAATTGCACGCTGTAATACAAGCACTAATCCATAAAAGACACGATCGTGTGTATACGAACGTCGAAGAGGATTCGAAGAAAGAATAGAAAAAACATTCGTACCTCGAGCGAAAAACCGGAGGCGATAGGATAGGATTTCATGTTCCCGACGAGTGGACGAGGAGCAGCTGATTTTTTGCGGGCAAAAAAAGCCCATGTGTCCTCGCGATGCTGCTGGACAAGGACAGATAGACGTATATAGGGGAAAGAAGGAGACGCACATAGACGGTCAAGCGACCCTCGTTCCTTCCTCCGCAGGAACGGGAAACAACCGGGGATGGCTCGGGTTTAACGGTCGTGACGCTCAATATGCGCTGCCGGAGACCACGGAGTCTGTTTTTTTGCCGTGCGCCAGCCAGCCTCTCCTCTCTCTTTCCTCTCTCCGCTGGTTTTTTCCTGTCTTTCTTCGCGGTATCGTTCCAACTCCGTGGAACACCGTCTCCCCCTCGACGAGTCGGCATTCTCGGGCCTATCTCGTTTACTCGTTCAACACGTCATTATCAAACCGGTTGCCGCCGCTGTTGCAGCTGCAATATCGTGCCAGGGTTCTCTCACGTTCTCCTCGCTCTCCTGCCACGTCTCATTGAGCGGAGCCTCGATGCTTTGGAAATCGATCTCCGTGACTCGATTCGGGCCGCTTTCTGAGACCATCGAGCTCATTTTTCCTCGAAACTGGAATAGAAACTTTTGATCGTGCAGATTGCAACGATTCGATTGCCGGTTTCCTTTTGGCGGATTTTATACGGAGGAACGTCATAAATTAATAGTGTACTTCCTTCGGTTGAGAGTATCTACGAAAAAAAAAAGGGGGGGGGAAGTAGGAATAGGACGTGGAGATGAAGCGTGTAATGATCTGACTCGAACGGAAGCGAATAATTATGTACATCGTTAACGATATTGTGTCGCGAGGAATGGCAAAAACTTGGCTTCGTTTAAATTCATTTCGCGTTATTATTGCTGTTACTATTTGTAGCGTTAACACTTCCTCTATCTGTTGAAACGAGAATGATTTATCGACGCGAAGATTAATGCCAATCCGAGTGGAGAAGTTGGAAGGAAAATCGCGAAACATCGCAAATTTCCAATGTGTCGATTCTTTGCCCTCGCTGAGCAGATCGGAAGATGTTTGTAGATTTGTCAGCACGTCCGAAATGTAAAAATCCGGCTGCCAAAAGTGCGCGACGTTCTTGGGTTGGCGAACAAGGCCAAGGAGGAAATTTCAACTTGGTAATTCAAGAAGTGCCTCATAAATCAACTGTCACGGTTTTTCTTCTCCGGCGAAGAAGAAAAACGACTGGAGGAGCGGTCACTAGAGCAGCCAAGCGGGAGAAACGAAACGAGTCGAGGGGAGAAAAAACTGTAAAACGAGAGGAATCGTCGGAAGGCAAAGTATGTTTTAACGAAATACGATCTCGAAAGAATACCATTCGATCGGTATGCTTCTAGCGTTATCCACTTCAAGATATAGCTGGTAAAATTGATGAAAAGTGCCGCTTTAAATTCCGTGACCGCGTATTCGAACGAGAAAAAGGACGAATCCATCGCGTGGCACAGAGAATTTGTAGAAGTGAGAGAAAAAGAGGAACTGGTTAAAATGTTCGACGACAAATGTTTGCGGAGCGTGCCGCGCCGATATTCACGGAGATTCTGTGCCACTTTGTCCCTTTTTATCGGTGACGCTCTCCTGTTCCGATAACAGGAATCCTTGCCTTCTGTTTAACGCCACGTAACACAAATGTACAAAGCCGATCGCTTATTAAATCGCTTTCAAGAAATGAGACGAAATTTGCATGGTTTAAAATCTAGTCTGAAATGCAAATATGGAACGGCCAAGATTGAAATTGAAATGTTCTACGTTTTTACTTCTCCTCTAACCTTTTCAACTGCAAGTTAAATATTCGGGAAACAACTGTATTATATGGAATCGCGATAAAGCAACAATCGCATTATCAATTCGATTTCAATATCAAACAGGAAGAATGTGTCCTGTTGGTTACATTATCGGATAAGCTTCCGGTAAATATCACGGGTCAGCGATGACGTACGTGTCAAGCTATCGATGCACGCAGAGGCAGAAAAAGGTAAAGTCTATTCCGACGGATACCCACAGTGGATTGGACGGTCATAATGAAGTAAAAGTTGTTGAACATTGTTCGATATGGAGCTGGCGTGGAACGCGGAGTCGGTCGGTCTAACAAAGCTGAGCAGAAAAGGAAAGAAAAGGGTGAGAAAACAGCGAGAAAAACAATCACAGACCGTAAAGGAAAGACATGTTCGACACAGCGTGGAAAGTGTCACGACAGGTTGATCCTGTTCGTCAGTTGCTCGCGTTTCAACGTGCCGCTCCGACGTATATTTTATGGCTGCAAATCGATAAGACAGCTTCTTTAAACCATTTTATAAACGTCAAATTATCCGATTTTCCTGTCTGACGCGAAATTCCGATTTAAAGCTATTTCTAAAATTAACCCATTCGAAACTTCTTTCTGTCCAAAATTGCAAGCCTATGGTCTACAACTAGTAACTGGCCAATTTCCTGTGCACCCTTTGTCACTCGTCTCTTTGCCGTTGGATCCTCGCCGCAAAGCACGCGTACGGACAAAGCTACTTTTCACAATTAGAGCGACCAAAAGGCCGAATTGCGAAATGGAACTCTATTAGGCGCGATCGAACTATGCAGCTAAATGCAGAGAGAGAGAGAGGGAGAGAGGGAGAGAGGAATTAAATTCGATTTATGGGGAAATAAGTTGAGCCAGTTGCAGAATTTGGAGCACGATGGAGTAGCGAAGCGAGATTGGCGGTCAACCGCGGACGCTGAACCGGCGACTTCGATAATTCGCCGTTTACACCGTAATTTTGCTACGATCGAGCCACGAATTCAGTCTGGCTAAAACGGTTTCCTTCTATAAAGGTTAGCCGGCATCTAAACCGCGATATGTGAGAGGATAGAGAGCCAAGTTTAATCGAAGAAAGAGAACCAACGGAGAACACTCGACTAATTATATAGCATAGCTGTAGATATTCCTAGCTTCCCATTGTTCTTCGCGACACACGTTCCAGGATGAAATCATACGAATCGAGCAGACGGAAGCAGCCAGATACTTTTGGTGATGTTTTCCGATCGAGCATCGGTTATTTATATTTTTGTATCGACTACAGAGAATTTTATTTCAATCTCGTTGCCAGCAACTCCCAACGCTTTTTATTTTATATTATTTATTGTAATTTTACAATTTGTCCAGTGGGACATTTAGTAAAATATTATAACTTAAATATACATAGCACGTGGATGGTTACCCCCAGCGGGGTATCTTCCTGTTTGTTAGGTTATATCCTTCGTGAGATCTGCTGGGTGTTTCCTTTCTATGCTCCAACGCTTTTAAGCGTTTTATTCGAAATTTACTTTAACTAAAAAATAAGACAGTTCAAATAAATTAAAAAATAAGTTCGCTTAAATACCAGTTTTATTCACACTGTTGTTGTATTTTCTAATTTTTAAGTGTACGATATATCTCGAAACAATTTCCAGCATGCAATCCTCCTTTTCTTCGTTTCACAAAAGAAAAAAAGAAAAAAAAAAGGTGGACATGAAAGAATGTCGAGTGGAACTCGACAAAGGAGCTCGTGAGATAAAAACTGATGTCGAGTCACACTCGACACAGGAGTGCAAAGGGTTAAGCCACGGACGTTTACGTATTTGAGAAACGTGTTCAGCTGTAAATATTTGTCGCTATATCCAGTTCCATTTATCCGATCGTTCTACGACTTACGATTACAGATAGCATCTTTCACAACTTTTCTACAATATTTCACTTAGAATTTTCGCTAGGGGAAAACCCGCCGTGGAATCATTGGTTCGCTATCGTGACGCGAATCGTTTATTAAATCCATGTGTATAAAATACCACCACAAACGGATTTACCAATCTGTCTCCGTCATCCGAAAATTTGATCAGAATGACAAAGAGCCGTGACGCAATTTACGAGCGTCGAGTTGGATATTCGCGCACGAGCGCCTGGCAAATATAAGTGCGGAGGGAAGCATCGTCATTCGGGGGATGTTTGCGGGGTCGCGAGCAACCCCTTCCGATAAACACAGTCGCCCTCTCTCTGAATGAGCATCCTCCCTCTCTTCTACCCCTTCCCTAGTTCTCTATCCCAGAGGCGAAGCTCTCTCTGTCTCTCCTCTCTCTTTCTCTCTTTCTCTGTCTGTCTCTCTCTCTCTCTCTCTCTCTCTCGTTCCTTTGTAGCCTCGCGTGGCAAGGCTATGCGCGGTAGTTACAATGCACGAGGGGTTGGTTACCGGAAGAGGGAGGTTGTTTCGAGACGGCGTTATCGACCCGTTTTCCCAATCCCGTAGCTACCTTAAAGAGGATCCCTTATAAATACGAGGCGGCGCCTTTAATGGCTCTGAGAATCGTCCATCAGACTATTTCTTTATTTCTTCTGCGCGATTCTGCCGCATTCCTGTTTTTGGAAAGGAATGCTTCGGACCTTTGTGGCCGCTGTACACGATATACTGGACGCATCGAGTTTTCCAGTAAAAAGAAAAGTTTCCAACCGTTGCAGCAGGATCATAAAAATACGACGAATGCGTAGCCATCAGCGGTGTAATTATTAATTACAGGATTTATGATAAATTTGGAAAGTAAATGACTATTCATAACGAAGCAACGATGAAATAAAGTGTTTTCACCGCAGCTTTCGTTTGGTCGAGTGAAAAATGAGGTGGAAAGTAAGCAATTAATATCGGTAATGCCGGTCCGACAGAAATTACGATATTTTAATTTTCACAACACAATGCGGAAACGCTCTCTGATTTCCTAGCAATGCGCCGCGCATTCTGTTATTAGTTAATTAATTGGTCGGCTATGTACGAGTTGGCTGGTCGGAGTCTGGCCGCGTGGAAAGAGAAAAATTCGAAACACCGGTTGTAATTTATAAATGAAATTACACACAATGGAACAATTCGTATTGTTGCGCCCAAGGAATTATTTATTCTTCCCAACGGCCGATGCGATAAATGCATATTTAACTGGCGTGTCGAGGCGAAATTGTGTGCGAACGGCACCCGTTGCACAACCACCTTCCTTTGCCATCTTTCGTGAATAGCTTCTTGATCTTCTTCAACGAACAATGAGCGGTTTGTAACACTTTTGTTCATTGATGCCGGATACTTGCCATCCGAGAGTAAGCAGATAATGTATAATTTAAACCTCATTGTTCGCGCTTTGCTTTTCCCCGCGCTAAGCGTTAATAGTATCGAGACATGTGTAATTTTCTGTGCTACACTAAATTAGCCGCCTAGTAATAATACACATATATAGTAAAACAGAAGAATACAACTGTTCCGTTGGTTTGTGGTAAAGAAGATGCCGAGACAAAGAGAGTGCTGAGAAGCGTGCAAACGCGTATCGGCGAATATCTTGTGAATCACAAATCGGATAAATCTGAAACTGTTTTGATATCAATTCGAAGCGTAACCTAAGTCTCACTGTACATATATTTCGCCGATTAAAATCCACAATTCTCGACAAATAGATTTCACAGTCGTCCGTTGGTCGCAAAAATTCAACAAGTTCGTACCCGCAGCCTGTAAAATCAGATTTTTCTACGACTGTCACTGCGGAAGGGTTAACGATAGAAAATTCAACTTTTATTCTCTGAACGATCAGACAGATACGTGGAAGCATTGGAAAGAAGGCGCAACTATTACTCAACGTTCTTCTATCGAAGCAAATCGCGACTTTCGCCAGTAGTAAATTCCACGAGTGCTGCTTCTAGAATCCAAGGCCAAGCCAACCAGAATGCTCGACCGCCGTTTACAACCCACAATTCACTGATTCATAGTTTATTATGTAGCTCTTGCAATCCTTGACTTCCTACGTGCAGTTTTCAGTTCTCGGCGACCAAAGGATCTCTGCATGCAACTTCCTCTATCCATCTCGTTCGCCTCGATACTTTATTTATACGGCTAGCAGGGATTCTCTGTCTCTGCACGAGGAACAGTGTACAACAATAGGCTGACTCACGCCGATCTCGACAATTAGGACAGGCCTTTTCTACGTCCTGAGCGAGCTTTTCTGTCTAGACTGGTCGATAGGTCGCGTACTCGTGTGGGTGAGCAGAAACATCCCACACAATGGAATTTTGTTTTTTGTCTCGTGTCTCCTTATATTCTTGAATTCTTTGAGCAAACTACACGGGTTCCTTCTTAGACTGTGAGAAGAACGTGGGCTGTTTGAAGGTTGTAACATCGTCGAGACTGCGAAATATATTCGCACGGCTTTATCCCCCGGTCTTTTCTGTTTTTAGAATTTCTGTATTTAAATATAGCGTATTGTATAGCGAGAGTCTATATTCGACGCGACAGAATTTAATCCACGCGTTCTTAGCAATTTCAAGGGGAAGAAAATCATCGTTCCACGGATTTACCTGCTTTCAGAGAAAATTATCGTTGCGTGGAAAGAATTTTAAACAGCGCCGAGAGAAAGAGAGAAGCGGAGTACGTGGGACGAATTAGACAGGCCAGAATAATGCAACTTGTGTGAAATTATCGCAGGAATAATGAATTAATTATACGCCGTTCATACAGCAACACAACTTCCGGCATATTTTATAGCGCACCCATTTTAACCCGCGACTCGCGCATATTCGGAAGTAAATAAATTAATATCGATCTTTTGTTCGTCGTACTCATTACGTTCTGTGGCGCGTCAAAAGCAAGCGAACAGACAAAAAGAAAGGAATAAAACTCGTTACGTTTTTCCCTCGATTCATTTTTTATTTTTTTTTTTTTATTTTTTTTTTTTCATTCGACTTCTGCGGTCCAATAGCCTCGGACGTAAAAATTGATAAAAATCTTCGATCCGGGTCCGTGGCTAGTTTTCATTCAAGATCGCATATTTTCGTCGTTCGTTCCACTGTGTGTTCGTTGATAGTTCTTCTACGCGTATTTCCTCCTTCCCTGGCATTTCACTTTTTCCCCCGTTTTCATTTTTCGTTGGAGTCCGGGCCGTGCGCGCGTTTCGCTACAATCTAAATCTCACGAAGCGGTATAAATGGAAAAGATATTTTTTTCCCCCCGATGGAGCTGTGATGGACGATCGGAAATGAAACGGGGCTTCCATGGAAACCGAATCGCGAAACGGAAACAGCCCGAATTGAAATAAAAATGAAACAAAAAAGAAAGAAAGAGAGAAAGAAAGAAAGAAAAAAGAAAAGGACGGAAAAGAAGGAACCTAATTAACGAGGCTACTTCTATTCTCGAACCGTGTTATTCTCTCTTCAGCGACGCGAAAATACTTTCTTGTTCGAATGAAAATTATCGCAAAGGTGAACGAACGTTAAAAACGCTCGGCAAATGGAAAATAAAAGTGGAGTGCAGGTAGAGGGGCAGAAAAAAAAAGAGAAGAAAAGAGGAAAAAGAGAGAAAAGGGAAAGGTAAAAAGGAAAGAAAAACAAGCAGTAGTTTGATGCGAGTGCGAAAACGGTGGGCGTGCCTGGCTCGCATCGTCGCCCGGCAACGCGTGCATGCATAATGCACGCAAAAGCGTGCGCAGCTGCGAGACGCGCGTGCAGATGCATTTAGCCGGCCGACGATGCGCTCTTTAATGAGCTGCGATCGTGTGCTGCCCATGTTTCGCCTCCGATCACCGTTACCGCCACCGTTCTCCTCGTTTATTAACCCTTATGTTGCTCGATTGTCCAGTTCTACTTTTCTATTAACCGTTTTTCACGTCGCTGTAAAAACATCGTCACTCCTTGTTCACTGTATCTTGTTCGATTTATATCTTCGAAATAAAAGCGTAAAAGGAAAGCTTAAGATGTAAAATTTACAACGAGTATCTTCGAACATTTAGCGTAGAAAATTTTCACGAATAATCTTGTAATCGAGATGTAACGTAGATTATGAGGAGAACGATCGACTGATCGGAATTCCTCCGAAATAACGATCCAAACGATAGAATGAAAGTTAGCAGGGGATGTTTGCAGGAGTTACAGTTCGAAGCTAAAATGCCTCTCGGTCGCGAGATCAGGAATACGAGAGATTAAACTCACGCCAGTAGCAATTACTTTCGGCGCCACGGTGAAGCAAGATGTTTTACGAGGTCGGAGAACTCGCAGAGAGAAGGCTCGGCTACCGAACGAGACGAGTGGAGTCGTTAAACGACGAGAACGCGCAAAATTCTCCTACGATCCCGGTATTTTCCGCCTGTTCCTTTTCCACTGAGAATCCCGTTTCCCGGGAACGCGACCGCTGAATAGCCGATTGCTCGAGTCATCGGTGCGCGTACCCGTCTTTCTCAGCGTTTTCCCGAAATAGACGGACGCATTTCAAAGGAGTGGAATGCAACGAAACGTCGAGGAGAGATTTTGTAACTCAGTCTCCGTTTGACGAATGACCGGCGCTACTTTGAACCGAGAATAGCGAACCGAAATATTTCCAGTCCATTGAAACGTACGATTCTTCAACGAAAGGATCTGCCGCCTTTTTAACATTTTTTCCATCGTAATTCTTGTCTAATCCTTACGTTCAGAACTAAAATATGTACCTCCATTTCCTACATGCCTTTCTTTGTTCCATTATTTTCACCAAACTAATCTCAGTTTCCATCCGCCGGTGTTGTTCAATCTTCTCCTATGATAGTAACAAGTTTGGTAATGAGGCAAAGATTCAGATGCGAAGAGGACAGAGTTAAACGAACAAGTAAATAACAGCGACGTTCGCAGAGCAAAGCCTTTAACCCCGCTGTTTGAAACTTTAGCGGCAAAACAGTCGTCTGTGATGGACGATTACCTTCGTCGATAATTCCATCGATTTTCTTTACCTTCTCTTTCTTTTAGATATAGCGGATTTAGCAAGTAAGCGTCTCGGATGTCTCTAATTCGCGTTTCCTCTTCTCGCTCTCTTAATAAACAGTTACACGCGAGAGAGATGCGTCGTTGGGAATGAGAGAGAAGTTTGGAAACCGAGAGCCAAATGGTCGTTGAAAGGCTTATATCAGTGACAGTTTGGCGAGTCCAATTACCAGACGCAGAGAGAGAGAAAAATCGGGCGCGCGTGCGTCCGCTGTTACGCCGATAAATCCGCGGCGAAATGTGACCATCTGTAAGAATAATGCGACGCGAGGGTCTCGCTTCGATATATCCGTCGGAGCAAGACCCGGATGTACGGGAATAGCGGGTCGCGCAAAATCCGCAGCGTGTCTGCGTGCGTGCGTGAGCGCAATAAAACCGGCACCGAGCAGGGGAAAAGTTGGCGGCCTGCCAGCCGGAACGAAGCTAATCTCACTTTCGGTTTTGTGCCCTGCACCAACCTATACCCTCGACACGCCATCGCTGTTCTTCTCTACCATCCATCGGCTATTGCCCACCTGTGCAAATTGCAATTCGATCGCATCGATTTTTCCCATCGTCGATCCCGCGCCTTTTTCCTCTATCTCGCGATCAAATCCTAATCGGTATGTTTTAATCGTCGGATCGGAGCTCAGAAGCAAACGGTAAGATAAAGCGTAACATCTGCGTGAACACGGACGTATTATTTAGGGAACGTAAACGCGATAAATGAAAGACGCTGTAGAAAGGTGGATGATCTCGCCAACTGAACATCGTAAAGAGCACTGCGCATCGAGGTGTTCGATATTCGCGTTTCTCGATCTTCGAATTGCTCGCAGACTTATAAAAATCCGCGGATGAGAAAGAAAAGCTGGAGGAACTGCGAAGAACAAATACGTCTACGTTGGAAAATCAAGATCGAACCCTTGCAAACTAGGAATTACGAGAGTGAAGCTAACAATGCCTCGCAGCGATAAATGCTGTCTTGATTGAAACAGATCGGCGGACGTGTCGGTCGGAACAGGGTGGGACCTGGTTGCATTCGAAGAAAGATTAGCGAGACTCGCAAATTGCGGTGGAAGGAAAATTAATGCGATTCCTGATCCGGTATTACGACCGGATTAAACGACTCGCAATCACGCGACAGACACGAGAGCATGAGAAAAGTAAAAAGATGGAAGGAAGCGGTTTCTGTCTGTTGGAAGGCCGCCGTGTCTCGCGTCCGATGATCGTAGGACACGAAGGATGGAGAAATCGGTAGAGATCCCCGGTTGGGAACTCATCGATATCTGTCCATGCACCACCTGCTACCCGTCGCAGCCATCGTCAGATTGCACCTGCGTGCACCTCAACCCCTCTCGAACGCGCTCACAGACGGAAGGTGTGCACTGGAATTCGACGACGAACAGCTGCTCCCGGAGACCTTTGGCTTGTTCGACCGATTATGCAATCATCGGGGAAACCGAGGGAAACAGAGAGGAGTCGAGGGTCGACCTAGACGCCATTTAAATGGATATTTGCGTTCCAATGAGTTCAGGTGTTGTGGAATATAAACACGAGCTTTTAACTGCAATGCTAATTCTTTCGTTGCATAGAATGGAATATGAAACAGATGACTTGTTGCGGTTATTTCAAAAACAAATGGACACTGCATCGTTTTTACGTTAATTTGTAACATGTTAAATGTTCCATTTCGCTGCGTCCATTGTCCAAATCTTCACTTATTTTCCATACATACCTGCGTTATCGCATCGTATTATTTTCAAGCTGACGATTTTCCCTTTCACACGTGTACGATACGAATCGTTAAAAGGCCGAGATTTTACACGTTAATTCACTAACTTGATTCAGTAATTTTGGAGTAATTTATATGTCGGGTTGGCGTTGGAATTTTGGCCGTTTGACGAATCTTCAGTCGAATTGGCCATCGTGGTTATGTATTCTAGCTGATCTTTATTGGTACGGATGTGATTATTACAACAGTTAGCAAGTAATAGCGGCGATCGGACAAACGGGATGTCGATGACAATGAGTTTAGGTTCGATAACGAATTCACGACCAACGGGATGACGCGTGAGAGGTGATACACGATCCTGCTGTGACTCGACATACCAGTAGAACTTATCTGAATGAACTGAACTGCAGTCCAAGTGGAACTGTCCTTATATACTCCTCTCTATAGCTCTCGAGTCAATCTTTGTTTTTAAGGAGAGCTGCATAATTATTCCATACCTCTGTTATCACACGTTATCACCTCCCGTGATCGTGACTACGTTCAATGACCCATTATGTCACTTCGAGCCCAAGCCCACTGTCATAAAGTTCGGGCACCCATGCTCGGATTAGAACATTACAACAATTTCTCGGTTTTATTATTTAATTGTGGCTGTAATAAAAGTCTGGACTAGAGTATTGGGGTTTTTCCCCAATATTTCAAAAGAAAGGTCCCGATGATCTTTCATCTCCGACATATATATAAATCGAGTAGGAGCGAGATTCTTTCTTAATGGTCAGGACTTTATCGTCTTTATTTCTGCTGACGTAGTAATCGATGCCACTTTTTAACGTGGGACACTCGATGAATAGTTGTACGAGAAAACGGTTTTTCAAAAAAGCCAGTTTCGCGAAGCGTGTACTTTCTAAGCTTTGTACCGATCGATCTTTCGTGTGAAAGACAGATCGTTACGTCATTCGTCTTGCAAGTCGTAATGCCACTTAAAAAAGACAGAAAGATCAGGTTATCATCCTGTAGCTTTCCGCGACCAATCATCTTTCTTTCTCGTTTTCCTTTCCCTCTGGGAAGCTTATTAACGAGCCTGATATTTCTGCTTCGAGAAAACTGCAATCGCTTCGAGACTCGAGCTCCTTCCTTGGAAAACCTGATATCTCAAAGGGACGTTATTACTCGAGCGTAAAAACTCCAACGAAGAAAATCTCTATAAAGCTTGCTCGCGTTACGACTTCCACGACAATTTCTATTGCAATTACTGAAAAACCGATTATCAAAAGCTTGCTTGGTATTTTCGTGAATTTTTCAAAGATGCTGAGTCGCTGGTCTCGTAGATAGTCGACGTGATTGCGAGGCAAGAACGCTTCGCAAAGGGCGTGCAAGTGTTGGAGCTGCACATTCCAAGATCTTCGAACGATGACAGAAACTACTTCGACAAAGTTTACCTGAAAGTTGTGCGAGACGTGCGAGGATCGAGCTCCGGTAACTACTCCCAAACACTTCGCGTCCCTCAGGACTAACGTGCCCTCGGGATCGAGAAGTCGTAACCTGCGAAGCGCTCGGGGCCAAAATACTTTCTTCTCGTCCGTAAAATTTTCTCTTTTCCTGGAAACGAAACTTGGAATCGTTTTTTCAGCCACGTACGTACGAACAACGATAGAACTCTACACACTCTTGTACGATAATTTATCAATTAACACGTTGACTGTGTATTCGGGTGTCAGCAAAGTTTCTAGTCAGGCCACGAAACCCATATTCGAGTGTCGCTTATTTGACTACTTACGAAGGATCGTCGTAGGTATTTGAAAAGATATTCCATAATAATAAAACTGTTGAATTGTTATACAAGTAATACGAAAATGGTTTATTAAAAAAATTATTTAGCATATAAAACATTGAAGCATTCTATACATAGCTGAGGTTGGTCGGGACAATTTGGTCAATAAGTTGTTGTTTTCTTCAGATTCATTTGTGCCTTTGTTCGGTCCATTCGACGCCTTTTATTTGCATAACATAGTTTGCATGCGCGTGTAATGCTTCTTCCGGAATCATAAGCCTCGTAAAAGCTTTCTTTTTCGCTGCTATCTGATTCACTGAGAAATAAGTTTTCAATTTTTCTTTTCGACATTGTAACGAATTAGGGCAGAGATTTTAAGTTATACCGTTTGTTGCTCGGCCAAGATTCAAACTGATTTTGTAGAAAGTGGAGAAATGAGAAACAAATGCGAAGGAATGGAAAGAAAAGAAACGAGAGGTAAGACCACCAGATGAGCGACTCGCATTATGAAAATATCCATGGGAGCACCGAGCAGAGAACGCTTGGTACTGCCGCGCGCGTGGCCTGACGGAGATTTTTTCGAAAACAGGCGTGGCAGTCAACGTGTTAAGACCTAAAAACGTATATTAGACGAAATCAGGTCTAAGGATTAACCCTTAGAGTGCTGAATACTCGGGGCCCATGCGGTCCGTACGGACGGCGCGCGGCCAGCGCTGACGATCGCTGTAGACTGAATACTTTTTCGCAAAACTGAACTCTGTTGATTGACTATTCAACGCCCTAATCGTAATAAGTTATAGTAATTCTTTTGCACGAGATTAAATGATTCAAAAAATATATATATATTTTTTAGTATTAATTATTTATTATAAACATTGAAATTTACAATAAACTAAATTTAGTAAATATAACACAAGTTAATAATTCAGTTGTGCGATTACTAGTATTTTTGCTAAAGGATCATTTACTGCATTATTATCGTTAAAGTGCAACATTATCGATCTCGTGCTATTATTTTGCGGAAAATATTGCTTTTCAACAGTTCGTCCGTAGACTGATATTCTCTCAAAGACAGTTTCAATTCTACCAAATGTCCAAATTGAACAAATTGTGAATGCAAAGTATTAAATAAAAAAAAAAGACAGTTTCTTCGAACGCGGCATTAACATTGAAATGCATTTATATTTACCTCACGCAAACGTAATAGTATTACTTCTGCGCAGGTGCTCGGAAAAATTGACAAACGCATATATGCGTCCTTAGTCCACGCCGATGAATTTCGCCAGACGCATATATGCGTCCATAGCACTCTAAGAGTTAATAAATACGCGTTCGTGCAAACCGAAATTACGTTCGATCGTAGTTCACAGATAGTCGGAATCCAACGCAGGTTCTACGATACTAATATTAGCTCGATCGTGCAACAACGTCCGAATGTAAATAAAATAATTCAGCGGAATATTCTCGTCGGCAAATTCACCGGCCAAATCTCGAGTGGTAACGCTGATAAAAGGCAGGATTGTGACACGGTGCTGTGTGATACGGGTTAAGAGAAGAAGCAGCGGGAAGAAGCTCATCGATTCAAGAGTGAAATGTGAACCAGCCTGAGCCTTATCCCCGGTTGGTTCTTAGTGGAACGGTCTCAAGCCGTCGACGTCATCAATATTCGTAAGGCGAAGGTGCTCCCTGATCGTTGGCGATAAAATTCCCTGGCAGAAAAGCTCGACCAACCGAGTCAAAGAGGATAGAATACCCGAGGCTCTTTACGATCCCTTAAAAGCAGCGGTTTCAAAGACCGAGGAGATCTCGCGACGGCTCGTAAAATCAGGAAGATCGATGACCATCCGTGGAAAACTGCTTGCAACCGAACCAAAGGACCGGAAAGGCAATTAATCTCTGGATACATTTGGTAATCGATAAACGAGAAAGGACGTCAGACTCGCGATATTATTTAACGTAAAGAATAAAGAAGTACGTCATTGGTAGTACGGAGAATGAGAAGAAGGAAAAAACGTTTGAAAGGAAGCAAAAACACGATATTTCACGCGACCTGTGAGTTCAAGGGAATTCCAGCTGCTGGTAGTACGTACACGGTGGTGGAAGAGCAGAGTACGAGCGAGCAAACCAAAAGTTAGTTGGCAACAATAATTATCCGAGTTCTGCAACTAGTGGGTGAAACGGGCGAGTCAAGCTCAAACTGAAATGGATATAGCCTGCTAATTGCCTCGAGATCGCCATCCACCTGTGTACAAATTCGCAACCACTGTGTGTTTATTGCCGTACTGGCATCCCCTGATAATTTTCTTGTTTGGAAAAGTTCGAGCAAAGACAACAATTGCAACAGTTTATTTATTTTATCTGGCACTTAACGAGCTGGTATTCGATAGGATTACGTAAAAGAAGCTTTTACGTAGAAATTAAGAAAGTTGTCGATATTCGAAGTACAATAAACGATTAATTGGAATTCTAATTATCTACTCTCAAGGTAGATTGCCTACAATTATCGATAGATTTGATAGTTCGTAGATGTGGAAAGAAGATCAAAGTTAAATCGAATCACTCGATTTCGATCAACTTGCTTTTCCATAGTTGGATACCAAGCAATTTACAATCTTCCGTCTAATATTAGATCCTATCGATTTAGAATTTCCATTCGCAATCCACGTGTCTCTGCGTTTATAAGCTTTTTTCCAACGCACATGTTGTATTTCAAACTTCTTGCACATTTAATGGGACTTTATTCTCTAAATAAAATAAATAGGAAATTCCGCAATTTTTAGATCCTTTTCTCTTTTTCCAGATAAAACGCGAAAGGTATTTTTTCCCTCTTGCCCTATCTATTATTTCTCTTTTTCATCGTGCAAACAAATTAGATTTCATGTGGCGGGATATTCCGACGGAAGAGGGAACGTGCGGTACATACACGCAGCGACGTAAAAAATTTATCGCGTGTAGCATCGTGCACGCGCGGATTCCACAGGCGTGAAATTATCGGCAGAAACGCGCGCGGAGTCGAGCAGAAGAAATTTCTTCTGGTATAGCCGGTAATGAAATTTCCTCGGGGAACATTGCATCGGATGCGCGACATCCGCGGGAAAAAGAATTTCCGGCCGATCGATGAATTAATCTCGTGCGCGTCGTCGGGCGAAAAAAAATGGTGGGAGACTGCGAATGGGACGTGTAAATAGCGCTGTGCGCATTCACCTTGCAAATCAATACTCGGCCGCATCATTAAATTCAGGCTTTTAATTTAACTGGCGCGGGATTGGTTGCTCGATGAAAATTACGGTTCGCGCCAACCAAACCTATCCAGATCAAATAAAACCTGTCCAGAATTGTTTATTGGTTGTTGCAATTCCGCTTCCTCGATAACTTGCAGTTTCTAGCCATTGTGTTAACTGTTTTAACGATCGCAACAAGAATTTCGATTTCCAGATAACTCGGCTGCACTGACGATTGTGTTAACTGTTTTAAACGATCAAAGGAAGACACTACGTACCTCAACATAAATTAAACGAAGTAATTCAAGATATTAGATTAGGTTACAACATATGAAATTTCAGATCCTTTACCTAGATTGTATCAAAGAGTATGTTGCGTGCCTGCAGTCCGATTTATATTGAAACGTCGATTTATGCTTCTTGCTTTCATTTATCTTTTGTCGAAAATAGCATTGCAAGGCCTGCAACGTTCTATTTGCAACAATGAATATTCATGAACACCCAATGTGCTACAATGAATACACATGAAATTAGTCATTTGCCTTCGTGAGTCTAAACTTAGCAACGATTCACACTAGGCAAACTAGTCAAACGTACGGTCAGATCACAATCGTACGTAGAATTTTGCCAAGGAATTCACACTAGACGATCAGAAACAATCAAATCTCGTCGCCGTGTCTTTCGTTCCGAATTCGCTCGAAGGAGAAACCATGTCGTTTTCCAAGCACACGTATAACAATTTTTGTAACTGAAATCACGTAGCAGTTCGCTGTAATTTCGTACAAATTCAATTAAACGCTCCATGTTCCTTTTCGACAATTGAGCGGGATCTCGGTCGCTAGGAAACTCGATCGAACCGCCCACTCTGAATGCTGTCGCTGGATTACGTGTCAGCGATTTTGCTGACTCGACGTGATCTGGGCGTATTGTGATCGATAGCGCGAACCAAGCTTGGTGAATTTGCACAAATAACGCTAATACGTATTTACTTGTATTTGAAATTGACAAGTTAAAGGAGTCGAATTCGAGAGAGCGAGATTTTTTGAAACTAATCTTCGAAAGATTGCAAGATGAACGAACTTACACTGATGGAAAAATAAAGACACATCTATTCTGAGAAAGCAGATCGAACATTCCATATGTCACGACCTAATACAACATAGGCAGGAAGGAGAAGGTGTCATGCGCATGCGCGATGGATCGTCACACACGAACAACGCGATCGACGATGGATGAGTCACCCACTAGGTGACTGTGGATTCATTCAAAAGTCGTGGCTCGTCTCGTATACTGTGTGACGATGTGCGATCGGTGTCCATTCGGGTCAAGCGATGCAAAACCTCTCTTTCCCTTTCCCCTGCTGTTCCGTGGCTGTCCGTGGTGTTGCGCAACTGCGCATACGTGAACGCGTATGCCAACACAGCCGATATCGATCTCGAAATTATGCATTCGTCGAACGACGTTTCCTACGCGCAGCCTCGTCGCCCAGCGATTTTCCGCCTCGGAACGGTGAATTAAAACGCGAAAAACCGAACGATCCATTTTTTCCCCTCGATCTCCGAACAAATGTTTTTTGTTCTTTTCTTTTCTCCTTTTCAATGCCAGATTTTATATGAGAATTCCTCGTGACAATTGAAACTTGTAATTTCCATTTTCCAGTAATTCGAAAGAACAAAAAAATGAAAAAAGAAGGAGAAACCAATTCGAAATCAATCAAAATCGAATCAATTTTTCGAACGCATCATAAATTCATAGTCGACTAACGTGCGCGGCAATAAACTTTCGCGCTTTTCAATGCAAATCCTTCGAATATGAAATATCGAAGTTGCTCCCTTATCGTTGAAAACTCTTCAATTATGGAACATAATTTACGTTTCATATTCTATTCGCTTTATCGTTGAATGAATAGGACACATTTGGGAATCCGGAGATGCGTAGTCTGGTGGCTAATTAGGCTGGTTAGTATCGGCTGGGAAACGTGAGGTATTTCCACCAGACAGTGATACCAGCTTTTTCCAGGCCATTTACAGGCTACACGCCGTTCATTGGCCGCCAGATGCGGCCTTGTCGACATGTGGTTCGACTAGCTTGCAATTCGTGCATACGCCGCGCGCCTAATGTTAAATGCATATACTACGGGAATACGACAGACCGCCCACGTGCTGTTCAACGATACTTTAATCTGCCGTTTGCAGTGTGTCCTCATTGCCACTGTACCTACATGGTTCTCCTAAACTTTCAAACGATTACTCCACCGGTCGACGATTAATTGAAAATCACCCTACGATCGTCTTAACGCGTTCTCGTATATTATAATAGCTAGATTTTGAAATCAAGGATTTTGAAATGAAGTATTGTGCAATCAGAATGAAGAACAGCTCGGAGAAATCTGTCTGGCGGAGATATTTGAACATTTAGCATGGAAAACTGTCAAGCGGAAATTTCGTGATGAATTTTGAAAGTAAAAGTTCGTAGTAAAATTGCAAAATATATATAATAAATCCATGTAATTTCGTGTAATACATTCATAAATGACATTTACGAGCGATGGAACACCTCTATACATCACGGTCTTTCGTTAATCGGATTCTCTCGCTACTTTTGTATCGATAGAAGTGGAAGATCACCGATTCGAATACGTTTCACGATCTCGTAACCGTAGAGAGAGTCGTCTCTAACGAACACGTCTTTCGCTCGTTCGATTCTCAATAAATCTCGATTTACTATGTTCCCAGGAGTAGCCCACCTTTCTCACGGTTCGCTCTTTGAAGACTTATAGAGCGACGTTTCTTCTTGCTCGAGCGAGGACTGTCGGACGAGGGACTCGACTTTGAGAAGTTGGCAGACGAGGAAAGAAAGAAGAAAAAACAAGTGTCGACGTCTTTGCAACCAGGATTGGTAAGCTGCCAAGCAAGTCGTACGTATTACAACCAGTAACCACTGCTATCAATCTCATTCTCCTACAATCTTCTCGCTCCATGTATATTTTTTACTAAACTTGCACCCGTTTTTTTCTTTTTTTTTTTTTTTTTTTTTAGTGGAACTGCATTCACCGCATTTTGCGCAAACGATCGTCGATCAAACGAAAAGTATTTCCGTAACGAGCGAAATGAATTTCTGAACTTGTTAGAATCGTTGAGAATTCTGTGATTAATGTGTCACGGTATTTTTACTACGGAAGCTGCCTTTGTTATGCATGCGCCGTTGAAATATTAAATTACTCGTGTTCGGTGTTCTGGCTAATTAGGAAGAAGAAACTACCAATTATTTGTTAATTATCGGTAATGTGGGAACGGGGATTTTTGACCATTGTTTCTATCGAGTAACTGAGTTTCGAGTGTCAGAAATACGTGAATCGACCGAGCAACTTGAGACTGCCACGACTATCCAAAGTTTCGAGACTGTATACAGACAATGCGGAGTTTGCTCGAATCCAGTGAACGAGATTCTGAAATAGGGAATGCCTGGAATTTAGAATAGCACAGTCTTTGAGTTATACTCCATCGCGTTGTATCGTACTTTTACCATCTCAATATACATAATGCTTTTTATCTTGGTATTGGAACTTTCACAGACAAAATTTTCAACGACACGCGTTTCGCTAATTAACGCATGATATTTTCACGTACAGTGTATCTACTCTTCTTTCCTCCATTTCCTTTTGAGTTTCTCTTCTAAAATATTTACGCGACGTGGATTTTCCTCGGGCCGAAATAGAGAAGAATTCCATTCCACCCCCGGTTTTTGCTCGCTATTACTACGAAGTATCATCGCCCGATGCAGAGAGAGAGAGAGAGAGAGAGAGAGAGAGAGAGAGAGAGAGAGAGCTGACAGTGTCTCGTAGTTGTATTTTCAGCAACGTGTCATCCGGTTCGCGTTTTATGCGATGCGTTTATTTTCGGAGGGAGGCGGAGGGAGAAAAAGGGGAGAAAAGAGAAGTTGGTCGAGACGAAGCGAGGAATTACAGCGACGCAGGCCTCACTTCAAAGGAGCCCTCGTTACTTTATTAGCGCGTGCCTCTACCTCGTACCTCGCAGAAAGAAAGATCGTGGCTTTGAATCTTTGCTCGTGAAACACTGGATAAGTTCCCAGAACGATCGCATAAATTTCTTTGCTTTCCACGCGGCGGCAGAATCGAAACCGATGCTCCGCATCTTCCTTCGGACGTTTTCTATTTCTCTAGAACATCGGCAATTATCGTTCTCAGCGTAGTTTTCTCTTTTCTACCTCGGGGAATACGTAATCGCGAGCTTTCGATCGATCGCGAACGCGTCTAAACGTAATTCACGAAATTATTTTTAGAAACGTATTATGCATCGTGTACGAAAATTCTCGAAATTTAGTTAGCACGAGACGCGATTATCGTACGTTGGTATAATTTGATATAGACGCGCGTCTGTGTCGGGGTATATTTAATAAAAAATTAGAACGCAGCAGGAATAGCAATCTCGAACATATAATTAGCGCTAAAGCTGATCTCGCCAAATTTTACTGTCTTACTAATAATATCTAATTCAACGTTTACGTATCTTAACGATTTTTGCGATTTTCAGATGTATGAGCGATTGTATACATTTTCAGACCCGTTTCGTGTAACACGCATAATATATCGATAAAAAGTTTCTACGAGTGTTCGAATACTTTCGTGACCCACTCTACGTAATCTCTAACTTTCGATCGAACGCAGATCGTACATTCGATAGAACGCACGTGTCTAATATATTTCCATTGTCGTGCTATTAATCTTTCTCCGTGGAGAAATTGAAAAATCGCGGGGAATCTCAGAGAACGGGATTGTGGAACACGCGACCAACTTTTCGCATCGATGTTTCACGCTTTCGAGAGGCTTGCAGGCGATCTTGCGCACGGCCAAGTATGCATACTCTAGACTCTAGGTCTAGACTCTAGGCTCTAGGGGCTCGAGTGGACATGCAGGAAACGAGGATGAAACGAGAAATAGAGAAGCAATCGCGACGGCTATATCTGTCCGATGACGTAAGGGGACTTTTGCGATGCACTCGCTTCTCTTTCGACTTCCTGCTGCCTGTGCAGAGAAAAGAAAAGAAGAGTGATGCGCTCACGATTTCTAACTCGACGACAGCTATCCACTTGCCTCTGATCAACACGAGATCGGAAAACGTGTTCTGTTAACGACGTGACAAATGCCGATGGCATACCATTGCTAATTACTAGCGTACGAATGTTAATATTTATTACTAATTTCTGTTGCTAATCTTAATCACTTAAGAAAGAAATTCCAAGCTACTGAATTTCTTTTTTCCAGCTACCGAAGCTACGAGAAGAATTATAATTTCTTGATGGGAACAGCGAATTAGCGAAAGTGTATCGTGTATCTTTTATATTTTTAGCAAAGAAACTTAACGACCAAGCGCAGAATAGCAGCGAATTAATCGACTAGAGTAAAACTGATTGCCGAATCGCCTAGAGTAGCCAATGGCCGATATGATTCTGGCGTGGAATAATTGGCGAATTAATGAAATAATTTTGTCAATTAAGAAACTATCGGACGTGAACGGGTCTGGAAATAAAATTTGCGAATGGCGGATTTGCCAAAGCATGCCAAGAATAGTTTCTCTCTGTCGAATCACGCGGTCTTTCGTTAATTTCCTAGAGCAAATGCCATTGGGGAGAACCAACTGTCGCCGATGAATATACCGGTTCCGTAATTGAAGCGCAATGCAACGTAGAAAATCGGATTATAGTTGAAATTTCACTCCGCGAATGTGACTTGCTAGTTAAAATTTGACATTTCCAATACGGGGCAGCGTCTCAATTATTCAGCCGTTCGCCGAACGACCGAGAATTCGAAAGTAAATACTCCGGTATTTAAGCATAAATCGAGTTTAATTCATTGGCAATGTCTAAAATTAGTCAGATATTCAGAAATTGAAATGATTCGATGCGTGATTGGATTTCTCCAGCCAGATAAAATTAATTTTCCATAGTCAGAATGTACGGCCAACCAGATTGATTTCAACTCTACTTTCTGTCAATTTCTCCGTTTCACTTCAATAATTACCCGATTGATCCTCCATTCTCATCCGGAAATTTTATTTAAAAAAAATCATTCAAATGCTGAAAAAAAGGTATGGTAAAATTTCTGCGAAAAATTACGATCGTCGTTATATCGTTGCGACCAATCCGATAGCTGTGACGTTGAGTGTTCGTTTTCGGACAAAGCTTGAAAATCCCGCAGTTCCATCAACATCAGCACCCTCTTTCGCTTCAGAGTCAGCACTTCCTTCTTGCGTGAAATCCCTCGTACGAGCTACGATTCTTTCCATCTCCCCTCGCCCCTTAAAACCAGAAGAGATTCAACCAGACCAGCCAACGAGTCTTTTGTTTGTGGACCGGTTCTTCTTGGTTCTTCGAATCATTTATTCCCCTCGGCGCGCCTCCCTGCCTACCCAGATATCTTTTCCATCCTTCCCACCCAAGCTTTCTTTTTTACCCCTCTTCTTCCGCTCCGCCCTTAACTTCTTCTTTCCCTTTCACAGCCTGCTCTTTTTCTATACCCTGTCCTCTACAGCGCAGTCTCTGTCCCTAGAGAGACGATGCACTTTAAGGCGGCCCTAATTCCACATGGGTTCGCCTCTCTCTCTCTCCCTCCCTCCCTCCCTCCCTCTCGCTCTTTCTCCTTTTCTCACACTGGTTTAATCAATGAGCCCAATGCTCGATCCTATCGTCGGAAACCTTCTTGTCCGACCTTTGAGTGGCTCGCTCGATCGTGCCCTATTAGGTACGACCCTATCCGACCTCCCTTCATCAACCGTAGGATAGATATAGCCCACGCGTTAGAACGAGGTTTTGCTCTATTATTCTTTTCTCGTACTGATTGTTCGCAGATGAAATATTTGCCTTTTCTCCGGTCGCCAAAGCTGAGTTATTGCGTGGTACATCACGTCGGAATTTTTATGTGGCGACTCGAGTCCAACGGGGAAGTTAGACTCTTTTTTAATATAAATACGAAAGGGTTGACAGCTTGGGCGATAGTATAGAAAAATCTTGCAAATCGCAACTAATTTGGGGCGCCTTGCATCGAATTCGGTATACAGTAAAAT
Source organism: Bombus pyrosoma (assembly GCF_014825855.1). Taxonomy (NCBI): domain Eukaryota; kingdom Metazoa; phylum Arthropoda; class Insecta; order Hymenoptera; family Apidae; genus Bombus; species Bombus pyrosoma. The sequence continues at coordinate 7,212,681 of NC_057777.1, read as the reverse complement.
CTCCGTATTCGCGGTTTTACCTACCCTAAGTTCAGAATTAGTTTCACCGATTTAAGCCGCGGTTCTGAAAAATTGAATAGAAAGTTTCTAATCGAGAATTCTGAATCCTGAAAATTATATGAGCGCTGCCGAAAAGCCAGTATCACCGGTAGCGGATGATCCTTCTAACGAGAAACTATTTTATCATTTTCATCACTATCTAATCAAACGATTAGATAGTGATGAATTAAATTCCGCCGTAGATACATAAGCTAAGAACATAGAGATTTCACTGTACTTGTAACAATTAACGCAGATGCGCATAGATAATTAGAGCTACGCCTGCGTATACGACAATGTAATTAGCGTTCCTACCTTTTTCCAGATGCTGCGAGATTGGGCTCTGTATCCTAGGAGTAGTTTGCAGTTGCGCGGCGTTTCCAGGACGTCCTCGGGGTCTTCTTCCAGGTCGCGGCTGAAATACAAGCGAAATAGGTTTACTTTTGCCAGGCGGTTTCCAAAATAACGCTAAAAACGAAAGTACGGTTCGAGAACACTTGACTTCTTTATTACGTCTGTATTTCCCTACGGATGTATGATAGTAACGTCAGTCTGGCCCCTTTGTTGTCACTCGTAAAGTCACGCGACGGCACTCGAAGGCTAACTTGGACAGGGTTGCGAATAAACGGGGTGCAGGCGGTCCGCGTCTTTGTTCAACTGGCGCATTTATTACCGTAGATAAACGCGACAGCGTGGACGGCACTAGAGATAAACGCCGCCACGCCGTTCCGTATACTGGGTGATCCGGGTAGAATGCAAATAGGTGCACAGTGTTAACTTTATTATTAAAACATCATATAGACTTTTACGCGTTTACAGGGCATTTACAGATGAACAGTATTATAAAATAGTTCAAATAGCTACGAAATATTCAAAGCGCGATATTTAATACTTATCATAAATTGTAACAAATATTATTTAACCTGTGTATTAATAAAATATTATTTGGTCTGTCTACTGTGTTCACGAAAATATGAACTCGCATAAACATACGCAGACTAATTTTCGTCGAACAAACCTGAATATTCATAGAAGAGATGTTGATCGTTCGGCACACCCTGTACATCAAACCGAAATATCAAACCGCTGGAAAGTCATTGTAATTATTTCAAACAAAATCTCGACGCTCGCGTAACATGAACTTTGGTATTATTTTCGCCAAACAATGGTAAAGATTCGTGAATTTATAGAAGTCTGGTTTGTTTGGGTCACGCTATACAATGGCGGTGTAAAGGGGCCACCGGGTACGCTGCGCGAAGAAGGAAACACGAAAGAAGGCGAGACGTAGGCGAATTTACGAGCGTGGAAAGGATACGCGGCTGGATTATCGGTCGGTGAATATTCTCGAGGAACAAGCTGCAAGAGTGGTGGAGACGCCTCGAGAGAAATTAAAAGCCAGTATCGGTCATGAATATACGAAAAGGTGATGGGGAATTGCCTCCGAAGAGATACTCCCGATAAGACGCTCTGAACAGCGAATAAACTAAGCAGAGTTTCGAACGACGTGCATTCTGTCGGATTCCATCGGAAGTTATCCATCGATCTGATACGAGTTTGAGCGTTCGACGAGCATTCGTAGTTCCGCGAAATTCACCAGTTTCCGAATTTTACGATCATTCGACGATCTCGTCAACATCGATTATGCTGTTTCACAATTTCGAGTAAAACGTAAATCTAAATACGCAACGTGTTTTAACACTTTTACGACCAACTGTATATTTCAGCAACGTGCTCGCAAACACACGACAAACGGATAACAAAATATTCGCGAGTACTAGAAAGGACGCGCCTTATAATCCTTTTTTCTCGTGCAACTCGGTCCCTCTGGTAACGCGGTTGAAAAAGTGAGGGGACAGGTCGCGACCTCCTCTAGTCTGAGTGCCAGAAAAGAAGACTCCAGCCTGTTTTATTGTGAATCGAGGTTAAAGTCTCTGGCACGGGACCAGGCATTTCACCTAGGCCGTCGCATTCCGCCGGATGCACATGGCCACGCACATTATGTGGCCCTTATGTAGTCTCGCGTGTATGTATGTACCTTCCTCACATACCGACCGCTTCCCCTTATGTAGCCACGGCCGGCTGATCTACAACTCGTGTACACACAGGCAAGCATTAAAAGGGGAGGCGGTCGTCTACACGGGGGAAGCTCATGAAATAAATAGTTTGCGCCGTCGCTCCGGGCTTTGTGTCGCTGTTGCTGCGCCAGTGGCGTAGCTTCGGCTTCCTTCGATATCCGCACCAGGAATGCGGAATAAGTGGGCCGACCGAGGAATCTCGCACGACCGAATTATTAATGTTTCGTCGCGGCCAGACTCGTTAGAAATACGCCGACCGAAGATCGTATCGACTCGCTCGTTACTCGCACGCGAGTAACCTAATCGATTTTACCGACGAAGCCCCGACGAACATCCATAAGAGCCCCTGTATCACTGGCTTAGGAGCATGATTTATACGTAGCCTTTAGCATGGGACGCTCGAGTGTTTAATTACGATTTACCTCTTATCACGACGATAGTGAAAATACAAGTATAACCGTATTCTGATAGCAGCGCATAACCGAAGCTTTCTTCCAATAAATAAATTTCCACGATACATAGAAGTTTCGCGTTGAAATTTCTCGTAAAAGCGATCGTCTACGAAATTTAAAAGACGGTGAAGAGCGTTCGTGGACACGTTTAGATATCCGATAACGATAAACGTATGGTAGGGGCATCGCGCAATTACTGTAACAGGGTCGTGTAGTGGTCGAAGGATATGCAGTCTGGGCAGAGCGTTACGGTCGCCTCACGGATGATCCCATAATGCCATTAACGCACCGAGCAACCTCCGCTGTTGCTAGTGATATCGTTGCCGCAGGCGGATATAGGCGGATAGCACCTTTTTCCGGCATATGCTAATCTAATTAATGGCGACACGGAAAGTCGAAGCTGTGTGTACGACGATCGGACGTACGTATGTGTGCGTGTGCACGGGAACAGTCTGGCGCTGCTTAAGTGGTTACCTATGTAACTGGAAAAGATCAGCGCGCAAATATGCATTGGCGTAGCCAGCCGAGAATATCCACCCAACTAACGAACAGTACGGACCAGCTTCGATAACGTGAGAGTTCAATTTGCGAGAAAAGACTTTTACGATCTATCGAACATCTTTCATTTTCTTACGAATCTCTTCTCCTACGAAAATTCAAACTCGGAAAACGATCCAACGTTCGTATTTCAGTTTCGTATCGTTTCACGATACACCAAGACTATAGCCAAACTTTTGATCGATAACGTATGCAGACACGAAGGGTGGCGCGATAAAGCTAGCCAGCTCGCTTGTTTACCGATTTTTACCGCCTACTATCGTGGCCAACCGGTTCTCCGGATACCGGTTGCTCTTTCCTGCCTGTAAACTGGTCCACCCATGCTGTCGACCCCCCTTCGTTCGCAGTATATTCGCCATTTTATCCTATCCAGAAATCTCGATCAATTTCCTCGCCTTTTTTTATCTTCTCCCCCGCACTTTCCATCGTTGCCCTTGCGCACGATTCCAACCAAAAATGTGTTCTCTTACGTGTCTATATTTCGCCTTTCTGCGAGAGAGCTGGCCAGTTCATTGGAAGTTACCAAAGACATCGAACCAATCTAAAACGGTGTTAGATACGGAATATGAAAGACAGTCGCCATTGAAGAAGGCATTATGCGATCGTGAACGAATTCACGTAACAGAGCGTATCGTTTACGCGACTTTGACATGCGACAGCAACCGCTGTAAGAGAGATACGGTCGACGTGACTCGTTTTATCTATGCGCATACTTGACTCACATACAAGTCAAGTATCTCGCCGAGGTATTGACAGTCAGGAGGGATCCGTCTGTTCGATTCGCGTACCTTGACGCGTGATAAGTGACAACGACTGATAACAGCCGCGTATTCACGCCCATTAGCACACCGCTATCCCAGCCTTGCTCGATTGGATCGTTGAGAATTTTGGTTCGCTCAAAGTTTCCAGACGAACGAGCAACGTGCGAATATTTGCTCGCTAATTCCTCGGATATTTCCCCTCTGCTTCGATCTATTCGTTCGGCCATTTAGTCGATCGATTGACCTCTGACTTGGCGGATAGTCTAACTTCTCATAAATTTACCCTGAGAGACAAATTTTACGCTTATGAATAATTGTCGAGCAGCCGATGTCTGAAAGAGGAATCTGGGAATACGACTGTCAGATATGCAATAGCGGCCGATTAAATATGACTGAACGTTGCTATTCGTAGCGAAGCGGGGTGATTTCGAGAAACGACAAAACAGCAGTCATCCTCGATTCGCAAGTTAGAAACGATTATTAATTCAGAATTTTTCGCCGAGATAGTAATAAATAAGTAGTCACACGCTACCTACCGATGAAGGAGTAATCTTATTGCCTTCTTGAAAGATTACGCTCACTATTAAATCTTGGACGAATCTATTGATAAATATTTTACACCTGTGTTGCTCCTTTTGATAAGAATCTATAACCAAGTTACACGACGACGACCATGAAAGAAAAATATGGATAAGTGATATTTCTGTGTTTTACAGGAAAGCAATATTCAACCTTAAAATACCGACGATCGATTCTACTTAAACAAAATTCCCTTCCTATTTGATCTTGGGGTTAAATATATTTCACTGAATACTTCAAAAATATCGACCGTCGTAATATCCAAGTTAGAGCCGCGGTTGTTTCTCTTTTTACAAAACATGGTGGGTTGATTATCTATTTTGAAGATCTGCAATTTTAAATCTAGAAGCTTGTTTCCCCGCCGTTGGCCCAGGACTCTTGAAAAATACGAGCTGAACAGTATAAAAAAAACACACATGGAAAAAAAGAGAAAAAGAATGAGAAGAGGAGAGAAGAAAAAAGCTAATTCAGCAAGTGCTGGCGAAAAAGTTACGTTTCACGGCGGTTCTTTGAAAAGTGGTAGCGCGGTTAAATCGAGCCACCCTGTATACGCATTCATGCATAGTACACGCGTTCCCGTCGTTCGCAAAGAGTCGCAGACGCGTTTATGTAGACATTCGTACATATGTACGAGTATCTACGTATGCGCGCGGCGCTCGTCTCTCGGCACATGGCCGATGTTCTATATATAAGCGCGTTTCTATGTAAGCGGTGTGTGTAACGCCAACGGACCGGCAGATATTCCGATCGATCGTACCGGGTTATCTGACTGCCAACGAGAATTCATTTTCCCTTCCATTCGTCTCTCTTTCTCTGCAGGCTCGCTCGTCCACCCATACACCCACCCTTTTCCCTCCTGCCACCGTCTCTTGCTTTTCTTCCTTCTCTTGCCGTATCCGCACTCCTCTTTGCTCGCTCTGTTTCACTCTCTTTTCTACACGCGTACATAAAGGATCTCGCGTACACCATCGCTCAAAAGTTTCTACACGCGTGAATAAGGGAAAGGGCTCTCGAATTTTTCCCTCAGATCGATCCTATTTCGCTCTGTATATCTCCTTTCAATTAGAGCCTCTTTGTCGCCGAATCTCTTTCGTGTCAGGTTTGTGGTTAGGACATTTTGATTAGGACTTTTATGCAGGTACATGTGTGCCACATCCAACGTTTTCTCATTCGTTTCACCAACTACTATCCGTTTTATATCTTTGGATCCGTTAATTCATTTTCATAACCTACAATGCTGCACGTTAACAAATAATTTTATAGTACTTGCCCGTGTATTATAAAATTTTGTGATTTTTAATAGCGCACTCCGAAGTTGGCGCTGTAAACATAACCTAAAAGAATTCGCATCGTACCCAGCGGACGCGTTAATTCAACCCGATAAAAGATAACCTCACTTCGAATAATTATCGTAAATAGAGCTTGCTCGGGCTTGCAAAAAGGTTAGTCAACAAGCATTTGCGCAATTCTGTTCGAATCGATGCGAAAGCGTCGTTCTCGAACGACATCGGTTTCCATGAGTTTTACCAGCTTATAAGTTCGCATACATTATCCAAAGGCACGCTAAGTGTCTGCCGTGTCTCAAGTACACAGTCGACAGAATTTCAAAGTCGTTCCTTTCGAAAGTTACGAGAAAAGCGTCTATACTTTCTTCTACGGGTATTTCCTCGCCATATAAACGAAAGGAAGTTTCGATAGCTAACGAACTTTTGCTCTCTCCTGGTTGCGCTTTGCGTTCTGTCACTTACCGGACACGTTAATCACGTTAAGCGTGTACGCGCAAATAAAAGAAGGGCTGGCGGAAAAAACGTAGGAGGAATAATCAATTTCGCCGAGAGTCAAGGACCTTTGTTCTTTCTCGCGTATATTTTCGGTGCCTTCTTAAAAATTGGACCGTCTGCCTCGTTGTTTATCCTCCTAAATTTAATGGCGTTAAAACAAATAGATACAGGGGATTAAAATTCAAAGCGATTGAGGTCGGGCGTGATTTAGCGAGAGCAGCAGTTTCCGGGGAATTCGAGGCACAAAGCTGTAAATTCGAACTAGTGACCATCTACACTCTGCTTTGAAGGAAACGCACGAGCGACAAATTACGAATTTACGTTGTTTGATATCCGTGACGTGCATGGAATCGAACGCTGTAAACAACCTTTTAATATTCCTGATACGACGAAGTAAATATTATCGCGACGAAACTCGATTTATAGTTATGGTAAACGTACTATAACGCGTACAGCTATAATGGAAATTTCGAAGATGAAAAATGGAAGGTTTGCGTGAAACGCTCCGAGTGTCGGGCTAACACGTATAATGCTGTAGACTCACTGAATCACGTTCTATTTTCTTCGCGGGTTGATAAGGAAATCGTATTAATTCCGCCATTAAAGGCGGAGGTGGCAATCAGAGTGGATCTTTAGCGATGGAACACTTACGTCTCGTGGCGCTGGAGCCGTGGAATTGAAACCAGTTCGAGCCGGTCACCGTGCTGCACGTTTATCCATGAAAAATGGCCGTCCGTTGCGTTTGACTTTCACTTTACTTGACACAGCACACAATCATTCATCGAGCGCCGGGGTTAGAATTAAAAATCGCGCGTCACGCGCCACGAGAAACCGATATACATGTATCGTATACGTGCATATACATATACACATATATCTATATACATATATATGTATATATACACCACCGGCTGTATCACGATTCTAAACGTTAAAATCCTGCACGCTCAAAATGCGACGTGTATCTTCACTGTGACAATCATTCCCTCGGTTCACTCGGCCTTCGAAGCGGGGACCTGTCGACATCGATCGAATCGATTCTGGTTACGAGCCTCACATATCGATAGGATCTCTCGATCCGTTTGGCTGCGATGCGACGACACTGTGATACTTCACGAGAGAGGATCGAAATATTCTCGAAATATTCGACGATTCCGCGCGACGCGTTTAGCTCTGGGATGCTCGGAAGATCGAGCTCGAAATAATTGGTAAATTCCGTTTAAAACGTTCGGACGGCGTATCGTAGTCGGTTAGAAACGCGGCGGCATCGTTAGGGAGCACTGCGTCTGGGAATGTTGCCAATTCGAGGCGCATTTCACTCGCAACTCGCATCTATCGCGTAAATCACAATTTCTTTCACGCGCGTCTCCGCGAACGGATTTATCGCGATTCGAAAGCACATATACATTACACACCACCGTTTTCGAACACGAGCCGAATAACTTTGAATTCCAGAGAATAACGTGAGAGCATCCGCGTCAAATATGGCTGGTTCTTGTCTCGTAGACGCGCTTCAAACAACACAACTGTGTCAAACTCGACAAGGGAAGAGCGGCCGGCAGTCAGGTTAAACCGGGATGCTCGAACAAAATCCTCGTCTCCGATAAACTTCAGCCCCCGCCCATCATTCGTCCAACGAACCGAGAGCCGGTGGAATTTTCAGCCGACTGGTAGACACGACGTTCGCGTGCCAAGGACGCGTAGCAAACTTCACGGCAAGGCGATCGCGAATCGCGACACCGCGTTAATCGTTGATCTTCTTCCCGAACCAGAGGGCTCCGACGGTCTTTCGCAGTATTACCTCCTTCTTCCTTTCCTCTCTTTCTCTCTCTCTCACTCTCTCTCTCTCTCTCTATCTATCTATCTATCTATCTATCTATCTCTATCTAATTATCAATCTATTTCTGGATGCAACTCTCTCGACCGGTTCTTTCCTGTGGTTTATTGCGCACTCTCCTCGTGTTTCCGAATCAGCGATTAACAAACACTTCCTATTTCCGACTGGATCATAGTCGGGAACCAGGGAAAAAGCACGGAACCAACGGATAAAGCGCCGGCACGAAAGCGTCACTACCCGTACGCGCCGATACGACACGACGGCAATAATAGAAAATCTTTGGGGTGGGATAAGTCGCGAGGGTGGGGGCACGTTCACCCTCGAGACGACGACGGCAAGTCGACAAGTGTAGAGACAAAAGCGCGCAGACGATCAGACACGAACTGCGATACGCGCGGCCCGCAGTGCTGCCGTCTACTGGTGCTCCGCGAGCTTCGTGGAATCCTCTCTCCCCCACTACGCGTCTCTGCCCACGGCTCCGACGCCCGCTCCCGCTCCCGCTCTCTGTCTCCGTTCCCGGCCTACGACACACCGACGCCCGATCACCCGATCCGCCGCCACTCCCTCCTCGCGTTCCCTTGCTTTCCTTGCCGGACCACCTTTCCCCTCTTTCCCCTCTTTACCGTTTCACTCTCCCGGTCCAACCTTCCGATCCTACTACCTCCTCCCTCGCCGCCCTTCTCTCCCTTATCCGTTCCATCCCGTTCCGTTCCATTCCGTTCCGTTGCTACGACCCCCATCTCGAGACCCTAGGCAACGAGCAGCCGCCTTCGAAAACCGGGAGCGTCACGCGACCGACGATAATATTGCGAACGTGGCTCGTTGATGCATACCCGATAAACTCTCGGCCTTTTCCTCTTCCTCTTTTCTCGGTCTCCTATCTTCTATTATAGCTTTCTCTTTCCACCAGCCCAGTTTCAGCTTCCTATAACCAAGTACAGTCTCTCGGATTTCTGGCTTTACCAGAGACGTTTGGTAAATGAATTTCAAGCGTATGTATCAGCTCTTAGAGAGTCGAATTACGTCGACATAAAGCAGAGCGATCGTTATGTCATGAAACTTTGGATCGAACAGCAAACCATTTGACAGTACAATTTCCCGTTGCGAGGAAACGCATCGTCACGATCGTTTGCATAATGCCTCGCTCGCAATCGAATTGGTCGGAAGATTTATCGAGACCTGGCGCGTTCCTCGCTCGAGAAACGACGCCACAAGGAAAGAGAGAAAAGCCAGGGGAATCTTTTGTGCTTGGCTCGGCGCGATCTCACGGATCGACGGTATCTAGAGCAAGTTCGCATCGGTCGGGCTCCAACGAGTGCGTCTCGTGTCGGGTCAACGCTATGTGAGAGTATCTCCGCTAATTTCACTATACCGTGTACGTGAACAGAAGCCGAGATTGTACGCGGAAACCCATTGTGACTTGGCCAACCGTGAACGAAATGGCTACCTTTACGCTTTACTGGTTACGGCTAGGCGAAATTTATTGGCAATCGATAGGGTTCAGGAGCGTGTGCCCTGCTCTTTTCGCCAAATCCTCGATCATTCCGAGTATCTAAATTTCTTTGGCTCGAATTCTGCATTTCAAATGTATGTATATACGTCTTATACTCTCTCATTCTCTCTCTCTCTCATTCCTTCTTTCTCTGTCGGTGGACTCGATTCCATTCGATTGATAAAACTTCGGGTTCCAAGTGTATAAATAAAACGACGCGTTGAACGATCGGCCGTGCACGAGGATAGACCGCTATGCATAGACGATGAAACGCGGAAGGTAGGGCGAACAAGTCACGGAGCGTGGCGGCTTTATTTATGAGGCTTACAAAGTATCGATCCGGCACGTCATTCGGGAGTAGTTCGGCCAGCCGGGAACTTTGTTGTTGGGAACTGAAAGTTTCTAAGCGGGGAAAACTCCGGCACAAACAGGTGGAACGGGCGATGAAGGCCTTCTGGCGCCAGCCAATGCTACCTACGTACTTGCCTGTGTATGAGTGCACGTTACCCACACAACGAGCCTAGGCTGCTGTACGAGGCACATCGATGTGGAACGTGCACGTGCGATTGAACCCTCTGCGCGTTAACAATATTGAGAGAGTCGGCGCGAGGGAGGGGCCACAAACAACCCTCCGCCACGAGAGATTCAAGGAGAAATTGCCAGGGTCAACCCCATCTATCGCGAGATGCTGCGGAATAAATGATCCTAAGCCCTGCGATACCGGCCTCCGCTCTTTGCAAATAACTCTTACCGGAAGGGGAGGAACGTCGTTTCCGTACCGATCAGTCGTGCACTATAGTATAAGGATTTCGTTCGAGTAAAATATCCAGTGACGATTTATTAACGAAATTCCAGACATCTATCTATTCGCGTCGAATCAAAGGGGCCATTTCGTTTAATGGAAAACTGTTCATTAGGGACGCGTGGAAAATGATAAGCTTTCGGCAACGTAAATATAATCGCTGGATAATTCACGGGGCGCGGAAACGAAATTCTCTGAAATACTTCAAGCTGAATAATTTGTTCGCGAACGCGTACCCGTGGTAGAGAGAAAGGGAGAGAGAAAGTGCGGTCGAATGCGGTATCGCAATTAATTTACGTGCTATTTTCTAACGAGCATTTCCGCCCGATGCCTCTTTTTTTTTCGCTTCTGTATCGACAAATTTAACGAATTCCATTTCTTCTTTTCTCTATTTCCTCTTCTTCTTCTTCTTTTTTTCTTTCTCTCTTTTTTCGCCAGCGTAATAATTCGATCTTTGTAGAGGTCAGTCGACTTTTCACCCAGGACCCTGGCGATTAAACTTTCATGAAACTTCCGATGCAAATTTAATTACCGCGAAATTGAGTCGCGCACAAAAGAAGCGAAGCGACGTGCAGCGTTTGATCGAATCGAGGAATTCCAGGACGAGAGGAGCGCGACATATGCACATATTCGATTTCGCTTGGAAACGATAATCCACTGACTCGTTTAAAAATGTCGGCCGTCTCGTCCTCGGATCGGACGAATCGATACACGATCCACCGCCGAATCCGCTCTCGCCGGTAACGCGCTATTGCTAAGCGGAAGTATTTCCGTCGATACGGAATAAATGGGAAAGCTGGCTGGTATCCGGACAGGCTCGTTAACGATTCATAACCCCTACGCTGCCTCGTTCGCGTATTTCGTCGATGTCTGGTCGAATGCGATTACGTAAGCGTATCTCTGAATCTGCCAATGTTCGAACGTAAACAGAATAAAACAAGAGTGAAAAAGGAATTTTTCACTGGTCGACCGAGAGAAGGCGGCCGAATTTCGAGGAACGCGAGCCAGAGGACGCCGCGTCGCGGTGAGGTTTAAGCCTAGAAAGGGCGCAAAGTTGTCGGAATTCCAGACAGTCGGGGAACGAAATTCACCAATTTGTAGGCTGATGTTTTGCGTTAGCTCTGGCCGGGCGGCAGGGATGTGTTTCGCGCCAACCACCAGCCACCCCCACCATCGTGAACCCCCACCAGCCTGACCTGCCTGAGAATCAATACAGCTACCGACCGCCGCCCCAACCCCATCCAGCCAGCCATACCGTGCCCCACCTACTTTCCACGCTACGCACCCCCTTTTGCCATTCTCGAGTGCCGATTCCCATTCTGGGTTCGCAGCTTCAGAGCCCGACTTCCACCCCGTTCTCTCCATACTCTCGCGACCCTTGCCACTCTGCACGTTTCTCTTTCTGCCACTCTAACCCCTAGGCCTGCATTCTCCCCTCCCTTGATGCTCATCCCCTTCCGTTTCATTCGGATCCAGCAACCGGTCGACCGTCTCTCTTCTTTCCAACGGTATCCCACTTCGACCCTCAGGGGCGTCGGTCTCGCTCCACCTCGCCGACCAACCCCTCCGCCTCTGTCCTCCCACGTGCCACGAGGCTCGGTCGTTTTCTTTGAGCCGCCGGTGCAGACTCGGCCAACCACCCCTATTGGCTGAACGACTCTTTAAAGCGGCTAGATACCCCAGCCAGGTATAAAGATGAGACAAGGCCGATGAAAATGGTAGAAGAGCTTCTGAAGACGGGGGCGGAGAAAGGAAAAAAGAAGGGCGAAAAAGCAAGGTGGAAACAAGAGGAAGTTTACGAGTCCAACATACCAGGTGAACTTGAGCAAAGTTCGGAGGAGGGAGATTGGCCGCCGGCCAACCCCCTTGCTCTCTCTCGCTAGGGTGTTTGCCCGATATTTACATTCGGATGAATCGGTCTGTCCACCGACGGTATTTCGAGTTTCGGCCGTTGCGATGTCTGGTTTGGTGTTGGCATTCGTTTGGATTGTTAATTGAGCTGCCGGCGAATCGATGCTTTTCGCATGAGTGGAGGAAAAAATATTGGCCCGCGTCGAATCGTTAGCCGAGCTAACGAACTCGAAATGGAAGTCGTCTTCGTCCGACCTTACTTATCTTCTATTCTCCTCGATCCAGTCTCTTTTGTCTTTACACCCTATACATAATTTATATCTTATGCTCGATAGAGGAGCAGGTAAAGTCGGTGACTCGTAGGGCTTTCGGCAAGAGTTTCCCCTCGCTAGCGAAGAAGGCATTTAATTGACGACTCCAAGACCCCTTTTAAAGAAGCTGTTCGTGGATTTAATGAGAAACACGAGGAACGGGATGCCGTGGGGGAACTACCAATCTCCCCCATCCCCTTTCTCACGTATAGGAACGCGTGAGTTGGTGTAGTAGACCAAATTCCTTCGCGGGATTCGATATTGTTGGGAGATCCCATAGCGGATCGGGAAACGGAAGACGAAAGTGCGAGGGAAGATTGCACCGTTACGCGTCGGTGAAAAAGAACAAAATATAAACCTTCTTAGACGAATTTCAATCACGGACATTTCAACGAAAAATAAAAAGCTGTTGATTTATTCTCTCTGGTACTTCGATCTGATCGATCCACTTTTGGATAATCGAATCAGTATAGATACGTCAAAATTAATTATCCGATTTTTCTTTCGGAAAATAGAATTGGTAAAGTGGCTTATGACTAATCGTAATTACGCTTTTATCACCGATTTTTAATCGTTATCAAAGATAAACGAGCGATTAAATGGAAGGTAATACGTCGGTGTATTAAAAATATCTCATGGAAGATGTTTTTATCGTTTGAATTTTTCACAGGTGGAAAGTACAGTCAGGTTTTGCCGTAAAAATTCGTCGAATCGATCGGTCGACGATTTCTTCGTCTCGCGGATAATCCTTTTTATAAAGTCTCCGCTTTATCTGGCAGTTTCCTCGAAGCGATACGACGAAATATGAATGAACGTTTCGCGGAGCAAAGTGTTCGTATAAGCCGGGCAAAAAAGGAGGAATTCCCGTGGAACGTTCGAAAGGCAAGAGTTCGTTCACAGTGCAATCTTTAAAGTGGCTCTAATGGCTATTTCCAAGAAGCGTCTCGAAACTGGAGAGCAAGTTCCATTACGAGCAAGCAGTCGCTGGCTTAATCCCTTTCGGCGAGTTTTCGAACTCGTATAAGCCAGCTCGGAACTTCCTGACTTAGGGCTGTCGACCCAAAGTATCCTGCGAGTCACGAATTCCGCCAACTTTGCACGCAGCCTTCGAACCAGCTTCTACACTCGACGGATTCCAGTCTCACAACGGGACCGCAGAAACTGTTACGTCGCGATCTTCTCGGAAGCTACATATACCAGTTTCAAAGAAATTCGAAAACACGAGGAAAATACAACCGGGGCCTGTTTTCTCTTCTTTCTTTTTCTCTTTTTTTTTTTTTTGATAATTTTTCATTCGTAATATTCTGCTTGTTAATTATTTTGTTTTTTAAATCGATAATCTTTGTTATCAGAATTCGCTGATATATCACGAGAGTTGAAACGCGATCCATTAAAGATTAGCGCATTTTTTCGGATCCAACGATTTGATAAAATGGAAGTGAGTGGAGAATACACGTGGAACGCACGATATCCACATTATTTCATTCGCGTTATAATTAATATTATTTCTGTATCCGTGAAATTCCTTCGTTAAGCGAAATTAACATCAAACGTTTCATACACTGTATTTGAATATTACGTGTCACTTAGTTCAATTACCAGCGTACAGTGGAATGGGAACGTTAACGACCGTTGTACAAGAAAGTTTATTACCAACTTTCCATTTATAAAATTCCACCTATGATAGAGGTGAGATAGATTTGCATGCGGAACGTCGCGAATGAAAGTACAATTGATAACTCTTGCGGGTTAGATTTTAGAAGTAATTTCATGCGGGTCGGGGCAAACGGGGTTGATATAATCGCGCAGCTCGAATAGATTTCGCAGAAATGATTTATGGAACAGTCAGTTGGCAAAGGAGGGATCGAAGGAGAGGAGAGGGGGAGGGGGAGATTCCTCTCGCATTAACGAGATTGTTAGGTCGATGGATACAGAGAATTCGGAGTTCTCAGTAAGAAGTTTTTCTCTCGCGAGTTAGGAAGAAATTTCAAAGATGGAATATCTCTTTCTACAGACGCTGGCAACTCCGGTGACATCGAATTCGAAACTTTCACAGAATTACTCGCTAACGATAGAAAATTCCCGATCGTCGAAGAGCAACCAGGTTTAACGCTTCGGCTTTACCGCGATTGAGACACCGAGCAACTCTGAAAAGCGACTTCTGATTGCCATTTACGAACCTACCGTTTTCAACTTCGGTTGATCTAGTTTCTCGTTCAATCACCGATGTGATTAGGCTGCTTCGAAGATTTCGTCGAATTCTTAATTTACCAGTAACATTCATCGGGAAAAGAGACCATCTATTTTGCCAAGAAACTACTTTATTGGATGTAAAATTGGTTTACGAGGGGACATTTATAGAGTGTACAATCTGTTCCGAATATACAGCTTCTATAAAAAGATTCCGAAACTCGATTAGCACCGAAACAATATTCCGATTATGTTGTCGAAGTCTGAAATTATATATAGAAGTTACTTATATAGATATTCATTGCAAACGTACTTCATTGAGGCGATGAAATTATTTAAGACCACTATAATTATTCCTTATATTAATAACTCTTGATATTTAGCGTGACTCTACCTTTAACACTCTATTCATAGGTTTAATTAATATATTTGCGACAAATAACTCATAATCGGTACAGGTGTTTTCAGATTCTAAAACTGTCGTCGTACACCGTGTAACGAAACGAAGTTCGTTGAAGACGAACAACGTGGTTGAAAAAAAAAAAAAAAAGAAAGGGCCAAGGGGAGGGGTGAATCGAGAATGCACGGTGACGGAGATTGTCCTTTCGAAGGGACCGTCTGGTATGTTCGATTGCCGTCTCGCCAGGAAATCGAGCGAAGAGAACACGAAGAAGGTGGGGCAACCACGTTCACGACGAACGGAAGTCGGCCGCCAAGGTAGCAACGGACTCTATTCCCGATTCCTGAAAGCTCGAGGGTGCCGCAAACACGACTTTATTGATTTCCCGCATTAAAGGGAAGCAGTCGGTTCGCACACAGAATCACGTGCTTTCGCCAAATATTTTCCACTTTTCTTGCCTATATTTCCTTTCTTCCTTCCTTCCTTTACCCATATATAATGACCCACAAAAGTATTCGAAATTTAAACACTTTGCCTGTGTTCATAGGAATGCATAGAACGAATATAGGTTTTGCCCTGTTCAAACAAATATCTTGCAACTTCTACGTACATGCACTTTCAGCTTTGTTGCAAATTGTATGAATATCGAACTTTGTTTCAAAATGTTTCACGCAGGACAGCTAATGTATTCGTAAACTGTCTCTACAAGTATTCGAATACTTTCGCGAACACCCGCATTTCAGCGGTATATAGCGGTACTATTAGATCTTTTCAGGCCTTGCGGTTTGCCACGATTCGCGTCTTATCTGCCACTGGTCGATATACATATATTCAATGACGGTGGAAAAATTAAGAAATCTCGCGGTAACGATGTCACGGTAACGAGCGATAAGGTGATAACACGCGGTACGATAGGTTGGAAGTTACATTGCTCATTATCTCGTAGATGCGAAAGTGGTGTTCAAGGACGAAAGAATTTTCGAGCCAATACGCGACAAGCTTGTTTACTCATCGAACGATCTTTATTCTTTTCTACGTGCCAATTTTGTCTCGTGTATTTTTTTTTTTTTTTTTTTTTTTTGAGGGGGGGGAGGCAAATAATTGGGAGAATGAATTTGAACGAAACGAATGTTCGTCAGTAGAAGAAACGTGTTTTCTTTGGAGACACAAGTTGCCTCTCTATCGTCGGAAGAATATTTATTTGAGTCGTGTCGATCGACCAGAGGGGAGCTATCTTTGCAGAAGTTACATGTTTACTTCGAGGAGGTTATCGCGCTGTTCAATTCGTGACTCGAAACAATCAGTCCCCTGATCGAGGGAACTTGCGAACACGTCACGATCTTGAGCAGGTATTAATCAAGATAACGATACTAATCAGGTAACGAGCGAGCGAAGTGGGTTCGTTTCTCATGTTGTCTTTGAAGATCTTTCTATACCATCAAAGTGGGAACTCGTTTCTCTACGGCGTTGTACGCCAACAAATAATTGTCAGGCAATTGTAGAACTTGCAATATACGTTTGATACGAATTATTGTAAAATATCATCAAATGATTGATTTTTATCTCCACTTTGAAGATGGTGGTATCGTATAAATAAACCAACAGTGCGCGTCGATTCGAAAGAAACGATTATGTTGATAATAAAAAAAAGAAAAAAAAAGAAAAAAGGAAACTGCTCAAAAGCGTTGCTTCTCTTATGTACGAGAATCGAATATTTCGTAGAACTGCGTTACGAAAGAACAACGACGATAATGTATATCGATGCTGACGTTTCGACTTAATAAATAAATTCGAAAGAGAAACGAGAAAAATGGAAAATGTGGTATGACACATTGCTCTTGCCGTTTATATTATCGTAAACTACATAGCGATTTAATAATAGAACGGAATTGAATTTCACTCACCACAACAAGCGCGTGCGTCAGAGCAGTCGATGACCTCGACCTCCTCGGTGTCATGCCGACGACCTCGCCTCTCATGATGCTCTCGACGACTGCAGAAAAAGGAACGAGCTAAAATTGACACGATGTTCTATCTCTTTTTTTTTTCTCTCTTCTAAAAAAAAAGTAATATTCGCTTCGTAAAAAAAAGAAAAAAAGAAAAAAGAAAGAACATTTATCTCTTACAGCGACCTCTTAAAGAATTCAGTTCTATCGCATTAAAAGGTAACAGGTTTATTTCGTTAAAAGGAAAAACGATATGGAAAAGTTGGTTTGTCCGTCTATCGGAAAGATTCGATTCCGTGCGATTATTTCTAGCGAATATTATTCGCGGACTCACCTCCATCGCCAATCAGCCGCATTTGTACTAAACTAGGGTCCTCGTTGTGATCCTCGAGAACCGTGTCGTCGGTGACAGTCAAATCCTAAAAATTGCATCGCAGAACCATGAATAAGCAACAAAAACAGAAATCGATCGTGATTTCGTATTCCGACATTTTCGATTTATTACGCTGCTCGAAACTGTTACTCGAATCTTAAAACAAATATCATCGTATATTAACTGTGCTAAATACGCGAGAGACGATTTATTATAGACAATTGCCATTGATCGATGCACGCTACACGGCCCGCGAGGTCTCAAATAAACATCGAGCTGGGAATTCCTTCGGAAAGGAAGCAACGATGCGAAAGCGTCTTTCATTTTCGCGTCCACTCGATCTATAGATCGAGACATTAGACTAGTTTCGAACAGTGATAAATCCTTCTCACAAGCAATTTACGGTTCTTGCGGGTGTTTGAGCGGAACAGCAGAAATCGCGTAATATATGTCCGCGAGCAAACCGTATTTGTCAATTTAAGTGTCAAAGGTCGTTCCATTCGATGGACTATCGTCTCGTTGAACCGTATCAATGTAACTATTCCCGTCAACGAGTCTAGCGAATCGATCGTAACGAATCTTGCGTAAAACCTAATGGGGAACTGTTTCGGAAAGTGAAAGTCTCTACGATCTTCTGATTCTCTGCTCGTAACTATGGTCGATCGAACGATAGGATTCATGAATTTTTATCGTCTTTTTAATTCTTACGAAAGTACTCGGATGCCAATGAAACGTTGAAACGTTTACGCATTTATACACAACCAAGAATTCATGTTACACAAACATAACACGCGTAATACGAACGCAAATGTTTTCCAAGGTAAACGTTCAGACACTTTCGTGACCTAGTGTACGTGGAAAAAAGAGGACGCTACCTTGGTGGACTCGTTGTAACCAACGATGACAGCGGTGTACCATTGCGTAGTGCCCTCGGCCCGATAAACCTCGACCCTGAAGCCAACTAGAACGCTCGGCGTGGTTAACAGGATTCTCTGGCCATCCTGCATTTCTGCCCATCGCCTGACAGCGCTTGCCCAGGGCACCGAGCCCTTGGTCAGCTCCCAGTCCTGCTGCAAGAACAAGCGTCGTTATGCGACGTCTTATCGAGACCTGCAGTTCGAGTTTTGCGGCGAGTTTCTAAATTTCCCATAAACGAGTAGAAATTCGCGATCAAATTCCATCACAGGTTGCTCCGGGTCCTCGTACTTTGGACGCGTTTGCATCGATCGACGCTTCATACGAATCGAAACTAAAAGACGCGAATATTTTGGTTGCCACGCTACAGATCGTAACAAAGAAAATATCGTCTGTCGATGATACGAGATGGAGGAGGAGGCGAAATGGATGCAAGTTCGCCATCGATCGTCTTCAACGAGGAAAGCAGAGTTGCTGGAAACGGTATCCGATGCCTGGCCTCGTAATTGGGTGATTAATTGTTGCCTGTTGGCGATTCATTGCGCGTGCCACGCCTTACCGATCAAACAAATCCGATGTGCGCGTAGTCGACTCTGTTTCGGTTTGGCCAATTCGTTCGTTCGAATCGATAAAGCGTCTGGTAATTGGTGAGTCGAAAATGGAAAGTGGAGAGCCACAGGGGCAACAAGCCTGGAGGAATCCAGTCGAGTCTAGGACGTAACAGCTCGATCCTTGGGAACTCGAACGATCGATAAAGTCGTTTCTCTGCTCGTGTCGTTCCACGACAACTTTTTCCTCGTTGATACTCTCGCCAACACACAAAGTACATGCTTACACACGCGTTCGCCGAGGAAGCGTTGCGTCAACGTCTCGTTACGTCATGATCGGCCTGTTACGTCAGATGCGTTGTGCAATCACGACGCGAAGCATGACGGTGATGCACGATAATGGTAGTAATATAACGGCAATTATAACGCTATTACCGAAGCGTCGAGAGCGCTTAACAATTTGCCCGACGTTCCATGTAATATCACCACTGAGTGGCCGAATCAACGTCGTTTCCTAGCGACATTTCCTATCGCGCGTGTACTCGTCCGTTGCGAGAATTTTCAGCTCGGACTTTCGTCGAAGAATAGAAAACGATCTTGGTGAACGATCGACCAAGTGGCAAGAGTAACGCGTCGTGAAAGTCGAGGACAAGGTGGATGAGTACTTACATGGCTGACTGTACATATTTCGAAGGATTATAACCATAAATCTTGCTCTTATCGATAAATCTTTAGGACGCAGCGCGTGTAATCTTAGGAAAGAAAAGATGCGAATGCTATGGTGGCGGGTTGCATCGTTGTATCGCGGACCGTTAGGCAAAACGGGAATATGTTGGCGCCTTGCGTTGGCCATTCTCCAACGTTCGACGATGTTGGTGCACGCGCGGTGTCAACACGAGTCACCGAACCGGCAGCTGCCAACGAAACAAGAGCAAAGAGTAGGGTAGCTGTTGGAAGCTTCACGCAAGTCGCGAACGAATATCCACGTGATCGCTTCTTCCCGGGCGTAAGTACGTGTCGGCGCGGCACGGTGCGATTACACGGCTCCCTCGGTATGCGTGTTGCTAGCTATGCGCCTCGAAACAGCTTGCAGAAAGAACCCGTTGCATTTATAGTTCAGGGTCAGCAGACTCTTCACCCTTTTGCGGTCCAGCCAAGCCGACCAATTTCTTTTCTCCTTTTTCCCTTCCTCTTTTCCTCCCTTCTTTCTCTTTCTTCGTCTTCTCTTTTTCACGACTATTCCGCGCCTCTTTCTTTGCACCTTTCTTCTTTCTATATCCTTCAGGTTCCTCTTAACTTCATCTTTTCTGTTTCTTTTTCACCAGTTGGACTTTGCTACGCCATTGTCCGAGCTTCTTTCTTGTCCTTTTGTGGCACGCCGCGTCGTTGCAGCCATATACTTTTTTTGCTCCTTTCGCTTTGTTCACTGGGAACATTCCTGCGTCTTATTTTTCCTTTTCTTCCGCCGCTTTCTTCTTTCGTTCCGCGCTTCTTTCCTCTTTCCTCCCCTTTTTCCAGCTTCTCCTTTCTCTTTTTAAGATTCTGCGTTGTTCCGGCGAAGGAAAAGTGCAGCTGCGGCTATCAGAAATCGATAATCGAATGCGAAGCCGGTGATGGCCAAGCGCGATCAATTTCCCGTAACCCTGATGAAATTATTTCTGCCGTGACATTTTTTTCTCTCCTTCTATTTATTGCGCGTAACACGGTGAAGTTCAATTGTCAGGCCACAACATCATTTTATCGATAGCCTGGCAACTTTCCTTTATACGTTGCTCTAAATAATTAGAGGATCGCTATTATGAATGGCTGTAGCGCATCAATGAAGCGGATAAGAGGCAAAGAAGTCTTACAAGATCGATAGATTCATCGTTCTTCGCCGTATATGCCGCATCCATTCAACTATTTAATGCTACCGTGATAGAGCTGCTGCGTTTTAGTTTCTTTTTTCAAATCGTTTTACAGACTATGTTTTCTCTACCTTTGTAAAAACGAACGAAACGGTTAGCGGTAGATTTGTACAAACATCGCTACGTAAAACGAGGACATTTCTGGTTTAAAAAGAAAAGAAAAACAATGCAATTCCACACACGGTTTGTCGTATTTTAGTGTCGTATTTTGCGTTAAACAGAGAGAGAGAAAGAAAAAGACGTTGAAAGGTAGAAAATTGAATCCAAAGAGGCAGAAAATGACGAGTGACACGCTATTTTCCTCATCGAGTGGAACTATCTGCGCGATAATCGTCCTTAATACGTAACCAGCGGAGATAGGCTCGCGAAACTCCGGTGCAGCTGATCTCCTGACCACGGTCTTTGTGCAACTTTTCACCGCACGTGAACGACTTACAATTCGTCGGCAGCCGAGAAAACTTTTAACGGTAAAAGTTCCGCTAGTTTAATTACTTGGAAACAATTCCCCGCATCCGCGTCCGTCCATTTGAACGTAAAAACTTTTCAAGCATGCTCGCCCTCCCTCCATCGCAGAAAAACCACACGCTCATCGATTTATCGTTCCTTGTGGATGTTTCTGGCCGCGTCTTCGAATATAGAAAGTCGATCGCCTAAGGGTTGACATAGATAGACCGTCCGCTTTCCGTTCTGCCTTACACGCGTTTTAACAGTCCATTAGGGGTTGCAAAGTGTCCTTCTGCCGTGGTTATTTCAGAGACCCGGAGACGTCTATCTTCTATCTTACGTTGTATCTAAAAATATGTTCTCTCTTCTCTGTTTACAGGGGAAAGTCAGGGATTATTCGATTGCTATAAATCAGCGTGAGACGTACAAGCAACTTAAGTTAAAAATTGTAGGAAAAAATGAAAATAAAAAGGAGGGATAAAACGAGGACGATTGTAAATTTTAGGTGACCCTGGATGACCTAAAGGCGATATTCGGTCACCAGAGATCGCATCCCTCGAAAGATTACTCGTAGTCACGACAACGGTTCCCCCGAGGGCTGTCGGATAGGTCAATAGCCTCGCAACTTGCTGCCAAGTTTCCTCGCCTCTCTAACGAAGTAAGTTTGCAGTTGCGAAGCGGCTGGATCGGTTTAGGGAACTTGCGTGCCACTTAATCGGCCAAAGATCTCCTAACAGCGCTTTCTCGGCGAAAAGAAAAAGCCGTAGAGACTTCGTAACGAACTTGATATCCGTCCGATCGATCGGAATATCATACGCTGGTCTTTGTCGCATCGGAGGATCACACGTTGCAAGTGGAATTTCTAAATATTCAGAGTTCGGTATATCGTAACGGAAGCATCGTTCGCACGTGTATCGAGGAAATAGAAGAGAAAGAAAACGAAGATGATACTCACGGTAAATGGCTTCAGCTTCGAGTAGTCGACGAAATCCAACCTTCGATCTTGCATGAACTCGAGCGGCATCGCGTCTTCCGGTAACTCTGCTCGCGCCACCAGGGGGTAAAATGTCTGCAAGTGAGTTTCGATTCAGGATTAATTCGAATTCGCCCATGCCGCGCTACCCAACTACCGAAATATTTACATATTACACGGAATATTTAATGAAACTCTGTAGACGCTACGGAGAACAAGGGATGACGCTTATAATTGATGGGGCGTTTATTAAAATTAAAACCTGCTCTCTTAATTATCCCGAGCAGGAACGGAACAAGGGGTGGAAAATGGCTACGTTGGATCTACTTTCGCGCTGAAACGCAACGATGATCGCGAATACTTTGCATGCAAACTGCGCGATATTCTCGTCCATTCGAATCTGAAAGTTGCAATTTTGCGAGCGCGTTTCTGCGCCAATGGACACTTAAGCGGGATCAACGGAACGTCCTGGCTGAACGCGAAGGGTTCGTTAATCGATAAAGCGTCCGGGAAAGAAGGACGCGCAAGGAGAGGCGAAGAGGAGAAGAGAAACGAAGGACAAGGCGCACTTACTAGAGCCGGCCAGGCGACGGTGTTTGCGACAGCAGTGGCACCCCTCAGGGGTTTCCCGTTGATACGATGATGGTGGTGGTTATTATTCGCGTGATTGTGGTGATCGATGGCGATGAGGCTGGCATGCCTGGGATCAGGTCGCTCGGCCCAATACAGACCCTTTTCCACCAAGAAGAACGAAAACACTGCGTCTCTGTGCGGCGATAGCCATTCTCTTCTTTGCCACTCTACGTCGTCGTATTCTACGAGGATCTGCAAGAAAGACGTTCGTTCATGTACCGCGCTTCTTCGACACCCAGGGTTCGATGACACTATCGTCCGTCTACCGCTATTCAATCGAGCTTTGTTCTGCTTTCTATGGATCGTTTTACCGCGAATTCGATACGCCAACTTTGTCGTTCCAAGCCTGTTATTCGTCTTAAACGCGTACTCGGCTTCCACACCTTTTACGGGACATTTGGAAACTTCGTTAACGCTTAGAGTGCTATGGACGCTTATATGCGTCAGGCGAAATTCATCGGCGTGGACTAAGGACGCTTATATGCGTCAGGCGAAAGCCATCGGCGTGGACTAAGGACGCTTATATGCGTTTGTCAATTTTTCCGAGCACCTGCGCAGAAGTAGTACTATTACGTTTGCGTGAGATAAATATAAATGCATTTCAATGTTAATGCCGCGTTCGAAGAAACTGTCTTTTTTTTTTTATTTAATACTTTGCATTCACAATTTGTCCAATTTGGACGTTTGGTAGAATTGAAACTGTCTTTGAGAGAATATCAGTCTACGGACGAACTGTTGAAAAGCAATATTTTCCGCTAAATAATAGCGCGAGATCGATAATGTTGCACTTTAACGATAATAATGCAGTAAATGATCCTTTAGCAAGAATACTAGCAATCGCACAACTGAATTATTAACTTGTGTTATATTTACTAAATTTAGTTTATTGTAAATTTCAATGTTTATAATAAATAATTAATACTAAAAAATATATATATATTTTTTGAATCATTTAATCTCGTGCAAAAGAATTACTATAACTTATTACGATTAGCGCTTTGAATAGTCAATCAACAGAGTTCAGTATAGCGAAAAAGTATTCAATCCACAGCGATCGTCAGCGCTGGCAGCATGCCGTCCGTACGGATGGCAAGGCCCCGAGTATTCAGCACTCTAAGGGTTAAGGCTGCAACGAAGCTCGACTATGCTAAGATATTGGCTTGGCAACTAAGTGATTGCGGACTTTGTCGTTAGGTGGTAATGACAAAATCCGCAATCACTTAGTTGCCAAGCCAATAGATCCGCCAATACGTACATTTAAGCTAGAAAATATTTACCGCGAGTAGATACTTGGCGGAGAACGTACAAGTAATTTAAACGATCAATTATCCGTTATATTAACGAGCCTCGATATCGAGTGCCAGCGTTTCCGACGTATGTGACTCGTTACATTACGTACATACACGTTTAAAAACCACTCGATGTATATTTGCGATAAGCGTCTCGTAATTTCTATAGACATTTTCAGTTTAATAACGGATCGATTCGCTTATGCAGCTTGATGTAACAAATTAAAACATTCTGCCTCGTTATTACGCGCGTTTAGGTCTTAAACGGAACTGTATTAGTCTGTCTCTTTGTGTCCGTCGACACAGCGAAACGAAGGAGAGAAAAAAAGGGAAGACGAAACGGGAGGCGGGGAACAGAAGTTGGATATCGGTCGATTAACGATATCCATTATTCATAAATCACGAGCGGCGTTAAAGGGGCAATGAAAAGGGGGAGAACGGTGAATTCTCACGGCCGGTTTACTCCGGCTCTTCGTTAACGCGATAAATTCGACGCCAGGGAACAGAGAGCTATCGCTAATTGCAGGTTGGCCTGCGCGTCGCCTAATAAACGCGATCACTGTGTCGAGTAACCCGTGGTGAAAGTGACCGTGTATCGTTTCACCATCGGCAAATGCGTCAAACTTCCTATTTATACAACTTTCTGACGTAACGCGATATTTTTTAACGGCCAATATCGCCGCGTGCGATATAACGCGACGGCCGTTTGAATTTTCGCAGCGACGATCAATCGGGCCGACTATTTGTCGTTCGTTCGGTTGATTTTACGAGCGAACGCAAGCCCCAAACGATCAACATTCCTCCCATGCAGCGCAACGAACTCAAAGGCACACGCGTGACCCGTTACGGCCGCGGCGCGTCAGCCAATTAATACATAAATCAACATTAATCGGAGCTGCTAGGTCGTCGAGGCCGGCGCTTGTACCGATGTTTTCCGAAAGGGCTCTCTCCGATATATAGTGTCTACATTTTATACTCTTCCCACTGCGATAGATATATCCCTGTAAAATGTTGTCCGCGTGATACGACATCGTACAATGTTTGCGTCGCGATGATACATCATAATACCGAGAAAATTGCGGCACGCCTCTGACAGCTCGTCCATTTGCCTTCTTTCACTTTTCTTTCGTTATATCTCTGCTGGATATGAAAGTTACAGAGAAATGTTACTAGAAAAATGAAGCGAAGGAAAAGAAAAGATTCGGATAAGTAAATTCTCAAAGTTTCGAATTTTGTAATTTCCAAATGTGTCAGTCTTTCGCTTCTCCAATGCCTATTCGAATGTTTAAATTTTCAAACTGAAAGATTCGTGCAGATGAGCGGACAGCTGAGATATAAAGATCGCATTTATCGAAAGAGAAAGAAAGGCGTAAAACAGTAACGACAATCTTTCCCGTCGATTTGCTCGAACCACTGAACAGTGGAGTTCTGCTTGGTTTGTTCCAGCAGCGACTTCGAGTTCCCAAAGTTATTGAATCTGCCGTTTCACACTCTTCCAGCCATATCTTTAACGGTTTCTTTAACGATTCTTTCAGACACTCTCCGTTAACGACGTTCCTGTTGACAATATTCCTATGTCCGAACCTAACCTCGAAGGATATCGCTGCAAAAGGAATGCTGTACGCAATAGCGCGAAGGAAACGTATAATTTACTTACTTCGTTATCCGAAGGCGCTATAAAACAAAAGTCCTCGGGGACCGGCCAAGATAAATCTCCGCATGCCCTTGATTTTATCGAATACACGGTCATAGCAATGTCCGCCAAAAGCGCGGGGAAAACGAGGCTTCTTGGTTCCCGTTTCATCCGCCAGGCGGCGATACCTATCGGAGTGGGGATCAGTAATGGCCGCCAGGATTTAAAAGCTCCGCCTCTGGGGAACGTTCTGGTACCGCCCGATTCCGTTGCCAGGGCAACCGACGATCGGCCATTTTGTTCTCATGACCTACCACAACCGTCTCCTACTACAGACACGAACCTTCCCCCTTCTACCTTCCACCTTCGATCACGATTTACCTCGCGCCCCCACCTTCTCGTATCGCGCGCCGTCGCGGTCCGTTTCGTGTTCCCCTCGTTCCGAACGCGGAACGAGAAGAAACGGTGCACGCGTGTTGTTCTTCCCTCCAGCCAACGATACTTTCGATTCTTTCTTTCTTCCCTCGTATCTCGCGTGTACAGTTGGCCACGAAAGTGTTCGATCTTTTACAAATAAATTACGTGTCTTGTACGAAACGTTTTCAAGTTTCATCAGAACCATAATGACACTCGATTATCTTGATTGCATTGGTATGTATGTATTGGTACAGTTAAAACAAATCGAAAAAGACGTATAGAAGCTACAGAATATCTTACGCCGCTGCGTATACCACACATTCTAAATTATAAAAGTATCGAAGCAGTCGATTGTGCATAATATTCGTAAACCTCAGCACTCGGCGGAATCGTATTTAATACTTAGTCTGTACATAAGGCAGCTGGTTATGCTCGATCCTTTCGTTGTAAATACGCGTTTGTAATATTAAATACGTAGTTTGGAATTTCTGTGTACACTTTCAGATTGGTATTGTGCCACTGCTTAATCACGATAATCGTGTCTCATTGGAACGAACGCAATGCACACGATAATGCCATATGCATAAAGATTTTCTATTTCAGGTGTTTTAATACTTTCTCAGAATGTTTTGCTTCCACTTTAACGTGTAATTTTTTTTTTTTCGCCAGACGTTCTTCCCGTTTTTAACGTCGAGAAAGGCGGTCTCTGGTTTTGTGAAAAAGGAGAGACGCTGTGAAATAAGGTGGTACCCATTTGCATTTTATTCCGACCACTTCCCGATCAGATACACCGCACGTTCGCGCCCCGTGTTTGTTCTTTTTAAACTTAAAACGGGGGCTATTGGCTCGCTTCCTTCGTACCTTTCGTGACTCTAATCGCTATCATTCCCACCTTCCGGCGACGTGAAACAACGACCAGAGGCGTGGAGGAGAAAAGTCGCCTTGTCCCCAGATTCTACGGCATAGATAACACGTTCCTAATACTCGATCATTTCAACCAGGTAATTCTTCTATATAAATCAGCCTCGTAAATCACCGTATCCAACTGATCTAACGTCAAAGAACGTTTGAAAACAAATTGAAGACGTTCAAGGTACCACAGAGGATATCGGGTTAGAACCGTTTCGATGAAGCGGAAACGCCGATGAAATAGGATCGCCAAGGTCATTGGCAACATTTTTAAACCGTGTGTCATGCATCTGTATTTGTACCTGCTTATTTTAACAGCAACGAAAGCAAGGCCGATGACACGCGTCGTTCGAGTGTTCAAGGTCGTCAAAGGTCACTTCGAACGCTATACGAGCCGTCTGTTTGTCAAATCGGTTGACTTCACGCAACAAAAAGTAGAAGAAACTGGTGAAATTGTACGAGATAAGCATCGATCAAGCGGATCGCAACGAAAAGTTGAAGAAACGTAAAACAGCTGAGTCGACCAGAGTTTGGACTGTAAACGGCTCATGCAGCTCGTGAACTCTTTTTTTTTTTTCTTTCTTTTTTTTTTTTTGTCTAATCAACGGTCCACTATGAAGCGTTAGAGTGCATATTTCGAGTCGATCGACAAACGCATAAATCATTCGAACAACGGTATACCAAACGCGTACTTGGACTTGTTCCGTTACGCGTCCACGTTACTCCACATGTTTCGATCCGCGGAAGAATGAGTGACGGTTCTAAGAGGCACGATGACGTGGTGGACGCGGTCCACAGGTTGGCAATTACAAAGAATTGGAGGAGTAAGGCAGAAAGAATTTCAATCGGGGAAAAATTTCTAACATGGTGCGGAATCGGAGGCAGAGTCGAAGCGAATTAAATGGAAAAGAGCGGACCGTCCCTCGATGGCTGGTTGCGCAAGGTCCAATTAACCATTACGTTAAATACAGCTCTCTAGTTACGTACGCTGTGCTCTTCGATCATTTCATGCTCACGTTCACTTTTACGATGCCCTTTCGCGACCCATGGGCTTCCTTTGGTTTTTGCAACGCGTGCTCGATAATTAAGAGGCAACTGGCGCTCGTGATCCCTGAAAATTGCTTTGTTTCAGAGCTACGTCCTTCTTGTTTAACGTAGGAACCATTGACGGACGAAGTTTAACGCTTGCAACGAAGAAATTCCACGAACGAAACGAACGTCCATGTACTTTGCAAAAACTCAAGGAAATTCTCAAAAAATTTGCCATTCTACTGGGTTGGCAACTAAATGATTGCGGATTTTATCATTAGATGGTAATGACAAAAGCCGCAATCACTTAGTTGCCAACCTAATAAACCTATGAAGTTTCTGTAAACGCGTAAACTTTCTACGAACATTTACAAAGTCTATGGACAATTTCTCGTTTTGGACATTTTAAACGAATAGCATTTATTTAATTTAAGAAAAGAAAGAAGGTGATGGAAGAGAAAGGAATCGATCAGGCGGACCGTGATCCCTGAACATTACTTCGTTTCAGAACTACGTTCCTCTTGTCTAACGTTGGAACCATCGACGGGTGAAGTTTAACGCTTGCAACGAAGAAATTCCACGAACGAAACGTACGTCCATGTACTTTGCAAAAACTCAAGGAAATTCTCAAAAGTTTACCATTCTATTTGGTCGGCAACTAAATGATTGCGGATTTTATCATTAGATGGTAATGACAAAAGCCGCAATCACTTAGTTGCCAACCTAATAAACCTATGAAGTTTCTGTAAACGCGTAAACTTTCTACGAACAGTTACAAAGTCTATGGACAATTTCTCGTTTTGGATATTCTAAACGAATAGCATTTATGTAATTTAAAAAAAGAAAGAAGGCGATGGAAGAGAAAGGAATCGATCAGGCGGACCGTGATCCCTGAACATTACTTCGTTTCAGAACTACGTTCCTCTTGTTTAGCGTAGGAACCATCGACGGGCGAAGTTTAACGGACTTGAAATGAAGAAATTCCACGAACGAAACGTACGTCCATGTACTTTGCAAAAACTCAAGGAAATTCTCAAAAATTTACCGTTCTATTGGGTCGGCAACTAAATGATTGCGGTTTTTATCATTAGATGGTAATGACAAAAGCCGCAATCACTTAGTTGCCAACCTAATAAACCTATGAAATTTCTGTAAACGCGTAAACTTTCTACGAACAGTTACAAAGTCTATGGACAATTTCTCGTTTTGGATATTCTAAACGAATAGCATTTATGTAATTTAAAAAAAGAAAGAAGGCGATGGAAGAGAAAGGAATCGATCAGGCGAACCGTGATCCCTGAACATTGCTTCGTTTCAGAACTACGTTCCTCTTGTCTAACGTTGGAACTATCGACGGGTGAAGTTTAACGCTTGCAACGAAGAAATTCCACGAACGAAACGTACGTCCATGTACTTTGCAAAAACTCAAGGAAATTCTCCAAAATTTACCATTCCACTGGAAACTAAGTGATTGCGGTTTTGCCATTACCACCTAATGTAACTTGGATTATAAGAATTTATGGTATGTCTGATTCTAGTTGAATCTAATGCTTAAATCTAAAGGGTAATGTCTTTTTAGATCTGATCTGTCGTGTCAAGTAATTGGGTAACTAATGGGTTTTGATAGTTGTTAACTCTTATATTATATCTGTTACTGAATTTGGTCAACAGAATAGCAAATACGCTTATTTACTTGTCCAAAGTCCAAATGAAACTGAACTTATGTACTTTACTATGTACCTTTCTGTACCCGTTGAGTTAACTATCTTTTTAAGGAGAGCCATACAATTGCGTCATACCTCTTTTAGGCAAAAACGTCCATCTCGTGACCGTGGCTACGTTCAACGACCAGATGTGGCATTTCGAGCCCAAGCCTACTGTCGTAAATCTCGGCCAAACATAATCCGATTAAATCGTAAACAACGACTTCTAAGTACAGCTATAATAAAAAGTCTAGACTAAATTATTGGGGATTTTCCCAAAAATTCCAAAGGAAAGGCCCCGATGTTCTTTCATCTCCGACATATATAACATTTCGTATTATCTTTGGATCCTCTGTTTTCGCTGTTGTTGAAACGAACAGCGAAATAAAGAAACAGTTGGCAAAATTTCTATCGACGATATGTCTAGAGAAAAGTAGCGTTTAGTGCGACAGGTAAAATGAAATGGATATTCATAATGAAGAAATTACGAAAGGTCGTTCCATCTACCTGTTGGCTTGTTATATTCGTCGAGTATAAACAGGGGACGAAGAATGGCCATTCGCAAACTGCCTTTAACATCTTACGACTTGTTTTATCACCATACTCGTTAAACTTAACTATTTGTCTTTAAAACACTGTGACTAATACGAAATCACTGGTATCATTGCGTACATATATAACTTCGCTCTAACGACCTTTGATTTTATGAACTGAAACGAAATTTGAAATTTAGATAAAAATTCGACACGAACTTCGTACAATGCCATATCGCATCGTAATATTTTTCGTTATAATTCGCCAGAATCCAACGTAGGCTATTAAATTCCAAGAAGAATTTCATAGTCGAGAGACGAAGCAGATCTGTTGTATCCTTCTTACGTGGCAAACAGATTTCCTTTCGTAAAATAGTCTTTCAAAGGGCTATATTTTTAAACGAATTCCGATTAAGAACAAAGGAACGGAATTGAATAAGAGGCGCGCATATAGGAGAACCTCTCCACCTTCATTTTCTTCGCGTTCAGACGAATAGCCAAGCTTCCAGTTGTTTCCGTGCTCTCGTTTCCAGTATTTGACGCGAGTTGATCCAATATTCGATCGACAGACGTGTCGCAGGCGATGACGTAGGCCGCCCTTTGAAACTGCGTTTCACGCAAGTGGAATGTCGACCTGTTTGTCGCAGGAAACCAACTTTCCTCGTGTGCTTATTTTCCAGCCCTATTCTTCCCCTCTTTCGCCCTATTTTCCCATTTCGATAGTTCAAACACTTCGGAAAGTTTGTTGGGCTACCGATTGGATCCGACGATCCTCGAAATACTCACCGCCTGATCGATTCCTTTCTCTTCCACCATCTTCTTTCTTTCTTTTAAATTAAATAAATGCGATTCGTTTAAAATATCCAAAACGAGAAATTGTCCATGGACTTTGTAACTGCTCGTAGAAAGTTTACGCGTTTACAGAAACTTTATAGGTTTGTTAGGTTGGCAACTAAGTGATTGCGGCTTTTGTCATTACCATTTAATGATAAAATCCGCAATCATTTAGTTGCCGACCAAATAGAATGGTAAACTTTTGAGAATTTCCTTGAGTTTTTGCAAAGTACATGGACGTACGTTTCGTTCGCGGAATTTCTTCGTTGCAGGCGTTAAACTTCACCCGTTGATGGTTCCTACGTTAAACAAGAGGAACGTAGTTCTGAAACGAAGCAATGTTCAGGGATCACGGTCCGCCTGATCGATTCCTTTCTCTTCCATCACCTTCTTTCTTTTTTTAAATTAAATAAATGCTATTCGTTCAAAATATCCAAAACGAGAAATTGTCCATAAACTTTGTAACTGTTCGTAGAAACTTTATACGTTTACAGAAACTTCATAGGTTTATTAGGTTGGCATCTAAGTGATTGCGGCTTTTGTCATTACCACCTAATGATAAAATCCGCAATCATTTAGTTGTCGACCCAATAGAATGGCAAATTTTTTGAGAATTTCCTTGAGTTTTTGCAAAGTACATGGACGTACGTTTCATTCGCGGAATTTCTTCGTTGCAGGCGTTAAACTTCACCCGTCGATGGTCCCAACGTTAAACAAGAGGAACATAGCTCTGAAACGAAGCAATGTTCAGGGACCTCGTTCCTCCTGATCGATTCCTTTCTCCTCTACTCTCTCCAAAATAATTTACCTATAATTCTCAATGAGAATTGATTGTAAAAAGTCTACCGAATAAAAAAAAAAATCCTGTTGACCGTGTATTTGTTATTGAACCTAAGATTATTGTCATTAGCATCTCTAATCGTCACGGTTAATTGTCAAATTCTGTAACAGTCATATAATCACCTTGAGAATTTATTATTATCTTCATTTAGTGACCAAGTAATCATTGTTATTATAATATAAGTCTCTAGTGAGAACTTATTATTTTGTAGTGAAATTGTTCATTGCTAGTGAACTTTATTCTGTAATAATCTGTGGCGGCACTCGACCACGGAACTTTCCAGCGGCTTCGCGACACAAAGCGCTATACCTTCAAAGCGTAAGGCCGACACGCATGTACCATCGATATCCCTACGGTTCTTTCGCCGAACATTCGGAAGAATGCATACGCGGCAACTGTCGCGGACATCTAATAAACGCGTGCGTAGTGGGGATATCGAGGAACAACAAAGAAAAGAATCCGTTTGGTTTCGAACGAAAGATTCATTTTGCCCCGAGCTGCGAAGTGTGAAAAAGGTTAGCGTCATAGCGAAGCAAACACAATTCGAGATACGTAATTATTAACTCTTGATTGTTAATCGTTGATCTTTAATCGTTATTTGTTGATTGTTGATAGCTTAATAAACATTTTTGTAGAACATCAAGAGTATTTTTTGTGGACACCTTCGCCAACCACCTCAAATCATATTTGTACCATTAACTATCATCTATATTGTATAACACAAAAATGGCTAATCCAAATGAAGGTTCGTTAAACGCCCTTAATCCTAATGCTAACTCGATATATATTTATAGAATATTTCTGGAAAAATAAAGACCGTGGAACGAGAATATGCAGAAGGATAGATGACTATTGACACAAGGGTTAACGAGCAAAATGTTTTTGGAGTGTGGAGAACAGTCGGTAGAAAAAACGAAGAAGAAGAGAAGAGACAGAGGAACTCTGATATTTAAAGGTAGCATTCAGAGTATCGCATGACCCTTCCCAAGGAACAAAACCCAACGGCGTCGACGGGAGTCGGATGATGAAAAAGTGCACCGCTGCCACGGCTATCCGCAGCGACTTCAACTTCGCCGTACACATACGAAAGAAAGAACGTGGCCGCATTGTTTCAACCCTTCGCGTTAACAACGTCCCCCGCGAATACGAGGATGGCGGAAGAGCAGACGAGCGAGAAGTCACGGTCCATTTTTCCTCGGCTTTATTTCGCGCCCGTCGCTGTCCCGAATCCCTCAGTGTGTCATTAGTTTTGCCTTTATTCAACGCACGTGTTCACAACTGCGTTCCACCCACAATACAATGCTTCGAACTACGCTACGAATATATAGAAGCGACGCATCTTCCTACCAAAACGCAAGTATACTAAATGAAAACGATAGAAGCGAAGTATAAAATTAAAGATCTCAGCCCTTTATCCGGAACTTTCCTGATAACCGATATCATCATATCGAATGACACGCGGTAAAAATTTGAAAAACGTGTGGGAAGTTGTAGAAAACGAGGAAACTGGTTAATTGGAGTTCGATAAACAGATTGCAGGACCCTTTTGCACCTTGGCAAGCACCGGTCATTTTGACTGGTATTGGTATAAGTAGCCTAGTGTTAACACTAGAATTACCATAACAACCAAATTGACTGGTTTTACAATTTTATTTTCAAATTCCTACCTCGTGTTATATTTTTTCCGCAATGATGTAGTGACATTCGCAATGATAACTAAAAGAATAATATAATGAATTTTATTTTGTTTTTATTTATTCAAATTTAAAATAATTTTGTATGAAGGCTACTCATACCAATACCAGTCAAAATGACTGGACAAAGTGCAAAAGGGTCCTGCAATCTCTTTATCAAACTCCAATTAACCAGTTTCCTCGTTTTCTACAACTTCCTATTCGTTTTGAAATTTTTCTTGCGTATCATTCGATATGACGATGTCAGTTATCAGCAAAAATTCCGGATCGATCGCTAGATCGCTAGACGCTGATACTAGAACTACCATTCCAGTCAAATTGACTGGTTCTACAATTTGATAAATATGTCAACCCTCGTTTAGGATCCCAGATGGATTAATAATACTAAAAATGTATTACGTAACATGGAATTGCTTCTGTAAGAAAGTAATAAATCAATGAATATAAAAATATTCTATTATTAGGTATTTTTTAAAGACCAGTCATTTTCACTGGTTTTGATAGAAATAGCTTCGTGTTAACTGTAGGTGGTTCTAGTGCTAAATTGATGCGTTTTACAACTTTGAATGCACTCTATACACTTTACCGCAAATTTTACAATGTATTACGTTGTCCAAAAAGTGTCTTTCTTTTACAGACACGTCTCTTACAACAACGCATCTTTATACAAACATGAAACCTAATCTGTCAAACGTTGTGATCTTTATCTTGATAGAACAAAATGGATCATACGTAATTCGATAAAATAATATAAAACTGAAAATGTCCTACATCCATTATTTTGTTATATAAACGAAAGAAACTTTTCGGACGACCTAATAATTGTGCACATCCTTAGTTACGAGAAGTATCTCCAATTATACATAAAAATAGACGCTTAAGTAAATTGAAATTTTCCAATTTTACCGACTACGGTATAAAGTGCATATGGTATCCCATCGATCGATGGAACCATGAGTTTCCCATGAAGTTTATAGATCCGTTGTTTTTTCGTAGAACAGCTTCTCGTATGCATCTTAGCAGCCTTCAATCCCTTCTGTGATTATAACTTGCACACCTGCCTTACTATTTCTGTACATGCGTTCAAGATAATTACGATTTCCTTTTCTTTACGGTTAATTAACCTAAGCATAAGAAAAAAGCCGTTGTTCCAGATAGTTTATTTGTGTCGGTGGGCCAATCACGGGGCAGCAACAGCGTTGAAGAAAGCTCGGTAGTCGCGAATCTCGTTAATTTTCTTTGGCGGTGGTTGTAAGTAGAACGAGCGTAAATAAAGTAAACGTAATTAGGCCGAGCGTAAATGACGTAAACGTAATTGGAGCGGCCGTAAATTGCACTTGGAAAGAAATTCCACGACTTTTATCGAAGAGGTAGACATTTTCCATCGAATCGACGTACGTAGAGATTGATATTTCGATGGACTTAATGGAGATATTAATATTTAGATGGAACACCGAACGCGAGAATTCCAACTTTTTCTTAGAAAACGAAGATGTCTCGCGTCGTGCATATTGCGGATCTGGATAGAAATTAACAGAAAAAGTGTCTCGCACTACGGGCGACTGTGGAATTATTTATTTCCTCCGCGTCGTTTCATTACTGTTATTTAACTCTAGCAGAAATCATCGAGCGTGACCAACGTTTTTCACGATAGTCTCAACCACATGGAACGCGGTGAGACCTAAAAAGAAAAAAAAAAAAGTAGGGAAATAATTTCGATCTCCGTTTTTCTTTCGCTTGGAAACTCGCCGGAGGAAGAGCGGTCTTTGCTTTCTAGCGCAGCCAATAATTATTCCCTGTACGACGTACGTATATTCCTGTAAGAAAGTCCTGGAATTCTTTTTAAAAATCGTCACCGCGTAACGCGTGGCGAGACAATGCGACGAAAAGCTTTGAGGGGGGAAATACGCTGGTAGAATTTTTCGCGCGGAATTATTAAAAAGAAAGCGAAGAGACCGTTTCGATCTCGTTTCTATCTATTCGAAAGTGATCGAACTTTGTTTGCCAACGTAGCTGACAATTATTTCGCGTATTACAATATCTTGCAAGGAAATTGTGAAATTCTTTTTAAAAATCGACTACGCCACGCACCGAGGCAGAGGAAAAATCCAACGGGAGAAATACACACGGACAGCGGTAAGAAGGAAAAAAAGGGGTGGAAAAAAGAAAAACAGGGAGAAAGAGAGACGAAGGGAGCAGAGGGAATAGGAGGAGTGCGCAGCAATACGCACCGTAGAAACGAGATATGTGCGCAGACGAGCTCTCGTCGAAACGTGAACCCTATTTTCCCGGGAATTACGAGTGGGCCCGGGGGTAAGGGTGGGGGATGGTTACACGGGGGAGGTGCACACTTCTCGACAAAAGATCTTTTTTCCATTCCTCGTGGCGTCGCTAGGTACGAGCTTCTCTCTCAAACAGCTACTACCACCACCCTGTGCCTCGCGACCCTCTTTCCACCGACCGAGCTGTTTCTCTCGTTCCTCTTTGTCCCTGTTTCGCTGCAGCGCGCGCTTTTCATGCGGAGCTCGGGCTCGTGTATTTTCGCGAAAATAGGCCGCGTGGAGAGGAATGGCGGATGAAGAGCGAGCGAGAAGAAGAGAAAAAGAGTAGCGGCTGGTTGCGGTGACCTCTTTCTGGCCACCTACCCCGCCGCTCCGCTCGCTGGTGGCTGGTCGGCCGATCGAACCGAGGCGGACGGACGCCTCGCAGGTGCTACAAAGGGTTGCTCTTTTATACCACCTTGCTGCCATTCGGTTACCTTTGATTTCACCAACCCGCTAAAATTACCCATCGGTCGAGAAAAATTCTTATCGATTCGACACGCTAAATGCTGAGATATTTTCACCTGAGATTTGCTTCCGACGATGTTTATGTAATAAATTTGAGGAGTATATATGTTTTGTCCGTGATACCAGTTGTTGCTGGCTGTAGATGTCGCCGCCACTGGGGGTATATTGCTGTATTTTCTTCCTATTTAAGAATCGTGGAAGAAAAATCGGACTTTGGGTCGCCGGGATTCGATCCCGGGGTCCGAACGTTCGTAACCTAAGGCGCTAACCACTGAGCTACCGTCGTCCGTTGCTAGTTAGTGTCGAGTGGCGGTATTTGTGCTGTCGAGTGCCGCCACAAATTTCGCTGGTCACCTCTGACTCCAGAAACATGTTAATCAATCGTTGAGGGCATTGCGATCGATTAGACAAAATTTCTTTCAGAATTAGCTGCGATAATACAGGTGTGTAGAATTCTTTGGTCGAAGATCTGATGACAGAAATGTAGAATCGCCGTAACGCGGTGTAATATCGATGGTGGAAGAATTCCAACTCTTTCACTTTCGATATATACTTCGAACGACATTTACGTGGAATTATTTGGAAATGGATCGGATCGAATGTTATTCCTCGAATAAAATAAAAATTCGCTTTGGGATAATACGACCTCTACCACGTGATTCAGCGTAAACGTTAAACGCTGCAGGTGCATCAGCATGTAACTAGGTGTGTTTTTTTTCGCATCGTCTGCAGTCCTGCAAAGAGAAAGGAAGACGGGCGGCGAAACTTCTCTTTGCTCGAGGGAAACGTTTCGAAAGAGAGGAAGAACTGTTGCTGGCGCGAATCTTGGTCGGTCGTAAACGTACATCCGATTTCGATACTAGTTACGCAGCTCTTTCCTATTACCTCTTCTCTTTCTCCAATCCAATTCCCCTTTACGAAATAATAGGCGAAATCGCTTTTAGAAATTATATTAACCCGAATAAGACCTGAGTGGAGGGAAAGGAATAAATGTGAACGTCGAGGGAACCGATGACAGCGTCCTCCAATGTAGAAAGACGGATAAGATGTAGAAATTATACATTTGGAAATTGCGATTTGTAGTAAATTATATAGGCAATATATTCGATACAGAAGTTGATTCGATGATTTAACGATGAATTAATTCGGTAATTATTTTACATTGAATTAATTACCAATTTATATCAGAGATATTTCTCAACTCGATAAAAATCAATTACAAATCTTGGGGAATCCATCGAATTGATTTCTACGCTTAATAAATTCAGAAGGAGAGAGAGAGAGAGAGAGGCGTGTGATGGACGAAGCGGAAGAAGAAGAAGAAGAAGAAGAAGAAGAAGAGAGTATCGAGGAGGAGGCAAATGGAGTTGGACTTCTAGGAAATCGGACTGCGTGCGAGAGAATCGTGGAGACTCGGGAAGAAAGAAGAGCAGAGAGTAAGAAGAAAGGAGGAGGAAGTTAAGTTGGAAGAGCAAAAGGAGGGAGATGAGAAGGAAGGAAGATAAAAGGGGTAAGGAGGGGGAAGTGTGGGTGTTATAGAGAAGGAACAGAGGGGAAAGGGAATGCCCCCTTTTATGCTGCGTACGTATGATGTGTCTATGTGTGAGAATACCACCACCGGAAGTTGGAGGCCACCGCCTGACCTTGCAGCGGTCGGTCGGTTTCAACTCTGGCTAGCAGCCCCGTTCAACACTCGATTATATACCGGGTGTCTCATAAATTTGGATAAGCATGGGTCATCGAGTACTAGAATACAGATGAAACCACGATTCTTCCGTATTAGGCTTTAAATAATTCTACTGCAACGTATCTTTGCAGAAGCATAACGACCAATTTTCATGAAATTCGATTCACTGAAATTTTCCGTTTTTTTTTTTTTAATCAATGAAAAATTTGATATCCTAACACTAGAAATAACCAGTCAAAATGACTGGTTCTACAATTTTATGAATGTGTCCACCCTCTTTTAGGGATCATGGTCCCAGGTGGATTAATAATACCAAAAATGTACCACGTAATATGGAATTGCTTCTGTGAGAAAGTAATAAATCAATAAATATACAAATATTCTATTATCGTGTATTTTTTAAAGACCAGTCATTTTCACTGGTTTTGGTAGAAATAGCTTCGTGTTAGCTATCGATAATTTATTCCTAACTTTTTATATATATTTCCTCAATATTTATCTCTCTTTGTGCTTGCATTTAACTGTGCCAAATATCGTCACTATTGTTAACTTTTCTCAGTCGCGTTTATATCGTTCGAAAACATACCACTACGTGATAGAATCGCGCGAATATTAAATATCAAGGTTGTTAGAAAGTTTGCTAAGTACAACGTCGCTTATGTTTACATACTCGACGATAGTTCGACTATAAACGTTCAAGCGTATTTTCTATATTTTAAGGAACTGAGATTCTTGGCTGCAACGTAGGTAGAATATCGAGGAATACGTGTGGAAAGTCACACGTACAAAGGAGAACATTTTTCTGGTCTCGATACAGCCAATACCGTTCCACCGATCGAACAACCAAACGAGGACAAAACATTGCCAGCCTCGCAAGATCGGATATGGACCCCTTTAACAGACTGAAACTCTAATATGGGCCATTGAAGCCGATAGCACGATATTTCTTGGTCGTTTGGATGATCGAGTTCAAACATCTTTTACGCCGATCCAAGTCACAGTGAATTTCGTAATCGAAAGTCGAATCATCCGTGTCGCGTATCCAACAGGTTTCGAGGCGATCAAGACTCGAGAACGTTTCCACCGTCATTTTCTCCGCGTGCCAATAGCGAAAAAAAAAAAAAAAAAAATAAAAAGATAAAAAATACAAATTACACCCAAGACAGTGTGTACGTGCACAGTTAGATATTTTCCTTGTATTAATCAAGTTTCTGTAGAAGAATCTGTAATAAGAAATAATAGGAAAGAAATGAAACTAGTCGTTCGTGAGCGAAGCAGAAGATTCGATCGATGACTTGTTCCGATGAAACGCGAATTTCGACGATCGACGATCGATGAAACGAACGTTTTAATGTTCGCCTTTCGACCACGCGTTTATAGATACAGCTGTTCATACGAAAAGGAAAAGTCGAAGAAATGTCTGATCGCTAAGGTAAATATTTTTCTTAACTTTCTTGGCTAAATTCCAAATCTGAGTGGAAATCCTCGCGATTCTCCATTATCTATTTTAACGCGTTCTTCGAATTACCAGGCTCGCGCGAATCGAATCATTGCCACGCGTTAAATCACCCACGACGCTACTTAATTGCTATATCTTTCTTACATCTGGTCTTACAATCTTATCACGATTTTCATTATGCGCTACGTATTACCTGACACGTCACCAGTCTAGCCAAGTTTCTCTATATTCAACGTGTGCAACGATTCGCTTTAATCCGTGTCTGAAGCCACAAAATCATCGCTGAAAATAACGTTGTTGGAGAAGAATGAATTTCACGAAAGAAGGCTCGAAAACAGTCGTTAACGATTGCAAGTGGAAGTGACGTTACGAGATCCTGCGCTCTATCAATATCTTTTCTCACAGTGTAAGCTCGTAGTCGATGAAGGAAGGCTTCGTATACCTAATGAGTTTCCCAATGACGTATCTTCGATAAATTACCTCCGTATGGGGTTCTCCGTGACACAGAGGTCGTCACGGTGGTGCGGCACGAGTGAATGGGCGATCTAGTATTTGCGAGGGATGGAGAAACCGGCTTTAAAGGGGATGTAACGGTATTGCTAACCCTCCATCGAAAATACGGATCGCTCTACCGAATCGTCTATCGCTCTTATTTGTCTGCTGCTATTTTCTCAGAGTGCAATCGGTTTCTTTCTGTTGCTCTCTGTTAATCCTTTGCACTGCGAATTTTATCTCAATCTCGTTACCAGCAGCTGCCAACGTTTTTAAGCGTTTTATTTGAAATTTAATTAGAAAATAAGACAATTTAAATAAATGAAGGAAGAAAGAAATTCACTTAAATACCAGTTTTATTCGCACTATTGTTGTATTTTCTAATTTTTAAGCGTATGATATATCCTGAAACAATTTCCAGAATACAATCCTCCTTTTCTTTCGCACGTTTCAGAAAAAAATCTGCGACTGAGAGAACGTCGAGTGGGACTGGACAAAGGAGCTCCTCGGATAAAAACTGACGCTCAGTCACATTCGACATAGAAGTGCAAAGGGTTAAAAGGTTGCAACTAACGCATTAAACGACTTTCGATATTCCAGATAAACGAATATCTAAGGTTTAACGTGAACGAAATTTTATTGCCAACAAACAGAATAACGTGGTTCGTATAAGGCGAAGGTAAACCTGTATTAGTACCGTTAGTACAGAGTATATATAATTAGGAATCTATTTACGGATTTCTTTGATTATTTCCTACTTCTAAATAGCTTTACACTTTACGAACGCTCCAAGCTATCGAATCTTCCTACAAACATAACAGCAGCCATATTTTCTGTATACGTTGAAAACATTCGCAAGTTCGTTCTTTTACGAACAAAACTATTTTATCAACTGGAAATAGCAAGCAGAAATTTGTTTCACCCGTTAAATCTACCAAATTTTATACTTTGCACGTTCCATACGTTTCCCCATACGTATCTAGTGCATTCTGTGTTCGTTAACACTAGAATTACCATACCAATCAAATTGACTGATTTTACAATTTTATTTTCAAATTCCTACCTCGTGTTATATTCTTTCCGCAACGATGTAATGACTTTGGCAATGATAACTAAAAGAATAATATAATGAATTTTATTTCGTTTTTTACGTATTCAAATTTAAAATAATTTTGTATCAAGGCTACTTATACCAATACCAGTCAGAGTGTAAAAGGGTCCTGCAATTTGTTTATCGAAACCCAATTAACCAGTTTCCTCGTTTTCTACAACTTGCCACACGTTTTGAAAATTTTTATTGCGTATCATTCGATATGACGATATCAGTTATCAGGAAAATTCCAGATCGATCGGTGGATCGCTAGATGCTGACAGTAGAACTACC
This sequence comes from Bombus pyrosoma, assembly GCF_014825855.1. Lineage (NCBI taxonomy): Eukaryota > Metazoa > Arthropoda > Insecta > Hymenoptera > Apidae > Bombus > Bombus pyrosoma. Next base: position 7,171,121 of record NC_057777.1, on the reverse strand, counting down.
ATTTCAGTCAAATTGATTGATTTTACAATTTTATTTTCAAATTCCTGCTTCGTGTTATATTTTTTCCGCAACGATGTAATGACTTTGACAATGATAACTAAAAGAATAATATAATGAATTTTATTTCGTTTTTTACGTATTCAAATTTAAAATAATTTTGTATCACGGCTACTTATACCAATACCAGTCAAAGTGTAAAAGGGTCCTGCAATTTGTTTATCGAAACCCAATTAACCAGTTTCCTTGTTTTCTACAACTTGCCACACGTTTTGAAAATTTTATTGCGTATCATTTAATACGACGATATCAGTTATCAGGAAAATTCCGGATCGATCGCTAGATCACTAGATTATGACAGTAGAACTATCATTTCAGTCAAATTGGCTGGTTTTACAATTTTATAAATATATCAACCCTCGTTTAGGATCCCAGATGGATTAATAATACCAAAAATGTACTACGTAACATGGAATTGCTTCTGTAAGAAAGTAATAAATCAATAAATATGCAAATATTCTATTATTAGGTATTTTTTAAAGACCAGTCATTTTCACTGGTTTTGGTAGAAATAGCTTCGTGTTAACTATCGATAGTTCCAGTGTTAATCTTGAAACATCTCGTAACATCCGCGATCTATTTATTAGGTTGTCCGAAATGTTTCTTTCGTTTTATAAGGAAATAATACGCGCACAATGTTTTTAGTTTTTATTAGTTCATTGAATTATGCAGGAATATAATAATAGAAATAGAACGAAATGAATCATACCTAATTTAATAAAATAATATAAAACAGAAATTGTCGTTCATCTATTATCACCTTATGAAACGAAAGAAACTTTTCGGACAACTTAATATTAATTGAAAGTTGGCTGTTCGTCATAGCGCCAATCATTGCCAAGAAACGTTACCGGTAATGACCGAATTGCCCTTTGTTAGAAAAAGGAGTTTCGAAAAAAGAAGCGAAAAAGGATCGCGACAAGGATACGAGCTGGAAAGGCCGAGCAAATGGGCAAAAACGAAACACAATTTTTCGTTAGCAGTGACGACATCGTGGCTCCGACTAGTCTCTCGCATCGAAGCGGAGAGCGTAGCACGGTGCTGTGACGAGGGGTTTGATGGAAACGAATGCAGCCGCCTTTGGTCAGAGCACACCCCTTTCCTGCACATCCGTGGTTACCCAGCACCCTTCAATCCCCTTCCACGAACCCGTTTCTCGTTCAGACCACCTCCACGACAAGCTTTATCGGGCAACGCCCAGATAGGGCTCGAAATATCGAATCTCCACCCCCGCCGTGCCATCTATCACTGGAGGGCCTACACTCGCCCACAACTATTTTTAGATTTTCATATTTCCATATTTTCCTGGCATCCTTGCCGAATTATCATCCCCTTCGTTCAAGGTGATTCGGCTAATTAATACGAGGTTTTTTAAAACGCTATTTTGCTTCGGAACATTCGAGCAACTTTACTCGAATGACATTCACATTTTCTGCCAGTCGTAGCAAGGGCCCGCGAGCAAAACGTGTGTAACAGTGTAAACAATGTTATAAACGCATTTCTAGAATAAAAGGAAGAGAGTATGCGGCGAAAAGAACGAAAAAAGTAACAACATATTGCGATCGTTGTAAGGCGGCACTCTGTCTAACATTTTTTTAAAAAATTGCATGAAAAAAGGAAATAATTATGTTAAGTCCATAATACTGAATTGTTATGTTTTTACTATCGTATGTCTGCTTATAATGTCGAGATAAAATAATATAAACCTATCTTGTACTATCTATTTTGTGAAATACATGTGTGCGCCATCGCGATGTACGCCGTTCAACGGGGCAGACACGTGTGAACCGCCGATGGCCCACGCCGACGTCAACGTGTTAATTAATGTGAGACTGGTTTTTAAAAGTAGCGTTCTGGGATCTGCGGTTCATCGGGGTTCGAGCGAACGTCGCAACATCAGCTGATACATCGTCGAGGAACGAAACATCGCGAAGTACAGTGATATTCTTTGATTCGTCGATTCAATGAAGATGCAAGAGAGAGATAATCGGAGCCACAGTGTGTCAATTGATCCACAAGCTTACTCCTTGTATTATCTTCGCTTCCGCGCGACTATTACATCCTTTTAAAGCTATATATCTCTTGTACTTAACGTACGTTCGCGAATCTATGTTCGTAGGCGAGCACCTTAAAAAAGAAAGGAAATTTTGATGGAACATGACCAGTCTATTATTAACCTTCGATATTTTACAATCTATTTTTAGTACATTACGTGTTATGTTACGAAACAAAGTTGTTTTTTTTTTCCTTACTAAAAAGTTAAATCCAACGAGCTGCAGGACGAAAAAAACGATTAAAGAATCGTAAAGCAGACGTCTGGACGCGGTGTCCCGTTTATCGTACGGTGAGTTGGTCATACTTTTCCGAGAACGATCCTTTCTCAGAAATAGCCTTGACTTTTCGGCCACGGCCGAAAAAACGTGGGCCGTACGCTGGCTGAATAGCAATAGCCAAAACGAGTCACTCTCCGTCTGAGATCGACGCTCATGACATGACTAATGGCTTGTTTACAACGTCACGACCCTGTTCCTTTTTTTCTTCCTGCCATGCAAGTGAGCCAGCTCCATTAACCGAGACTTCGCCGCAAAACAACGAACCTGTCGTCGCAACGTTTTGCAATTATCGTAAATTCCACGCGTGACCATCGCAATCCCGATAATAATCGAAATACAATATAAATACAATATAACAATAGTTTCGATTAAAATTCCATGACAATCTTTCGTTATATCCGACCAAAGAAATATTATAATGTTTGCGGCAAAGCGAAGTAATTATTAAGAGAAAACGGAGTATATTTGTCTAAAGCGAATAAAAGAATAAAATATGAAGGAAGGATATCCGAGGGCGGGACGAGAATAGTCGACAAAGTACTGGAGAGAAGGCGATGGCATGGCTGGGACGAAGAGGGTGGCACACGTGCACTGCCCAGCTCTATTTTTATGTGTAACTCTCTAGAGATGGCCCTCCGCGAGCTACGTGGGAGTCCGTGCACTTTTTCCACGTTGAACGCGCTCGCCAAAAAATATCACAGTGGTGCAAAAAGGATAGGAACGAACCTCTTCTGTTCTCGCTTCAAAGAATTCCGTCTGTCAGAAAAACTACGTAGCAGGAATTCGTTGCAGTTTTTCTTCGAGAGAAATCGAGTTTCTATTCATTGATTCGCGCGTCGTGGAAGTGGACGGTGATCGTTCGAGGAAATGCAACAACTCGTTTACCATTTTCGACTCTCACTGCGCAAGAGGAAGGCGAAGAAGTTGTAATTGAATTTTGTGCCTGAAACATCTGCGCCAATCCGATCTGCGTAAAGTTCAATTATGCCTATGTAAGTGAGTTTCGTAAGAGACAGCCACGTTCCCACGTGACCTTTTTCTTCGCGGACACTCGGTAAAAAATGTCTTTTCATCGAATTAACAGCGCTCGAATTGACTTTGTCACGCGAGTCACAACTTCGAATTCCACTAATTGACCATGTTAGGCTAATTCCCGGCGAACATTCGTGTATAAGAAATTGTCGCCAACACTGCGTGGACGTACGCTACGTACTGATATCACGATCAGTATCGCGATACTGATTTTCTGTATCCTCGTTTCCTCCGTCTCTATACAGTGGCTTTGTTCGTACGAGAGCGACGCTCACGAAACAAAGTACAGTGAGGAATCACGCATACCAACGAATTGATATCGCTCGGACTGACCGATTCTCTTCTGCGTTTTATTTCTCTCTTTTATCTTAATTAAGACACAACTGGTCTATGAAAGGCGATGTCTATGAAATCTGGAATTTTTGGCAACCAACGAGTCAGAGATAAGGAACGTACGATCAACGTCTAGCTACTTTATCAAGTAGATACTGTATCGCGCGAGTGTGTTCCTTGTGCGTCACTCCTGAAGGCGTACTTTGTACGTGGCTGGAGGTAGTTTTATTCGACCGAGACGAGGAAAGAGAGAAACTAAAATTTCAAAGTACGAAGTACGAAGATGAAAGCGAAGGAGAAACAATGGCTAGGAAGATGAGAAAGACCGTTGGCGCGATTCTATTTCTCCAAGTCATCGAAAGGATAAATCTTTTGGTGTCCTTTCAATTTCAAAAATAGTTTCCACTCGGCTGCTAGTTGAAAGAGTAGAGGAGGATAGAAGCGATGGACGAAGAGGAGCAGAGGGGCAGAACCTATTTTCCGGTTCGTGGTGGCTTCTGTGTAACAAAGTCGACGGTAAAAGGGGGCTTCATCCCTTCGTGTCTGATCGGCGCCTTTGATGGTCACCATGGCAACTTGCCTCCTCGGCTGCTCCTTCCTTCGTCTGCTCTTTGCTTGCTCTTTTCCTTCCTTACCAAAGTCCCACCTCCTAGTAGATCTATCTACTTGTATACGCATGTACGTTCGTGTTATCTGATCGATCGAGTTTTTCGATAAATATAGATGTTCAAAGGAATGTAATTTTGCTGTAAATTTGGAAGTCCTATCACGCCACTCTTCTTTATTAGTCGCTATATTTGCAATTATTTCATACACGTTCAACTACGTTCTCAGTGTCCAGTTATGTTAGTTTTGACGTATATCGCGGAACGTTCGAAACGGGATAGGTTGGCGATTCGACGAGCTGCTCGAAGAGAGCTCGACCAGGCAATGTAAGTTCGTCTGGGAATAGGCAATGGATTCGAAATCGAAGAACAGGGTGGTTATCGCGGTGCCTGGTGCACGAGTCGTTCGAATTGGTTCCGCAAATTGCGTTCCGTGCCGAGCTAATGAATTTGCCCGAACTCGATCGCCGTCTGGATTGCTATATCGATTTGTATCGCGGAGTAATTGAAGATACCGCGAATCTAACGACGATAATGAAACCCATTCACGGTTCTGCCTTTTCCGATAAATAATAGTTAGGGTTACTCTGAAAAATAGCAGAGCTTGCGTACCATAAACTTGTTTACCATCGGCATGCATGCAATAAATAAGAAACACATCCGTGACCTGTTTCCCGCGGTTTATTTTCCACCACGATCATTATTTTTCACATTAGTCAGACCATATTGGCAGACCCTGTCAAAACAAAATGCTAATTCCTCCAGACACGCTTCAATATTTCTTATTTCTTGCTGAATCATCGAAGCTGAGTCAAAGTACAGCCGATATGTACGATCCTTGGTAATTACTTTTACTCCGCTTTTACCGTATATTCTTATTCAGATATGTATAATTTTATGTGCTAGACTAGGTTAGATGCGTAGTAGTGATACTTGTACGTGAATATCAGTGTGTGTGGAAGTATGTGCGTGCGCGGCGTCTCGAAAACAAATGAATGTAAACTGTTCGGTCGGTTAACAGTCGGCTATGAAGATACGCACGTGCAAGTGTGTATCGATGAATATCCTTGAAATCGTTTATCAAATAAATATATAATTATTATAATATGATTCCTAAGTGTAAATTTAGTGTTCCTATAGCATTATTTCGGCTATTAAAATTCGGCTACAAAATTCTCAACGATTCTTTTCAGACGCAGCTTAACCCCTTAACCTACGATTTACGTTCGAGAATTTTGGGCCGAAAACGTAAACAAGCTCGCGCAACCTTCGAGCCATTCGCACGATTTGTGTAGTAGATCCCCACCAGCGATGTCCGTAATATTTACGACTGGTCCGATCATCTACTACGAGCTATGCCGGTAATATTTGCGTTTGGCCCGATCATCTACTACGGACTATGCCCGTAATATTTGCGTTTGGCCCGATCATCTACTACGGGCTATGCCCGTAGTTTTAGGTTAAGGGGTTAAACTCCATTATTATATATATGACCATTTTATCGTCGTTTTAAAGAGGTTAATTTTTTTTTTTAAGAATCGAGCATTAACGAGTAACGAAACACAGAAGGTTAGAAAAAACAAAGTTAACCAGTTTGTCCGTTGAAAAATTCCACCGAAACAGCGAACATGGTATCGATGCTATTATTAATTAAAAATAACACGTATCTTCTTCAATTATTCGCGCAACGTGCATCGACTTCTCTAGTCGACCGAATAATTACGAGCGGTAGTGTACGTGCGCGTATGTGTATTGTCGGTTAGAGTCGGAAAAATGGTTGGCCCAGTTTCACAGTACAATTGGCCCGTGTACCGCGTGGAAAGCAAGAGTCGTTGGAGGCAACGGGGTATCGGGTCAAGCGGATAAAGAGAAGCATAGAGTCGCGTGGAACGTGGATAAAAAAAACATGCAAGTCCGGCGGAGCGAGGGAAGCACGTGCGTGATCGTTGACCGGGGAACGGTGAAAGCGAGTCGCAGTCAGCTGAGCGGGAATTAAACGAAAGAACTTCGGCCGGTCTCTCCCGAGGGGGGCGGCGAGGAAACTTTTCTACTGTGTGTTACGACTAGCCTAGTTGCCCGTGGAAGAAAGTGAAGCCGGACAAAGAGCCAGCACGACACAAAGCCATGCGCGAGAGAGAAGGGAAACACACGGGAAGGGTGAGCCGATCGAACGCAATCGGAGATCGCCTCGTCAATATCCCTCCTTCGCCGTTTTTTCTCCAACGATACGATAATCCATCGATTTTTCTTCGATCATCGATCGGAAAATTGATACGATAGGTGGATGAGAAAACATTCAGGAAAAGTTTGACCGATTGACTGTAGTAGAGTACGAGAGAGTAATTCGTTTCAGGAAATCATGGACGACATGTCCACGTCCACGGATCAGAGATCAACTGCTAATTAACTTCTTAATTCTCTCGAGAAACAGTTTGTCGTTTCTTTTTACTAGACGGGATTTCAGTGGAATGGATGAATTCTTATTTGCCACGACTAACGAATAGCATACATCAAATGCATTGACGTCCATGTACAATTACGTTTTGCAATGTTTTAAAGCATAGCAGTAGCTTTCGACGCAACTGCAAGGATTATTATTGAAAACGGTAATAACAGAAAGAAACTGATAATCGACGAATGAGCTGTTACATGAATTTCATATTAACAAACTCAAGACCAAATTCGAAGGGTTAATGCGATTAATACCGTGAAGAATCTCATCAAGAGACTTCTAAAGGCAGGTTCTGGAGTTTTTAATCCGCCACGCTGATCCCTAACACACTCGTCTCAGAAACGTTGTTTCCTTTGACGCGCACATGTCGAGTGTCTCGCTAGAAAAATGGGTCGCGTTCAGATCCCTCGTGACCCGGTGTTTGCTCGGTCGTACCGTCGAAACCAACGAAACTGCATTTAAAGATGATCCAATAGCTGCAAGCTTCGGTAGGCAGAGATTTCAACTCGGTAGCGAGAGGAATTTATTGATCTCGGCGCAGCCCTTTGGCCTATATACGAAACCGTATCCCTCTCGTTTTGCTCTTCATTCTCTTTCTCCTGGACTTTTTGTCCATATACACACATCTTTCCTCGGCCTTCTTTCTCTGTCGTCGTTCTTGCATGCATCACGAGCCCCCGTTCTGCGACGTTCTCGCGAGCTATTATCTCGTCGCGAAGCTTTTTATGCTTCCATAACGATCTCCTCTCTGCCCTTCTTTCGAGCTTTCTTTCCTGGCCCGCTTTCTGCCTCCCACGCCCACCCCTTTTGTTCGCGTCTTATTCACCTGAAGACGACGACAACGATGACAACGACGACGACCAAGTTGAAACCACCTGGCGAGTAGCCCCTTCATAATTTGTTCTAATATTTATGGTCAGTGTTTGCAGTCGTTTCGCGACAACTTCTTCGACGAGCTCTTCTTCCGCAATTCTTTCCTTCTTTTTTCTTTCTCTGTTTTTTTTTTTTCGAGTGATCGATGAAAAGAACGTTGAAAGGGGAAGAAGGGAATTAGAGTATAACGAATGAAGCAACGTTCTGCTCGGCTGATTCGACGATTCTAATGGAGAGATCCATGTCGGTGCATCGTTAGCAGAGAAATATGTACGGTATGGGAAATATGTATGATCCAGAATGGCTTGGAACGCGAAAAGAACCACCTGTCACGCGAAACGTGCCTGACCATCATTCAGCCTGACGTTTTCATCGGCGTCTTCGAACGGTCGAATAAACGACTGTCGCGACATTATAAAATATATCACGACTATGTTTCTCTGAATTACTGAATTACCGAATTAATCTTGCGTAAGGTTCATTTTCAATGAATGAATAACAAAACGAACGAATATTATTCCAAGCGTATCAGCAGCAATGAAATTGCTCTACTTATCGATTCTAAAATCTTTGGTAGCCCGTAAACTTTTTTATTTTCCATTCGTCTCTATAACTAGGTCCATTAAATACTTTCATTGATCTTGTATTCTCTAAAGTATTCGAACGTTAAGGAAACGCGAACCAGCAACGACATTGGCAGGGGAATCGATCGAGCGTGCAGCCGACTCTCTGAATTGCAAATGATGGCGAAAACTCGGAGCTAATAACTATCGCAAAGAAGCCTGTCGATCGGCTCTCGATTTCGCAAGCTACAGGAAATAAGACATCCGTCCGTGTTGAGTCGGATATCTTGATAGGCGGTTTTTCGTGTCGCGGTGCACGCATTCCTCGCACGTACGAGGCCCCCTTCTCCAGCGAGCCGTTCGAAAGCAACGAAAAAAGCGCAGAAAAGGCACGGAAGAAACTGAAGTGCACACTTTTAACGCGCGGCCACTACAGACATTCCGTTTTTGTTAGCGTAGAAGCGTGCCTCTCTCGCAGCCCGAGCACAGACACGCGCCTCTATCTGCGTGTTTCCATCGCGATTGGTCCGAATGGCCTCTTCTACAAGCCAGTGCACGGACTTTTCAAAGGATGCTGGCTCTGTTTGTGATTCGAGGCGCTCCGCGCGCCTTCCATCAGACCGTTTCGTATATCGGGATCGCGTGAAAAGCAAGTGAACTTTGCCAGTGCATGTTCACTCGCTCTCACGATAACCCAGAATATTCAGAAAAAATGGAAACTGCTTGTTAGGAACGGCAAATCGAAGGAACAAGTTGGCAAGTTTCGATAACAGTTCGATGCGCGATATGAGAATTAAAATATTTATATTTGTACGACTTTATGTGATTTATTCTTTTATTGTTAGAAATATGAAGATATATAGAGCTATTCTTTCCTTAACATTGTCGTATCCTGTGGATTATTTTTCACACGATCGTGTTTCAGGCTACTCGCGAAAGAAGAGTTTCAGGAAAAAGACGAAAGAATCCAGCTAAGATAATTAATCATTTACTTATCTATCCACGACCGTGTTCTTTCATTTTACGCTTTGCTCTACTATCTTCCTCTTGCTAGAGCTGAGTAGATCTCTGCTCTTTATTTTCCATACATTTTATTCGTTATTATAAAATTCCCGTTATCCGAAGCTTAAAATACGAAGCTTGTTAAAAGTATTTCCTGTGTTTATTCGCGCTAAAGGAAAAAGCGTTCGCCGGAGCAAAAAGACTATGTGGGCCGCCACTAAATACGGGCAACGGATTTCGCTGGCAAATTGCGTTTTACGCGAAAAGTTAGCGGGCTTCTTCTCAAATTATTATCTCTTTCAAAACCGGTATTTATTACGCGCAGTTCTCGGCCGCCGCTGGTAGACTTTTATTTACGCAAGGAAATTTAATCCTAGCTACGAAGAGCAGCGTTATTAATTTCCAAATAGTTTACCATTATCATCGATAGCACTCTTATTAAAATATCCGTTAATAAAATTTACTTTGCCAAGCAAATCCCTACTTTCGTCTTGTTCGCAGGAACATGAATGTGCGCAAGTATCCTACGGTCTAGCAGCCGTCAGTTACCAAGTGAACCGCACAAAACGTCGCATAATCTTCCTATTCTAACGTTAAATTTAGAAAACCGCATCGATTACCTTCAAGTGCATAATTACCACTATACACGTAACTAAACAACGCTATCGTAATAAACCTCCTTGAGAGAAGCACGCGTTTAATTAGCATCAGTCATCGACGTGTACCGATAAGCGAGAAGATAACGATTTACAATTACGGAAAGCGTGTTCGAATTTTTGTGAGTGTCAGGGAGGCCGGTGAGTGTATCGAAATTCGAGGGTCGTCGGCACGGCCCGTATAAGTACGTACACGTCAGGGTCATTGACCCCGATACAGTGGCGCGCACACGCGCTCAGCATGGCCACGTTGTGACATAATGCAAGGCGGCGCACACGTGCACTGCTGCCATACAGATAAAACGCGGACGCACGCTCGCACGTACGTGACGGTGCACCCGTAACGTGTGCACGCATGCACATTGTCGTTCCGGAAACCTCGAACCAGCTTGTCGTGCCCTTACGTGCCCCATCGGGACACGCTTTCCACCCTCGCGAGAATACAAAAAAGAAAAAAGAAAATAACTACGCCTTTACGACCTTTTTACTTTTCCCCATTTATCTGACACTTTGTGCGTTACGAGTTCGTTGCTTCTTAAAGTCTATACACGTACACTGCGGGCGCTGGCGTGTAGAATTTAGAAGAAAGAATGTGGTTATCGACCGGTTTCATCTTGAATAATGCGTAGAGAATACGGTCCGGGTAAGGCATATGGCGAGGAATGTAATTATTATATTTCAGATATCTGTAGAAACGAATTGGCAAAAGTACGAGGAGATTAGGATCAGAGGCTTTGATACAGGCAGAAGGATTCTTAGTACGCAGTCATTTAAGTTGCGTCTCGAAAGTTTAATTTACGATCTCGCCGATGTTCACTAACGAATGTTGTACGCTTATCGCGATCGAATTTGTCAAATTAATTAAAAAGCGGCTATCGTTGAAAGTCTAATTCGAAACACTGCATGGTATGCGAGCCACCGCTCAACCTTTTACCTTGGGAAAATAATAGCAAGTTTAAAGCTGGCCAGCGAAAGATTTAATAGGAGTCGTTAATCGGCGCCTGGCTGCATCTAGAGAATCGCGGCTGCTTCTCTGACAGCAGCGTAACAGCGTCGTTCCCATTCTTTCGTAGAAAAAGATTCTCCCAGCCATTAGAGCGAGCCGCTCTTCTAAACGAAGAAGTGGCTGGACGATTTCGACCTTTCATCCTGCGAGATCAGGGGAACGACAGCCAACGAAAAAGACAACAGACGTTTAAGTGGCTGGCGATATATATTCGCGCGACAATAAAATTACAGGCCGTGCAGAAGCACGTGACTTGGAATGCACCAAGAACTGCATTCTTTGACCGTATATTTCTCTTCTGCGCTTCTTTGCCCCCTCTTTCTTCCGCTTCGTCGGTGGTCAGCGAGCGTGCCTGGCCCCATGGCGCAAGCCAATAAATACCGCGCGTCGGCGTGACGTTTTTATTTTTTAATGTTATCCAGACAAGGTCGACTAACTGTACATCCTCGATATCTTCAGGTGCTTCACCGTAAGTTAACCGCCGTTCCCTGCACCAACGTCAACCTACGCTACTGTTCGTATGCATTTCCACGTCCACGGATCGTTGCAAATACATAAAATATAAAAAGGTAGGGTTATTAGAGTCATCTAAGCTTTAATCTTGAACTTTGCACAGATTAATCAAACTTATGTACACAGTGGCTACAGAACACCGTTCTGGCACAACGTTGTATTTATTATAGCATTACTTGTAATTAGTTAATTAATTAAAAACTACCGCTAAGATTATTCGGTTTACGGGCAAAGCATAGGTTCGCGGAACAAATTGTTAGAGTTCAAAGGACGATTCGTAACGAATTTTAGGCGTCCCGTTACGTCAGAGATCTCCGCGTTAACGTCGGAAGCCAATGGAGATCAGCTGAAGCGCGAGGTCAAAAAGGTCGTCGAGATAAATTAAGCAATTGACGATAAGCTATCGTTATCGTTATCGTGGCAGCACGGTGTGGAATTTTGCACGCGTTCAGATAAAGAAAACAGACGAAATCGAACCCTTCCTCCGAAGAAACAATCCGAGAGATCTCGTGACACGCTCTGAGTGGTTCGAGAGGGGTACAGAACCTACTGATAACGCGTAACATGTAACATCGGCTGTTCTAAAACCAACAAACCGGTAGATAAAGAAAGTGTGTCATTTAAGTGGACTCGTGGTTCTTCATCTCGTTCTACATGACCTATCGTCGAATAAGCATTTCAATTTGTATTTGCTTCGTAATTTATATATCAGCCATTTAAGAGCCATAGCGATCAATTCGACAAATTGAAAGTGACGATACCTTGCAAACCCTGTTTTTTCAACTTCGCCTTCCAATTTACCTTCATTTGTGTCATCTTCTTGCGATCGATCGCCTTAGGGAAGCTAATCCTTCGTTTCTTGAGTATTCGATATCAATCGTTTACTTACGTAATGAAATTACGAAATTGATAAAAAATGGATGAGTTTGCCTTCTGAGGGATTGCTGTAGGAGACGAAGAGAAATTTATAAATCGGTTAGAAAATTCGTTAAGATCCTTAAAGTTACGCAGATCCGCGTGGCTCGTTGGCAAGAATAACAGGGTATAATTAGAAGAACAATAAATCTATAATGGAGCTCGCGAGTGTAGCGCATGCACAAAGCTATGGACGTGATGCAGTTATACTAGCATCCCTCTGCTTCGTTCTTACACACGTGTTACACTCTTCGCCGAGCAAATATGGAACTGGAATCGTGAACGATAGGAAAGGTCTTGAGCCGCGGCCAAATGTCACGACGAAATCGATCAAACGTTATCCACGGACAGCGGATTTCCAGTACGCGAAAGACGCAGGCATCAGATGTACGTCATGCGTTTATTAACGTTGCAACTATAAAACTCGTCGTTTTTAATTTTGGATTCTTCGTCTCTGCTATTGCTAAAAATGTGCCAGTACTCTTAACAAAATTCACGTCGATGTTCCGTAAAGAGTGAGCGTTAGTCTTCCACAAAATATTCAATCGCTGCAACAAGGATATCGAATCGTTTGCCTGTCCGATACACTGTCAGTCTTTCGTCTTTAAGACAGACCTACCTCAAGACGCGAAAACATTACACGTGTGAAAATATACGAAGACGATGGATTCCTGGCTACCTCGAAGCGGAGCACCGAGCAAACATAGTTTTCTTCTCTCCGTCCCTCTCGCTTGTTTTGTGAAGTACACGACTAAATGCATACAGAATAATCCTCTTACACGCGTTACAACGACTACGGAATTTTTTGCAATTAAGAAAATCCAATTGAACCCACTGATTGTGTGCTGGAGAGACGTAGAACCGAACAAATATTTCACCTAACTAACATAGACTCACCTAAGATTTCTCGGGATAGATTTGACCCCAATTTCACAATATTCCAGGTTTATCGAAGGTTCGAGGACGAAAAGAGCAGAGACAGGAAAGAAAAGTAACCGACGAGGAGAAACCGAAGCGAGGAAAGGTCCGTGTGTTTGGCTGTTTGTAGAATCTGGGTGAGTGACCTGGGTCCCTGGCGGTTAGTCGCCTGGTCTGCCAGGAACCTGTTCTCCCGACCGTTTCTTCTCTTTTCTTTCTCCGGTTCTCTTTCTCCTTCTACCTCGTTCCATCTAGGCAGCAAGCCATCTTCCTCCGTTTTCTACAGCCTCTGGCCAAGGCATACACACGCTTGAAAACCGTGCAAGCGGAACACTGGCAAGCTTTTCGCGGCATTGTCCGCGATCGCGGTTGAAACACGGTTGAAACATTCAGAGGACTAGAACTCATATTCGCGAGCAACTTCGGACTTGTGCATCGGCCAGGAGAAAAGACGGGCCCGTTAGAGGGACACGATCATCTGGGTCGTGATGATCCGGGTGAAAGTGCTCAGCTAACGGGAACAGCTTCTTGCCTGCTAGACGATAACCATAGAACGCAGCCGGCTTCTTTCTTTCGGTAACTACAGCCGAACCCCTGTATCAATGACGATCCTAAAGATGTAAATAATTCCTAGTGGACAATTCGTAAATTCCATCGCTCGAGATTTTCAACATTGTACGACGGTGTTTAGTGAAGCGTAACTCTGTTTGTGGTTGACTAATAAATGAAATTTACCCAGTCTTTAGCTACTATTCACGACAAACTTCTGAAACTATCTGCCATGTGTATGGGCGTTTCACACGTATTAACATTTCCTTTTCTTCTCCTATTTTTCTTTTTTCCATTCACCGTCTCTCGTCGTCCAAGAGCACACGTGCTTTTATCTGTTAGCGCTACTCGATAAACCATTCAGCAGCGTAACCAGTTATCAACAAAGAATGGAAAGCCAAAGCGATCGATGGATGAGGAACAACGCCGGTTCCTATACGAATATACGAAACACTCACGCAATGTGGGTGTTCTGTACAGGTGTAAGACTCGTCTGGAGTCGTGAGGTCGGCACACGAACCACGAACGCAGCCTGCATCGTGCATATGTATACCCCGCGTTCAGATTATGCAAGCAAGTCCGCTTTCTACGTGGGCTTAGAATCTGGGTCGGACACGAAGTCATTGTTTACAACGAGTCGGCGTTGAATAGGTGGGTTGATGCTATGTGACGGAGTGTACCGTGTCTACCCAGACTCGCAACTGCAATAGCTCGCGATACCTTCCAATCCCTTCGACCACTACCTTCTTTTCTCTGTTTGTTTCTTCGATTAATCAGTACTAACGACGAGGTGCCCATCAACGCGCATTGTGCACGATAGATCATCCCGTAAGACGTTTTTTCATACGGAGATCGCGATGATTATGATTTCGTTAACTAAAAGATTGGAATCTCAGCTGAGACTTCTTCCACCTACTACATATTATTATTACGAATACTCTACATCGAGTATTTTATATATTTTTGCACGTTATGTGTATTTTTCCATCTTCAAATTTCCCATGAATCCAATATTATTTATTAATATTGTTTAGTGAAATCATTGGAATTTTCGGGCTTCTGGATTATTTCGATTGTATGGCTGATGCTGGAAGCTATTCTGAGGCGAACGGCAAGGACGAAACAAATAATAAAATAATATTATTCGTTGAATTACAAGCTGGAGAATTTGAAGAATTTCTTAGAAGCTGTTTCGATATAATTTATAGATTAAAACATTATCCAGGAGTGGTGCATATTAGAGAAGACGAAGGATAAACTGATCATACGATCGAATTCGATGTTCATTAATTAAAAGTTTGACTTTTGTTATAAACAAAATAACGATGTTAAGGTTCCAAACAATTGAAACGTCTGTATTGTTCTATGGGCTTTATTCTTTCGCTGGAAAAATCGTGAACGATGATTAAAAGCGAGATGAGAATTAGGTTAGTTCTTGTTGAAAAAGTTCGTCGTTCGAAATATTCGTTTGTCGTAACATAAGCGGAAATTATATCAAAAGTTATTGTTTCGGTTTTTAGAAAATAATAATGTACATATAAATACGGTGAAATAATAACGTTGCAAATACAGAGGAATGGCTTTGAAAATGAATATTTCGCTTTTACATGATAAAATTGCATTTTACGTAGTAGTGACGTACTAAGGAAATCTATGAATGTTAGGATCGGTATTAACATTAAAATGCACGGTATTATATCTACGATAAAATTAACTACATGTTGATACATTCTTGTCTGTGGTTATTAAGCTTAGTATCTTCGTACAGTGGCTGCCAAATGTTTGATGCCAAAATGTAATTTTATTACATCGTTTAGAAATCTGTCGCACAAGTATTACACGTACTGCATTGTATAAAATTGCACGAGACTACCATAAAAATTGTCTGAAATATTTTTACAACAAGAATTTTACTAACTTTTAACCTGAAGTAAAATTACGTTCTAGCCTGAAACCATTGGCAGCCGATTGAGGTTAGGTTGGCGTTAGGTTTAGGTTAGGTTGGAGAACACAAGAAATAACGAAACGTACGAGAAATTTATTTATGAATATCCAGATCTTCCGAACCGAATTCTTATTCGGAATAAGGGACAAATGATAATTTTCGCTGTTCGAACACCTAAGAAATAAATTATATAAATATACGATCTTTCAAATAAGCACCATAGGCAAAATCCAATGGTCCATATATCCCACTCTCATAGAACGTCTCGCGATTGTTAAAAAGTTCATTAAAACGCGGGCAAAGTGTGACGTATCACACGGAATTGTCCGGCGTGTCTTTGTCTCGCGAGAATAAAGTACCCTCGAAACTGCAGGAACCGAACAGGATTGTTTCGCGGACGAAAACGAGCAAAATGTAACTGGACCATTGTCTGCGCGCGTTACAGTTCACCCAGCGAAAGAGTCTCGCTATTTTTCATTCTGGAATTTTAGCAGCACCATGAACGGGAAATCCGACGAAACTGTCCCTGCGGTCAAAATCTGACTTGCACGTTTTTTCGCCAATTTTACTATACCCTTCTCTTTTATTTACAAAAAAAAAATCGAATTTTCTTGATTCACGATTTAGATATAGACCGCTGCACAACAATATTCGCGTGACTATCATATCGTACGATATTATTACAACGTATCCTATATAGTATAGAATATCGCGACGAAATTCATTTTCAGAAGTTGCCACCACAAAATAAGAAAATCGTATTGTTGAAATATACGGAGTTATCGTTTTCTGTCGTTGAAAATAAACACCTAGATACTTATAAATAAGAAAATATGTATAAAATTATCGGCTACCTTGACGCTCTCCCTACCACTGTTCAACACTTTCCAAGGAAACCTTCGTTGCAAGAAAGGGCGAAAGAAAGAATTTCATACCTCTGGATCGTAGCGTACGCTTTTTTTCCGGAATCCCTACGAGCATGAGTCAGTGTAAGGAACCGCGATTGCGGTTTACGTGCGATAGAAAGTCGCGGGAGCGTGTCTGGCCGCGTGGGTGCCGGAGCTTGCATAACGCACAATATCAACGAGCAGACAAAGAGCGAAATATTTCGATATTGGCGAACGAATCGGAATCTGCCGGTGAAACCGGCGAGGGGAATGGAAACGATCCTCGGTAACGTTCCTGCAGGGCGTGCATCGAACCGCATCATCTTCTAACCGTATCGCGGCCGTTGCACCCGGATTTTAATATTAGAATGCTCACGATAATGATAGGGCCCTCGAAATAACGTCCGCGATCGGTTTCGACGTCAATTATTACGGCTGAATATTTGCACAACGAAATTGATACTCTGGTCGTCGAACGTGACGCGTGATTTCACGCGGTTCGATCGAGGTCATTGAACTACATACAAGCACATTCGTGCGTTTCCAATTCGTAGATTCGTTGCGTCGCGTCGTCGCTACAGTCAACCGTCTCCATATGCGAATTTGAAAGATTGCTAACTAAGATCGCGGGTATGCAACTTTACACTGTCTCGTGAAATGTATGGCGCCGTTTCCAAGATTGCGCCCGGAATTTACGGAGGGATACTTTTACAAATGAAATGATGCACGACGAATGCAGCTTTTGACCGGGAAATTTGATGCATCTGATGTACCGCGCAGCAAAGTCGTCGCAGTTTCTGATACAAAAGCAGTTGATGCGTTAGATGTTTGGAAGAAAATTACGACGTCGAAATTGGTTTCCCGTGACTTTCAATCTTGGTCACACCGTGCGGCGATTAACTTAACTTGTCAGACCGATTGTAATAGTTTTAAGGCAAATTTCTTCGTGTTGAATGCTCTATATTTCTGTACGTGTTTTGGGCAACCACGCAATCTGTGCGTGTACTTTATCGTCGTACTATAGTCATATTTTACGCTCTACTTTATCAAAAGTTTTGGCTACGTCCGATTCTTCCGGCTACGACCTTCGTCGATTTTGCCCCAATTATATTCTTATCCTTGGTAATTATTTGGGACAACACTGATTACCGTAATGACCGAAATATTCAGTGCTCGATGTGATGTAATCCAGATGATATCGTGCAACTTCTGAGGTACCAAGATTTAGCTAACGCTTATGATAAACTGACGTCAGTGTTGCTTAATCAATTCCGATATCCCGTACGCGGATATCGTCGATAATGAAATTAAGGGAGAAGGTTTGAAATATCGACTATACGACGCTACGAAAATAGTCACTTGACCCTGTGATATCGCTCAGACTAGCGACCTTGTGCCGGATAAATAATCAAACTTAAGTCTGATTAACGAATTAAATCGCAATAGCTCAACCTGGTAGTTGATTAGGAAATAAATAGGCAAATATGGAAAATAACCATTTTCATTTTTATATCTTCCAAGAATAAACTATTGAGACAAGTTTTCGTATGTTTTTTCGTGTTCGATTTTCATTGACAAATTTCGTGTCGAATGATTTTATAAAGAAGATATATAATGCAATAAAATGTCAGTTAAAATTTATGAAAATACGACGACAATTATTACTATTTCGACCAATGTACAAACAATGAATTGTTTACAATCTATACAAAATATTATCGACTGTTCTAACATCTTCCAAGAATAAACTATTGAGACAAGTATGGATATACACTGATTGCAGATAATCGACTATCTCAGTAATTATGTGATTTCTTACGAAAGTTCACGACCAATAACATATAACCGGTGTGCAAGTTTTAAATAATTAAGACGACGCAACGTGATCGCTGTGATCATGATAGTCGTAACTTCCAAAAAAGTTCGAAATATCGACTTTCTCTAATATTCAAATACTTTTGTAAACGCCTGTATACACGTTTCACAATTCTGTTTAGCGGCGAGGGAATGAAGCGTCGACGATCAATTAAAGGTGAACGGTAAGAGGAAAATAATAACGAAACTTCTTGCTCTTAGTTTGAATAAAATAACCGAGACCAATAGGTAACCTGTTCAACTGGCATTATAGTTGCGTTAGCCAACTATTTTGGTCAATTAACCGTTTTAGGCAGGAAACCGTTTTAGTTAGTCAGCCGCTTCATTCGGTTAAGTGGTAAAATCCGTTACCCTTGTTCACCGGTCATATCCACAGGCAATTTTGGTTCCCTTAACTGGCCAAAATTAAGCGGTATCGAAATTTCTCTAATTTGAAAAGTAACTATAACGTTTGGAACTTGGTGCAATTTGCAAAATAGATGCTCGTCCGTGAAGAAAAGTACAACGGAACTGTATCCTGACATTTATTCAGCGATCTTTTAAAACCACGAAGCGAGCTATGGAAAAAATCGAGATAAATGCGGAAGATAGGAACAAAAAGGTTTTTTTCCTGCTTACCAAATAAAGCTCGTTAACTCGAGTCGGTCGAACGGTTAGGTGATCTTCTTAACGAGCTGAACGAACCACATCACTATCTACGTGTTTCTTTCCTATGTACCCGGAGTTTTGGAATCATCCGGCTGAGGCAATCCTCTGAGCAACAGAGTGTAAGGGACGACTCGAACCAAAGAAGTGATTTTGTAAAGAGACCTGATCCACGCGACTCTTACGAATATGTAACATCTTCTCGGACCCCATGGCTAATGATACCGACTCTTTTGAACCCGCAGAGGACAGGGGAAAAGGCAAAGTGGATTTCCTGGTGAGAGGAAAGCGCAAAGCCAGACACGTTCTACCTTTGTTTCGCTTTGAGGCAACGTGTTAAACTTGCATTTACTGCTGTTCCATCACCTGCTGCTTCTCGATGAGTGTAAAATAATATGTATAATTAATGGACTAGTAACGAAAACCAGCCGTGTCCACGTTTGTCGTTGTTGCAAGAAATCGAAAGAATTTCTCATCGATACGTTTGAACTCTTTTTAGCAAAATATTCAGCATGTTGCACAGTTGCTACGAGCCTATCTGTAACTTGATCGTCACTTGATTTACAAAATGCTGTTCATCGATAAATCTTTTTTCCTATTTTCAGTAGCGAACAGAGTGAATCAGAGACGCGTCATTCTTTTTTACGTGGTAGAGCGCAAGTACAATGGTAGACGCTATTCCTCGTTTTATTGCACTTTAAGGTGAATGGAATTCTTCTACAGAGAAGACGCCGCAGTGGAGAACGGCAGGAGACGGGGAGGAAAGAGAAGCGTCGAAGGAGGACGAAGGAAATCTCGGTCTTGCCACAGCCAGCAGAGTCCTGGCTTTCCTTCGAATTCCTTCTAGCAAATGGAGCATAAATTACGACAGACCTTAGGCATCCTGTCTTCTCTCTCTTTTTTTTTTTTTTTTTTCAAAAAAGAACCATGTAATGTATCGTGTATCCATCATTTCGTACGTTTTCGTGTTCGACTTTGATTGACAAATTTCGTGTTGAATAGTCGATCGAATGATTTTATAAGGAAGATATATAATTCGATAAAATTTCAGTTAGAATATATGAAAATAGGACGATAATTATTACTATTTCGATCAATGCACAAACGATGAAAAGTTTTCAACCTATGCAAAATACCATCGACTGTTCTAACATGTATTTTCAATGTACTTGGCTCGTGGAAGACACGAGCGACGTTCATAAGAAAGCTCGTCAGCTGGCAGCAGTCGAAACGCGGTATGACAAAGCTGTAAATTCCGCTGAGTGGATTCTACGGAATACACGCAACAGTGCAAATTAGCAAGAACTCGCGCAACGTGTCGTAAATGCAAATTGGAACGATTACCGAGATCGTCGCCGTTTTGAAAACGAATATCATGGCGTTCTTGGAACGCCAGGCAAGAGGAGAATTTCACGGACCTCGCTGGGAACCTTGTACAATATCAAGGACCGATCTGAGAGGAATATCAATGTTTCATCAATCGTAAATGGGTCGAAACAACTCCCCCTCTTTGCCTCGTCTCCACCGAACTGGTGGAACAGACCGCCTTTTTCGTGCACCTGCCACGTCCACGGCGAAGCACCGTTATGCAGCACATACGAGGCACATCGGCTTGCATGAATCTCCGAGAAAGAACAAACGGGGGCCCGGACATGCCGATAACCCCAAAATTATTGCCAACTCTGGACCCCGAAATTTGCGGTCAACGAATTACCAGGGCCCTGAACCTAACACTTTCGGGTAATTCCCTACAGTTACATGGTTTTCTCTCGCAAATTGCCAACGAGAATGCAAGGGTCAGCTGTTTTCGACTGGCCGCAGAAAGAAATCTACAAAATTGTACGTGAGAAATGTTGTCCATCCTTTCGTTGATACTAGGACACGATATTCCATTGAATTGCTCAGAATATGGTAAGTTCTATCAGAGGACGATACTCCTTGGTAAGAAAATCGCGAAACACATAGATCTATCTGTGCTACCTGTTAGCAAAGCTATCCGGAGATTTATGTAACGCATTTATAGAGGAGAACGATAAATGTTCGCGTTTTAATTAGATTTTAATCGTGTTTTATAGCTTGAAACGTTAAAACAAAGAGATCTTTGAATTCCTACGCTTGAAATAATTTTGCTTGCCAATTAATTGCCATAGAGCGGAAATGAACGCCGGCATCTATGAAAAGAGAACGCTTTATTACGAATAAAATCGGAATGCTGTAGAGGTCCAAGTACATTAAATTTCGTGTTACTTGATGTTATGAAAATCAAATGTATAGTAATTATATAAAAGTATAATCCAATTAGTATGTTCCAGCATACTATGACTTTATGTAGAAAATGCCACATTCGTTGATCGACTGGCTTTCGTTGAAATCGACGCATCGACACCTAGCCACGCCGATATAAACGCTATAGAATCTATTCTTTATCCGAACCATCAAACAGAATCGTATCATTTTCGAGGAAGGAGAAAGCGAACGGTCGCGACAAGCGCTTCGCATTCAATGACCTCGGACCACGGCTCGATGCCAGCGCAGCGAATGACCTCCGACTGGTAAATAGTAAACAGATGTCAACTAAATTCATTCCAGAGACCAGATACTTGTTGGCGCCATCGTAAATTCGCAGACGAATTCGACGTCGAATCGCTCGGGTAACAAACGTCCAATCATCCAATAAACCTAATTATGTACAGAATATCTCGCGAAAGTATAGCAACGTTTCTGGAAAATGCTACGAATTTTGATTCGTACTGTAACCAGACGCAGCTATCATGATCGTATCGATCTTTGAAACCAATTTGAAAATGTATATTAAAATTTCGAACGTTCATAACGTTTTGCAGCGTTGTAATTTAGAATTTCAGATTGCTTACGGCACCTGAATAATCAAAGTCTAGTAAGTATAACGCGTAGAACTTGTGCAGCATCTTGTCAATCTAGAGTAATACGCAGTATGAATAGTAGAACACTTATAGTAGTTAGAATATCTGGAATAGCCTACAATTGGCTCGATGCTTAAAACATTTAGAATACCTAGAGTAGCCGGGGCAGAGTTCTTGAAACGCTAATGGTAAGCTCGTAGTGGTGGATTTAAAATAAATATTAGCTTGTTCGTCGCATAATAGAGTTGCAAGAATGATTCAATAAAATGATGTGGACACCAGCATCTGTTTGTCGGCAAGACGTATTTTAATTAAAAAGCTCGGAATATATCCAATCCGCGATGATTTCATCGCTTCTAATTATTTATCGTAGCTATGTATAATGAAATGTTAAGACGCGATTAAATTTATTTTTAAAAGCCAATACACAATAATGAAATAGACATTTGTAATTTTCTGAGCTTCGGGTGAAATAAAAAAAAAAATTCCAAGCCTTGTAATAGACGATTTAAATCGATAATCCGATGATCGCGGAAAAAAAGTTATAATTACCACTACTAATTATATTGATTCATTATTGATTCGTCGACTTTGATAAAATGTACGCTAGTGTTGCTGTACGCTTATGCTAATGGAATATATACGCTACGTAGGAAACGTAGATATCTGAAACGTTTTACTGCTAACATTACGTGCGAACGTTGAATTATATGTAAATGATTGGAACTGAATGGCGGAGAAAATTAATGTCGCTTTTCCACAAACAAAACAATTTTATCGGTCGTATAATATCAGCTTTAGCTGTATGGTTGGTTTTACGGTCAAAAAGGAATATTAATGTACGCGATATAATATCATAAATATTAATGTTAATATCAAAATTTCATTTCGAATTTATTGAACATTAATTATAGGGACCCGGATCTCGAAACGTGTTTTTTTTTTAAAAAAAGAAATACTTTTTCGAACCACCAAACACTTGCTTTTCGGCGTTCCGGTCGGACTTTGAAAAAGCCCGTTGAAAAAAATAAAACGGAACGCCTGGCATTAAAAATGTTCAACTGACTCGCACCAAACAACGTGAACGCTAGAATTCAGGACTTTGTACTTGTAACTACGCGTAAATATCCTTGAATGAGTTATTGAATGAAATGAAATTCCACGTTAAAAAAACGAACATCACTGTACAAGCATGGTCGAATTTGAATTTCAATTGTTGTTGAATTTTGAACCGGATAACAACGTTTATTATGAAAATGACTTCACTTAACCGATAGACGCGTAATCGTGCAGAAATGTAAGCTGTCTTAGTTGCATAACTAAACGTTATTATTAATAAAGACAAGATCTCAGTCTTTGTCGCGTTTAACAATACAGGTTTCTCGACCAATATAATCCACCAACGAGACGATACACGACAATCTCTTAGGTTTCTTATTTGATCATTTCCAATCGATTTCTTAGTTTCATTACAATTAATATTCCATTCTCAAGAAACAAATAGCTTGCTTCCATAAATTCATACATCGCAAGAATATAACATAAATAATCGTATATTATCGTCATTTTATGCTACCTTTCAATTTATCGAGTTGATCGAGGTAGCTTTTAAACGGCTAATGGAAAACTTTAGCAAATTTTGGCCACGCACCGTGTAATTGACAAAAACCAGCCGTATAGTCCATACTGGTTGCATTTTGCGATGTACATAGGTGTACCGACAACGTCCTCGAAAACTAGAATAGTTATGACTTATGTTATGTCGCGATAACGAAAAAAAGAAACTCTCAGGTAAGCGGATCGCACGATAGCTTACGTAATCTGACAAAAGCAACGTACAGCATAACGTTAACTTGCCTATTTTGCTTTGGTTCGCGTTTTGGCAACGATTTCGCGGCCGTTTAAACTCGCTTATCTCTGATCAAGTTCGATCAACAGCTTCTCGATGGATCGTGAACGGGTGATAACGTCGACCGATTTATGGCTTCCTACAAGATACATGCACAAGAATTTCCCAGTTCTAGAGATGATCGCCTTTATTTCTAATTGTTATTTCTTCTGTTGCGCGCGTATGATAAACGAGGCTTATTCAATGAAATTTGAGAAGTTGCAAGCAACAGACCAATCGTCTATCTCAGGACGGTTTAACGGAAGAGTACTTGATCTTAAGACTGGTTAGACACCGTACGAATCAACAAGTGCTGATAAGAGAATACTAAATATTTTCAAGATAAAACGTTTTAGACGCGAAGCAACAACAACAAGTTCGTAATAATAATTTTGTACAACGTAGAATAGACGGCAAAGTACATAAATGATATTCGTTTTATTTTTGGATGACAGTAAATTGATGTACTCTAAAATTAAATTTTAAAAATACCTGATAATGGGAAGCAGAAAATAACGTGTAGATAGGATGCGAATATTAATGAATTTATGGAAAATTTATTCAAATGAAAACAAATTTTATTTAAATTTCAGTAAATGTAAAAATCTGCAGTATACACATAATATGGAAAGATATCTAAAGGATTAAATATAAATATTAAAATGGTAAGATAAATACCTATTTAGGTTCCATCTATTTAATTGTATTAATGTAACTATGAATTTACATAATTATTCTGCAACTTATCTGCAACCGGATATATTCGATATATTAGTCAAGTGCCGTAAAATAAAAAATATTTAATACTGAACATCGTATTGTACCATAACTCTATTTTAGCTATGAATGTTATTAACATATAATTAATATCCTATTATCAAGGACTGAATTTGCTATTCATCAACCCTGCCTTGAATCTCATGTATTATCCGAAAATATGTATAAGTTGGGAAGAATAGGCTCATTGAAATTCGACAGGAGCTGTCGAGGAATCTTTTTAACCTTTTTAATCCGCGAATCTTTCCATAGTTAGAATGGAAAAGATATTTATCGACTAAGTAAGAAGAGGAACGGTTCGTTATATTTATATATATGTACATACTAACAAAACTTCGTCTCGATATTAAGCGTACGAACACATTTTTGCTTCTCAACCGCTATGTCACATGATTTCTCGACCAAATCCAATTGTATTCTATCTATTAAATATTGCTATATTTCCAACTGTCTATGTTATTCATAGAAATAATATTTAGAACGCACGAAACTATGAAAAAGCACGTGTTTATATATAACCTATGCAATATTCAAAAAGTTTTTTGATCGGAATGTAGTGTCAGCCACGAAAAAAACACCTATGACACATGATTTTTTTTGGTATTGTAGAGACAGAAGCGCGGGCTTCTCGGATCGAGGTGAAGCAGACGCGAAGTTCGAATGTTCGAAAGGTCGATCGCTAATGTAAACAGAAACAGCGTGTCGCGCGCGCGATGCCAGATAGGCCGCATGCATCGAACCAAAGTTAGTCTACGTAAACTCGACTCGTGTTTACGATTAATCGAGACGACAAAAATCGTATAAACGAAGAATGTCCGTTAGGTGGACGATACTCACCTGAAGATCATGACAGCCGTTATCCCTGTGACTGGCAGCACGAATCACCCCTGCACGCCACCCCCACTCACTGATCTTATTCACCTTTAGCTTGGTGAAACCACTCACCGAGAGAAACCTCTTTCCCACGATCTCTTCGCGAAACTTGTACGCCATATTATGGATCGGCAACCGCGGCGTGTCGAATCCGCGAATTCGGATCGCCAGCCGGGTCTTCCAATCACCCTTTCTCCTCCTCTACTTCTCTATACGTCTACTTCTCCTTCTCACTTCTCTGTCTCTCTCTCCTTCTTCTATCCCTGTATATCTCGCTATCCTTCCCTCTCGCACTCTCGCACTCGCTTTCTCTCTCCCCCACGAACTGTGCCGTTCTCTTTTCCTCTATTCCGATCCTCCAGCGAGCGTGCCTCTCCCCCAAAAAAGAAAACCCCACGTAGCACTGAACCGTAGAGAAGAACAACCGAGCACCGATCACCACTTCGTTATTTTTCACCAAAGACACCAACAGCACAGTCACTCGGATCTGCTTCTCTCCTCGTGATCACGACGGGCCAGCAAACAACAGGGCCATGAGGCGCGCACGATCCTCTTCTCCTTTCTCCTCTTTTCTTCTCTCTTCCTTGGACGGTCGGCCACCACCAGCAGCAGCCACTCCTTGCTCCTACATACGTGCGTCTGGACACTGGACACCGTACCACCGAAAACGTCTTGGCGACCGCTCTGATATACCACTTTCCTCTTCTCGACACCTTGTCGTCGTCCTCGTCGTTCTCGTCGTCCTCGTCGTCCTCGTCCTCGTCCTCGTCCTCGTCGTTGTCGTCGTCGTCGTTCTCCTTTCCTTCTTTTTTCCTTTTCCTCCGTCGCGCACCACGCAGCCGATCTTTCTTCCCTTTTACAGTCCGCTCCACCTGCGCGCCCGTAGTCCTCGTCGTCGTCCTCTCCCCGATGATGTCCCCCGCGCCGACAGGATTTCGCCTGCTTTCGCCACGTCCAGGACACGGAACGAGAGGCACTTTAAACTTCCGGCCGCACACCGTGTATACTGGACACACACTGCTCGGTTGACGGTAACGGCGGCAGCGCGGTAACCAAGCACTCCGAACGGTACCAGTGTGAACGTGAGAGTGACACACACATGACCGGCCAGTGATATCGCGTAGCGCGCACTGCGGGCGGACGGCAGGGAGGCACGGCTCCTTCCCGCGACTCCTGCCTCCTACCCCGCTTCACGGTTCGACCTCCCGCCATCGTCCTCTACCCTCGAACACCCCAGGCCCCCGCCTGCTCCGACGTTCGCGCCGACGCCTCCCCTCCGACCCGCCACCCTCCTCGCGGCCAAGCAGCCGTGCCGCGCGCTATGCCGCACCGCGCCGCGTCGCCACCGATACTCTCTCTCCCCACCACTAACTATTCTTCCCCTTTTAGCCACATCTCACCCTTCCCTCCCGTTCCCATCATCTCATCTATACAGTTTTCTTCTCTTCTCTTCTCTTCTCTTCTCTTCTCCTCTCTTCTCTTCTCTTCTCTCCTTTCCTCTTTTCTTCTCTTCTCTTGTCTTGTCTTCTCTACGCTTTTCGTTCCTTTCCTTCATTCCTCTCCTCTTATCTTCTCTTCACCTCTTTCCTCTTCCCGTCTTTTCTCTTCTCTACGCTTCTCTTATCTCATCTCTTTTCTCTTCGCTTCAGAGTCGCGCAGCGGCAAAGTTCTTTCGCATTGCTACAACTCATGGCACGAGCATGGAGTGAAGAGAACTCTAGGGCCGTAACACCGACCGCGAGCGAAACTCGTGAGTCGGTGTTTTTGGCGGGGTAGGGTAAAATGTCAACTGAAGGATCGCATTATGGGAGCAGGCTCTGGGGTTAAGGTACCTTCTGCTGTTGCTACCTGCACTCGTGAAAAAATGCAATGAAACTTTTTTAATATTCCATTTCACTGTTATTTTTATCAAGTTTGTTTCCCAAAAAACGAACTGATACGTATGTAGTGTGTTATAAATCACGACACGCGTCACTATTCTTGACACGAACAAATTGCTGTCTCGTCGATCTTTGCCACTCGATTTATTTGTTTGTACAGGAATGGTGGTCTGGGAAACGTTCCTCTACATTAGAGCTTCATTCCTCTGTATCTTTGCAAACATGGTATTACTCCGTTCTTTAACGATGATTAATTACGAGTATCACGTGATATATTCTTTTTCCTCTTACTGCGCTTTGGTACGTTGTAAGACACTTTGATGGTAGATTAAAGTTGGATATCCATCGATTAAATTAAATGGTTACTCCCATTATTGATGTTTACGTTATTCAAAATTTATATTCTCTTTTTTATTCTGACGGTGCTTCATCCTCGTTTTAGAAAAATAAATGAAAATGCTTTAGACTTTCTTTGGCTTCGATATAACAATAAATTAAATTCCCCGCTAGAGAGATATGTTAAGAGATGCCAACTGTTTGTACAGCCCTGCGGTCACGTGACGAAAACACGACGTGACGTCACACGCGCAGCAGCAGCCAGCTGCCAGTCCAACATGGTTGACCTGTGAGCAGTGGTGCTACAAACGGCCGTCCGCATTAATTGCTCGCTTCTTCCGATCACGCGTACCCCGTATATTGTTCAAAACCGTTAATATGATATCTTCGATCATCTCGCGACTCGTCATGTGAGTATTAAAAACCCATAATAACCGAAATACGAGGAAATAGTGTGAATAAGAAGTCAGCTGCGCCTGGATTCTCGCCATCATTAACTCAGGGTTGTTCGAATCTATTTGTCAATTTACACGGTTCAATTTCGTTTTTGACTCTCTCTTCTCCAGTGTACGATTTAACCATCCATCAATTTGTATTTTTGCTTGACACTCCGAAGTGGAGATCGCGTAATAGCCTGAATGTCTAGTAGTCGTTACCCTTCTTTTCTCGCAACCCCTCTTTTAACAAAGAAATCGCAAAGGGTGTCTCGTTGATGTGGTCATGTAACGCGAATAAGAACAGAGGTGCAGTGTTCCAGTGAAAAGTTACACGACCATTCACGAATCTGCCTTGACGTGGAGAAATTATGTCATCGCGTCGTCGCAACACGGCTCGAAGAAAGATTTCCATGTTTGGTTACAAGTTCTACAACGACGTCTAACCGATTGCCATCCTATTTGAAAATCGTCCTAGTTACTCGAACGAGATATCGATTCATCGGTGAAATTAATTCATGGCGATATCGATCCCCCTGTATCGGAGCATTTCGAAAATTTTAATCGGAAAAGGTAAGAGGAAATTTTCTCCATATTCTCATATTAGAGATACGAACGATAAACAGAAAATTCTACGCTCGTGTGAGGAGGACGTGTTGACTTTAATTATAAAATTAACATTATTTTAAGTAAAATTTTAATCGAAAGCAACCTATCGCAATCGACTAAATTTGCGTATAGCAAGATGAATACCATAGAGAAGTTCACATACTGCGAAAGTACGTAATCTTGTCGCAATAGCCCTATGTATGCATATAATGGAAACCTAACCTAACCATTAACTTTTGAGTCCCAACAGCAGCAGCTCCTCCTTCCCTCCATTCCGGACGTACACTCATGTTACACCTTGCGCATAAAAGTTTACTTGGTATTTAGAATTAAATCTATATATAAGCATTTCTGAAGAAAATCGAAATATATTTGTAATTGAACATTGTGGAAATTGATACTGCTTGGAGTGTAAATTATTGGAGTTGCTGTGAAATTTAATTCTGTTAGGCAATCGATTACGTCGTTTCGATTTTTCGTATTCACAAGCTGGTCTAAAACTACGATAGAACTTGTTTAAACGCGTTTGGACGTGTTCCACGGTCCGAATCGATGCTCTTACATCCTCCTGGTCTTTATTGTCCGTACCCATTTCTGCATACCGAATGTTTAAAAATAGCCTGACACGTTCGAAGGAGGACAAAAGACCCTTATTGTCAGTCGAATGGTGAAGAATCATAGCGCGGAGCCTTTTGTGCTTTACCGGATATTGTTTTCAATACCAACAACTGATTAAATACGTACTATATATTGTGCGTCACAAAGAGATACGAATATTGACATATTTATCTTATCTACGAAGAATTATGTATACTTCGTTAGTTGATTCTCAGCTGTTCCGAGATTTCTGTGGTTTTTCCAATAATTATTTTCACCATTGCTTGTGATCTTGAACTCTTAAAAATTCCGGCAACTTTTAAATATTCAACGAAACATTTCAGATCGAACTGATTTAAATTAGGAAACCTTGCAAACTGAAATGAGACATTTGTGATTCTTCCAAAAGTTATTTTTGCCATCGTTCTTTTATGAATTAGGAAATTTGGAAATATTCGACGAAACATTTCAAATAGAAACACGTATTAAACTTGGAGTAGGTTTAGAAAATTAGACGGCAGAGTGAAAACGAAGCGTGACGTTGCGTCAGTTAAAGTGGAATCGCCGACGTCAATACAGAACGTTTTCGTGCGTGTATCTGAAAGCCGTCATCAAAGATGAACGTCTGACCGAGCATCAGCTGATTGGAAAGCTACGTCATAATGATGAGAACTTGGTACAGCATGGCGTCGTGCGTCCTCTCGTTAGGGAGCACGTTTTGTTGACGGCGTTGGTAAACGTACACCGTCGATGACACGTGTGCACGGTGATAGTCTTGCCGAGACATGACTCACGCTCGTCGTGCTTGACAATAAATTGAAACGAGTCGGAGAAACGCTGATCTCAGATCGAGCACAAGGCGAGCCTCTTAAAATTCGCCGATCCGACCGGTTATGCTTTCGAGTATCGTTCCATAGTACATAGGATCGATCTATCTGTTTAAAAAAAGGAAATATTTGATAGCTTCTCCGGATTTCTTAGCGGAACTAGTAGAAATTGCAAGAATAGAGTATCGAAAAAGGAATCGTGCGATAAAAGAGCAGTGCGGAAATACCAGAAAGGAGATTCAAGTATAAAAGAAAAGAATAACAAGGAGTACGAAAAATAGGAAGGACATAAAAAAGAAGCCATAAAAAGAGAGAACAAGGAAACAAGAATATAAAAAGGAGGAAAGTTTTCACAAGTGAAGAAGATACGTTAAAAGTTTCCTTAAATTCTTAGTAGATCTTTAGTCTTCCGAGAGGAATATATCCAATACATCTAAGAATAATAGCTTTACTTGGGACAGAGTAGTAAAAATTCTGAATTTGTACGGATAATATATTTCTTCTGGTAATATATCTAATAGTAACATATAGGTAGTATATCTATGGGGATATTGTAGGATCTCCATATAATCGTAAAAAGTTTAAACATCGCTTTAATATAGACGATATTCTTTCCATCCGTTTGAATTACGATAACAATGAGATGGAATATAAAAAGCAAGGTAACAAAGAGATTTCTACTATTTCTATTCCTTATGGCTGATTCATTGGTGCATCGCGATGTTCCTCGACAGATGTTTCGTTTCTCGATAATGTCACGGAGCGTTATTTCACTCTTATTATGTATATCGTTTAAGAAGTATGACTCACGTATTCGATAGTCTTTGTGTACATCAAGCATTGTCTTTTTACCGCGTTAGGAATATACGAGTACAGTTCCCTTTCACCTTTTCGACGCGCTCTATCTTACGTATTTACGAATGCATATACTATATTATCATGGAAAATTTTTATGAATATGTATTACGTAAAAAATTAATATATCGTAGGCAGTTGGCTTAAGTATACAACCAATGCTAAAAGCAATCCCATTAAGAACTAACGTCCATTGATATAATGAATATTTTACCGTTTAAATAATCTTGCGATGCGTGCAAAGTGCATGTTTGCGATAAATATTATGTAACTTCTAGATACATTTTTGCGTTTATTTCAAACCTTATCAATGCTATCATGATAATATTGCCACATTGTAAGCTTCCGAATTCTTTGTTGGTATGTGTACCAGCTACTAAAGACGTTCTTCTTCCCTTTATTTGTTATTTATACATCATTCTTAATCGATAGAATATTTTGTAAAAATAAACTCAACGAGTAAAGATAGATTCCACATGTTCGCATTAGCGACACGCTTGCGTCAAACTCTTTAAAAACTTTGGAAAGTGTCCAACGTTGAGGTCGTTTATTCGTAGCTGCACGTCGATATTGGAATGAAATTTTCAGAATAATTTTCACACGACCGGTAACGTGTCTAAAAGTAATACAGCTCGATAGATCTTGGAGGAAAGGAAGTTTGCGGGCGGAAGGAAACGGGTAGTACGCCAAGGGATGCTTTCTTGGTAGACCAGAGGAACGTGGTCGTTGGATCGATGCCCGGTTGGCAACAGGAGGGTGGTTCTGCCGGTGGTATATGAGCAAGGACGTTCGTGCGGCACCCTCGTTTCCTCTTTCTCCGCCCTTTTTCTCTCCTTTTCTTCTCTTCTCTTCTCTTCTCTTCTCTTCAGGTCTCGTCTCTTTTCTTGCGGGTTCTCCGTTACAGCTGTGCAGGAGTAGCACGATTCTCCAGCGGTTCGTCGTCAATCGATATTTCGTTTCAGAAAAGATCTCTGTATTAACCTTCCCGGTGTGTTGCACGAGGCACAGGCGTTTCACAGTGAATCTCCGCCATCTAAACAGTCGTCAAGGGTGGCTGTTGCTCGTTTGTTTTTCCTTTCGCTTGCTCAAATACCGCTGGAAACGGTATCATTTGGCGGAAAATATTCCAACGTATGGTTACCAGCGTACACTATTGGAAATTATTAGAATCGGCGCAACAATCTCAGCGAGATGTATTGAAGCACGATGTGCTTGTTCCTAGCGTTGCTAAACGAAAACCGTGTCTCGCTGAAAAGTGAAACGGGTACACGCGCAACGATTAATTTCGTAAATCCTATAGCAACCAGGTCGAGATAAAACCTACCGACTGACTCTCTTTCTTCTTCTGTCGACACCTGCGCGCACACTCTCATTCTATTTACCAAGCTTCCTCTCCGTTTCGTTCCATGACCTATATTTTCGATGTTGCTGAAAGGTATCTCATTTTCTATGGATGCAGGCATTGCTCCGGTTGCTGTGCCCGTTGTCGACCACCGACTGCAACGCGAAACAGTGCCGTTTCTTCGTGGCTGTTGATTCTATTTGCATAGAATCGCGTTTGGAAGTATTGCTCGTTATGACCTGCTTCTGTGAATCAAGAAAACCGAAAATTTCGAATTAAAAATTATTGCTCCGCGGTAGTATAAATCGTTAGTCTCGTACGTTCTTAAACGATATTTCAGCGGCTAAATTAAGTTCCAATTCTTTAATTGTGTTCATAAAAATTTGTAGTCTGATTATCACTGTTTTCTTGCTTTCTGATTTTACAGCTCGATCAGCGTGACTTTTATTTCATACATCTGACTATGCCTTACATCATACGAATGGAACCATTTAACTACTACGTTCGCGCATAATCGAGTAATTATTATTATCTTATCGTACATTTTCGACACGATCTCCCAACTTGTTTCTTCGTCGAGGTGACAATCGTCGAGGCGGCTCTCCACGATTTAAAACGACGATAGTTTCTTCAACTGCTGGAGTTAGGCATCGCGTGATTCTGGCGTTGTTACACCGCGTTCGGCTGAGCGTACGAGACGCGGTGGCTCGACCAGGAGAAATTCGCGTAAAGGGGCCTCGAGTATTTCAAAAGGCTGCCTACGACTGGAAGGGAAAAAAAGAGAAAACGTCGCATAGAGCAGGAAAGAAGTTACGTCGGTGTTGCGGTAATATGGTCGGGTACTTAGGATCCTCCAGCACGTGACGTCATTGCACTCGTTAGAATAATTAAGAATTCCATTCGCTAATTACGATGCGGTTCGTTCACCGCACTTTTCCATCCTATTGCGAGGCTTCCACCATATACCGCTGGATTAACGCGAAATTTCTAACTGACCAGCGAGATAGAACCGCTTTTTCGTCATTAAAAAAAAAAAGTAACTTGGAATCAAAAGAGATAGCCATCAAAAGAGATGACCAGAAAAAAAATGGAATTGCCTTTTATGATGGTTCTTAATGGGTTGAATCTCAATACAGACCCGTGGCTTTTCCGAAGCTTCACGGATCTAATATCGTTAAACTCTAGGCTGTAAGCTCTGAAAATGGCTTTCGTGCTCTCGGAAACAAAATGAGAGGCACGCGTCGGCTCGATCGGTGGAAATGTTATCGCAGTTGCGCGCCAACGATTCCCCGGAGTACCGATAGATGATAGCGTTCGCGGGTCGAAGGGAATGTCGAAGCTCGCGCCGGTAGATAACAAGTTCGTGCTCCTCTCCTTCCACGTTTCGGTTTGCCCGCTTCTTCCCGAGCACAGTACCTCGAACAGCTCTAGAGAAAGAGAGAGAGAAAGAGAGAGAGAGAGAGAGAGGGGGCTCCGTTTTGATTTACACCCTCCTTTTTCCCGCCCTCGTATATAATTACGCCATTTTCTCGCAGACCAGGCCATATTTCTTCGTCCCTGGAGACGCGCCAAGGAGCAAAAGTGCACGTCACGGGGGTGTGGTAAAGAGCACGAGACTCGTAGAGCCCGAGAAGGGTGGCGCGGCCAGAAACGAAAGCATCGTGCCATGCCAGGGTGATGACCCTTTGGGCGTACCCTGAGACCTTACGCTCCTGGTATCGTCGCGATATCCTCCTTTCTCGCCTCTCTGCTCTTTCATCCCGCCCCTACCTCTACCTTGTCCCTTCTTCTTCTATGTCTTTTTTTTCTCCACCGAACACTCCCTCTCGTCTTTTTATCCGTTTTCTGGATAGGTGGGTGGCTAGTGGCCATACTCGAGCAAGCTAGATGACCGTAGGGGAACAGAATTGGAACGACGCACTGGAATGCGAGCCTGAACCCGAAGGTTTTTCTCTCTTGCTTTGTTCCCGATCTCGATATTAGAGGCATACGTGAGATAATTTCTCACTTCCATTTCTTCTTCCTTCTTTCCTCGTCTTCTGATGTGTCTTGACAGATAGAAGTTTGATCGAACCTCGGTCAGTTTGAGGATGTTGGAAACTCTTCTTAGAAAAATTATTTCTTTCCGTGTTTTCTGGCGTCTGTATCTTTTTAACACGCGCGGATTGCCTCGAGTCAAAATTCCACTATACTGGGAATTCGTCTTGGAGAAATGTGTAACTTCTTCTCACATCTTCCTGTGTTTCTATATTTTTAGAGGTTTAATATTTTCGAAACACCGCTGATTGATCCGCATCAAGGATTTGAGAACGTTGGAAATTCTTATTAGAGAAATAATTTTGGAGCGAGGTCAAGAGACGCGAGCCACACTGTGTTTTCCATAAATCTTGAAATACGAAGTCGCGTTAATACAGCTCTTTCTTAAATCTTTTCGCGGGATGCAGATTCGTAAACGTCTCGGCATATGCAAGCTGTGGACTGGCGCGCTTGAGAAAGTTCAGACTCGACGCACTGCGTGGGAGGTCCGCGATTCATCCGCGATGTTTGTGGATCTTTTATAGCATGGATTTCCCAACATCTCCGCCGTAGACCAGCACCATGTGCCTTCAGAAAGCTTGCAGCCAATGCCCTTTACCGTAAACCAACGCATTCGATTTTGCTGAAAAAAAGACGCTAAGAATTTTTCGCGACCTAAATCGATCGAAACAGATTATCGGAATACGAATTTCATCGTCGTCCTCGATTAAATCGCGTATTCTTGACAATCTGATATTTCTTCTTTAAATAACACCAAATAAATCAGTCATGCTTGCGCATTTCTCTCGGAATATTTTCGGTTTCGGGCACTGCAAAATCGTCTTTTTTCTCCCGTCTGGTATTTCTCCCTCTACGACACTATACCCTTGCTTTTAGTCGGTCTTTCTCGTTCTCTCCTAAGGAAGACGATGCGTCGTCGTTGTATTCGTCGGCTACTCTTCGCTGTTTAAATATAAACCCAAGCACAGAAGTGGCCAGCTTCCAGTTGGGGCGTCGCGACGCTCGTGGAACATACATCCGACACAAAGCTCGAGACTTTGAGTCTTGTCACACGTACATCTCGTGCGAGTAACACCGTGAGTTTCGTTCCCGCGAATTATTGCTTCATCCCACGTTATTCTGATTTATGATTGTACCGAGAGGAGCACGACCGACCTGAAACGATTTCGTCGATCCTTGATCGCATCCAGAATCGAGCCAACGAGTTCATCGACCAAGTCGTCCATTCAAAACGAATCGGTGAGAGCTGTAAAGTGTCGTCGTTGATGGGAAAGCTCGATCAGCGAAATTAGGTAGAAAAGGGCAGCGTTTAAACGATGGAATGGTCCAGCCGTTAAAACAACCGACGCGAAATCTCTGGTTTAAGAGAGTTTAATTGAGATCGAAGTTTTTAATGTTGGAAACGGTTTATAAAGAGCGTGAAGTATCAAGGGAACGTTGAACGAAATTTTCAATCGGCTTTCAAAGTTGCCGTAGTTGGGAACTTTTCCAAAGGTTATCGAGCTCCCGCGGGAAGCAAGTCCAGCTGATAGCTTGGCTGAAATCATACACCGTACTTCCACGATCGTCGAATCCTGCAGCGAAGGGTTGTTGATCCTCTTCGACATCTGAGTGTTAAACCCGAGGAATGTTTAAAAAGGATTCTGAAAGATCGACGATTCTCGCGTTGACGTTTCGACTTTGAAAAATAATACCGAGCATCCAAGTAATCTTAAATCGAACTACCATCAAAGTAGTTTTGTCTTTGCACCAAATTTCGAGATATTCTCTGATCTAGAAAGTCGTGCTTGTTCTCTGACTCGAGTTCTCTCAGTCAAGATTAATATTTGATCGAGCGAACGACGAATCGTGAACGACGATTTGCACATTCTATCGAAACCTATTCCGTGCTCCGATCGGGTCAAACTCTACGAATTGGTCCTGTCTTCCCGGAGGTCGCCGGAACTCGACGACTGACTAATTCGTTCGCGAGAGGATTCACCGGTGCCATTCGTCTTTGTCAAGAGGAGCAACGAGATCCCGAAGGAGCGGTGGAAAAAAAGTAGTCGGAGTGAGAGAAAAGAGCAAGAGGAGAAAGGAGGCGGCTGCAAGAAAGGAACCGCTTGTTCGACCGGTTGCTTAGAAAACGTTAGTTGAATCAGTCGGCTGGTCGTTACCCCGGAACAACTTTTGTCGGCACGGCGTGACAATAAAGAGACCGGACGAACGCGCGCGATCCAACCAACAACGCGACTTCTCCAGAGTAAAAAAGTTCGCGACTGGGTTGAGAGAAAGCGAATGCTGCCCTTAAGCAGTCAAAAATCTACGCGTAAAATGTGCAGCTCGTGAAATTCGATCGTGCCAGCGCTCTCTCCTGCAGAATTTAAAACGCCGGCTTCCTTCAAGAAGAAAGTTGTCGCCTTTAAGCTTTTCAGACTGGAAAGCTCCGCCATCCAAGTTCCGGCCGTCCATCCAGGACCTTGTAAACTTCGTTCCAACTCTGGCTGTAAAAGTTTCCTAAAATAGCAAAAGAACGAACAAAGATATTCGCTTCAGAAAATCTCGAGAGAAGAAACCCTTATTAACGAGAATCGAGTTGATCGACGTTCTCCGTGGAGTTGCAGGCGAGTCTCTTTTTGCGGAGGAGCATTCGTGGGGATGCAAGCGGTTGTTCTTGGCCACTTTCTAATCCTCCGATCTGCGATCGCCGAGTTAATGAACGATCAGCTGGTGAACGGTCCGAGTGATTGAGGCCAATGTTGAATTCGTTACAGCGAAGAAGCTTACGCGTCGAAACCGCGGTTCGCTTTCGATCCTCTTCTTAGAGAGAACTTGTCGAGCTTTTATCGTCCATACGCAGCTTAAATCTCGTTAGGCCGGTATCGGATCGTATTAAACGGGAGGCAAGCTGAACCGAATCCGAAAGGTTTCTATCGGATTTCGAGCGACAAATAACGTTCTGTATAGGGTCGAAATCTTCGTGATTATAGGAATAGTTAACACGAGCAGACAACATTTTCTGATTCATAATGACTTGCCCTTTGCCTCTGAAAAGTACAACGTCGGTGGCCGTGCCTATAGAGGCCTACCAATATACACGAAACATCCATTTGCCCGTTTTTAAACGAGTAACCGTGGTCAATACTATATCCGTTACATTTTTACCTTCCCCCTTAAAAATTATATCGAGAACGTGAGGACAAACTCGAGCCAATGTTTCTACCGAAAGCCGCGTCGTTTAACGCTTTTCGACGAGAGAGTAAACAAAAATAAAGTCGGTTGAGAACAGTTAGAACGTAAATAAAGTCGTATAAATTTCCTCAATCTCGATTAATCGGAACAATACGGGGTGTCATGATTTCGACGAATTGTATTTGTATTTGTTGGCGAGAAAAGACAGAACGCGTAACGTAATTTGCGTAATTCGCGGAAAAATTAATTGCGCAACTGGAAAATCGATACGTTGATTTGGTAGCTGTGAAATTACGAAGTGTTGGTAAATCGTTCAGAGGCGTTTTAATTTCATGAAAAATAATGCACGCACCGCCTCGCTAATGAGTTTCAGAAACTTTTTAAAAACCGAGCAGCGTACGAACGGAATAAAGTCGGCGAATTTTTTTTTTTTTTTATAAGCGTATAATTATTTAACTTTTAGCTTAGGATTTTTCACGAGTTCGCTAACACGTACAAATTCCACGGCTGACTTTTTACATTTTTCAATTTTTATATAATTTCGAATAGTTACGGTTTGCTGAATCAACGTCGCGTCCATGAAAACAGACAACCGATTCATCGTTCAAAAACATCGAGTTGCGTAACGTGCGCTAACGATATCCGAATACGTGTGACATTGATCAAAATGCTGATCGGTAAACAAGATTGTATAACATTGTAGATATTTCCAGCGCGGATGTGAAATTTCGAAGAACGTGGTTCGAAATGTAGCTGGTTGAAATACATGGAAACGCGTACGGCATCATCCGAGATTGCAACTGCGGTGACACTGATCCAAAACTTGCTCGGCAGAATTGTATAACGTTGTAAATATTGCCAAGCGAAGCGTTTAGAATAGTCGGGTTACGTTGATCCTTTCACCGTGTAATAAAATGACGGCAGTTTACAATGAATGATTTCGAATACAATTGCGTCGGAAATTTTTATTTTCAATATTACCGAAGTTCCACAATTATAATAATTCTTGGTATTATAGTTGACAGTTTTCTCTCTCCTCTTACGTTATGAAAGGGTTAAGGCTCGTTGATCGATCGCGATGACTGTTTGACTGGATGGCGCCGTGATTAATTTTTTATTCATGTCCTAAATGATATTTGTGAGTCGTTAATGACTAGACAATGCGTTCCTGACAATGTGTGAAAGAGAGCAATAAATCAATCACAGAGATAAACGAAAAGGGAGCAAAGTCGTTTTTCTTTTTCTGTTTTTCAATGTATATTTTTAGATCTCCTTTCGTCCCTGACTTCCTTCTTCCATAACACAATACTACTTGGTCATCTAAATTCGCCAGTCCTTCGACTTGATCGCGTCGGTGTTATGGATTACCCGCATAATTCTTTGTCGCGCCCATTCATCTTCGTAATTAAGCGACCGTTTACATGCGACGCAGCAGTATCTCACGTGTAAATCGTTGTCACGAAGGTGAAAGTTATTAAGCATTCTTGATGAAGGTAGCCGCGTTTGCAACACTTCTCGAAATTAGAAATACCAGATGAATCGCATCTCCACTCGCGAATTCTCTGTAATTACGAAAGCAGGCTTGTAGCTTGATTAAAGAAGCAACTCGTGTGCAATCGACATAATCCCTTCCACATGAAGTTTTATTACACCGTTCGATTATCGCCTTCTGTGATTCTGGATACGAGAGCCTGGCTTTGTTTCGGGTCATTGTATTGTTAAAAGTAACAAAGGCTATTGGTCTCGTCTAAAAGCGATCAGGCTAGCCAAGAAAGGAAATCATGCGCTAGAAACAAAGAATGGAAGCCTCGACGAATATCTTCTTTTTCTTCCAGCTTTGTCATCGCCTCCAAGGACGAGCTGGCAAGCCTCGTGAAATACCGCATCCACGGTATTCCGATGCAGTTTCGAAATTGTTCGGCCGAACAACACTTGGCGACTTTGGAAAAGTTCCAGAGACGCTCGACGAAAAAAGCTGAACCAACTCGACAACCATTTTTTTCTTTTTCTACGATGTAAAACAGGAAGACCCTGTTGGGGTAAAAAGATTTACACCGAACACTTCGAGATTTTTGCCACCGAATCTTTACACGATCGCACTGACAGAATTGTCAGCTGAAAGTAGCTGCATTTATCCAGGCAATAATATTCTATCTTTTTTTTTAATCATACACGAACGTCTCTGTGTGCGTTATTTTTATCTAATCAATTTCCTCGATCGGTTTCTTAATCCATTCGCTCTTAACTAAGTTAAATTTTTAGCGAAACTACTGAGATTAAATCGCGAGATAAGAAAATCAAGTTTTCTCGTTGGTCGAATCCTGAAAGGATTAGAAAACCTATGTGCAGTTTAGACTCGCTTAGCTTATCTATTTATAGCGGTTTGTATCTAGCTTATTCTACGCGTACGTCGCAGCGATATGTACCGATGGATCAGGTTGATGCTCCTTGTCCCCATCTCGAAATAACCGGACACGCCCTCGTTACGACGTTTTCGTACCTCGCTCATTAAAGCTGTAAACGAATCACATTGATTCGTTACCTATGCGCTTACCTTGCCACTCTATCCGACCGCTGGAAAGTTAATAGTCCGCTTAATAACGACACCGTTCGGCTCGAATCAGCGAGAACCGATACGTTTCCACGGAGCAGAATCAAGCAAAACCCGCCCAACCAATCAGTGGCTGACGTGGAAAGAAAGATAATGATGATTTTCGTATCCGCCAGAGTTTTAATTAATGGACAAGAGATAATAAAGAGGGACTCGAGGGAAATTGTGGTTCGAGAAGGGCTACGATTAAAATAGAAAACTGGGTCGACCCTGAAGCGCGATGAAAAGTTACCTGGACGCGAGTATCCAGCACGTATTCCCGTTATTTCCCGTCGAACCGTATTTCGCATATGGAACCGACATATTTCTCGCAATCTTTAATTAGCAAATGCTCCCACGTTGCATCCGAGTGACTGTATTTTTATTATTTATTATTACAATATATAAGGTTGCATATTCTTGCCACGTGCAACCAAATGCTCACGTGACACTAGCCATCCTATGAATTAATACCATAAACATTTGTTTAGCCATCCTACGAATTAATACCATAAACATTCGTTTAGCCATCCTACGAATTAATACCATAAACATTCGTTTAGTCATCCTATGAATTAATACCATAAACATTTGTTTAGCCGTCCTATGAAGTAATACCATAAACATTTGTCCGATCTTTGTATCATTCAATTCCATGGTTCGAAGGAAACGCGTGCTCATACGCACACAATCGCACAGATTCACGATCGCTGTAAGCGTTTCATTTTCATTGTGAGTCGCGATAAAAATAGCCATACGTTTGTAAATAAATATTCACAGCGTTTCGGGGATTCGTTGGTAGATTTTCAAAATAAAATGGCAAATCGCAACGAGTTTGTGGCTTTTTGAATTTATCGGCCGCACAATGGGCGCAACTCGCGCAACGAAACCTGTTGCGAGGATACAATGGGCAAGTAAATTTTCTTTCGACAATGTAAAACAATAACTATTCTCTTTCGTTTTTTCTAGCCAGTCATTACAGTTCATTGACAACGCTGCTCGTGAATCGAGCGTTTTCGATCGCCTCTTTAAAAACGCGAGAATGCCATTTCACAAACTTTCGTATAAGTAAAACAGATCGCTTTATGCGTACGACTGTCAAACGTGTACTTGTATACCGATTTTTCCCAAGCTTTTCCAAAAAGGTACGAGACCTGACGGTACAATCGTTTATCACATACACGGGCTGCACATATTTCGCCCCTTTTTAACAATCTATTCAGGATAGAATGAAATATTCAGGATATTCCAGGGTTTACCAGACATAGTCAAACGAAAAATGTTACTTAGAGTTTTATATTAAACAGCTACAATAAAAGTACGAAGGGAACGTTAACAGGCATACGATTACTTGCTAGAAGACTAAGAAATAGTTTACAATGAACGTAACCCTTGGCTGACACAGTCTACTTTAAAATCTCCATTTCGTTTATTACGTTTTTCTTTTGTGATATTCAGGTATTGTGGCCATTGACTGATCGATAAAATCGCTGAAAAATTCAAACAGTCGAAACGACCGACTGTCTCGATAAAACCGTAGACGCGGCTCGTAGCAATTGTTACCGGACTACCAGTTTCATGTTTATTAATGCAGCCGCGTAAACGTGCATACGCGAGCACAAACGCGGGAACAAGCGAAGGCGAGCATCGTCTACAACGACATGTTTATTCGTACGAGGTCAAGATCATTGTCGTTCATTCGCGCGCAGCCTGGATTCCGTCACGTTTCGCCGCGGATCCTCCATGAGCGACTTTTTCTGTCGCGAAATCCGTACACCAGCCACGTTTCCATATTGCAAAGCCTTTGCCCCAAAGAAAGCGTGTCCTCGACCGTTTATCGTGAATTTTGCCTCTGTCTTCCATTTGTAACGTTCAAACCGCAGAGCAAGAACCTGTCTGGATGAACCAGTTAATTAGAATTTCCATAGTGGCTCTCAACTTTGTGCAATTGAAATTGCGCGAATGAATAGCGATAGTTTACATAGGTGTAATATTCTGCCCTTTCAACGACTGCAATTTGTACATATTTCTGTTTCCTCTCTTCGCAACGACCGAGTCACCATTTTTGGCACGTTCCTTGATCGACGTAATCCTTAACTTATGATCCTTGAGTCATCATGCCCAATGTGTCCTTCGTAATCTGAATTTTACCATCCCCACTGCCAATCTTTCCAAAATCGTTGAAACGTCTGGCATTT
Source organism: Bombus pyrosoma (assembly GCF_014825855.1). Classification (NCBI taxonomy): domain Eukaryota; kingdom Metazoa; phylum Arthropoda; class Insecta; order Hymenoptera; family Apidae; genus Bombus; species Bombus pyrosoma. The sequence goes on along the minus strand of NC_057777.1, from coordinate 7,128,666 downwards.
CTCGTCAAATAGATTCTGTTAGTTGCGAGCCTCAAACCGCGTCAAACACTGTAGCGAGTGCAGCAACGAGTTGGCAAAAAATCATCAAACGTCTATTGGAATTTTTATTTCCGTGTAACCTATGCTTTACACGGGCAGCCAATGCTTATCGAGTTCCCCATTCTAAATTCGAATAATTTTCCATTGCCAGGATATTTATAAACACAACATAGGTTTAAGAACGTTTGATCCAGTGTATATTCTAACTTCGTCTAAGATTCTCTAAACGCGAGTGGATTAGTCACTACCCAGGCTCCAAGACAAAGATACCAATATTCTTTAGAATATTTCTGGAAAACTCGAAAAATTCCGTTTGTGGTGTTCGTTAGTGCGCAAATACCAGCACAGACTGCGCACAAATGACGCCCTGTTACGCAATCGACATTGCTGACAATCATCGTATTACCTGCAAAGCGCGATCGTCCGTAGTTTCGCGCGATTCTCGCTTGGCGAAGCTCGTTCGCCGAACCCATCCTCCCTAGCTCCGCAATCATTCTCTAAATATCAAATTCAGTCGAAAATTACATCTTGTTCGAGCGATTTTTCTTGTCGAAGTAATTTTTATCGACATCAACGGCGGTTTACGCCGCCGTTGAGAAAAGTGTGAAATAGCAGCAACGTGAACAGAAAAAAACAAGAGACACGGAATGTGGTAAAAACGAAAGACACTGTTACTTTAAACACGACGATACTCCCCAACATTGGAAACAATGTAAATTGGGGCTAGTTGAGCGAAGTTAAATAATTTGCTTTGCAATTTGCCAAACTCAATTAGGAATAATTTTCAAGTGATCTACGTTTGAAAACAAATTATTTAGCCCGTTATTAACGGTGTAATAAATAGCGAAATATACCGTGCACTTACGTTGAAAATTCGACGGCCATACATTCCACTGACAAAAGAGAAAAAAGTTTGTTCAATGGTAATAGTTTCAACCGTGATTAACATAATTCAGTAGTGTATGTATATGCTATTCCTTTTACGTCATTTTGTTCCACAGTTTATTGGTTCTTATGCAATACCTTCTAGCTGACTCAAATATCTTACTACACTCTTCAGCTTCTTCTGAAATACATTTGGAGAAGCAATTTATCCAATCAGCGTGTTAGATTTCCATTAACGGCAATAGGCATTGTGCTAATGTTATATTTACACGAGACAAACGACAGCTGAAGTCACACGGCATCTTAGAACAGTTTGTAAAAAGGAAACGCGTCTATCGGATCGGTGGAATCGTTATCGGCAAGGCGAGTTGGGCGAATTTCGTATCCGGCTCGCGTGACAGCGGCTTAAGGCGCTAAAATAGAGCCTGTATGGCATCGATGTAGTCGACACGTCGGTGCCAGAACGCAGTTACGCATTTAGTCTTTAACTGGAAGCATCCGCGGCCGGAACAAGCGGTCGCCGAGCCCGTGACCGACGAAAACGCGAATTTTCCTCGATCGAACAGCGCGAATCGTCTCCTCTGGGCGATCCTTTCGTGGAAAACGAATCGATTCGTAGCCGTGAAACGACGATGTGGTGAAGCGTTTCCGAGGCCAGAGGATGCAACAAGTGCGTCGCGACGGAGAACAGTTCACGAAAAGGGAATGTCATGTAGAAGCTACCTGCGTTGCCAATTGCGTCCACGAATCGACCGCCTGATCTCCGCGCTGCCGCTAATTACCCTCGCAATCAGCCTCGATTCAACTTCGTTTCACGCCTACGAGATCATCGTTTGCAACGAAAGGATCCGCCGTATGAACGCGACTGTAGAAAATCTGTGAGTGAAAGTACACACATCATAGTATTCCCTTCGTTCGATCGTTCTTCTATAATCTTCGATTACTTCATCGTTCGGTTATTTCGTCGATCGGCGAGCTATACCTATCAGAACGAGACACGTCTCTGTCCGATTTTTCAATCTGTTCGCCGAGTCTGTAAGTTTCCTTTCGCTTATCTTTCTGTTAGTTTACTTTTACAGGCAGAGTAAGATTGATTTTTCAAGGCAGGATTTTCCTGGTTCGATTTTACAGTTTGATGCGTCGGATCGCACCGACGAGAATCGAAAAACGCTCGGAGAAAGAGTTCGCGAATAGAAATCGAGAATCCAGGCGAGGTACGGGGAAGATTCCCGGTGTGGGATGGAAATCAAAAGAAACGAGCCTCGGCCGGACGAACTCGAGGAAAATCCGTTTCTCTGGACGATCTGTAAAACGGGTGTCCCTCGAATATTGGCCACGAGTCTGTTCGCTGTTGGTCGATACTGCGCGGACCAATTGCCAAAGAAAATGGGCCTGGACAGCCTTCGGATCCTGGCCGCGTTCCTAGTTATCGTAATGCCCCGATCGCTGACTTACATTCTCCTGTATCCGATTTTCAGATTAGTGTTTGGCAATTTGTACCCGGCCTACGCTTCGTACAAGGCAGTGAGAACGAAGAATGTGAAAGAATACGTGAGTATCTATGAAGACCACCCGCTGAAATAACTAGAGAGGTATTCTTACTTCGTCTTCCATTAATAGCGATTATGTTTGATCATTCTAATTAATGGGAATAGAGTATAAGCGCGCTTCCAAGTACGAGCCAAGTTTCAGCTGAACTGGCTCGATAACGTTGCGGCTAAACATTGTTTCTAGGAAAGCATAAACTTTGCTTCGCAAATATTTATCCACGAGGGCTAGTTCTCTCAGACTTCTTTGTTAAAAATCGACCGCACTTGTCCCCGACGAACTCTGCTTCTGGATTAACTCGTGTCGCTTTATGCTCCAATGCCTTCTCCAGAGAATTCCCGGTTAAATTCCAAGCTTATATTTCCATTCCCTTTGCGTTTCCCTCTTGTTTTCGCATAACGTTAAAAGCTAATATTAGGTTGCTGCGGATCGAAGACCGTTGTCTGGTTAGAATACTTCTACCAATTTGATGTGCAACCTCTATGTACCTGGATGTTATGCCTCTTATATCTCTATACATGTACATTGTGCACATATTTGTACATTCAAATTTCCCATGAACGCGTAAACATTCTCGGACTAATTACAAACATCGATAGCCAACTTGGACGAACAAAACGGCAAACGGAATTTATACAGCGATCTAATATATCCCATACGAGAGCCAAGACGAAGTAAGAGTTCCTCCAAGATGATGACGATCATCGTATTCCTAAGAGCGTACGGTACATCGTTTCGCCGCAGAGATCCGTCCGGAGACAGAGTGTAAGAATTTGTACTTTCGTTTTCAGGTGAAATGGATGATGTATTGGATCGTGTTCGCGCTGTTCACGTGCGCGGAAACATTCACCGACGTCTTCTTCAGCTTTTGGTGAGCAACGCCTGGGTCACGTTTCTCTTCTAACTTTGATACATACCGTGGTATAGCTAGCAGCGTGCGAGCACTGGAAAGGTCAAATAGAAGAGGAGAGGTCGACACCACCGTGGTCCCTTCCCTCTCGTAACTTGTTAATCGAAAGAGTACTCGCGATGAAAGAGGCTGAAATAGCGTTCGCTGGATGGAAAGGGCATGTGTTTCGTAGACAGGGCTATCTGTAGTCGCGAAGCGTTTGGTTTGGTCGGTCGGTCATGGCCCCGTTTTCGCCGGAAGCGAATAAAATTCGAGCGAACCGGGGCCAATAAACCGAGGTGAACCGCGTGGTCCGCTCGCCACCGGGAATTCCGAAAGTCTAATTTCGGCCGAGATGGATATTGGCTTACATGCACTTCTGAGGATTCTACCGGCGTCTCGTCTTCCGTCTCTGTTTCTGGTGTTCCTGCCTGCTGTGCCAGATCTCTCCCTTCATACTCGAATTACAACCAAAAAGGAGAGTCGCCGGTGTATTTCTAGCCAGGAATACCCTCGCACTTTCCTCTCCTTCCCTCCCTCTTTCTCACACTCTCTCTTTCCTTTCCTATCGTCCACTATCCTACGCCTGGCCATTACACTACCCAATTATTTTCCCCTTTTTCTTTTTTTACCCTCCTTTCGCGATGATGCGGCTTCGTGGTTCACGGCTGCGTCACGCGTAACGACAATTGACGAGCTTTCTGAAAAACAAAGGCCCCATAGGTCCATCGTAAATATGTACAGTTACTAAGAACAGTCGTCGTACACCTGACAGAAGGGCCATTTTTATTACGATAAAATGCCACAACGTTTCATTGCCAGGTTATCGCGATTTATGTGAAGACGATGAAGACTATGATATAAAATAAATGTCGTTATACGACGTGATATGTACATTGGGAAAAGTTGCAAATGAAACGTTGATCCTCGATGGTTCGTTAAGAGTCGATCGATCGATGTTAGAAAAATTAGAAGCGAGACTTGCCAAGTAATTTGACATCTTTCCAAAAAGCTTCTCAATCTTATCGTCGGTTATATTTTTGCGTTCGAGATACAAATTTTACATTTTCCTATGAAAATGTGCAGCATTTTACCGACCGACGATAATTACGGCCATCGATTTTTCCATCGTTTCGTACGCGTAACATTTGTGTTCTGATCTTGCTCGTATAGGTTCCCGTTTTACTATGAAATCAAGACTATCCTGGTGATCTGGCTGTTGAGCCCAGCCACTAAAGGCTCGAGCATTCTCTACAGACGCTTCGTTCACCCGGCTTTGATCCGGCGCGAGGCTGAGATCGACGATGCCTTAGCACGCGCGACGGAGCAAGGTTACTCGGCAGTGTTGCACCTCGGATCGAAAGGTGTGAATTATGCTACCACGGTTCTCATGCAAACCGCTATCAAGGTAAGTTTCGAACTTAAAAGCACACTCGCTTACAGATGCCGTAACGACGAATCCGATCGTCTTGTTTAACAGGAAAAGTAAACAGTAACGGAAAAAGTATTCTTTTATGGAATAAAAGTAACTCCGAGATTAAACACGGAATAATAAAATACGGAGAATTCCAAGTAGATCGCAGATGATTATATGAGAAATATACAGAATATATACAACGTAATATGTCGTCTGAATCTTTTCCTCGCAACAAAACGATCAAAAGTCCATAACTTCACGTAAAATATTAACTCGCTACAGCCACCGCTTCTCAACTCGCTAATCGTTCAATTTCCTTTTTTTTCTTGTTTTTTATGTTTACGTTGTCCTGCACGCCTATCCTGCACGCCGCCTCTAATCAAACAAACACCAACGTCGATCATCATCACTACACATCGTCTAACCACTGCCAATCATCGTCGTTCCTTTAACAACTCGTCGTTATATATTGTCAAAAAAAAAAAAAAACAAAAAAACAAAACACCATGTTATACGTACACACGTGTTTGTTATGTTCGACCTGTAACATCAAACATTCCACGACGCTCGTGTATATGTGTAAAAACCAAAAAAAAAAAAAAAAAATCCTTCCAAAAACACATCGGAACGCGGGGGTGGTCAGCATATTCTGAAGTCAGACCAAATCATGGTGACTGAGCTATCAACGATCCAATCGGCCTCGGCCGTTTCTAGCTTGGCCAAGCTTCCAACGACCTCGAAGGAAAAGACGGACCAGATAGACGCCATCCACAAACCGAGCACCCCGTCGCACTCAAGCAGTAGCTGCGATGACTTGATCCCTGTCGATTCGATGCCCAACATGAGCAACGATATGAACACGGACGACGAGCTGGTCGAAATTGATCGTGTGGCAGAAGGGGACGTTTTCAAGGCGCCATCGCCGAAGAAAACGTACAAGGCGCGGAAAACCAGAAAAGGGCGAACCGAGGGCAACTCGAGGCGACTCAGGTCACACGCTAGCAACACTGATTCCATATTCAGCGACGATGAGTTTGACCAGCAGTATGCGTCGACCTTGACAGAATACTGAAACACAGCGTCGTTCTGTGTATCGGTGGAAAGATTCACGGAGAATCGCGAGAATGGTCCTCGACAGGACGTCGAGACGGAGTGCAAGTTACCGGTTTAAGATTAACATAGCGTTCTTACATTTATAGAGATTCGAGTGGAATGGGTTTTAGGGAAATTATGCGTGTGTTTATTGAAAGTCTTAGAGTGATTTTCCGTTTTTTTTCTCTCTCTCTCTCTCTCTCTCTCTCTCTCTCTCTCTGTTTTAGAGTCGAGTTAATCCTGAAGAAGGTATTCGTTAAGACGGAGTTATGGAATGGTTGGAAAGACAAAGATAAAAAGGAATTTGATCGCTTTGATGAGAGGGCAGTTTTTGAAATTTTACTCCCGTGAAATTATTTGTTACATTTACACGTGCGTTACGATACTATATACAATGATAAAGATGTTTTTATATTCGATATATACCAGAGGTCTTTAGCATAATGTAATCTCAGCTGCGAAACGTTTAACGTTTAGACGAACATTAAGAAACTATTATTGCGTGCCGCCTTTCTGCGAATTCTGCGACTTCTATCGTTTATTATACCAATTAGCATTAAGAATAATCTATCGTGATTGATCGCGAACCGTGATAATTTTGATAAGTCCGGAGAACTGGTGCCTTACGACAGATGACGATTTCGTCGATTATGACAATCCAAGAAATTTTCGTCCATTGTTGCGAACTGATAAACTATTCTTAACAAATAAATATATCAAATAACCATGTTGAATCCTTTTTCACGAACAAGCCGTCGAATAATCGGAGTATCGATCGAATACATGATATTTCATTTCTATCAAGTAGACTTGTATCGAAAAGACAGAGTTTAAGACTGTACAGCGCCGAGGTATGTAACAGGAAGAATTCGACGATCACTGGCAATTTTGTATATGCAATTTGCACGAACACTTGTTATCTGGATCGCACGATTTGCTTACGAAGTAATCGAAGTACTGTACTTTTTGCTGGCACGTAATCACCGACGAACATCAGGTAGTGCTTAAGGAGGCATCGATCACAGAGCGTGTCGTTCCTTGCTGTAGTTCCCATAGTTGTAACTGTTGTTAAATCTCATACATATATCAGATTGATGTAAATGTGATGGAAAGTAATTGTATAGGATACACATCCTCGTTACTTGTACACCAACTGAACATCTCCAAGCATATTAGAATCGTCGAGAATCTAAGAAAGCTATAGTAATACGAGGATTTGCCATTGAAACGCTTAGAAAGTAAGACTTTTATATCCCAAAGATTTTACTCAACGATGCTACTGATATGTTTCATTTAATTTTTTTTTTTTTTTATTCCCGTTTTTTTTCGAATAAATATATTCTATGGATAAGGATGTAATGTGTTGGTCCCTCACTCTTGCTCCGTTCTCTTTTTCGTGGAAAATAAACGCCAGTACCCCGCGATCATCCGGATCGATCGATTCTTCATCGTTCGTACCGTGCAAATCCCGTCTAACGAGTTGGTCCAGTTAATCAAGAGAACCCGGTTCTATCGCTGGACACGCGGAACGCTAGCCGTTAACTCGTGCCAGAATGAAAGTCGGAAAGAAACGTAGCCGGATAGGCGAGAGACCGCAATGCGAGCGTTCGCGTTGTTGAACCCGGCCTAGATCGGTCGCTAAAAACACGCACGACAGATCGAACACACGCTCCGGTGTCGGCAGATAACACATTAACACCTTTTTCCGGGTTGGTAAGAATATATTTTTATTTTTTTCTTCTTTTTCTTCGTACAAAATATTGAGATGAGAAGGTCTATGACTTTAGGGTTCGTAGGGAACCCACCGAGAGGAATTAAAAATCTTCCGATCGATAGTTGGCCAATATCTAGGCGATTTCGTATTTTTACGAAGATAATTTGGAAAGTAGAATCCAGATAGAAAATTGTTTCGTCCGTTGAGTATTTTAACGAGTAATTGCACTTTGAATATTTTACATATCTTTGAATATCAGCATCGTACGTTTCGCATAATTTTTCGCGTTCGCTACAATAAACGTTCGATACGTTTCTCTGTCGTGTCGATAGAAAATTTCCATCCGCCGATGGAAATGCACGTCTCAAGGTATCGCGAAGAGCCTCATCCACCACGTCGAACGCTGTCGTAAACGATAAAAGTCGATGTTGCGTCAGAAGGATCGCTTTACAGGCTTCGCAGGACTTACGTGTTTGTTAGAAATTTTTCATTCCTCTCGCCGAGTACTATAAACTCTTCGAGTCTAAGCACCTTCTACTTTTTTTAACACCCCGCGTGTTAATACTTTGTTTTAGTCTTCGCTGTATGTATCTTCAACATGTAACTATACGTTTCTCTATGCTCGATCGATGAGTTTGATTTTTCTGCTCACTGGTTCTTAACAAACGACACGGCACGCAATCGTGGATTACCCGGCAGGTTGAAAAAAACGGAGGATTGGTTTTTCAGGGCGGTGGTGGTCTGGTACAGCATTTAAAGAAGAGCTACAGCCTGAGCGACCTGACCGGCGAGAAAGAGGACGAGAATAGAAACACGCCGCACATGCACGACGAGACGGACATGGAAGGTTATTGGCCGATCATGGCTCTAGTCATTTTTACGAATACTCTCGCGAATAACCATAACGCTGTTCGCTTCCTTCGATGTAAAACTCTGTTTATTTAAACTGTTCGGTGGACAAACGGTCCATATATTAGGAGTTCACCAATTTCTGCCCGCTCTCCACGATGCTTCGAATAATTATAGACTCAAACACGTTTTCTGCATTGGTTCTTCGATATTTCCGAGAAACCAGGATAACGTTTTCGTAAATTAAACGCTCGAAAGGATATCGGCAGATGGTGTGTTCGTAAAGACGAATGGATCGTCTTTCATAACCGAGATAGAAGATAAAAAAGACAATACAGCCGCCAGTGCAGAGAAGTTTCAAAATTTCGCAACACAGTTATTAACATGGACATCGAGAACCTACGTGGAATTCTAGCGAGAGAAGTTTACGTTAAAAAAAAAAAGAAAAAGAATTAAACTTTAAATAAGTCAGTGGATAGCCTAATTTAATAGATTGATAGAAGTAATTGAAGATAAAGGCAAATCCACTAAACATTGAACATTGCAAAGGTAAGAAAACTAACACTGAATTTGTATCTTTTCACAGGGAGAAATACAATTTTAAAGAGGGAAATCTAATTCCTTGCAGACCTGGAGAGAAGACAATTTTTCTTCCTCGTGTCTCTCGTTTTGTTTTACTATTACGGTATTATAACAAACGATTTTCTTTTTTCAATGTTACGAAAGATCAGAAAATAACGTTGAGTTTATAATTATTCACGGCACTGTATTTTGTGATTCTTCGCTAAAAACGTCCTACCCTAGAATCTTCTTCCTTTTTCGCAGCCGCAACGTTAAAGGATCGAATTCGATCGTGTAAATTGATCGACGAACAAAATTGCGAACGAAATATCACTTTCTCATAAGTGGTGGCTCGTTGGTCAGTGAAAACGATTGACACGACGCAGCACGTGCGTCCACAGTAGCAATTTTGTTAATCGGCCATTAAAAGAACATACTTTGATCGAAATTTGTCGATAATTTGCAGTGGAACCTCGTCGAAGAGAGCATGTGGGAAGAAGAGGGTATAGTCCTCGTCGGACACAGTCCAGCACCAATCGAGTGGAAATGTATTTTTCCGAAGTGGACGTTGACGTTCTACAGCCAAGGTCTAGGGAGCCAACAGCTAGCTTAACGTTCGTATCTCATTTTCAACGAGTAATCATAGTACAAACGTGTAGCCTTCTAATATCCGTAACGTGGACGTGTTATGCTGTAAACGGACCGTTGGTTGCAGTAATATAAGGTCTTCGGACGACATCTCCAGCGGGTACAGCAGCGGGGAAGCGCTACAATCCAGCCGTACATCTCAAGGCGATTCGTTGGTTCGAACATCGAGCGTCGGTGCAAGAACACGCGCAAAACCTCGCTCCGCCACGAAGAAGACCCCAGAGGTACTAAATTCAACCGGCCGAATCCGTATAAGAACATAAATCAAGGTTTAATTCCGCGCACTCGAGCCCCAATTTCATTTCTGCAACCGAAACTTTACTGCAACTGTTCCAAATGACGCTGATAAACAGACTAGAAGCAAGGCGTCTGAAAATAAACTAGAATAGAATGAAACAGCAAAGACGAGTCTGCGACGAAGTTGAACCTTGATTAATTCATTAAGGACATTGGCAAATTTTCCCCTCGACATTCTGTGTATCAAACATCGTATCAAGGATACTTAATTATTTATTCCATTTGGACTTTGCCATTTTATATCGGAAGAATCGAAACGTGTACTTAAAACGTTACGACGATTCGAGGAGCGCTGGAAAACGATGTAAGTGACAAGATTGAAAAATTACGATTTTTTTATGTCCTACATGGCAACGAGAATACCGCGATATAGTATCTGAGCGCAATTTAAACGCACTCTCTAAACAGTCATTAATAACGCTACAAGGTGTCAGAACGTTGTGTATCCTCTATAAAGAGGATACACAAGCGCTAGTAGACGTTAGTTAATTGTTTCTTCGCTTTTGTCTATGTCATCTATCTAAACGAGTTTGGACATTCGTTTGAGGTTACAACTACGAGATATTTTACACACAGCGTTTTCCACAGACGCTCTTCGATTCTTGCCGCCGCCTAGTCCTTAATGACGATTTAAATTCGTTCTATTTCATCTTTTCGAATTATGTAACAGCACTTGATTACACGTTTCATTTGATAATACGATTTTTATGATATTTGAAGGACTCGGGAGAGGATTCCGACAGCATCGATCCTCCTTCCTCCAAAAATGTCTCATTTCCGACACCTTTGAATCTCATCACTCCTGAACAAGCTCTCGAGATCTTGCTTCTACTCTCGAAAAACAGTAACGTTGCTGATTCTTTGAAATTTGTTCGTGGCACCTTTACCGCAGGTAACGATGATTTACTTAAAAGTACCAGTCAATCAGGCCCGCCGGAACTAGAAAAAAAAGAAACGACGGAACCGATCGATAATTCACGGCCAGAGCCTGTGCTAGCCGCGGAGGTTCGAATAATTGAAAGTATAGAGGCGAGGACCGATCCTGAACCTTTATCGGCTGCACAAAGATCAATTAACGATGCACAGACGAAGAAAATCGAAACACAAGACGCAAAGACCGAAAACACGATAGAAAATATTACGAACAATTTTACTTGTGACGAAGCTTCTTCCGAAAAATTAGCCGAACAGTCAACACGGACTGTAACGGATGAACTCTGTCAGGATAAGTTCGACGAGCTGAAACAACTGTTAAACGACGCTCGCAAGGCGGTGAATAACATCGTCCACACGCAGGAAAAATTGCAGCGTAGCGTTACACCCGTCACTGAGAGGTTATCCTCGAACGACTCGTCGCAGAATGTGGACGTTAAAACGGCGAACGAGAATGAAAACGTAGGAAAAGGTGGCGAAGAGCCGAAAGCATCGTCAGAAAGAACAAAAGAAACAGAAAATACAGCTGACGACAAAGACGCGGTAAACATGGTTCCGGAATACGACAGCGCCAGCTACCTGGACGTTTGGACAACTCCGAGTGTGTCGCGTAGTAATTCCGACAGTCTCGGCCGAGCTGGTAAGTACAACAAGAAACCAGCTCCCAAAGTACCTCTCACGGAGAGCGAAGAGGACTTGAACGAGACCGATGCTCAGAGCGCGTTGAAAGCCACTTTGGTAATTAAAACTGGAACCTTAAAGACCTTCTCAAGCACCGGCACCACGAAAGACGTGTTTATCGCTCACGCTACTGGCGCGAAGTCAAAGGGGAAGAAGTGTAAAAGGCAGCGAACAAAGGAAGGCTTTTCGAAGCTACTCGCTATCCCGAAAAATATCTTCCACAGCGCGTTTTCGAAAGAACGCAAGGCTTCGAAAACAGACGACTCCGGCTCGGATATCAGTACGTCCGAGACCAGATCGAACAGCATCGAACCTCAGGAAACGATTATCGAACTTGCACCGAAGCGATCCAGCTCCGGTCAAGAGATAAACGTTCAGAACGACGATAAAAGCGAGAACGATATTTCTGACAGTTCTAACAGCTCAGACACTTACGTACTCGCGCCAAGCGACGATAAAGAAAACGCGAATAAAACAGAGAACGATGAAGCGAAGAAAGTTACCGAGGAGAAAGTGGAGAGCGCGAGCGTAGAATCGCGAATAGGAGAAGCGTCGCAGTCACCGAAAATTGGCAAAAGATTAGAGTCGGATATTTTCTAAATGCTGTCGTTTAATATCGTATAAACTATAATCGTGTACGTTGCGAGAGTTAGACGGGTCTTATTGACTGGTTTTCGTCGACGATTTAAGTAAACCCAATATCATCGCTCCTTCCTAGTCCTTTTCGTCCACTTTGTCGTACTGAGGAAATCTGGAGAGAAGAAACGGATTAGTTCGTTGGTTCAGATCGTATGGATATGGTTTCTAGAGTGTTTTTTTGATAATTCGTTAGATCACTAATCGCTTACCGAGTGTTACTTCTTACTAGAATGTTAAACATGCATGTTACCCGACGATTAACACGATTACAGCGACACAGCTACGCGATTTATTTATTAACCGTTGCTTCGAGAAGGAAACGATACCACCTGAGGGGAATTTTTCTGCCAGTATGCTCCCCCCTCCCCTCATATCGTAGTATCTGTTTCCTAAAGTCAGTGTGGTGTGTAAATTATTATCGAATCGATCTCTGTTTTAAAGACTGCGTCGTAAAGAACGCTTAGCGAATGATCAAATACATGAAAATGTAAATAGCGCGGTATCGGGCAGTTTTATTTGAGGATCGAACGTTCACTCGCTAACAGAACGGCGATAACACAGAATTTGTCTTTATTTTTCAGATAACAAGCTTCGCTACCCTGCCCCGCAGCAAGAAGACAAGTAAGAAGAAGGTGGCATGAAATTTAGAAACTGCTGCTGATCGTATCAAGGAATAAGAGCAAGCCTTTTCTTTCGACTTATTTGAATTTCTACGTGCAGCGATAAAACGATCAGCAGCAGAGACAACTATAAACCTATGAAAATGCATAATGCATCGCGCGACATTGTGCCCTAGCACTAACGTTACACGATTCGTTTGTACATAGTTTCTCTCATAATTTCTATTTCAGTTTCGCAAGAACGTGATTCTCATCGATTGTAATCGAGCATCTAGTTGAATAGGCATAGGAGAATTTGTCCTGTTCGTCGGGTTACATTAAAAAAAGCAAAGCAACGATAGAGTAAAAAAAAAAAAAAAGAGAGAAGAATCAGCCATTCGTAACCGATCTGTAACACCGTTGCTCACAGTCATCCAAGAGGTTCTTAGATACTTCTGTATTATGCTTTTTATCGCGTATCCCGAGACCCGTGTGCGTAACGTCGTTTACACGACCGTACACTACGGTTCTAATCGAGTTTTATAATATATAGGTACACGCGTAACGATAACGGGGGAAGGAAAACTTCCGGTGTTTATCGCACTCGATCAATGTTGCTTACGATCAAGCGTAGACCTTATTAATAGAGACACGTGATTTACCGCCGATACCCGAAAATCGCATGCGATTCCATTTCTAAGCTTTTCTAAGCAGTAGCTCTCGTGTTTCCGTCAAACATCACTGGATCATTGTTATAAAAAGAAGAACAAGAAGGTAAAGAAGAAGAAAAAGAAACACAATTAAAAGAGTCAGTTGTATTTACGAGAGAAGGGATGAATTTTATGAAATCTAGTCAACAAACAAAACGTACTCAGGCAACTTTCGAATAGTGCCACTCAACTTTCTACGTATAATTTGTCTATATACATACGTAACTGTAGCTAGCAGAGATAGGGAGACGTGCGGTGATCGATGGCCGATAAACGACCGTACGAAACTACACGATCATTGCACTTTTTCACGGAAATTAGAACTCGCGAAGCGTTGCATAACGTTCGTAACTGTAATAAGACCGTAGAGAAATTTGTAAGATCCCGTTGACGACCAGCCACTTGTCCTATGATTCTGAAATCTTAAGGTCCCACGTGACAACAGTCCGCTTACGTGTACTTTCGTTCGAACTCGAGTCGTGAAACAGAACGAAACGCGAAAAAACGCGCAACGATCTGCGCTTCCCTTAAAGTCTGAGTTTTGTTAGATCTGGAAGATAGTTGGAATCGAACGTTAGCCTCGAATCGGCTTTATTTCAACGTTGAAGCACTTGTTTCCTAGCGATGAAAGAGCGCGAGCGATTGAAATTAGAAATCATTGAAACGTACGCGAATCCTTGCCCGAGTGAGGTGCATGGTATTATTTTTTGCTTGAGAGTTGGCAACTATGACGTGATAACTCCTGTTTTAATATAGAATCGCATCTGTTTATAAGTTGTTTGCGCGCACGGTATACCGAGCAGAAAATTTACGCACAAACGCTGTAACTATCTCGACGGAGAATTGTAACGAGCAATTGTCGATCTTCTCGAATCCATCGCATATGTAATTTATCGTCCTGTACTTTAATGGCCACTGCGAGCGCTGTGCGGAAGATGCCACTCGAGGACGTAATATTACCCTTCAGTTGAGAATTTGTTGTACGAGTATAGTTGTTGATTTTGCTAGATCGTAGAAAGAGAATGCAGCTAATGCGACGATCGTCTTCTTGAAAATTTCGAAATACAACGCAGAAATTGTAGATATATTTAGAGGTGAACAAAGCTTCGAGTTAAAGATTTGAAAGGTTCGTAAATATCTCTACTTAGCAGGTCGACATTTGCATTCGCTGCATTTTATCAGATAATAAATTCGACGCTTGTCAAGGGAAATTCGTTTCATTCTAACTTACGCGTATCGTTAATTCTTAACTATCTGGATACCTGGCCGCGACTGTACGTGTACGAAACTAGAAAGGAACATGCTCAATCTTAAGAATCTTTGCCCGTGCTCGATAGGAGAAAACTCGTAAAAATTGTTACATTACCTCGATGTTGTTCGAGCTTTCTTCTTTCCAATTTTAATAAGCCTTTTTGGTGCATCGATAATGCACCGTGAAATTACGTATATGGTGCTGCAAACTTTTTAAGTTATTTTATAATTATATATCTTGGCAACGTATATATAAATATATATGTATATATAAGGAAAACATGTTCTGAATGTTAAAAAGGCACCTGAAACGTTGTGAATTATGTGGATAGATTGGTTAACAGTATTTCGGTTTAAGTATATCTGTAGTCAATAAAGTCAGATTAAAGTATGATACCTATGTGAATTTGTTTACGATATTAATTGTTTCGAAATTTGACAAAATGTAAGTATTCGAAATTATGTAATGTTAAGCAAAATAACTTGGACGTTGCAGATTTCCCTATCTGTATATAATAGAAATTAAATTAAAGTACTTACATTTTTATCAGAATAAAAATAATTCTATCAAAATGCCTTTATTATATATCTCATATTTGTGTATATTTTTATTTTCTAAGCATCTTTTTAATTATTCATTAAATCGTTCGCATTATACTTTATATTTAGAAAAATAATTTAAAATACTTAACTTTGTGTATCGACCCATATAGTCCATATAAAAATATATAAATTACAATTACATACATACATCTATACACGCATGCATGCATTGTTACGAAGTCGTTATCATTTTTGTATCAGATGCAATGTTATCGACTCAGTGTGAAGTAACTTCCAACTGTACCATCGTACATGGTTGAGTTGGATATATAGTTCCTCCACTCACCGCTCTAAATGCGACAAGAAATCCCATAAGCTGCAGATCTATTCTATAGCTTATATGTGGCAATAGATCTATCTTCTATCTAGGCTGTACTAAGATTTTCAAATGTGACGTGAAATGCATTGCGTGTTAAATCTACAATACTTCTTGTCTATGCTTAAATACAACACCTCTTTTTGATGACAATTATAAACTTCTGGCTTTTTTTAATACTGCAGTCTGCTTTCTTAAATTAGTATTATTAGTTTAGAGATAATTATGTATACATATAGTGTACATAATCAAAATTGTACTCATTGTAATATGCTTTTAAAAGCATATCTGAGCTATAACTGTTTTCCATTAAATGATCAATATGGCGACTTCCACATAATAGTAAATAAAAGTGATAGATTTTGTTAAACTTCATAATAAATTTCATTGAAAAAGTGCAACTGTTTATTACTTTTATTTTAATACCCATTACTGCAAATGATGGTAGATGATGTTTCACATTGAAGTGATTTACATAGCTTCTTGTTATTTCTGTACGTTTTCTTAACACTCATATTTGCTTGTTGTTAAACATGTGCTTGCGCATTTGGAGCATATCACAAAGAATTTGAAATATTCATGAAATTCTGAAATAAACGATTATATTTATTTTCAAAATGGATTACAGTAATAACTTTTGTCATCATTTGTTACTTTATTAATTTTAAAAAGGCATTCTTACAATTATTTCATATTTTTTCCAATGTATAATTTAAGTATTTTTCGACGTTTTTTATAATTAGCGTTATTATCTTTTAGCTATGATTAAACTTTTTTATGATATATTTATAGCAAATATAGAAGTATCTTACTCAATTTACAATCTTTACTTCATTGTATTTTTTTTTTACAGTTTTTTATTATATACATCGAAATTATCCAATGTATGTACCAGAAATATATGATATCGCTTTTCCAGATCTTAACAAAATACGCATATAATATACATTTGATTTTAAAAATCGAAGCTGTGATAATATTATTAAAAAATGTTGCAACGACATCGATTATTAAGGGATAAAATACTTTTTCGAATATTGAAAAATAAGAACCACCTCGCTAACAACATATGCGAAAAACTGGTATTTATAAATAAATAAAATTACATATTTTATTAACAGTATATGCTACCATTAAAGTATAATTTATACACATATTTTATATATGTATTATTTAGTTACTATGATAATCATTATATTTTTGTATAGAAAGATCAGTTCTAATAATCTAATAAGTTTTTATTTACAATGAATTATTATTTTAGAATAACAATGTGAAAAATATTGTATTATTATCAGAAGATGAACTTTGTGAACTATGGCTACATATAAAAACTGTATTATTAGAAGCACAAAAATTATGTAAACAAACATCAAAGAATAAAGACAAACATGTGAAAGTAAGGTCACTTAGATGAATATATTGTATGATATTTTGTCATTTTATTATCGTTAATATAATTATTATCATTATCATCAATACAATACATTTGTGTTATCATTTCAGGAATTTAATCTTATGATTAAATTAATACGTACAATAACTATCATGGCTCTTGAAACAATTGTACAACGAAAGTTTATACCCAATGTTCTATTACAAAACATAATATTACTACATTCTGCTGTGCTACCAAATATAAAAAATGAACAGGTTGATGTTTAATTATTATCATTTATTCTTTTAATATCCATATTTTTTAATTTTTAAATAAAAATCTCTCTAAAGGCTAAAAATGAAATATCAAATTTGCTGGAAAAATGGTGGATATTAGACATGACATGGAAAGAGAAAGTAATAAGAAATGTATTGAAATACCTCATCCAAAATAGCAAAACTTCATTGGTAATTATGCATTGAGTATATAAATACATGTGAACAATGTAACTTTAAATAACTGATTCATTAATTATATTTTTAGCAACATGTAAAACGTTTATATGAGATAAGATCTAGCATCACATTACTGAAATGCACTGAAGATGTGCAAGAACTACTTAAACTTGTTCGAGAAAAAACTGTGATGTCCCTTGAAGAAGGTCGAATGTTGATATTACATTTATTTACGCTTGGGGAGGAATATATATTGGTACAAGTTATAAATTATGCCAAAAAGGTTATAAATATCAGTTTATATCAAACTAACATTAACATAATGGATCTTTCAGGGAATTCATAATAATGTAAGGGTAGTATTACAAGATATTGAACACAGTTATATTCCTGCATATGCAGATCTATATGCAACAGCATGGTTAAATGGAACTGAAAAATTTAAGAAATTTATCGTTGAAAATTGTTTACAAAATATTATTTTGTATTGTTTCCGAACATACAGAGATGATACAGGAAGGGGAAAGCTTGGTAAAAATCTGCTTTCATTTGTTGCTGCTATGCATGATAGCAAGCATCAAGCAGCAAAATTAATGATTCACAATGAATGTAAACCTTTACTTTGGCAACATTTAAAGGTATTGCCAGAATGAAATTTACATATACACATGTACATAATTTGTTATAAGCACCAAATTAAATTCTTATCACAGGCACATGGGTCTTTCATCATATGCAATGCTGTAGATATTCTCTTTGCAACAAGTTCTGTTCAATATACATGTACTCCAAGAGACAGAAATAAAATCTATATTCAAAGATATTATGAAACAATAACAGATCTCTTAAAAGATTCAGATTCTGAAGTGTGCATTGTTACTATAAAAGTATGGTAATTTGTCTATTATTACTTTAACCTCTTGCTTTACAATATTAGTACACATCATATAAGTACACATGGATTATGCTTTCAATTCAATAAAGAGTTCTGTTTCTTTAGTTTGAACATTATCAGCACTTACTTAAATAGTTACTAACAAAATTATAAGGCAAGGGGTTAAATATTTCAGAACTAATTATTAATATTTAAGAAATGTGAACACCTTTAGGGTCTATTTAAAATGTTAGAAAAATATTGGAATCATGTTCCAAACAATATTATTCGGAACTGGTTAAACATACTACTACGATATACAAAAAACGCCAGTAATTCTGAAATAAGAGCAAGCATTTTTACTGGTTTAAAAAGAATATTAGTTAAAGAACGATCTCATATGATACTTAAAGATTTTCTACCAAATTTTGCAAACAGTATTTATGACGAAGATCAAACGGTATTAGAAGCGTTAATTAAACTACTTTACCATGCACAAAATCAACTTGGAATACCATTCTGGAATATAGTACCCTTGACCTATGTTCTCGATCGCTTAGAGGTATATATAATATAAAATAATATTTGATTATTTGCAAATAAAAATAATATTAAATTTAATGTCTTATTATTATTTTCAGACTACTCAAGATGAATTTGTCTTGCAAGAATTGGTAAAACTTATGTGGTTACGTATTTCGTCGAATGGTACACATCACGATAAAATAAAGGATGAATTAGCATACATAGGAACAAACAATATAAATGCCATTAGAAGATTTTGTTTGCATTCTAAATCTGTTATAAGTTTGAGTACATCCACGAAGCTTATTGAAACCTTGTTATCTGTGATAAGAGAAGAAATGGAATGTTTACCTGTAGCAAAAATATTAAACAAAAATTATAATAAAAAAGTTAAATTTAACACCAAGAAGAATAAATTCGAAAATGGTAATAATATATAATTATTGTGTGATATTAAGTTTATTGAGTTTAAGTTTAAACATTAATAATTGTGTTTATCGGAGTAGATTCTTCAAATAGTTGGAATGATGACTTTGATAATTATAGAAATATAAATATATATATCGATATTATTGCTATGTTATTAATAGCAAATATTGAACATAGTGACGAAGGAATATTGTATAAAAAAGAAATTAATGTTTTACAACTAATTGCACATGCATTACCAGAGCTTTTCAAGAATTTCAGAGTAAGTATTCATAATTTATTCTCTATAAGTCCCTATAATATGTATGTAATCCTTTTTCAGGAAACACCAATAAACGAGTCAATAATATTTTTATTTTCTTTAATACCTCCGAAATTTTTTTTGAATAAAATTGGTGTTCTGGAAATGTTGATACAACAACTATGTGATCCAAATACTCCTGATGAAAGTCTCCTTTCAACTGTGTATGTTCTCATGAAATGGAATAAGGGAGATACAATTTTATTCGCATTAACGAATCTTTTTACACAATCTTTAAATACAAATGCAAGACATAATCAGGTAAAGATATTGCTTAATAACTATATTAATAACAATAAGATATATACTATTAAATGTTCATTTAGAATACTGCACATGATTTCCAAATTAATGAGAAGGGTTTAGAATTAAGTTTACGAATTCTAAAACATTTACTGCATGTTGAATATCAGTCAGTTTTAATGAATAAATATCATAAGGACATACTTAAATTTTGGGAAAGTTTACATAGACTAAGAAGTTTTATAGAAAGAGAAGTGAATAATGAGTGCAACATAAAAAGTCTAGTATCCAAAGATATAATTATAAATTTTTTTAAAGAATATATATCAATGATTGCAATATTACATAAAAAGGATGTATTTGATACATCAGAACAGTTTTCGGAGATTTTATTATGGGTCAGGAGGTATGAAAGTTAATTACATATTCTTATCAATTTTCTAGAAGTATCATTACTGTTAACATACTCTTTCTTTTTACACAGGACAATAGTGACACACATATCGCACATAAATGTAAACATTATAGAAAATCATTGTACTTGTATAAATATAATAAAAAGTACTTTTGATATGTCAAATTTACTACTGAAAGAGTGCAATATTACTCCGAAACTATGTTGTGACGTCGTACTTTTATATTGCAGTTGTTTATCATCACCAAATGGTATAATTTTTTTGAATGACGCATTTGATGCAATAATGATGTTATTAGATTTTAGTAAAATGGCTTATGACAAACAAGAACCAAATTTATTAAACATTGTTGTACCAAATTTTGTATGTATTGTAATGGTTACTTTAACTAGATGTAGCAAAGATATATTACTTAAATATACAAACGTAAGTATACGTAATGAGTTATGTAAAAAAGGTGCGGTAAATATTTTCTACATTAAATAACTTATTAATTATAGGACAGAAAAATATTGCATAAATTAACGCAAAAATATTTTTCCGTTATTAAAAATACTTTTGACGATGAGAGTTCTTATCTTTCATATATAACTATTATGTTTAATGCTGCAATCAGTAGTATAAGTATGGAAATTACACGTTTACTACAACGCTCACATATAATAAAGGAAAATATTATAAGCACACCATTTCCTTATTTAGCAAAAGAAATATTAAAAATTATTTTAAATACAAAAAGATATCAAAAACTCAGTATACAAGTATTGACAAAGACAATAACAAGTTGTGCGAAAGTAAGTATATATACACTATTTAAAATCTATTAATAGCTTAGCTAATTCATTTCACATTTTAGATTGACATGTTATCTTCCCTGATAGTAATATACAAAATGCTTAAATCAAATGATAAAAAAGTTATTAATTTACTTAAAAACGTGACATTAGCATCCAAAGTACACTACCAAAATCAATCTTGTGATACTCTCTTTGATAGGTATTATTAATTTTTTATTCTAAAAGTAATAATATATTAATCGTAACCGTAATCACGTGATCAGAAAGATCATAATATTGATAAGAAATATCCTTATCCTTCCAGGTCTATAAATGATGCAATAGATATAGTTATAAATGCCATATTGAAACAAAAATAATACAATTATCATTTATGTAATAACTACTTATGTAATTGCAATAAGCTAATATATCTACTGCGCGATATATTTTCATTTAATATTTTATTAATGAAACTATAAAATTGTATAATTTTATATTTTAATTGTAATAATCGTATATGTTTAAAAGTATGAAGAATGTCTTTTGATACTTTTTTAAAAAGGGAAGCTTTAGAAAAAGCGGAAAAGAAAAAGTATGAAAGAATAGTTTTGACCAGACAGGGAAGTAGAAAATTTTTACATTAGTATATCAATTATGATACTGAACGTAATTATTAATTACCAATTAATAATTGAAATAAGGATTCCAGTTAGAATAATTAGAATAAGAAAAGATAAAATTTCTAAAGATATAATGTTTAAAGTTAAATAAATATACATACATATATTGTATATTTAAATATAATTATTTTTTGTACAAGAATATTTCATTTCTTTACATATATAAAACATTTAAATAAATTATACGAAATTATAATTACTACAATTGTTATGTATTGTAATTTATGACTTACTGTTTCGCCATAGCACGTTACTTAGCCAGAAAATGTTATATTTCTCATTTGTCTGACTGCAGCTACAACTCTGGCATTGCATCCAGAGCTACTCTTCTGGTAATCCTCTGGTGGGAGTCTTAATAAAAGAGACATATGTTGTAGATTTTCTGATAAGGATAGACCAAGTTCCTCTAATACATTACCAAGATAATCTGGAAAATATATTGTACATATTAAAAATGAAGAAAATGTTTTTAATATTTAATTTTTTGATACAAAGGTACGTACCTATGTCAGTTGCAAGTTGTTTACATGCAGCAGAACTTAGCTGACAAATTCCTAATGTTTGATCTAAAAACATTTGACATGTTTCTTTAGCAATAATTTCTAATAAAATACCAGTAAATCCAGATTCAGTGGAACTTTGTGCATATTGTGGATCTGCTGCTTTTAATGCCTGCGTAAGGCTCGGATTTTCCCTCAGTAAAAATGGCTCTAAATGCTGTGGTAATGTCATCAAATATTGTCCAACTTGTGTTATATATTCCTGAGGAGCAAAGCTATAATCGGGTAAATCTGCACTCAAATGCGTCATTTTGTTGATTTCTGTTGACCATGCTGGTGCTTTTTGCACTGATAATAATTGCGTAAAGATAGGAGCAAAGATTACTTCATATGTTGCACGATGTAAATCAGAACATAGTTTGTGAATAGACTTTATTATTGGATCAAGAATTGTTTCTTCTTCTGTAGAAGAAAACATTTATTCAAATATGAAGTAATTGATGTTATCTATGAAAAAATCTTTATATTGATTACCTTTTTGAAAAGATGCAGTTAAATTTTCCAATTCATTTTGACTTGATGTATGTAAAAGTAATTTTTTATATTGATTAAAAACGCTACCACTTGTACTTTGCAGCTTATTATTAGCTTCTGTAATGTCAATTATCAAAGATTTCTCAAATTGTTGAATTTGTCCCAAAAGATCACCTGTATATATTGGAATTGACAATATTACATCATTAGATTTATTTAAAAAGGGGAAATAAAAATGCTACCTATAGTTTGCATCAAAGTAAGGCACATTTGAAACAAATTCCAATCCTCATGTTTCACTTTCTTGTGTTCTAATTGCCGTATAGCCACTTGATATTTGTCAAGATATTTATTGAAGTAACGCTGTAAAGATAAACATCTTATTACATATACATAATGAGAAAGTCTTTTTGTCTTAGCATTTTAATTAGTTTAACATTACAGTTAGGGATTTTAATACGCTGGGATAACCACAACCATCTGTAAAGAGTTTACATCTTTTATTGGCCTCATTTGCATATTCCATTACTCTCGAAAGGCTAAGGGAAAGGTTATTGATCGTATCACTTAAATCATCTTGAACAGAGTCTATAGATTGCAACTGATGTTCAAGTTGAGCTGTTTCATAAACATTGTATTTTGTAACATATGGAACATAAGGTGCATATATTGCTTGTGCCAATGCTAACAATTTTGGAGTCTGTGATTTTCCATATGATGATGTTTCAATAGCACCTTGCAAGTTCACAGCAAAATGCCTTGTAATTTGTTTAAGTTCAAGTAAAAGTGACAATTGCATAGCATTTGTATGTTGTTTTAAAAGAGCTTCTATACATTCTGGAATGCCTGGGTCCAAACTTCTCAAAAGATCAGCATATATCTCAATAATTACATCAACTGAGGTACTTGGGAATACTTGATGACACCATTTCACCTGTATTGAAATCACGTTACCATAAGAATAAAACTTATGTTATATATGTTAACACAACATTTTTAAAATAAAAGCTACCTGATCATTCCAATTAGATAATAATTTATCGTAATAGGTATGTAACCAGTAAGAAACATTCTCATCTTGTGCTAATTCAATAGTTCTGCGCCATTCTTGTCCTAATGATACTTTCAGACAATTGTGATAATACTTGAGAAGTTGAGGCAAGCGTTCCATTTTACTAAAAATATCCACATAAACTTTAGATTGTTCTGAAACAAAAAATATTAGTTAATCTTTATACACTGGTAAAGGTTACAATTACATTCCCAATGTAACATACCCAAATTTGCAGCAGTAAATGCCTGAACTAACTTTGGACTAGCTATGGCTTCTAACCGATTTTTTAAACCTTCTAATTGTAATTTTTTATCTTCGTAGTCAATAACATTTACGAGCATAGCCAATGATTTTTGCATACTGAACAATTTATTTGCTATAGCTTCTATATCTCCTGACTCAAATACCTGGAATGTTAAAAATAACATAAAGCCAAAATTTATAAGCATTTTCATATCTCAGTGAATACTATACCTCTTCAACATCATTGGCAAGTATACTCCAGTTATCAGCTTCGTGTAATCCTTGTTTAGCAATCTGTAAGTCTGTTTTTATTTTATCTATTCTCTCTAATGTCACCATTGATGAAGCAGTGTCTTTTTCAACCTATTTAATAAATTAATATCATAATAATAGAGAAACAATAGAGGCATTCAATCATTTCAGACGAAAATATCAGAATCAAAACCTTTTCTATTTCTTGTTTAACTGCAACCATTTTTTCTCTCAGAGCTAAAGCTTCTTGTTGCAGAAGTTGAGTATCTCTTAAAACTCTTGGCAAACTTGAAAGAACAGATTGACTGGTTTCTTCTAAAGCCCCATTGACTTGTTGCACATACAATTGTAATTTCATTACCAATGATGAAACAAATGCCTAATAAGGTAATATATAAAAAATATTTGTACAAAGAGATAGAAAATCAGAAACTTAGAAAATATATAAAATATTATTTCTTTGAATTTGAATGTCGTGGCGATTTCGCATTCGAGTAGTCATTTATATAAAGTAACGGTTAAAAAAAGTTTCTAAAATACTTTTTATTTAATGTTATAATATTTTTATATGCGATGTAGTGAAAAAGAATTATCTATAAAAAGGCATATGGTGTCATTGACCGCGATGCAATAGAAGCAGTCAGTTTAGTAACTGACTGTACTAGTGCAACTGAAAGTCAAAAACTGTGTCGAGGAAAGAAATAGAACCCGCGCAATCGAGATCACACTAACTGTATGACTTACATCTTTGTTTTCTTGTGCCTCGACAGATTTAAACGTTTTATTAATCCAATCTTTCACATCGAAAGTATCTTCGGAAAATGCAGATACATCCTGAAATCGGTTTAAGGTTAGGAAAAACTTGATCTTTTATTTTAAGAATTTTCTACATTTTTTCACAAAATACAGTAATCATTTAAGATATTTAACAGAATATATCGAGTTTCTGAGCGGATGTATTATTTTCAGGATTTTTAATAAATATTTCGTTGCTTACCATGATAAATTACAAATCGTTAAAAGTTCTCAGGTAATTTTTTTTTTTTATAAAAACGAAAAATGTAAAGTATACGGTGCGAATGGTACGGTTTCGAGAGTCGAAATTTATTTTCTCTATATTTTATTCCTTTTTCGGATGCCGTATAGCGCAGAAGTGTTTCGGTACACAGCCACTTTGCCGTTGCACTTCGCGTGTTGTTTCGTGACGTCGGAACCCAGAAGGACGTTATTATCGTATTAGATTACAACAAATTAATTCGTTCTATGTGTTTCTTCCTTTTTATTTTTTCTTTTTTTTTTTTTTCGTTTCCTTGCATTAGTATTATCAAACATTTTTGTGCATTCCTGAAATATATGTAGTGCTGCAAGGTGTATGATCGTCAAACAAATCGATTGTGCAAATGTGCAGTATTTATACTTCTGTAATGGGACGCAGTTCTAGGTTAATAGATTCAGTTAATTCGATGTGAAAACGCAAAAATTTCGGGAAACTAAAATGGCAGTTTCGATACACGATACTTTATACATATGTGACAGTATTTAAGATTTAACGATAACGTAACGATACAATGAAATTAAAGAAAAGGATCACTAAAGATAAAACGAGTGTCTTGTTCTTTTTTTTTTCTATAATAATTGTGATAAAATGAATATCTCGGATTCCAGACGAATACTATAAAGGAAAGACCATTTTGGAAGGTGCTGTTTCACCCCTTTGCGACAATCAGCTCGGTTTCCTTGTGACACAGTTCACTTCTCTGGATTCCGATAAACTGCCTAGCAGAAGGTTGTAAATCGAAGAGGAAAAGGGAGAGAAGATGGAAAACAGCATCATATCGGCCGTTTCCGGGCCCTTTGTTGATCGCCACGCCTCCGAAACTGCGTTTGCGCGTGACGATTTGCGCAACAGTTGGAAGTTGGAATTTTGCCTCGAAATAGCCTTAATCTCGACGAAAATAAGGAGAGCAGGCTGAGCAGAACTGCAGCGACAATACTTTGCCCTTTTCTTTGCGAACATTGAGCGCATCATCTGGTCGAGAAAAGGCCTATCTTTCTCAGGTTGTGCTGCATACGCATGTGCTTCGTTTTTCCATGTTACACGAATTTACATACGTTATTGATCATTACGTTATTACCTTATTTATATTCATTTTATGACTATAAGTTCTTTAATCTTTTTTGTTATCGAATATTTGAAACGAGATCTTGGAGTTTCGAGTTCACATGCGTAACAAGGGAATTATTCTTTCGCATAAAGTTGAACTTTATTACGGACGGCAATCAGACCCAATCAGTACAGCATATTAGAAGCGTATGCATTTAATGTCGCGTATAAAGTGCGTCGATCAGAAGTCCAATTTTGTAATCTTGCTGTGCATATGAATGCGTGCCGCTGATAAATTGTCCTTCAATTGGACCAGGCTGAGACTTTTCAAAAAAGTACTATTTTATTTATTCATTATAAACAAATGGAAAGAAATATCAATTATTACATTTTAGAATATGAATTTGTTCTTTTTGTGTATCAATGTTGATGTTAAAAAGTTGTTGGTAATTTTTTATTTTATTAATGATACGATTTAATATTCGCAATTAATGTTGGTTCGATAATTTTGCTACAGTTACTGCTTCTTATATATTTAATTATCTATCCCAAGGTTTGAAGTGAATTAATGTAGAATAAGTCGAATGCAGCTGCGTGTTTTTGCAATGTGGAAAAATTATGGAACCATCAACCTTACACGGAAAGACCATTGTACCTGGTCCCAGGGCGACTATGCGATACGACCGTCTGTAGGAAGGGTAAGAGATATCCTCGACCTTGAGGTTTGTACCAGCCAATCCCAGGCCTTTATTTCCTAGCAGTAAGTATGGGATTGGTTAAATGTTCTCCACGGCACTATTGTATTTCCAAGTGCTTCCGGTTAAAAAGACAGATTTCCGAAAAAGCAAGTATATACCTGGTAAGTCGATAGAACACGTAACGTCGATTTTTTTCTCGTCTCTTTTTTTTCCATTTCCGTCAATGCACTATCCTTCCAATGCACACTGCTGGCTAAACAGCGTGAAAAAGTAATTATCAACTCGCGATAACGAGTCAGCAAACGGATTTTTACTTAATCTTCCTTCCTGTATGAAAACACACGTTTCCCTTTGCAAAAGGTACACGCGATTCGGAATGAAGAACAATTTACTTGGTTCTGTTTACACATTGTGTCGACCATGCGACGAAACAGCATGATCGGATTTACCGTGGCCGTGTAGCACAGGGAACTGATCATTGTCAGAAACGCCGCGATCAATTAGAAGAATGCATCGCAAGAAATACCATAATACGACAATTATTCTGAAACTGAACTGAATGTTAGTCCCTGTGACACACAGTCGAACGTTGAGAGCATTTGGTATCAGCCTTTGCTGTGGTGCTCGTGTTACATCTGGCTGCGATACGTTACATTGGACCAGCCGATCTTTTACCCATTTCTAGTTCACATACTTACATATAGGTATACTGCACTTCAGTTCCCCAAGCCTCTTATCTTTGTTGGTGTGCTCGATAAAATCCTTACACAATTACTCACAAAATTCAAGGCGAGTATTTGTGTTTAGAATAAACGAGCCCCTGCTGCACGAATTTTGCAAGTGTAAAATCATTCCTACACAAAGCACTCTGTATGTCGCATTGCATTTCAATACGATCGTTTTGGTTGCGTTTTTGTTCAATCGGCCCCTTCTCATCGATCAAGACCTTATCTTTTTGAAAGTTCTGGGAATAATAATAATCTCGCATCGAATATGTAACCCTATTTAATTCAGGAACTGGCGGAAACTTTCGAAAGACAATCAATAGCTTCGTCTGGCACTCTGCAAAGTAAACGTTTCGAGGATGTTGGCGAATGAAATTAATGATCTTCCTTCAATCTCGGTTGATTGCGGCCCTTTCCCCTCAAATTCGTAATATTCGTATCTTATAATATCTGATTCTTCATTTTACTAAAATTTGCAACAAGAATTTTCATAGTGACGGTATAGAATTAATCTTTCTCGATGTGCTGGTGAATAAGATGTATTGCGTGTATTCGCTAGTAACGTCGTGCCATGCAATATGACCGACCGTTCCTAGGTAACAGGTCTTTAACCTATGTATCTCAAAACGTTGAGAACTGCAAACGATCGGGCGGAAGAACAAGAAGAAAGGATATTGAACTTCTCTAAAATTTTCGAAGAATTAGAAATACGTTGGACGAAAGGAAAAAAGATATGCGAATATTTGATGGTTGAGAAAGATGCACAAACTTGGTATGTCAGCGATACGTTTGATCGCATTCATGCTGGAGCGTAGGCTTATCTCGGGACGTGTACGGGAGGATGAAATTATTCAGCCGGTAACGGCAGAGACTGTACCGAGGCCGCGCTACACTTCTGAGAAAATAAATTCTCCCGCGCTTCTTCAGTGCCCGTAGGTTCGCGTTGCCACTTCCTTCGTGAATTCTCTTCCTCGAAGATCGAGTTGATTCGAATAGCCAACCTTCCCTCTGGGGACCATAAGGGGACGAGGCTCTCTCGACTGCGCAATTCTCGTTGCAGAAAAAAAAAGTAGAGACGCTAAAAAAGGTAAAAAGGAACTGAGGCGAAGGGGATATCGAATTTTTTTGCGGCCCCTCCTCGCTTTGCGCCTATATTGATTTTTAGAAATTCCTCGCGAGACGGTTGAACGCGAACGTAGAAAGGAGTGAGCGAGCGAGCGAAACGAACCGGCGAAGGAAAGAAGAAAAGAAGGAGAGGAACGAAGCAGCCGGAAAAGATTCGCGGCCCTCGAGCCATCGCGCGTTCTAGGGCGGTGCAGCGCTGTTTTACGAAACCTTTTAGCGGGCAATGTCCGATAGAAACCGAGAGAACGTAATTAACTTGGAACTTATCAAGCCGAGAAGCGTCGCGTGTTTTGCGTCTTCGCGAAACGTCTCAACAGAATAATTGTCTGGAGAATACTGTGTCACGTTTTGACACAATTCGAACTTTTTTTTTATATCGCTCTACAAACCGACATTTACGAACATGTTCGTTATATAATTCGTTAATAGATACTCCTCCGTTTATCATAAATTCTTCCAACGATTCATCTGCTCTACATTCGACTGCCGACTTTTCTACGTTAGTGAGAGAATCGGTTAAAAAATCAGAAATTTGAATAATAGTAATATGAAATTTAAATTTAAATTGGGAACTTTCAGCGGGAAATCGAAAAGCTCGCGAAACGATGAGGGAGAAAGTAGAGTAGGAAATGTTCGTTCGATAATTTATTTTCTATGAGTATATAATATAGCGATGATGTATAAAAACGGAAGGCAAGAACGTTGCACGCGAACTAGAGAAGTTGAAATGAACCGTTAAAAGTTGCAGCGGACGAAACGTGAAATAATGGTAGGAGGGCGATGCGTGCGTGTTCGTAGGTATTTATAAGATTCGTAAGAATGTTTACGGCATTTGTTTCTAACAGCGGGAAAATTCCCACCCATATTAGACATAATGCGAGACGGCCCTGCTTATAGTCGAAAGCAATCGAAGGTAGTCGAAGTCGTCCGAGAACAGTGGAAAATAGTGGGATGTTTCCCCTCTTTCGCTTATGACCATCCCTCAACCCCTACCATAGCGCGCATCCCTTCCTTTAGGCTCGATGTATCTCTGTTTCTCTCATACCCGTTGACGGCTCTCTCAGTCGCTTCCTTCTCCCTCTCTGTCTCGCTCTGACTGGCTGTGATCTCCCTCTCTCTTTTCTTCCGTCTTTGTCTGTCTCTGTTTTTCCTTCTTGCTCGTTCAGCTCGTTCTTAACGTCAAACCACTTAGGGCCGCAGACCTCGGCAGTCAGTCGATCTTTCCTAGCAGCAGCATTCCGGCATTTTCCACCTGATCGCGCGCGGGCGGTCCGGTAAACGCCATTTTGTTCGTCACGTCTGATCGTCACGTCTCCTCGTTAGAGAGAGGAACCTCGTGCGTAGAACGTTTGTATGTGCCGCGCACCCTTCCACGCCCCGTGCAACACCTGCGTTATCAAAAACAACAAACGAACGGCGACGCACTTTGTAACACACGCGCGCGGTTGTTGTGTGGTGCGGGTGGTTTACTTTTCCCTATTCCGTGAAACCGACAACCGGGCATTGGGAACGGAAAAAGACGCCGGGTGTTGTTTTTCCGTTGACGAGACCCGCACGGAACGGAGTGCGTGACCCCGCGTGGTGTTTTCTCTCTCTGCTCTCCACGTTATTCTTCCCTCGGTCACCACCACGTTAAGGACCTCGACAACGCAGTTAACCGATACGTGAGAACGTGAGTACGCACTATATACTTTATTAGATTCACGCGCATCTCGACTGTCTTTCCGTCTATCACGCACACGGTCCCAACGTTAGATCTTGTTTTTTCCTGCCTGCATGGCATCGTCTGCCATGTTAGACCGGCGTCTCTTTCTCTTTCTCCCTCTTTCTCGTTGTCCCTCTCTTTTTACTCTCTCTCCCTTCTCGCGCCGTCCCCCTTCCTCGTGCTTCGTGTAAACGCGCTCTCTCCCACCTCCGCTCGTATCTCGACAGGAGCGTCGACATGAATTTTCCGATTGCGAATTTTAATGTTAATATATAATGACGGTCGCAATCACGATGTCGATGACAGTCATGCTGTTGGTAAGGAACGACGACGACGCCGCCTGTCAACTAACCTCTTGCCTTCATTGACGTGCTGCTCCTGTATTTTCGCTGTTTGTATAATTCGTTGCGTGTTACGTATATGTGCTACGAGCATCCGTACGATTGAACAAAGAACGCTAGAGAGGGAAAATAAACAGGAGCGAGAAAGAGAAGAAATGAGCACGTATTCGTAGGACAACAAAAGTTAATACGAAACATCGTGCCCCCGTAATTCTACGCGAATGTACATGATTTCTTCGACCTTTTTTGTCTGTTTTCGAAATGATACTCTTCGCGGAAGCCGTGTGTACTTTTCAGAACAGACATAACCTTAAACGATCGAAGAATGAATACATACACCTGACCGGTTTATGTGTATACCTTTGAAGGCATAGGCGCGGTTCTTAACACTTGGACGTTACCGACGATTCAGCACGTGTGCACGCGCGTTCGATGCTCCAAGATAGTGCATCTAACTGTAACCAATCAAAGCAACTGCAGATTTGTTTATTTCGCGTGCTGGCGCAAAAGCGCGGGAAGCGGGAGGGTTCGAATCGAACCGCGAGACGCAACATTTTTATAATCGACGTATTCACGGGCCTCTAAAATACTCTAAAAGAAACATTTTACGCTTTCATACAGAAATTGCGTCTCTAAATTGCGAAATTTTGAATCAGAATGATTTCAAAATGACTCATCATTACGAATCAGATTATTTTCCATGAATAGTGCCGCGTAGTAACCGAGGACGATAGTTAATTCTATGCTTATCTTCACGCGGAAATTTTTCGTTCTAGGAAAACTTCTAATCAGTTTCGCCGTTTTTGCAAAAACCAAACCGCTGTTGCAACTTTTATAACAGCCCGATATCGCGTTACGCGTACGTTTTTCATTTTTTTTTCTATTTCTTTTTTCTTTTTCTTTTTCTTTCCCTTTTCCTTTTTATTTCTTTCTTTCTTTCCTTTACGCGTGACGTATATTATGTTCTCGTGAAATCTGATAGAACGTTAAATGTCTTTTTGCGCGGACGATCGGCAACGCTGTACTTATCTTCGAAATACACTTTGTCGCGCACAATCGAAGAGCGAAAAAGAGTTTTATCAGAGGAAAAATTGAATCGCGCGTCCATTCCCTTGGCTCGCTCGTTAAAACAGACGTCTATGTTACGCGTGTCGTTTTTTTGGGAAACAGTAGAAAATTATGAAATCCTATTATGCGAGGCGTATTTTTCATACGTGCTTCCTTTTTTTCTCCGTAGGAATTGCATTATCTCATTCGCGTACCTCGCCTCAGTGGTTCCATTGACGGTGCGTCATAGCGAATTATTAAACTCTTCGAAAAAGAGCAATTACTTGACGTCATTGCAGACACGTGGAGCAGAGCGCGTTAGTCGTAGTAATTTATGTCATCGCCGGCGCGGAAATGGGTTTTTCCAAAAATAAAATACGAACGAACCGATCGCCGTTCGGCGACACATCGGAAAATTACCGATTGACATCATCATCTAATCTGTGCATTTTTTTTCAAAATACTTTCGAAGTTAACCGTGGGAAATCGACACTTTTCACGTCTTCATGAATTTTTATGGATTTCTTCTTCTTTCTGAAAAAGATAAAGTAAGCATCGATTACGGTATTTGCATCGAGAAAAGGAGACATAGCTGGAAGCGCTTCTGGCATTTTCATGAATCGATTTCATGATTATTTTTTATCTTTGCAAAAAGTCGCGACTATGCAAATAATAAATTAGAATATAAATTGCATTCACCAAATGAGGATATAAATATCGTCGTTTGTTCCTCCTTGTTGTCTACGTTTCAGACGAAACGAGATATATCATTTTCTGAAATCAAGTGAAACGAACGCGTAATTTTCTTATATTTTAGCTTTACGGGGTTTGTAAGTTTAGTAAACTCTGATTCCATCGTATAGTTGGCTCGTTAGCCGTACTTGTCTGCCATCGAGATTAGAAGAAACCGACGAACAACTTTGGACATTTGTATTTATGTCCTCGATGTTTATTATAAACGCCCTTTCTTTTTTCACCGTCTCAACGTCGACCAAAATTACTCATCTATTCTTCTTGTTTTCAACATGGTTTCACACGACCGTTTCGCATATTTTTCCATCGATTAGTTTGAATATTAAACGGCTAGCTACGTCAAAAATAAGTGGGAAAAAATTTCCCCGGCGAGTAATAGCGAGGAACGTGTGGAAAGGAAAAAAAATGTGTTACGTTGTCGATAATTGCAACTATGATACAATAACAGTGTAGTAGTAGTAGTGGTAATAATAGTAACTGTGAGGATTCAAAGATCGATCATAAAAAGAAGCACGCAAACACAATTTGATTGATCGATAAGAGTAAGAACGATATGGAGAACTCACGCAGCTATGTGATTTCGTTGCATGCCAATGTATTATGGGCTTTGATTGTCAGACTGGTATAAACCTACTGTTACGTTTGACGCACTCCTCGACATCGAAAAGATTGCTAGCGATCCGACACGGAAGGATCTCGCGAGAATTTGGCAACCATTATAGCAACGTCGCAAAGAGACAACGAATTGTTTATTCCAAATATAAAATTGTTCCGACCTTTATTACCAACGAATAACAAACTATGTATTTATATCGATCGAATATATGTATACCAAAGAGTTTATAAAATGTCCAGACATCTGCAGAAATCCTTTACGAATAATATACTTGTGTAATATATAATAACAGTAATAATATAATATACTTATGTAATAAAATTGAGAAACGAAGTTGATTCAGTTTTGGTTCAAATGTATTGCAACTTTTACTTACATCTTCAGATTAGTTTTTTTTAATTTCGCATGATTATTAATTAAATATTGATAGAATCGTGACGGCCGTGTTTCATAACAATGCCAATGAAACATCAAAATGTTTTATATAGATGAACATTTTCTATGGTAAATGTTCCATTATAGATAGATGCAGTGTCTCTGTGAACATGGTGGGGATAGGAGTCAATATCGAAGATAAGCGTGCGAACGTCTTGACTCGGCCTCGTTCAATCTTTTTCCGTGCGTTGAAAAATGTGTTTTCTCTCGGTTGCTCGCGGCCAGCTGCACCGATCTTCCCTCTCGCGTGTATATACGCGTATTTCTGTAACGGGCGGGATAGTGACCCGCGTAAACGTTCGAAACACTTGATATCATTTGCGTCGCCTTTCGTCCCATTGTTGAAAACATCGCACCGACAGATAATTAGCTATATCGTTTCTCTGTTATCATTTTTATTTGTCGCGAGTGCATATACTTTGTTTCGCGGTATTGTTCGTGTGTAAATATTAAACGAAATGCGATATACTCGGTGCGCGTCAGCGGTCCGTTACGAGCATATACACGTAGGGAATTTTCGGTTCTTAATTTCCGTCGACGCGTGCGAAACTAACGCTGTAAATATTTGCATCGTTTCTATTTTTCTTTCCTCTCCTATGTATCTTAAATTGAATTTTCTAACCTGTTTAAGTTCTAATATTACAGGATAATTTACGGTAAACTGCGTACTCGACTTCTCGAACGTCCTCGACACGTTTCGAGTATTGCCATTTTTTTTCTTGCCTTTTTTTTTTTGCGCCTCTAACGCTAACTTGTAAGAGTGATTTATACTTTCGTTGTTACCAGCATCTTTTTCCTGGTAAATACTAATAATCCGTGACGAACGCTGGTCACCAGTTTTGTTTCTAAGGCCGCAAAAAGCTTAGATCCTTTTTTTTTCCACTACAATTTCTATTTACTAGGAATTTTCTGTTTCGTCGAAATGAAACCGGTTAAGTGTCTCGTGCGTCACCGAGATGTTTTGAAGTCGATAAGAAAAATATAAACTTATTCAAAAAGCTTCGTACTTGTTATATCATATCATGTGTAATTCATCAATTTTTTATTAAGAGCGAATTAATTTTGTACGCAGAACAGTAACAGTTAAATTCTTTCTCGTGTTTTTAATTCGCCACGATTGGATTTTTCTGCTTACACTAAATTGTCTCGTTTAGATTTTTTAAAGATAGTAATTATTATGTAAACAGCTCGTTTACACGTGTCGTTTTATTTCTTTAAATATCGCTGGAAGCGACGTCGTCGAGTAATTGAACAGCAATACGTATACCGCAGCTTGTTACATTAAGAAATTGGTCGTAGACGATAGGCTACTTAAGCATCACCAGTGAATTGTCGCTTTGGACGAAAGGCCGTAAAACGCGGGAGATGATGAAACCGAGCGAAAAGTAGATCGAATTTCAAAACACAGCTACTGTCGTCGGTTTGGTTTTCTCTCCATCACGGTGCGTCCGGACAAAAACTTCAAATTCCGTAGCGAGGTAACGCCACAGGCGAAATTGTCAGTATGATTAATACCGACGAAGGCAAAACTAACGTTGGCGTGGCCACCTATGGAAAAGTCGATAACTAACAAAAAATAGTGCCACAGAGTGTGGAATCAAGAGAAATTGAGCCGAATCATGA
This sequence comes from Bombus pyrosoma, assembly GCF_014825855.1. Taxonomy (NCBI): domain Eukaryota; kingdom Metazoa; phylum Arthropoda; class Insecta; order Hymenoptera; family Apidae; genus Bombus; species Bombus pyrosoma. The sequence goes on along the minus strand of NC_057777.1, from coordinate 7,093,160 downwards.
GTCGTTCGTCAATTTATGTACGCGTGAAAGTTAGTATCGCGCGCGCGCGCGCGCGCGTGCACGCCGCTAATACTTTTTTCGCCATAGCGAAACCTCTGGAACGGTTTTCAATTTATTTCATGGATTTCTCTCCTACTCGTTTAGAAATATCATCGCACGAATATCAACGTAGATTATTCTTTTTTTTTTTTCTTTCCTAGGCGATGATTGAACGTATAGGGGGGAAAAAACTGTTTGCAAAGTAAAATTTCTAAAATTATTGCAATTTAGTTCTTACAAGATGGCAGAGAAAGAGACCTATTTGCACAAAAAGAGAAACGGATGTGAAAACGGCGATAGGTGTTTGAAGTTGGAGAATAATTAGTCCTTTTGACTCTACGATTTCTAGATTTTCCATAAAATTGTCGACGGCTACACGAGAAGCTTTCCCACGTGTTTCATGGAATTCCACTTTCACACGGTATAATTCCTTGAAATGATACTCGTGCGTGTTGAATGAGTAGAATGAGTAGAAGAACCGCGGAGACAATTAAACGTCAATAAGATAGTGGCGCGATGCGCGAGTAGAGAATAAGGTGTCGAACCGTCTACCCGAGAAACGTGGCTAATCTCCGAGAATGAAGAGAGAACTCTCGGGTTGTTGCATGCTCGAGGATGTCACGATGCGCCACGGAGAAATCTCTTTGATTTTCACACGTTGCGTCCAAAACAGTATTCAAGCGACGTTCGCACGACGCGGCCGCAAACCGAATTGATTTCCCTCCTCCCCCTTCTTCCTTTTTTTCTAGCTGGTCCTGCGTTTTTCAATCTTTTCTCTATTCCGCCCTATTTTCTTTCATTTATATTTTTACTCGTTTGTTTCTTCCGTTCTGCGACTTATCTATCTTCGTTCTTTTTTCCTTTGTTTCTTTAATTTGCAAAAACCACCGATAAGAGTGATTCATGGATCGTAAAATACAAATTATCGAGTACAAAAACTTTGCTGCGAACGAAACAATATCGGATGGCGCCGTGTACACTTTTATACGGCAATATACACAGGCCTCCTTAGTTAACCGTGGAAACAGCAGTTTCATTATTTTTTTTTTCTGCTTCGTCTTCGTTTTTCTTCATTCGGTTCCAAATATTTAGTCATTCTCTCGCGACAGCCTGCGCGATATAACTTCGCTCATAGGGTAAGAAATACGGGTTATTTCGAGTGTTCTAAGGATTCCTCTGGAATAGGATTTCGCCATAAAATCACTGGCAATACCGCAAATTATTTTACGTCAGCGCAGTTTTATAAACAGAAGGAAGGGTAACTTATGCCGCTGGAAAGATTCTAAAGCCCGGGGTGTCAAAGGAGGCCACTTTAGAACAATGAAGCTCAGGACTAAAGCTAGGGAATAATCATGGCCCTATGATGTGCCCATAAAGCGCGCCAGAGTCTCATTGCTTACCTATTTGACACGCACTTCTCGTACTTCTCCGCTGTCTGAAACAAAGAATTCACTTCGGTGTGTCGGGAGAAAGGGCAGTTTTTGTTAGGAAAGTAAGGGAGATTCGGGGAAAGAGAATGGAAAAAAAAAAACGAGAAAGAGAAAAAGGAAAATGTCGTTAGTTATTCCATAGCATTGTTGCGTTCGTTCGAAACACAGGCTAAAGAATCTTCTACTTAAAAGTTTCGTAATTTCAGCGGGGAGTAAGTTGCCGTGAAAAGGCGGAAAGGTTTTCGGTGAAATTGAATTAATAGGTGCTCCATGACTGGAGGTCAGAAAATAATTGTAAACGAAAGAGAAACTACGTTCCCTTGTATTTCTAGAGAAACTTTTGCTCCAAGTGCTTCTAATTGTTATTCGAAGATGGAAAATCATGAGAAATTCATAGATCGGATCGTGTTATTTTTACATTATATATACGTACGTATCTTTCTTAACTGGTGTCGAGATAAAGGTGAAAGAAATCGGAAAACGAGTATGTATATTTGAAACGTGTAGAAAATTCTGGTTTGCTAGTAGAATAGGTTGGAATAGATTCTCGGAAACAGATACCCGAAGTCAATCTTCTTTTTATCGACCAGTTAGTTCGTGCACGTTGAGGTGCTTATTAACGAGTCGAAGAATCTCGCCTCCTTATATTTTTTCTGCCATAGGCAGAGGAACGGAACAGTCGGCGATTCGCACAATCCCATACGAAGAAATAAAAAGGAGCGACCCTCGAACACAGAGGTGTTCTCCCTGATTTAACCACTCTGGCAGATCGTAAAATCGAAAAAAACCGCGAGTAGGAGTTACTACGTGTCCTTGTAAGTAACGAAACTTCGCTATCGAACAAAAGTACGAAGCTTTTTTCCTAAAAAAAAAAAAGAACAAAAAAAAAGAGGAGGGAAGTGTGAGAATAACGATTGCACTGTCTTCGGCGAAATTAAGGTAATATTTCGAGATGAAAATAAAAAGAAAAAAGTGAAAGGATTGCAGATCGTAAGAAGTCGGTTTCGATTTGATCGTGACTCTTCTATAGGCCTGGAAATCGACTGGATTCGCTGGCAAGCGTAGCTCGTTAGAACGTTTGACGACATAATTACAAAGGATCGATAATAAGAAACGCGAGCAGCTTCCTGTAGCGTAGTGAGTCGGTCGCTTTTGCACCGAGATGCCACGGCACATTAACCGAGCAGCTTGTGTCGCGTTATTAAACAGAAGCAGAAGATCCTCCTTGAGCATGGAGGATCGGTTTTTCCGCGTAAAGTACCGTTGATAATGGAACAGATCTTGAAGGGGTTATTGTACGGCTGGATGGATATGGCGATGATATCGAAATACACGGTTTGTTCTACCAAGGAAAGAAACTGATGGACATCGTCGTACAACCTCTGCCACGTAAATTCACAACATTCCTTTGAATTTCGATCGTTTTTCGAAACAGTCTTGTACTTGGTTAAAAATGTCTAATCCCGGTTAAATGTCTGCCTTCGGATAGTTTCTGACGCGAGAAACGTAAAAGCGTGAAAAATCGAATCAATTTCCGAGAAAGGAAACAAGCTCCAAAAAGCCATGGCTCGTACATATTTCAGCTAGCTGCTCGAGTCGCAGTCAATGGAAACGTCCATCGGCAAACGTTCCGCCTTAATTAAACCGCTCGATGGACGCGGTGTTTCGCAGTATCGTGTCGTTGTAAACGCGTGTATCACGACTTTTATCGCGAGTCGAAATTGAAACGACACCGCGCGCGATTATACGCGGTAAATTGAATCCCGCGATCTCGGGATTTTTCGAAAACAGACGCGCGGAATCGACAGGTGCTCGCATTCGTTCCAAATGAATTTCATGGCGAGCGATAAACACGTCGATCGCCGTGATTTCGCGCTCCATTTTATTTATTTGTTTATTTAAACGAGTGAGAAAAAGCCGCGGGATACAGAAAAAAAAAAAAGAACTACGGCATAAAACGCGATTCGATGAAACCATTTTGTGCGTTAACTGGAAAGCGCCGTCTTGAAGGAAAGTTTGATCTTTTTACTGTTAATTGCCCCCTCCCCCTCTTTTTTTTTTATAAGAATTCCATCGAAGTTCCATTCGAGGGATTTTATCGAAATCTTGATTTCTGCTCTATTGAAAGTTTGATATACAAAGAGAAGAAACGATATTTTTCGAAAACGCCTATTCAGATGTCGCAGATTTTCGTCCTTAAACGACATCGACAGCCGAGTGGAACAATTTTCTCTTTTTTCCTATTCGAGGTAGCCGCGAGCTGGCTCGCTAAAAGCAAAACTTTTCCCATTTAACTGGTACCACCTCTCACCGGCTCGTGAGGGGGACGTAATGCCGTAAGATTTATAGAAAAGCATGCCGAGGCTGATTTTTCGAGATAATAACTTCTCTCTTCCGCCACTGTTTGCCGATCGCTACGCAGACGTTTTTCTTACTTTTGAAGCGGGGCAGGGGGAAAGCCGTCGAAAATCGGACTTGCAGAATTTTAACCTTGTTTTATCTTAAAAGGCGAATAGCCTTCCACCGCTTGCCTCTCAGACATCTTTCTTCCCTCGAATCTCGGACACTTCGTTTCGAGCTTCTGCAAAGTTTCCTCTACTTGGTTACTTTTTCTCGAGAGATTCGTCTCGTCTGAAACACGAAACTCAATTCGACATCTATCGGAGCTGGTCGAATGCAAAATCTCGCAGCGTTTCAACCAACTAGGTAAATTGCAAGTCCAAAAGGAAATCAGGATGCGAGAATTCTCTTTTTCCCTGATTCTTCCTACAGTCACGATCGCAGAACGAAAACACGATAACTATATATATGTCGGAGATGGAAGAACACTGGAGCCTCCCGTTTGGAACTATGGGAAAATCCCGTAATATTGTAATCTAGATTCAACTATAGCCGTAATTAAACAATTGTCATTCATTGTATTTGTTCGAGATAGTAGGATTGGGTTCGAGGCGACACAACTAGTCGCCGAACGTAGCCGCGGTCACGGGATGGACATTTTCCTCAGGAATGTCGATATAATGGGACACACGTTGTATTAACAATCAAACTCCAAGCAAAGATTGCCTAGCAACGGCGATTGGAACCTTCTCGAAGCTTCGGACCAATATATAACAAACGAACGCAATCGAAAAGTCTGGAAAGAATTCCATCAGTCTATCATTCGTGCGATCGCCTCGAAGAGTTACACATCGAGAAGTATATACAGAGCGTCCCATTAAACGTGTTGAAGTATTTTACGTTTAATAAAAAGTTATCCTGTTGACCGTGGATTCGTTATCGAACCTAGAATCATTGTCACTAGCATCTCGAGTGTCTAATTACCACGATTACTTGTCGATGTCTGTAACAATCGTGTTTGCATTAGTCAATATCTTCTCTATTGCATAACGACAAAGTCTAACCATAACGAAGGTTCGTTTCACGCCCCTTTAACCCCAACCCTAATCATAATGCTAATCCGACATATATATATATATGTTTCTTGATTTTCTGGTTTTAAGTGTTACTTTCCTGTAAAACATAGATAAAATAAGATTTATATCGCGTTTCTCCCCTCCACTCCTCGATTACCGAGAAGAAAGCCGTGCAAGCGTCAAGTATTCCCGCGAAAGTAGCATTTATAATTACACCGATAATTACTGAAATTTCTTTCGAATACCCTGGACAGACCACCGCCGATGAATACCGACAAAAGTCTCGGCGTCGGCTATTAAAACGGCAGCAGGAAGGAACCGTCCACGAAATAACTTTTATTACTGAATCAAGTACGCAGAAACTTGATAATCCTAAGTAAACAGAGGGTTAAGGGTCGCGTTTCATGCACAGAGGAAGACCGAGAAAGAAGGGGAATAAAGTATAGGATGGAGGAAGAAAGCGAACGAAGGAAGGAAAGAGAGTGAAGTGGTGAGCGTAGAATACGTGGCAGACATGGGCCAGTGTTTGTGCGTGCGGGGGTAAAAAGCCGCGGAGGGGGTGGCTGTCGCGAGAATAGCGAGGTTGCGAGGGAAGACAGGGGGTTGCATAGGCTTCGATGGCTAAGGGACGTATACAAAAGTATGATAAAGGGGTTGGCTGGAGGGGTGGATCGCGGAAGGGGTGTTCTCGGTGACTCGTCGGAGAAAACGGTGGGGATGGCGTGGCGGTGCGATGGGGGGCAGCCCGGTGACGGTGCGCTAGGTGGTGGAAGTGGAGAAAAGGGATTGTTTGAGAGCATCGACGACCAGACGGGGCCACTTGCCTCCGTTCGACACCCTCTTACGCGCCTATCCGCCCCGCCCTGCCCCGCTCCCCACTGACGTCACGGACCAGCACACTTTTAAACGAATAATGCAAATTGATTTTGCGATTGTCGTCGCCGTCTACGCGGCTAGATGCCGAGCACCGATGCCTCTGTCGTGTTGAAAGACAGCCTTTGTTCCAGCCACCTGGAGAAAACTGTCTCTTCTCTCTCTCTCTCTCTCTCTCTTTCTCTTTTTCTTTGAATGCTACTCTATATCTAAGTACGGCTAACGAAACCTGTGTTTTTTTTTATTTCACCCTCTAATAAACCGATGCGAGAATTTTCAATCGGATCGTAGGGGAAAGTCATCGGGAATGGAATTAGTAATTACGTATTTGGAAATTATATGTGCTTTGATGCGTACTCTCCTTGAATTTTGCATATTGATGCTTAGTTCCTTGCTTTGTGATTTTGTTGAAAAATTATTTAAACCAGTCTTGCTTGACTAATCACTGTCACAGTGTGTCGTGTTAATGTAAGATACGGGCAAATTATATAGAATTTTTTGATGATAATTCCCAGTCTGAGGAAGTGCAATTATAATATGTTGAATTGACATCGTAATTTATGTAGCCTGATTATGTGCAAAGAGGGAATAGAAAATCCAGTAATAGCAGGTTTCCTTAGTAAAGGTCAAAATGCCATGGCGCTTCCGAGTACTACGCTTACAAATACATATGTACGTCAGTAACTTTTCGCGACTACATCATTTTATTGTTTTTCTTTTTTTTTTTTTTTTTATTTACTTCTCGACAACTTCATTGTCGAAGTCGCCATGTGTAGATTGTTCCATTTGCAATTCTAGTGTTTCTTCCTCCTAACAAATACAATCGACTTTTACGTTTATTCGTGCATTGCTTGCGATATATGTAGACTGTAAAGCCCTGGAGAATCGGCGTGACAATATTTGCGGACAGACAGGACGGACAACCTCTGTAGAATCACGCAATTTATTTAGCGGTCTCCAAGACAAATTTCTACTGATTTACTATTTATTCTTGTTTAATCGGAATTATATTGGTCACGAAACAAGAGAAACGCATTATAAGATTAGCAAACTTGGATGATATAATGTTTTCCACGTTTTGATCGACGTGTATCTGGAGGTTCCTGCTTTTCTGGGAATATTTTCATGCATATGATGACACTCGCGACCTTCGATCGACCCTAACGCATTCACACACTGGATTTGCACGCCCGCCTCGAAACGACAAAGAGGGTACAATCGAAAAGGCTTGCCGAGACGCCATTATCTGCTCGCGTCGCGTCAAAATTAAAATTTATATGGTGTACGGCGAAATGGTGCGATGCATCACTTCGAGCTCGTGTAACGATGGACAAAAGAACCAAGCGAACATGGCAAAAATTCTTTATTAGGTCTGGAGGCATTGGCAATGAGAATTTGAAAGCATCGTGTGAGATCATTCTGCCCCCTTTTGATCAAAGTATTCTATTCTATTCTAATTTTTGCATTTTTTAGGATACGCTCAGGCTGCTACGTACTTGAAATATTAACTTGAAACTTAAAGTTTTCTTTAGTTCAGGAATGGCGGATGGAAATTGCGACGATTATAATTTGTTCAAAGCTTTCGCACGTCGTGCTTGAATAAAAATTCGTATACGGTAGCCAGTACACACGTATGAAGCATTCGTTCAAAAATCAATTTAGCAGAAGCTGGGTGGCACTTAGCTGTGCATTTCGATCTCCAGTTAAAAACATTTTCATCCGGTGTAAATAAATTTCAGTAAGTTACGCGTACCTGAGCTGAAAACGAGATAGATCGACCACGAGTCAAGAGTCATAAAGAACGGAAAAAGACTTGACAAAATGACGCTGCGACGAGTGTCATCGAGTACCGCATACGATGATCGCTATAAACGAGACTAAATTGTACACTCGTTTCGAGCACGGTTTTTGCGAGATTCGATTTGATTAATTATTTAAAAATCGTCGAGATGCTAGGGCCGTTTTAAAATCAACTTTTCCACCACCGAACGTCGACGATGCAGGAACCCGCGAATGATATACAAATCGCGTCGCTGTTAACGCGTTCCGACAAACGTTCGTTTGATGTCTCCAGAAACAATGTCGGATCGATGATACGACACGTCGATTACATTAGGTTGTCGTATATAAAATGCCGCTTCTCTGAAGCTTCATTTTCATAGGCCTAACGTCACTCGTTAAACTTTTTATCGAAGAGTTTTTTGACGATGTCTTGCGTTTTATCCTCCTAATATCAGATCTTTATAGTCGTATGAAGGTACTACTAAACGATACGAAATTTGGTACTTCGGTACTTGGACTTAATTAATTAGTTTGTGAACGCTAGAAGAAATACAGTGGTGTGGCAATACTTTTTGTATCCACCGTAGAAATGGCGCAACTTATCATAAGATTCGAGTCGAAACGTTATACGAAACGTTGTGCGTTCTCGTGTTCGGTGAAATGGTATCTTATAATCATTACACCGTGTGTCTCCCGTGTCTGTCCGCCGTTAAAAGCCCTCCGTTTCGCAATTCCGCGAACGCCCGTCGCTCAGTTTCCTCGATCCCTTCGGAATTTCAAGTATGCAATAATTTAATCCTTGGCCGTTCCTTTATTTCCGGCGCGGCAGAGTAGAAAGGTTAAATAGATTAATTGCTTAGGTCGGGATCGATCGAATATGACAGAGGGGTGGTTCTCTTTTCTCTACCGCCACCACCGCCGCCCCCTCTTTATTCTTTTTTTCCTGCGCCTGGAAATTGCTATCGCTTTGAGAATTAAACCTGGACTCGGTTCACTCGCTGCGAACGAACAAAAGGTAGTGGGAGGGGGGGGTGGAAAGGCGGAAAGACGAGGGAAGAAGACTGGTGAGGGGGAGGGGCTGGGAGAAGGCGGTAGGACGCCAAAGGGGGCAAGTGGGGGAAAGCCATAACGATGATGCTCGTTATTCGAAAAAGAAAGAAGAAAATATATCGCTGCCGAGGACTGTGATGAACGAGAAAGCAGAAGGCCGCCTGATATCGTTTTTTCGCTTTAATAAATCCCTCCTCCCCCTTCCTGTGCACTTTTTACTTCTACGATTTCATTCCCATGGCTTTCGAACGGGTCGACTACGGGGTTACTACACCGAAACCGCCGCAAAGAGTCATATCCATCGAGTCGCATTGCAGAGTCGTCGTAAGAAAGGAGCTGCCTCCCTAATCAAAATTCCTTTCCGTAACGCGATAAGATACGTCGCGCCGCGCCGTTTGGTAAACGCGTCCTGTCCTCAGAAATGGAACGCCACCGGTTCCCCGCTCCGTCGTCTCGCTTTATCGGAAGTTTCGAAAAGAGTTTCCTACTTGGTAGCTCCATTTTTTTGTTTGCAAAAGCTTTGTGTAACCGTATGTTCGAGGCTTTGTAGCTCATCCAGTAATTCTTTTTTTTTTTTTTTTTTGTTTCCACGTGTATACACGAGATAATCTACTAATGATTGTGATAATGGTGCAGAAGCGTCACTAACGGATTTGTTCTCGGTGAAAGGACAAGCTAAATAAAGCGAAAGAAGGGGAAACAGTCTGTTTGCTTAATTGAACGGAATGGTCTTAACGTAACTCCCCTTGTTCGAGCGAAAATTGCGAAGAACGGTATTTTGGTCTCCCAAATTTCGCGTTGATAACAAAACGACCTTTAAATCGATCGAATAACGTGGATGGTTGCTTGGGCTATACAGGTAGTTTCGTTTCCCTTCTACGACGCCTGTAGGGCTTCTCTGGCACACGAAAGGGCCGGGAGCGGGACAACGCTTCGCCACGACGAAATACAATCCCAAAGAGAGAAGAGCTTCTTTCCTGTACTTCCACCCGGAAGTCACACGCGCACCGCACCGGCAACAAGATACCACCGATCCATAGCGTGTTGAACTTATACTCGCTTTTTACTTGTCTCTGGTAGAATCGAAACGAATTTTATACTCCCTCGTAGCATATAACTCATAGACGTATTCTTGGAAAGCGTGCTTGCCTGAAAATGTCTCTTTGTAAGACGCTAAGAAACGTAACTGGAATAAAAAATCTACGCTTTTCGGTGTAAAAGGCGCATTAATCCGCAAATGGAAAAAAAGATATAGACAGGATTGTGTACGTGTGGTGGTAAAGCACGAGGTATAACGTTACAGGCCAACGTGCAGAGTTACACGGGCCACGCAACCTATACAGATCGCGCTGTTCGTGTAATACGAAACTGCAAGTAGTTTCTCCGCGAGTTCGTGACGATTAATCGCCGTCACGCACACCACACCTATCTATCGATGATTAACGACCGGACAATTAGTCGATCCTATACGCTTGTTTATGGCCCGAAAATTAGTTGTACGCGTCTTATCGACGCGATCGTTCGCGTTGCGTCGCATCGGTGATTCGGTAATTACGAGCCTCATGGAATTCCGCACACATACATACACACCCGCCCCCTTTTCCACCCCTGTCCCTCTCGTCCACCCTCTCTCTGGTTGCAGACCTCTCGAAACGAAGAATCGATCCGCCGTTCGCGTCTCTCGGTTCGCTCCCCCTGAAAAAAGGAGGCAGAAGAATCGAAGAAAAAAAAAAAGAAAAATGAAAGAGAAAGAGAGGAGCGGACGGAGTAGGAGGAAGAGCCGTAGTCGTAGGAGGGACGGGTGTCGGCCGTGGAGTTCGGGGGCTCGAGACTCGGGACAGAGCAAGAGAGAGATAGTGTGAGAGAATGAGATCGAAGGGGGAAGGGTATGGAGTAGATCGCGAGTGAGCAAGAAGGTGATACGTAGTATGTACTCCTTCGAGCCAGCGCAAGATGGATTTCCGCGAACTTCGAGCGGGCCTTAACTCGCGAAAAATGTCAAAGTGAGTAGAAGAATAGGTGGTGGGCAGGGGCAGCAGGGGAGAGAGAAGAGTAGGATAGGAAGAGAGTGAAAAGGGTGACTGGTAGGTGAGGTAAAGGGGCGTAAAACGAAGCGTCGTCGTCGTCGTTGCTCGCCGTCGCCGCCGCTACCACCGTCACATCTACGGTGCGTCCGTTGTCCGCCGTTCGCCGTTCCCCTATATACGTGTATCCGCGTGCTTAAGATCCAAAAGCGCGGCTGTCGAGGAGACGAGGTAGTGGGGATAGTCTCGTGGGGAAAAAGGCCGCGCAGAAGGAGAAAGAGGGAATTGCATGACGGAGGGACAGAGTCGATGGAGGGGATGATTGTCAAAACAGGGCTGCAAGACGCTACGAAAAATGTTCGTATTTATGGCACTATTTCCGCCGCTTCGAACCCCCAACCTCCGGCCTGGATCACCCACCCCCTCCCACCTTGTGCCTCGCCTTGTCTGGCCTCCTCGCGAAATCCTCTCTTCCCCCGTTTCTTTTTTACTTCCTCCTGCCGTCGTTTTCCAGAGTGCGCGGCGCGGCACGGCGGCCGTTCTTACTTTTCTTGCTTTTCTCTTCTCCTCTCTCTTCGCGGAGTAACCCCACCACGCGTCTTTCCGTGCCTCACTTCCCCTTCCCCCTTCCCGTTTCTTTCTATGTCGTTTACTCTACCCTACCTTCAGTCCGGATCCCTACCCCAAACAACCTCTCCCCACTATCGAGAGCAACCGACTCGCCGGCGGGAGTTTCCCCCACTTTTGCGGCGCCACTTTAATGTTACATTAATAAAAAGCAACAATCAATATCTTCCCCGTAAAAAATTTTAATCTATAACAGAGAGAATTCCGGCCCCTCCCGCATCTCCTACCACCGACCGACCTCTCGCGTTCTTCCTCGCGTGCGCTCTCTTTCACTCCATCCTCTTTCCTCTTTCTCTATTCCTCTCTTCGATTCTCTCTCACTCTCTTCTGCCTCCCGCCCTCTTGAGAAAAGCGCTGCTACGAACCGTGCCGAGTTCACAGTATCGTATCCAGACTGTACGGGTACCCTGTTGTCAGAGTCAACGACGCGCGAAGTGCGTGTTGTCATTTCACTTTTCACACCGGCGAGTGAAGGACCGCGAGCGGACCGCCCTTCGTCGTGTTGTTACACGTGCCCTTTTCTCGCGCCCTTCCGAGCGCTCCACGCTCACCCTTCGCGCGCCACCCGCCGCTTTCCATTCTGCGTTTCTTTTTTCCTCGCTCGGAAGTTAGACTCATCTTCGTTTTTTATTTCCCTCTGTGTCTCACTCTCACTCTCTCTCTCTCTCTCTCTCTCTCTCTCTCAATCCTTTACTATTTTCCTCGGACTCCCCTCCCTTCCTCTCCATCCCTTTTCCTTTCCCTTTCTTTCTCTCTTTCGCTCTGTGCATCGTTCCGACTCGCTCACTCGCACACGCCAGTGACATACACGCGTTATATTCGTTCGGGGGGAAACGTGGTGCGTGCGCGTGTTATACACACAACATACGGAAGTCGAAAATGTGACGAGGTGGGGTAGAGATGTGCGTGTACGGTCGCGAATCCGCGTACGTGTTTTAGGAAAAACGTGCTTGCAGCCTCTCCTTTCAGAGATCTCACGTATTCGGGCGCGACCACGTCGGAGGGGGAAAAAATACGCAACATAGACGATGGAATGAATAGAGAGCATTGTTGGTATCGTTTCTCGTGTATTGAACTCTCTGCATCGGAGTTCGCATCGATGTCGCAATAAAATTTACGTCGGCCGGGAGAGTTAAACGTGACATCTGTGTGTCGCGTCGGTGTTAAGTACGCGAACCGTTGAGCGTAAACGATTCCGATCGAATCTACTTAAATTTCAACGAGCCGAGTGAGAATCGCGCTCCGGCAGTCGCGCAACGAACGCTGACCTTTCTTATCGCTCGTTCGACGAATTGCTTTTCCGCAAAAGTTCACTCGAATATTTATCTCCGTGCGATTGGCCGAGATCGAAAGGAATACAAGCTACAAGCTCTGCGATTCTTCCCGTACGTTCGAATGGAAATCGAAATAGCGCCGTTCGGTTTCTCGCCACTCCGATTTTACATTCGTGTACAGTATATAACCATAACCGAGGGCACGAGCTCTCTCGACCTGCGTTTCTTCTTCCCGGACAAAAGGGTACAGAAGTAGCGGTGCGAGCGGGAGAGAAGACGCACCGAGCGAAAAAGGCGAAGGAAAGACAGAGAGGAAGAAAGAGGGAGAACGAGACGAATAACGCGAAAGAGTCAGGAGTGGGAAAGGGAGGGAGAAACAGCGGTCTCGCGCATCTCTGCGCGCGACGAAGGCAACTGAGCTTCTTCGGACCTCAAGAGACTATAGTCGACTATTTTAACTTGAACACTATGTTTTGCAGCGTATCTTGCCGCTGACTCGGCGGAAATCGTATATTGTTATCTCTGTTTTTTCTGTACGCGCCTGCTCGCTGCTGGTGACTTTCATTGATACCGTTGGAAACCTCTTTTTTCAAACACGCGTCTTCTCGCGTTTGTGCTGGTTAATTTTTTCACGCGAGATATATCGAACGTAGTCGAATGTCGCCGTTCGATCCGCGATCGCATTCGGACCCGCGCTCACAGATTCACGAGTAACGACCATTCAAACGCCAACATTTTTTGCGCGCGTGCTTTCGTAGAAAGTTTCGAAGAGTTGTGCCAAGTGTGTCGAGACCGTCTGTAGTTCGAATCAAATTTGTGCCGCGTGATACAAGCAACAACTACCGAGTGATTCACTTCCGGACTCGAGGACTACGAGTCATCGATCATTCTCACAGCTAGGAAGTATCGTACAGCTTTGACAGGCGACTTGGACGGAACAACGTACGTAATATGTGATATTTATTTTTAATTGCCGTTTTCATAAGAACCAATTGAAATTAAAAGCATATTTCCACCATGATGATATCGTCAGCTACGAAACCTTATCACGATATTTTCAATTTCTCCGGGTTGAAACGAATTCATGGATGTTCGAAGAAAACGCGAACTTCTTAACAGGATGACATTGCACCGGGATCTCTCGCCCCTGGCCGTGCGACGCGTAGGTCAGGTTAGAAACTGTGCGAACGTTTCCGCGACGCACGTTGCTGTTGTGTGTGCCGCGCGGCGAGACAGAGAGCGTGGCATCGAGGCAGCACGGCGGAAAGATCGAGGCAGAGCCACGAACAACACGACAAGCGAGAGGAATAGATGTAACTACTGTAGAGGGAAAAGAAAGCGAAACGAGGCGCGAGAGTGAGAAAGGAAAGAGAGCACGCGGCATGGTCGTAGCGTGGTAGCGTCGAATTCGTACGGGTGACTGAATGGAATGAGTCGTCTGCGGTAGCGCGGGGAAGGGTAAGGGCCGGACCAATAGAGTCGAGAGTTTCGTCAGAGCCGCGAAGGGAGGGAGAGCGACGTCGTTGGAAGGGGCGAGCTGACAGACTTACACACGTGCGTTTGAACCTACGCTACGCGTACGTTCGTTGCGATCGCACAGAACATCATACGGTGCTGCTGCTCTACCAATCTTGCCTAACTGTTGAATCGATTCAACGATACACGATTTCCGACCGATCGATCGATCCGTGGCATCGAACCGCGCTTACTGTCTACTAGTAAATTGGTCGCTGTTAGCAAGTTGATAATAAATTTATTATTTGAACGAAACGAATTATCGATAGCTGCATAGAATGTATCACGCGTGTTGTACGAAATATTCTGAAATTTCGTCCGTTATAAGTACATCTACTAATGCTTCTTTACTAAGTAAATGTCTGAAGAAATTGTAAGTTCCGCGTACATTTTCAAATTGATTTCAAATCTTACCGACGTAATCGTAACGGTCGTTTCTCTTTACAGTGCCCGATGATATTCCGAAATGTTCTATGTATGATATGGACATAGAAGTTTTCTATAATAATTGTCTAAATATTTTCATGAGTCAACGTAAGTGACACATAGAAAGAACAAAAAAGCTTAGTAACACAATGGATCGCACAGTAAATTCGTATTAGTCATACGAGTAGAGGCGGTGTCAAAGTTCATTCAGTAGGATCAGTAGCACTCGAGAGAGCGTCATTCCCATTGCTTGGCCGCGTGGTACGTGGCCCATACACGCATGCACACTCACACACGCCCGGAACTCGTTTATTCTATCTCTCCATGCGTACGTGCACGCTGTGGAAAACCAGCTGTGCGAATCGATTGGTCGAGGATTCGATTTTTCTCTTCCCCGTCGATGCTGTGGACTGATAACTAGTCACGTGACCAGATTTATTCAAAGGATTTACTAAGGAACATCGGCTACGCTGATTTCGATGAAAGTTCTACGCGTTTATACGATGAATATCAGATAAAGGGACGAGCATATCTTTTTAGCCAAGCAGTTTTAAATTTCATTTTCCCTCGCTCTCGCAGATTCGTTTCTCTGACGCTATCCTCGAAACTATAAGGGAACACGAGAAAACTTTTTGATAAATGTGTTATAGATCCTTCCTGTAATTCGTCAGTGGAATAGAATTTTATTCCACCGAAGCATTTGAAATTCCATTTACTACGAAACAATATTAAGGATCGAGATCTACTATTGGCGAGTGTTTTTGATAGATTTCACTTCGATTGTGAATTAATGCCGAAATCACACGCGATATAGGATATTTAGCGAAGATAGATTAATGATCGCATGCGTTATGCGCTATGTACGTATGCTGGAATACAATAGGATTAACAATGCATATCGATAATTGATTCCAATTATACATGGTAATTGGTGGCAAGAGTTCATGGTAAAAACTCATGAATAATAATATCGATCGAGTATTTTTCTTCCTTCGTATACGATACGTCCGGTTATGATAGATGAAAAAGAGTGAGACGATTGACCGTAAGGAAAAGTTGTGTTAGAACGTATTCTTGTTATTTCAACAATCGGTAATTTTTAACGTAGTGTATCTTTGCCGATCGATTTTCTTGCTTAGCGAAATCGTGCAACACCTTTTATTCCATCGTCGATTGTTCGCCGACCGTCTGCCAGCAGAAGTGCTAGGTCATTGTATCTCGCATACCGCTGCCAGGATTTTATGACCTGTTAACGACGATCGTGTACAATTGGAATACAGCGTGGTTCGAAAGTAACAACCGGCACGAAGTGGTCGGCGTTAACGAAAATTGAAAAAGTATCGTGGGAAACGAAAATGTTACGTAACGCGAAAAGTACGAGGAACGTATGGATTTCTAGGACAGTGGGAAAGATTGCGAGAACTAAATTGGAACGCTTCTATTCTGGGTGGCGTTTGACGGCCATCGTTGTTATTCTCATTAAGCGTAGCGAACTCGAAGTAAAATTGTAAAAGGCACGGGTCATTGGGAGTCTTGGCGCGCAAAGGGAGAAGAGAGGCTTTGCTCTCTAGAGGAATGCTCTGCCGGATTGAGAACTCGGATCCATCCGGCCGGTCTCGAAAACCTGTTGCATTTTAACGACGCCACCGATTCTTTGGAAATCCGGCTGGTTGTGCTCGAACCAGCCAATATCACTCTTGGGAAAAACCTTTCTATGTGGTTGGGATTACCTACATTAACGTCGAGCAAACGCTCGATTATACCATGTTTTCTAATAATCGTTAATTTTCTCACGATAAGTATAGCAATGAATAAGACAAGCACGTGTAACGAGCGATCAAGTTATTTATAGGTATCATCCGCGTTTCTCTTATTCTTTTTCGTTTGTTTAATTGTTGTTGTATACGTCGTTGGATTGTAAGCAAAGACAGCGGACAAACGTATTTAACATAAAAGATGTAAAAGTGGTAAAAAATCGATTCTTGACGCATCATCCACCAACTATAGTTACAGAACACGATTACAGAACGATGACTGTGATGACTACGAAATAACATCAGACGTTGTACAACGTATATACATACTCGTGCAGATGGTTGACACGAATAACGCGGCGAGGATGCCGTGCGATGCCTGGCGGTCCATGATTCATAAAATATCGAACGGAATCCTCGCAGGCCGCGTTTTTGCGGCATGCGATCATCGGTCATTGCATGTACGCGTTTCCGCGTTTCGGTTCACAGGATTTTTCTGGATCGATAGTGCTGCGGCGAAACAGAGTGGAAGAAGAGAGAGGGGGGGGAAGGCTCCCCGGCGCATAAACAAACGTGTATGCATGCTTATTAAATACTTTAGGATACTCACGCGATGCCGTGTAATTTACGGTATAATTTAAAAAACGGTCGAGAGCCGGCGCGTAATCGTATTGCCGGCCACGATGTAAAAGCTCCGCGAACCACGCGCGCCGCTACCTTGCCCCCTTCTTATTTATAACGTGTCAATAGCGTATCGTATTACTTCCGGTTGTTAACACCGATCAATAGCGTATATCTTTCTTTCACGATAACCCGACTCGAGCTCCGCGTTCGCCTCGCTTAAAATCGTTTCTCGTCCAATTACACTTTTACGGCAATCGTTTTTCCTTCTTTTTCGAAAAATCTGTTTGGTTCTAACGTCGACTTAAACGGTCGTCCCCCTTTTTAAAATTCATTTCCCCGAAGAAGCCGCTCGAGCAGGCTCTAGAGTACGCGAACATCGCGAATCAGTATCGGGCAGCTGTTTACGAAACGGCTTCACAGGGCAAACAACGATCTCGTTCGACTCGATCGCTTCGAGTCGTGCTCGAGAACTCTAAAGCACACTTCCGCCGTTGATTCTGGCGTCATTAAGAGCGAGCCTCGGGCCCGACCAGCTCGAACTTTGCCGCCGCGGAATGCCTGACTCGTTGGATCGTTCCACCGGAAGTTCCCGTACTCTTTCCCGCTCTCGAGCTTTCAACTCGCGCCGCTACACTGGCCCAGGAAGGGGCGGCAAGAGGAAGAGGAGGGAACAGCAGGGGGCGGGAGTGTGTATGTGGCTCGCTCGGGTACGTGATACCCGCGAGATTCTGAAAAGGACAACCACGCTCGCGTCTCGCTTGCTTGCTTTTAGCGAGCAGACCGGATTAACCCGAAAGCAACCTCGTCTGGCGAAGGACGTGGCCTAGTCCGTGTATCTTCGGCACACGGAAACGGGCCAATCCCTCGCGGTTCATCATATTTTTATAATATCGCGGGCCATTTATATTTGGACCGATCCGAGTCTTGTTACCTTGGACGTCATTGAAATCGTAATGAAAGTTCACACGGTTAAATACAGATCGCTGTTTTCGAATGGTTCCTCCTCGTCTCTTCCTGCCTATTTACGACGATTCCTGTAGATGCGTCACAATGTACTTACGTACGTATGTATTCGATTCGGTCTTATGACGACCGCTGAAGGTTGTAATGCCTCCCCTCAGGCTCGTACTTGCCTCGCCCCGGGTTACTCGAGTATGTTGTCTTTGCTGTCAAAGGGTTAGTATCGAAGCTTTTAGTTACCGCGATTTTACTTTTTTCGAGTTTTGTAGTTTACTCGATAACGAGAAATTGTGTTATTAAGCTGGAATCCGAGAGATTGCGAACAAGGGTCTTGTATGAAATTTCAAGAGATTTCTAGACGATGAAAATATAGTTTTTGTGTACACATGCCACTGGCGTTCGACAGAGGGAAGAGCTTCCGTCGAATTCTAGGTTGTACTATACAAAGGAAAGGATCGGAAGAAAAGCGTTTGTCCAGAGTCAGGTTGAAAAATGTTTGCCCCCTTTGACGAAATTGACTCGGACGAAATAGCTAAATCGAAGAGACATCCCGGCCGATTAGTGTAACGTTTCCTCCTGTCAGAGTCAGTGTATCGTACTCGAGCCTTTTCGCCACTGTACATCGACGGGACACCTCCGACCGATGCGCACGTATCCCATGGTGTATATATATGTGCACATATATACATATGTATATATGTATATACATATCCGACAAAACACCATAGGAGAGAGTCCAGGACAACGAAGAGTTAGAACGACGCGGAGGTGGAGGCGGAGGAGGTAGGTGGAGGTGGAGGAGAAGACGGAGAAGGACAGAGGTGATGGTGGTAGTGTGTGTGGTGGTGGAGAGAGGCAATGGTGGAAGATGGGAGATTTTACAAAAAGCGAGGCAGAGCGGCCCCTTTCGTCGCGCGGCCGCGACGGGCGGAAGGGGGGCGGGGGTGGGGGAGCAATGCGGGGGCTAGGGAGAGGGCGGACGACCTCGACGATGATACGACAAAAAATCAGATGCACGGCCATTGGCTGTTCTCAATTCGAATTATTGGCTTCCCCGGTCGCCGTTCGTCAGAGCCTCCCCGACCTTCTCGATACTCTTTCTCTCTTTCTAGCTCTCTTTCCCCTTTTCTCTTTTCCTCCGATCTCTCCTACCACTTTTCCCTCTGCCTGCTCCGCCACTGCCGCCACCGCCGCCACCGCCGCCGCCGCCGCCGCCGCCGCTGCCACCGCCGCCGCTGCCACCGCCATCTCCTCCGTCGAGCCTCCATCTCCTCTCTCGCCCCCTTCGGGAATGGGCGCCGGCGAGAAGGGCCGAAAAAACTTCGAAAAAAAAATCCAATTTCGTTGCCATGGTGACCGGCGTGCGTTGACTTTGATAAAGATCCCCCGAACGAGCCACCTCCGCTTTTCTGCCTCCTCCGCCTCTTTCTCCTCCGTCTCCTGCTCCGTACTCTTCATCCTCCTTCTCCGCCTCCGCCTCTTGCTCCTCGGTCTCCTCCTGGCTGGTTCATACCCTCCGCCACGACGCCGTCGCTTTCGCAGTTTCTCTGATTGTACGCACGCTCTCGTCCTCTCCTTGCCTGCGCTCTCGTTCTCGCCTTCTCTCTCTTTCTCTCTCTCTCTCTCTCTCACTCACTCACTCTCTCTCTCTCTCTCTGTACGTGTACACGTGCACAAGCGAGCGATAGCTTCTACGTGGCCTGTATGTATGTACTGTGTGCGCGCGAGCGAGGGAACACCGGTGGATTCGTCGGCGAACAGCCGACATACGGAGGGATGGGGCCGCGAAGCCTCACGGGGGCTAGCGGTGCCGCGGTTTTGGTTGACCCATATCAAAAGGGAGGAGGTGCCCCCGGATGTTTCGCTGGCCGGACTCGTTGAGTGGTTTGTTTGTTTCGGGCATCGACTATCGGGGAAAAAATGTTATTTACATGGCAGAGAAATGTTACCACAGCCGAAGACACAGGCCGACTTCTCCTCCACTTTGGCGTTATGCGCCACGGATAAATGCCGAGCACGCCCGATAAAGGCCAGATCTATTTCCAAGAGAAACGTTCTGCCTTTCTCGTCTTCCCTTCCATAGGTATAACGAAATAAGAGAAACGCGAACGTCATCGCGTCGGTTCAAAGCCCTATGACTTTTCGGTATACCGAACGATGTAATACGAAAACTATATAGCCCTCGACAATGTTTCTTTAAGCCTAACCTGCCGTCCGACCGCCCGCGATGAATAAACGATCGTGAGTTACGAGCAGATGCGTGTGCTTAATACGAGCCCGTGCATAGGAGCAGAAAGTTGCGCGACGAAGAAGAAGGCTCTGCCTACTGTATATTCTTGAGTAAGCGTGGGTGTACGTGTAAGGGGCCGCGTGTCTATCCCCACCAGGACAGCGTCTGATTTTTATTTCGAAAAACTTTTTTAATAAAAAAGTTACCCGCGCCACCCCATGCCACACTAGGGGTAGGAGCCTCGCTTATACGGCCAGGTGTATTCTATATAGAGGCTGTCGAGGAGAGCGAGAATGGGAAGAAGGGGGGAAGGGGACGACCAAGCCACCGGACCTCGCATTAAAAGTTTCACGACGCTCACGATATTTCATAACTTTCCTATATTTCGAAAAACGTGCAGTCGACTAGTCGGATCCAGACGAGCCCCGGAATTTCTGTGCACACGGGCTTCCTACTCTTTTGGCCGTGTGTATCGCGATCAAACACGTATGTCGGCGGTGCTTACGCGCGAATAG
Source organism: Bombus pyrosoma (assembly GCF_014825855.1). Lineage (NCBI taxonomy): Eukaryota > Metazoa > Arthropoda > Insecta > Hymenoptera > Apidae > Bombus > Bombus pyrosoma. The sequence goes on along the minus strand of NC_057777.1, from coordinate 7,072,621 downwards.
AGAGCCTGTTACATTGCCATCTCTAACTTCTCTCCTAGGCCAACGTTGTTTCACCTCCTCGTCACGACTCTACACTCTGCCGGCTCACCATTTTATTCCATCTTCTTCTCTTTCCCTTTCCAATCCTTCGTATTTCTCGCTCACGGTTGCCCCGGTCTTTGTTTCTCTTTCTCTTTCTACGCTTTTGCTCTTCCCTTCGTGTGTTCCTTTCGCTTCTAGTCGGCCGTTTCTTGTTCTTTCATTACGTTCGTTCGCCGAGAACACACGGTTAAAGTAACTAGAGCTGGTCGGAACGGAGCTCCGATCGATCGCTCCGAAACGTGCTGGAATCTCGTTTGCGATCGCGACGATAATTGTAAATGCACGCGCCGGGGGGAACGTTCTTTATATTCGCATTTCGCGTAAATTGTTTTTATCGTTTTTATCTCGGTGATCAGGACTTCGTGTCCGTACGTCTGCTTGTTCCCTTTTCCTTCCCCTTCGACTTTTAGTTCCATCGCTGTACATAAATCGAGCCGAGTCGAACCGAGTCGAATTGAATCGAGTTGAATGGAGGAGAGTCGAGTCGTACGAGAGATACTTTTTAACGAATATTCGAAATAGCCCTACTGGTTAAACGCGTCTCGCCGGAGTACAGTCCCTGGTATGAGTCGTATCCGCTCTGTCTCACGCATAATGAAACCACCAGGCTTTTGCACCGTAACTGGCCTCCACGCTACTACGTACGACGATACACGACGAATCGAGTACAGTGACAGCTGCATACAACTAACCTCGTATTCTCATCAGTCTGTGTTAAGATGCTCTTAACATTGATGATACTCGTGTTCACGAGCTTCTGCCGGTCATTCGCATTCGCATAGCAGCAAAATAAATTGCCCGGTGAATCTTGATACGCTGGCCAGTGCTCCGAAGTCACTAGTCGAACGAGACACTCTCGTGTGAAATTTGTGTTAATTGAAAGCACCGCGTATATTCGTTGCATCGTTTGGTACACGCTGCTCGGAACCGAGCCATGGTAAATACATTGTAGTTTCCCTTCGGTCCGATACTCTCTCGATATTTTTGTCCACTTATTGGAAAACTGTTAATATTATACCTACGTTAAATATCGAATTTTTCAGCGTAACTTTCCGCGCGTCTTCCGCCCACGGAATCACCATTTCAATTTTAATCGCCAAACGAAATTACTCTCGTCGGATAATCTCGGTCCTCTCCTCTTCGTCATATCGTCGTAATCGCAGTCGTGGTCGTCCTTGTCGTTGTCGTCGTCGTCGTCGTCGTCGTCGTCGTCGTCGTGGTCGTCGTCGTTTCCAACAAGGGAGACGATCGAACTTGCAAATTGCCAGCAAAAAATATACACGCCTCTAGATTGAAATTTTCCCCTGTTCTTGAGAGAAAACGAAATAAGTACAAGGACGGGGCGATATTATTGGAACGTCGCACATTATATCGCAACGTTTCCAATCGCATTGGCGTAGACGGTACTTTTATGGTTTTTTAATTCCTCTCATCCCGTGGGGCTTTTTATTCTTATTTTCCGGTCGCTAAGCCGGGATCTTAGAGTGGGAGGACGACGAGGAGCCCTTACTGCTCTTCGATATCTTTTCCTTTCTTTCTCTCTCTCTCTCTCTCTCTCTCTATCTATCTATCTATCTATCTCTCTTTCTCTCGCTCCCTCTTTCTTTCTCTGTTCGCCTGTTCGATTCTCGGCTTCTTCTTTTCCTCGGATTTCGAATCGAGCTCATGGGCTCTCTCCGGTCGCACAGGGTGGCAGTGGGTCGTGGTCGACGAGCCTTCGCGACCTCGCTGCCACGGTTTTAACCCGACCGTGCGTGCGTTTCTTTCGATTCCAGTCAACCCCTCTCGATTTCGATGCGTCTACCTGTGGACCGTGCTCGATTCTTGCCCCTTTTTTTTGCTCCTTTTGCGATATCCTCGGCTGTTTCAGTCACGGGAGTAAATCCTCTACGATCAAACGATACCCTCCCTCTCTGCCCTCTGCACCAGCTCGAAGATTCCGTGGAACAAAAAACAGGATAGCCTTCGAGCTTGAGAAAATTTCCGGCTCTTTCTCTTTCTTTACGAAGAAACTGGATTTCGAGCTGACGTCGAGTCGCAGAAAGAAGGCAGGCTCCTCGTCCCTTTTCAACCTCGCGACTGCGACCGACTTTCGACTTTCGAAGCTTTTCTCTTTCTCGTCGCGTTACGTTTAAAGGGATAGAGTAATTCGGCTACCGACAAAAGTGAAATTGCTCGACCAGAACTACGCTTTAATGTCTGCTGTCGAGACTGGCTGGTGGTAACTGGAATCGTCTGTGAGTCCACGCGCCTCTATGGTAATCTATATTGATCAACGTCAGCTCGGTATCGTTTGCATTCGTTAATTATAATTAACTAATTAATTAATTAAAGTAAAGCAGCGAAAAAAGAATTAGAGTAGCCTGTAGAAATTGGTAGGAGAACAAAGGAAAAGATTGCGTAGGTGGCAAAGTATCAGGATGGCAATTATATTTGCTAAAGAATTTGATAGGAATCGTGATTTCGTTCCCAGAGTCGAAATCACCGGCGCAAAATCGAGCAACGGTGCTTCTTACTTTCGCACGATAGATCGCTAAGAAAATGTAAAAAAATGCAAAAAACTTGGTGTATCGACCGCGGGAAAATGGGAAATTAAAAAGCTGCACACCGGACTATCGTTCCTTTTACTTGCCCGGTTAGGAAGCTAACGGAAGTTTTTCTACTCGTTATTGTATGCGTGTATGTGTGTCCTGTTGCGTTTGTTCACGTGCGTGTTGCGTATAAGTAACGGTGAAGTTGTAACACGTCCTCTTATCGTAATAGATTTATCGATTCGGCGTTTACATGCCGTTCAGTTTTTGCGCTACATGGGAACGTTAACTTGTCGTTGAATTTACTGTCGGTCGGCAGGCTAGACCGTTAAGCAAACTTCAATTTGTTCTATGTGTTATAATTACAATCGGTAAGTATAAACGACGGCATGCGTGTTCTGTAATTACGTTGATGCGGCTAATTCGCACACTAAACCTATATGTCCCGTACGCATCCTCCTCCAGTTAATTACCTCGAGAAACCTCGTTAACAAATCGGTTCTTACTTTTCCTCCATCGCTAGTACTATACCTGTTTCTCCCTTTTCTCTTTTTTCTTTCTCTTTTTTCTTTTTTCCTTTTTTTATCGTAGTCGGGTCATTTTGAGAACTTGTTATTTCCACTAACGAGTGTAATTATTTTCTAGTATTTCATTTTGACGCTAGAATTACCAGAGTTCTTTGAACAACCAACTCGTAATTTTTCGTTGAAATTTTCCAGATTTATGTTTGTTTCCGTTTATTCAATTTTTCACATCTATCTCAACTTCTCTCGTGCTCTTACGTTTCAGCTTTGTCGGTAGTTTTATAGCGCGCCAATCTTTCATAAAAATTTTACAAATTAGGCTGTATGAAGTTTTAGCGACTCGAGTAATTCTCAATTTCCTACTACAAACATTTTAATTTGTACCTTGGTAGGTACGAACTAGCGTTAAAGAAAATCGTCTGACAAAGTGTTTGAACCATAAAAAGGGCGTATAATTACTCGTAAGAAGAATACAAAAAGAAAGGGTATTTTTAATCGCGTTTATAATATATCAGTGGGTGGTTATAAACGGTTTTTGAATTACGGTTTTTATCCGATTTGAAATTCACCGAGCTCTCGGGAATCCTCGTGAACGTTGAAACGCGTAAGTGTGTTTTTTGCACGGATGATAGCCGGTGGAGAAGCAGCGCGAAAATTGTCATACTCTCTCAGTGTGCACTTAATGAGCTTGAAAAGTATTTACGTGCCTAGCTCGACCCTCTCGTTAACGCGTTGTCGTTGCCGAGCAAATTTGCCAACTCGTCTGATCGTTAATGCGCTGCAAGACGCGCGTTACAGGTAATATCCGTTATTTTAGCGGACACAGTAAAATTTCGAGAAACACTGGCAAGATTTTTTCCCCGTGCAAACGATAGACAAAAACCTAGGGAACAACGTCGCGATTATAAGAAACTTGACGGCAATCGATAAAAGGCTCTAGCGGGAATCCTAAAGTTAGAACCGTATATTAGGGTCATTTATGTCTGAACTACTTTTTCACATGTTTAATACGCTTAAAGATCCGTGAAACTTTAGGAACTATCCTTCGATTTTCTATTACAAATTACAGCAGCAATTTCCAAAGAATTGCAAATTTTTCCGTAGCTATAACTCGATTACAAAGATACCATTTCAATTATCTAGGAATGTAAGGTTACCTGGTAGATTTCGCCATGGGAAAGCTACAGTCATTTTTTCTCAACTACATTCTTACATATTTAATGTGCTACCACGAATCTTTCGAAACTTTCCTTCGGACCTATATTACAAACTACACCGTCACGGTTTCCAAGGAATCGCAGAATTTTCGTACGTGCCGCACGATTCCGCACAAACAGCCTTCTAATCCTAAATTCATCGTTGAAGTAGTTTGGTCGATCTGCTTGTCGAAAAACAGGCATCTAGAATCGCATAGCGCTGCATCGGGGTCAGCCGCGTCTAAACCGTTTACAACGCGAACTAGTGCTCAATTTCACTTGGCCGTAGTAGGGATAAAGGAAGCAAAAGGAAGGCGAGATACGGATACAGTTTTAAGCGTAAAGCTGGTCCGGTTGGCGAAACACGCGTCGTTAAGAAGGGATGCGGAGGCGAGGCTCGGTGGGAGAAGTGGCCGAAGAGAAGAGGTAGAACGAAGTAACCCGAGCGAAGTGTGATCGTGCAGAAGAGAGCACGGTAGCCGTGCACGGTACGAGATCCGTCCAGTTAGGACAGGTCATGTCACGGCACGCTCGACGATTCATGCCCCTTTTGGCGGAGTTACCGCGCACTTTTCAAGTGGATCCTGCCCGTAGCCGTCGAACGACCGGCTCGCTGCTCTATCTCGAAAAAAAAAAAAAAAAAGAAAGAAACTCAAGAGTCCATGGACAGAGTCGAAACTCTAACCTTTTTCTTCCCTCTTTCCATCCTCTCTTACTCGACTTTTTTCGTCTGCGCTCTCTCCCTTTTTTTTACATCTCTCCGTCTCTTTATTTCTTTATCATATCTTTTTTTTTCTTAAGGATTTTGTTTCTGTCTTTCTCTTCTTCTTCTTCTTTTTTTTTTATCTTTGTCGCGAAGGGAGCAGCAGGATCCGAGCGAAGAAACAGCGGCAGGAGGAAAAGGGGGAGGAATTCGTAAAAAGAGAGGAATGCAACGTCTGGTCGTACGTCATTCTGTCCGCGGTACGGTGGCCAACAATGCTTTCTCTCTTCTTCTCTGTGCGAGCCTCGTGGCCTCCAAGAATTTTGCCGAAGCGCTTTTGATCTCGCTCGCGCGCAAATTACGAGAATCCGTATGGAGAATTTTCAGAAATGCCGATCCGTTGGCTCGATCCACGTCAATGGAAAGAGATTAAATTTTTTTGCACGGGCTAGCAACGAAGCTTCTGCTTTTATTCTTGAAAGCGACGTTTGTTTTTCGATTCTCGGCAGCTTCGTCGAATCGCATCGCGTGTTTCAATATACGAGACACAGAGTGGCGAGCGAAACCGTAGTTCGATCCTGTAATTGGTACGCTTTACTGCCCCTAGGATAATTAGACGGTAATCGCGTATTTCTTGGTAATCGTACGATGAGTCCTGAAAGCGTGTACAGGTCGAAGGCAAAAGTTGCAGGCAGGACAAAAAGCGCGCGAGTAGAGAAGAAGAAGAGACGAGCAAAAAAAGCTGCGGGGGAAGAGGAAGAGAAAGAAAGAGAGAGAGAGAATGTCTCCAGGGCGAGATGTTCGGATAACGCATTAAACACCGTTCCTTCTGGAAAGCGATGCCGAACGGGACAAGGAGGGTAATACCCTTGCCGGTGGTATCGTTAGCACGATGTAACGCAACGAGGAACGAGGAACGAGCGGTCGTTCACGTCGTCGGTATCGTTGTTACACGGACACATAGAGGAAAGCGCGCGGCGTGTTGTGCGGAGGTGCTCGGCAAATGACAGAGGAGGGTGCAGATAGGAAGGGGAACGCGTTTGTGTATGTAACGATGTGCACATGTACACTCACATATTGTACACGTATACGTATACACGTGCGCGCGAGATGCTCGGTTCGTTTGTGGGGGAATTGTTGGTGCGCGGGGGTTGGTGCAGGAATGAAGTTGGCCGACGGGCGAGAGAAGCCTAGGAGAAGCGAGAAACGGTGCAGGGGAAGAAGGAGGAAGGGTGAATCATGGTGGGGTGCTCTCGAAAGGGTGGAGTGGGTGCGGGGTGTCTCTTTTGAGCCGCTGAACTTTGCCAAGTTCGAAACCGTCCGAGGCCGTGGCGACTCACCCTCTGACGTGCATTCGGCTTCCACCCTTCTTCTTCCTCCCCTTCTTTCGTTCTATCTCTCCCTCTCGTTCTCTATATCTCTCTTCCCCTCATGGTTTTCCCTGCATCGGCCTCTCCTTCTATCTACACAGTGTACGACTGTACTCGCCGTACACGTCTCTCTTCTCTTTCTCTGTTTTCTCTCCTCCGGCCCCCGTCTGTTTCTCCTGCCCGTCGCTGTCTCTATTCCTCCTTCTCCACTCATCCCCCTCTACCCGAAACCGCGCTTCGGCGTACCCTCTCAGCCGTCGTGGTATTATGGAAATTTTGAACCAATTCGAAAATCAATAGTCCCTGCCAGGAAGCCTCGAGGCGGCCTACGTTGCAACCACGCTCTTCCCTAGAACGTATTCAGGACCGCGGTGTGTTTCACGATAGGCCGCGTAAGCCTTCGCGTTTTCGCGTCTTACGCACTCGCACATCTACCAGGCTGCTCGCGTCGCTCCGACATTTTGGTACCGCCGCGTCCCACGGAGCAACACCTTCGCGATTTTTTTCGTGCGGCGCATTCTTTTTTACCGCGGTGCTTCGTTCGTGGCGCGTACGAAAAAATTGGAGGGAAGGAAACAAGGGAAAGGCGAAAGGTGGTTTTAGTTTCTTTCTCTCTTTCTCTCTTTCTTTCGGTCGTGGGAGAGGCGCAGAAACGGAGAATGAAGCGGGAAAAGAGAGAGGGGGTCAAAATCTTGGCAACGTTGGAGGCTTTTTCATTTGATGCGCATCGGATTCCGGGACGCTTGGAATCGCTTCGGTTCCCATGAGTCTCCGCGGCAATCCGAGTAAAGGGATAGAGGAGGGGCGTCTACGCGACTGGTGGGGAGAGCTTTTTTCGTTTTACAAACTGGTTCAATTTTTTCTCAAAAAGCGGGTGAACACCGCGGAAACCGGTTGTGTCTACGCCGACTCGGGACCCGACTAGCCGAGGAGGAGGCGTCGGAGGGGAATGGTCTTCTCTTCGGAGCTCCAGGTTCGTGTAGACTCTGCTATGTAGCCCCGTTCAACGACAGTATCCTTCTACTTAATTGAACCAACTGATCTCATTGTGTCTGCGAGCACGCTTCCATCCGAAAATCCAATTCCCCGCTCTTCCCAAAACTTTCTCCCAAATGTCTGCCGACGTCTACGCCGGAAAACCAGTAATTACTGAGATTTTTCCGAGTCTCTTGATGAACTTTCCAGCTTTCTCAAACTTTCTTACGCTCATCCTCCTTCCGTAGAATTCGTAATTATTATTTTATCATAGATGGCGATAGCGTAGCCGGGGTAATAAGTTTGTCGCAATCCTCGAATTTTTTCTATCTCGATCTCGCTTTCGTTTCGATCGAAAGGAAAGCTTTCAACGTGGCTGTTAATCCTGTTGTTCTGCTCGGATCTACGCGACTGAAAATGGATGTTACACGCGCCTCTCGCGGTCAACTTCGCTTTTTTGTAAATTTCGCAATTTCGTCGTATGGACAACGCGATTAAAAGAGACTCACAGTGGAAACGAGAACAACGGGATTAGGAAAGTCTACGGCGCGAAAGCGAAATATTTTCATATTTTCCTGAAACTCGTGAAATTTTCCAGCGATATCGAATGAAAGCGATTCGCTCGAGAACGACCCAAGGAACGCAGCAAGGGTTGAACTTACGCTTTGGTTAATGCCGTATCCTTCTTCTCACGGTGGAAACGTAATTATGATGCTTCTAAAATAGAATTCTCTTTGTTCCGTCGTAATAAAAAAAAAAAAAAGAAGAAAAAGAGAGAAAAGAAAGAAAAAGAGGCATCTGACATCATTATGATAATAGTGACAAAGCTTTAAGACGATTTGGAAAAGGCTTTTGTGCATGACACACTTCTCCCTTTCGCGAAACCTACTCTGGAGAAGCCAACGCGAAGTAGGTTTCCATTAGCAACGACGTATTATTATTTACCAGGCACGCTCTGAGAATCCAGAAGTCTCTTTTCAGTAGCGTAAGCCTCGCGTCGCGGGCCTGCGGATGTCTCCGACCAACTCTACCAAGATTTCACCGACGCGAGCCCCAGTTTACAGCCGATGCCGTTGTGTTCGACGCTTTATTTTCGTAATTGTCCCTTGGCCGATCGATTCCAATTGCCTCTCGGCGTTATTGTTGCTTACGCTCCACTCGTAGCCGTCTTTCACGAAAAATATGTTCTAAAGTCCTCTTAACCCTGATGTGCACCGACGTTTTCTTTTTTAACGAAGTATCGCGGTAACGTTGGATATTATACGTTACCCTCGCAACGTTACCTCATTGCACGGATATCTTTACAAAATTTATGCAGAAGCTTTTTGGATATTAAAACGTCGAACTTCGGTAAGCGTTTCAGTTGGCCAAGTAAGGATTAAAAAAGTTTCTGCGTTTGTATTTTTTCATTTTCTCTACCTTGCCGTCCTTTTCAGTTTCGACAAGGTCCTCGGACTCGTATTTCGAGTAAAAAACAGGGTCCGAAAGCAGTCGGGTCAAAAAAACCTTTTCCCGGCTAAAATTGCCCATTTCGAAGGTAGCGGTGTTTCGCTTTTTAAAAGGTTGCTGCTGCGTCCACTCTGTGCGTGTACCAAAGGCAGACAGAGAGAGAGAGAGAGAGAGAGAGAGAGAAAAGGCGAGAATCCGACGAACAGACGAATGGTCAGGCCAACAACGTTGCTCCGGATGAACGATATTGGTCTCGACCTTCGTACCCTTTGGAATTTATCCTCTTTAATCGATCGACATGGAATCGTTCAATTTTTAGCGTTGCTCGTTATTTTAGCCGTGACACCGTCGACTGTCGTCGGGAAATCGCATGGCAAGTCGATCGAACCGGCCAAAAATAATCAACGTTCTTTCTTGAAATCCAGGACGAATCGGACCGATTTCCACGATAGACAAAGAAAAGGTAGATATATAGAAAGGTTTTTCGGTATCGTTCGCGGCAGTCTTTGACTCGGGGGAAAGACAGCTATGAAGATCAGTGGAGTATGTCGCCTAGTAATCGTCGAGTGCACTTGACTAACGCTCGCTTTAGTGGATCTCGCTGAAGGCACGCGTTCGTGTGCGAACGTGTACACACGCGCGATTGCAAGTCCGTGTGGCTCGATGAAGCGTAACTTAATACAATATTTTTTCTCGCTTTGCATACACCACGTAACTCGTTGAAAATTCTGTGTATCCATGTGGTCTTGCTGGACACGACGACGAGTTCTTGCTTCGCTCTGTCGACTTTTTAGCAAGTCGAAAACCGCATCAAACTTACCTCGCCTCTTCTCCCGCAGTTGGATCTTCTATTTCGGTAGATGTTATTGAAACACGGATAGCTTTTTAAATTGATTTTAGTATTCTTTGCTATTGGCTTGGTAACTAAATGATAGGTCGATATCGTCTAATGACAAAATCCGCGATCACTTAGTTGCCAACCCAATATCTTCTTACGAACGGAGCGTTCAAAAAGCATAGGGGAAGGCGGGTGGCAAATGTTTAAAGCGGAAACGCGAAGAAGAGGCGAGGAGAAGAGAGCAGCATGGTTAAACGAAACGATCGCGTGGATGCGTGGCCCATGCTGAAAATTGCCATGGTTCGGGAAAAAATCAATTTGGCAGTGACTTCGTGGTACTCGAGGAGAACAGTTGGTCACCGTCCAATAACCGGAAGCGGTGGCAACGCTCGAAGGTAAAAGAACGTGGCGCTTATCGTGGAGAGAAAGAGAGCAAAGAAGTACCTCGTCTTTCTGCGTTCGCGATTAGCGTCGTCGTATCTCATCGATTATCGCCCCCCCCCCCCTCTCCTATCTCACGCGTTGGATAGCAACTTATCCCAGCAATATTTTGTCTTCGCATTGGATAAAGCGATAACGACGTGTGATGTAACTGGGAGCCCGGATACGTTGAGAAATAAGCGGAAATGATCTCGTTCCCATGGGAACTTGCAGCGATACTTACCACGGGGAACGAACAAATTAAAAACGTGTTTTCGTCGAGATATTGATTTTTAGCCGGATCAAAGGCAAAAACAAAGCGAGAAAAAGAGACCAGCACAAGTCGTGCGCTGTATCTTTCACAAAATTGTTCCGTACGTTGAAAAACATTGCTCGCTATAATATCAAAATATCGAAGATATCGTGCAACCGTTGCTTGTCTTAATATTTTTAAGAGATTTATATTTCTCTACCTAACGGTACCGTGTTTTTCGCTCTCAAGTATTTCGTATCGAAACACTATGCTCTGCCACGTTTTTCTTCTACCGTCTTCGAATCGACTCGATGGTTTCTCCGTTTCTTCGGAATTTGAAGTACACGCGGTTCCGGTTTATGAAATTTCTCTATACAGATAGACGGTGCCCTAGTTAACTTCAAGCAGCGAGCTTCGATCAATTCAATCAACGACAGACATATTCGCGTCGTAATATATTTATCGAACACGGTATTTTCCTCGTCGTCTAACGTAAAATGGAAAAGTTTGCTGCAAAAATCATCCCCTCTACGGATCCCATAATACCAGAGAAGAACCACTTGTAGCTTCAACGCGTGTTACTTCGTGTCTTGTAACTCGGATCTTCCAACGAAGATGTAACGTTTAAAAACCACACGTACGATAAGCGTATCGTTGGTAAGAGAAATATTGATATTCGCAATGGTTTAACATCGTGAAGCGCATTGTGCGATCAGCAAAGAGAATCGGGGCTGCCCTAGAACGGAAGAAATCCGACCGAGAGCCGTTCCACGAGCTTCTGGATTGTTCTTTTCGTTCGTTTCACACGCCAGCGTCTTCCCGTCTTCTATTTTCTCTTCGGCTTCGCCTTCGTTCCTTCCAGTAAACGCGTCTTTCTCTTATCTGCTGACAAATTGCTCTCGCTCTTATCTTCGCATTTCTTCCCCCTCTCCGCTACGAATCAATGGACGAATCTCTTTCCTTTCTCGTTTTCGTTACTTCCGTGGTCGAGAAATTTCCACGGGCACGCGTAAGATTTTCTGAAAAATCGTGTCGTCTCGGAACGGCCGGCCGAAGTTCTACACGAAAGGTTATCAATGCGGTTACGTATTTCTTCGGAGCGGCGGAGAGCCGCACGATAAGGCCTACTTGTAAAATTCCAATCCTTTCGAAAATACACAAACGGGTCGTTATTAAACCTTGCCACGTTCTTTCAGACATTTTCGCTACAGTCGTACTTGCCTATCGCTGACAAAAAAACGAGATAATCGTGGCCGATACGCACGATTTTTCGTTCCAATATCTCGCCGCAGATTTCGTTGAAACATATATCAGACTAGCTGAGAGTAGCTTTCTGTTCGTCGAGACAAGAGCGTGATTCAAACGTTTCTTAGAAGAATTAAGAATCGAGAAATAGATAAATAAGCGAGCAAGCAGATATACCCGATAGTTGACGCTCGTACGATGCCAATGTATCGTCGCAACGTCGTCGTAGTCTTAAAAATCGCCGTTTTCCTCCGTACGAAACAGGTAATCGCACGCAGTCAGAAAACATTCCTGCGCATTGTCCATGCTCTTATCAGGCAATGGCTCGTACGAGCCTCCGTTTTCTTCGGGTGTCTTATCATCGCCCTGTGACGCACTTACACTGCATCAACGACGCGCCCGCAAAACAATCCCCACCCAAATTCCATAAAATCACAATCGGCCACGTAACGTCGAAAGAAGGACAGAAAGTCAATGGAATACGTTTGCGTGTGGTAGAAGAGAAGCCAATGGAAGAAGCAGCCTTCGTTATCGAAACGAAATTTTAGTCAGATTAATGGAACTTTCGCCATCTGTTCTGAGTCCATCTGTTCGAAGGCGAGCTTCGATTATGCGAACGAAAAGCAAACGGTATACGGTATACGGACTGATTATCCGCCGACAATTCAGACAAGCAGAGTTCTAGCGTAATATCGAAAAATAATAAAGGGAAACAAGGGGAAGTTGGCGTATGTTTTCGACTGATGGTGCATAGGCACAGTGGCGTATCGTTTCGCGGGGCAAAGGGGAGCGGCATCGCGTCTCATCGCATCGCATCGCGTCGCATCGCATCGCATCGCATCGCACATCATATCGTATCATATCGTCTGGTTTCGTATCGTATCGTATGGTATCGCATCGTATCGTAGAAAGGTAGTGGGAGGTGGTGGTTGGCGATGGCTAGGCCGGGAGGGGACTGTGTCGGCCTAAGAAGGGGCTGCCAAGGGGAGGAAAAAGCTAAAAGGAGGAGGGATACACATCGAACGAACGGAGAAAAGGAGGCAGTGGCGGCGGCGATGGCGGCTGGTCGAGCAGGGGGTAGGCGAGACGGGGGAGTCCAGAAGAGACACAGGACGGTTCCGTGGCATTTGTAGCATTGTAGGTCGTTGCGTTTTATAACGTGACTCCTTAATTTCCGCGACTGGCGCCCGTGTCCGCGAAAATCGTCTTTGCAATCATCTCGCTTCTCGTCGTCGTCGTCGTTCTATTGTCGTCTTCGTGGTAGAGTTCGTCGTGGTGTCGTCGTCGTGTGGTATTCGTCGTGGTGTTGCACGTTGTCGTGCTTGTGTGACTCGTTGTTACGAATGCGAACCTCCTTAAGCGGCGATGAAGCGTTTACGAGAACGCGGCTGGTACCCTTAATGGATCCACAAGGCTTTTTTGCTCGAGCCTCCTTCGTTTTCCACGGTTTCTGACTCGATCGCGGACGGGACGGGACAAAGAGCAGCGCGCGTGGTCGACGCGTGGAAACGAGACTCGGTACGCGGTAATTGCATACAGTGTGTCTGTGCGTCTGTTGCTGCTGTTGTTGTTGCACCATACTTTTTTCTGCGGTTACGTGTCCGTGTCTTTGTGCGTACCTGTCGTTTTCCCACTTGTATACGTGCGTGTGCGTGTGCGTGTGTTGCGATCCTCGTTGAACTCGACTCTCGTTTCCTTGAACGTGTTCCATGCCACGCTTCGGTCGTGTCACGATGCCCACTCCAAGCGTCGCGAACGTACCTCGCGAAACGACGCACCGAGGGAAAGAAACGTCATTTTTCCAAACAAAATGCCGCGTTTTCGCTTCGCGTCTTGCAAACAGGTGGCAATTATCCGTGTTCTCTGGGTGTACGTTTGATCGTCAGTACGTTTAATTGGACACGGACAATCTCTGTCGTTGCATGCAGCGATATTCGAAAACAATTATAGACCAGTAAACGAGTAAATTATAAATCATTCGTCGGTTTTCATTAAAACGAGCACGATTTTCCGTGCCACGATCTTCGTAAATCTGTTTCGCCGCGCACATATAAATCGCCAAGTAGTTTACACGAGTTCGCAGTTCTTCCGATTGCACGGCGCATCCCGAACGTGACCAAAATGCTCTGCTCGTTCCCTTTCGCTTTTACTTCGGTGTCGTTTACTCGTCATCGTTGTTTTCGAAGATGAAAGCACAGAGGAAATCCTGGCTCGCAAGTAACTCGACCTGTTCGACTACGTGACTAGCAAGTCCTCTTTATTTTCGACTTCGCAGCGCTTTGTCAAAATTCTCGTCCCGAGATACAACTTTGCTTTACACCGTGAAAAATATTCCATGTTTTTCACACTTTTCGAGCCGGCGTAACGCGAAGTTTATTCTCAGTTACAGTTGTTCGAGCGTGTCGGTCCGATGTTGTGACTCGCATGATTAATGTGTCGCTCCTTTCACCTGCGTGTCGCCGAGTGGCGTCTAATTGCGCTAATCGCGCCATACGTCAGACGTTCGTTGCACCGATAGTCTGACCAATGACCGTTCCATCGATCGGTTTCTCATATTTCGGCGAACCGAATTTTCCTATCCAAAAGAAAATCCTTTTCATCGAGAGGATGAGACGAGAAGAGCCGTATCGAGCGCGGTTTTCTGTCGTTTCGGCAAGTTTCCCTTATCTATTCCGAGTCTGTTTTTGGTCGCACTAACGCGATCACAAACCCAAACGATCTCGCCGCGTTATGGCACGCAATTGGCGAGCGCGGAAACGACGCTACGCGCGTAATTATACTCCTCTTTGATGTTCGCATTCGGTGCACGCCAGCCGGCAGCACGATGTAGATAAAACAAAACAAAAAGGAAAAAAAAAGGAAGAATGGAAAAAAAGAGGGTGGAAAAATAGAGAGAAAAAGGGGACGGGCCAAAAGGGAAATGCGTTTGAGTTTACGCCCGTTTTTCGAAAAGACCAAGTCACCTTTTTTTTTCACCGTAGCGTGCGTAGTAAAACTCGCGGAGCTTACGCTTTTAAGTCGACTTTGCCCGTCCCCTCTCTCCCCTAGCCGGCTTTCCAGCTACGCGGAAATATCGCGTAATAAACCAAAAAGCTCGCCTTTTTTACGAATTTATCTCGCCCTGTTTTTTTTCTCTTCTCGAAAGTTTACGACCATCCCGTGGAAATTTCGTTTTTATGTAACAGGTAATTTCGAGAATTTACTTTTCCCGATGGACCAAGCCGCTTTGCGCCCTCGCGTGCTCTTCCCTTCTCTCTCTCTCTCTCCCTCCCCCCTTTTTTTCTTTCTCTTTTTTCCCCAAGCTGGAATTTTAAAACCACGACGCTTCGGTGAAACTTTTCAAAGGGGGACGCGTAGGATCTGAAGCCGGGGATGGTACCGAGCAACTTTTACTTTCCTTGACTTTTCACACCTCCCACCTTCGTACTGCGCCGTGGTCTCGATGATTTTCGAATGTTTGCCAAGCGACAAACCATTCGCGCGGGACAAATATTTTTTAGCGTGACGCTTCTCGAATCGACTTCGCGATTGAAATGGCCGATGGAAATGCTCGTTTCCAAACATACGGGGGAAAAAAAAATTCCATACACGTAGATCTAGCTGCAAATATTGTCGACACCTCGACTAGCTCGGTACCGTGGAAAACGCGCCTGGGAACGGTGATTTTCAATTTCCACGCGTTCGCGCGTTTGTTTTCGTCACGGGTTCGACGTTTCGTCACCACTTGTTGTGTCGGGACGTTGATGTTTCCGGTGGAAATCAATAGAATCCATGAAACGAGGCGATCTCCTTGCTGCGACCAGTGACTCTGCATTCGTTCAATTATCTCTCTCTTTTTCGCTTTCTCTACCTCCCTCTCTCTCTCTCTCTCTCTCTCTCTGTATATGTATACGTTCTCTTTTCCACGAAACGGGAGAAGGTTGTATGTAACGTGGCACGTGCGTGCACGAGGAAAAGCAAGCAGTGTGTATCCGCCCCCCTCGTGTGCACGAGAGAGAATCGACGAAAGAGAACGAGAGAAAATGATCTCGACGCAGCGTGCGGCGAGGTTTATCTCGAAGTGCGCGATAAAGCCACTATCGTGGGTCTCGTTGCGCGGCTCTTTGTCGCTTCCCATAAAACAAAAAAAAAAAAGAGAAAAAAAAGAAAAGAAATCGCTAGGAAAGTCGGTCAGAGCGAACCGTATTTACGAATCTGAAAATTCGTCCCGCGACGAGGAAGGAACGTTTCTGTCGTGCCTGGTCTATGGAAATTTCGTCGCCGGAACGGAAGAATAATTGTACGATCGGGTTCGTTCCAGTTGATTTCGGTTTCGTTAGGTTCGCTTTGATTCACTCTGGTTCGTTCTGCTGCAATCTGCTTCACTTTGTTTTCTCGGAGATTCTCTAATTCTCGGAGAATCGTGTTTCGAAATAGCTCACGGTGAATGGAAGATAAGTGGAATCAATTTATGGTACATGTTGGTGATAACGAAAAGCTGAGTAACCCGTTTTCCAGAAAATAAATGGAGTCGGCGGAACGTACTTGCAGGGAGGGGAATGTTCTTGTTTCGCTCGTCTTGTCTTCTCGTGCAGTAACTCGCGACCGCGGAACCGTTATGCCCAACTATCGTTGCGCGTATATGCAAGATCTTTGCAGCGTAGTGAGATGGAGGGACAAGGAAGAGGGAGGGACGGTATCGCGATAGAAAAAGCAACGTGGAAGCGAAAGATGGTACGCGAGAAGTCGATAAAAAGGGCGTCGAACCTGTCACGCTCAAGGAACGAAGCATTTTCAATAAGACCATTCGCAAATTTTCTCTACGTTCCAACGGCTTTCGTCGTCTCGCTTTTCCTCGCGAATGTGATACGAACAGCTGATAAAACGCCCTCTGTAACGATAATAAGCAGTTACGTCAGCATAGAATTCCTCGAGATCCTCTTTGACCTTTCGAAAGAACAGATTTTTATCGGAAATCCCTGCGACGCGGCGACGTCTCTCGCTGCTGCGCATACTTCGACAGTTTCGCTTTTAGATAGTCTCCACTTCTTCTTCTTCTTTTCTCTTTCCTTCGTTACCTTCTTCTTCTTTTCTTTCTTTTTTTTTTTTTAATCGAAAGAAAATAATTCCTTCGCTAACTTGCCCTACGAATTATCTTTTAGTTGTTCCACGGTTAATTGCAGTCTTGGAAGTTTCATGGCTTCCCGCCTGCCAAAGTTTCAACTTTCGCCGATTGTCGTTGGCCCGGAGCTATTCAAAAGTATCCCGGAGAGTTACTTTCAATCGTTGCTCGCAAAGTTTCCAGAAAACTTCTTCTATTTTTTTTTTTTTTTCGCTCCAAATTCAGATCCGCCATACCTTTGTCTGACGTTTAAGGTTAATTAAACCTGCTTCCTCCGCGTTGATTTATTGTTTTCAAACTTCTCGGAGGTTTTCACCGCTGCCTTTCGAGACGAATCGAAAAATTTTCCCGCCTTTGAAAGAGTCTGTCTGTTTTGTCTCTCTCTCTCTCTCTCTCTCTCGCGGGGCTACTTTGTTTCAGAAACTTTCGTGCATCTATCGTTCACGCCACGTGGAATTCTTATATTTTTTCCACTTTGACGTACGGAAAAACACATTCGTCTCTTCAATTTTTCAACGCGTTTTTTTCTCACTTCTTTATGTATGTGTGGTGTTATCTAACCGATCTTGGCATATTTTATATACATATAATAATATTTATATTCCATAATTTCTTGTTTTTGTCCATGAATGACGCCATTGTAGTTACTCGGGGGCTCGATATATGTAATAGTGTAGTACTCTCTCTCTCTCTGTGTTTTAGGAACCGAGAGCGTATATCTTCAAAATGCTCTATTTCAGTAGCTGAGAGGATAAATACGCGTCGAATTCGGGAAATTTTGAAGTTACAGAGAATTTCCTAAATATTCGAAAGAATTCGCTTGAAACGTATAAATACAGACTGGCGCAACTTACGTTATATTAAATTCAGGCGAAAAATGACTTACGATAAACATTCTAAAGGATATGGAGAATCGAACCCTGAACCTCCGAATAGAACGCAGAAATCTTGCTATCGCTGCCGGTCTCGCGTTGATTTAACGATGTTATTCCTCCATTATGTAGTTTTCACGCCGTCATATTCTTTCAATATTTTTCAAGTATTTCTACCGTTAGGATTATAAAGCTTCTAATCTTCCGTCGATCGATAACGAAACTGTATAAAAATAGTCGCGCCGCGAGACGCGGTGTACGCTGAAACGATCGCGTAGATTCGAGTCTGGTTTAGTGAGGTGCATCGAGAAATTTGGGAAACGCATGGCAGGTGAATAACCAAGTGCGCGTACGGTTCAACTGTTTTTACGATTTTCCAGTGGCCGGTGGCGTAAACGGTTCGATTACGTGAATTATAACAGTATTCTGGCCTCTCGACGAGGCCACTCGGCGCGGCTCGTTCGCCACGCAGCAATAAACGCTTCGGTCGGCGGAATAATCGAAGGAAAAAAGGGGCGGAAGAAGCTCGGTGAATTCACGAGTGGCTCATCGACCGTTTCAAAAGTTAGAGAAACGATCGCGAATTAATCTTCCGATTAATTTGTAGAGTTCGCAACCTGCGAACGAAAGAACACCGCGTCGTCGTCGTCGTCGTCGTTGTCGTTGTCGTTGTCGTTGTCGTCGTCGTGACCACACGGATTTTTCCAGCGAAAAAGAAAATAAAAGATGACCGGCTCGATGCTCGGAAAAATTCCACCACGATTCTTCCGTGTATTAGTATCGGTATCGGTTTAACGAGAACTTCGGAATTAATGCGCCGTTGATTTTAACGCGTTCTAGGAAGGAATTGAAAAGAGAAGAGGCTCGGCTACTCTCTTTGGTTCCAATCCTTCCTTTATTAATTCAGAAACCGAGTGGTTTTAGAGGAACTATAATTAAAATCGGGCTTCTCATCCCTACCATTACGCTGCGTACCACGCTCTTCTTTTAATTTCGGCTTTCCGGTTTTAATTACTTTCTTGAAAATACCTAGTAATATCAAAATTCAGTATTCCCAGTATTTCGCGAATAAAAATTTCCTACAATTATTCGTTGAACCGTAGTAGACCCGAGCCTCGTATTGGTACGAGCGCGCTTCAAACATATCGAATGTACCGTACTGTTCTAAATTCCGAACGTTCGGTTAGTTCGAGAAACGTTACGATTTTCCACTTTGCTCTAGTCGGATCATCGGTTACCAATGTTCCCTCGAATACCACGATTAAACAACTAATAATACCGGTAAATCTACCAGTTACCCGATATATATGTATATATATAGATTGCAAACTCTCGTTTCGTATAATTCGACAGTTTTACACTAAATACGATGATCGGCTGATTCGCGGATCCAATCGACCATAGGCAACAGTTTCGTTCGTTTTAATTAACAAACTTTCTCGCATAACTTTGTTAGCATCGACAATTCGTAACTCGTGTGACTCGTAAAATTTGACGAAAGATGTTTAGCTCTTTTAGTGAACACGGAACACGGAAATGGAAGAGACGCGCGAATTTTAAAACTCGATTCGCGTCCATAGACAATTCTCGTCGATGCTAAGGATACGAATCAACGTTTCGACACTTGTCGACGTTCGAATTGGTTCGAACGCTATCCACGTGTAAGTTAATTAGCAAACGACAGTCACGATTGTCGTGCTCGTCGCTGTTATCTCGGATCGTAGGAGCGACGGGTGTCCCGCCGGCGAGGGGTTAACCCGATTTCCCAATTTGATCCGGATTTCGAAAAGGTCACCGCTTGCCAGCGCTCTTCCGCGTCCCGTTGAGTCGGGCATTTTCTCAACGGCGAAAGGTACTCTAATCCGAACCGTAAACACAATAGAAAGTATCTCAGGGAATCTAGGCTACCGAGCGAGCATCGTTTTCGCGCGCCCGTGCTTCCTACGCTCCTTGTCCGTGTGTGCTATCCCCGTGTACGTAACGAGACCTGAATACCGAGCTGCCCTCCAGCCCCGACAAAAATGTTTGACATCCGGTTACCTCGTGGAGAACGGTCTTTTGACGCGCCATCGGCATTTTTTCGGCCAAGAGGGGAAAAAAGGCAAATGTAAGGTAAGACGCGGTGGTGACGGAGGAATTCGAGAGATGAAAATTAGAAAGGGGACGGAGAGAAAAGTGTAGAAAATGAGGGGCCGTTCGTAGAGGAGAGATCGAGGACGTAAAAAGACAATAGGAGAATCCAGTAGGAGGAACAGGGAGACTGGTAATACGATGAGAGATGAAAAAAAAAAGGAGTGTAGAAAGAGAGAGAGAGAGAGAGAGGGGGGAGATAAAAATATGTTGGTGTACGAAATTGAGAAGACGATGAAAGAGAGAAGGGGTCGTAATTTCGTGCAAATTCGCGCCTTGTCGATTTTTCCGCGTATTGTACCCTCAGCGTTTTCCGATACGGGGAATTTATTGATTCCCACGATCCACCGACGAGTTCCATGGTGGCTTGCTTGCCTGCGGGGAATTTTAAAACCGCAGTCGAGCGTGCAGCCTAAACTCTCTGCCTTAGATATTACCCTCCGTCCTCGATAAGATACGTTGACTAGTTTACTGACTGGAAACCGGAAGATGATGCGCGTTCCATTCAAAATTATTCCCTACTTTTTTTCGTGTTTACGCCAACAAAAAAGAAAAACGAAAGAAAGATTAGAGGATGGACTTCGTTTTGAGACGCTTCGACTGTGTAACGCGTCTTTTATAACGCGCGAAGACTGTAAGATGAAGAACGCGGCACGTCACGTTTCTATAGAAAACCAAGTTCTCTTCTTTAACGTGGTTGACGATTAAGCCGCACGGAAGCCACTTTGACAAACCTCGGAAACTACAGAACAGCGATGACGTTACAAACACAGATTTTTGTACATTCGATTATTTATTGCTAAATAATTAAACTTTATTAAACGATGGTAAATTTCAAGTTGCCTCTTGCGATGCAATAAACTGGTGAAAGTGTGTCATATTCTAATGACACGAGTGTTATTTTTCAAAAAAGTCACAAATTCCGTGCGCCCCGAAACGAAGTTCAATCGATTGTGGAAGATTCGGCAAAAATTGGCATTGAATTTTTAACACGGACACGAATCTTCATCGGAATCCGTGTCTTTTCTAATTCACGACAATCGTAGATCGGAGATTAATCTGGATTTAATTGACGAAATAAACAACGTTACACGGGACAATTGATCGCGTGTCACTTCTCCATTAGATTATAACCACATGTGACTGGACGTGGCCAGTTTTAATCAGAAATTCGCCAAATCAGCTTTCCGATTCGTTTCTAATGGAACTTCATCAGCGGCCGGCGAAGCCGATGAAAGTTAAATGTCGATATTCGACTTTCACGATTTTACAAAGTCACTCTCGATAATTATGCTAATAGATACACGCGGCTCACGTTAATCGTTTCCAGATAATGCAATGAAAACTTCTTTTTCCCGGAGTTTTCCCGGCAACTTTCTTTCCCCCGCGAAATCATCCCGCTCCTCGCATCGATCTCCCTTCGTTTCCAATCTTTTCAAACAACTGCAGAAGAAATTCAGCTGCAGTAATCTAATCTCGTTGAATTAGACATAACAGACATTATTTCCTCGTTCTGCATTCTGTTCTTCGTTACAACTTTCTAATTTAATTCCTGGAATTTTCGAAAGGAATTGCAATTTTTAAGTGCTGAATT
Organism: Bombus pyrosoma; assembly: GCF_014825855.1. Classification (NCBI taxonomy): domain Eukaryota; kingdom Metazoa; phylum Arthropoda; class Insecta; order Hymenoptera; family Apidae; genus Bombus; species Bombus pyrosoma. The sequence goes on along the minus strand of NC_057777.1, from coordinate 7,051,339 downwards.
TTTTACTCTCTGTCCTTGTTTCCACGATTTTTTTTTTTTTTTAAAGAGGATCAATCGACGACCGCTGGATTCACGGAAAAATTCGAATTTTTGCGAATGTAATTAACACGTTGCTGTATAACGTCGAGTCGCGCACGTGCCGCTTGTTTGCGATTATTATCCAACAAAAATCCTTCGATCTGTTTTTCAGAAAGTTTTTCAATTATCAATTAATATCGTTGCTGCGAGACAAACGATGGTAGGAAGCAATTATTAGACTCTCCGAGAGCGGAATTTCTTAGTTTCTTTCCTCTGTACTTAACCGCCCAGCGAAGTCATAAGCGAGTAAGCATCGCAGCAAATTGCTTCATAAAAGCAGTCGGTCGTATCCCTCGGTGAAGTTGTAAATTAAACACGTTGCCACGTCTGGTGTTTCTATCGGTGGTCATCGGCGCACAATGGAAAACCAGCTATCGGCGACTGGTTCAAACTGAATATAATATAATCGATGTAAATGAAACTAATGGAAATTAGCAGGGGCGATGAGAGGGAAAAACAAACGCGAGATACATAAACCTCATCGAACTAGATCCAGACGATTGGAATCTAATTCTGTAATCGAACCTTAACGAGAAACATTTATATTCGCAGAACTAAGAGTTAACAGAGACGAATCAATTTTAGTTGGTTTTAGCGCTCATCGATATAACATATTATTATTTATTTATCTGTAACAAAAATAGCAAATTCCATAAACGAAGACACGGTAGAAGGTTCAGTATCGTATTTTCTATCAACCGATGTTTCCATAACCGATGATCGGTGTTCCGATAACCGATGATATAAATTGTACGACGTAGCACGTCGAAAATATCGTCTTCCTTGATTAACGCGCAATCAAATAACTTTCATCTCCTAATATCTAAATCAAGTGGAGCCTTTGGTGAATGAAACTGAAACTCGAAGTAGCTTTGTTCGAACGAAACCCGAGCGAAACGGATGCGAAGATGGAATTTTTTAAGGCGCGTTGCACTCTCAGATCGACTCTGTCTGATGGCCAATCCCTTTATCCGCATGTTACAGAGAAAACACGTGAGACTGAGGATCGTCAGGGGCAGCCGTGATCGAGGTGCACGTTCGAACGGACTCGCGTGTAAATGCTTCGAAGGCCACCGTGTTACAGGCATTCATCCGGTTGACAGAGGTCCGGGTTGCTTCGACTTGGAGAACGAGCCTGTCGACTGACTGCGCATCGACCGATACCTTCTGTAAGAGCCTTTTCCGAACGTACGCAAGTTTCCGTGCGTTAGCTTTTTCCTCGTCCCCTGTTTGCACGCTCAATTCTCATTTACATCGCGGATGCGTTGTAAATAGCGTCGAACTGTAGCATCGAACTAACGTAGAACCGGAAGAAATAAAAAGTCGTAAATGCAACAGTTCTACTACGCTTGCCAGACGTTGCGGAAATGCGCGGAACAAAATGACCTAACAGGAAACGTATCAATTACAGCGTGCTATTGAATCGCGTAGTGTAGTCATTTTCAAACGTAATTTTCTGTTAGCTGTAATTAGACCGCGGATTTTTACGCCAGCTTCTTGCCAATAAAATATTTAAATATTATCGTCGTTAATTATAACACGCCGATTTTTCGATTGCTCCTTTTCTTTTAGCTTCTCCTCGCTGAAAGCTTGCCGATTAATATCCAAGCAGAAAACATACTCGCCGAGGCGAGTATCGTGGGAACTCGAAAACTATCGCCTTATAAATCGACTATTAAATTGCGATACGCGTATATCGTGCAGCGTAGAAACGACCCTTTGCCTGGCAATTAAGGTAATTTCCTATAAAGATTCGTTTCACGATCAGTCGCAACGTTCGCCGCGCTGGTTACTCGATACCTCGCGTCTTTTTTAATTCCTGCTTTCGAATGAGCAACGCCTATTCCTCGAAAGAGAAAGATATGTACACTTGTTCGACCAAAATCTGTAATTACCGGTTTAGCTAGTAGCGTTGCGTGGAATGGTCAAAAATTGCGATCTTCCTGACCCGAGATTAATGTTGCAGAACGAAGAAGGAAGGTGGTGGGATTACGGTGAACCGCAAGAACGGATCTTTGGCTTGGACAAGCTACTGGCGGTGCCAGATCCGCGCATGCTTCAGCAACGAGGCAGTTCAGCAACGACACCACCCGCGACGTCATCCTCCAACATGTTCCCCCAACAATATTGCCTACGATGGAAATACCATCACAGCAACCTACAGACCATGTTCTCACAGCTGCTCGAGCGACAAGCTTATTGCGACGTCACTTTAGCCTGCGAGGGCAAGACTCTCAGAGCGCACAAGGTAAACAAAGACACGTTTTAACATTCCCCCGCGTTGCCCTTTTTGTCACGTGCAGCGACCAACGTTCGAATTTCCGCGAATTCATCGGTTCAACGTGGAAAATTATATCTTGCGATGCATGAAATTAATCGGCTTCGCAACGAAAACAACCCTTGTTAAATCTTTCGAATTTTTAGTAGGCAAAAGCGAGACACACGGCACGATGCAATCGATATTGCGAGAAACGATTTATCGTTTTTGTAGGAATTCGTCTGTCGTTGAAAGATCAGCAACTTTGTAATTTAATTAGATAAAGTTGATAAATTAATCGAATACAATCGTATTCTGATATAATTGCCAGAGACAATCGCAACAATCGTACAGTACGATGAATGTATCGTTTGAAAGAATTCAATCGATGTTAAATTTCAACTGGAGTGTTCTTTTTTTCTTTTTTTTTTTCTTTTTTTTTTTTTTTGAGCAAGATCATGGACAAGGATCGTTTTTGTTACGAACCTTTCCATTCGTATTAACTTTGGTTTGACGAAAGCTTGGTGAACTTTGTATAGCGAGTATCGCGTGTTTTATTAAAGGCAACGTGCGGAAGAATCTTCGTTACTATCGCATTACCATCGGATTTTACATTTTACTCTATATAAATGATTCAACTTGGCGGATTAATTGACACGTGTCACTTAATTCCAACAGGAAACGTGAAAATATTTAATATTTGACACGTTTTGTGTCTTTATACTGGGCGAGCTGAACAAGCTGATGAAAAATTTAAAATCCGCTCGTACACGAAAAAGCTGGTATTTTGGAAAGGGAAAATTCGTTAGAATATCCGTGGATGTTAAACCGAAAGAATAATTGTTATAGCTGAACCGTAGCCCTTTAACGGTGATAAACTCTGCCCTTGGTCCAACTCGATAACCTTCTATTCCCTTTAAAATCCCTTTTCCACGCGTGCGTTCGGTTTCAGCTATTTTACGCTTTGAAATGTTTTAGAGGCACACGCTCGTTCGCTCTGCGTCGTTTAACGCGTTACAGGTGCATTGTATCATCGTCGAAACGCATAGTACTCCATTTTCACTTTCCGTAAATTGGATACACAGTTTTCCGCCCTTTTTTCGCCTAAATTGCTACACACACACACATTCCGGCTACATTTCCTCTTTCTTTTTCCGTACCCTTAAACCAGGAGCAAAAAAGTTGTTGCACGAATCGAAATCGCGTTGGAAAAATCGGTTCGGATTAAGCGGTTGCGTCTGAAATCGTCATCGTTCCCAGTTAAACGGAGTGCGATTCCGGAAAGAAATTCGATGATTTTCGAAAGAAAAACAAAAAGAGAAAAAAAATAAAAAGAAAAATTGCCAGTTCTAGAAACGCGTTTTTCCGTAATTAAACTCCATCCTTGGAGAGTGGAAAAAGCTGGCGAGTAGACGACAACGGGAGGACCCAATCTCGTCCAGCTTCCATTGACTTGGACGATAGCGTTCATCCGTTTCATCCTCTTGCGTTTTTCCTCATACACGTGTCTCTCTATCGGTTCTCTGCCGAGCCCCGTTTCGCCTATCCCTTTCTTTCTCTCTCTCTCTTTCTCTCTCTCTCTCTCTCTCTCTCTTGGTAGGTTTTTCTGCGTGCCCACCTCTTGGTTGGCGGCGCAGTGCCGGGCGGAGAATTTCCTCGATTCGTCTTATTGCGCGTCGCGAGGCGGGTGGAAAGAGACGAGACGAGCCGGCCGACGAAGCCGAGGACGAACGATAGAGCGAGAGGAAAAGTCAACGGAGAAGGGTGGGGGCGGCAGACCACCCTCGCCTGCCCCGGGGAACATAAAACTTAACAAACGATCAATTTTCTGTTCTTTGTTTCTTACCAGGCTAGAACTACGGTATTTCGCCACTCTCTGTTCCCCACCCCCTCGAAGAAAGAACGGTGGTTCTCCTTCGGCCCCAGCCGACTCCCGTTCAACCAACCTCCACCTCCACCCTTTTCTTTCTTTCTTTCTTTCTTTCTTTCTTTTTTTTTCGTTTCTGTCTTTCTTTTTCTTCTTTCGCTCTAGCTTTGCTCCCGCTGTGCTTCGTTTCGCCCCCTTAGCCTCTCACCCTCTCACTTTCCCTGGCAATCGCTATCTTCTTCTTTTCTTCTCCCCCCCTCCCGCCCCATTTCGCGGGGGCTGTTTCACCCCCTCCCTTTCGAGCCCGACGGCTCGCCGCCACCCCTTCCATGTTTCCCTTTTTGTATCTCCGTCTCGGCTGTGCGTCGAAACGAGCCGCGCAGAGGAGAGGCACTCTATCAAAGTAGAGTACGTTTGGCTTGGTTTATTTTTTACTTTGGGAGGGGTCCAAATTGTAAAATCAATACTTCCTCCTAAATTTAGAATGCCGCCACCGAGCGACGCCGACGCGCGCGGCCTTTTTCCTCGTTCCTTTTCGGCCTCGTACACACCGGGAGGCTTGGTCGCGCGCGCGTCGCGATGCCGTGCCGTGCCGCGCCGCTCCGCGCGGGAAACCGGCAACACACACAACGAGAAATAGAGGAGAGGGTGATGTCGCGCGGACGCCGCCGCCGCCGCCGCGTCATCGCGCCGGAAAACAAAAGCCAACGCGCGGACGAGTGCGCGCACTCTTCGAGACACCCCTCGGGATCAAAAACGACACCAACGTGTAACCAGGGGGTCCACCCATGCCTCCCTTTCCACGTACACCCCCGTACAGAAATACGGTTCAACCTGCGTAATTCGAATGTCAAGGGGAGAACTGAAATCTTCGAGTTACCGTGGCCTTAGGGTCGCTGAGATTTACGAAACGAAAATCACTATACCGCTATTAAATTACTGTAGCGAAAATTATTACGAAGGGGACCGTCTTACGAGTTTCTGACATTTTTCGTATTGTACGAAAGTCGAAGAAAAGGAATCTCGAAATTCGAATTTTCGCTTGTTTTCGCACTTGTAAAGTCTCTTAGGGTTTCCATCTTCGACGAAGACTTATTCTTTCGTTTTTTAATTCTCGCTGCATTTTAATCTACGTTGATCGGTTTCTTCGTTCGAGAAAAAGTGTCTTCCATATGAACGATTCGTCTTCGATTTCAAATGCACTTTTCGATCTCGAGTAAAGGTGTTCGCAATTACTCGAAACGTTTGTCACGCGACTAGAGTGGTTGGTTGAACTGTCCAGATCCCATCGCGGCTCGTAAGGTCAGGAATAACAGACAGCTGCTCCCCTAGCCTCTGCCACCTGTATCCAGGTGTACTCGATGATCGTAGATGCGATCGCGAATGAGGGGGAAAATAGAAGTTGCTTTTTCTCCCGTCTCCATTGTTTTGCCCGATGATATTTCGTTTTTGATAGCGATGGAACACCACGTATTCAAAAGTAGTGCATCTGTGAATAAAAAAGTTGTTATTATATCCGAGAGATTGGAAAGTCAATTAACGAGTTCATTTGTTTTCGCCGTAACTCCGTAAGCATCTAGCAACGAGTTTATTATCCCTACAGTCTGAAATTTCGCAAATTTCGAAATTTTCTCGAAAGGTCTTATCCCGACAATTCGTAGAACGTATTTTCGATAGATAAATCAAAAGATAGACGCGTTTATATTTCGATAGCCGGTCAAAGTGGCGAGGTACTTTAGCGAGAGACTTGTCACGTTTTTTCTTCTCTTTTTCCTTTTTTCTTCTTCCTTTTTTCTCTTCTTTTTTTTTTGCGAGAAAGACCACGGAAAATACGAACGGCAAGATATACGCGAATGACAGCGTAGGTGGAAATACTCGCTCGGATTGAAATATAAACGACAGAGGCGGTGGTACGATCAAAATGTAACATCAGTCGTGCTACAATGTTGTGGTTTGTTTTATGACGGTGGTGCGTTTACTTCCTTGTTGTTCGTTTTCACGATCGCCGCCGGTGAGAGGTTAAATATCGATTGCTGTTCGATGTAACGCTTTTGGCTTTGCACGTGGCAGCTGAGGTCGTCTTTTTCGTAAAATAAACCGATTTCAAGTGCCGGGACCCGACGATCCCTGATGCAGACAGCTTGATTTCCGACTATTGTTATTAAATGAATGGATGGCCGTGTTTTGTGAATATTTTAAAGCCCAGGACAATTTCTACCGATACGATATTCCTGTGCACGTCGTTAAACTCGTTAGAGAGATTGGCCAAGATAAGGTTCGTTTCGTAACTGGCATAGAAGAAACACCATCGAGTCGAATCGTCGAGACACGTTGACGGAAAAAATATCGATTTCGTGACGAACACGTGCAAACAGAAGAAAAGTGAATTCGTTCGTCTGTTCGACAGCTAAGATGTATACCCGTGATCGGTATAAACACTTAGGCACACTTAAATAAACATGTAAAATCAACTGGTAATTATGTAAACGTTGAACGGCTATTATCTCATTTGAAACGTTGTATTATAAGAAAATGATACACGCGGTATTATAGTAATCGTCTTAAGCATTTTCCGATCTGCGACCATATGGAAGACACGGTTTCATAAAAATGCGGTTTAACAGTTGGACCGATGGTTTCTCTTGACGACCAACGTTCCGTTAATCTCTGGAATAGACGCGACATCGAGCCGAGTCTCTTTTATATTCTTTGAGAAGCTCGAGGATGAAAAAGATGCTATTGGCAAGGCGATCCAATGAAATGAAAATGAAAAATTCTCTCGCGTTAAAATCGCTGAACGGATACGCTCAAGGATGGCCGTGCCGACTAACCGCATCGCGACCTATTTTTTCAAAAGCAGTTTTCACCTATAGACCAGATTCTATGTATACACCGTACTAGATACCGAATAGTTTCTAGGTTAAATTCATTTTTCATTTATGCGAAATTCACCGTTCACTGAATTTCCCGACTCGTCACGGAACCTAAGTATATTCCGATCTCTCGCGTATTCCAGTCAGCATGTGACGTTCAAAATCTAACACCTCGATCGACCGACCTTCACTTTCGTTTCGACGTTTCGACCTCGATGGGAATCAATTTCGCGAAACGAATCCCAAGGTTGGACGAGTCCCAAGTCGTTGGAAGTCGTCGTGCAAAGATCTCCGGGAAAAGGTAAAGGATCGCGCCACTTTAACTACGAATCGTCTGGGAACCTAGTCAACTGGCGGTTGTTCGGTTCGATCGTTGCCGCTATTTTTCGATCGTTGGTCACTATGTGAACCGACAATCGGGGTCGGTCTATCGATCAAAGCGGGCGCGGAAACGCAAAGAAAACGACAGTGAGATTCCTCGCGGTCTGCGACCGTGACGATGATATCCACGCGTGTTCTCAGGTTCTATCCCGCCAACAGGAGATGCACATTACAACACCGTGTGCCTCGCGGGTAATTATATGCCGTGCCAGAAGGGTTGCCAGGTGCCAGGGTCGTTAAACCCGGACATCCTGTGTTCTAAAAAACACGACGCGCCGCTTCCTAACTGTATAAATAATAGTACGCCTTTATTCCGTGAGCCAACAGCCGAGCGTGGCCGCGACGCTCGCCCGAAAATCATCTACATATGCGATTTGCTGCGAGATATCGCGATATGAAAACGATCGGCCACTAATAATCAATATCTTATTGCATCGTAATATCGTTTGATATCTGCAACGGTACGTAATGGTAATGGAAAGAGGCGATAGATCTATAGAGGCAAGGGAAAGATTCGTTTCGTTATAGGAAATGCAGATTGTTATTACCAGACTGCGGATTTTTATGGAAATTTATGTTTTTATGAGCGCAACTGAAGGAACAAAACTTGAATAGAGATTCGTTTCATTTATTAAAGATTTAAAACCGGCGCTAAATTACGAATACTTTATCGTGGATATTTTCTGCACTTTTATATATTTCTACGTATACCGTACGGTTTTCCATAAATTGATAGTCTTACATAAATGCACAAGTATCCACAATCTAATCATTACGATGTTCCACGTACGTGTATGCGTTCTTTAGCCGGTTTAACGTTTCCAGTGAGACGATAATTCTCCAACGTTTCGATAATATCCTGATGATTCTGTAAGTTTATTTAAATCGCGCTAAGCAAACGAATACTCATGGGAACGGGGTTGTACGTAAGTTACAGCCACACGGCAACTTGGATTCGCGTCGTACGCAATGAACACGTTAATTAATGCCGCGGAATAAAGATCGTGCTTCTCCGGTCAGAGCACACACGATCCACCCACTCGTGCAAACATAAATAGAAAAGGTTTGTTCGACGAGAGATTCGTTCTTGGAGCACGCGCTCGACAAAGACTCGATTAACACCGACGGGCAGGTAAACAAAGCGTTCATTAAACGACGCGTTGCCGGCAATGAAACGAAGAGAAAAAGGAGGTCGAAATTCGGTGACACCGGCGTGAAAAAAAGAAAGAAAAAAAAAGAAAGTAGTGAAAACGCAGCCGGTCTCACCGACACCCCGGGGAAAATCGGCGGGCGCGTTGGTGATTCTTCAAAAGCCCGGGTGGGAAACGCGCGCTTGAATTTTCTCCCGGTGCGCGTCGGGATAACCGGACGGACGAAGAAAGAGGATGGCGAAAGCACGAGTAGCAAACAGAGAGAGAGAGAGAGAGAGAGAGAGAAAGAGAGAGACAGAGAGGACGAGTGCTCTCGCACGTGTTAATGGGATTTTACGAGCGACGCGTGGCGAAGGAAAAGGTCGTTTCACGAAATTAACACCCGCCGAAGCGAGTGAACTCGTAAAAAAATATAATCGATATTTTCGTACAGCCGTAAGTACTTTTTTCCCCGTCCTTCCTCTCGCTTTCTCTCTCTCCCTTCCCCTCTCTCTCTCTCTCTCTCTCTCTTTTGTCGTCTGCGTTCACACTGAGTCACGCTTCTCTTCCCTCGAAACACACACACACAAACGCACAACCAATTCTCCTTCTCTCTCCTACCATCGGCAGTGGCGTAGAAGATTAATTTGCTTTACTCGTGTCTCGGAGTTTAATATTTTTCATTAGATCTGGCTCTTGCTCGTTTCCCTCGGCCCCTATTGGCGTACATCTACATTGTCGCAGCTGTCTCGACGTCTCGCGAGCCACGTTTTCAACGTAGCAATTCGCAGACCAAGCTTCGCGATGACGAAGAATCGCGCCACCTATTCGCAGGCCCTTCGGGATCCACCGATCCACTCCACGCCTCCACGAAACTTGCAATTTCAGCTCGCACGCGATCCCAGCACCGTTCCCACGGATAACTGTATTTCACAAAAATTTATGCCCTCACGCGGTTGTTTACCGCGTAAATATCCTAATCGATCGTTCGTCCAACTTATTTGAATAAACGTCAGATGTTAACGTCATTGGAGCTCTGTCAGCAGTTAGCTCGATCAACTCTGCCTCTCATGCAGCTTTTCCATCTTCTTGCATACTCCTTTACCTTATTACGTGTTATCACTAGACACGATTACTGCGAAATCGATGCCCCTTATCTTAAGAAAGAGACGAGTGATTCTTATAAATGTACTTGTCCTTCCTTTCTGTATTTCGATTTATGAAATTCATCCGGCAAACTCGTTCAACCGAGGGAAAACAGATGGTTTTCAACGAGTGTTGGTCTAACTGCGTAATGAACAGAATCACATACGTTCGGATCTCCCGTCGCTGATAGACCGTGGAAATATTTTTCACGGTATTTCCTCTAATCTTTCAAGGAATATTACTTCTGTTCGCTATTTCCATACGAAAATTACCGCGCAGTGGCGTAGGAATTTCAAGTATCGATAGAATTGCTATTATTAACGACGGTAGAAAACGCTCTCGCGTTTAATATAGCAAGAATAAAGAACGACGATTCGCGTACGTGCAATCTTATCGATCGTCCGTACAAAAGTTCGATCAACATATATAGCCGCATAGAAATTCTGGAGAACTTCGGCTTACGTGTCGCAAACAACAAACGACGTTCGCCGTAGCGATCTCGAATTACGAGTATATGTGTATATAGTGTCGGGCGAAAGGTTCACGTTCGGTCAAGGGGTGTAACCAATCATGTTAGCTATCGTCGCGTGTGATTGGAGGAGATAGATTGATTACGATTGATTGATTGCGATTTTTGAATGTATTTACGCACAAGAGTAGCGTGCGTGCACACGCACACAGACAGCTGTGTTGTCACGATACTTAAACGGTTTCGCGACGTGTGAAGCGATTTACAGATAGACGGCGATTTAACTTGTCTGTTCTGAGGTATGATCGCGCTTCTAAAGCGCATCGTTTCAATATTTTTAATGCTGTAATACACTTTTATCGTTATTAATATTACTATTAATATCGATAGTTTATAGTTTTGCCTTTGGATAGGCGACGCGCTCGGTGCCGGTCTATTGCGAGACGCGTATGCCGTTCGGCTTGACTTTGTTCTCGAACGGGACAACACAGAACACGGAGAACGGGCGACAGGCTGGAGATAGCGGCAAATTATAAAGTGATCGGCCGAGCAGCACACAACACGTCAGAATCGCTAATACCAGAGCGAGAAAGCATTACGCGTATTCTATTCGTCTTTTATTAAACGATGTCCACTGTTCGTTCGAGCAGAAAAATTTACGACTTTTCGCTTTCGCGGACCTCTTACTCGTTCTTGGATTTCTCACTCTGTCGGCGAGTTGCTTATTTCGAGACAGAAACGTACCTCGTACCCTCCTTTCCGTTGCGCGTTGCGCCTTTCAGACAATCGAAAGCCAGTGCTACGCGAGGATATGCGTGGAGGTGGCGGAATGTAACACCCCAATGGAATTCGAGAGGTTGCGAGTTATGTCGCGCGGATCTTTCGATCGGTCTTCGTACGACCGTTTGGAAACTCCGAGGTTTGTCACAGGATCTCGCCTATCGAGCTATGGGAAAGCGAGGAATTTAAAAGTTCGTGGTACCGGAAATCCGTTAAATCGGGTGTCATCGGAGTACCAGGCACGCAGATGGTCGTAGCACTGAAATTTTACATTTGTCGAAAATAGCGATTGTGCTTGACCGTGGTATCAAGTTGGCGTAACGGAATAGTCGGTAGATCGCGTTATAACGAGGTAACTCGATTTGCAAAGTGGCACGACAAAGCGGTAAAAAGAGCTTGATTCGAGATACTGATGGTGGAGATGCGTCGATAAAACTCATCTCTGCGATCTGGAAGAAAGCATTGTTCATGGTGCGGAGGGTGGTGTCGTTAAGCCTAATAACGAAAGTTGAAGAAGTCAATCGCGCTGTATTATATTAATCGTCGAAACGTGGCACTCTGTGCGCATTGACGTTTAATCGTATATCTCGGGAACATTTCGCTATAGAAGGCGTGGTTTCGCCTTATCTTTCGCGCGATTGGCTATCAAAGTCGAGCAAGGAACACGTAGTACTACGTGAAACGTTGGAAAGGCGCTTAGGATCGGGTGTGGAACGTTGTCTCGTTGGTTTTTCCCTGGAAGAGAGAGGCAAACGTGTAACCAGTCAAAGGAATCGAGCAATGTGCCCGGCGAGATCGGCCTTCGCATTGCTCGAATTTTCCAAAAACTTTCGAAATCGGTCGAATAAATCGCACGTTGTTCACACACGTGTGCGATTTGTTCCTCTCGATCTGTCGGACAACGTCGCGCTTACGTTTCCTCGGTTGTTAGGTCGTTGGAGCGTGACGATTACAAATCAATGAAATCTCCCTGGGTTATTAGAAAATCAGCGCGTGACTACGTTCTACTTTGTAGAGATCGGCGTGTTCCTTACGCCACTGCGATCGTGGAGACACGCAAGCCCCATATACATACGATGCGAGCAAGTGGAGACGCGTACGTACACTCCCGTTCATAAGTATTGGCACATGTATGAAAAGTTGAGTAAACTCGAAAAATCGTTAGGAAATTAACCGAACCGTTAGCAATCGCTATCTCGTTCGACGCGTTAGACCATAAAGCATCCACGTCCGACTAACGCTTTATGAAAAACATAGCCGGAAACCGGCGAGGAGGTCCCCGAACTAATCAAACAATCGCGGAAACTGTATTACGTACGAAGCTACTACTATATTATAGCGTTTAATTTCACTTATTCGTTTCTTAAAAGTTGCGAGCTAATGGTTTAAGACAGTAACATGTTCCAATTGTAATTTTTAATATGTTCGACAACGTGTAACGTATTGCGAAATACGGAGATTGAAACTACCTGGGTAAAAAGAGTGGCGATCGAAAGACGCGGTGCAGGGACGAGGAAAGAGTTCGCTTTGTTACGTCAAATTTTATTACTCCAACATCAGATATAATACCAGACCTTTCCGATCTAACGTTAAGAACGAAATAACGTGTTCTCGAACGTTTTGAAAATTACCGAAATAATTTTTCGAGTTTACTTAGGTCTCGATAAGTGTCCTAATACTTCTGAACTGGGATGTACATTCGGAGCGTACACACACTCACCTCGGACAATTGCGTTTGTCTTCTCTCCTTCTCGATTCCGGTTCCCTCTTTTTCTTCCCTTCGACTCCCTCGCTCTTCCTTTCTTCCTCGCACCCTTTCCCATTGCACCTCTCCTTTTCCATTTTTTCCTTCTCTCCCTCGCCGTCAATTCTGCCGTTCCCCCTTCCGCTTCAATCTTCCTTCGCCCTATCCTTTCTCTCCTCCTGACTTTTTTATCATTTTTCGCTGGCCCCTCTTTTCTATTTTTTTTTTCCTTTCTTTCCTCTTCCTACCCTTCCCACGTTCGCTCTTTGACTTTGCCTCTTTTTCTCCCCCTCGCTGCAGCACTATTTCTACTCCTCCCTGCCCCCCGTCCTTTTACTCTAGCACGCTGTTTCTCATTATCTCTTTTTCACTTTGCCTTCATTCGCCTCCGCTACTCCATCCTCCTTTCTCTCTGTCTCTATCCGCAGCATTGTCCCTTTTGTCGTCGTGACCCTCCGCTATTCTCTCTATTCCTCCCTTCTCTCGCAGCAGCCGCGGCCTTTCCCTTTCCTCCCGTGATATCATATCACAGAGACAGCGAGCGTCTAGCTCGCGTGCGCCTGTGTATATTCCGCGTCGCTCGACGGAAGCAGGACCAAGGTGAAAATTCGAAAATTTCACCGTTCGCTTTGTCACGGCCCTGGCCTTCACGGTCGGCCGCTTTCTCAGAATTCGTTCACTCGTCGGTTACGATCCTTCCCTCGACCTAGAACGCGTTATGCCACCAGTTGGTCCCGCGTTACAGCTGCGACCAGGCGAACTTGTAACGCTACATAGAGATGGCCGTGCCGTGTTCACCGATAATCTAATAACGTTCTTTGGAACGCGGTACAACTGAGTAGGTCGTACAAACTGCTAATACTTTGCTACCATTCGACCAGTTCGCACGCCTCGCGTGTTTCGCTTCGATTTTGTTGCTGCAGAACGGTTACGTAATTTCACGCAACGAGCCAGTTTGTTAACGATCCCATATAGTTGCATTCGACTGGATGAAAAAGAACTCGAACGATTGATACCGAATCCAACGAAATTGCGCAACGCCTACGAAGTTCTGAAGTCGAAAGCAGCACAAACGTTGGAGCACTCGCGAGGCGAACGTGTTGGTTTTCGCTGATTTCGGCTCTCCATTCATCGATGGAATACGATGAACTCGGGAGATATATAGTCGGCAACATGCAAATCGTGCGTATGCGTTATTTATGGAATTACGTAAGACGTTTCTTTTTCCTTTTTTCTTTTTTTTTTTTTGTGTGTGTGTGTGCGAAGAAAATCTGTTTGGACTCTCGCTAATATAAACGACAACCGGCTGCCTCGCGAGTGTCGTCGACCTCGCTCCACGATCACTTTCAGCGTCACAACGGGAACTTCGATTCGAGCCAAGGCTCTCGCCCTTTCAGACCCATCTTCGTCTTCTTTTTCTTCTCCTTTTTCTTTCTTCGCTAGACCTTTACGTTGCATCGATTCCTCGATCGTTAGAGACGTCGGTTTGTGCTAATTACATTTCGTCGTATCTTTCCTGGCCCAATGTGACCAACAACCTAAATTACCTGCTACGTCGTAACAAACTTACTGAAAATTCCTTCGCAGGAACAGATTCATAGAGAAATTAGATATCGGGACAGATCTTTTTATTTACATTGTGCAATCGTTGGTCGATAAGAATGTATTGTGTCGTGGACTCTGATTGCTCCGGAAACCGTACATGATCTATATCTTTCTTTCTTTTTTCTTTATTTCCTTCTCGCAGAAAATTCGACAGCAACTCAGGAAGCTTGTCTAGACCGTTTACCTTGTTTTATACAAGTCCTTTTAACTTCGAAACGTTCAGTTACAGGCTCATTAACCTCTTTCGCGCAATGGTTTTAACGAAACGTGAGATTAGTTTGGAAAGGTGGGAAAAAAGAAAAGTGTGCAGAGGAGATGCACGAAAAAAGTCCTTGGCGAAATCGGATTTAATTTCGTTGCTTCGATCCCTTCTAACAGCTTGTCAGTATTTTTTCTCCTCTCTCTCTCTCTCTCTTTCTTCCTACACTCACCTCCCGCTGCTCGATATTACGAAAAGGAACGTCGCGTCGTGCATGCGTTTCGAAGGCGCAGATTCGATTTTTTGGCTGCGAGTCCCTTTTTCAAGGGCGCACCTACCTCCGTCGCGTCCGCAAATTCCTTTTCACCCTTCTGTTTCGTTTTCCTCCTGCGCTGTCTGTTCCAATGTCTCTCCCCTTTTGCTTCTGCTCGTCGGTCGCCAGAAACGGGAAACGCCTGAACTATCGATCGAATTACGTAACTACAGGCAGAGGCCGGTAATCTCGTTTTTCTAATGAACTTCGTAGCGAGCGAATGCCCCTTGCGTCGGACGACAGCCACAAACCGTGCGTCATATTTCGTCGCTCGATCAAAAACTATGTCTTCTTCTTCGACCAGCCGCTCTACCCTCCTTTGACGATCCAACCCTCCAAACGCAAACACATCGACTAACTTTCCCTGGCTCTTTGTCCACCGTTGTTCCACGGTATTTGAATATTTTAGTCGAAACATTGAGCGGGATATTTAACCGATAGAATTACTCGTTGGAGAATCATCGACTCGTTTGCCACGTGCTTCCGACGTGCACGTCAAAAGTAGAAAACGTCCCGGTTACGCTTTCTCAGACGTTAAACGGGAATAATATGGATTACACGGTGAAGCAGCGTTCGCATTTATTATTTTTCCTGCATTGGTAATGACAATGAACGAGTCGCAAAAGCGAACCTTCGCTTTCTAAATATTACTTTAACAGGTTTGGTGCTCTTCCGACACGCGTTTCGATTATTTCGCGTTGCCACTGAAATACGGTACACTGTGTACACTGTCGGCTATCCGGTCCTGCTTTAAACCGATCACATTTTCGTCGAGAGGAGAACGATCGACCAGCAGAAAAATCATCCACACGGTTCGTTATCGCGTGGTTGTTGATCCGTCAACCATAGGTAACCGATAGTCGGTATATATTTCCGATTGTTCGATCGGTGAGGTTCGGTGCCGTAAAGGCCAGTTGAGCAAAAGTCTACTCCGCGTGTGAGATATGTTTTTTGCTTTTCGTAAAAATGGAAGCGTTTGTTCTCTGTTTCGAAGGAGGCGTTAAAGTCTCCAAAGGTTCGGCTGCTAGAAAAAAAGCTAACTACCGTCTGTTCGAACGAAAGCCTCGTGTTCTTTCTGGAAAGTCCGTGGCAATTTCCAGGCGAGACGAGGACGACGAAAGAGCGTGTACGAAGGTTGGCTGGTCGAGACGCCGAATGGCAAAGGCAAAACGACCAAAGGGGTGAAAAATTCGCAACGATCGCGAGAGACAGTCGCGTCTCGCGGCCCGTGCCGACGCGACGTGGCGTTATTGCAGCGAGGCAACGAGGCCGCGCATATCAATAAATAACCGTAAGGCAGCGTTAACATCAACAACGATACGTCGGCTATCATTTCGTGCTTCTTTGCCACCACCCCCCTCGGTCGGGTCCGCGTCAGCCCCACGGGGGTGTGCACACGTAGGTACAATCGATTGCGTCTGCCAAGCTTTTACGCCGGGGAGAGAAAACCGGCGAATCGACAAATTCGACGCGGCGCACCCCCGTCTCCGAGGAAGGGGTCGCTCACCATCGGCCCCGTCCATTTATATCCTCCTTTCGTCCTCCTCTTTCCTACCCACCCCTCATCCTCCTACCCCATCCTTCTCCTCCTCGTCCTCCTCCTCCTTCCTTTCTCCGGGCCACCCATCCTCCTTTCTCCTTCCTTTTCTCTTTCTTTCTTTTATTTTTTATTGCTATTTTTTTTTTATATTCCCGGGCGAAAGACGAAGCACCCCGTTATGCACGATAAAAAGTTTAATGTCAGAGAAGACGTCGTGGGCGGCGGAAACGAGGAAGGGCGAAGAGGGATGAGGTGGTATGAGGAGGGGTGGGTAAGGAGGGGTCTGCAACTGGGATGGGTGGGTGCGTGGGGTGGGTAGGCGCGGGTTCGACGTCGGGACGTGGCGGCGGAGGGGGAGGGGGGTGAAAGTGCCCGGGGATCGTAATGACTCGATATGAAACCCGGGCAGTGCAATTTCTTTCTTCTTCTGCCCTTTCCTTCCTCGCCCGCGCGTCTCGACGTCTTCCTCTTTTTTCATCGCAGTATTTCCCCATAAAAGCGGCTCGGCATAATAAAAAGCGTTATATAGCTGGCACTGAAAAGTAACGCGCCTCTCTCTCTCTCTCTCTCTCTCTCTCTCTCATTCTCTCTTCTCTCTCTCTCTCGTTCTCTCCTGGTCTTTCTCTCCCCCCTCCCCACTTGATCTGCTTCGCGCTCGTGTATATGCGTTTATACGTGCGTGTGAATGTTTGTGTATAGGTTTGTGCCTGTGTACACGTTTGTGTACACGTGTGCGTTTGCAAGGAAACTGTATACGTACGTACACTAAGAAACAGACACGGCGGCGTAAGGTCTTTTACGGCCTTATTTGCGGAGACGTAAAAATCGCGAAAATCAATACGGAACTTCTAACATTAAATATTCAGGCTATTGACTGGGCGGGGCCGAGAGCCAGACACTCTTTCGTACCTGAGAGTTCCTCGGCTTCTTCCATGGGAAACTATTCTTCCGCGATCGCGATACGCTCGCCGCGCGCCAGACGAATCGAGAAACGCAGCTGCGTTTCCAGATGTTTCGCGGCTTCTCCGGCCTTTCCACGATACTTTGATTCTGCTACCAGCTTGCGTCGTACCACGTTCTTCTTCCAGCAAATGTTCGGAAATTTTATTAAACGATCGATAATACTATCGATGCCATCTGACACAGAGTGTCTTTTACAAAATTATCACCAGAACCTCTTTTTACGTGGCGTTGAATTATTGTAATCATTGACAAAATTTTGCGAGTCATAAATTATGAGTTAGGTACCAGCATCGGTAAATCGGTTCTCCCTTTCGTTCTCTTGGATCAACTTTTCGGATAAAGGAATTTCTAAACGATGGCAAGAACGGCAATTCTCTAACGATTACGAAGTAGAAAGAATATTTGACTGAAATTGCGGATCCGCGATTTTTATCCAATCAAATAGAGAGTCTTTTTGAAAGCGTAAAAATTCTGAAAACTTTGGAGCTGAACCAACACGTGCACGCCAGGTTTATATTTTTAATAGTACGAGTTGAACAATTGAGCGAAATCCTGGTGTAAGATTACCGCGACCGTTAAACATTACACAGATTTCCCTGTACATTATCATTACGGTGAATTACTTATTCGACGATACCTGATTAGGAAAATTATTTTCTTCTTTCTAGCGCGTCTTAAAATAAAAACCAATCTTTTGTGGTTTTTTAAATTTGCGCATTTTATTCTTTGCTTTCTAATCTTTAAAATTTCTAGCTTTCTAGCTGTTCGGGAAGTGAGTGAAATTTCGCTTACAAAATTCCAGCCAGACAAACAAACAAACCGAGTAGTAGGCGAAAAAGACTTGTCAGTTTTTTAAAATTATATCGTATTATCGTCAAAAACGAACATGTTTCCGAAGTTAAGCTTTCTAGCTGTTCGCGAGGTGAGTGAAATTTCACTCAGATCGACAAACAAACAAACAAACCGAAAAGTATCATATCGTATATCGTGTTAGCATTAAAAATGAACATGTTTCCAAAGTTAAGCTTTCCAGTTGGTCGGTAAGTGGGTGAAATTTCGCTTAAAAAAATTCCACTCAAACAGACAGGCGGAAAAGTGAGGCAAATAGAAACCATTGAAAGAAGTTGTCAATTTTTTAAAAATTATGTTGTATTGTCATTGGAAATGTGAGCGTGTTCGAAATTTCAGCTTTCTAGCAAAATGAGTGAAATCTCGCTTATCAAATTTCACTAAGGACAGGCGAACAAACAAACAAAGGAACAGGAAAGTAAGCCAAGTAAGAAACATTAAAAAACGAAAAATTCGTCCCCTGCAATCTTCAAGTTAACTGATTACTTTACTTCGCGCAAAAGACTACGAGATCGTGAAAGACGGTGTGTAATTTGCAAATTCACCGATATTAGTCGGCAAACGATGGTGCAAGGGAGACCAGATTTCTACATCCTTTGGTACGAAGTAATTAATTGTTTACGAACGCGAGCATGGAACGTAGATATTTTTGGTACCGCTTTTCATTTCGATACATACCAGCACAAAATGCCTTTTTTCCCCCCCGAGAATAATAGGATATTTGATGCTCGTTATGATTAAAAACGATTTGCGCGTGTGGAGTGATCAATGTTGCAATGACAATTTTCAAAGAGCGGGCCAGGATATTCGAGGTTCCTTTTGACGGAAAATTGTTTGATGTATGAAACGATTAACGCTTTAACTGAGCAATTATTTCCAGGGAAAAGCGCAATATCCGACGTTCTTTCTGTAACCGGCAATCAAATTCGACGTTTGCAATTGGTTGAATTGTTTCGGGCACGTTGTGAAAAATCGGACGATTTGATACGCGGAATTGTCAGACAACGTTTTCGATAATACACGTCGCTCTAACCATAATGCGACTCATAGCTGGGAAACATTTATTTCCGCGAACAAAAACGGAAAAACAAGCAACAAAAAAATGAAGAAAAGGGAAGGAGGAAACAAATTCATGATAATTCTCTCTCTGTCTCTCCCTCGCACCTGTATAGCCCCGGTTAAAGGGTTAAGGAATAAATAATTCGCAACCAAAACGAAACGGGGGCTTTTGCGACGCAACAATACACCGTGGTACGAATTAATACGTATTCAGTTGCCTCTTTTTACTTGCATGTAAAATTCTATTGTTATTTCGCAGAATAATTTTCAAGGAATTACGCGAACGCTCTGGTATACGGGAGTCGATAGAAACCATGCTCGAGCGACAAAGAGAAAACGAAGAGAGACGAACGAAAAAAAAAGGAAACAGTAAAAAAAAAAAACATAGGGGGACACGATTTACGGTGGGTTTACGTTTCGTGAAATAAAATGCAAATTCGAAGGGAAAATCGTACGTACGCTCGTGTCCCGTTCGGTTGACAATTAGAACTCGTGATCGAGTAAAGAACAGATTGGAAATAATTCCTTTCGTTTAAAATATTCATTTTAACCTTTGTTACAGTTTTAATACGCCCCTTTTATAACGCAACATTTTATTGGCAAAAAAGCAAATGTAAACTACAAGCGAAATATTTTCCGCCGATTCTAAGGAAACTTTCGCGTAACTCGTGCTCATCTCTCGAACGTGGAATTTCGGTAGAATCTTCGCGTCTAGTCCGAGGGAAATTACAAGGATAATCGGAACTAAACGTATTGCACCTGCAACGCGTGACTTGTTGCATCCAGGCACGTTTCGTTCGTTTCAGACTGCGAAAGAATCGAAAAAGAATCGATTTCTTGCGAGAGCGCCGGAGAAAGTAATTTTTCCGGGAGCTGGCGGATGATCCGCGATGAAACGCGCTAAATGCGTTTGACAGGTCTGAAAGTATCGATGATACGTGACAAATCTAGGCTAAGCCAGGCTGATTTGCATCGTCGAATGGAAAACGATATATACCCGGTTTAATCTCGGACAACAAACAAGTTAATGAACGGCAGCGAGGGTAATAAATTTCCCGCAGATTGAAAACAATTTATATTCTACATAATGGCGATATCGATATCTTTTAAACTAAGCACTCCGTTGTGCGTTCGTTACGCGAAAAGCTGGATGGCGATCTTTTAAATTGAAACTGGCAAATAAATTTTTCCAGCGACACATCGCTTACAAGATTATATCTTCTATATTTCGCGATAACCAGATTAACGTACGAGAAAAGGAAAGAGAGACGCGAGGCGAGAAAATTACGATAGAACCGGTAGACAGGATACTGACGGAGGATGTGTCGTTTATAAACGACGTGTCAGCAAATAAAATCACGACTGACAGAAATACCGGTTGTTCAACGGTGCTAAATACGTAGGCGTGCGAAGCTGTTCTTGAATCGCTTTAAGCCCGCTCCGCACTCGTCCAATCGATCTTAAACTGATTCTTGGCTGTGTTTCCGTGTCTAAACCGATCTGACCTAAATCCAAGCGTGTTTCAGTTCTCAAGGCTTTCGATATCGATTCGATTCAATTTAACACGGTTCCCTTTCGATTCCGTTTCGTCTATTAAGATTGCTCCAGTTCGCTACAGCTCGGTTCACCTGTCTCCGTTTCCACTTCAATTAGGAGAGATCGACACCAACGTGTCGACCGAAACGTGTCCTGTTCCATGTTCCGTACGATCGAGTTCAGTCTCGAAAGATTCTGCCTCGTATCGTACGTTTTGATTTTAATTTTATGTTAAACAGAGAGGCTTAAACCTTCGGAGAATAGATAATGGCTACATGCACAACGATGTGTCGCACCATGGTAGATATTACGCGATGAGCACGTGTGCAACTTGAGCGTGAAACACGTGTTTCTTTCTCTTTTTTCTTCTTTTTTTTTTCCTTTCCACGGGTCCGAGTGGAAAGCGTTAAGTTCAGGCAAGTGTGTAACAAGCTTTAGCGCTAAGAAAAAAATCACAACGGTCAGAGAACGAGAGAGTAGCCTGTTCGTCGAGTGCTTCATTGACTTTCATGACAGATCTGCGCATAGTAGCGGGCTTGGGCGTCGAAGCGGAAATACATATTTTATCGGCACTGTTCGGAAGCGCCGCTTAAGAATTCGATCATCTCCGTGATCTGTTCATCGCCATCGTCATCGTTCCTACGTATGCGTATCCGCGTATGTCTTACGTTCACTCCCATTCATAAGTAGATACCAGAACACCTGCTGCTTTCGTACGAAACGGTACAATTAATCCAGAGTATCGAAGAAACGATTATTTTCTACCAGATTTATAATAATACAGTAAATTACAATAATTATATAATTTTCTATCGAATTAATCTCAGCAGATTTTTAGTTTAAATGCCGTTAGAAAAATCTGACACGTGTTAAGCCTCTGAAACGAATTAAATTTCCTAGTCATTTCTAATGTTAATTACACTTTCTGTCGTAATACTTATGATACTTTCATGGTACTTACGAACAAGGATATACATATATGTGTTATATGTGCGTTACGTGTGCGTACCTCTGTGTATGCCAGCGTATGTATGTACGTGTGCGCATGGAATAACAGCTCACGTGCGGCGTGCCAATTTTCGGGGTAATTAATGAAGAGCGACGCGGCGTCGCGTGCCCTTATCCGGACCTATGAATTAACTTTCGCTGTGGTCCTCAATTTTCTTCGTTCTTGATATTCTCCTGTCCATTGAACTCGAATATTTGTCAAGGACGCGTTTGTCGGTCACGTTCCCCGCGCGTAACCGGTTTGCCCCGTTTTAATGGTCGATTTGCAAGCGTCGAAACTTTCGACGGATCGTTTAGTCCCTTCATTAACGCGCCCTTCCGCTTTTGTTTTCGCAGGTAGTTCTATCAGCGTGCAGCACGTACTTCGACACGATCCTGTCTCAGTACGAGGAGAAGGATCCCATTGTCATAATGCGGGACGTCAAATTCTCAGACATCAAAGTCCTCGTCGAGTTCATGTACAAGGGAGAGATTAACATTGATCACGTAAGTACTATGAAGCATTTCGTGATCTAAATATATCTTTTAATATGTAACCGTATCGGCCGGATAAACGGCCACGAATTGGCCCACTGCGACTCGAGTCAGCCCTCTTTTCGTTACCAACGATCATTCCCTGTTGTCCAATTAATAGAACGAGAGGAGCTTTTTTTTAATATCTTTTACTTCGTCGTAACGAGATGTTTCAGTTGATACGATGCCGAGCATCGCTATATTTCGACTAATTTTAAGAATCGACGTTGAGTAGCATTGATCGATTTGTAAAGATACACCTGTTCCGATGTATGGCCTCTGTTATGGATCAAACGTGGCCAAATATCCGGACGCTTATCGTGCATGGGAAGAGAGTTGGACGAAGTCGTTTGAGAAACGTTGATCGGGCTTTTTCAACGAGCGGCGCTGCTCGAAATGAAAACTGATTAAAGAAATAAAGCCCGCGGAACTCTTAGCTCTTTCGCCTCTCTTCAGACTCGATTGACGACTTATTTACATCGTGGACATTTACGAGGACACTTGTATGCCGCTGACGGAGGGAAAAATGTCGCGGGGAATGGCGCGGGAACGCGGCTGGCCTCAATTTATTAATAATTGAAGACTTCTGGCTCTTCGAGGTTCGAGAATGCCGCGCTTCAAAGCGACCCGAACTTCCCATTAATCCCTGCGAGCAAAAATCCTCCCGAAGATGCAATTTGTTTTGCCGAGCGCGGTCAATCGTTTCTTCTCGTGCTCTTCGTCTTCTTCTCTCCGCGTGGTAATCGAACAAAAGAGAAGAAGAACCACTTTGTCATCGGTGAAAACCGTCGCGATGAAAATCCAATCGATAGTCCTATTAAACTGCCGCCTAATTAACGATCGAGCAGGTTTTTGGTCTTCCACGCTGATCGTATTTTAATCTCGGTGCATGTTGGTGTGCAAGTGCGTTGGTTGTTTGAACTATCGCTTGACAAGAAACGGGAAACACGCGCGGTGGAAAACGGCATTGCTCTGCAACGTTTACTCGCTAAGAAAACGATAAACCAGCGTCGACCAATGGGCACCGGTCTGTTAACACGTTTGCTCCTACCGACGCGCGTATGTTACGTCATTTTAATTATCCGCAACTTAATTACTAGACTCGCGGTAATTGAGCATTGACGCAACTATCGGATTTTTGTATTTATTTAATTATTTTAATTTAATGAAAATATTCAAGCAGATAGAAACAAGAGAGTAAATAACGAGGTCGAGAAAAGGAAAACGAGATTGTATATTTTCACGAACGCAATTAAGAAAATACCACGTGGACAAAAATTTATCTCACACGTTCATTCGATATTTCCAAAAAATCTTTGCACCTAAATTGACGGTTCTTCCGTTCCATCCTCAAACTTGAGAAATTTTCTAACGAGAAAAAAATACGATCGGGTCGTAAATAATCCTAACAGCACACTTACGAGCGACGGTATTCATTTCTCAGTGTAAGAGGTCGAACAAAGAATCCGAAAGAAAAAGCAGGCGTAGAAAATTTGACCCAATTCCTCGATAAATTCCATTCGAAATCCTAACCTTATCGCGGGACCTTAATTTCTCTCTACTATTTCAATCGCTCGTCAACATCGTCCCTAAGAAAAGCAGAGCACCATCGAATACCGAAGAAACACGGACGTGTACCGTTTCACGTGTCTCGTGCTCGTGCGAGGTGAAACGCGTGTCGCTGGATAAGAATCGGATCCAGGTTGGAAAGAGGATCCCGACAACAGCAACGGGTTCTCGTTCTTCCGTGTTTCTAGTCGTGATCAGGCAGTCGGGTTCGCTAGAGCTTTCTCCGGCTTGGCCACGTTTTACCTGCGAAAAATCCGGCTCTGGTGAAAATCTGTGCACGGCGTATGGAACGCGGGGCACATCGAAGTTGTTCGATCGTGGTCGGTAAATGAGCTTTGGCTGTCGTTGATCGGATTTGCGCGAGGTCGGGGCCGTGCGCGTGTTTTTTTTTTCAGCGCCAGGCAAGCTGAAACGAAAGCGGGAATGGCGCCTATGGTGGTGACGGTCGTTTCTGAAATACACATTATCCGCTGCCGGAGACGCTGACCCACATAAGCATTTTTCCAATTCCGTTCGTGGCTGATAGAAAGCCGCGGAGAACCGTTTGTAGAAAGTTCTCATATTATTTAGCATTCTCTCGGTCGCTCTGTTATTATCGCAGCGAAAATTGGCAAATAATAATCGGACCTATTCCAACGAGGCGTCCAGTTGGCCCGATACAAACCGTTATATCGGATTTTTCCTTCTCTGTCTCGTAGCCGCGGCGATCCGATTCATTATTCGCTGCCACGAATCCCGGCTTTCGATCGAACAGATTCGGCTGCTACGAGTATGCCCCGGACAGGGCAAATTGAAGCGGCCAGGATTAATGGAATTACTAATTTTTACTTGTGCCGCGCGATCGCTTTTTCCTACGGCTTTTCGAGAACGAACGGAGCAGAGGTAATTAGATTTACTTAGCTCTGCAGCTGGACGAATTTCTTACCGCGTTCGACTCCTCTCCTACATCTGTATCTGTGTACTGTAAAGGGTGTTCCAGAAAATTGGGTGGGAAATTTCAGAATTCGTCCAGAAGCCAGATCGATCGATTCCGTTAATTGAATAACAAAGATAAAACGACGACGTGGCAAACGCTATTGTTTTATTTTTAGTTGGACAAATATTCCTTTCCGAGCCTGCTGAAACTGAATTTCGTGTCAATTTAATGCAATTTAAAAAATCGATTAGAATTTTGAAAGTCGATCGGTTTGCATTTCGCGTGACTCTAAAGTTCGACAACAATTTTCTGGCGCACCCCTGTAGACATGCTACCCTGTAGACTTGGACGAAGGAACTTCCGGGAACGTTCCACGCGAGAACAAGAAAATACGTGGAAGCTCGTGCCAAAAACGCTGAAACGACGCGCTTCGTACATTATACCATTTATGCTCGTTTCCTGGAATCACCGCGGAAATATTGAAAGCGGATCGGTTAAAAATATTGCTGCTGGTAACTCTTGCCAGGAATGGTTAAACCACTCAGGCTTAACGTCGGCCGAAACGAGAGGGAACTCTACTTACCTTGATTAGTCGGAGAATATCGAGGATATCTACCATGTACCTTTCTTCTTACGCGGATTTAGTGTCTCTTTATTTTACTATACATACAAGACATTTCAGAAAATTGATGCGAAACTCTTGAAGCACGTACCACTCATAGAAACAAGCGTGTTCGATACCAACTTTCTGAAACGTGTACATATATCTTTAAACAAGGTTCGAAATGTTAGCAACACGATCGAAATCGCGGACTAAAACTCTGACTGACAGCCTCTGAAAGGATTAAACGACAAAGAGCAGCTTTCCTCCTCGACAAAGAAAGCTCTGCATCTTTTGAAGATGGGATTCGTTCCTGTTTGCTAGATTGATTAAAATCGCGATGCGTCGATGTTTCAGACGAGATTGTCGTCCCTGCTGAAAACCGCGGAGGATTTGCATATCAAGGGCCTGGCCGAGGTGAGCTGGCGTAGCGATTCCACGCAAAATGATCTAGGAAACAGCGGTCACAGTCCCGGCGCGGCGACTCCAGGTGTCGAGACGGTCCTCAGGGAAGGTGACGCCGACGAACCACCACCTCCGAAACAAAGACGCAGAGGGCGTCCGCCTCTGGACGACCCACCCTCGGCTCACGACGTTTTCACACCGAAAATTACATGTATCACCGGAAATGTACGTCAAGTATGGTTCATTTTAGCGTTCCATTTATCGCAATATGTCCATCAAACGAAGAGACTGCTAGAACAAGGAGGCAGAGCCCTACTTTCCAGTAATTCGAATAAACCAACAGAAATCAATTTAAAGTCAGTCAAAATCATATTACAGACATTTTCGAACGTGCTACAATTTCGCGATCGATTGATATTCAAATATGAATACGAGAGCTACATTTTCTCTCTTTTATCTTCTGCTAAATATAATTTAAATATCGGAGCTGGATCCTTGTTACTGCAAACCCTTCGATCGTTGTTGATTGAACGATCCTAAACGTTCTTCGTCTTTCTCTTTTTTTTTTTCATATTTATACCGATTCAGATATGCCTCTCGTTCTTCCAAAAATAATTGAAAGATAATTTTATCACATCTTGTGAATTTTCCAACAGATATTTTATGCTACGGAAATGGATAGCCATTCATCGTACAATTAAACATCAATTAATGAAGATCGTAACACTCGGCGATTAAGAATTGATTAACAACGATATAAAGAAATGATTAGCATATTGAACGTAGAGACCAAACACAGAGAGAAACTAGTATTTCGTGAAATATCGTAAAAAGATTGAGGCGTATCGGAATTAATCTCTCCGTCACATCGATCGCAATCGACAGTTACATAGCGGTTATCTGTTTGACGCGTGTATTTCAAACGTTCTCGATTTCCCAGGAGGAAATGATGAGCGAGGGCGGTGACCACGAGAGTTGGGACGACGAAATGATGATGAATGAAAATAACGAAACGCCACTGCCGGTGGTAAGGATAGCTTCTTCACCTTTTTTTTCTTTTTTCTTTTTCATTACATACTTGATATACGATCGCTTTGGTAAACGCCCTACGATGATATTTTAACAAGCTCTGTGTATCGTCGTGCTTTGCAGCTATCGTACATGTCGAAGGATGACAACGCATCCGACCAGGAAAAGAAAGGTACGTGACTTGGTCGATCGAACAAAAGTAGTCGCGATTAGGCGTTACTCCGGAGGACGATACTACACAGACACACGTTCTATGCAGAGGTGCGCGTCCTGTTCGGTAGGCGCGAAGAATTTAACGTGGTTTGATTTTGCTGCAGCGCCTACCACTCCCTCGAATTCCAACGCCACGAACCTATCGATCCCCGAGCAATTCCGAGACGTCGTGAAGATGAACGATTACCTGACGACGGGACGCCGCCAAGAGTTCTGGGAGGAGCCGTTCACGCGACGCGTTATGGATGCCATTAAGAGCAAAGAACTGGAAATGAAGACTGCTGCCGAGATACTTGGCGTGTCTTATGGAACCCTCTACGGCAGATATCGCGACAGTTATGGTTGCCTTAAACATCCGTATAGGTAATGGAGAACAGACTTGACGGTTTTTGATTGCCTTTGTCGCGACCGGTTACTGCTTTCTTCCTGCTTTATGACCGTATCGCGTTTATGCATTGTATTTAAAGCGAGCGAGCGCACGCTCGTAACCTCGTAACTCTTTACCTTTCGAGAGAGTTTTCATTTCGAATCGTGAAAATCGCGAACACGAAGGTACGAGGAAAGAAAACAGAAATTTTCCTGGGAATAAATTTGAGACGCGTGCTAGGTGAAATCGTGCATTAACCTGCTTTCGTCGGCTTCGTTTTTACGCTGCTCTGTTCGAAGCAGACTTTTTCTTCCTCCTCGTCTTCTCCCTTTTTCTTTCAATTACTTTAACAGGCAAGAATTTAAGCTTGAAATAATTACGATAATAAAAATCTGTTACAGAGTAAGGGACTTTTGGTCAGAACCTGGGCCAGCGGAAGTGTTAGCCAAACTACGAAGGAAAGAGATCACGTTGTTCCGCGCAGCCGAGTTCCTTAACGTGACCGTCCACACGTTGGCAACCTATTTGTCAACGCTACAGGGTCCAGACAGGATTTCGCTGGCCGGTGACTTGAGCGTTGCGTCGGGCGCCATCGACGGCAATAACGAGACTCCGGAGAACAACGAGTCGGTGAACGATATCCTGCAGAAGATCAACGCGAACGCGGCCACGACAGCGACACCGACAACCTCGACTCCCATCAAGAGAGAGGGAGGCGGCTACATCGAGGTACCGACGCCCGTCCCAAAGCCAGCAACCTCGGTGCTCGAAAACAACCCAGATATCACGATCGTGAAAACAGAAGGCATGCCCCGCAAACGGGAGTACGCGAAAGTTTCGAACACGGAGAACAACAACGCGAAACTGATGAGCGGCGGCGCTGTTAGCGAGGTGACGCAACAACAGCAACAACAACAACAGCAAAAGATCACCGATCCGTTGTCGTTGAACAACGACAACAGCAAACCCTAACTATTCAGGCCTTATCTGCAACCGGCGAATCCCCGTGCACCGAGCGCTAACTACAGATCCGAGCTGTGCCCTCGCAGATTCTATTCGAACGTGTTTACTCGCTTCCTCACGAATTTTCATTTGAAGTAGAAGAAGATGAAGATGAAGAAGAAGGTGAAACGCGTCGCGCTGTCCGTGTTAATAATTATTTGTCGTCGTGACGTCGTCGTCGCAGCCTTGGCCCGTTCGTTGACGCTCCACGCACGCCAGCCCACGCCAGCAAAATTGTAGCTTTAGACAATCTCGCGTGTACGATCGTCGTCGTGGCATAGGTTGGAGTTGCGTCGACAGCAGGTGAAACTGTCGCGAGTAAACAGGAAACAAGAAAGAAAAAGGACGTTATTAGCGAGAGTTATATCGAGGGATATATTGAATGCGGAGTCGACTTATTTTCGACGAAGGAGCTTGCGAAGCGAAGGGCTTGTTGTGTTCGGTGGTCCTGCCTTTGGATCCGGTTCGATTCTATCCCATTGCATGGGAGCAACGCCTGCCGCATATATTTTCCGAGTAAAACGAACAGAGTGCGTCGAAACTAGAGAACGATTCCTTCTTAAGAGTTAGTACCTAGCGATACGGTTCTTCGTTACTTCAAAATTGGTTCGCTTTAAATCCAAAGTCAGTAGCGATTATCGAGATCGTGTTTGGCCTTCGTGACAAGGAACAAACAAAATGAGAAACAGAAAAACTAGGACTAAAAAGAAAGGGAAAAAACACGCAAAAAAGAAAGAATGAAGAAAAGAGATGAATGAAAGAAAGAAAGAAAGAAAGAAAGAAAGAAAGAAAGAAAGAAACGTGTAATAAAGTTCAATCGAAGTTCCTTTTGAATAACGATGTAGGGTGTATCGCGAAAAGAATGCCTAGACTATTTTCTGCCGCATGTGTCTGTATGGTAGCACGTAAAGAGCGACAATATTATTCACCCGTAGACCCGTCAGTATAGCGATCCCAGAGTGACAGTTCTTCGAGAATAGATGTTTCTCGTGCGATCATCGTTTTAAACAAACATTGCACGAGCGTATATTTCAGCGGTATATTGAAAATACACTTTTGCAACGGGAGCCTTAAATCGTTCGAGCGTTAGAAATCTTTTACAGATGCGATTCGCCGAGATTATAATTTGTAGCATATATCATTTTTTGTCGAAGCATATCGGCCAATGACGAATTTCGCACTTGTGTTTTCTGTTTCGAACGATTTGATTTGTACATTTCAAGGCATGCCTTCTCAAGGACGATCTTCTGCTAAACGAATCCTCGTTTAAATATATAGAACGTTAGAAAAATCGGGATTCGATCCGTTAAGGAGGAAACGGTACAATTCTATTCTCCTTGTTTCTTTCGCTCACTTTCTGTCTCTCCCTCTCTCCCTCTCTCTCTCTCTTCTCTCTCTCTCTCTCTGACTCCCTTTCTCACTTTGTATTTACGACAGTATATACAATTTATCGCATCTATAGATGATATTTTTTTAGAAACCTCGTTTAAGTATATTATATATGCGCGAGCTTTTTTTTTCCTCCTTTTTTGTTTCCTTTTTTAAATTTTTTATTTTCTTTTTTTTTATGTATATATAAATTAAGTTGTTGACGTCTTAAATGGCTTTTATATAAGCAATGATTGCTGATCGATATCAAATATCACTTAAAAAGGAAATACACGCATAACGTCCATTGTAAATATCGGTGCAATAGTAAGACCTGAAATTAATATTATTTGCCACAAAGTGTGCGTCTAATCGCTATTTTAAAGGGAAGAAAAAGCAAAGCAGAAATGGGGAAACGAAGAAGGGACATGCTGTTTTTAGCGTCGTGCAATCGCATTCAAATCTATATTGCTTTGCAAAAGCGGGGATGAAAGAAACGAATGGAAATAAGAACGGGGAAGATAAAAGAAAAAGGTGTATCGATGCGACTATTTTGGGCCGATCGATCGATGATGCCTTGTTGGTGCGCGCCTACTTGCGAGAAACTTGCGAAAAACTTGCGTTTAAACTCGTAAGAAAAACAAATTGTTCGTTGGCGTCGTGTCTACGCGTAGCTAGACATGAAGAAGAGCGAAAAAAAAAAACAAAGTTGCATGTGCGCACGATTTAAACCGTACTACATGAGACATTTCGACTGGGAAAAGATACGAGTATTCCTGTCCGCTGAAGGCGACAAAAAACAAACAAACAAACAAAAACACTAAGTAAGAAGTAATAGTATAGTAGAGGTATTCTCGATATGATATTTTTCGACGATATAAGACTTAGTTATGTTGAGAGGACTTATGCAGAGAGGGTACTTGTAAAGTAATCCAGAGGAAAAAATGGTGTAATTTGTGAAAAGAAAAGCCGGACGCACAGGAAGAAACACACAGTGTCATAGAGGAGGGTTAGCGACGAGGAGAGGATTGAAACGAAAGAAAAAAGTGGTACTGTGAAATGTGTACATACAGAAGCGTAGGTTAAATAGAGCGATCGAATGCGTGGAAACGTGAGCACGCAAAGAATATTATATATATATATCTCTTTTTCTCTAGAGGAAATTCTAAAATCGACTGACTATTAATGATAAAGATGATGTTTAAATGATTAACTGCTCCATGAGCATGGGAGAAATAGCGTTATACGTTCGACGAGGATCACTAGTATTTTCCGAAATGAAAACAAGTTGTTTTACGTTTTCTGTTTTTTTCTCTTTTTCTTTTTTGTTTTTAGTAAATATATATATATATATATATATATGTGTGTGTATATATATATATATACATATATTGTATTGTTTAACTCTGTTGGAATCAAGAACAGAGGATAATCTTTCTGATTACTTTACGAGTGCTCTGGACCGACCATTTTACCACGTATAAGTATCAATTTTATACGATAACTTTGCACCGTTCGATATTTTTATTCGTAAACTATGGGACACCATCGATGATATAGATCTGTTCATCCTCCCATTCATTAATTTAACTCTCCTCGTATTTCATGATATCTTTCTAAATCTCTTCTCCAATCCTCTCTATCTCTTTCTTCCTCATTCCCTCTCCCTTACTCTGTCGTTCATTATTATTATTATTACTATTACTATTATTATTATTATTATTATTATTATCATCATCATCATCATCATCTTCATCATCATCATCGTTATTATTAATATTATTATTATTATTAATATTAATATTAATATTATTATTATTATTATTATTATTATTATTATTATTGTTACTTTTTCCTTTTTTAAGTAAAGTAAGACTAAGACATACCAAATGAGAAATGTAAGGACAAGTTTTGTTAGGTTAGTACTATCGCATATCAAGAACGCAAGAATATATGCGCCTGAAGCAGTTGTATTGCCTATACACGTCCCGGTGAAACGTAGCTGGGGCGCACGAGACCATTTTTACTCTAGCAAGAGTATACGACTAGAAGTATTAATATTTAATATTAATAATCAACGCGGATTGTCCAGAATGGATGGTCATGTTTTTGAGGATCAACATCGAGCCATTTTGAACAAAAAGAAACAAACGAATTTAAAAGGAAGTCAAGAAAGATAAAAAAAAAAAAAATTCATCAGACAAAGGAGTTCGATGTTTCTATTTCTTTTTTCTTTTTGTTTGTTTAATTTTCTCAATCGATCGTTGATTTTTGTTGTTTCGGTTTCATTTTTGTTTTCTATCGGCCAATTGATCCTTGGAAAAATTACCTACTCTTTTTACCGTCCATACGGACACCAAGTTTAACGTTAGTCTTTTTCTTTTTCTTTTTTTGCAACGTCTCTTTTATCTTTTATTCTAATCGAAATGCGATCATGTTCTTTTTAAAAACGAATCTTCTTCGCGAGAGTACAAATTACAATGGGACTTTTGTTAACCCTGTTGGTGCCGTGGACGCTTTTGAAAAAAAAGGAAACGTTTCACGTGTTTTGTCCTGCCCGTCTTTGCATCGCGTCTCTTATCCTTCGTTTTTAGGCACCAAGACGGTTAACGATTATCTTCTTACGATTATTATTAGACGAAATCGTCGATTCGTTTAATAAATATATATATATATATTTTCTTTATTATCTTTTTTCGTTTAACGAAGAGATCGCGCGTATGCCAAACCGTACGTCTCAAAGACTGATGGCCATTCATTTGGAGGTTCTTGTAATGGTAATCTCACGCCGCGCGACCTTGTAAACCGTCGACAAATCGCCGGAGTACATCGACATTGTATGAGAAGACAGGACAAGACTAGCCTATTATTGGCGAACGATGCCCAATCGCCGTGCGCATCGTACAATGAGACTAAAAAATTGATATCATAATTATGTGTCGTTTGATATAAACGAGTAATGAATATAGTATGTATCATCGTTTTA
This sequence comes from Bombus pyrosoma, assembly GCF_014825855.1. Classification (NCBI taxonomy): domain Eukaryota; kingdom Metazoa; phylum Arthropoda; class Insecta; order Hymenoptera; family Apidae; genus Bombus; species Bombus pyrosoma. Next base: position 7,018,573 of record NC_057777.1, on the reverse strand, counting down.
TACACAACCTAATTATATCTACGTACACTATGTACATTCCTAGTATACACTATGTCACTGTCACACACATTTGCATTACACGCGCATTAACAAAAAGAAAAAAACGCATGGACCTATTGTATACGTGTACGCGCGTGTGCATCCGCACGCACAAAGAGCGTGTACGCGTGCGTATGCACGGACGCGCACGCAGAGACACAATACACATATGAATATATTTATAATAATTATATAGCTATTCCAAAACGGACCACCGCGACATCGACGTACGAAGATCATTTTAAACAAAAATACAAATACAAACGAGATAGAAGAAATGAAAGGAAAATAAACAAAAAAGAAAAAAAAAAGAAAGAAAACCGGGGGAAAAGAAGTATATGAGGAACTCTTAATCGACGATATTTAAATGCGTATTAAAATTAACGATCGTCGGTTAAAATTAACCAGCGTTACGTTTCGTTGTTAAGAGAACAGCATCGCCGTTATCAGTGTCTCATGTATAACAACGCAATCGAGTCTCTGTCAATTTTACAAATACACACGAAAATTCCCGAGTGTATACATGTATACAAGGAGAATAATGAAGAAGTTAAAAAAAAAAAAATGAAAAACAAAATGTAATAAAACACGCATGTATAGCAAAAGAGGTTGTTACACTTAAGCACAATAGAGAAGACAAAGTATATGAGTATAGTTTTACACGAAGGCTTCATCGCCCGTTTAGTTTTATACCTGAGACACGAAGAAAAGGCTGAAACGGTTAGACGATAAAAACAGTTCGAAACCCCTCTGTTCTGCGTTCTCGTTCTTTCTCTCTCTGCTGTCCGTAAGAATCGAAAAGTAAAAACAGAAAAAAAAAAAAGATACAAAACGAAACGAAATCAGATTTTTGTTTTTCTCTTTTACCGATGGCGAATTATCGTCATATGCCCGACCATCGCGTATACATACACGCGCGCGTTACGCGCATGCGCATTCGTAACGCATCCGTTTCGTACAGGAAACTTCCTCTTCCACTGCCCATTTGTCTCCTTTTTCTGTTTTCTCTTTCTTTCTCAAAGTTTACATCAATTTGGTTTAGTTTAATTAGTACTATGTATACACAGAAATATTTTGAAAATCATCGGAGAATGCGATGACGGATACCACCGATCGATCGATGGAGCGACATCGCATTCTCGTTTCCACGAAGTATCATTTCTCATTAGCCAAAGTTTAGAATTTGCGTTCATTACCTGTAATTCTTTTTCTTGCACGAACCACAGCTGCTTGCTTTATTCCTTTCATTTTCTCTCCCTGTTCCTTTATCGTTCTACCTATCTCCTTTCCTCTTTTTTACATTCATACACATGGACACAGGACATATATGTTTGACATATTATTATATTTACTATTATTTTAATTATAATTTCCCAGGAGTATATATTATCTTTAATAATCGTGGTAATTTTTAGACTAGAAAAACATTATATTAGCGGATAGAGATTAAAGTATACATAAAAAATAAAGTAAATATATATATATAAATATATATATTATATATATATATATTGATAAAAAATATTGAGATCGTAATTAGAAATTGGGTCGAGTGCATACAATGCTGAAAGACGATAATGATAATGGTATTTACGCGTAAGGATGTTAAAAGGTCGAGCAGATGGATTAAAAGCGGTCTTGGCTAATGTTGGCCAAGCTGCTCGCAGAGAATATTCAATGATTGAACAAAAAAAAGTAAATGTAAATGTTTGTAAACAAATTATGAAACATTATTTGTTCAGTGCCTACATATTTACACAGTAACAATAAAGATGAAGATTAGCGAACATTCTTTTGTCTCTTTTTTCACCAAGAAGAATGATAACGATTTCGATCCAGATCGATCGGAACCGCAAGTTGCCGCAAAAGCGATCCGTCAAACTATAACGAACCGATCGTTAAAAACTACCGCAATGCGAACGATCGTTTTCTAACAGTATTTTTATATAACTGATATGCATCTTGACATTAAAAATAAATGAGTGAAAAACTGTGTCTTCTTTCGTAGCCTGGAATATAACGTCTGCGGATTTAAATTACAATCTAAAGTTACTGTCATCGCGCGGAGAGATCAAAGATATTCAGTTAATACAAACATATCCTGATACGGCATTCGTTTCATCTCGATTCGTTCTTTTGTCTAAGAATTAAATTTGAAACACTTTCGTTACCAATATCTAGTAAAAGCTTAACAAAGCTGTTTCAAAACTCAGAAAATGGTAATTTAAATATTTTTGGTACAAACAGAATGTACTAATTTACGCTTTACAATTTTTTACATTTACAAATTTTTAAACCATTTATAAATTTTATGGTCACCTTATATTATTCGATCACTAATTCAAGTATTTTTTCATTGGAAACGCTCAAAATCGATCACTGTATGTTTTATTGGAATCGTATTATCTACTTACCTACATATATTTGTGAATACAGGCCCAAGTGTAGAGGCACCATCCCCACCATCGGGCCCTTTGGTAGCGATCGTTAGTCACAGTGAAATAGTATGACATCCTAGCTCGGCAGTTGAATTTCGAAACTTGACTGTGCCGGACCGGGACGTTTCGCTCGCTGTTTTCCACAGTCTCTATATTTTCAGCGTTTTCTCGCGAAAAGTCGTGCACCACTCGTCTTTCTCATTTTCACCTTCCCTTCGTTTACTTTCACAATGCATATCTTGTGCACGCAAACACTTCCGTTGCCAGAGGTATCGAACATGTTTTATCCGTTCAACACTAGTCTCGAAGAGGAAATCAAGAGATTATTTTCCAATTTTACAATCGAAACTCCAAACTCGTCACTTCCGGATGGTAAGTTGATTTAGCATTGATTATTTTCAAGGCTATTTCTATAATTTCGCACGATATCGAAGATATGGAATTTGCTGGAAGAATCTTTAAGTAATACTAACGTCGAAGATCGATCGAAGCGAGACAGAATGCTTTATCGATTTCATATCGATCTTTAGAGCCGGTGAGATGAAAAGCTATTTTAGTCTATGTTAAATTTCCAAATTACGTATATAGATGATGTAACGTAGCATTGTGTAACGTAACGTAATCTTCTGCGTCGTAAACGATATAGCATTTTCATACTTTTCGTTCCGTAAAAATTTTATTCTTTCTTTCTTTGCTTCTGTTCCCTATTTAAAATGACGTAATTTAGTAACACGATGCGTTCTACAGCAAATTCTAATCCCTACGTCATAATATTTTCGTAAATATTTCTTCTTTATTAAATCATATTAACTAAATAGTGGCGTAAATAATCTTTAGACGTAACCACAATAGTTTTCTCATAATGAATTCTCTATGACTTACGATAAATATGAACTGTCATCGATGGTTATTTGTTTCGCTAAAAACAAGTAACGCCACACCAATCCACAAGCAACGCGTTTCTTATGTATATAACACGAAATGTTACCAAATCTTCTCTGTTCGGTAGATTGATTACTGATTAAAATTCAATAAATTAGGTAGTGATTATAGCTTTTAATTTAATGTTTCGACATTGCGTTTCAATTTGAAATTGCGTATACATATCAAGGTTCATAATGCGCGATGAGATCGCGTTCCGATTAGCAGATACCTTACATAGTTTGTAAACAAACGAATCGATAAGAGGAATTCTGTATTCTAAAACGTTCTGCGGAATAACTCGTCCATCGCGATCGCTAGAAACGCATATTCGACTGAGTTCATCGAATCAAGTAAAAAATATCACCTGCTAGTTTAATCACTAAATGCATATAATTATTTTTTTAGTTCATATTTTACCAATATTTTATGAACACGTAACGACATGTTGACTATTTGTTTCTTCGAAGAGAAAAGACAAAGGAAGAAAAAGAAACGATACAAGTGATCGTTCTTACCGCGATACAGATATTCGAGATCGAGTAAACATAAACAGAAAATGGCACGTTTTTTGCTCCACCTTAGGTTAAGGGAGTTGAAAGATGATGACTGTGATGGTAATATTCGTATCTCAACACATCTATTCAAAATGAAAACATAGAAATTTTATTATTAGAGAATGTGTTTTCAATACAAACATTGTTTTTAGAATCTTTCGATGGCTTTTAAGTCGTGGCAATCATAATAATTATCAGAAATAATATTTATGTTCGATTACTCGACCATGTTGTTTTTCCTTACTCGAAAAATCAGGACGAATCTGTTTACAAACTATGAAACACAAGACTTACGGCCGTTATTTTCTCGACTTACACTTTCTCGCATTAGACCTCGAAAAAGCCCTCGCTCGACGAAAATAAACTAGACGCGATTATCCTGGGAGTATTGTATTTCTTTGTGATCGTTCCATCACCTTCGTAAGCTTTCGATATGACTAACGATTGTCTTTAATGCGATATTTTCACTAATAAGTTTCTCACGTAGAATTACTTTTTATTTATTCTTCATACATCATGTCACTTTAATTGCTTTTCATTTGTTTTTCTTTTCTTTTTTCTATGTACTTTGAAGAAAAGCGATTCATGTAATTTTACTTGGCTGTTGTAGTCGATGAAGTAATGGAAGAGTTTCGTCAAAATGGGCGTGATTTTGAATACTGTCCAGACCTGGACAATTTTACGGTGCCAGAAATACCACGCCGCAAGAAAAATAAGAAACCTTTACCTACAGAATGCGTTTTCTGTAGAAACAATGGCGAAGAGGAAGCTTATTACAGGAAACATTTGTTAAAAGATGCCGAAGGTCGCGTTTCTTGTCCGGTTTTAAGGTAAATTGAACTTGCACCATATATTTTTTCTAACTCCCTGCAGTCCAAACAAAATTTTATTTCCTTCAAATTTGTTCATGCTCGATAAGTTACTTTTACGTTCTACTGATAATTTAGACGAATTTTCATATTTTGTAACTTATAATTCCAAGGTCTTACAGAATTGAACTAATACCATTAATGAAACTTTACAAACCATTACTATATATATATACATTACTGTTTTTTTGTATTATATAATAACAAGCTTTGAAATAAAACAAATTAAATTTTATAATAATCATCCTATTTGAAAGGGAACTTTATAAACTAACTCGTAACTTGTTGAATCATTGATATTCTGAATTGGTAAATTATTATTATTATTATTAAGCTTCAGAAAAAGTATTAAAAAGAAAAAAACTCAAGAGCTATAATCTTTAAATTATATTCACACCATTTTTTCTTTGAATCTTTAGGGCCTATACATGTCCAATTTGCGGTGCGTACGGAGACGTGGCTCATACGGTGAAGTATTGCCCGAAGAGCCAGAAGCCTGGGACATTAGCGACGGTGAACACGTTCAAGCTATTGAGAAACTCCATGGGCAAACGACGCGTCAAGTAAAACGCACGTGACACTCGAACACACGTGTCACCATCGTCGTGCCATAAAACATCAAAGTAGTATCTAACTATTTTTCCTCGAGGACTTCGAAGAACAGATACTTCGAACTTTTCAAGTGTTTCGGTATATCATCTGCTGACAGGTAATCTCACCATTGTCGCATCTTTCCAAAACAAGCAACGAAATAAAGTGCCTTACAAGAGTGAACGCTTTCTAATTTTTAGCAACGATTTGTGCAACAAAGTTGCCATAACGTTGATCTGCCGCGGTGGAAGTTTATTTTGTATTTCTTTCACTCGATTATCTTCTCTTTCTTACATTGTATTTACTTCTTTCCTATTCGTGCAATATGGCACGTAGTGAAGAGGAAACGTAAAATAAACTTGGAAATTTCTAGAGAAACCAAAGGCTGTTCTTGTAACACAAATCGTCTAGACAATCGAAAGGCTGTACCCAAAGATCTTATTGTTAGTTGTAGGAATTATACGAAACGTGGTGCCATATATTCTCGTCAAACGTGTCGTTTTAGCTCTTCCTTGCAATATTGCGAACAAATATTCATTCGTATATGAATATACGTAGTTTTTCCATTTTCCTCGAGCCAGTACTTGATACTATAAATATATTTTTTAAATTCATATACGTTTATCGCATTTGCGTAACGTCTACGAACACCTATCTATATATCCCTTAACGTTAATCTTCAACAGAGTTTTACGCCGATGTAAGAACGAATTTAATTCGATTGATTGAAACGAATCTGTACTGTGATAATGTGAATAAGGAGACTAATAATTTTTACACGACGGCTAGATGTATGACGTTCAAAATCGAGGACAACGTACTGCCATTTTTCCATAAGCCGTTTAACAAAAGCAAATCACGTTTTCCAATCTTAAATGCTTCGAACCAGGATTTTTTTTTTATTGAGACACGTCAATAGACAGAGAGAACTATACTTATTTGAGCTGAAATGAAACAAAGCAACTCTTACATGATATTGCGACTTGAAAGCTTTTACGCAGTTTTATTTACCAATATTAAATGTGTAACATGGAGACTGCGTTTGTACTTTACTAACGGTTAACCAAAATCATAAGAGAATAGTTTTTCTTTTTAAGGTTAGCTTCTCTTAAACGACCGACGAGAGGGACCAATGAAATAAAGTTCCTTTTAAAGTGTATACTTGATCGTGCCAAAACAATTAAGTAGGTACGCAGAATATATACAAAAGTTTGCAGCTCGTACATTATACTTTTAATTTACCAGACTTCTTTCATGACGCTCGTCATTTTCGAACAATGATTGAAATAATTAAAAAGTGAAATCACGCATAGTCTCTAGATATATTTATGGATGTTTAGTTACTTTGATGAAACCGACGAACTTGCAAAGCCTCTCGTTCCTGTGTCTTGACTGTGAGTCTCGTCGAAGGTCACCGAAACGAGAATACCAGCAATTAGTCGTGATGTTTACATTCTTTTGATCGGTACTTCGATAGCTGACGGTCAGATTCGTGGCTCTTTCCAGGCAGTGGCTTTTTTGTTCGCCGCTTCATCGATCTTTCTCAGTACGCGTATTTCACTTTGGACATCCGTCACACGTTCGTCGAAGCGTGCCAAGTCGAATCAGACAAGTACGTATCGTTCTGTCATATTAACCCTGAATGTATACGAGTGACATTTTACCGCGCTGTTCCCTTGCGTTTATATATCTGTCTTTATTGTTCTTAATAAGAAAATAAAGAAAGAAAACGCATGGTCGCAGGAAGATCGCGGCGTAAAATATCGCTCTCACGCATTCAGGATTAACACAGATGAACGAGCGGGTGAATGCATTGGTTTCTTCTCTGCAGCGAATTTGCTTTTGTAGTTTTGGAAATATTTTTGAATTAGATTAAGCGATAATGTCTAACCTTTAGTATATTCTTTATACTTTATTTGGTAAACTTATTTATTTTCGAGTAATCGAAAATTTTTCTTTTGCGTATTTTCATATCTAGTGACGAGTAGATTTAAGGTTAATTTTCACAGGGGATGTCGAATACAGTTTATCGTTTGGCGATAGCATTTAACGAAACTATTTAAGGAAAGATGAGAAAATAATTGTTTTCCGGAATACTTTATTTCACAATTAGTAATTAAACAATTACACAGTTGTATGTAAAGGTATCGGCTCATCATATTGGAGATTATGTCTTAGGAGACGTAACCTACTGAGCGGTTTTGAAATCGTATTAGAATTGTTTCATGCAATTTAATACTACTTCAGATTTGCTTCTGAAACTTGTTTGTGCACGCAACGAGATAGGAGAGGAAGAACAGTCACTCCTGCTCTCTGTTGCATTGCTCAAGTATTTCCTCTATGTAAGATCGAATTCCGTGTTGTAACTTTTAATCGAAATTTCGGGAAGGCTGTTGATATGGATAGAACAATGAGTTTATAGATATTTGTACATTAATTAGATTTCTATTACAGAGTCTTTTATGTTCAAGTTCCTATTATATAGTAATTATTGGTATTTACGTGTTAGGATATTATTACCTATCGAATAAGAATGACAATATTACTCCTGGAGTTACATTATGATTGCCGAATACTTTTGTACCATAGATTGACTGTATTCAAGGGGAGAGAGACTTAACAAGTTCTAAGAACGAGACCAAAACGATGGCTCGTGCGTTTTATTGTCTTTTTTTGTTCTCCTAATGGGTAAACTAGAGATCCCAAATCTAGGGAATTACTTTGTTTTGTTACTTTTATTACATTTCTATACTTTTTGAATTTTTTCCTTATGTGGGATAATTAATGTTAAGTAAAGTTAATGTCATAAAGAATTAAGGGTCGTTCCATAGACTGCTGTTTCTATAATCACCGTAAGATACGAATTGTTTATAAAGATATTGTATTTCTAATATTTATATAACTACTAACATAATAATATATACATAAATACTAGTTGTAATTAAGTATTATCTATTGATAATGATGTATAGCAGTCCAAAGAGATAATAAATGCGAGGAATAATCGAAAAAATTTTTTGCTCTGCTAATCGTAAATTATAACGTGACCTGTGTTTTTCTTTTTATAGCATATATAAAAACAATGCGCGAAATAATTAAAGAAGGAAGCCATGTTGCGTTTGCTACGTGCACTGTCGCTGGCGTTATACGTATAGTACGTATAGTAGATGATTCACAATAAAACGCGAGATGACGTTACAGTAATCTGATGCCAGTGTGGTTTACGATTATGAGCGGCAGGTGATAACGTAGTAATAGCAGCCAGAAGAGAGCCCTAAAGAGTACAGAGAAGGTAGCTAATTCCGATGGTTATTACGTTGTAATATTCCTTACTCGTTCCACATTTCATTCATCCCCGATATATCTCAACACTGTTCCCGATAATCCAACAAGAATTGTACAAATGTTAATTTCCGCGCGATTATTCTTCGATCGCATGATCACTCCTTTGTCAAGCATATTATGTATTATATGGCGAGCGATTGAATGTGGCAAAATTTTTTAGAATCTCCAAGAACACATTCTTGAAGAAAGAGAAAGAAGAAGCGGATGCTAATTTTGTAATTTGATGATGATCAATAGTACGATGAATGCTTATTTATTTTGAATTTATTTTGATGCGAATGAAAAAAAGGACATGTCATATTTTAATTTAGTTTCGATCTTTTCACAACGATGCGCTCGCCATTTCTGTATTGCAATTTTACGGTATATTTTGCGTACTGCCGTCATGATATATATTATATATGTTTGCATCTCATCATTTTTCTTATCATTAATGTTATTTGTACTACTATATTATTAATATTATGTTATTGGCGTGACATTATTTAAGTGTACGTAGTCTGATAATTTGTATCATGATTATCGATGTTTATTAAAGAATACTGCAATTTAAACAAGTGCTCGTTTCAAAACATAACCTAACTCAAGAGAAGTAATCGATATTTAATTGTTCTTTATCAGAAAATCTCGTATAAAAAAAGAAAGGGAAGATATCACATTTTAAAGGCAGAAACCATCAACCTTTGCGTGACGGTGGATTTCATGGAAACTGTCCACGTTTTATACGACATACGCGTCGCCGAGCACAAATCGTTTCGCACGCTTCCAACCGGTAGAAGCAATCACGTCGCTGCGTTTCGATGATTAACCGTCAGGATTTTTGTAGCACTTTTTGCACCGTGACTAAAACGTAATATCTTTTCTTCTTAATCCGACATTCCCTCTACGTCTTCAAATTTGATTTCAAACATCGACATCAGGAACACCCAAGTTAATTTGTCCGACGCTATTTAAACGCAAGTTATTTATTTCGCGGGCAGATTAACTCGTAGCTAGTCATAATATTTTATACCGATAGTTTTGTGATAGCCGATGGTTTACTAGGTAAGTGGGTCACTCTTTGTATTCGTTACGACGAGTTGCTCAAATAATCGTTCTAGTATAAGTGGATATTGTCAACGATTTTATTATAGACAAGCCTAGCGTATCAAAATAGCTCTTAACCAAATATAGAATAACCAAACAGAAAGAGGAGCTCGTAAACATTTTGTCACGATGAGCGGCGACGTGTGCAGGAACATTAATTTTTATCTGGCCGCATCTTCGAGCCAGTGGATAAACCATGACGTAGTTACGCTATTGTTTAGAAAATTGAGAACTTGGTCCATATAATAAAACAACCAATTAGCCTTGTGCACGAAATCTGGATATTCCCAGTATGTCAGGAAACTGACACATCCTGTATACATAAACGACGAGTCGTGTTAAAAGTCGTTCAATAGAGAACGAGCCAGCGAATAGAAAACAAGCCATGCTGCGACCTTTTGTGCTAGTTTACTTTATCACGATCTTCTTGATGATTTCAAAAATAATATCTTCTAACAAATCGAACGAAGAGGTGAGAAAAGTGGACAGAACGTTTCACAGTGCCTCGTCACCCTTATTCTTCTTTCATCTACTCAAACTGAAGAAAAAGATCCAGAAGATAGAGAATGTGCCAACGACCCCGCCAACCGCAGACTGCATTTGCGTTCCTTACTACCTATGTGACGCTAACCGTACCATAATTGCAGAAAACATTGGAATGATCGACATTCGGTAAATTTTTCTATACCACCAATAAAATTAATTCGTTTGGTTGTGACTGATGGTTTCTTATGTCAAAACAGATACCGAAGATGCACCGGAGACTTGGAAGTGTGTTGTCATCTACGGAACGTGACAGTCACCGTCACTACTATGAAACCAACTACAACAATGAAACCTACTACTACTACTACTACTACTATGAAGACAACTACCTCTACGAAGGCAACGACCACCTCCACTGTCCCGCCGGTGATTTTTCCAACCACAAACCCTCAACCTGTCCCAATCTGTGTCTGCGTGCTTGTAACTCAATGTGATGCAAACGGAATCATCGGCTATGGCGGAGAAGGCGTAATCAATCCTCGTCAGCAATATATCCAGTGTCCCAGCAGCAACATGGTGTGCTGCAGACCGACCAGCGTGATCCAGTATCCTGTAGCAACCAATCCTCCGGTTGTCTCTCCACAAATTTGTGTATTATGTGGAAATGCAATCCAGTGCAACAACGGGGTCGTGATTCCAGTAAACGTCGGGATCGTGAATCCTCTGGTGACTTACAATCAACAGACGTGTCCTGTGCCTACATCTTGCTGTCAGGGGATAAACACAGGCTATGGAAATGGGATTCCAGTGGTAATCGGGCCCATTAGAAATCCTGGAACTTCTCAGGCTTGTTACTGTATGAAAAGTTGGTTATGTACGCCAGGAAACTCTGTCAGTACGGATGGAGCTGGTGCCATCGATCCAAGGTTCTCCGTGTGTGGAAACACGGAGGAAATTTGTTGTCGAGCCTCTTCTACGATCAATATAGCAAGAAATCGCGATTTAGATGGATTAGGAGAGAGTATCATAAATGGTGAAGCGTCCTTTTCGCAACCTGGGTGTGGTATTCAGAATAAAACGTACGCGGCAGGTACATAGATTGTTGTAAATGATTGTTGAGTCTTGTTAAATTAATGGAACATTAAGTTAATCGAACCTGATGCTTTATTTTCTTACAGCCCAACCTTACCCTGTGGACACTGGAAAAACGTATTTCGCCGAGTTCCCGTGGATGGTAGCTCTGTTAACAATACAATCAGATGGTAAATATCTATTCCAATGCGGAGGATCTATGATTACCAAGAGCGCTGTCCTTACGGCTGCGCATTGTGTTACCAAGTAAGCAGATTATGCAAATTTTATAACTGAAAATTCAACTTGACTATTGAATACTAAAATTTACGAGAAAAGGATATTAAAATATAGCTTGTTAGTTTAGGAAATGGCAGACCGATAGCGCGTTTTGGTCAGTGGGATCTGGAAAATCAAGCTGGCGACCAACCATTACCCTTTCAAGACGCAAACATAAAAGCCATAATAACCCATCCCCAATTCTATAGTGCTGCTCTATACAACGACATAGCAGTGGTCATTTTAAACGAACCGGTGAAATTGAATGTCAACGTTGCCCCTATTTGTATGCCGCAGCAGGGATTAACATTTCCTGTTGGTACTAGGTGTATCGGCACAGGTTGGGGAAAGAACTCGTTTGGTAAGATCATTATGATATTTGTATCTTTTTTTATTTATACATAATCGCAGCGTCCCCTTCTGTTTATCAAATCGTAATCGAATGTCGCAACACAGGTGGAACGTATCAAACTGAGTTAAGGAAAGTAGAACTTCCTCTGGTGGACAGATCCGATTGTCAAAATCGTCTTCGAACGACGAGATTAGGAACGTATTTTCAGCTACATAGCTCCTTCGTTTGTGCTGGAGGAGAAGCAAATAGGGACACGTGTCGTGGAGACGGCGGTGGACCTCTTGTGTGTCCTACAGCCACGGGACAATACTTTCAGGTATCACGTTATTTCAAGTATTACGTTCTAGAGGTGCCTATAAATGAGAAAAAAAGGTACAAAAATTAATTTGAACTTCTTTTCTTAGGCTGGTATAGTGTCTTGGGGAATCGGTTGTGGATCATCAAATATTCCCGCCGTTTACACGAATGTAGCGCAATACTCGCAATGGATCGGTCAACAATTGGCAACTTACGGGGCGTAATAGAAAATAAATATAGTTTATAAATTTTTTATCTAGTCTTTTTAATTTATGATACATATTTTTGTGTCATTTACTGTATAAAATTGTGTACTATAAAAAAATACACAGCGCAAGAAAATATCCCTCTTTGTAAATGTAACGGATGTGATAATTTAGCGGTTTGATAAAATTATTTCTGTCGTGCTGGCACATATTTTTATTTTCTGTTCTCGCCTTTGTTATATGAATTTTCCTCGTAGCCATATTTTATGTTGGACAACAACAATGTGTCACATAAATCAACTAGAATTGTTACAATCGAAGATACTGAGAACAATAGTCAACGTCCCATGGTATGCCAGAAACGAAGATATACGCAAAGATTTAAAAACACCAACGGTCAAAGAAGAAATCGGCAGGTACGTAGAAAAGTACAAGGGAAGAACGGCAACACATCCAAACCAGCTGGCTGCTGAAGCGAGCAAAACTCTCATAGAAAGAAGACTAAAAAGAAAACATCCGACTGACCTCACTAAAGAAATAAAATACTCAAACTCGAAAATGGTATCCTGCTGGGGATAGCCATCCACATGTTATTTAGCAATTAAATTAGAAAAATTTATCAAATATCCAGCTCAGCAAATTGTAAAGTACAAATTAAATGATAAAAAAGAAGAAAAGAATATTTTATGTTCGAATAAACGCAATGTGTACCGATTTTGTTCGAAGCAATAATAAACATAACCTATAAAACTACAAATGTTTCCTCTAAATATTCCATGAAACTAAACATGACACTAAACATGAAATGTCATTCGGTTAGAAAAATATTGATTATAGTTTTGAGTCATTAGGAGGTGAGCAATGCACACTATTATGATATTCCCCAGACAATAATAATATTCTCCCATCAATTATCTACGATATGCATCGCTATATATTAGAACGTGAATGTTATATCAGCTATTGTAAAATCTCACGAGTTGATAAGAACGATTAACGGGACATTGTTGCGACCTATTTTTTACGACGCATCTAAATTGCATCGATATCATCTATCCATCGTCGCGACATCTAGTGTAAGATAAATGAATTATTATACGTCAAATCATTTATTTGAGTAAAGTTTGATACAAACAATTTCTGCGCGCGATGTCACTGTGATCACAATATGTCTATCTTCGTTGTTTTTAACTAGGAAAACAGAGAAAAGTATATAATTGTCGTGATATTGCGCGAACAAAAATGATTTGTCTGTATTAGACCTATATGTCCAAAACAACAAAGAAAGGACAAAGTAATAACAAAGAAATAACTTTAGTATCTTTTTTTGTTTTGGAATATGTACGAGTAACTGAAATCAGAATAGTTAAGAAGTATACTTGACCTTAACATAAAAAATGGCGAATTCTAAGAACATATTAAATTCCCGACACGTTTTTTAGAAGCAACAGCAGTTGAAATTAAATGTAGATAGATACAAATCTTCGAGAGGTTAGCGTTCGATGAATATAAGCAATGTTAGTGACCTGTTACAATTTTATTTTTACTAATAGAAATACCACTGTTTAAATTCACGAAAACTTGTTTCGGTAACGAATCCAAGAGGAAATCAAATTCAGTTTTTATTATCAATTTCTCGAAAGATAAGCTTCCGAGTTCGGATATCAATAGACTTTGGAAATCAGCGTTAAGACGTACGTATTGTAGAAAGTTGTACAATTTATAAATAATAGGGTAAAAATTTATAAGTAATAACGAGATTGTTAAAAGAAGGGAATCCTACCTATTCCGAAAAGGAAAGAAATCTGCTCATATAAGTTCCCTTGGTTGCGCATGGGGAATACCACCTAACTGGTGGGAGCAAGATCACATCGATATCCAATGGGTTAAGAGTTCAGAGGAAACATAATACGCGTTATATATGAACGTTGGAATGGAGAATCATGAAATCACGAACACTGGTGGGGGAAATTCTCATAAATGCTTGAAGCTTGGCTGCTGTATGTGCAAACGAAGAAATCGTGAGTTCGACATTCTATCGTGTCGTGCTCTTCCAGAAGAAAACTCGGCAGCGTATATTTACGATCGATTTATAGTGAGTACTCTATTGTTTTTGATATACGACGTATTAAATGAACGTAATGTATTTTATTGTAGTTATATACTTTTTGGTGTTTAAAGAAATTAAATAATTAAAGTAATAGGAATATGATTATAAATTTTAGTTCTTTTCATTTTTGTAAAAAAATCAATTTGTAAATAATATGAATAAACCTTGTGCAACTATAGAGAAATTCTAGGTACAACATCTGTCACACTGTTTATAAAGATATAAAAGAAGGTAAAGGTATGAGGAAATTCTTGGAAGTTTTCTTGGAAGTCCTTGACGGGCAATACTAACACTTGTTTCCTTGAAATGTGATAAATACGTATGTACTTATTACTGTTAAAGTAATTTCTGTAAAAGTATCTTTAATGGTTGATTTTATATCTAAGTGACAAGTTCGTTCGGTTAATTGACGTAAAAAAGCGAAAGAATATTTCAGTTCGAAAATGTGAATGTTTCGACCGCATGGTCAACCGGTTCCATGTAATAGTGTCAAGTAGATCAAGAAAAAGGTCAGTGTCACGAATATCCGATCTGACACGAATGCGGGGGCAGATGCTTACATAATAATTTCCCATTAAAACCATGCTTTAGTAAGTTTTACATTTAGTTCTTGGCATCGTTATTCTGACTGCATGTTTCTACGATTTTCAGCTTTGATGATTTTATTTACATCTCTTTTCAGCTATCGCGATAAATCTTGAAAATTTCGAACAGGAAAATTTTGCTTATTTAGAATTCACGGATTATTTAAAAACATTGCGTAATATGCTGGACAATCAATCGCGTTCAGCCACTCATGACGAAGTTTACAGTCAAATGTTGATTTACGTTTGGTTACGCAGTGAAACGATAATTATTTTTTCTAGGAAGCCTTGAAACGCTTGCCTTAATTTCAATGATTGCAGATAGATTGCGAAACCATCCAATTATTATTCGTTAGACCGTGAACTTCTCCGGATTTCTATAGCCTCTTCAAATCGAATATTTCCCTGAATATCAAATGTATTTTTTTATCAAGGTAAACGACAATTACACTTATCAATATAGTTGATTATCTGCCTCGTCGACTAGTATAATGAAGATAAATTATCTTACGTTGGACGCTAATGTCGACTATGAACGATTATCCCGTGTATATGTTTTGAAAGCGTTAGAAGAAATTAGTATGGAACTATATAAAAGACGAATAATGGTCAATGTTAATGATTGAACGCCTCTAGCTTATCCTACGGTAAATTTTTCGAAACGCTTCCCGTATTTTTGTGTATCTAAAGGGGAAGGAGAGAGGAAGGGAAGGTTATCGTCACGTCATACCGGTTTCATCTTCGTGAAGTCATTCTTATTTATATGCAAAACAAAATGAGACTACCGTAGTCAACTTATAATCTTTTGCGATGGCCGTAGACATTTACCTTGGGGCATTCATTTGAGTATCGATTTTGTCCTTTTGCGGACATTCAGGTATGTGCAAACTATCGATGAACCAACCGCTTTTTTTCTTTATGTAACTTTTTCTCTTAATCGTATTCTTTTTTTTGCGAGACTGGCGTAACTAGATTAACGAGTTTTTTTCATAAAAATATTTTATTGCCTCGAGAGCGGTAAAATTATTTTTTCGCATCGAATCGAATCGAATCTTCATTCCAAAAACATACATTGACCAATCAAGTAAATTATTTAATCTATCCTCTCGAAACTTGACAAAGGGTCAAGGGTTTATCCCATATCCGAAAAAAGTCTGGTTAACATCCTCTTAACCGATAGTCCCTGCCTATACCATCTTAAGAACTCAAAGCCTCAAGAGCCATTGCACCTCATGCTCTTGAGATTGTAAAGATCCACTCTAATCTATAGAATAATTCTGTTTCAGAACTTTCAACACAGCAATGTGGAGAATACTATGGATACTGGCTGTGTCCAGCTTTTCTTTGGTTGTATCAGCTCCCCAAGCAGATGGTGGATTGAATTCCTTGATAGACAGCCTATCTGAGACAAATTCTTCAACTCAGATCCCTGTTACGGGCGCTGAGTGGAATGCTTTAATATCGGAAATATTTACTCAACAACCAGCCTCCACTACAGCGGCGACTATTTTGGGTACAGATAACAAGCCAAAACAACCACCAGAAGACTGTACATGCGTGCCGTATTATCTATGTCGAAACGGCACCATTTCAGACAACGGAGAAACACTCATTGATATCAGGTCCGGTTTTGATGATGAGACTAGCTATATGGGGTGAGTTCTAAAGATTAGTCTCAAAATGGCAAGTATTAGCACTGTTGTTGGCAGAAGTAATGCACGATTGTCAGGTAATATTGAATTGATTGTATCTACACTAAGAACATATAGGCACATTTATTGAGTATGAATACACAGCAAAGCTGATTTTGCATATACGATAATTCGTTGTCTAACAAAACATGTGGGTGTCAGGTTTGTTTATTACTTGTTCGTGTTTCTTTTTTATTTAATTCTTTACATTCACAATTTGTCCAATTTGGACATTTGGTGGAATCTTTTAACTGTTTGATTATCATATGGATGGCTACCCCCAGCGGCGTACCATCTTCGTGTTTGTTAGGTTATATCCTTTGTGAGATCTGCGGAGTGTTTCTTTTTCAGTCTTCTTTCTATGTTTGATGTGTTGCTCGTTTCCGCAGCCAACCGGGCTTGTTCGTGTAAATGTTAATTCTCATTGAATCGAATGTGCATGCCGCATGAGACTATCTTTGGATTTACTCCAAATAGATTTTTCACTTTATGTAATAAAAGCGATATCGTCAACCACTTTAACTAGTATTACAGTTAAAATCCTTTGGATGTGGCTTTGGAAATATGAAGTGAGAAATTTGTCTAGCCAGTAATTTTTACACACCACTGGATCTTAATAGTGTCATTGTATAAATTATATCTTATGTTTTCGTATCTTAAACATATACACAATATACACCTCAACAATATACACAATGTTAACGATACAGAGCCTCATGGAGTAAGTGCGCGAATTACCTGGACGTCTGTTGTAAGCCACCAGATAGGACTAATGGCAACGAAGTAATTACGCCCCCGCCAATCGAGAGAAAAGGTTGCGGGCAAAGACACCCCAACGGCGTTGGTTTCAGAATTACCGGCGACAAAGATAATGAAGCGCAATTTGGCGAGTTCCCGTGGATGGTGGCTATACTGAAGGAAGAAATGATCGGAAATCAGAAAGTGAACCTTTATCAATGCGGAGGTTCCTTGATTCACAAGCTGGCTGTTTTAACAGCCGCTCACTGTGTGCAAGGGTAAATAATCTAATCCTTCTAAATATTATGATTGACATCGATTCACCTGGCATTTTGTAACTAAACACTCATAATTTTCCAATAGAAAACAACCATCTGAGTTGAAAATTCGTGCTGGAGAATGGGACACGCAAACTAAGGACGAAATATATCCTCATCAAGATCGTACAATAGAAAAAGTAATCGTTCACCAAAATTATAAATCCGGCACTCTATTTTATGATTTCGCCATTTTGATCTTGTCTGAGCCGGTGAATCTCGTGGACAACGTGGATCTCGTTTGCCTGCCAGAACGAAATGCTGTGTTCGATAATTCTCGATGTTTAGCTAGTGGCTGGGGAAGAGACATCTTTGGTAAAGATCTCCCGGCGAGTGCCTACAATTTTACCTGGATTTCGAACTACTAGAAAGCGTGCTGATATAAACACAATACAATTACGAAACTCAGTCGGGATTTGAGAATCGAGGATTTTTCGGTTATAAATTCGTGCCCAACCAACGCAACCAGCGTGTCTCTAATCTATCAATTTAAATAGGTCTATTCAATCTTATTCTAAAATTTCTCGAACTTCTAAGTGGAACTTTTGTTGGTTTATAGGTAAGGAGGGACACTACCAGGTAATCTTGAAGAAAGTAGAATTGCCGACAGTGCCTCATAGTGAATGTCAGGACAAGCTTCGAGAAACTAGACTAGGAAAATACTTCCGTCTTCACGAAACCTTTATGTGCGCTGGTGGAGAGCCTGGCAAAGATACTTGCAAAGTAAATCAATTATTATACATAGATCTTATAATCAGTTGTCAAATCCATTATAGCTTTTTTATCATGTACTATTATGTAGTATCACGTAAATCATATATCATGTATTATAGAATATAAAATTTTTTTTTAGGGTGATGGAGGAGGTCCTCTTGTATGCCCCATGAAGAGTAATCCTAGTACATATTTGCAAGCAGGTATTGTAGCATGGGGAATCGGTTGTGCGGAAGGTGGAACTCCAGGTGTTTATGCCAATGTTGCCTCAGCGCGTGATTGGATCGATGAACAAATGGCTTTTAACAATTTGGATAATACCGTTTACCTACCTCAAGCATAGACTGACTGATTTTTGCAAATCGTTTTACAAGTTTGTACACATAGCAATCAATGTCGTTTTTCCATGGAAAGACTGCTATATTCTTTGAGTGCTATTTTTTTTAATAATAATGTGCGTGAGATCCGTTAGTGGATTTTTTTTTCAGAAAAATATTCCTTCGATACTTAGGTATTTTTTTTACAATTTTAAATAGCTCTGGCATTACTTTCTTGGCTAGACCTTTCCTCTTCCTCTTTGTATTGTAAAATTAAACGTGAAAAGTAAAAGTAAATACCTAACGGGAAATAACAGTTTCTATAAAGTTAAAGCTAACGATTGAATATAATTTTTATGTCGAATAACCAATCTGTCAAATATCTCCACAGTTAAAAAGTATGGAGATAAAAAAAATGTTAAATAATGGTGATCATAAAATTATATTTGGTCGTAGACTTTGTCACGTAAAATTCGTGATAAAAAAGGAAGAGCTGAGCAATAGCTTAACTTGACTGTTCTTTTATATTTTTATATGCTTTCATCCACAAAAGTGGTTAAGTACAATATTATAACGAAGTAGCGAAGTTGCAAAATATTAAAATAGTTGTTCAAATCGCGGCCAAGACTGTACCCAAGACAAGTCTCGTGATCGAATGCTCGCAGTTTTATATGTTGAGTTTGTCGAAGTTGAGGAGCATGAAGAAGATTTTGAGTGCCCTACGTGATGGGGAAAATTTGGTGTTGAGCCCTGTGCAAAGGTAAGGTAGAAGTCTAAAGATTCATTGCCAGGTAGTGTGGAATGATGTGGATTTGGATATGGTCGCTGTTGCAACTTCTACAAGGTGCACTTAACACGTGTTTGGCAAATGAAATAGCTTATGAGCACACCATTCCATTGATTCTCTTCAGATACGCTGTAGAGACAGGCCAATGTATTGTGTTTCAGACCCTTAAGCGTATTTTAGAGAGGTATGCCTGCTTTTCAGGAAAAATATCGTGAACGATCTTTCGTTGAGTTTGGTTACACGTACTAGAAACGTCCACAATTGCCTTTTTTTATTGAAATGCAACTTTCCAATCAGTGGTTGACATAATAATTCGTTTACACGGCTCTCGCGCGGCGGGGTCTTATTTCAAGAATTTTTGTATATATACATGTATGTAAACGCAGAAAGTCGCATAAATTTTAAGCGTTTCATTTGTAATACATGGATTGAAATACATTGTGTGCAGTTAGTATGAAATCTTTTTTATTTTATTATTTAATTTGTACTTTACAATTTGCCGAGCTGAATATTTGATAAATTTTTCTAACTTAATTGCTAAATAACATGTGGATGGCTATCCCCAGCAGGATACCATTTTCCAGTTTGACTATTTTATTTCTTTAGTAAGGTCAGGTGGGTGTTTTTCTTTTAGTCTTGGGTGGGTCTTTTTCTATGAGAGTTTTGCTCGCTTCAGTAGCTAGCTGATTTGGATGTTGCCGTTCTTCCTTTATATTCTTCTGCGTACCTGCCGATTTCTTCCTTGACCGTTGGTATGTTTAAATCTTTGCGTATATCCTCGTTTCTGACATACCATGGGACGTTGACTATTGTTCTCAATATCTTCGATTGTAACAACTGTAGTAGTATGAAATAAGCGCTGTTTTTATTAAGCTTTAAAAATTATATTGGTGCCATAGTTAAAAGAAACGTACATTTTTTATATAATTAAAAATATCTGCTTCTTTTTAATTTAACGTACCCTACATTTAATTGTACTTGTAATTTATTTATGTGAAAGATTTGTATAATCTTATTTGCATTCTTTGTAATAAGTTTTTGAATTTAATGTCATCAATTTATGAAAGAATCAAGAAAGCTTTCTAAAATACATGTACTAATTATTTACAGTATAACTGTTAATATAAACACTTCTTGTTGGAATTAATTATTCGAATAATTCTGTACTTTCTAATCTTCTTAACTGATAACAGGCATGTTCGTAACTTATGGTAACTTGTGCCTGCCTCCTCGTACTTCTAGTTGATATAAAAATGTAGTAGGTGAGGGTAAATAAGTTGTGTTGTAAGAAAAAAAAATGGGAACTTAAGGCTTCAAACGGCCCTGAAACGACGAACTTATAATATATATAAATATTCATTGTACTTTTTAATTCTGTAACATCAATTGTCCTAATTAATGTCCGTCTACGCACGTAACTTCTAATTTCGATCGATAGATTTATTCAAGTCAGGCACATTAATCCAGAAACAGCAGTCATATTACTATAAGAGCACATCACAAAAATAGAAAAATGGCTACAAGATAAACAAATAAAAGCAATCCCCAGTAAATGCAACCATATTATACTAACCATATTACATCCAATTGAATGGCACTCACATAACACAAACAAAGCAAGTTAGATACCTAGGACTCCACTTAAACACACAACTTACATGGAAACAAAACACATACTAAATCCATTATAGACAAAATACGGATAAAAAGAAGACAGATGTATTGGCTATCAGAATTAGATCAAAATTCAAAAAAAGGTAAATATAATGAAAATTACAATTCAGACTGTAATAATAAAAACCTCGTTGAAGAAGGAAATAATATAATACATACTCCAAATAAGAATTCATATAAGAGCAAAGATTTATCAAGTCAAAAATGTAACAGTACTAACCAGAATGGTACTAATAATACTCCCAAAAAAAGAAAGTTAAGTAGAAGTTGTGTACCATCAGAGAAAAATGAATCTTACATATTATATATTATATAATATAATCGTTATATATTAAAAATATTTAAAAAATTATACGAGTTAAAAGTTTTAACCAATGATATAGCATTCAGTATTATTGAATGGATGAAAAGAACTGGATATTCTATCAAAGTGATTACTGATACACTATGAACCATTAGATGTCACCATTAAATGTTATTGTGAATAATAATGACTTTGAATTCATAAATTGGGTCTCAAAAATACTGAAAGAATATATTATGCCCGGTGAATATTGGATTACATTGAAAAATTTATTGCTTAAGATAGGATATCTGGATCCAGAAATTATAGAAATTTACAAGAATGTATAAGCACACAATCACATACTGAGGAAGTAAATTTTAATATTATCCATAAACTAAATTGCAAAATAAATTATAATATACTGTCATCCTTTAAAAAATTGATTGAGAATAAAAACAAAATTCAAGGAATAAAAGAAGATACACTATCTGAATATGATTAAAGCATTGGATCACCAGATTCGTGTTCTATGGTAAATGAATCAGAGAGATTATTAGAGACGAATGAACATATAAATATATTTGAGAAGGATGCAAGGAGAGCAATGAAAAAGATAACAGTGATAATGTATAAGATGAAAATTATTCTTTAAAATTATGTACAGTAGGTAAACAAAAAAATAAAATTTCTTGTTTTACATATTTGCTGTTGTCACAAACATAATTTATGTAGTGTCCAAAAAAACCATTTAATACTTGTAACACAGCATATTGAATAAACGAGCCTTAGTAAACATAGATTATCATTATGATAAATGACTTAGTATCAGCATAATGTGTCTTATGTATCATATAAATATTGAATGGTCCTTTTTGAACTCCCTGTATAGTTATTCTTGGGTATTTATTTATGTTATTTCTTTTTTATGTTTGGGCATACATATATTTCTATGTATACATATTTTATACTTTTAAATTAAGTTTTATACTTATAAACTAAAATAGTGAATATATATATATGTATATATATATATATTTTGATTTTTAGATCTGACAAAAATAATTAGATAAGTTTTTATCGATTACATAAAATGTTATTAGCTAATTCTCAAGTTGTAATATAAAATTTATGTGTTGTATTATTTTAAGTCGTAAATGCTAAATTAGTATGAACTTCTATCATAATTTACTATAATAAAATAAAGATTTACTTAAGTGACTTCAGGATGATTAGAATATAGGAGTAGAAAATAAGAAAAATCTTTGTATTCATTGAGATAATATCACAATGGACAAAAACCAGTATGTGACTATTATTATTATTATAAATAAAATAAAGATACACAATTAAATGTTAATATTTATTTAAAAATTCTCCTAAATATATTTTATTTTTTATGCACCTAATAGTCCAAACTAGACTGACTACTGTATGTTATCAAATATTGTTTGATATTGGTAAATATGCTTTGATTAATTTAGCCAAGAAAAATTTGTGGGAATTAGCATATATATTACGTAAAGATATGCACTGTATGGTAAAATTACAAATTCATTTCTGTAAGATTATTGCTGCGACTATTATGCTCTTTGCTGAAATATACTTAATAAATCATCAATATATAGAAGCTTTTTTGTTACTTAGACGTGAGTTAAGATTTTTCTAATATGTTGGAGATGATATTTAAAATAACAATTATAATTAATTATAGTCATTTTCATATAGCTTACACTTTTCAGAAACTAGTATCATGTATACTGATCTATGTAAGTGGAAATTACTGTATACTGTAAAAGATATTTTTCTTAGAGTAAAAATAATGACCATTTGATTAGATGTATTTTGTAAAAAATTTCCAGTATATGCTTTTTTTCTCCTACAATTTCTAGTTCGGAATCAATATAACAATTTTGATCCAATAGATAAGATGAAGTGTATTGGTTATACAAATATAAAACAAGTATAAATTTTTAAATTTTTGCTATCCTTTTTAGATCTTATGAATTTCGTAAACAAACTAGTACCAGTGTTTAGAAAAAGATGACCATTTTATTATGCGTATCGTTACAATCTTACACTAAACACTGTTACATATCGTGCATTAATTGCTAAGCTATTTGATACTGATATCGATTTGTCAAAATGTTTATATCATACTGCAGTTGGGTTAGGAATATATTCTAGAATACAGGTAGGACAAACAGATATGTACTAATGCATTTTTATATTTAAAAAAATAAAATTAAAATTTATTCATAAGAAATATTTATATCGATACATATATTCAGATCAGTTGTCTCCATGGTACATCTTAATATAAATATTAGGTTGTCCAAAAAGTTTCCTTCGTTTCATAAGGTGATAATAGATGAACAACAATTTCTGTTTTATATTATTTTATTGAATTCGGTATGATCCATTTCGTTATATTTCTATTATTACATTTGTGCATAATTCAATAAACTAATATAAAACAAAAAACATTGTGCGTCTAGTATTTCCTTATAAAACGAAAGAAACTTTTCGAACAACTTAATATCAATTGGACAAAAGAAGAAATGTATCTTGCAATACTAGATACAACTTTTATTACATGTTGGACATGGACTCGGTAATATTAACCCAAGAGAATTCAATATATATCTTAATTTTGAGGCAAGTTATAGCTAATATAAAATTCATTACAGAAATTTACCAATTTCATAAATGAACTTTAGTTTTTTACAAAATATCTCTTTAAATAAGAAATTTATTGGTGGAAGAAAAAAACCAACCTGGAAGAATTGAAAAAAGCAAAATTTTAATGAAAAATATATTAAAAAGTCAATTTAATCCACCCATTTTAATAGCAAAAAGGAGGTCAAATAAAATACATAAATTAAGTAAGAAAAGTATCTTAAGTTACTTAAAGGATAAGATAAAAAAGTCTCCTTATTAAAGGGGGAAACTCTTTGGATTAATATTTCTTTACATTTTTTCTAAGCTATTTTGTTTATGGAAATTGATTATTGTTTTAATTTTCATTATAATTATTTTATACGTAAGTTATTACAAATTAAAAAATGGCTTTGTTATTTTTAAGTTGACTGTGTTTGGTAGATTGTACAATAAAACTGCACAGATCATTGGTATTATGTAATTACATAATGGTAGAATATGTACATGTGAATTTGTGGTCTTTTTGAAAGTATACTATAGTTATACAAAAATAACATGTATTGTAGTTGTAATACTGACAATTAAACTTTTGATATTCTGAATAATTGCCATATGTTTTAAAATTAAATTAAATTAAGATTAAATCTAATACTTGCATAAAATGGACACTTAAGTACAACACCAAATTGTACTGTCATATTATCTGTAAATACTTACATATATATTTCAAGAAAAACATATATCTACAATTTATATAAAACAGTTTGATGTAAATTAAATGTTTAATATATTAATAACAATATTCGACCTCTCAACTAATACTTAGTAAAAAAGTTGTACTCCATTAATCAAACTCTGGAATATCATCAAATGAATAACCTGGTACCTTTTGATAAGCTAAAATAGCAACCCTCATATGATAAGCACCTGGTATAAACATTAGAATTCCTAAAATAATAACTGGCCACATACGATCTGAATACTGTAAAAAATAAAGGAATTATTAAATACACACTACATATATTAAATTGTAATGAAATTGTCATTACAAATAATACAGCTACAAGTAAAATGAATAGAATATTATTCTTAGATATGATAAAATGTAATAGTAACTGTATTATATATTTTTGGGTTAAAAATATTTAGAAAAGGTATTTAAAATATCTTACCTTTGAATCAATATGTCCACTTACAATTAGACTACCCATGATGAGCATAATAGTACCTCCAACAAAAAGAAGAGCAGCTAACATAATGGCTTTCCATGGTATTTTCACAGGTGGATTCACAAACTGTTAGAAACAAATGTAATTAATCATTAGTACTTGTCTTTGTATTATTTTTAATTTAATTACATAATATTTTGATCGACTTTAATTAATGTATTTACGCAGTAGTAATGTATTTATGAAGTAGAAGAATATTTAAAATGTACATAAAGGATGATATCTGACCTGTGAATCAACAAAGCCATTATCAGTTTCTGTAAGCTGTGTATAATCCACGTTGTTGAATTGTCTGTCACCGCTGCCAGGTTTTCTTCTTGACATACTCACTTTGTTAATATAATCTGTAAAAACGGATAAAACACATTGCATTCTTTTTCATGTGTAACTATCTTTTAAAAAATTACGTATTTCTACAATATTCAAATTATTAGTGTCTATGTAAACAAAATTAAATTAATTTCTGTTTTATAGCATATAGTTGCACACAAATAAACTTATCTTACGCAGATAAATAGCGTGTTTCAATTATTTTTGGCAATTTAATTTATAACAATTTTTATTAAAAATCTTTTTTTTAAATATGAACTATTATTTCTAGTAGTAGAACTATTACTACACAAATATAATACATCAATTGGGCTTAGAGTAGTAAACATTTTAACCTCTTTTATATACACATATATTCTATAATTTATCAATAACTCGTTGTACTTACTTAATTCTTAATTAACACATGCCATCAAAAATAATTTAGAAAATTATCAATTTTTCATTCGTTATATTCGTAGAAACAACTAAAAACAAGCTCTTGTAGGTTATGTGTCTATCTATATTTGATAACGCGCGTTAAGTTCAAGACGCATGCGCGTCTGTTAAAAGAAGAGATGACTAGATATCGAGGGAATATTTAAATACTCGATTTATCTATCACCGGGTATTAATGAATAAATATGAAGGCTCTGGTTTGGACAATTTATAATAATACTTTAGTATCAAGTACCAGAGAGGAAATCAAGAAATAGAAACTACCTGTGCCAAACCAGCTCGTCCACATATCAATTAACAGTTGTACACTTATGCTCGTGTTGAAAATGTGTAATTACTTTCTTCGTCATTCACTTTCCTATCGATTAAGGTAAGATTGCACGATCTTCTGAACGAAAAGATCATACCGCGAGTTCACTGTAATAAATCTCTTTAACAGCATATTCTTCTAGTAAATGAACTAAATTCTGAAAAGTTCGCTACTTTTTTGACACTCTTTATATTGATATAAGAGATTCTATAGTCCCTTAAAATACTTGGTTAAATTATCCAAGATCCACTAGTTATGCAAATGAATGGATAAAATTGTATATGACCATTGTTGCCCGCTCTTTCACAAGTTAAGAGGGCTAGATTGGTATTTTCCATACAAATTTTTATGAAACAACATTGCTGGTTCGTTATAAAAAACACACTTGTGAAGGAATTTGTCACATGAAACTTAAGTAATTTACGCCTAGACTTCTCTTACGCACACCACTGGCATAGGCAACTTTAACCTCGAGATTTTCGATTACGTTTGTCAGTCGGTCGGATCGATCTGCGAAAATGAAGAGAAGTGGAAGCTGTGCTTTTCTGCGCCACGACGTTTGACGCAGTACCGTACAATGGCGAGGGTTCATCACAAACGCAATAATGCTTAAAATTTTCCAAACAAACATTCCATTGCAATATTTTTTATTTACATTCATATCACTACTGTACATAAGACTGAAATTAATAATAATGACAAATAATGGAGTATCGAAAATAGATATATGTATATGTTTTCGTCATAAGAATTAATAAACTGTTAATAAAGAAGTAAACGCGAATACTTCGATTGACCTATGCTTATTCATTTCATAAATGCTTCCCCAGTTTGTAATATCGTGTAACATAAAGCGATTACGTGTCTAAAGACCTGAGCGTATTGCATCAGTAATCTCGAGTAAAATGCGGTGCTCAAAGGGTTACAAGCTTTATATACACGTGTGTATATATATATATATATATATATATATATATATATATGAAGGATCGAAGAAACGAATGGAAGAGACAATTTTTCTAAGTATAATAAGAAAATACGGCTTGAGAAACATAACTACATATCGATGATATCTTTGCAAAAATATCGATTTCCACGTACAAGGCATACCTCACTCCTTTCTATGTTCATTATGGTACATTACAATTGTCACACTTGCGCAAAATAAGCTAATATTTATGATTGTAAGGTTTGCCTAGATTAACGCTATATTTATGTATACTCAATAAAAAATAATTCTCTTCTCGTCATCCGATATGATATTCGATACAATATAATATTTTTATATATTCTGTTGTAGTCACAACTACTACATCGATTAAATTTTTCTAAACCAGATAATTTACAAAAATTTGATTAAGAATCCCTAAATCAGATTGAATCAGAAATTGCGCAGTGCTGGGTACCGAGAGGCAGTGATACGTCTTTGAAATGAAAGAGCGCCTGCGCTAGGAGCAGCACGGCGGTGGTCGGTGCAAGGAGGGTAACGGTGACCCAGGGGCGGCAGTGCGGGTTCAGGGGGCGGCGAGGGCAGGTGCCTCCGTTGGAACTACCCCTTGACAACAGCCCGCAGCCATTCTCACCTCCGGCCGATCTTACGTCGCGTAATTCTCCTTTCTTTCGACAATCGAACATCCGTCGATCGCGGTGATTCTTCTTCGTCTTGCTGGAACAAGGCTCACGCGATACATTCAGGTAAATCGAACGAATCTAATGATAGTGTTTTTTTTTTTTTTTATAATAATTACGTAAACGCGATAAATTGGTATTATTGCGAATGACATCTACAAACGATCTTTTGGCGGTAGTGCGCCTCTGGGAGCTTATTTGTTGCGCGTTAAGCGGCTCCGATTACATAGTGCTTCCTGTTGTGGCATTATCGTGACACCGGTGTAATTCTCCGCAGAGAAGAACCTGCAAATAGTCACGTATATAATCGTTGATTACTTACCAGTAAGTGAAGACTCATCGTAAGCAGCTTGGGATGCTGTGAACGTGCCACGTCTCGATCTTTGTTCTCCATTTATCATTTTCTTTGCCATTCTTATTTCTGTGGTTGATTGAAAATGTTTGTTCGATCGATTTCAAAATACGGTGCCGTTGAATCAACTAGATTTGGACGATGCCTGTTCTATTTTACTGTGAAAATAGGGAAGCAATTACGCAGACATGCGGCAAGGGGTAAGTTACGGTAATAAATTGGTAAGAAAATGTCTGATGAAATGTCTAAGCAAAAGTATTCCCTCTTTGGAGAAAACGAGAAATAAAATAGATGGGCGAGTTCAAAAGAATTATTCTTTTCAGTGCTCTCGGGATTTTATGGGTCATGAGGGACAATCCTATTACATCTTGCTAGATTTCCCTCTGTCTATACTTATTTCTTCCAGTGAGATTACTTTCTTCACACGTATCGTTATCCTATGCAGAAAAACTCGTTTAATTGCGCGATTTAATTAAATCATCATACTGTTGAAAGTATGTTTGATATAGTGTTGCAAAATAAATATTCGCATTAATTCTAATGGCGTCCATCATATTAAAAGTTACGCTGTTTTACACTTTCATCGATTTATTCAGGGACAAGTAAGCACCCAGTAAAATGAATTTATTCCGAAAGTAAGTTATTGATAACAACGAGTTTGTTTGTATAAGACATCGAACTCAATAAAAATTCAATGTTTTCGTTCAATTTTCCGATATACTACCTTATGTTTATACATGCGGCTAATCGATATTGTCCATATGTGTTTTCGGTCCATCGATTACAGCAATTAATCTTTCACGATAAAGGCTACAATACGGTCAGCAAGTTTAATAGTTTGCTTTTAATAAATTCAGTGTACTTTGATATCCTGCGTAAAGTATTTTCACGGTACAATTAATTTGTCAACAACAGCTAATTTATCTACTGACAAAAGTAAGTTAAAATACTGAACGTTCATTCTATTAACGCTAAATTTGATGGCTTTTGTAATTTCTCGCTGATAAAATAAATCGCTTGCAAGAAAATTAAAGAGAGAGATCGCTTATCTTAATTTCGATTGGCGTTATTTTCTTACTACAGTGTTATAATGTATCGCATTGTTAAAATGGCATCGGAGATCCCCTAATTCTCAGCTAATGACGAAGAGCACAGAAATTATATTTTATTCATCGACGACTTCGTTGATAGTACAGGGTCAGGTAAGGGTGTTACAAACGCACGCTATCGATATTTGAAAGATAATGTGCTTTAGCTTCATCCACTATGTATATAGACAAAAGATCAAGCCATTCTAAGTTGTTCTATATTCTACGTAATTCTTTAACCTTTGAAATCACAAGTTCTCGAGCACATGAATATCTTAAATTTTAATTCTTAAATATAATTCTGAAAAATATTAAATTCTTATCTTTTTGGAATTGTTTTGCAATTCTTAGAAACTAAATTAGTATCATCCAGAAAATCTTTTAGGGATCCGTTTTCTAAAACTCGACGCCCTAAACCAAATGCCCTAAATATGTATTTAACTCAAAAATATCTATTACTTTCGAGCCCGAGTCTTTGGCAAATTCTGTGCTCTACAAAAGTCTATAAAAATGTATAAAACCCTTAAAAGGAACGTGCTGGTCTTCATAGTGTGTTCGTCATCTTTGTAATTATCCAATTAAATTTTCATTTATAATTTTCTATCTATCTCCTTCCCTCTCTCTCTCTCTCTCTCTCTCTCTTTCTCTCATGCAAAACAAGATTGGAAGGTTGAAACAATTAGCGCGGGCGATGATGGATGTGTGTAACACGTGGACACATTCTGCTTGCCACGATAAACCAAAGTCAGACCTTGACTATGCACAGAAAGTGTTGGCTGTCTAACATTTGAAAGTTCAAAAGTACCTGTAATTATGTAATCATCGTCCATCGATAAACATCTGTGAACCAGCATGGAAATAAGATCTCGTGGTTTTAATGCTCGCTAATCGCAGCTCGATTTATGTATTTCTTTTTCATCTTTACGATGTTCCCGTGTTTCTTCGATTATTATTCCTGAAAAATTAAAACGTTCGATCAACTGTCGAGTCATTGTTGCAAATGAGTAATTGGAGACCGATCGTTGCAAATTATATGATTCATCGGAAATAAGACAGCAACTAATAATGTTTGACGTTCCTCGTCATTTTTTTAATTATTCAACACTGGAATCAATGTCGTGTCTTAAACGAAGGTCGTTCATTGTTAAGGTCGTGTTAATGTCAAATCATGCGAAGTCACGGGTTTGAAGATTATCCGAAGTCACACGAAAGTTATTTTAGAGATCGTTAAAGATCACTTTACGATTGTATAGGGTCGTTCCGAGGACACTCCGTCTCACAATTTTCGCTCATACGACATAAAAGATCGGAATAAACAGTCGAGTATAAAAAGGGAAATTTGCAGAATAAACCATTGCAAGAAAGTTTTTAGAAATTCAATGGAAGAAGAAGCAATATCATTGAACGTATTATGAACAGGGACATAGAGTCACGTGTTTTATGGCAGGCGGAGACCGACTGAGGTTCGAAAGTTCGTGCCACTTACACAATCATCTCTTGGTAATTAGTTTCAGCATGGAGTGCCCCGAAGCGATGGAACGAGGCCGGAACTTTCGTCTGCTCACCGAGGAAGAGCTGCCTCGACTCTTGGACTTCCTTGCTGGCTATCTGCCCGAATCCTTAAAGGTGCGTGCAATTTCCCTTCGAATTTGCTCGGCTCACGTTTACGCAAAAAAATTCAGGAAATCCTGGCAAGATCACTGGCAGTTTGTAATTTGTCTTGCCCTTAGAGTTCCTATCATGGATTACTGAAATTACCTATTTCAGATACTACCGTGCTCTATTTGAATATCATGGCTACTATTTCATTTTCTTCCATACCATATTTATTTATCTTCGTTCAATTTCAGATATTTAATCGTTATTTCGCAACAGTCTGTATATCATAATTTTGCTCAGACGATAAAAGACACGAGACATTTCGAATATAAATTTATTAAAAAACGAAGAAACGCCAGATAGAACATGTAAACTCTGAAGAGAATGGAATAGAGTTTTACGGCCGAAAGCTGTGTAAGTTAAATTTCTCCGTAATTAATGGTACTTTTTTTTCATGCAAAAACCAATGAATCAGAAATTACGTGCCCTACGGAAAAACTTAATTCGTTTCGTTACACGTGCAAATTAGGTTTCCCCTGCTTGAAAATATTCCCTGTTCCTCTCGGATGCCGTGTTTTCAACTAATAATAATTCCAGCGATCGATCTCGAGCGCGTTTACATTTCGAAAAACAAAATAACCGGTTCCGAATAAATTATTCCAACGTTCGCATAATTACAGTGGTTCTCTGGAAATTACTATATTTTTTTGCCGCATTAATGCGAATACGTGAAAGGCGGCTGATTTACGAGATTCGCGGGCCAATTTTTGCCGACGGAAATTTAATTAAGAGCTTCGCGGCATCTTCTGCTCAAAAACGCGATTCTAAATCACGCTATGTGAGCCAGACGAGACCTTGGATTTGGTTAGAAATGCAGGCTAGGTGAACACATAGATCTGCGCTGCTGCAGAAAAGGTGACACGTGAATCTACGCGCGCAGAATGCACGACACGATTAATATCGCAAGGTTAAGGTCCTTGGAATTCACTGCGACGCGATAAAACAACCCACAAGGAATTTAGTGCGAACGAAGGCCAATACCTGCACGCGCTTGCCACCTTTAAATTATCGCTCCGCAGCCTGAAGTCCTTGGAAGACGTTCACGTTAGCTTTCTATCCTAAACTTGGAACACGATCGGCTCGAAGACGTTCCAGAATAGACCTCAAGTTGATCTAACCTTCGTCACTTTTCATGACTTTAACTTCCATGACTATACATATATTCGCATCTTCCGTGAACAAGCTGCATCCTTTCTACCCAGGCCTAATTTTTCTTCCCTATTTATTATACAGGCTCTTAACGATTTATATTTATTATTATAAAAAGTTCACTATATTGCTCCAAGTCCTGAAAACATATCGACAGTGAATAAATTTTTAATTTAATTAAATGTGGAACTAAACGGATGGTACATTTAAGAATTGAAATAAGAAATTCTTACGATCTTGACTTACATCAGCGCGACCTTTAGCCCGTCGATTGTTATTCGATGTTACATGTCATATAATGTGGTACGCGATAGTGTCCCTAGTGTCCGAGATTTATGATAATTGGACGAATAGATCCTCGCAGGACCCAAGAATTAAAAGGTTCTTCGGAAAAAAGAAAAATTCGCTTTAAAGAAATGCACGAATAAAACGTCGCATCTCGGGTCGCATAAACGATCTCATGGAGGATGAAGATAAACTTAAAAAACGATCAAAGAAAGGACAAGTGAAAGAAAGAACAAATATTTGAGATAAATGTACAGTAAGAAGAAGAAATAGGGATACAGAATCTGTCGTGGAGATGGGAGAAAATTGGCTGGGCGATAGGGGGAGGATATCCGCAGGACTCTCGAGAGAAGAGAGGGTGAGGATCGACAGGATAAGATTACCGGTGTAAAGGAAGAGATCCTTGCGTAGTATTTCCGCCGTAACCCGGTATAAGTGGTCGGCCGTTGTGCTAGGTTAGTGTCAAGGTCGTAACCGTGTACAGGTCGCTTTGTGCAACGGCGATATTCTCGCCGGGATATTTGCACGCAGGGTCGTAAAGTGGCGCGAACAGCGCGGCGTGATATTTTTTCTAAGCGGTACATAGAAAGCTAGGCACGTATTAATGTATGATGCCAAACCGAGGCTGAAATCTCTTTGCCGACGACACGTTTCGATAGATCAATCGCGTGTGCACCGATTACGCGATGGTAAAACGCGTCCTCCTGTTCATCACCATTGCCGTACGTTCGCCACGTTCAGCCATGTGTATAAAGCTGATATTTTTTGAACGACTGTGTCATAGTTCGTTTTAACATCGCTACAAGAAGTTTATTGCGCACTGTCAATCAAAAGTTTCAGGACACCTGCTATTTTTAATAAATTTTGATATCTGATGTAGATTATAAATTTCAAATCACTCGACGTTGTATTTATCGATGAAGTACTTCTGTGAAACAGATTGCGTCCCCATGCATACATTAGTATCTCATGAATGCTAATCTCCTACACAGTCATAGAACTGTATTCAATATTCATTTGATCGATGACAAAGAAACGTATGAAAAGCGATGGGAAAAAAGTTACTTTCTAAAATTATAAAAATATTTTTAACGATAATATCGATCACCGTTATCGGTCATTTATGACGCTATCTCCACTTATGAACTGTCTTCTACGCACGATGTTGCCGCTGTTGTTCGCCGCATGTAGTGGCCTGACAAATCGGCAGGTTATGCACCGTACACCGAGTCTCGGGTGTCGGAAGTCTTGAAGCCGATCTCCACCGAATTCATTCGGCTGACGTCGTTACGACGTCACAGCCACGATCGATATACCCGGCGAACTGGAGAGACCACCTTCAGTGATATCAGTATCATCTGTATTATCAGTCTTATCGTTCAAGCGTAATCGGCATCTTAGTTCATCTTCTTGATTTTTTCTTTCCGTTCATTCTCCTCGAGTATCACGTTCCGTTCCTTATTGTTACGCTACGTCGTTATACGTACAGTTTGTTTTCATTAAGTTTACTCGTGCCGCTTCGTTCCTTTTCTTCGTTATAGTGTGTTCGCGTTAAACATTTCATCTCGAGCATCGACTATAAGATCTTCTTCCTCTTCTTTTTTGTAGCATTTTACACGCACATCTATAAAATATCAATGAAAGTAAGAAAATACTATACGTAATTTTAAAGTTTTTTTCTAGAAAAGGTACTACATTGTACGTATCTCGATCGAATAGTATCGTTATACGTATAACACAGTATATATCTATACTAAATGTCTCGTATCCATTCGTTACGACCTCGGTATTTTCTTCGCACGTACTGCTGCAGTAATAGGTATTGATGGACGTTCAAAACACTCGAACACCTATAGTAGGAATAAACAACAGTCTGTATACTTTTTTCTGAACACTCGAGCACACAGATCGAAGTAACTTAAGATATCGTAGTAAAGGCGTAATTGAAATTTGTAATCAAGACTGAATTGTGCATTATATAGTAAACCTGAGGAATTTCGTGTCAGCAATCTCCAAATATTTAAAGCTGAAAACGGCGAGGGAACGAATTTACAGAGAGACTCCGCCGGCATCGATCCATCTTTTTCTCTTTCGCCTTTCACTCTCGAGCCAGTGAGTTATCGATCTAAAAAGAGCTTTGTTTGTTGCTCGTCGACGGCTGGCGGGACTACCGGTGTTACGACTGCTGGCCACGCCACCTCAATTCCGGTACCGATGTGCAAGGTGTAGCGGAGTCAAGGCCAAGGTTGCGTTTCCATGATCAACGCACGGCGTTGATCTCGTAATCTTACTGCGATATCGACAGAGATTCGTTCTTGCGACACTCCGTTGGAATTCGATGTTGTAAGCATTTAACGTTATCGAGAAAGTCGTCGATTGCTTATCTGCGATCATAAGCTCTTAGGTTTCGCATAACTTTTGTAATTTACCATCTGTATTATGCCAAGCACAAGCGATACACAATACTCTCGCGTTTAGGTTTTCTTCGAAAAAGATGATCGAAAGGTAGTTCTATTGAATTTTATTATTTTGCAACCCTTATAGCGTACCTCACATTACCATTCTTCGTAATGGATATCTTTCAAAAACTAGCTAAGAAAGATACAAAAATTTGGTCGTAACTGGATACAAACGTGCCGTCTTTAATTTCTTTAATGCAAAATTCCAGAAGATGGTTCCGTTCAGATCGCAAAGAATGGCTCTCCGGAGTTATTTTTTCATCTTTTCTGCGATCCCCGCTACGCATTAGCAGTTTGCGCGATTCGGAAGAATTAACGATGACCATTGGTACTCTCGTCGTGTGTTATAATGCTTGGCCAGCATGAAACGATAGCGCATGCCGGCTGCGTCATTTATCCTCGAATAAAGCTGTGCCAACCAACGAAAAGGCAAGGTCAAGGTTGTGTCCGGACGTGCACACGCGATGCCGTACGGCTTTTTTGAATCCGCATTTGAATCGATGTTCCTTGCACGCTTACAACGCGTCACGATGATCCTTAACGAGCAACGACAGCCTGTTTCGAAGAGGTTCGATAATGAGTAGCTTCGCCGGACCACTTTTTGAATCGCCTCTTTCTTCTTTTGTTTCCATGACAAGTGGATGAAGCGAGAGAAACTCGAAGCCCAACATACATCATCTTTTCTTCCTTACATTAGCTCTTCGGCTTAGGGGAGATTGTCTACAGCGGTAGCAAGTGGCGATGAGGTAAGATAACTATAGTACACTACTAACAGCAGTGTACATAATGACACCATTTCGTTTCTTTTCTTTCATATAAATAGGTACAGTTAGTGCGACCTGAAGAAATATCAATCAACTGTTCATAAAATAACGAAGTATTTCTGTTACGGTAATATTCTGCTTTTTGTTAAAACAGAATGCGTGATACGAAGCGTGAAGCACGTATACATTGGTTGCAAGTATATTCATTAAGGAAAAAGGAAAAATACGGTTATATATTAAAAATAATAAAGCTGCCAGGTCTCGTTTATTCGCCACGTTAACGCACGTTACGTGTTACACTATTATTATCTCTAAACCGGGTAAATTAGCTTGCATGACTTTTATTTCGCTAGCAATTTGAAGTTTGTTCAGCAACGTTGGACTTTTTAAGGTCATGATAAGGTAAATAAACTTCTTTAGTTTCACTTTTGCCAGTGTGTAATAAAAATGAAATTTTAAAGAGAGAATGAGAAAGGAACTTTATCAGTGGATTTATTTTTAAGATTAATTGACATAGGGAATTAGATAAGAAGGGGCTGCTGAAACAAGTTTACGTGTCAATATTTTACTGGATATCAAGATTCAATTTCTCAAAATTAATTTTATGTGGACGCGGCGCGACACGTCGAGCGCGAGAAGAAGCATTTTCGCTCGAAAGACACCAAACGAATCGGGACAATTCCTGCAACTTTCTTATTTGCATCATCTCTCTCGGCTCTTTTCACGATCGAGCCAGTGATATGTAAATTTACGCCAGTCATACTTCACGCGATGCATGTGAAACATTTTATTACACGACATCTGTGCTCACAAAAATATTTCAAGTAAAAGCCAGCTCGCTTACGTTCCTTTTTCAGAAAACGAGATGCGGGGAATTTGCCTGTCTTTCATGCGGCCGAGGAAGCTAAAATTCCATACGCTTGACGAAAAAATAAAACGTAAAAAATAAAAATAAAAATAATAGAAGAGATATCGGCAGTAACGGGCAAAACACTCGCGACTACGTGAAGCTACTGGGTCGTATTCAAATTCCAAATTAAATTGACGTGTGAAATCGCTAGAACGTTCGCAGTGTATCGTGCATGATATTCGTCCATTCTGCCTGATGCAACGGTTATATAAAATCTAGGACAGACTACGACGTTCCGCAATACTGTCGATTATTTACTTACTTTCAACCGAGAGGTTGTTACGGAGCTGGTAGTTCGTATGATGCATCTGCATTCAATATGTATATTCTCCAATCGATACAGATATCACAAGAATTTTAAATGGTCGTCTGTTACAGTTATTGGCAACCATAGTCTTTTATAGCAATATGACACGATTTCGATGTCTGTTGGTGGCAAAAGTGGTCGAACGAATGGAACTCATCGTGACTATTTCCCCCCCTGCAAAATTGAAAAACATTACAATATTTGAGGAAGAAAAAGGGAATGCTTTAGACACGAACGTATCAGAGATAGCACGTGTTTTATTTTAAAAGCCGACGTCTGGAGCATCGCCCTTGGCTAGATTACTCTTTATCTTGCAGCTTCCCTGTAAATATCCACCTTTTCATCTCAGACGTTGCCTTTAGTCAATGCTCACCACGGGAAAGAAATCCACCCCTTAACTACCCCAAGAGCTTGTACTCTTCTAATTCTTCCGCGAGATGAAAAGATTTCCAACTGTTTCTTCGCGGATCCACAGCTTTGTAACTGCTACAGTGCAAAAAGATTACTTGTCATTTTGTCCGTTTACTTGGCAAGGTGGTTATTCAGCTGGGAAACTACTGGTTTGAAACAGAGTACAAACTCTTCGTCGATTGTTTGCAGCTTTTAACGTAACTGTCCTCTCTGTTTTACAGTTCCATCAAACTTTGTTGACCTACATGCATGACAGAGTATGGGATTTTAATTTCTACGTAGCTAATAACTGGCCCGAGGACGCGATCTGCTTACATTTCCCCGGAATGACATTATCTGTGAGTATAAAATAAATCTCCATTCGTTTCAAATTATACTTTAACCGCGACTGATCCTATCTCGCAACAGTGCACTCATACTACGTTTATTTCCCTCGAGTATATCAGGGGAAAAGATATCGAACATTGCCCATGTAATTTATCTTCTTTCATAAATTTACAAGATAAAATATTTTAAAATCGCTTCTATGAAACAAAGTACTCGATGATTCAATTAAATACTCACGTAAAAATGTAAAATTGAAAAAGGAACGTGTACCTATATCATGTGCCTTTGGCAAATTCATCTTGTTTCCGAACGTATCGCGTAGAGGTGCAGAAAAGTTGGCCCAGATACTTGCTTGGCTTTCGGCCAATCTTTTGTTTCACAGCCTTGCCAGTTCATTACCTGACCTCAGTCGTGACTCTTCTAATCTACACCCTATCTCGCTCGATGTTCTTTACTTAATTAACGTGTCCGCAATCTTGTGCGTTCGATAACTTGCTACCGTTAAATTCTCTTGTCCTTTCCTGAAATTTGCCAATTCGTAAATCAAAACGCGTAAACCCTGATATTTTCCATTGTACTTATTTGTTTGATCGCATTGAAACCGAGGTGCCTAAATTCTCCAAAGGGACAAAGTTAAATTTCAAATGGGATTTTACGACGTTAAAAAGTCGGGGCTGAGTAAATCTGAACGTTCGGCGACAAAACCCAATGATAAATAATTCATGCGCCCGAGGACAAGGCCTTTCACAACTTCCCTTAGTTTTAGCGCCGGTAGAAGACCAATCTCTTCTTTAACGTAATCACTTCATCGACTTTCAGCCTCATGGTTTGCTGTTCGAGAGCGTGGGCGTCTTTTGTCCTAACGACCGACTGGAACTACTCACGTTATTGAGGAACGAAGATGTTTTGATCGATTGGTCGAAGCCTTTGTACATTAACTTCATACACTATGCCTTAGCGGAGGAGTTGACACGTCTTTACGAGGGGATAGGAACTATAGAGAGGGTGGCTGGAGATGTCTACATGTGCGCGGACCCGAACAACCTAAACTGCGTGGAGGAAGCAGACGAGGACGCAGATCCTGACATACAAGTTCAACCGCTGAAAGCAGAACACGCCGAAGGAATTTATGAACTGTACCCTGCTAACGATATGGAGTGTCACGAAGTCTTTCTGCGGCTAATCAGAATCCTTCCAGCAGCAGGAGTCTTTGTTAAGGGAAGTTTAGCAGCGTGGATGGTCCAGTCTTACTATGGGGCCATGTTCTCCATGCAGACCAAGCCAGAATACAGACGGAAGGGCTACGGTACAAAATTAGCAAGGTAGACGAATCTTATCTTCTATTGTTATATCTTTATATCTGCATGATATAATCGGCATCATATAAATGATAAATGATAACACTTTCACTGCTACCGACGTGATTGTTTGTTTCAAAAAAGTTTGAGAAACTAACAAAGCGGTGGACACCGTGCCCAGAAAAAGATCATTAGTTAAAATAAAGGCATTCCTGATAAAAATAGAATGCATTTTCAGAGGTGGATCGTCATATTTTAGTAGCAGCGAATGTGTTACGGCAAATAATCTCGAAAAAGTCTTACACCAACGATACTTCTCCATTCATAATAGTAAAATCGTAGGTACTTGACCAAAAAAGTCGTCGACAAGGGGTACCAGCCGTTCGTTGTGATACGTCCTGAAAATGACGCGAGTCAGAGTTTGTACAGGAAATTAGGATTTAAGAGGTTGTACCAAACCGTACGGATGTCGTTCATGCCGTCAACGTGGCAGGACGAAGAAACGAAGATGAACCGAGTATTACGAGAGAACTTGGAGAACGCCGTCAGACAGCTAACCATCGAGCAGAAAGTTGCGGACGCGTTCAGAAATGAAGAAATGATTTCCATTAACGAAGAAACCAAGGGATGTCTGAAAGAAACAGGAAATTTGTTGGTGGAGGAACCCGAGGAAGGATCCGAAGAGGACGAAAATCCTTTGGGAGAGGAGACAGAAGAAAGAATAATAGTGACCGAACTTTCGGTCGAAGAAAACGTCGAAGTAAAATCTGCTGATAATACTGCAGAAACTGCGAATGGTAGCAATCAAGACGATGGGGGAACAAATACTGGGGACGCGGAGTAATTAAGTACTTACATGTTCGATTATTCGATAAAAGGTCCATGATTTACGTCGAGTTGCTCGCTCGAGTGTACGCTTTTCCTTTCAAGGCTAACGGAGGAAAGAGAGCGATTGGTATAGGGACACTAGCGAATTTCTCCAGCCAAAAATTCTAACATTCAATTTATACATATAAAAAGCTGACTTGGAAATGCACTTTAAATAAGCTACAGTTCTTTAACAAAATTTTTCTTAATGCTTTTGCAAGCAAACTGAATCAAAGCAGCAACAATTGAAAGTATTAGTTGTGATATGCTTTTAGACTATTTATTCATTGACGGGTATGTTCTAAAGCGGTAGCCTTTTGTGAGGGAGAGCTCTCGAGCGACATGAATGACACTAGGAAAGAGAAAAGAAATTATTTTAAGAAATTTAACGATTTTACGGCACCGCGTTCGTGCGAGGCTTCAATTCGAGTACGAAAGTACGTAGATACGAGATTTACGTACGGGTTCCTCATATCAGACTGCTTGAAGTATGTCGTAAAGATCTCAGGAAACAGCTAGATGTATCCTTTGAATCGCCAAGTTTAGATTGTTTCAAAGTCTATCTGTACCTGTTGTATTTGGTGGATTCATTGTTTCAGATGTTTGGCATTAAATCTTTTAACAATTTGTAAGTACATCTGTGTGGAGTATATTTGGAAGTTAACCTGAAATTAATCTTTCGTTTAATCGTCTTTTCAGGCTTTCAGGCAATTACAACTGATAATCCTTGACGAAAAAATGCTTACGTGTTCTTATCGAATAGCCTGTGAGTTATATAATAATTAATTAAATATAATTAACATGAATATTTAATGAGTATCGAAAGAAGAAAACTGAATGCGATCGACAAGCAAAGACACGAAGAACCTAATATCCTTTAGCGACCAAAAACCATGATAGACTTTGAATTATGAATTGCATATATACCTATCTAAACGATGAATCCTATAAATGGACAAAAAGAAACAAACGTGATGAATCGTCGTGGAACGCGCGACCGCTTAGAAATTTACGCGCTAAATCAATCTGTGATTATAATTTCCCTATATAAAGTAGCGTTTCGAACAAAAATTCAGAAGCCTCGTGCGACCTCGACACGCTTTCCTTAATACGAGTAGAAGCCAATTACTGTACCGGTGCGCTCGACCGTATTAAATTTCAGGTACGTTGAATTATGGGATAACAACATTGACTCGACAAGATTGAAATCAGGTAGTGAAAGATATTTTGTTCGAAAACTTATCTACGAGCTTGTAACGCAGCGTGCATGCGACGCTATGGCGTCATTTCGAAAGAGTAACTAATGCCTAATCTTAAGGCTCTGTTTTACAATCTGAAGAAATTATTATAATATTTTTTTATTCAATACAGAATAAATTCTATAAATACAAGAAGTAAGTTCGAAGTAAGACCTGTGAGTATAGTGCACCGGCACAGCGATCGGTTTAGCGTGCGAGCCAATGATAATAATAATAATAAAAATAGTTAATAGCGATCATACAATTAATATTACTATTAGTTACAGAATATACATGTATAATATGAATATACGCGCAAAAAGGAAGCCCGATCAGCCCGGTTCGCTTACTGAGAAAATCCTTTTTTAGAATTTAGATGGTTACAATTTGTATCATTTTTTCTATATTTTACAGATACGTTTTATCAATGATACTCGACGTGGCAAACACGTGTGAAAGAACAGGTTTAAGAAGGTCGGTGCTGGGACGACCGGGCAGTTCCTCAAAGGCCCTCAATGTCCCTCCTTTATTTTGGATTTTCGACGTTTCCGGGGGCCAGCTGTGATATTTTCCTCACTCCACTTATGCTCTGGTTACAGTACCGACAAATTTAGATTTAGACAATTGATTGTTAATGGAACATGCTGGGACTCCTCCAATTCCATTGATATTTTGTCACCGACGTGCTTAAAATAGCGAATAAATTTGTTATTTCGTATTGTTTCAGTTATTGACTCTTAGAGGACCAAGAAATCCAATATATTGGCAACAGTGGCGTAAAACATAACACTCAAAATTATAGTGTCTTCAAATTCACCTAAAAATTATTATAACGTATGAAAAATTAGTGTCCTCTGAGCGTAAAACGTTTTGCAACAAAAATATGTCACGTACGTTACCTTGACCACGTTAAGAAACAAGATAATATAATTCATATCCTAACTCCAGTTTAAATAATTAAGAGCATAAAACTGGATATAAAATTGATAAACGATTGGTCGTTTAAACGTACGCGATAATGTACATGTTTAATATGTGGAAAGAATTCTGCGTACCTCCCTATATTGCTTAAACAGCAAACCTTGTCAAGTTCGTTTTGCCAGTCTGAGTTGCAACGTTAATCATAACCTGATCCACAAACGGTCGCAATTTCGAATACTTTCTTACACTATGCACAAGCTCGAATAAAATTCGTAAATACGATTAAAGATGTGTAGAACGGTTATTACGAGAGATATGAATTTTCGAATCGAATAACACAGAACGAAAAGGGCACTGAATTTTAAAGTCCAATTAGTCCAAGATAATCTCAACTTCGAAAAATTTGCATACGTGATTTTGGGCACAAGAGAAAAATCATCGTAGTTCCTACATCTATAACTAGATAGCGAAGGTGGTTAGTGGCGCTATCGTCAGAACAGTTTTCCCTCCAATTTTAAGTTTGGCTGCGCAGTGCAATTTTCGATTCGGTTCGTTGACCGCGCCATGTCAATTATAATTCCGAGTGTGATAAAAGTGCTATTTCTTCCGTCATACGATCACTAATTAGTGCTAGAACATCGGTAAGATTCTGTTCTTTTTCAAAGATATATTTAAAGAAGCGTGATAACGTATAAATATTGGATAGATGTATGATCATACAATTTTTACAGACAGAGAACCCATCTCGATTCGAAACCCAGTTAACGGATGAATTAGCGAATCTATTTCTCAGCTCCATCGTATTGCGGTTTGTTCAGTCATATCAAACAATGTTTATAAATTAAGGTAAAAATTCACGTAATATAGTTTTGATAGTCATTGATCGTCCTGGCGGAAAAGGATTTCCAGCGATTAATGACGTGTGTATAATTCGCACAAACTAATTTCTCGTAATGGCCGTACGCCATGTGATTCCGTTGCATAAGTTTCAACCAATTAATTGCAAATCATTATTACCAAATACTTGCTAAAACAAGTAAGAAATAATAACAAATAAATCTTGGAAACTAATTTTTAGACTAATAAAAAATGCATTTGACTTTGTATTTAAATTTTTTATCTTTTTTTTTTATCTAGTCAAAAAATTTAATTTCGTAGCTCCATGCATTATTGATTACAGTTCCGAACACGTTTCTTTTTGTTTGTATTTTTTGCTATAATTTAAGAAAATAATTCATCCTCAATTACATTCATTCAATCTATCTTTAAATGATGTCCCGTTTTTATGAAACAATTGCAACGGAAGGATATGAAAGATGTCTGAATAGAAAAATTAGGAAAGAAAAGAGCAACAACGAAATAATCACTGTAATTAAATCTATACAAGCATGTACCTATTAGTTTGCTAATCGTAGCACCGTGCAAGTCAATGTTTCGCGAAATAGGCCTAAAATCCGTCTATCGACATCTAAACATGTTTCTTCAACATATATTGTAAGTATATACATATACATATATATACATTAATATATGCATATATATGTGTATGTGTATATGTACATATATACATATATATGTATATATGTGTATGTATATATATATATTATGTATAGGAATATATATGACATATATATTCTTATATATTTCCTCGTGCA
The DNA here is from genome assembly GCF_014825855.1 of Bombus pyrosoma. NCBI lineage: Eukaryota > Metazoa > Arthropoda > Insecta > Hymenoptera > Apidae > Bombus > Bombus pyrosoma. The sequence goes on along the minus strand of NC_057777.1, from coordinate 6,974,534 downwards.
CGTTGCCTTCCGCTACAACAAAATCTTTATCTGGAGCAACCACTTAAATTTCTGTCATATAATATATGAAAGTTATACAAAAACTGTTAAATAAATAAAAAGGAAATTATATCGCGAATGCAAAATTACCGGAAGTCTATTCATTATACGGAACGAGAAAACGAAGTTAACCTATAAAGCGTAATGCAGGGGAATGTAGCATGTCTATCAGAAAGGTAGACATTGATTTTTGTAATTTGTGTGTTCGATAAAGGCAAGTATTTTCAACGCGTGAGATTTTTTATGAAAATTGGACATTGGAAATGAGCTTTGGATAATAAATGGAACAAATAAATATGATTTTCCAACGATGGTGTGATTTATTATGCACTTTTATCGACACACTTGTCCATCTATACCGATCATGTTCGTTAAATTCGGAATTGATAGTTATTTTACCTATAGTAACTTATAAAACAGTAAATTCTTACAATATTTTATTTGTTGCCCGATTTCGACCACTTGAATATCATTACTGTTTATTTTTATTAATCTTTCACACATTTTTATGCTTCTCAAAATACATTCAACTTTTTTAACATCATTTTTTATAGATTCCTTTAAATTCTAACACTTGGTTTTTACAATAAATAATTAAATGTAACCGCACTTACATTAAACATAATGATTAAAATTTACAAAGCACAATCGATGTCTATTACAATTTTATTAATATCGTATTTTATCTTCGTAGGCACATTGTTTTATGATAATGATCAGCTAATTATGAAAGATTCATCTTTTGACAAACGGCACTCTTGCACTATCAGCTGATTCATAACAGAGACCGTAAATATGCGTCACGAGTTAAACGTCAAACGTTCAATTACTCTTAGTAAAAGTTTGACATTTTGAAATCTAATCGATCACGGGATATTAATATTCAACGTAGATACACGAACATGAAAGGTTTCTTGAGTTTGTACTTCGAACATGAAGCAACATATCACCAGGAGCACAAATTCTTACATCGGGTTAAGGTTAGAGAGCACAAAAATCGGCCATGTAGTTTTATCTGCACGACGCGACGCTTGGGAGTGTCTGTTGGAAATCGAAGATGTCTTATCAATTAGTGGTAGAATAAGATTATGACGATAGAAAAATACGTAATCGCGAATACTAGAGTTCGAGATGAGAAAGAGGCGCACGATGTATAAAATTGGTAGCGTTTCACGATGTACTGCACTAAGCGATCTACAAGAAGGAGAAGAGACGACAGGTGACTGGTGGCTTCGCCATGCGCGTTGCTCGCTCGACCTCGGCGTCGCTCGAGCACGCTCGTCATAGCTCGGGCGCCTCCGGCGGCGAATGGTGGGGCGAGCAGTGTATCCGTGACGTCACATAATTAGAGTAAATACAAAGTAGTCTTGATGGGACAGCGGCGTGCGCCGCACCGTGAGTCGCTGGTCCGCGCGCGTCAAACTTATATCGTTTCGATACACGCACACCGCGTTTGTGTAGCTCGTGATATATCGCGCTATGTGCCGTCAGTGTGTGTGTGCCAAAGGATCCTAGATGACTGTGGGAATAGTAAGTGACAGTCGTGCAGCAAAGAAATGGAAAAGATAGAGGTGAGCCGATAGTAATTTAAAAAAAAAATTTGTAATTAAAAAGTTGGCTTGCGCTGGCTTAAATACAGATTCCGCGCGCCTGCGATCTTTCTCTTCCCTCCGCTCGTTGTGTCGAATTCACTCGATGTGTTCTCGCTCGTCCGTAATGCAGAAGTGACAGCGTGGTGATGAGTGGGGGAAGGGGTAGTCAATGGAGGGGAGACGGTCGTGTACTTAGACATCTGGCAACGAATGCAATTGTGTGTATCTTCAATGTGCCACACTATTAGAAGGACTGATTAACTCTCTCCCTCCTCCACCGTTATCAGCGCGTCGTCTTTCTCTGTTTCATTTTCATTTCTCTGTGTCAACTTTGTGATTCTGCGTTTATCTCTCTCGCACGTTTCTTAGCCTTCCACCGCCACCTCCTCCCCCCTTTCTCTCCCCCTCTCCACCCTTATTCCACCCCCACTCTATTCGTTCTTTCTCTTGCTTATTCGTACGCTTGCTTACTATTTCTCTCTGTTCTTCTACGTTTACATGTCTCGCTCTCTCCCTCTTCCTCTTTCTTTATCTCTTGTATTCTTTCTTTCTTTCTTTCTCACGCTTCCACCAGTACACTTTGTGCTTCTTTCTCTCTCCCTCTCTTTTTCATGTTCTCTCACTCGCAGTTAGTGAGGTATTTATAGATGTGCCTTAACCCGATTTAACACAGCCACCTCGACTCGCATTGTCCTAACAACGATTTAATGAGAAATTACATTTTTCCCCGAATTGTTTAGCTGTTTTTTTTTTTCGCGCTTTCTCTTTCCTTTTTCCAAAAAAAAAACATCGTTGAGATTAAATGGAATCGTGTGAAAGAAAAGGGTCGTAAGAGAAAACACAACAACATTATTCGTGCACACGTCCAAAAGTCGAATCGATAAGTACGTCCGTTATTATTAGGACGAAATATTATGGTACAACGGGTAGATAAATAGAGCGTCGTCTGTTTAAAGGAAATTTTAAGAGTGTATGTTTGGCTGCCGTGAGAAAAATATATTTAGAAGTGTTTCGTGGAAAGGATGTACAGTCGAATGAGAAGTTTTACAACAACTTTTATTATCGACAAGTTTCTACTCTCTCTCGCTCCATCTTTTATTTATGATAACGAAAGCGATTAAATTGGTGTTATTTACCACTTGAAATATAGCAACCATTGATCCGTAATTATTGATTTGTTGGCAATACTTTTTCGTTATTTTTAACGTAACTCGTGTATCTTTTTTTTCAGTTTTCTTCTTTTTTTGTCATCTCCCCTTCTATTCCCGTGCTCCCTCCTTCTTGCACGCTTACTGACTCACTCACTCGTTCGCTCGCTCGCTCTCGCTGTCTTTATTATTAGTGGACGAATTGAAAGTATACATTTGAGAATTAAATCGATAATGCGGGGTCGCGAGTCACGGTTGTACTTATTATATCAGGGCCTAAGCGGTGAGCGTCATTTTTATTATCGTAACCCAACTGAGTATCTAATACACGTAAAGCAGTCTCTATTGTCTTTTTCTCGCAATAAGGAGACAACAAACTTCTACAGTTTTTCGTCGCCTTTGTTCACCGTATAACGACTTAAAATATTCTCTCTGGCCTTTCGAATAAAGTATACTTTCCTGGCGAGCTATTTAGCGTCCATAGAAATTTTTGTTCCCTTTAATCTGTTACTTTCTTCTTCTTATTCGTTTTTCCTGTCCCGTTGTTGCTAAAATGAGAAATACAAATTGTAAAAAATGCTACTGGCAGATGCAATAATAATCAGTGCGCCAGCGAAAATTCCCATCCCCCTGCGACCTATACTCGAGCGTCTATGACGTAATAAAATTATATATTTATACGACGCGAAGCTATTTGGAGTATGATAAGTGAGGCACGGTGAAATGATGTTATTATGCAACATTGAATACTTATCGTATAAACTAAGTAATGTTTTCAGATGTTAATATTTCACGGAGTTTATATAAATCAGTGAATATTTTAATATAATAATATTAATAATAAATTTTTTAAATTTTAATCTCGCATTCGCCGGGTATAAATTATATTTGAACAATATACGGACAATTAAATATTCAAATTTGGTAATTCAATTTAAATAAACAATCGATGGAAAACAATTAAATAATCCAATTAAATTTAACAGAAAGCATGTATTTCAAACTGAATTTAATAACTGGTAAAAGCAAACTTTATAAACAAATATATTGTCGCTTCTATTTATTAATTCCGTGCGTTGCAGTTGGTTTAAATAATACGTGAATCGCGATTAAAATAATGCTCCGTCCTTGCGGCAAACAAACAAACATACATATACGTATGTATTCCTGGTTTTTCTGTACGCGATTCAAGAGTCGTAAAAAATAACAAAATATTTATTTTAACGTTGGCTGTAATTTCCACGAGATACGTTTTGTATCGAACGTCCTTCAATTCATGCATCAAATATAAACACGTTATCTTTCTACAATTTTTCGCACAGCAAGCACAACTGTATATTTGCTCGGTGTTATATTAAAATTGTTTCGAACGAATGGTCTATTTTTGCATCGTGAAAATTACGTCATGCCCTGACATGGCACTATTTACGTTTAAGGATTTCAATATTACACGAACGTACGACATCTCTAAAAAGATTAAATTCAAAATTTAGTGCGCTCGCCCGTAATTCACGTCGTCTATAACTTTGCTGCCTTTGTTCAGGCCTTTATAATAAAAACTATTTCTCACGGCAATCATTTTCTCTCGGGATTTATGTAATATAATATTCGCTTCTCTCGTTGTTCTTTATTCTCTATTCGCGAACGTGTTATGAATCTATCGCAAATATAGTAACGATAAAAATATTGGCCGTGCTTGTGAGATAATTATCTCGTGACTCACCCACTGACTGTTGTATTTTTCTTCTTCTTGCAGATCGTTAATAAATTTTATAGTCAGTTACGAAGCCATTTTATTTCTCTCTCTCTCTCTCTCTCTTATTTATTCCTCTTTTGCTTCTTTATATTAGAATTATATTCGAATTCGTCATGCGTGTTACGTTCTTCCTAGTTCACTCTATAATTTTACCTCTCACGCAGAATTGCGAATTCCTGTTTTATATTTGTAATTCTAATACGATAACATTAGGGAATCATTCGCGAATCACAAGCGCGTCTAATTTCTTATCTTATTATTTCACGTATATATTCGGTAATCGACGGTGCATACATGTGGTCGCATACTCGTATTGTTTACATGGCTCTCTTTCTCTTCTGATTCGTGTATCCTCGTACGAGTTCGTGTTGGTACGCGTGACACGATGCGCGCGCACTTACACACGTACAGCACGAGCCAAATTCAACGAACCGAGCGGGACAGGTGCTTCACTAACAATAGTGGTACACGCCTTTGAAAATGTACTTCAAATAATGATCGCGACGCTAAGCGCACTTTCAGTTATCGCGTAAAGCTACCGCGTACAACGCGTACCGCAAAAACCAGTCGCCAGATAAATTTTACGATCTTTCACCAGCAAAGGAAATTAGCCGATAATTCATTCGCGTTGACGCGCGCGCACGCGGCCCACAGAACTGCACGATCTTGTTTCCTAGAATTCAATTGACGATTCATAATTAAAATTTGTGTACACGCGACCGGGCATATTTATTCGCGCTCATACGCGCGTGCCGAGTGCGTGTATCGATCTTTGCCCGTTCAGCCGAGCCAAATATTTATAATCCGTGAAAAATAAATATAGGTTAGCCTACCCCATTTTCACTTAATACGATGTAATAAGAGCGTTATTAATCAGTTAATTCATTAATCATTCGAGCTTATCCTTTTTAGATGGGTTGAAGTTCTTCCCAAGGTTAACAAAACATAATTTCTTTTGTTATTTTTTCTTGTTCTTTTACTCGGAGGTATTTTTCTTTTATTTATTTATTTATTTTTTTTTTTTTAAAGAAAACACGTGTATGAAAATATTGAATTAAGCGTTGCTTGTTGATTCTGTATGATTCGTTCTTGCCTCTACCCTTGTACGGCCCCTCAGAATCTCTTCCCCACCAGCAGTCGTTCACGCTCTTTCCTGCTAACAACATTAAAGGAAAGTACCCCGTTGCTGCTTTAATGGAATTTACTTTTGTAGCTTCGCAGAGCTCACCATATTTTACAAAGTAAATTGCACCGCGGGGGCGGATCTCGAAAAACAAGTGTTTCGATTTGACACGGACAATAGGAACGCTCTTTGTCACATTATTTCGTCAGCAGCGGCTCAAAGAATATTTATATGTATCTCTAGCAATTAAATCTCAGCAGGAAGACTACGTAAATTTTTGAACGCATGAAATTTTTCTAGAAAATTCTAATTTTCCCGGAACATCTCTAATCATGCAGATTTTTTTTTCCATTTTGGTAAATTATAAAATTGGTTGTCGCATTTAGGTTTGTTTGATCGCGTGCTCACCGAAATGAGATCCGATAAGAGACTCTTGTACGATCGAGATAACGCTTAAAGAATCGTTAAATGCAATGATAAAGCGTTGTGGTTTATTTAAAAAAAAAAAAAATGCTACCGGCGATAAGAAAATATTTTTATCTATCGTGGAAAATTGTCGGAGTCGAAATAAGTTTGTTCGTTTCGTTTTGTGTTTGTCATGAATACGTCATATTTCAGGAGAAAGTTGTTTTCGATACTTGATTTACATGTGTCAAGCGTGCGGCTTAAACTGGTAGTAATTACAAGATAATGCGCGTACACTCGAATTGTCAAGTGAAAGAATGCGCGCGAAGGAAAAGCGGCGAAGTTTTTACCACGGAGTGTACATCATGCTAAAATTCTAATCGGCAAAATTAGTCGGGAGGGGGTACAGTCGCGCCAGAAAGTCTGGCTGACCGCGTTTCCAAGTAGAAAAGTTATGAAATCAATTCAATGTAGGATTGGCCTCCTCTCTGTATAGTGTACTGTTGGCTCTGTTATTTCTCTTTTTTTTTTCCCCTCCCCCTAAGCATAATCCGCCGTTTACGCTCGTTACACACGAGCAAATGTCTTAATAAGATCTTCGTTTTCTCTTCCCTTTTACGCTTTAATCAATTTCCTTATTAAATTCTCTAGATTAATTTCCGAGGTCATCACGGAGAAAGATCGATAATTAATATTGTGGAAGTTTCAAGCTATCGTAAACAAGGGGAATCGAATCAAATCAAACGACCTCGTTCTCTGGTGTTAATCAACACAACACGAACGCGTAATTACGTTTACCTCATTAGTAATGGTAATCGTATGCTATGTTTTAAAGAGGCAAGAAATCTCATGGATTAAGCCTTTCAGTTAAAAACCGAATACACGCATACATACATACATACATACATACGTGCTAACAATGTAACGTATATGTATGTTTGCTTGGCTGTGAATATTGGAACAATCGTGGAAGATAAACCGTTATCAATATAATACTAATAATCCGTTATCTTGCATAAGTAATAGAACTATGTATTTGCCGTAAAGAATATCTTGAAAGAGTACGAAATATTTAACGACTGTTTTAATATTTACTTACAATAATTTTCTGTCTTAAATATTACCGTTTGAATATTTTACAATTATATAAAGATCTACTTTATCCAGACAAATAAAGAAAAGTCGTTGAAATATTTGACCTCGTTTAAAACGTTATAAAGTTGCCTGATTCAATTCGGGTCGTGATATTGATTTTGAAGGATACGCAAAAGTAAATAGGAGAGCGATATAGAAATACAGTGGTAAAATATTTGTCTGAATAATTTTCGAAATGCGCTACATATATAGCGTATAAATTAAATTAAGATTCAAATGGGATAACATTCTTTCAAAATACTCTTCCATTTTCTACCTTGCTTTTTACTAACGAAAGTTAAAACGGGAATATTCGTTTCACTTTGGAATCGCTTATTAGTTTTTCTATGTCGTCTATCTTTTATTTTCCCCTATGTATTTTAATGGACTTTCGACGTGCATTTAGCATCGCGGATGTAGCGCGTAATACCAACATTTGCGGCAGTAGTTATCACGACTATGGTTAGGAGCATAATATTACGAATTTCACTGTACTAGTATCACGACAATGAAAGGAAGGACGACGATAAGCGATAGATAATTTTCCTCGAACTGTTCGAATATTTTATCGATAAAACTCACTGTCTAAAATTAGTTCAAAATTTGTAATCAGTTTCAATTTTCATTTGTTTATTTTATTTTTGTATTTTCTTTTTCGAAATTTTTCCTCAGATCGATTTACGCATAAATATTTGTTTCTGTTGTCTCGTTTATCGTTATTATGTATTTCTATTTAGCGCGAGGAAACGAGTATCATAAAATAATCAAAGTGATTTCTCTGTTTTCATACGAAATTTTTATACTCTATATTTACAATAATTGCAACGCACTTTGCTCGTTTTGCGTTGCAACGCATCTCGTTAAATCTCTTTGCGTTCTGCTCTTTACCATTTAACGTTTTGCTCTCGTTTTTTCCTTCGATTCGTTTGCCACATATTTACGATAACGTTATGCAGCCATTAATTTCGGTGGATCGCGAATACCGCTTTCGATATATCGAATGAATAATTTATTTGCATATTCGAGAAACATTAATATTGAAATGAATCTTAAATAAAAATGAAGAAAATAACGAAGTAACATATAATACAATCATGCTCGTGGCTCGTGACACAACTACAAAGATACATAGTTTGAGTCAGCGAAATTCTGGAAACTCGATGTAAATACAGTTTCTTACGAAAGTATTTGAATATTGTAAGGAACATTTACACAAAATATTTTCAAATTTTATTGAGAAAATATTTGAATATTTATAGAAACATTTATGCAAAACATTTTGGAATTTCATTAACGTTGTAAGGAGATATAGTTATCATGGTTGTATGTATTAATAAAATTTCAAACCAATCTAAGAATGTACATACAGATTACAAGATTCATTACATTATTCAATACATTTATTCATTAGATTAATTAGGTATTTCTTGGCACGTTTGCACTATCACTTCTGTAATTTTGTTTCAACCGATATAATAATCGTTATACTTTTGTTTTATTATACTGCTAATGAAATTTCAAAATGTTTTATATAACACGTATATGCACTTGATGATTCGATTTTTTCTAAATCTGACCTTCGTAGCATTAATCTATTTTAATAAGCTGTATTGATCATGCAAAAGTAGGGGAATCCTTCTCTTCTCTATCAAATAGATTAATACAATCTAATATAGGGAAATCAGTTATTCCACCGGATATTTTGTGCTTAAATTTATTTTACACAGCCAATTGCTCAATTTATTCGATATCTCATACAAATTTTCAAAATGAATGTTCATATTTTAACATAAATTTAAATTTAACTTCAACTTAATTTTAATTTTAAATACCTTCTTGATCCGCTGTAACATAACGCGATTTATATTATGCAATTGTATAACATTTTCATAGTCTTCGAACATCGATACACGCTACAACTCATCTTTAAAAGTAGACATCGAACGTTCTTGCTCCATTTATTCGAAACTTCGGAGATTAAATCGTGCCAATGCGTTAACATATATCGAAGAGTCAACGGATCGGCGTGCGGTGCCTTGGGTTTGTTGTAACGAATACTCGTTAAATCAACGGTAATTTAATTGAATTCCTACGCAGCAACGCAATTTAAATGTGATTCGGCGCGGGTTCGAGTTCACTTTCCGCGCCGACTGTACACACGGGTTGCACATAGACGCGTTCACGCGATTAAGTACATTGCTTCTTTCATCTGCTGCTGAAAACGAAAAAGTTGAAAAACGAAAGTCTCGCCGTGGGGAGAGAACCAGATGTATATCTATATATCTACGTGTATATTCGTGATATTTATACGTGTCTAAAAGAAAAGCAAGCAACTTTTAACTTGATTCCGCTTTATCTTTGTGAGTTATAACCGAGCCACCGCTTATCTGCGACTCTTCTTAAATACATTATTGAGCGAACAACAAATAACTTTGTAAAATCTAACTCGCACGACTACGTGTCTCCGATTCTAATTTCCACGAAAACATTTCCATGTTTATGGAAAATGATATTGCTAAGAATTAATAACACACAGAAGAGAAAGATCATCCATTTCTGTATTTTTCTGACGATAATGAAAACTTGATTAAAATTATTTTAATTTATCTGTCGAACGAAAGCCAGGTTAATTGATTTTGTTGAAATATTCGCGATATTTGGAAATTCTAATTTGGAATATATTTACTGTAGATGGATTAACAATGTAACGATATTTGTACGTGGAAATAGTAATACGCTTCCACGATAATAAATTGATAATAACAATGGCGAGTGCTATTATATTAATCACGCGCTAAAAACAACACGCGAACTCGTTCTCCCGATGATAAATTTACTTCGTACATAATTGTGTAATTTAAATAACTCTGCTGGCAAGTTATCAAACTACATGAACACATACCATTTGAAGCGAAACTGTAAATCATGATTTTAAAAATATAGTCGCTCTTTTTTTTTTTTTTACTCTATGCTAACATTGGATGAAAGTTCAACTCGTAAAACTACGAGTATATTACATTAAACATTCCTTCCACTCTTGTAATCCTAGAGTTCCATTTTTACGCTATCATTTTAATTTTAGAAATATAATACGTATTACGTACATGTAAAATATTCAGCATTATAATTCGTAGAAAGACGCGCTAGAACTCTAACAGAGTTTCATAACGTTACATACCGCGATATAAACTTTTAGATTAATTGTTGTTTGGTCTGAAGTCTGAAATAATCAAATGTACAAACTTTGCACATCCTTGACACAAATTGTTCGTCCATAATGAAAGGAAGTATTTAAACTTGCACCTCAGCATCGTTTAGAATGATGGTTAGCCACCCATCCCTTATAAATATTCCACTCACAGATCTTTCATTATTTCGCGTAATTCGTCCTCAACGTTGAGCGCACCAAAGTTTATCCATCCTTGACACAAATTGTCGAACTGTAATCAAATGTACGCTACGAAACGATGGCCAGACAGTCATAATTGCTTTTTCGTTTTATATAAATCTTCGATTTTTATGTTGTTAGAATAAAAAAAATGTTAAAAGCGAACGATAGGATATAGTAAAGAGAAAGGACGAGAGAGAGAGAGAGAGAGAGAGAGAGAGAGAGAGAGAGAGAGAGAGAGAGAAATGGAGCAGAAATGGCATTGAGTTTTAATAAATGATACAAATGGTAATTATACGGATGAACAGTCCATTAATAACAATGGCGCATTTTGTTGCGTCGATGAATAATCGACAGGCGAGATTTGTTAAATTACAAGTTTTGTTCTCGCGAAATAATGTATAGCGAAACGAATCCATCGTGGATGAATAATGGCAGCGAAGTTTCGGATCGATAGGAATTTACGCGTGGCTTAAATAAATAAATAGAAATTTCCGCGGATAGCCGGGCGTACAAACAGCCAAACGCAATTTGTAGACGATCATGAAATTCAATCCATTTTCTTACTTTAATTGAAACCCCATGTTCCTTTGATATCGAACGGGATAGGATTAACGAATCGTTCGACTAATTAAACCAAATTTTGCTAATATTTTCAAACACGGGCCGAATAACGTTCGGCTATTACATAATCTATAGAGAGCTATAGAGAGTAACGAGTTAACGCATACGAGCGTATCATGAATCGTATAACACAGCGATAAATCTATCAGCATCGATTACGATTCATCGATATAACATGATATGTTAATACACGAGGATTCCGCGTTTCCCATTGGTAATGTGCCAAGATACTGAATACCTTCTTCTAGTGGCTCGAATGTAGAGTGAGTTGTGAAAGCGTTCAAATGTTTGCAATTAAGATCCCGCGATCGTTCGTTCGTTGGGTTCTTTCATTCATCCGGACGAAAGAAGGCCACGACCTGGACCTGACTCAAACTTTACAACTCGCTCAATGTAAATAAGACGTACAGTTAACCCGCGAAGGTATTTGAGCACCAACCGCAGAATACTTTTATGTATGTATTGCACGCGTTATATAAAACATTTTGCGACATGGCTGTTATGATTATAATATTTAATGACGTATGTAGAAGTTACAAGATATTTTCTGCAGGCATGTGTCTAGTAATAAATTAGCATACCATATGAAACGCGTAATTAGTGCTAAATATATGAAACCTAGCTTCTACCAAATAGTTTATGGAGCAAATAAAAATATATAAAATATCCAAATTATAGTGCTCGTTATAAGTTCTATTGAATGGAATAAACTTCTTCTTGGATTCTATTTCTTTAATTGCGTTCATAAAAATATGAATTCGCATAAACATAAGTAACGTCTAATAACGAGTAATTGACTATTCAGAGGCTGAATATGTTTTGATCTGTGAATAAATACATATTCCGCAACTGCTCTATACATTTTCAGATTGATTTTAAATCTTACGATCGAGCATCCTCAAAGTGCTAATGATTTTTTTAAACATCCCGTGTAACACGGATAAAATATTTATAAAAGTATCGAATTAACAATCAGCTTTGCTTTTAATCACATAATTCCTTTCGCATAAATCAGTTCCTTTTTCATTTCTTCAGAGTCTATTTATATTATAATAATATATAATAATTTCGTCTCTATTAAAGAACCAAGCGTTATTTATATTTAACACACTGTAGAATAGTTTGCATCATTAACTCGGAACGCATTTGTATCTTCCGTGAAGCGTGTATTCATGTTAAAACTGTCATAAATATCGCGCACCTTATCAGATTCTTTTCAAGGCTCGGCTGTACGATCTTGATATCCGCTATAGTTATAATATTTCTTTGATAACTCGTCTCTGACATGCATATTCCATGTATTAATCATCGTAATCGGTTGGAACACTTTCGTCATCGAGCCGGGTTCTTGGCGTGGTTAGTTTGCGTCTCTTACCTTTCTGTCGTTCTTTCGGTTGCCTCGCCTTCTTTCGCTAGCCTCCTCTGGTTTCTCACCCCTCGACCACCCTCTCCTTTCCCCGTCAGCAGGTTTTAGTCGACCAGGTAGATGCGGGAGAATATAGCAGGCATATGTGAGAGGCAAAAAGTAATTGGCAGTAAATTTTCTTGGGTCTGGACTCAGTGTATCTCGTTGACGCTTCCATGATCCACGCTGGGAAATACTTAGTTCTTAACCCTTCGCGGTCGTAATTCCTCTCCAGCCAACTATTGTGTACCGCTGACGGACCATGAGAATTGATAAATTTCGTTTCCACGATTTATTACTATCTTTCGTCGGGAACTTTCCAAATTAGAGGCGAAATATCTTCCACGTGACATAAGCTGTCTTTTTTTATTTCTTCTTTTTTTATTTCTTATTCTTTTTCTTTTTCTCATTTTTATAGCCCATTACGTAAAAGAATTCTTTGCACGATTGCATTCAATGGAAACATCTTGAACAAGCAAACATCGTATTTAACGAAAAGGAAAGGTTCGACGTGATGGAGAAGAAACGCAAGTCATTTCTTAAATCAGTCTGCAAACATTGCTCGATCGATGAAAAAAATCCAGTGGAAATGCAAGGAAGGGGTGAATACGTATTCAAACATAATAGATGTGACCGGACTTCGAAAAGAGATACAATGTTTTTCATTGTGACGGGACGCGGTTCGATTATATAAGCAATCGATGGGAGAGTGTGTCATTGTCGATTGTGCTTTATTGGCACTGTATCATCGGCCTGTTCCGGTGATTACGGCTTATTAGAATTTTTATCTTTTCCATTAAGCGGAAATCTGGATGAGAATGCATTATTACACAGCTATTATAATAGGAACTCGAATGTTTGAATATTTGGATGGATACGAGTAAGGATAGCTGAGATAGCTGTTTGGATGTGGAATACAAACATCAGGGTATCCTTTGTCAAAAGTAAATGTTTGTCTTTTTATTCTGCTCTATAAGCGTGTTTATGAATATTTAGGTACAATGATAAGTTGACTCCTGTAAATTATAATTCTCCATCTTTTCATAGTACGTAGAAGAGAAGTCGGTCGTAAAAATTTATAGTTACGTTGATTGTAATTATAATTCACTTACACTTACGCGTAATGAATGTACAGTGTATCGTAAAATAATCTTTTCAAGTCATCTTAATAAAAATAAAGTTGAATACATAAAATTACACGAGTATATGTAGACTTTTATGGCTGACTGTATTTATGAGATAAAAGATCGGAGCTACAGGAAGACACTTATCGATCCAATTATATCTAATTAATTACGATCGTTTTAACCTGTTTCCGTTGACCAACCAACAAGAAAACAAATCACGAGAGCATTCAGAGAAGATGAGAAATATATATGCATATATATATATATATATAAAGTGATATATCCTCTGTAAGCGTAGGAATCACGGTTGAATATTCCAAAGACAGAGTCAGGGTTCGAAATAGTTGTTGCACGCGTTTGTCCAGAAACAGAAGCACGTTGCGAATGCGTAAAGAGCGATGCCAAGTTGCTTCCTAACCGGGTCAAGCAGAAAATGCTGCGACTAACAATAAGTTTCGTTTACCAGCGGACAACAGAGATCCGGTCTCTCCTCTCGAAAACTTCCTGGATCATCAAGCAGCCTCTATATGGTCACGCGAGCACCATCTAACTGCTTTCTTGGCTCGATAAATTTGCTAACTTCCCTGAGATTTGCTGTCGTTCAGCAAGATATATCCGCGGAAATTCGATTATACCAGCCTCGGCTTTAGACACATTGTTTTGTCTGAGGTTTGCTGAATGAAAATACATAGCAGTTGTGTGCGTTGCTTCAGCTCCACCAGGTTCCCATTGTTCTCTCGATTAAATTATCTCGTGTCATCTGCTTTTACTTTTCTCTTTACTTGTCTAATTCTTTTACATCAATCTTGTGCAATCGAGAGTCGTTAATTGTATTTTTTATCGTAATGCGCAATCGTGTATTTTTAGCTTGGTATCTGGCTCGGTTATTGGTTTTCAAAATGAATTTTTATCGGCTCTATTCATCAGAATGAGGAATAGAATGAATGACAAACATTATTTCTAAAAATGTTTTATTTATGCCGTTTTGCGATAAATATATCTAGAAAAATAAGATTTTAGTAGAGAAACATATATGAAATGTCCAAAGTGTATAGTTATATGAAATATCCATTTCTTATTAATAATAAATTTCTCGCCAGATTTCATTTTTTAATTATGCTTGTGAAAACATGAATTTGCATAAATATCCACGGTCTGATTATTAATTTGACGGTTAAATTAGACAGTGTTTCAAAAGTTTCTGTCGGATAATTTGTGGATTTTATTGAGGCTGAATAAAATTTGAATAGCTCTCCATAGGAGCAATATCTAAAGTCCCGTTTTGTGGAGATTCGTCGCATGTTTTGTTAGAAAGAAGCTATATCTCTGATGATGCAACTTTGATGCTAAAGCTCGTTACTTTCTAACCGGTTCTCTTTTTTCTACTTGCCAACTTTTAACTCGAAAACGGGAATTAAACGAACTTTGCGTTTATATTTTAACTGGCTCCCTCGATAAATAAACTTTATAGCCATTATGGCGTGTAAATTCATTGGAAACAGAGAAAAGTGGCCAGATGCGTGAAGGATTTTAACTATTCTTTACTCTGCGATATTTCGCTTGCGTTTTTAGTGGAAAGTTTTTACGAAAGTTTTCTTACAACTTTCGGTGGAAAAGTTTTCCCTACGTTCCGTGAATTCCACGCTCTTTCAGTTGCTGTGCTCTTAATTTCCGAAAACGCGAGGTAAACAATATGGAGAACGAGATAGCCGACGAAATTTGTTTTCGCAAATTGAAAGCTCCGAATATGCAGTATGTTTTAGTTTCCCTTAATTGGTATTTGTCGTACAATTCATTCGAAATTTTCGGAGCACTGGCTGGAAAATGAATGAACATTTTTCGTCCGGTTAGTTTCCTATTTTCTCTCTCGTTAAATAAAGAACGAACATTATTTATAACGTGATGTTACGTTTGAATGGAAAATTTGCTTTCTGTTTAAACAGTTGCCTCTGTGCATTATGTTTATATTAGAGATAAAAGAGTCGAAACGACGTCAAAAGTATTTTCCTTCTTCTTCCATATTTCTTACACATCTATCGTAAATTAGATAAAAAAAATGAAAAAAATGATATATTATAAATGAATTAAGAGCAAGTAAGTTTTAGGAAAATTTCATTTGAAGACTGGAAGCTAAGCACACCGTTCCTATTATGCCATCAACGATCAAATATTTACCTTAGAATTTAAATTTAATGTTCCCTCATGTTTGAGATATCTAAAAGTTAGTTTGACCTCGTTTTTTATCGCGTTTCGTGCAGCCTGTGAATTCAGCTACTTGAACTTTTATATAAAACCATTTTCTTTGTATTTTATTTAAGTACGTGAATGTTTCTAATAGGTCTTCGTATTTTCAGTCGCTCTCTCTCTCTCTCTCCCCTTACCCTTCTTTTTTTTTTTTAACTTTTACAATATATGAAATAATTTTAACCTACGGTCGTTCAATAATTTCACCGGTCTCTCTAGGTATAACTGAAATCGCAATTGAAAAACCAATTTGTATTGTAATTCTGTTGCAGCGACAGCTGTTGCACGGGAAATCGTTTCGGACAATCATAATTCCGTGCATGAAGTAAAACATCATAAATTTAAATTAAAATATACGACGTTGTGTTCTCGTTTTAGCTTCGCATTGATACCGGCATATTCTTTTTCCTTTTTTTTTTTTTTTACTAAAGTAGCGACCGTGTTTCGTTCTGAATTTCCGTTAAGAAACCTCGCGTGAACGATGTGTATCGTTATATGTATATTTATATCGTTGTTAATCGTTAGTGAATCATAACAAATTACGTTACGATCGAATAGATGATTATCAAATTCAAATTTCCTCCGCCCTAAGATTTTATCTTTTATCTGAATTGTTTAATAAACGATTCCAAATTGCCTTAAAATTACCTCTTTCCCAGATCTTGCAGACTAAAAACTGGCTAAATACACACACGCAACAAATCTAAACGCAAAGTGTCAATCGAGCACGCGACAAATCGGCAGCCGTGCAGAACGAAAGATTACGGCCCCTGTCGAGTGAATCGAACGGTTTTTCTTCTCTCTTTTTTTTTCATCACGGTCAGCCCCTGGAGCCCATTATCGATCCCTCAACGAAGGGTTTACAACTATGAGTGGTAGTGGGTCTTTTTTTTATCGCGGGTCTCTATTCACTGTGGATCAAATTCAACGTGTACTCATCTATACGAATCAATTTAATGCTCAACTGTTATTCCTCGAAATCTGGATACGTTTATAAGTAATCATTGCATACGGAGTTTAACAGCGTTTTGCTTTTTAAATACGTACAATTTTACTAACTCGAATCTCAATTTTTCCTTCTGGTTTATCGTCTTAAAAATTAAATTGCTTAGCTACTCTGACTCGAGCTCTTCATAATATACGGCGAGTGAAATCAATTTTTGTTTAAATTCTACTCCCTTAGTTACACTTAGTTACACTTACTTAGTTACGCTTAGTTACACTTACAAGAACATGAATTTACACGAACGTCCATGATCCATTAACAATGATCGCATATAGAGCTCGAGAGTAAGCACCAAAAAGCAGATATTTTTGTTTCAAGCACAATTGAGATCATTTTTAAGCTTATCTATATAGGTGGCGGGCCACGGGAGGAAATTTGTCAAAAATGTGTACAGAGGAAATTTTTCCTCGTATGTTGAAATGTGTAGGGGTTCGATTTGCAGTTCCGTGTGTAGGGTGGTGGAAAGTGGAAAGCTAGTGGGGGGGGGGTTTCAAACCCGATAGAGAGGTCCGACGTAATTACTGCTGGGAATTGGACAAATGGAAAATGCATTCTATTATTGTGGCAACTTCCTGCAAAAGGGGAACAGTTGCCTAGTAGAGCTGCTGTGTGTACGTGTGCGTGTATGTACCTGCATGCAATATTTTTTTTATGTTACTACCTTGTGCTTTTGTCGCGTTTCGAATATCAACCAACTTCAATAGAGGGAATATAAATTTTCCATTATATGGGATCGTGTGTACCGAAGGACAGCTTGTTTTTCATTAACCATTCCTGTTCAAGATTCTTGTTCGTCTAGTACGTGTACCATAATTTATTGAAATGAATTTTGAGACATTAGGTAATAGAAACGTTATTGCAGTATCATTTATCAATTATTATTAATTACGTTATATTTATCATATTATTGTTAGGCCGTAGACGTTTATGTAAATTCATACCTTTTTTTTTTTAATTAGTTGGAAAACATGAAACTTAAATGGGTATTTTTTTTTTTTTTTAGTAAATAATACGATTATAAAACATAATAGCGTGAAGTACATCGTACGTTTATTCATATACATATACGGATTTAAATTAAATTCTTACATTTTGAAATTTTCCATAAATGCATAAACATCAAGTGCAGTTTAATTATCATAATAATTCCATACTTATTCTAGAAGTTGTTTTATCATTTGGAAAGCGATTTTAATTGTTTCCTTGTTTGTTCCGGGACTCATAAAGTGAATCATTAGTAAATTGAGAAGGAACGTCCTCGTCCGTAGAAATCGATGAAAATCTCGCTAGTAAAATTAATATTAATGAGTTGTTAATGATCATTGTTGCCTATTGATTAGTTTTTATTCTTGTTCGTTTGTAACGTACTTACTTTCTATCAAACTTACTGAGCAAGAATTTCTGAACGACAAGAAAGTTTTAATTAACTCGCATTCTATAATTGTGATTTCTTGCTTTAATATTTCAATGTCGTTTTCTTCAACGCATCGATGCTCAGAGCTTTTCTAATTACGCGCAGCTATTTATTAGGTCAAATTGAATACCAAACAGCTCACTGCTTATTTACGACTGAAACTTAATTAAATTGTTATTTCAATTTTGTCAGCCAATACCCACGTAACATTATAATACTTGAGTAAACGTGTGTTGGAATATTCACTATTGCTATTCGACCATTATTAAACCAATTTAACGTTTTTAAAAATACTAATTAATTGTTGTACTTAATGTCCTGCTGGTTAATCGGAAATAAGAAGTTTGCAAGAAGTTTTACAATTTGAGAAATATATTGCTAGATTGTTAGAAGCATCTAACTCGATACAGAAGAAAATAATGAAGAAATATGTAGTTGTTTTGTTGCTATATTGGTCGCTAAAGCGTTCGTTTATCGTTGAACGGCCTGGGGAATTTCTAATTAATCGAACAAACAAGACTTCCCAAGAAAACGTCTGAATAGACGCGTAATAACCATTATTGAAATTTTCTTTTCGGTTGTAGCTTAGTGGAAACCGGTTTCTCAGCAGCTAACATACACCAACGATCTCCAGGTGTCTCGCGATTATGCTAGAGGTCGAGACACACGCTCTATCCAGATACAGGCTCTTTAAATAATACTCTCCTCCCTATAGTCGATCGCGATTGCTCGCAACCCAAGCCACAGGCAGGTGAATCGTTCCCGATCGATCCCAATAATCGGTGATCTAACGCCAAGAAAACTCGTAGCCATCCCTGTCGTTAAATCCTGCTGCAGGATTATGTATTTGCAGGTGGACGTTTATTATTAAGATGATGCTACAGTACCGTTCAAAAGTCTCAGATCATCGATAAAACGTCGATGTTTCGAAATGGAAACGTAATTGAGCGAAATAATTGGCGATTACGCGCGATATGAAGCGTATTCAAATTGCAATTAAACATATCCGTTGTTACGGAATTTGAAAATCTAATATTTAAGATTTGAATATTTGAATTAGAATTAAATTTTTAATTCCAGACCTTTTAAATTAAATGTTCTTCGATGAGATTCGAAAGTTATTTATACATATGAGCATTTATATAAGTTCCAAATTACAGGAAAACAATGGAATTATTTTTCCCATATTATAGAAGGAAACAGCTTTGGGAACGGTAGTATCGAATTGTTAATTTTTCTGGCGCAGTTGGCGTAGTTGCTGTCCAACGGGAAACAAAACTAAAAACTAATTTCATATTATGCGAGTTTCGAGCTTGTTAAAAGTACAATCTGTTTTTCAATATTGTCGCCACTATTTTCATTTCGTATCGCTGCAATCATTTTCACCTCGAACGTTGTCGTACGTTGTCGGGTTTCGATTCATTCGGCCGAAAGTTTGTTAATTTCTGGACATCTTGCGCGAAACAAAATTCGAGCTATTGTTTAAGAACGTAATTTTTATTTGCTCGTAAATTCTATTTCTACGGGCCGAGGCAGGTTCACTTTAGTTCACTGAAATTTTTAGCGTACTACGAAATAACCTATAACTTTTAGATTTAGGTCAACCGTGTCTGGCCGTGTATTCTTGAAAGTTTGAACAAAATGAAAACGAGCCACGTCCAAATATTACTTACGCTCAACTTTTAATTACATTTTACAGACCATCGATAATTTATCTTAAGTTATAAACTTCCAGCTACAAGAACTTTGCTAAAAATCCAATAACCTATAACTATAATATTACGTCGGATCGATGTGTCGTAGTAACTTGTTTCGTATTACAAAACTTCTCCACGACTCTCGAAAATCTATCGAACGGGGCAAATCCTTTTCCTTTGTACACATTCCAACGATTCTATCGTTCTATTCAGAAATCGATATCGCTGCAATTTCGAACGAGTTTGAGGCAATAAGTTGCTCGCATGCGAAGCAAAACACGTCGCGAGTTTGTTCGCAAGGTTTTCGAACGATCTTCGATCAATCCAGCCAGCGTAACGGCGCCGCACGACGGTTTTCCCTTGAACAAAAACGCTTCATTGGCATTCATTTCGATAACGATGATTTACATTCCGCGGGACCGTCGAATTAATTACCGCATCGCAACGAGAGCCTGCTTGAAACAATCATGCACACCGACGATATCATGTTACACACCGACGACTTTCCAGTTCGCACGGTCATTCGAATACGCGTCCCAACACACGAAATGCTGTTCGTTTCTCTTGTCCCCCTCGTTGCGTTTTCATTATTTGCTTTGCGCCGGATCAACTGCTGACACGAGTTATTAGGGACAATCCTGTTCGTTACGTTAGCCAAGTTAGCATAAATTGTACACTTTGATAGAATCTAGTCGGCCGGAGAAAGTTTAGCTCTCTGTTCCATGTATTGTCTCCGTGTTGTAAAGATTATTATTCATTCGTGGCGAGATCAAGTTTAACACGTTCACTACCTACCATGCGGATTCCAGTCTTTAAGATTGTACATACGAGCCATTCGAAAGCCACATTGATCAACTCCGTAAATAGAAAGGCAAAAAATGCGACGATGTTGCAAATACTATTTTTTTTTTTTTATTCACCTTGGACTTTGTTATTACTCGTGTAATTTTCTTACAATGAGTAAACACGTGAAAGTAATTCGTTTCTTCAAAGTCGGACGTTAATCGCGTACGTACGCTGGCTCATAAATATAATAATACATTTTGTCATTTTATCGGTAATGTAGCAAAACACGATTGTCACGATTCTATCGATCAGATTTGAAATCAATCTGAAGATGTATATAAAAATTACAAGATATTTATCGCAGAAGTTGCACTCGTTTCGTTAATTAAACGCCGACGATTCTCTCGAAACGTTAGAAATTCTCTTGGAAAACAATTTTCTATCGTAGTACTCGATGAACCAGCGGATAGAGAATAAAAAAGATTGCCAATTATATTCGTTGAAGTCCTAATTACTAATTATACATCAATCGAGCTTCATTAACGATTGAAAATGTTTCGCCAGCACAGCGTCGTTTCCGCAAAAACAAATAAGTAGAAGAGAATCATAATTTCCAGTCGTAATCATCGTCAAAGATGGAATTCGTTTGTCTGTATACGTACGAGTGAATCGAGTTACCAGCGATAACTTATCTTCGCCATATGCTTATGACAGATGTGATTACCATCGTGCATGTCCATGCTGACACGTATTAAAAGTAATTGCCTTTTTCCAACCGGTGAAATATCGAAATTTATATTGACTGGTTGAAATAAAGGGAAAAGAAGAAAAGCCCAGAGGAAAAAGGAAAACAGCAATCTCTCGTCTCTGCCTAGCATTCCATCGATTATGCAGCGCGCGCTCCACAAGCAACAAATACATATAATGCATCGATCAGTGCATTCACAAATGCACTTACATAATCGTTACTTTACCGCTTTCTCGATACATCTATTCGATGAGTGCTGGTAAATCGAAAAATAAACAAAATTATCAGAACGAGCTTTGTTATTGACGATTGCGTTTCAACTTTCGAACGTTGTTCGCTATTCACTCACAGGCGCATCCAGCTTCAATTTTCGATCGCTTTGAATTAACTTTCGATCGTCGTTCAAACGAATCCTGCTATTTTAAACGTAACGTTCAATTAATAAGTTTAATTAATTCTAGGTAGAAGAGTAGTACTGAAGGGATTCTGAGAAAATGAAGGTAACTCTATCATTTTTCGTCAATCTTTGGCAACTTTTGAAGGAAGCGACGTATCGATACACTGACTCTTTGTATGTCTGTTAGCGATCTCTCGAGTCGGTTAGTGGAGATTACCAAGTCGAAGAAAATATTATCTCTTTTTCGTTTGGATCGGAACAAATTTTGTTTTTTTTTTTATCTCGATAATCGAAAAATTTCTTTCGACAAAATAACGCCGGGGGGAAGAAAGATCGAAGATCACGAATGCGCATTGATCAAGTTGTTTCTTCGGTTCTGGAGAAAATTAGGTGTGGAACGCGCCGCGACTCTGTGCTTTATCGACACTTTCGCCTCCATGAATAAAATATCACGTTATCGGAGGAATTAATAATACTTTATGAAAGATACCGGCTATTTGTTGACTTTATAGTTTGCTGTCAGAAGTATCTACGAGTATTATTTATACGATGCTTCGTTTTCGTTTACGTTCCACTTTGCGTCTTACCGAAATTATCCTTTTCCTTTAACTTTGCTTGTTACGTGCGAAACTTGGTGAAACTATATTCTTTGTTTTTTTACCATTATACATTTATATATAGTTTGGTTTCCTTTTTATGACAGTAGAAACACCGGGAGTTATTTTTATAGGTATTCGCAAGCTGGCTTTTCCGTTCTTTTTTTTTTTTTTTTTTTTTTTTTTTTTTTTTTTTTTTTTTTTTTTTTTTTTTTTTTTTTTTTTTTTTGAGTATAATTTACGATCGAGTTAATTGGGAAATAATTTTTTTTCACAAATTCGTTGAACTTCTCGTAGCGTGCGTGGAATTGAAAGAGAAACAAGGGGTAGTCCGAATCGATGTCGACGACAAGCCATAATTTAGTTTTTTCCTTCGTTCGAATATTTCTTGCCGTTGCTGGAGAACTTAATCCGCATAAATTTCTGGAACGTCAAATTACAGATAACTTTCTGACGAACACACGTACACACGAACAACGACTGTACGTAGCGTAGATAGAGTATTAACGTTAGAGATAGTGAAAATTCCATGGAAAAAAAAGCATCTAAAACTCTAGCTACTTTTTAGTTTACAAAAGGTTAATAAAAATTGTTTGAAAACTGCAAAATAAAGGGGGAGAAAGGGAAGAGGAAGAAAGCCAATAAAGCACGGAAATATCTGTAAAATGAAAAATGAAAAATGAAAAATGAAAAAAAAAAGAGGAGGGAAAGAGATGGAAAAATTGATTTCATCTCGGTTGGTTGGTATTTGGTAAAACGCGAAATCCTTCGATGGTGGATGGTAGAGGCGCGATTAATTTCTTGAAACCGCGGGTCTAAAGTTATTACAAAAGCGCTCGAAGGGATTTGTGATTTCGCGCGACTCCCTTCGAACTGTCAGCCGCCCACTTTTTGAGTGTCAGCTTATTTAACAGGCCGTCCCAAGTGTGTACACACGTACGCGTGCACACACAGCCCCTTTTTGTCTCTCTGTATGTCTCTGTTTCACTCACTGCCGCTCGACACTCTCTCCCTTCATTCCCACCCTCCCATATTTTTTCCCTTTTTCATCCACTGTTTTCTTGTTCCCGCGGCAGCTTGCTTTTGATGTTTTCGGAGCTGTTGGAAAATCTTTGCCCGATGCTTTGCCGTATATACATACGTATCTACATATATTTGAACTATCCGACTATAAGCTTCGCTGAATATTCGTAATTCGATTGCATTTGGAAAAAATGCACGGCGTTAATAAATACTAGAATTTTTATATTTACACGATGATCAAAAATTGCCCGTATTTGGGTACGAGACGTTAACATTTCATCCTCGTGCGAAAATTACTGCTACAAAATTGTATACAATCGAATCTAATTATTTAACGGGTAAATGTCGTAATAAATACAGTAACGTGCGAATAACTTTCTGTAGCCATTCTACGTAATTCTAACAGCGCGTTGGATTTGAGTTTTTTTAACGATAGGAAATTGCGATTGCATCGAAAATAACTCGGAGGAAGAAATTTTGTCCAGTTAGCGATATTGATACAGCAATGCGCTATAGCTACGATATGTTATGTTATCCCTGTGTTTCGTTATATTATAATTATTTCTGATGAAATACAATTTTTCGTATAACTTTAATAGTATGTGAATCATCGATGATGTTCGCAGATGTAAAAACTTTTATTCAAAGGGAGACTAGTAGCGTGAGCGTGCGCATATCCGGCCTTAAAGATAGCCGGACATGAAAAAAGTCTGAAACCCATGGTCCGATCAATCCGGTGCACAGTCCCGAGGGGAGTCTAGTTATGTACTTTCACTTATAAAGCAGTTTCTCAAACGTGTTTCACGACCGTGGATTAGCTTCTATGTATTTGGAAAATAAGTCGAAAGAGGGGAACGCGTATATTCGAAACGTGAAATTAGAACGAGCAATAACAGTAATCGAATAAATTATTCGATTGAAAGTTTAATTCGTCGAGCGGTTATAAGAGGGGCATAAAACACGACCGATTAATAATCGGATGCTCGTTTATTTAAGTGTACAAAGAAGTGAATATAATTGTTTCGTTAGCCTGGAGCACGATTTCAGCCGAGTAACGAAGTATAAATGTAATTTTGAGCGAGCTTTGTGTGTGGGAAAATTACTTTGCTATTACGGTTCGACGATTCGTCCCGAGCGAAAAGAACAAGGCAAAAGCGTATACTGTACACGTTCGTATAAAACTCAAATGAAAATTGAATGGATAGGGTGTCCATAAAAATATCTTGCAGTCTGGTATGGCAATAATGAGGATAATATTGTCTTAATAATAAGTAAACGGCATAAGTTCGTTCAGTTTTAATGCTTTCAGGACCGAATTTCTTTTTAGCATGCGAGGAAAATTGCTTTTCCATTAGTTTTGGTATTAGTAGCAGATACGACGCGATGGACTAAAATGTAAAACCAGTTTTACCGAAAATAAATTTATCTCAGTTCGGTTAATTGTTATTATTCTATTCAATTGCGTCTGCACAGGCCGGGATTCAACTGGCTTTTATAAAGTTCCGTTAATTAACAACTTATTAAAATATAACGTTGAAACGTATAAAAAGCGAGATTCGAAAAATTCAAATTGAATGGAACCTGAAAGGGGACATTTAAGGTTCGCGATATCCCAAACATTCCCCAGAGTGTCGGGGAACAGATTCTAGAGGCAGAACGCTAAATAAAGCGCCGTTGTCCTTTTAACCCTTCAACAGAGAGAAGCGTGAGAAGCGCTATTTGTTATTTATAAAATGTGTGCATGCCTTTTTATATTTTTTACTCTGAATATTTTCGGATTGAAGTTGTTACAGACAACACCGTAACAGTTCGAATCCTATTTTTAACACAAAAGCTCGTAACCAAACAGAGCGTAGATACGGGTGCACGATGAAAAATTGTACGCGACTATAATAAAAATACTCTACGATGGTAGCAGATTTATCTTCCTTTTTCAAGAATCACTTTCTTTCTTCTTTTTAATTAATTTGTATCGTCGTATGCAGGTAGGAAAAATAGTGCAGAAGTTTAAATGAAAGATTCATTGGTATTCGACTGGCGCAATTTAAAATGAGCTCACCTGGAGCACACGCTGTTTAGAGAGAACGTTGAAAATAATGATGAACAGAGTTCTGAAAGAGAAACGTATTGAATGCGATACGTGGGTGGTGAGAGAGAAGGGGTTAGAGAGATTAATCTGTGCGTGGAGAAAGGAGAAAAAGAAAAGAGAAAGAGGAATAAAAAATAACAGATGATTATATAAATTAAGCTCGACAACGGATGAAGGGATTGAAATGGTCGAATGAAATCATCGTCGATTGTGAAATAATAGGCGAGCGTTGCCTACAGGAAGCTGAATTCATGCGATTCAAACAATCTCGCGGGACAGTTCTCGTGTAATTCGAATACAAAGTAATACCGTGCCATGAATAACATACTGTAATCAGTAAATCCGTGACTTTATCGCTTCGTGGTATTTAATAAATAGCTATGTCTACGAGAGACGAGTGTGTTAGAACATAAAGAAACTTCTTTCAAAGAAAAAAGAAGATACGCATACATACGTATATTATGCTCGATGATATACGTTTCTGAATCTGAATCCTATTAAACGGCCGATTCTTTTCGTATTCAGAAATTACAACGGGAACATTCAATTTGCCGGGAATTAATTATCAAATGATATTATTGTAAATTTCAGAGCAATAAGCTGTGTTGTTATAAAATAATTGAATTCCTCTGATGAACAATCTCCGATTGATGCTGAATCGCATTACCGTAATCATTCGATATCGCAGTAATATTTTAGAACATATACATTTTAGATCTTTCACGTTTCACGAATTGATATTGATATTTATATACAGGATGACTCATAAAAATATTTCAACACGTATATGTGGAAACATTTTCTCGATATATCATTACGCGGAGGGATTCCCCTTTTACACACGTACACATTTAGGAGCAGGATAAGTTTCCTGTAAAATGTACACAAAAGAGATGCAAAACTAATCAAGTAAATTATTATGTGTGTTATACAAAATATTTTGATTCTGTATGATATAGCACATGATCACATTGGTAAAGGGAAGAAATAAGGAAAAATAAATTGAAACAAAAATATATATACAAGTTGCAACATATTTATTGCAAGTACGCGGTGCACAAAGGTCAGGAAATTGTTTACATTGTAAATTGACTACGGAGAAAAATGTAAATTACTGTTATTATCGTTATATCAATAAGTTATTTATAACAGACCACGTTTAACACTAATTATACGTTTCAGTCAACTATTCATGTTATCGAGTATATGATCGCAGTAAACATCTCGTAACTCTTCTACTATATTTTTAAGTTGGTTTTACATTTTATTATTACAATCACGATACTCGTGACTTATTATACGCGCTGATGTTTCGCATAATGCAAGTTCAACTGAGCTCTTTTTCATAACATTGTAGAAAAGAGGGAGATTGTTTATAAGTATAACGAATGGATTTGTGACTTGCATTTCTTTCTTTTTTCTTTTCTTTTTCTTTTTCAGCTGACATGATTTTTATTTTTAGCGCAGAAAAATGAGAACGTAATCAGGCGCTCGATTATATACGCGGTCGAAAAATCGGCAAAAATGTCGAAAATACTAATAAATAAACGAAATAGATGCATTAAAGTTGCGCGTCACGGAATAACCTAGATTCTTCCGTACGTTCACCGGTTGTGTGTATATTTCTTTCGTTCGTGATTTAATAATAACCAAATAGAAATAGAGAAACAGGGAGCGAAAGAGACGATCAGAATTTCAATTTACGTTGAAAACTGGCCTATGTAGCCTATCGAGAGTCGACAACATTGTTACAATCAACGGATACGTACGTACTTGTATAATGTTGCAACGTGACAGAAAAAAGAGTCGAGAATCGCGTGTAATGTCGCGATACAATGTAATGTTTTATTACAAAATGTTCGTTACTTTATACATATTTATTTCTCCCAGGCTTCACGACCTCGTACTATTTCTATTTATTGCTTGCATTTTCTTTTCGCGATATTTTCGAACATGAAGCGCATAAAAGAAACACGAGAATGTAGGCGAGTAAAGAATTCTGATAATTAAGTCTACACAGAGCTGTAATTAAACGAGTTTAATGACTCGAGTTCTTTGCTTGATCGTAGTCTTTAAATTAACTTCGCGTTTTATAGCCTAACTTCGCCTCTTTATGCAAAATCAATAGTAAAAATAACGGCGAGTTTAACAAGAAAAGAATCGTAAAGAGCGAAAGAGGGAATTTCAAAATATGATCATTTTATTTCATTTGTTTCAAAGGTTAATCGTCGATTGTTAGGATCAAACGAATGAAACACGAGCGCATTGAGTCTACGACGAGAATTTAATTTATTGTTGTAACGTCGTAAATAAACAAGATAACTTTGTTTATGGATAAATAAAAAAAGAGAGGAAAATTATCCACGAACATTTGCAGTATCGCGTAACAAAGTAATTAAACGGGAAGAGTGTAATCTTACAGCTCCTATCTTCGTTATTTAGCAAAATATTATAACTAGAAGAATGATAATAAGTTAGAAAAGGAAGGGAAAAAAGGAGAAATATTGCTGATAAGCAAAGTGAATAAATTAAAATCGTACGTTACGAAATAACCTGGATTCTTTCGACCGTTCAGCAATATATTTCTTGCGCCAGGATTTAATAATAATATGATATCGGATCTATAAACGCGAATACACTGTTTGTCGGTGTTGGCGCGCATGCGCCGTTGCTTTGTACACCCCACTCTCTTCGTAAAACCACTGATTGCGCGCGATTGAGAAACAGAAACTCGCGTTGCGTTATCTATGCGAAACTACATGTATGTAGGTACAGAAACAATTTTCCCGATGTGCTTCAAACGTGGATTAACTAATTCCAAAGAAACATTCGATACATATAAAGCTTGTAAAGATCTAAATTTAAATTCGAAAAGTTTCGTATTTTAAACTGTCCACGTGGAAAATATGAATTTCAAATTTCAATTCCCAATAGTCGTTATATTTATCTACAGTTCGGTAACACTATCGCGAATAATATTATCAATTATTTTATTGTCATATATCCGTACAATGGTAAACGTAATTGTTGTTTCGTGTTCGTATTTGCAATGCGTTACGTTGCAGCATGAGTATTTCCATGGAGCATTACTACCTGTACAATTGCATCATTAAGATACTATTTAACCGGCTTCGCGGTGGAAAGTTTCATTTAGAAGAGGAAAAAAAAAAAAGTGGAACTCGTTCTCGACATTCTTCTATATATTCCATATCGATTCTCCAGCGATTCGAGTGTATTGTGTTCGTTCGTACCTTTGAATAATTCATTTTGGGGTGCTGGTAACAATAATAGATATTACGATTAATTGCAAAACAGTTTCACAGTGTTTCTAATCTGGGCGATACGATCTGGTTCGACCGATAATCCTTTATCAGGCTAGTAGTGTCGGTGTGTTATCGGCGATTGCTTTTAAAAATAAAACAAATTTTCTTCGCTCGTGATAAACTTTGTAACGCATATTATTGCCTTATTTTTTCCCCGATGATGCTTTTATCATGATATAATTTGAATCGCCTCTTTCGAATCTTTGAATGTCTCTTATCGAAAGTATTACGACAAACTATTTGGATAGAAAACAAATTGAAGTAGTGTTTTCGATTAGACTAATCCTTGATTAAAGTTCTAGCGGACTTTAAAGAATTTTATATCGCGTCGTTGTAATCGAAATGCCGTTTGATTTGTTCGTTTGCCAGCCCACTTACTTACGTTCGTTTCCAGGTTCATGTTTATCGAATATCGCAGCGTCTGTTTTTACAGCGTCCGCACGTTTTCCAAATTCACTGGATTTTTTGCGCTTTTGTCGTCCAATCGTTCCGCCTGTCCAAATCCATTCGTTATTTTTCAATTGCCATTTGATTTCCACGACTTTATCATACCTATTACCGATGCTCGATCGAAGGGAATCAAAATTCAACATTTTTGTCTTCTTTTTTTTTCCAATTTTCTCTTCTTCTGATTATCGGAACACTTTTATTACTGTTACGCAAGAGTACTTGTCAATACTAGCTAATTCGTAAATTGTGATTTGTAGGATTTCATTAATAATAATGATTGAATTGTGTCAAAAGAGCCAGGAAATAACTAACGATTCTTCCTTCTGTAAAAAGAGGAAACGAGTGGTTTTTGTAGTTAAATAAAGAGCGAAGAGGTTTCAGTATATATATTTCGGGTTCCTTCCTTTCGACTTACAAACGAGAGAGAAACGAGAATTCCATCAACGATGAAATTTGGATATTAAGAGCGTACAACACAGCGAGCTTCTAAATGAAAAAATATGAGGCATGAAAAGTCTCTAATTAAAACATAGAACTCCGTGTTTCTCGCAGTTTATAACATTAATAGAAATTACGACAGACAGTTTTTACGAGCGAGACATCAAAAGGACTTATTAAAGAGGAGTTTCAATCCGACTGGTAGTTCCACGTTTTACAGATTCCCAGTGAAAGGGGAAAAACAGAAAACGCTGTTGCTTGTTATTCGATAGAAATAATTCGACTAGGACTAGTTTTAGGTTCATGGGAGTAATTAATCAGACGTAATGAAAAAAGAAAAGGGAGAAAGAGAGAGACGAATCGTTGCATCTATTAACGAAGCACGTGTAAATTAACCGAAATTAGTTCGAAACGTAATCAGTTCCGTGCCATAGCCGTGCAAGATGCCGCGATAAACTTTCATAAAGATAACAACTTACGATCTGCAAAGTCGCCCGGTTATTGTGAGCAACCTTCTTCGTTACATTTTCCTCGAAATCTAGCAAAACGAGTGTCGTAACTTTGTTCGAAATTAATTATAAATTTGCATTTCTCTAATGTTCTTTCATCGTCGAAATTAATAAAACATGATTCCAAAAGTTTAACTAAACCGTTGTAACAACGTTCGTTCCCATTCTTTTTTGTTCTTTTCATTTCGTTAAGTTCGAGGAGACTTAAATGAAAAACTTTCGAAAATTGTCCACGGTTTTCTCAAATTTTGCGGCTAGCTCATTTTAAATTCAAATCGAATTCGTTTTAAAGTCAAAATTTAGTCGCGATATACATACCTTCTCGACTTTTATCTCAGTCAGTTTCAGACAAAATTGCTCGTCAGGGTGGCTCTTGCTCGAGAAATGTTTCCCCTTCCGCAAACTCGAGGGATTTCGTTTCCGTTTCTTAGCGATTGTACCTAAATAAAGGTATCTCGTCCTTCCTTTCATCCTTCGGATTAGAGAAAACCCGCGATTGATTTACATCCTTGGTCAAAGGGCCTGTCTCGTTAAAAAAAAAAAAAAAATACAATTAGCTTTTATTCTATTCTGTCTCGTTTGATACAGAAATCCTTGAATAACGGACAAAATTGAAGAAAATTATAGAAACCAAACAAAATGAAATACTCCATACCCGATATGGTAAAAGGATTAAAAATCCGGGAGCGAAATATGTCGAATGCGATATTTCACAATTTTTTCAAAAGAAATTATTTTCCCGTGCACTATGATTTTGTCGAAACATACGCGTTTCGACAAATATTTTCTCCGTGTTCTTATATTCGCTATACGTACATATACGTGTGTATATGTATATATATTATTGGGATATTTACTTACGGATATCGTCGAATAAAATACGGAATGTGAAAGTGTATGGGAATGGAAATAAAGGTATGTTTTTACAGGATATTTGACGTTATATCATCTCTCTTTTACTCTCTTCTTCTTTCCTGTTGAGTGGAGTCTACGGCGTATTCGTCGTATATCTTGATTACCATTCATTCTATAGCCTGCACAATTTTCTCTATACTAAAAGAATTTCCTGTTCCGAAACTGAATATTTAAGTCACCTTTATTACGTTGAGAATTTAATCCATTAAAGACCAAGCAGAGAAATAAGGTATAAAAGTTGCGTAAATGCAAAAGTTCTTCATAAAATTGTAAGTACCTGGAGAAGAGGAAATAAATGAAATATATCCATAGAAGAAATGGTAACGAGAAAAGATATTGAGCAAATTCTTGGAATTCCTTTTCGCTGTAGCACACAACATGATTTCACAATGTAATTTCGATAGAATTGAATAACGTAATTGAACGAAAATTGCAGATGAAATCGTTGTTGGCCTCCAACGAGTTAATTTCGGCTTATCGGATATCTTTGGATCGTCTTCGTTTTGCGCAGTGTTTTATTCAGAAACGCGATACACAAAAAGGAAAAAAGAACAGTAAAGTTATGTTAAACATTGAAAACAAATATTTGGAAACTATTTATGTTTTAAAAATAACTATTTCTGGAGTTATATAGACACGAGAACGATAACGTTGAATATAAATCACGCGTACCTTTGCATATGCACTGAGTGCAGCGAGAGGATAGAAACAAATAAAAATTGTTTTCTAGCTAAAAACCGGACAACAATTTCTCCGTAAAGAGGAACAAAAGGTCGGCCTGAATGGGCTGACACCCAGCTCGCGCTAAACGGCGAAATAAACGTTGATTATTCTCAAAGAGGGCCAGTCAAAGCGGGACCCAATTATATGAGCTGGGAACCGGTTCCATTTTCGGAGCCATCTCCAAGGTGACTTCTGATCTGGCGTGTAGGGCCTTAGCTCGACTTTTGTCGACAGCTCGGAGGGAGAATCACGTATCAGTCGCTCCCGAATATCTTTTATTACTTATAAACTTTCGTTGTCTTGTATGGAGTCACTTTTCAGACCAATAATAATAATTATGACAAGAGAACAAGATCTCACGGGGAGACCGAGCTAAAAGCAAACAAGACACGAAGAGTAAGAATGAAGAAGAGGAGGGAGAACAGAGAGAATGGAAGGGTGATACGCGAGAATGCGAATAAAGAAGAGGAGAGAAAAGAAAAGGAGGAGGGAGGATGTTGGGGATGTCACTTTTGCCTTGATGCGGTCGATTCTACGAGGACAAAACATTGAAAAGATATATTTGACCGACGAGAATCGTGTGCCTGCATCGAACCGCATTCATCTCGTTTGTCCTTTTTTATTTTCTTCTTCGGTTAAATTTTTAATCCACCAACAATTTAAACAACTTTTCAATCTAGCGGTTCTTTATAAATGTATCGGGAATATATAGTACGATACTGTGCGCGAGTCTTGGGTCATAAATATGTTAGAAGTAGTGAAAAGAATGCTAAATTGATTATACGCGAGACACATATAAAACGATCTAGAAGAAGAATACTCTGAAATATGAATAAATTATTTGAAATACCATCAGTGACAGTGAGAAACGAGCTTGATCGAAAAATAATTTGATCGTGAAAAATAAGCTTACACGAAATATTAATTACTTTGGATTAATCAATATATCGTTATCAAATTAGCAATAATTGTCGAATTAAATACTTTTTTTTTTTTTTAGAAGTGACAATAGATATAAAATAATATCAGGCACTTTTATATGTATTTATTTATCTGTTCTAAAAAAACAAAGCATTTCTTACGAATTTTTGCGGAGCGTTGTATGTTTGGTAGTTATGCTGTCTTGAAATTCCGCACGATCTGGTAGTTAATAAATTTTCGCAAAAGCTGGACTCGAAGTCGAAACCCTCGTTACTACGATAAAATGTTGTTAAAAGTAACGCACGCTCGTTCGAAACACGTAATTGCCTTCTCCGCTCGGCAAAAATGTTTCCGCGTATTATACACATTCTCGCGGACTGTATGAATTACTTTCCGAACTGTATGGATCTCGCGGTGAATTGCAGCGAAATTCGTTCCACTCGTTTTAATTGAAATGGATGACCCTCGAGAAAAATTTAGCCCCGCTCGACGGGACGAGAAAGCTCGGTAAATAATGCGTACAATTAACAGAGTGATTCGATCGAGAATAGCGAGAACTGATTACACTCGTGAATCCATCGAGCGATATTTCGTTTAAAAATAAATGACCGTCACCCAAACAATTTTACACCCAGAGAACCGACAAAGGTTCATTTACTACGTTTGTTCATTCTCATTTCCTTGCTAATTACTAAGTTGGCAATTTTTATGCAAATTTATATTTTCATGAAAGCAATTAAAGAAACAGGAGATACCTAAATGGAGATTTAATTTATCGTTTAAATACGAAGGCCGTGATAAGCGATTTTTAAATTCGATAATCAATTACACGTTATCAAAGCTCTTTTCATTTTATTGAATTAACTATATATATTTCTTATATTTTTCAATCGTTATAATTGCACTGCTTATGTTTCTGCATATCATTTTTCTAGGCATTTCTTTTATGATTAAAAAAATACAACCCAGATAGAGATTTGTTTCATCTAGTAAACATTACGACATGTACTTTACTTTGGATATTTTATATACTTTTTATGTTACGTACGTTCTGCAGAATTTTGCATCTCTAAATACTCCATAAATCCACAACTTCCATAAATTATAATAATCTTCATTTCGCTGTATTCTAAAATAATTCTACTATTTAAAATAGAATTGCTTGCGATTCATGGAATTTTAACTGAAATATTTCTTCGACCATTGATGCAAATTGTTCGAAATAAGAAAAATACCAGCAACCGCAAAGGGTTAAATGCCTCTGTAAATGTTGCGTGAGGTGATGCGCTGACGAGTCAAGTGTGCCTATTCGTTGATTCGTATTACAGAGGAAGGCGTGTGCGTGTAACGTATATACCTGAGTCAAATTCCTCGTATATCGTGAATCGAGTGTGCATACACGTGCTCTGTTCGTGTGTGTCTTCCCCTGTGTCGATTCACTCCTGTATACAGGCGTTACTTTACTGCGGCATACGTGAGTCCATTGATAGTGATGGCTTTGAGGCGTTTCCGATCAGGTCAAACACTATTCAACAAACTTTCCATTTTATCAACAACGTACACCCCTATTACTTCTCGAATTCATATTTCATTACGATCATACTACATTATGATTAACAATCTAATCGCACGTAACGGATTTAAAACAAAATGTTTAGGTACAACAAATTCAAGTCATAAACGATTACAATGATTTGAAGAATTTTCAGCTTTTTGTCCAAAGTAGATTAAGTCTATTATCTACGTTTTTATTACGTTTCACAAATTTATAATAATAATAATAATAATAATAATAATACACGTGCAACAAACTTTAATAAAAATGTTTATTTAATTTCGAATTAAAGTTACGAGTGATTACAGTCGTTCGAAGGATTTTCATTATTTCTAACTCGAAAGATTGTCTAATAAGGATATTTATATTATACGTATAAAATTGCAGGAAATATCGTCAATACGAGAAAAATATGCGCCCATCGCTATCGAGATATGTGTGCGAGCGTAGCCTAAAGGCTGTCTCACAAACAGCTCTCGACGTGTAATGGGGATCTAAATCCAAGTGAAAATAGGAACACGTGTGTGAACGTTGTGTATCGATTTCAATGTATGTAATATGCTGGGACGGTATGAATAAATTTTGAAGCAGACTGTACGACGAATATAGAGGATATAAAAGCGAACGTTATTTCCTTTGATATCTTCGGGCGTTTTTAATACGAATGATATATGTATATCTATAGATTTATCGTTTTTAAACTTAAACAGATATGTTTAACCTCTCGAGTAGGTGAATAGAAATTTTCCGCGTGCATATTCTTTACATTTATTAGAACGATTCGACAAAATGTTGCAAAGGTTAAGTAGTTTTTGTCGAGTGTTTAACTTGCAACAATTAGTAATCAACGAAAGCTCATTCTAAATGCACTTTAAGGTTGGTATCGATTGCCGAAGTAGAATAAATCATTCTACTAGCGGTATATTTGCTCGGGAAACTATGTCTGCCTATGTAATAAACCCATCAAGAACTTCCCCTAACAGATTGTATACTATGTACTCTGAACGAACCTAATATTTAAATTTCAATGCGAATACCAAGTACGTAGGGTAAATAGTTCTTAAGCGTTGGATCGGTTAAATTCCATTTATAATTTTAGTAAAATTATCCGAATAAAAATCGTCGTTTTTTTTTTTTTTCGAAAACATTGTTTTAATCTCGTGGTTCCACTGGCTTCTTTCTTACATTTCCATGTATTCATGTATCTCCTTTCCTTGGGATATTTTATTCATAAAATTCGTGGAACACGAAGCCAGTAAAATTACATTGAATATTAAAAACTAAATATTTCAAAACTATCTATATTTATTTATCTTATCTATCCATATAACTATCTGTATATTATCTTTTAATAATATCTATTGAAATATAACAATCATTTTGAATCGTACAGACTCAAGGATAATAGAAGGATTTAATTAGTTAGAAAATTCATCGCGATGTCGATATTTTATATTAAAAGAATCTTATATTATCTTATATTAAAAGAATTTATATTAAACCAATCCCTGTGTTTGCCTTACGTTAATTTCATAACGTCGATTCGGCTTCCTCCCCTCCCTTTCGCTTCCTCCGACTAAAAAATAAACGCAGCAAATAACTCTCAAAGGAACAAGAAATATACATATGTACATATATCCGAGTGACGAATAGAAAGTTTCCTGCCCGTATATTTGTTCTCGATGTATTCGTTTGTGAATCGTCGCTTAATGTTTTGAGGTGACTCACTGATTGTGACGGGCGCTTAAAGCGCTTAGTAAAATTCATTGTAGAGGGAGACAGACACTGTTTGAGACCTCGATGCGCGCGAGAGAGATGGAACTATAGCCTCTTTTAGAGCGAAGTGTCATCAGAAAAGAGAGACAGATAAACATGGACACAGATATTATATGTACACAAAAGATAATAAGAGAGAGAGAGAGAGAGAGAGAAACTGAAGGAATGAAATTACGAGAAAGACTATAGTGTTTTGGAGGGTCTTTGGACAGCTTGGTATATGCGTGTATGTATATATAATTATATATGTACGTGGCAAACATATACACTGCAGTAGCGGTAAATGGAGAGGGAGCCACTGCTCCATATCTTATCCTTCTTTCCTTTCCTTTTCTGAGAGCCATATTTAGATTAGATTTAGACTACATTAGAGAATTGTTTAATTGTAATTTCTTGCAAATATTATCCGTTACGCGAACGATATTAACGTTTCTTGTTAAAATTTTAAAGTTGTATTATTGCTTCTCCGAAGCCTTATTATTGATTAACTGCAGCCTTTGCTTTTATTTGAGTACGTGACTGGTATTTGAACTTTTCAAAGAACATACGATTTACTTTTATGTAATACAGTACACACAATACAAGAACTAAGAAGCTAAGAAGCTTATATATTATGGAATTTTTATTTATATTATTAGTACGATAAGATCTTTCATCGCTTATATCTATCAACCGTAGATTCTAAGATGAATTTGAAGAAATAAGGTTAGCCTGTAACACGATCGTTTTTCTTTATTTCTCGATTCATAGAGTCTACAATATTGATTGATGCGATGCTATTGAAATTCACGATGGAATAATATTTTAAATTCTCCTTTTTTTTTTCCTTGCATTCTGCTGTTATCGCGTGGGATAAAGATTTGCAGGAAATCGAAACGCTTTGATCTTTAATTGATAGAACACACTTTCCCTAAGCTCTTACAGGGACTTAAAGCGAAATCCGTAACGGTTTGTTCCTTGTTTTCTTTTTTCTCCTGTTTTTAATCTCTCGGTTCTTACCGTCGATAAAGAACAAACAAGTTCATTAATTATGTAACAGATCGATTGTTGCAATTAAGTGTTACCGGCAGTTCGCTTTTTCCCCGACTGTAAACGAAAATGTTAACATTTCGCTTTCTTACGTAAACCAAGCGTTGAATAAGCGTAGAAATTACTTAACGACGTCTCTTTTTATATTCTTTTTAGCGATTACAGGACGAGAAATAAGTTAATTCGTCGTTTTATTGGCGGCCAATTATATAATGTATCTCATTGTGTTCACGATTAAATGAGAAGAATTCCTCGTTCTTTTTTTTTTTAATATGCTTTTTATGCGTTAATCATGAAACATTGTTCAGGAGGATCCTGTTTCGTATGCATTATTTATATTAATATATTGTCCTTGTTAATATGTATGAGTGGATAAAACTTCCTGTGTTTAGAATCTGCGTTCTGTTGCTTAATACAATCACTGCGTTGCGATATCTCCTCGTCATTTTTTTTTTTTCAACCATTTTTTTTTAACGCATTCTTAACTCGAAATATGTAAAACACGTAAATGCATTATACACGCTATACTTAAGAATGAAAAGCATACTTTTATGGGTAGAGAAACATAAAATTAACGATATTCGAAATATTCAATGGAACTCGGTATCCTCGTATAATTTCGGGTTATGAACTATAATTTTAAACTCGGTACTACCGTGTAATTTTAATCGCGTGCATTTCTTTTCTACTATCTGTCTACTATTTTATAATATAATGCGACCGTAATTTTTATTTCGTTTTGCTGTAATTAATTGATAAACAGAGTAAACGATCTGTGTCTGTTTATATTTATATTCATCGTCGGTTCGAGTAAAGAATATCAGTCAACTCGTACTCGTATCTCACGACTATCAAACAGTTTTCGTCTTACTTTTCCATCGCGTATTTTCATTCGCCATGTCGATTTGAACGTTAGGTTTACTTGTAACGGGCATCGCGGTTAATCACGAAATAAAATGTACGATACACGCATACAAGTTGGTAGAACCTATGTTAGAGAGGCCAGACAAATCGATATCTTTGTTTCTGTGGCCGATCAGAAAACATCTGGATGATAATGACCGTAGTAGAATATTAAGTTGCAACTAAAGTGTGCTGGCTTGTTTCTTAAACACTTTATACTCGTGACTCAACATCCTGCCCGATCTATTCTAATGTAATAAACTCCACGTTTCAATTTCTCAGAATTACCGCATAACGAAAACAATTCAGTTTGAAAATGGTTACGATATTGGGATTTCAAATATTTATTGTTTGAGTCATGTCGGCAATTAAACGAGATAAAGCGTTGAATTTGTGGACGTGAGAAACTGCTTGTCATTTTTATTCTTAGAATCGTACAACACGTCTTTTTACGGGATTTTGACAAGTATTTGTATATTTTATCGTTTATTATCTTTCATTTATTACGAGAGTTAACTTCAATGTAATTTTTAAATTGACCACTAGAATTTGAGAAACAGACGAGCGAAGAGCTTCACTGTTTTTCAAGGCTTATTTCGTTTTATAACAAAACGTTAAATCTATTCTATACCCATCTAGGAATATTTATTCAAAGTGAAAGGAGTTAATTAGCATAGGACTATTTGAAAAGGTCGTTCTCATCCTTTTCTATTCTCATGGAATATCAACTAAGAGTTATGAATCCGTAATTGTTTAATGCTGAAGTACGAAGCATACTCGTAATCTCGTATTATGAAAACGTGCTACACATCATATTTCTCTGCGTGGCCTTAAAACGTTACGCGCAGGACTCTTTTTCTCGTTCCTTTTTCTTTCTTGTTTCATCCAGTGTTGGCTCTGGTTGCCAGAGGAAAACCAGGCAATGGCTATTACATAAAACCCGAAGAAGCACAGCAAACTGAATATTACTGTTTGGTTGAAAAAATAAGATTAAATGAGATAAAAACGAAATTGAAATCATAATACATATTGTCCATAAAAAATGATTGAAGGGCTGTCTCGAGCAACGGCCTATAGAGAGAATAAAACCAAGTATAATAAAATTGATAATAACGCGAAAAGAAAGATAAGTTATCATTCGTATCTCGTACTCGATTAGTGTATTTGTTAGACGAATAGACGAGGTATTATTCAATTTTTGTTTATTATGTAAACACAAAGGAAACAAACTCCTTTAGTAGTAGAAAAGTAAAACTTGCAACGCGATTTACGTAATTCGCTGTTTTGTCTTATGAACCTTTCTTCCAGAAAGCTTCTCAATTATATAAAATGTTCTCGGTACAAAAAATAAACGAAATTCATTATGTTTCCTTCTCTGTTTCGTTCGCTTGTTAAATTAGAAAGACACGAATATTATTTATGATAGACGAACATCGATCGAAAGAATATTCTTCCGATGTAAATCTACTCGTAACACGCCAAACGAAGAATATTATTTAGTCGTGTTTAGCGAGAAAATCCCATCGTATCGCGCCTTTTGCCCGGACGTAATTATTCACAGTTAAAGGATTAACACTTTTCAGTAGTACACGGTCTGTAGCGGCTATTCACTGATGCATTCGCTTCTTCATGCGATTAGCGTGATGTTGCTCTCGGAAACCAGTTCCCCTTAAGAGCAATTACAGAAATGAGACGATATTCCATTTGTAGTTAGTATTTCTACACGGAATAATCATTTTGTCTTCCTCGCCGTACCTTTTCTCTTTGCCACCCTCTTACATTTCCTTCGTTCTTTTGTTCGCTAGTTCCAGTTGCATGACTTTTAAAGATTTTCTAGCTTTCCAGAAGAAGAAAGCGGTTCTCAAGGCAAAAAGATATCCAGGGTGTTTCGTTCCATTTCAAAAAGCTTGCCCAAGTTTTTACAAAGAAAGAGAGAGAGAGAGAGAGATCGGGGGGAGAGGGAGAGGGAGAGGGAGAGAGTAGATCGTTCTTCTGCTCATTAAGTTCATAAAGTCATTTGCTTGACCTATTTTCCATCGAAAAGCAGCACTCGCACCACTACCAACACGACGAATCGATTAGTAATCAATTAAGCCCTCGTTTTACAAATTATCCCTCTATAAAACGTTATATCGAGAGAATTTTCGAAAGAAAAACAGATCCTTTATATTCTTATCGAATTTAACTTTATATATCGATCGTTGGAAGCATAGAAGGAAGTTTGCAGCGGGCGGTATTAAGACGTATCGACTAATAAATTTATTAACGCCACGTCGGTTTATATTGGATTTAATTAATATCCTCTAAAGGTACTCGAATTAATTAATGGCTACGAGAAAGGATTTGAACAAAATTATTATTTCACCGGCCGTGTATACGTATAATATTCCGGTGTAAAATGAATAAAAGAAATGTCGATTTGCATTTCACAAGTTTGAAACAACGAATGTAATTATTAATTATTCGCGAGGAAAGGAGCCCTGCAATTCTGGTAATTTAATACATTTATAATACGCGTGCAAAACATTCTGCTATATTTCAAATTTAATACGTGCGTATGTTCGTACAATTTCAATATTATTATTAATTAAAAATCTTCCACGGTAAGTGCTCAAATATTTTTCCTATCGTATGTATGTATGTGTGTGTGTGTGTGTGTGTCCAAGTAAACTGTAGAATATGTGTACATAATCTTTTAAAATAATAATCTCCGTGTTTTAAAACTACTATCTTTGGATTCCATCGAGAAACTATCGTACGTTATAAAAAAGAAATTTCAAAAATTCCACGTGTATGAAAACAAAGTCCAGCCAATTTTTTTTCTTGTTTTTCTCTCTCTCTCTCTCTCTCTCTAAGGTCCTAGCAAATTAACACGTTGAGCGCCACTGGTCATGACTGACAACGAGCATAAATAATAAACCGATCGTAACGTTCCGTGTGTGTACACGGATAAAATGTGCTTGAACGAGGCATCGACAACGCACGCTGAATAATACATGCGCTGTCGTTCTCGATGCCGCGGAGAAATATTTGGCAGGGCCGGTACGCGCGATGGTAATTGGAGTGTGTGTGCGGGTAAATAATGAAGGCAGAAACGCGCCACGAAAATCCATGCACAGCAACCAAGTGACTACGCGGCACGCGGACACGTACAACGTTTCGGTGGGGATGGTAAAAACGTAAGAGGGAGGAGAAATGGTGGAGGAGGAGGAGGAGGAGGAAGAGTAGAAAGAGAAAGAGAGAGAGAAAAGAGGGAAAAGAAGGAAAAAAAAAGAAGGGCCGGTAGATGCAATTGCGATATCAATGGCGTTGGGGGTTCGCAG
The DNA here is from genome assembly GCF_014825855.1 of Bombus pyrosoma. Lineage (NCBI taxonomy): Eukaryota > Metazoa > Arthropoda > Insecta > Hymenoptera > Apidae > Bombus > Bombus pyrosoma. The sequence goes on along the minus strand of NC_057777.1, from coordinate 6,932,928 downwards.
GCGATGCAGCTGTAGCGGAGAAACGAGATTAACGCTATAAATACCATTGGTGGCCAAGCCAGGCTTGTGTCTTGACCGACGAGAAACTCTTGTCCGCGACTGTACCCTTAAAACATTGGAAATAGTTATGGCAGTGGCGCTCATCCAATGGCTATCGTTCCGCATTTATTGATTCAATTATGTAACCGAGCACTCGATTGACAGCGGGAATATGGCCCTCGTATCGTGCCTGATCGTTTTTATTTCCTGTAATTGATTGGCTTCGATGCACTCTTTTTCCACCCCGTTCTGCATTCGTCTCTCTGCAGGTTTTTCCAATCGTTGATATTATTGTTGCTTGTTGCGGTGATTTTTAGCATTTGCATTTTGACGAATACAGAATAAATAAGAAATGGTTGAACAACTGCCAGGTTTTGTACGAGCGATTGTTATTGTTAATTGGATTGTTGAATTTGTAATACGATTTGAAATGTTGCGTTATTCGATTATAATATGATACGTAATGTATGGTTTTTAACGATTCACGAATCGCTGAATATTAACAACCGCCTGTCTATGTACGTAAATGTTTGCAGGATAAAAATTGTTCATGTTGAAAACGCGCGGATAAAAATGTTTATATTGAAAAACAAGAAACCGTTTGCGTCGACAGACAGGAATGATATAACGCAATTGAACATTTCGTACGTCGTAACGTAATAATTCAATTGTTACCAATATTATATGAAATCATTCAGTTATTCTATAGGTATATTTAGAATAGCAAGAAAACATGTTTGATTCGAGGGAATAGAATATATCAGAAGAATAGATTGTTATTAGGTTGACTTAACGGGCAATTAAGCCCGATGCAATCGCGGTAGGAAATAGCTGTGCTATTGAAGTATCAGAGTTAACGAAGTAATTGTGCGTTTTTATACAACACAACCTCTAACATTACCGTGTACGTATATCCTGAATCGGAATTAAATAACGAAACGATTATTTTCTTCTGTTCTACATCTAGATGAGTATGTACAATAATTACATATATGTTCTTGCTTTTCTTAAAAATTCCTGTTTATAATAACGGGAACAAACGCGCCCTTTGTACGTACGGTGGATCGGAAAACGTAGAAATGGCAGAGAGATATAAATTGACAATTCTGCTATGTCGATTTTACACTGAAATCCGTTCGATTTGAAATTGAGCGTGTAAGTAAAGCAAAAGAAGCAACGGACAAACTCCGGCTGCAAAGTCGACTCGCGTGTCTATAGAGACCGAAGTTAAGCAAAGAAAGACAGCGCAACGCATTTTTCTTTTTCACTCGGTTGCTATTGGATATTCTGAATTACGATGGCAATCTTTCTCATTGCCGTGAAAGCTCGGGACATCGCATTTGCAATTCGATACGCGGTGATGCTTCAGTTCCTATTAACTAACGGCTGCATAGAAAAGGTGAATATTTCGCTTCGTTATAAAAATTGAACGTCTGTTGGGGAGCAGTTATATCGAATTCATCCCTCTTTCAACTTTTGATGAGCAGCTTGTAGAAAATTATTCATGCCAGATTACTTAGCTCGACTCGAGTATGTACTATTAATTCATATACATACTGGCAAGTCGGATAGGTATATGAAACGATTCTACCTTACTCTATATTTCAGTCGATATTCTATATATAAAAGCATGTCTAATTATATAATAATTCATCTCCTTTATCAACATTTCTTCATATATCAAACTTTCCTGCTAACTTCTTTATGATGGACATGGACGTGAAACGATAAAAAATTTAATCCACCCCCCTCCGATTCGTCTTTCAGTCAGGCAACTGAAAGCTTTTACGGGAATGGTCTTTTTGAAAAATCGAGGAAAGCAAGAGGGCGGACTCTATATTTGCAGCGAGGCGGGGCGGGACGGGGTAGTTTTCTTAAATTTGATATTTCATTTGGCTAAGTACGCTGCCTCGCTCGTAACGCGACGCTTCAATTACGTTTAATTAAATCATGTTATATAATTATTAGTATCGTTTAATTAAATTATGCAGAAATTTTAGTATTCCGTTCACGTGTGACGAGGGGAATATAGCGAAGCGTGCGAAACTTGGTTAAAAAGTTCCGGGTCTAAGGTGTATCTCTAAAATAAGTCTCTGAGAAAATTAAATCGCAACGCGGCACTATATCGGATAAGATTAGATGTGTTTACTTTATAATAGCCTACATCTACGCAATACGTACGTACATATATGCGTATAAAGTGGTTTTAAAGTTCCAAAGCATCCTTTTGCATTAACGGCATTTGTATTGCGGATGCTGCGCGTAACTCTTTGATCGATATCACGATAATATGAAAATCATTTCAACTGGCAAAAATCTAGCGAAAGAACTTCCCGTCCCGTTTTTCGCTGAATTCTTTTATATTTCCCCTGTTATATGCTTTTTCACACGTTAACGGAATCTTTGAACGAGGAGCGTACGTTCTTACGATTATTCAATATCTATTTATCGGCTACGATCGTATTAACATTATCCAATATAACGTGTGACGAAAATACTTATGGAAACACTTGTACGAAACATTTCGAAACTATATTAGCACCGCGGCGAAACACGACTATCCTAATTATGCTAAGCAAAAATTTGAAACTCGATACAACCGTGTCTCGTTACTACGACGCTAATTAAATTTTTAAGCAAAAGTTGTCGATAGTAAGTGTTGTTCGAGTACTGTAATAGACAAAGTAATATGCCCGATAACGTACGTAATTACCGGTTAGTTTTAGTTAATCACCTTGAAATGATAGATATGTATGGTGGCGCGAAAAATTCGGCTTCGGCACCGATTCCGCGTAATTGATGCGCGTGATGCACTCGTGCATTCGGAATTGCACAGAACCGCATCGCTGCCCTCGCGTGCTTCGTTAATCACGCACGTTGACGGTTGAATCTTGGCAAAAAGAAAAGGGCAGAAGGAAAGAAGTGAACGCATTCGTGAGAGAGTAAAAGAGAGAAAAAGAGAGAGAGAGAGAGAGAGTGAGTGGAAGGGAGAAGGTATAAAAGACATGAATGCGAGTCGTTGCTCGCTTTGCTGTTCGTACAGGAAGCTCATCGAGAGTTATGCGCAGGACTGTACTTACGTGCACCGTACACTCTTCGTTTATCGAATTTCTTCTTTGTCTTTTTCTTTGCTCTCCGTAAAATAATAAACGATCTTTTTTTCGTCCTTTAATAACACCGGTGATTTTTTACAGGGTAAATGAAAACCTCGGATTATATCTTAGGTCATTCGTTTATTTAACATTATAAATTAAGATAAGATTAAATAGCAAGCATCGAAACTCGTAATTAAAAACACAATTATTGTATTATTCGATTTAATTTGATGTATTCTATGGAAATAATGATACAAGTTTCAAGAAATGGAATTAAACGAAACTAAAACCGGTAGAAATGACTAAAAGTTAAATGTAACGGTACAATAGTAAAAATGACAATAGTAATCGTAACACTGGTAATAATAACGACAATATGATGATGATAATAATGATAATTGTTAAACTGAGATGTAGAGAGTTCGAAGTATTGAGGATTGTAATTAGAATTAGAAAAATTGTAGATAGTATTAGTACAGAAATGATTAATTCTAGTGAATTAGAAAGGGAATCTATTTCATCGTGTCAGTAAGATTAGATAAAATAAAGAGCAGAATTGTAAATATTATACGTCATTCGCTTAAAACGGACAGATCTCTCCTCGTTTCGATCGTTACGAAATTTTATTAGAGGGCAAAATAATAATAATCAGAATGGCTGGAAAGATAAAGTATCTAATTTTACGTAAAAGCATTGACCGAATATTTTTCGTGAAAATTCTAGCAATTGCTGAGAGGAGTTGAAAATTTTCCAAAATGATGGAATACACGTAGTTCCAGAAAATAACAGATAACAAGTGCCGGAAAATTGTATCTAAAGGAATTAATATTTTATAGAATAATCTAACATTATTATCATTTTTAAAACTTTAGATAAGAGATAACGTGGAGGTTAGTGTATACATACTCATTGAAATTACTTGTTATATTTTAGTTGACATGTGTTTGCGATTCGCTCGATAAAGTAATCAGTTCTTATCTGAGTATGACTTTTTTTTTTTTTAGAAGCTCATTTTTAAATGTCACATGTATAAATAACTGACACGACGAACGGTTGTATTGATAATCTATATTCCTCCAAAAGTAACATAAAATACATACGCATAAAAGATTATAACGGTTATATTTTAGGAAGATTGTTTTAGAAACTATGTTATTTTCTTACCGAGCGAACAAAGTGCAGGGAGAAAACCGATATTCCCGTCACGGACTGTACGAGAAGCCATTTTGAATCTTCCTCGGAAAATTTATTACTTTACCTTCATTAGTTTCCACGTTATCCGAGTTTAAACACGCTGTATCGTTTTCTATTCAGTCTCGTAAATGAGCTCACGGTTTATTAATGAACGTCAACCGATTATAGTAAAATTGTATAATTGTGGATCGTAATTGAAGTGCGGCGAATTTATTGAAAGGAAAAACGTTCATATCGATCGACCAGAAATCCTATCGATCGTTAAAGAACTGAAAATAATTTTCATTTTCTTGGAACGATAAGTTGCTGATATTCGTTTACCAGGAAAAAGAGATGTTTTTTTTTTTTTTTTTAAAAAAGCATGTGCTTTTTGAAGGAGCACATTGTTACAAATGAGGGCCTCTGGCGTGGGATATGAGTCATCTAACGACTTGTTTCACTTGACGAACATCCATAAAACTGAACTGACGGCTTACAAATAAGCATACTCGACACCAGCCTTAAAACTACTCCGATGTTTCGCTCACTACCAGCCTTATTTTTGCATGCTGCACGATTTCACAGAAAATGAAAAAGCGCTAATTAATTTTACTCGAGTAATCAATTTAATTAAATTCAATTTAAAGATAACTTTACTCGTTAAATATACTTTTATACATTTTTTCCTATTACGCGTATTTTTCTGCCACACGAATTTCTAACAGAATACGTAAATAAACGTGCAAATACCTATACTCTACTTATTATATCATTTTCTATCGCTCAAGTATCGAAACTTCTCATTCAGAACACAAATCTTGTATGTAGATCGTCTGTTTGTAAATTTCAAATACATCGAACACATATCTAAACGCGATCAGTTTATAAACACAAGGACTCGTCAACGTTCGAAGCGAAGGTTGCCGAAATTACGCGTCCGAAAGGAAATCCCTCAGTCGTTCGCGTATCGTGCTAGGTACCAGCCGTTCCTAATACGCAAATAAGGTTTGTCGAAACGAACGAGCCCTACGTAAATTGCGTACAATTTTCTCGCTACGCACACGCTTCGTTTTCTAATATAAAATTGATTTCTGTTGCAGTTGTTGGGCGGTGCTTGCTTCAGCCACGGTCCGTACACGTTCTATAAAGCAGTTCGAATAGGAAACGGTCGTGTACTTCGTCTTGGAAGCTTCTTCCTCACGAAATTGTGGAGCGATGCAGATCTCGTCAGCATTGGGGAACTTCAGTTGCTGTGGATGGACAGCAGGGGGCCGAATCAACCTCTGGCATCTTTACGGCTGTACTTTTTACCGGAGAACACCCCGGATGGCCGAAGGGACACGCACGGAGAGGTGAGTGATTTTCGCCTTTTTACCAATGTACTTGTTTCTCTTTGTCGAGTCTCCAAATGAAACTATCACTCGACACGAATACTTCGCTTTCGGTAGATTGGGAGTATCGGAGACCACAGAAGAAATTCGTGTTAAGTCAGATATTTTTGTTTTTCGTACTATTAATAGGTAGATTAATAGATAATTATTGTTAGCCAATTAAGCGTTAGCGGAATTGTCCTTTTATCGATGACGCTAGTATTTTCACGAAACCTTATGTGGTTGTTTCTCTTTAACTAATATGTTAGAGGAAATTCTATTGTTTTAACCAAGGAATAAAATAAGGCCGGGAAATCAACAGAATCGTACTTAGTATATTTTTCTACGGTAATATTCGTTTGTTTCTATTTTATTCGATCGTACGTTGTTTTAACTGCGGAAGGTAGAAAGTAACGTTTTCGAGCAATGAATCAGTCGAATTGCCTATTCAGTCGCTCTCGTTGTGAAAATAATGAATTAGAGAAGCAATCTTGGTTCACGGGCGATAGCAGCGCGTAAATAGTTATGCGCTGGAAAATAGAAAGTAATATTTAAACCGATAAATCAGCTGGGATTGCTACATTGTGACTTTATTGCGAAAGTAACGGAGAGATGTATAAGATACGGATAGTAAGATACGTAAGTATAATTCAAAGTAAAATGGTAAAATAGTAAATCTCACGGCAAAAATACGTAGAAAAGATAATCTCGTTTCGCGATAGAACCGAGCGAATTACTCGAGTGTAATCTTTTATTCGAGTTAATTGCCCCAGATAAGATAATAAGCAATCTTTTTCCTTTTAACTTTAAAATATAAAGTACAGCATTAATTGAACATACATATAATCAGGCTGAAACGACGTTTAAGAAGCAGGACGAAATATAGTACGACGTTGAAATTTTTCGTACAAAGAAAGAAGCGGCAAAGGAGGAGGACATTTTATATCCACAAGTCTAATAATAATAATAATAATAATCATAAAATACGTGAGACCGATTTCACGCGTTTTCACATCACAATAGGTCGATGTGATTTTATTTTAGGTCGATTAATTTCCAGATATTTCATTCTCCGGTGCTGTTTTTCAATCTGTGTGAAATATACGTGGAATACGAATTAAGACGAAGCATGTGTCTTCCAAAGTTAAATGATCTCATAGAAACTGTTGAAATCGTTGAAACCAGAAGTCATCTGTAACTTGTTCAAATGACGTTCTATAGGAGTCATAAATCTTTTCGACCAGCGAACAATGCAATTTAATTGCCCTCTCTTCGAAGACATAGTAATCATGGTTGCGCCGCGATATATAGTGATGGAAGAACGATCGCGTTCCGATCGGAATGATTTAAAAGATCGTCGAACGATTAGGAGTGTCGTAATGGCAGAATTTTTCTGAATTCTCTGCCGGCTAATTTTAGCGATGCGATGCAACCTTGATCTAATTCATTGGTCGACCACGTTGCTCGAAACAATTCTATATTTCTGCGCTGAATGCGCAAGAAAAAACCTCAACTCGAAACGTGATTCTTACGAAATCAGAATGTGCACATGTACTTCTGATCCTTCTTTTTTTTTTTTTTTTTTTTTTTTACTTTACATAATACTTCACACAGACGTGTTCTATGATACGTTTAAACGTCAACTCCGTAATTACCAAGGGGGTCTTGTTTTTTCCGTTTATCTTCCTTTAATAAACATTATTTTTCACACGCATTACATAAAAAGGAAGAAGAAAAAAAAAACACTTGGGATCGGTTTCTACCGAATAAATAACGTACAAGTAACATCCTCTTATCTAAAGTTTATCCCGGTCGAAAAGTTGCAAAGCGAATAATTGTAATTTAGCTGGTAATCGCTGGCAAACACTCGAACGCGTCGTTCCACAACGAGGAAATGCTCTTTCGACGTCGTAAACCGGTTTACGTTCTGTTTTTTCCACGTTGCTCGAACATTTCATCGGCAAAAATCACTCGGAGCACGCTTTGGGTAAATCGCGTTTTTTTCGCGTGACGACTGACCATTAACCTCTCATTAAATTCTATGGTACCGCAAAAATTTCGGTCTTTTTTCCTTTCGATCTTCTATTTTCCTCTTTCTTTATTCTTTCCTTTTGACAAAATTAATTTAATATGGTGTACAAACGGTGTATTCGTTTTTGCGTTGAGTTCGTGTATCGTATGGGATTGCAGGCCATTTCTACCGGCCCAAAGCTATAGTTTAACTAAAATTAATCTGTCTTATAATAACGCGATTATCGCTGCCACGGTAGTGTTCAGGGCACATTCGTGTACTCGGAATCAAATTCACCTTGTATTATGCTAACGACATGCTAATGGCCCCTTCTTTAACGACCGTTTCCTTTTGTGAGTTCGCTTTTGATTCCTCGAGTTCTCCTTGTCGGCCGTAGCTTCCCATCTGGCGATATTAATTACGAAATATCGTATCCGCCAGGCGTTTTGTATGCCGAAACAAAAGTAAAAAGAAAAAAAGAAAAAAGGGAGGAGAAACGATAGAGAAGAGGAATATGCCTCAACTTCATCGCCAATAAACTTTCGCTTGTTTCCAATACTAAATTGCATTATGTCATTCCACGGCGGGTCAATAAATATTCAGAAGCTGCATTGATCGATTATAACGTGAATCGACGCGTATATGTAACTCGGCATAAAGTGATTAATAATTGCGAGTTTATATTTATTAATGCGAAACGACAATGCGCGCGAGAAGCGAAGAGAATCAATTGGGTCGAAGTGGGATAACAATAAAAAAAAAAAAAACGAAGGAGAGAAAGAGAGAGAAGAAAAATATGAAACGAATTGGCGGAGTTGAAAAATTTATGGAATTCCGAGGCACGCTCGTGAAACGAAATATAGATTTATTTCCCCCTGCTAATAGAGGAACGCGAAAAACGAGTAATCGGTGTTATCGAATTTTGTTCGCCGGGAAAACGCAATGTGTACTCGATAATTTAATTGAGACTCGATAATTTTCTTGAACGAACAGTGCGTTCGTATACACGCATACTTTGGATTCACGCGTCGCATTTGCATAAATCTATTAAAATTCATAGCCTCCTAATCAAGTAATTCTCGACGCTTGTCATAATGAAAAAAGAAAAAAAAAAAGAAAGAAAGAAAGGAAGGTAGGAAGGATGTAGAAGGGAAAAACGTCGGAATGAAATCGTTTTTATCGTTGGAAAAATACGCGATAAAATCAGGAAGACTCGAGATGTGCGATAAAATTGCAACGTTGTAAGATACGCTCGTTGAAAAAGTCCAAAATGAGGACGTGATTGGCAACTGAATATGGTGGGATATTAGGAGAAAAAAAAAAAAAAAGAAAAATAAATAGTTGTGCTGCGAGAGATGGATAGTGGAAGAGAGATTTACGAGCCTGGGCTTTGAAAGTATCGCGGCGTGGAATTTTTTGTTATTATAGAAGTATTACGCTTACATCGTTTACACAAGGAACGCTTAACGCAATTTTTTAGAAAAAGAAAGGAGAGAAAAAAGAAGAGGGAGGCAGTAGATGCAGATCTGTATGTTGTTCCTGCGGCTTTCATACTTGCCGGATTTTATTCAAAACCATATTTGCATTCTCATTATTTTTTTGCCCCCGCCTCGTTTGAGCTTCTCTGAAATTCCGCGCGCAGTTCCATACTTATAATTCATTTCCCGTCTTCTCTAAGCATTAAATTCGTTTCTTTTCTACGTTCTAAAGGTGCGAGTAATGTAATATAATATATCTAACGCCAGAACGTTAATTTTGAACGTACTGGATATCACATTGTGTTTTCATTAACGACTTTTGCCATTATTTCCCCGCTATAAATCACGACATAAATTCAAATTTATGGATTACGAGAGCGAAAATTTTAAAGAATACGCTGATCGATCTGCCTATTTTGCTAATAATTTGTTAAACGTATATATTACCGATTTAAACGAATATATTTAGTAGAAATGACACGGGAATTACAGTCAAACGTCTAACGTTGAAATTTATTGCGCAAATGTAACACGATCGTTGCATAACATTATTGTAACAGAAAATATAAATTACGCTTGAGTGGCGTTTATCGAGTAATTTATCTAACAGAAGTATAACGAATCTAGTAAATATCATTATTACCGTTAAATATTAACAAATAATAATTATACGAATTGTACCCTGTTAAATCTTGCTGAATCTCTGGCACAGTTTGCAAAATTTCAACAGAAGTAAAGCAGAGATATGCAAAAAAAAAAAGGCTAGATTTAAAGGATAGAAGAGGTTAATAGAGGCAAAAGCGTAAAGTACAGAGTGGCAGATGTAAAAATGCTGCGGAAGGGTCTACAGAACAGAAGCAAAATCCCTCGTTGGATGGTTAGGGTGGATTTTGGGGTCGGCCTGTTCTACTATCGAGACATTGTCAATTAAGCGCAGCCCTTCGCTCGTCATTTTCACTGTTTACAGGCTGGTTAGCTTGAAAGCATCGTATACTAGAGTCTAAAAATGGATTTTGTTTCTCTCGTGGCATGCAGAAATTCAATTTGAGATTTTTCTCAAATTCGTCTTCAGTCGTCTGTCCGTCATTTTTATTTAACAATCTTCAAAGGATGAATTTCCCGAATTAAATGCGCCCGGTAAATATAGAGAAATGTAGTCGTTTAAAATAACGCAAAATAAAACGGAACACGGAATAATCGATGTACACGCTGTGAAATCAAATACATATTCCTCGATCGTAAATCTTTCCTCGCCAATTCGACTTTTAATTGGCGAACCGACGAAAAGAAACGTTAAATTATTTCTCGAGCGAAGTGGTTTATATCGAGCTCGTCGCGATATCTTAGAAAAATGGTTTTATCGATTTACGATTAAAACGATATATGGCGTGTACCGAAATACGGGTAGAAGAGAAGTAAGTAACGTTATTCGCTTTTGCTCTAACAACAAAGTTTCGTTCGCATTTACTAATTGGCAGAGTCACGAACAGTCAAAACAGCGTTTAGTTAGTCGAATTGTTGAGCTAATTAAATATGCACCGAGTACGGAATGTTGTGTGACTCGACGCAACTTCTTTCCATGGAATATAAATAATTCCATCTCGTATCAAACTTGCAACGAGGAATTCGCGATAAAAAAAGAAAAAAATATAATTCCTCGAACATGGTTCTATAAACGAGCGTTATGAATTATTTAAATAACCTACTTGGACGGAAAATTGCTTTTTCAATAATACATTTTCTTCGTCGTAATCTTACTTATCGAAACGTCTAGTTTGTCTTATCAGTATGTATTACTTCTTAATGAACGTACTTTATATTCTCCTTTTATCATCCTACTTTTCCAACTTTTAATTTTTATCTCAATCGTTATCATTGATTTTACGATAATTATTATTTAGATTTTTCTGAAAGGCTCGAGCTTAATTATAACGCTGGAATATCGTTGTTTATCTTCTTCTTCCTCTCTTTTTTCTTCTTTTTTTTTTATTTCCTTGCGTTTCCACGTGTTTCCTCGTTTCTTTCTCGCTCGAAAGAAATCTTGAAAGAAATATCGGTAGCGTCCTAGAAATCCACTGTCGGAACTTTTCACTTTACGAATGAATTTTGAATTTTTACGAACAACTACGTTGATTCTCTATTTGTTGGAAATATTATAGAAATTGTTTTTAGATGTAAAAGTACCATTTATATACGTGTATGCACGATAATGCCGGGGACATAATGGGTACTTTGGTAAATGGAAAAACACATAGCGTTCGTTATTATTTTAAATCGATAAACGTCTGTGCACGCGAGAGCCACTGTTAAATCGAATCACCGTGCTCACAATCACGACCGTATTATTGCACACGGCATCGAGTAAGAACAACAAATTGGATGCAGCCTTGGAAATATTATTTTAAATGACTTTTGAAACCGGATAGCTGCAAACACCACGCTCCCAGTAAAATGACATTCTTTTACTTCAATTATTATTTTCATTCCAGCTAATACCAATTGGACGAAAATCAATTTGCTTTTGTGTTTAAAAAAAATTAGCAGAGGGACGATCTTTGACCGTGGTTTACGCGGAAAAGTAATTTAACAATTGTTAAAGCTGCAATAGAGAGGCAAAGCCTGAGTAAAAGCAGTTATGATTCTCTACTCTCCTCTTTTCCTTTTTTTCTCTTTCCTTTTTTTTTTTTTTTTCAGGCGAAGAGTAAAAAATGTCTGTAGCCAGAAAAAATTGTATTTTGTGTTTGTAAAAAAATTTCGTCAGAGAAGAAACTACCACCACCGAAAAATTGAAAATTTCCTTTCCTCGAAAAAAAAAAACAAAAAACAAAAAAAAAAAAGAGAAAGGAAGGAAAACAGTTTTGATTTGTAGTTTATTTATCGGTTATCCCGAAAGGTTAAAAATTTGAAGTAGAAAAAAAAAAATTGCGAATAGGATAAAAGATACGGAGTTATCGAATTGAAATGTTGGAAAATGATGGAAATACTTCTGTATTATGTAGACTTTTTTAAAGCATTATGCCGTTACGCTGCAAATATGTAGAAATAAGTATCTCCGCGAGCTCGACAAGGTTACGTTCTAATACTGTCTGCAGAAATGACGTAATGAATAATGCATTCTCTGGTTTAAATGTTAGTTTTATGAAACGCAACACACGCACACGCCTCGTGCAGATCAACGTTAATTCGTTCTCGATGGTGTTTGATGCACGTTCCATGGCAACGTGAATTCGTGTAAATAAAAAAGATCTTGTTCGCTACATTCAAAGGTTGGAAAAATATCATAAATATTTAGATTACCTTTTACGGTGTATATGTATGATCTTTCGAGCTTTGTTTCATTACGTTAGTCCGTTGTCTTTCAATTTCAATCGAGTGTTCCGAAGATCGATAAATCTTTCGCTTGAACCCTCGCTTCGATTGCGACTCTCCAACTTGGAGACCGATTGCTCTCAAACCATTGACGAACTTGACGTAATTGTTTCCACGTAATCGAAAACTGGCAAGATTTAAAAATAAATTCTATCGAATTAGACTGCGGATTTTTACGAACACGATTAAACCAGTGAAACAGAGATTTCTACCGCTAAATGTTATAGCTTCCGATATTGTTCATACTTTCACATATTATCGAAGAACACACGAATAGAACATGACAGAAGCCTGTTCTCTTTAATCTCTTTATTTCGAGCAATCGTAAATAAGGATTAAAGGATAGCTTTGGTAATACGACACTGATCGTTGAATTTTTAAACTGTACATTATGTTTATTGCCCGTGGCCTTCAATTTTCCGTTGTGTAGATCTCTGAATAAATGTAAATTTCATGTAAATTAATACATATTCGTATTCTAGTAACTGGATACATATAAAATATCATTTAATTCTCCATTTGACGCGTCCACGGCAAGAAGATAGCGGAAATAAGAATTCACGAAGCTTGGATTTTGATTTCGAAACTGTTGGAAAGGCAATTGGGAGAATTGATGAAGAAGCGAGTAGCCAGCCCATGACCCTATCTTAGTAAATTAGAAGCAGAAACGCCCTGCAGCTGTTGATGGATAAACATTGCTGTTCGATAGTCAAGATAAATCGAACCTTTTAATTCGCTCGTGTTCATCGATCATGCCAATTATACGTGACACAGTTGATTCGCGATAAATCGTTGGCATAATATTTTCACACTTTGCGGCTTCGTCGACTGGCATTAGTCGATTGTAATAGCTTGTACGTACAATGACTCAGAGAAAGTATGCGAAACGTGTACACTTACGGTAGAAAACTTTTGTGTACATATATTACGTGTTTTGTATAAAACGTTTTGAAATTTTATCAGCACTGCGTTGCGTGTATGTTTGTACAAGTGTTGGAATACCATGGCGAATCCATGTAACGGACAGTCACAACTAATTAGAAAAAGTGTTGACGATTATTTTTCAAAGAAAAGCGAAAAAGGGAAAAAATGACAGATGAAAGCGGATACTTTCCGCTTTTCGACTTTGTTCCGGCTGTTTTCTCTCTTTCTGATTCTTCAAAGTCGCCGTGATGACCCTTGAAAAGAATCAAAGAGCGCGAAGAGACAGCGAGGAACGGACTGTGTAGAAAACGATGTGTCACTATAAACGACCAGAAAACGCGTTACCGAAGAGATTTGGCGAGATTTCGCGCCCTTTCATCTCCTTCTCGCCTTCTCGCTGTAGATTTCATTCCATCCATCCAGCTTTGATTTCATTTTATTTTCTTACGGCAACTTCTAAACGAAAACGGCAATTACGGGTAATTTCTTGACTTGTTCGCGTCTCTAAACGTCGTTGAAAATAAGATTGAAAATAGGATGGCGACAAAAGGGCGCAAAATGCAGGATAAATATATCTGAAAGATGGCTCTCTCTTTTTTCGCGCGGACTCGTGTTTTCACGTTTCTCGTTGATTTCCCCTCAATTTCCACGCTATCCGTTGACGTCATTATAAATTCGCCTTAAATGAAGAAATTCTGATTCGTGCAACAAACTCTGCCGGCCGAATAAAAAGTATGCTGATTCGAAAGGAATAAACAACGCCGATAACTTGATATCTTAAGAGGCTGATTATTTTGACAAATGTATTAAAAAGTTTTCTTCGTTTTGTGTTTGCAATCCGACGCTTTTCTTTTCCACCGTTTCTTTTTCTCTCGTTCGTTCGATACGTCGAAGATTTCGTTATCCACGGGAAACGTTCGGACTCTTAGAGAATTTCCATGAGAACTTGGAAGATTCTCTCTCTGTTTTTACGAAAAAATTCTTTTACCATTTTCTTTTCTTTTACCACCTTTTTTTCGTCCCTTTTTGTTTTTATGCGAAGTAATTTAAGAGGATATGAACTTTTCTACCTCCGTTTCAAAGGTTGCTTTTATTTTTCTTCTTTTTCCCCCTTCCTTCGTCCGGCTGTAGAACTTTTCATGAAGTTTTTCCAGTGTAATTCTAGATAAATACGCGCATTAATTTTTAGTAGCGTTGTTGAATTTCTATTTTCGCGAAATTTTATTCTACTTTGTCTCTTTAATTTAATTACTGCATTCGATGTTGGAATGCGTGATATAATGAGGAAAATAAATGTAAATATTATTTCGCCGATGAAACTCCGACGTGTACGGAACGGAGGCCACGAGTTCAAAAACCAGTTCCCCCGAAGCCTAATTAATAAATGTAGCTTTCGCGTTATTAGTTTTTGTTGTAACAAGCCCTTGTTCGGATATGATATCCGTGCACAGGCGAAAATGATGATATTAATATGGAGATAAACTAGAGCGCGGAATAATTTCTCAAATAACTCGACCGGAGTTGAAAAATTTTCTCTGTCGGCTCGTAGGAGAAAGAAAAGAGAAATAGCGGTCTGGCGCGGGCATTTAATTCGCAAAATGTCGCCCTCCCGTTTTATTTTCGATTTCATTGTTGCGTCGATATCGAGTCGCACCGATTGATGCACAATATTTACGAATCGAAACCCTTGCTGATCGAGGGATGAATTTTTGAGCGAATGAAGAGAGAAATAGTGGAGGTTACAAAACGAAGGGAGAAAAATATATACAAGTCGTCGTGGTATTGTTGAGCAGTATAAATACAGACGGCAAAGAGAATAACAAGAGCGAACAAAGTGTTGTTTTGCATGCATTCCATCGCGATCGAACATAGACGCTGCGAATATTTCATTGCACTCCGTCGGAAAATACTTTACGCTCGTTTATTTCCTCCCCGCGAGAAAAAGTTTGTTCCGGGAGCGATGAAATTTATTTGCACTCGTTTCTTCGTGGCTTAATATTTCCTTCTTCTTTTTTTTTCCTCTTCTTCTTTTCAACTTTTCCTTTTTTTTTTTTTCTCTCGTTTTATCTTTCCCCTCGTTTCTGTTTTACGCGTGTGTACTCAGCGAGAGAGAACCTCGACGTCCTATTTCCGTGCCGCTCCAAGTGTCTTTCGAGCAATTCGATTTTATAATTTCGAGAACGCCTAGAAAAAAGATTAATCAGTCTCAAGGAGCCTACGGCGAAATTCGAGCGAATACGAGTCTCTCTGTCGAGAAACTTGGAATTGGTTGTTCGAACGATCGCCCGGGAAATTGCATACTTTGGGAGATATCATTCTTTTTAAATGGAAGATAGAAACGTATAAATTGACCCAGATTGACTTAATCGTAACCAACGAGAGATCGTAAATTGTTTAGTCATCGTATAGAATCATTTGTATTTTCCAATAAACCTATCGATCGACGTTTCGTTTAAAAAATATGAATTTTTGAAATTCTCGAACAAATAACCACGACATCGTGATCTGCTGCTATTATCGTCGATCTAATTGATAGACTGAGAAACGAGAACGAGTCCATTTCATTTCACGAGGCTATTGTTTATGAATCGAGAGATTATCAACGAGCGATAGCCTGTATAAAGCACATATGTACATACATACTTGCCGCTCTACTTATCGTTATTTAATTATCGAAACAACTTTCTATCCATTACTTGGTAAAAATTAGGTTTCCTAGAATTTCCTCAGTTTCTTCCACGGATCAAGCAGATTTCTCACATGCGATTATCACGTTCCTACCATTCGTTGTTATGATTTATCGTATCCTCGGCTTCGTTCTGTTCTATCGAATCCATGGAGTTACACGAACCTGACGTGATGCACACACTTCATTTGATACTCGCGGGGAGTCCACGCTGGCCTGCATAATTTATTAGAAAATTGCCAACGAGTTTCCTCGTCTCCTCTCTATTCTTCTATCCGTCTTTCTCTGTTCTTCATATAGACGTCTTCACGCGCACGCATGCAGTCTCCACGTTAGAATAATTCAATGTTCTAAATAAAACTCGTGGAATTCGCGTGCACGCGGTTGTTGTTAGGCCAGTGTTGAGGACGATGGGGAATCCGCGATCGGGTGAACGTACCCTTAAGCCCTGCACATACAACGCGATTAACCCGTCTGCATCGTTTTCTTCCATTAAACGCTGATCCTAAATCGTACAAACCGTCTTTTTTATCGCTCCATATTCGAACGTTGTCACTCGTCGCACCTTTTATTCTTCGCGTTGCATCGTTCGACTTTTTGAGATCCGAGACCTTGACAAACGTACGAGGGATGCAACTGTTCAAGAAGTTGGAGCATAATCGCAACACTCGGAAATATCGATTCTTTTTGGTCTGCTCGCGTGGTTAGTCGGCGATTGGGAAAAAGAATACCAAAATAGCTTCTTGAAGAGCTTTAAGTTTAATTAGAAGCTTTAGAATAGTGGAGTTTACGACGACGAATCGATTGGCAGACACCGCAGCGCCGCTTTTGGGCAAACATTTTGAGAATAAATCGCCCGGTCTGGCGCTCAAAATTGTTGCTGATGTAGTTCGAGCACCTCCCGTTGGAATTGTTATCGAATTTCGAGAGGAATGCCTTGAAAGCGACGGAAGCTGAATCGGGAACTTTGAGAAAAATTTCGCGAATCCCGGGAACGATATAATTCTGTAGAGAAATGAAGAGCGAAGAGCTGTTCCGTTCGAGGGTCTGATCGATTTAAGAAACTGCCGTAGCTTGTATTACAAATAGAAAACAGAGCCGAGGAGAACAAAATCTTCTTTAATGCTCCGAATGGTCTGCTTTGAAATCTCCTTTAATTTAACAAGGAAGAATGGAAAACACAGTTGCTGTACACGTATTACATTTTTAACAATCCCATTACATTTTCAATGCAAATATTACTTTGCAGAGAAACATTCAAGATGGAAATATATGGAATTAACGTTTACCGCGCAGCGAAAAGAGAATAAGAACGGAGGAAGGAAATTTCATTTAAGTAGCGTTGTAGCCGTGACATAAAACCTCTACTGTATTCTTGAAAAATATTTTTTTTTACAAAATTTCATTATAATGGAAATACACTAGCTCGCCAAAGTATTTCAATACTTGTAGAAATCTCTTACGTGTACGTGTATTATATATAAACATTTTCTATGGTAAGTGGTGGAATACTTTAGCCGGCCCGTGTATCTGTTTCCACAACGTGGAGCATCATCGTGGAAAGGGAAAAGGAAAAATCGTTTTCTTTTATTAAAACGTAACGTTATATTGGAAAACCGGTGGTCGTAAAATATCGTCAAAGTTTTCGATACGAATAACAGAACTGACGTAAATGCACGAATATAATTATTCGTTGCATTTAAATACAGATTGATTTATTTTCATACATGGCGCGTGTCGGAGATAAATTATTTGCGAAAAGCAACGGGAAATTGATATACACGAGGCGTGCAACATGGCGGATATCTAATATCACTTTGTATGTTCGAAGTCGGAGATTGCACGTGTACGCACAAAAATCAATGCAGTGTTTGTAAAGGCTCTTATTCAGAAGCGTGACTTACATAATACATCCGTGCAGTGCGCTGGCAATGCTTCGTACAGATATAACTCATGAAATCGTACAAACTGGCAGAATCGATTTGTTTACGTTGATTCATTTCTTACCGTACTAGATAAATCTTTTTTCTTTCCTATTTCTTTTTTACTTTACACCCACGCGGGTGTGTCGGTTTTTTATTTGTCGCGCTAATTTTTTCGCGCCAAGATCGCAGCAGGGAAACATAGTAACGAGTACGTTTCGTTCATGTTCCGAATCACTTCGTCTGCGAAACATTTGGAAAATTTTAAAAAGAATGAAGAAAAAAAAAAAACACGCGTTTAGCTCCCACACTGAATATAAAAACAATTTTTGAATCTTAAGAAAAAAATTATCTGTGTTATTTGTATTACATCAATGTATTTCTTATATATTTCTGTTTTCATACTGTTCAATTAAGTTCGTTATCTAGCGATACTTTCGTACGACCATAAACATCTGATACTACGAAAATGAAATGTATAGAACCTCTTTAGAAAGATGTTTCGTTCGAAAGTAAAGATATACACGTGTCAATACTTTTTCCAGCTACCGTAAAACATAGAAAATATGAATTATCTATCGTATTGTTCTCCTTCGTATATTTTCCTCGGTCGAAAGGTTATTCATATTGAATTTAATTATCATTCGTATTCGCATAATGCTAAGTTATACAAAATACGCGATTGAACCGTAAATTGAAGTAATTAGCAAAATATTTAATTAAATTGTTAGCCTGGCCATTAAACGGAGGAATTCATTAAACGGTCGTATCGTGTTTTATTTGCAACTGTAATACATGAACCGTGTGTATTAATTAAATTTGATTCGGCCCGTCCGCTGTTACAACTGCACAACATGATCTACCGTTGTGCACGCTATCTTGTAAACTATGACGTAATCGATAACAGAGTCGAGCGAGGGGAAAAAAGAAATTATGATTCAGTTCGTGTAACGCGCGCGGGTTTACCGAATCCGGTATTTCAAGAATAGAAGTCCCCACTTTTTCTCTCTTTCTCTCTCTCTCTCTCTGCCTCTCTTTCTCACTGTACTCAATCAACAACCGATTTTCCGTAAAATTTTCAACTCGATTTCACGGCGAACAAGTACATCGCAATCACGCGTTCCGTGAAATGAATGTTCACAGTCGACTGGTATTAAATTCATCTACGTATAAACGTTCTTCGTATGAATCAAGAAAATAAAGTTGTTTTTTTTTCCTTTTTGACGTCCGTTTAATATTAATCGAGCGGCTAAAAAACGTTTTTATGACAAATGTGTATACAGGTGTCCGATGTAGCTACTTTCAAATGAGAGAATTATGGGGAAAGTGTACACTGTCCGAAATTTGCATAAAGCCACTATACACGTTTTTTTTTTCTTTTTGGCAAAATCATGTAGTTATTCCATCCTGATGACAAGATTGTATGTGATGGAATTTTGGGAAAACTGGGACAGAAACGTACATGTAACAATGATTTTTTAATATCATGCACGGAAAGAATAGAAGAAAGTAATTTTGTTTATCAACACGACGATGTTCCGGTTTGTACATCGAGACAAATGAAACAGTGACTGCGCCAAAAGATATCAATGTTTCAACATGGCCAGCATGTTTACTAGAATCGAAGCTCATAAGAAAATCTTTGGAGAATAATTGCGAGAGAAGTTTGTACCAATTGCAGACAGTATAATTCCATTAGTGGAATTTATCAAACGCTGCAAACGAAGCGTGCACGTCTATCGATAAAAAGGTGGTACAAAATTTAATTTCGTCGAGAAGATGGCAATTATACGTTGATATGGAAACGGCGAGGAAATTATCGTTAATTCTAATTTTACAATTGAAATTTATTCGTTTAAAGCGCCCGTCGATTCGTAGAGATTCTCCGTTTCGTTTTCTCCTAAATTATATCTCTACGTTTTTTAAAATTAATCTTCTGTTATTAGAATCAAAGTGTATGTCTGTCCTTTGATTTTAATTTTATTCGTTTAAAGCGCCCGTCGATTCGTAGAGATTCTCCGTTTCGTTTTCTCCTAAATTATATTTCTACGTTTTTTAAAATTAATCTTCTGTTGTTAGAATCAAAGTGTATGTCTGTCCTTTGATTTTAATTTTATTCGTTTAAAGCGTCCGTCGATTCGTAGAGATTCTCCGTTTCGTTTTCTTTTAAATTATATTTCTACGTTTTTTAAAATTAATCTTCTGTTGTTAGAATCAAAGTGTATGTCTGTCCTTTGATTTTTTAATTCTAATTTCACAATTTAATTTTATTCGTTTGAAGCGCGCGTCGATTCGTAGAGATTCTCCGTTTCGTTTTCTCCTAAATTATATCTCTACGTTTTTTAAAATTAATTTTCTGTTGTTAGAATCGAAGTGCATATCTGTTCTCCAATTTTTCCAAAATGATATCATGCACAAACTTGTCGTTAGAATGGAATAATCAATTAAAATAAACGTGTCTGTCGTTTACATTTTACATCTCCTCTCTTCTTTTTTTTTTTTGTTTTTTCTGCTTTGACACTCGTAAAAGCATTGTTTCGTTGAATAAAGATATAGTATCGACGTAAATCCATTAACACTTGAAATTGACTCGATTTCATGTTGGATCCACTTTAATGCGAAAACGATAGAATGGCGTCGGTATCATCAATCAATAGGGAAGTATCGATCTTGAGTTTTGACATCGGTTTCATCCCGGGGACGATCCAAAATTCCTATGTACAGGGTGACACCGTTGTTATGATAGGTAGCGTTTACCTGTATATTCTAGATGCAGTTAATTAATTAGACGTAACGCGCGTGCAATGAACGAAATCACCTCGTGCCAAGTAAATTCGCCAGATTGTCCAAATAAAACGTAAATTCTGTCCCTCAATCGGTATCTAGCCCCGTGCATTACGCGTTCCACCAGATTTATGTGAATTTAGTTCGGCATGTAGTACTCACTATGGATATATTAGAACACTGTCACGTAGAAATGGAATCGAGTCGAGAACTGTTTGTGAACTGCAACTGACCCGAACGCTTGATTCACTCGCTCAAATACAGACGGAAGTGGGACGAGTGTAATTCTCTGATTGATTATTGTTGCCTCTATTTTCGCCTGAAAAATACACCTTTTCCAATAGGCACGTGTTTTTCCATATTTTGCACGATATAAAGGCAGATCGAATCGGACTGTTAGTTTCTTCTTTTTTCTTTTTTTTTTTTTTTTTTTAGGAAAATTATCTCTACACTCGTGATCTGTTCTAACTCATCAACAATATTTTCTCCCGATCATCTTCGTTACGTTCGATTTGATCTTAGAGTATCGTTTGTTTAGGAAAGCGATATTAATTTACAAATTAAAAAATCGTTATCTTTTCCAATCATCTCGATGCAATTTGTCCTGATAAAAGTATCGATCTTTTAGGAATGTTTGTTCGTAACGTACAATTCGATAAAAAGAATTGAGATAATTTATAATAATTCAATTGGATGAAATCGCATTTTTCTGGAATAAATATTTCCTTGTAGTCTATTAATTCGCCAACAATGAACTTCCTCTACGATCTGGATTTCCTTCCTACTGATTAGAGGAACAGTCGACGAAAGGTTCTCCGAGGCTTGTAACATTTCCAACATAACACGTATGGACGCCATTCGAGTCAGGTTTATTCCCATCTCTAGTAGTACGGTGTTGGTACGTTGTTGGTGCAGCGTGGTTCGCATGGTTGCCGGGGATCTCGGGGTTAGGGAGGAATCGAGAACGACGGGGGTGGACCAAGGGGGTGCCAAATGGAAGCTATAGCAGGGTATAGAGCTACTCTGTATGGGTAAGTGGAGAGAGCCAGTGTTATTGGTTTTTGTTGCGCATGCCTACTGCCGGCGCCAATCTGGCGAATTATTAGCCAAGTTTAACTGGCCAGAGGTGAGATAGATTATGACAGGAGTTGGTAATTTAATGGCCTCACTCCACTCTTGCGTATTAATCGATTAATATTTTTCTTTTAACCTAGTCAGAATTATCGATTCGAAAAAATCAGTTCAATCGTTTCATCCTCGAGCTGATTCATTCGATATCAATCGTTGAAATTTATCGGTTAATAATTGATCATCGTGATTACGTTGCTCGTTGATAACGAATACGAATAGACTGCAGGAATTTTATTGCGAGATCAAATCGTTAACTACCTCTATTATTTTATATAAGATACGTTTAAATCGTTTGCACTTTTCCTCTTAGCGTATCGAAGATGTTTACGCAAATTCGTATCTTCATGCGTAGCAATAAAATATAAGACACGAGCATTTTTCTAATCAAATTCAAATTTTCTCGCTCGTTTGTCTTAATCAATTTAGTTAGATTCTTTTCTATTTTTCTTTTCTTTCTTTTATCCTTCCCCTCGTTATAAGATAAAGGATAGAAATTGGCGAAGTAATCGATCACGATGACCATCGATTCCCCCTCGCCTTACATATCGTTTTATTGTCAGGTTACCGGGAAATCCACTCGATGGCATAAAATGAATTTTCATGGGCAATCAAAGGGAACGACTCGAGGGTTCGTAGAAACCAAGTTGGAAAATTTATGAACAGAGCCAAAGATTCCAACTCTCTTATTTGGACGTATACATGTCCTATCGAAAAAGTGTGTCTTTTAACAGTCGCCGTAAAAGGATAGCCCGCTCATGACCCTTATCGTACACGGCGTTTCATTTTTTCTTTCGAATCGTGTCACCCCACTCGAGATCCTGAAAAGCCAATTTCACCGATAAGCGAGCAGCTGCAACTGTCCGCGCGGCGATCGCGTTTAAACGAAATTAGTCCGCGCGCGCGGTGTGCATAAGGTTGTAAACGCTGCCAAAAAACTAGCTAGTGTCCGAGGGATGGACGAAAGTGAAAGTTTCGAATAGAAATTCCGTAAAAATTGTCTGCAATTTCAGGGAAAATTCGATTAAAATCACAGAGTTCGAACAACCTAATAGAATACCGATTTTCTATCGCGCTACGGATCGCGGTTTGATATTTGTTCCGCCTCTGTAAAAGATATCCTAAAGAATTTTAATCGAACGTCGTAACCGGTAGAAATTTCCAAACAAACCGATCTTCTCGAAAAATCACCAAATCCGATTTACCATTCATCCAAAATATTTACAACAAAGTTGCTAATAATAATCTGTCGTAATGATCTACATGAATGACAGTGCACAATTTATTTAAAAAAAAAAAAAAAGTAAAGAAACAAAAGGAAAAAGACAAAAAAGAAAAGAAGAAAGAAACGGATTGTATCCGATGGAAATTAGCAGAGGAATCGGCGATAGTATCGACGATGATAATGACGAGAAAGTTATCGGTCCTTGGAGCGACATTAACCTTTAAATCGCTACAGGTAGTAGCCGAGACATGTGTATAGCTGGTCGAATGAACTCGACAGGTTCAAAACCGTTTGTATTTGCGTTCATGCATTTTCGTGGGCAACGGTATGTGTCCGGCCGATAGCCACGGCAGATGCTTAAGGCGCGTTCACACGGCCGTGATCGGTGTGTGCGTATTTACCTGCTCACTATCACCGCCATATTGCGGATACGTTCGTGTGGGATTTGTGGGTTGGACAGTGGCGGCGACGCTTTCGTTCTTGGTTTACTTAGGCGAATACAGAGTGCCCTTATGAACGCTACAATGCCAACCAAGTAAAAAGGGGTTACTTTGGTCGAGTTTCTTTTTTATTTCCTTCGTCCCATTCAAGCCCGCCTCGAATCGGTTTTCCCCGGCCCCCTTTTTGTCGCTCGTCGCGTGCAATTTCTGCGATTCATGCCACCCTCTTGTTATCGATCAATTAATATACGAAGATCACACAGGCAAAATACGATAAGTCTGTCTTCTTTGTTGATTTTCCCAATTTTATGTCATTTAGTTCATTTAGAAAATGGTTGAAGAAAGGAAACATTCTGATAGATTCGAGGACGTAAACCTTTTGAAAATACGTGGCAGATAAATGTCTCGTAAAAGTTGAACGATGTGTAATCGTTTGTCATTATATTTAATTTTAGAACCAGATGCGAAAATAATTTTTACACGAAATCGATCGACAACATATTGAATTTTAAAATCACAGCCCCTCGCAAAAGACGGGAAATTCAACTCGTCGTCTTTTTTTACCTTTTTCCCCTTTCATATTGATCAAAAATCTGTCTCCACTTTTCGTCGCTTTTCTTTTTTTCGTCTCTTTCTCCTTTTTAATAAAATTTTTTCGGAAATAAAATTGTGAGTGATTAATCATATAAAATCGTAGAAAATGGTAATAAAATTTGGTCGGTGAGAGAGAGAGCTTAAATGAAAGTCAGGAGAGAATAGCGTAAAAGGTCGACTTCCCCGGGATGGAATACACAGATAATTCTTCTTGAAATATTTCCCTTTGGTAAAACGATTTTATATTATGTCAAGTCGCCTATTCAGCTCGTTGGCCAATGCCGAGTAGTTACAGCCATCTTTCTTCAAGGTCCTCTTCCTTTATGGCCTCGTCCACGTTCATTCGCGTTGCTTTTACATCGCTGCTGCGCGGTAATTGAATATTTGACGAGCAGGAAAAGTATCTGACACGATGGAATCGGTGTTAAAAGAGGTCTGACCCGGCGGCAACGTTCGATCTACTGGCAAACAAAACCGAACATCGTGCCGGCTCTGTGTGTGCCAATAATTATTATACTAATTTCATTAGCACCCGTTGCTTGTTTAAAATTTCAATTTATAGTCCACACGGCTGCCGGCCGATCGATGCAGCATTAAATTACTTCTACTTCGGCGCGGGCTAAAATTTCAAATTCGTACACGTTCAATGGCTGTTCAAAGAAGCAAAAATACACGTGCGTAGACTACGAAACACGATACACGTTCGTCAATTGTCTGATAATGTGATCAATGAAACGTATATCATAACTTTCAGGTTATTATAACATGGCGTAGTAGAGGATGAATAGAACCTGTTAAAAATAGCTCTTAACTTGACAAAATTTCGTGGTAAGCGATATTCCTAAAATTGCGAAAATGGATGGGACAACGAAGATAATTGAATTTAAAAGTTGCTTTTCCGTGACAAATAAAAATCCCATTTATCGTATTTTTCTGCCGTAGTCTTTATATAAAGAGAGAAATGGAAAAGGAAAGAAGGGAGAAAGTAAAAAAAAAAGAAAATAAAACGCCATAAAAATTGCGTTATTTGAAATTCCCCGTGTTTTTTTTTTTTTTTTTTTTTTTTTCAAACTTCCAGAGGTTCGCGAAATTTTACGAAGTCGTCTCTGCTTTATTATTATTGTCCCCTTTTCCTTCTTGGGGAGAAATTTTTATCTGAATTTTAATCAGTTGTGTTACGGACGCGCGAACGAACGATACAGGGAGCCGAAAGAGTTTCAACGAGGAAAGTAATTTTGCCCGCTACTGTACATTACGTGTTTAGCTTGTATAGCCTGGGTGGGATTGGATAATTCTAAACACAGTTGCACACGATGCCTGTATAGTAACCTTTGACCAACTTCGTAACTGTGTATGGAAGTATGGACTCTCCCTAACTGAGAATGGAAGGGATTCTCCTTTCTCTTCTACTCTCTTCTCTTCGTTCTCTCACTTCTACTTAGTGAAACACACCATCCTTGTTCCGTTCCTCGCAATTGAACCCTCATCTCTCTCAATTTCTCTCGCTCTTCCCATTCTGATAACATTAGCTATTCTCAACTTCGTCTCTCTTTCTCTCGCTCTCATTCTCCTTCCGTCGTCTTTCTTGTAAAAGTTTTTCAGGCAATTTAATCATATTACCGTTTCGAATGTATCAAAGAACCTGTTTCAATTGTTTCTAAGTCACGAAGGTATCAGACAGTAATTGGTCATAACAGTTATATATGTATATAAATTTTTGCAAATTTCATAAAATTGTAAATTGCACCGTGGAAGAAGCAACAACGACGAAATATCGTGTTTCCCTTTCATAGGATTTTACAAAGAACGCTATTTTAGAAAGCAGAAGTCGATAACGTAGGTTGATAGAAAATAATTGCAAATAAAATTGCGTCAATGCATTGCGTTCACCTCGATGGTTTGTGAAGCACGGGAAGGACGTTTATCTAGTTCTTTATTTCTTTTTCCTTGTTTTAAAGATGTTCAATTTATTTGAGAAATTCGAGCAATTTTTTAAGGCTTCGGAAAAACAGAGAGGAAAACCTAAGCTATAAATGTTCTCACCGTAAACTGACCTAAGATGCACTTTAGACTTGTAGGTAATCTGGAGCAGTGGTTGTCGAATGGCCAGTTTTAGCATTGTGAGAATCGCAAGCCTCTTGGTTGTACTCCAAGCAACAGCATACGTATTTCCACTAACAGTAGGAACAAGCTGGTGAATGGAGGATTCTTAAATTAAATCGTTAATCTTGGCGCAGAAGTCGTGCCTTTTCGTCGCTCGTAACGAGACCGGGAGAAAAATGAACTTGCCCGTTGAACACTTTGCGAGCTTTCGTTTCGTTTCGTTTCGTTTCGTTTCGTTTCGTTTCGTTTCGTTTGAGCACCACCAACTTGTCGAGCCTTTAGAAATTGTTTCACTGACACTCGTCTCGGAAAACGTATTCAATTCTCGTCAGAAGAGTAGCGAGCTTCCTTTTTCAACGTTTATATCTGCCGGTTCGGCTTAGCTACATATTGCCGTGTAATTATGTCAGAGATTATTGGCCGCTATTTAAAAGTACTTATTATCATATGTACGTTGAACACAAGGATTCGTTGTATTTCTATTTTTTCGATTGGTCAGCTTATAGGCGAATCGATTGCTATATAATGGTTATTAACAACTCAGTTCTAATTATGGACTGGCGATTTTAGAATTCTATTTTGCCTATTTGATAATCGAATGGAAATATCGCCGATAGAATATGTAATAGGATGAAAAGGAAAAAATAGTAACAGCATGAAATTTTTAAACGAATTTCTGAATGCATTTATTTATTTAGTTTATTCTACATTCGAAACAGCTTTTAGTTTATTTAAGTTACGAATGGATATCAGCCGATTCCATTGGAAATAGATTTTAGCAGTCGAGAATTCGATTTTATTTACATTTGTATTTTCGCCGTCCGCCCGGCGAGATTTCAATTTCCCGAAAAACATCATTTTTGAATTGTGACAGTATTCTTCGTCCCGATGGACGTTTTGAAAAACAGCTACAAATCACTTGCATATTCATGAATTCTCTTTTAATTAAAAATATCTCGATCGTTAAAGACGCGGTGTGAAAAATATATTCTTTTTTTTTTTTTTTTTTGTTTTTAATATTTCATAAAAATTCAGTGTTTCAATATCAGTAGAGAGTACTGTGATGGATTCAGAGAACAAAAAAAAGAAAAAAAAGAAAATACAGCAATGTTAGTACAAAGAAGAAAAATAAGAGTAGTTACGTGCTATAGATAAACCATAAATAATTTTCTCAATCTTTTTTAAATATCGTAACGATAAAAATACTTTTATCCTCGTTTATTCTTCAGCCAGTTTCCAACGTTGATATATTAAATTAAACAGTGCAACGTGGATAGAGCAGCAATTTGTCTGATGGCGAGAGGCCTTTTTATTCGTTCCGTTCCGCGTATCCACGAATATAAAAGTGCGTACCAGTTATTTTTGAACGATATTTTTATTTCTGTTAAAGCGCTTGATACTTCTGTATGATAAAGCGATTGCTTGCATCGCAGCGTGGGCGGTGCGATAACAAATTCCGATGTTTTGCACCGACACGTACGTACGTCGCCCCACTTTTCTTCGACACTAAGACGATTTACTTAACGTATTATCTCTTACCTTACATGCTTACGGACTTTAACCATTCCATTATGAAATACATCTACACTGCAATCGTATTTCTACTTTAAAACGATATTTATTTTCTCGGAGATAATAATATACGTACACTCTCGTCGGTCTTATATAAAAGAAATTTAAAATCTGCCGATTCGACGAGCTAGCGAAACTTTCACTGCTATAAAAAGAAAGAGCTTATGAAATTGCATATGATTATACAAAAAATTGAATATGAAATCTAGAAGATTTATTGACTAAATTGCACGAACATTACACAGCCTATGAAACGAACGTATTTATTGCACGATATTGCAATCTTACGAATCGAATGCGACTGGAAGGAAGAAATTTGCAGGACAGGTGGTTACGGAAGAATAGATTTGTTGAACTTTATTTCGAAATGGTGAATACATCCAGGAAATTTGATATTCGAATAAAACGACACAATCGAATTGATGTTAATTCATTTCGCTCGTTCCGAACTTGTTCCATCCTCGTTTTCCTATTGAACCATTCGAACTCTACCAAACGTGTTTCAAATTGTATTTTCGATAATCGCCGAACGAATGAAAAGCACGTTCGGTGTATAGTATACCTATCTGCCATTCATTTATATCGTATTGTTCACTAATGAGAAATCCAGCAAATGCAGCGAAATTACAAATGTAAATCGAATGTTTAACATATCGGCCGAAACGTAGTCGAAAGAACGATCTCGACAACTGAAACTCTTCCTTTCAACATTAATTATCGCTTAGTAGATTAACTTCTTTTTAATTTACTCGCCTGACAAACGATTACAATCTTCCAATGCACTTTTCAAACGTGATCGACGTGGATCATTAAAACATTATTAACATTCAACATCTCGACTTTCCCTCTATCAAAGAGAAGAGAAAAAGGAGAAGAAGAGCATCCACGATTATATATTTCTGTCGACAAATTCTACATCGCCCAATGAGATAACTACTCGATCAGTATTTGCAATATACATACACATATATATCAGCACATTTCGTATACGAAATTAACGTTAATCACCGTAAATTAATGAAATTCGTCAGTTCGTTTTTATTCGTTAAAAGGAAAAAGAAAACTATAAATATCGTATATTTACGGGGGAAAATGTTACGCCATCGTATGGAATAATGCGAATGACAAATGAAATAACATGAATAACATTCGTGTCAAACGTTAAAACGTAGTAGAGAGAATGTATCGATTAATAAACCGCTAAATGTCAGTAACAGAACCCCTCCTGCGCCCCGCTTCATCACCCCTTCCCATCGCTCCTCGTTTCCCGTCTTCCCCTCTCTCGTGACTAATAATATTGCTGTTCATACGGCACAACACTATTTTGAAACGCGAGGCAATACAGGAAATACGGTAACGGAGTTCGTGTAATAATGCCATGTTGCATTATTCAATTACACGAGAGAGTTCGGCTCCGGGAAGATCGATAACGGGCTGAAAGTAACAAACGCCGCCTCCTCGGGCTCATATTTTTATCGTTTACACGGAATAGAGCGTTATTGGAAGGAAGGAGGCGGCGGAGTTCTGGTGTCACAATTCACGCGCCACTCGGATGTTACGTTACACGAAAACCAGACTGATCGAGAACATCCAGAGACAGAGAAAGAATCGATATCGTCGAATGCAACAATGGAAAAGAAGTAATAGTAGCGCGCTCGTTGTTTGTTCTTATATCATATATCAGTCGGATGTGAATAATTGTTGAAACATCACGTTACACTGTAGCATTTGGGACAGTGTGTCACGTTGTACGATTATGCGTGATTTCAAGACTGCCATTGATAACCGACTGGACGAGGGTCGTGTTTAACCCCTTCTCGTGTTAACGAGCCTGACTCGTGGTGAAGATTTTGGCTCAAACATGAATATCACGAGCCAGGGCTCGCGAACAGAAAGTCGAGGGCCAAACATAAATATCGTGATATAACGATCGTAATTGAACGTTAATTCCTATTAGTACGCCACGAGACGCCCCTACCGCTTGGGCCCGAGTCTCGTCGAGTTAAATGGCACGGGAAGGGATTAAGATGTATATCGTTGTTATATAAATTAAATTAACGTTATTGTCAATTACGTACTGCAACCTATCCACCGCCTCTTGCTTCATTGAAAAAAAAGGAGGAAGTGAGCATTTTAATTCCTACCAGTTTTGGTAGATTATTTTCTCTATAAACACGTAGTCACGTTCCGTGTTTTGAAATAAGAGAAGAAAAGGTGGGAGAAAACGATCGGATCGGAAGCAACGGAATGTTTTTCTTATAGAGTCCCGATGTAGATGGAATATTAGACCCTGAACAGGAGTACAATCGCGGTTTACGCCTATGGGGCTCGCCCTGTCGTCCATTAAAAGTCGTCGGCCCTTGTCTCCCTCCGTGAGGAGCACAAAAACCAGAAAACGTAAAAGGCATGGCACTCGTTCGAAACCAGTTCACGCTCCGGGGGAAGCTCCGCATGCCAAGAAAAATAGATCGTTAACGAATAAAAGGAAAAAAAAAAAGGAAAAAAAATGAGCTTCGATAAAGGGTGGTTGGGTGGCGAGGGGGAGGGGTGTAATAAAATTAACCTGTCGCGTAACAATGAACGTGATAATGATGCCGCGTGTGTCGTCCATGAAATTATCGGTGACGATAATCGTGTCACGTGTGTGTCTGCCAAGTTGAAAGCGACGAGCTAAATGGAAAAATCCTCGATTCGAAATCGTAATAAAAATCTCAAGATACGTGTGTGCTCCTGCATCCGGGGATCCTAACCTCCGTCTGACGAGTTTTCAATAGAGCATTCTCCGGTTATATTGCTTGTTTTCTTCCTCGTCGAGCTGCGCGGGATCGATATATAGTATACAGAGCCTGTGCATTCAACGGATTCGAATATTATCGAAACATTTACGATATATTAACGTTGGCCGAGGAACGGCGATGAGGTGGAGAGGGACAGGTAAATATTTGCGGTCGAGTATCGAGTTAAACTCAGTTAGCGTTATCGATTCGTAATTATTATGGAACGATTAATAATTATTAATTATCGATCGGGTGGGCCAGAAAAATTCTCGACAATTATTCGTGATACACGGGGAATGAAAAAATTCGCTGATGATATTATCATTGCGAGAGATCCTCGATTCCTTTAAGTTAATTTGCAAGTTGAAGAATAAAAAAAAAAGAAAAAGAAAGGAGGGAGAAAAAGGGAAATAGAAAAACGGAAGTACACGAGACACTTTGTATATTACCATGAAGTTTCTCGTGAAATCTCGGCTTCTGTTTTGTGCGCGACAGCTTGACATGTTTTCGTTATGAATATAAACGGGGCTTTCGCAATAAAAGTAAAAAGCCACGTTTTGCTCGCATAGTCGTGTACAACTCCTTCCAGTTTCCGGTGATTAATTTTCACGGATGTTTTCAACTACGTATACGATTTCTCTAAATTTTAATATTTGTCCGCTTTCGCTTACAATTTTCCATTTGCGGAATTTGTTCTTCCTTTCGTTTCCTTAATATCGACGTGGATATCGATACATAAAAAATAGATAGATAGAGTTACGTTCTTTGTAATACGGTAGATATATAATAGAAGACATAAACCGGTTTCATAATCTATTTGAATTACGTAAGGCGATTATTATTCAAATCATGCATATGTATATGCGTATGTGTGTTTCGTATGAAGACGGGGAGCGAGTTTTCCACGTGATCACTTGAAAACCTGCTTTATTGGAATTCTATTTCTGTTGGCACCACTCTACGCCAATGTGCCCTCCCGGACTCCAGCTCGTTGATGGAGCGGGGGAACACAGTATTTCTAAAGTATCTCTAAGGCCTCATTGACCCATGAATCGTTCATCTTTGCATACCTTGTTCCTGATTTTCGCCTTTGACAGTGCAAATAAAGAGTCAATCGGTTTTATCTAAATTTATGCGACCGTATTCCAACGCGATCAATTACTCGTAT
This sequence comes from Bombus pyrosoma, assembly GCF_014825855.1. NCBI lineage: Eukaryota > Metazoa > Arthropoda > Insecta > Hymenoptera > Apidae > Bombus > Bombus pyrosoma. Next base: position 6,901,070 of record NC_057777.1, on the reverse strand, counting down.
GTTTATTTATGCGTACATTTTTTCACTCATATATATCCTGCAAATACATAATTATTTTGTCGTGAGTGTATGTACCTACATATTGTAGGTTTGGTGAAACAACAGTTTTGAAAGCGTTATATTATCTGCCATGTTCATCGAACGAACACGGAATTAAAAGTGGAATTGAGAATTTTCTATCCGCCGGTTTTCTATTCGATCATTTCCCTGTGCATATATCGCTGGGAGGAAAAAATGATTTCACAAATGAGATTTTATAAAAAATCATATACCTCCGTGGCGTTGAATTATTCCAGGTTCCCTTCCTTTTCTGATAAACGTTGTTTTTAATTTTCAAATTGTGACTACGTTATTCTCGATAGATATAATTTCACCGGTAGCTAAAATTTGAAATGTGTTCATCCACGTTCTCGCGAATTTCATTTTGAAACATTACAAAATTGAAATTAATTAAAAACGGCGATACCTTTTTTTTCTTTTTTTTTCTTTTCATGCAACGTAAATGCCAATAAACTTTATCAAGCCAGCGGGCGTATTGTTAAAGCTATTTCGCGAAAAATAAAATATAGGAGAAAAATGAAATAAAACAAAACAGTGAAAAAAAGAAAGAAAAAAAAAAAAGCAAATCGAACGTAGTACGCGTGCGAAGGAGCCTATATTGTTAACAGGCGGCCAAATCAATCGTCGGGATATACTCGCGAAAGAACTCCACTGCTCTTGTAAGAACCGAGATAGCCATCGAATATTAATTTTAAAAGTTATAGAAATTCAGCTTTCAAGATACACTGCACTGCGACGTGTAGAAAGCGAAAGAAAGAAAGAGAGAGAGAGAGAGAGAGAGAGAGTGAGAGAGGAAGAGAGAAAAAAGAGGAAATCGACTTACAAATTACGGCTCTTCTCGTACGAGTATCTTGTATATGTGCCGTATAATACTATAATGTATGTATCTAATGTAGGTATGTAAACACATATATACCTGTATATCCTATCTGAGCTGGTTGGGAGTACGACGCGTTTCCATGGTAACCCATCCCTCCTATCAAATTTTCCCCCACCCTCGTCCGCTCTTCTTTCCCCTACTCCCGGAATTACCGTCTTTCTCTCTCCAACGCTTTTCAACTCCATGTTGCCTTCTTGCTCTTTAACTCCGTCGCCCTCCTACTTGTTCCCCCTCCCTTCACTCTATGTTTCTCTTTCGGTTACCCCCACCATCCACCAGTCTGTCTTTCCATGTGTCTTTATCTCTCTATATTTCTGTTTTCCCCTCTACCGGTGCTTCTGTCTCACTCGAGGCTATTCGCTCGAGCCACATGGTTTCTCTCTTCCTCTGCCTGTCGTTCTGACTCGAGTACGCGCACCTCTCTCGCTCGCTTCACTCGTCTTTCTCTCTCGGTTAGTTCCCCCGCCACGCAGCCAGTCTTTTGCCACGGAAGAAAACTATTCATTGTCAATACTCGAGACCCCGACTCCCGACCATGAAACCAACTTTTTTCACAGGGGTGAATTCCCATTACCGGCATATATACGTATCCTTTTTTTTTTTTTTTGCTTTTTTCAAGGGACGATAATGACTTCGGGGATGATCCTTTCTAAGGCTGAGGGGGGAAAGGGCGAGCGTCCGTCATGGGTGTATTAATAAGACGATTTGATCTACGTTCGTGATTACATCGGAATACGTTTTATATTTCGGATAAACAGGAACCGTATTTCTTCTTCCCTTCCATTATAACCGATTGTACGACCGTTACTCTTCTTCTTTTTTTTTTTTCTCCCGCTCACCGAGAGAGGGTGTTCAAAGTGAATTCTTAGTAGCTGTTTAAGCGTTTGCTAAACACGTTTAAGCAACTCGAGATCTTTCCCACTAGATGGCAAACAACGTAATTATCGTAACCAGGCTGGTGTTATAAGGCTCGGTGGAGGAAATGTTCATTAAGGTAAAATCATTTTTCAAAGATAAATGAACGAAGATGATATCAGAATGTTCGATATACGTTTTATAGGCACGGGAATTAAAATTGAAAGAATGGCGGTGATATTTTAAATGGAGGTAAAATAATTGAAATACGTGCACCTGATCCATGGCCCGTTATCAATCTACGTAAGAGAATCGAATAAATTGGAAACAATTATGGCAACGTGACCGCTGTTAATCGTGATTAATCCGCTCGCGCCGCAATTTCCTGTCGCCGATGAATCATAAATCGCACTGTCGAGCCAGTCAAGAGATTTTCCAAGTTCGCTCGTCCTATTTTGTTGATATGTATATCAGACTGGATCACTAGTTCATACAAGGCGTGAAATATTTTTTCAGAAATATATATGGACGTAGAAAAAAAGATTTTACCCGACGAATATTACATTTTGTTCGTCCTTATTCTACTCTTTTGATAGAAGTTTATAAAGAATATACTATTTTATCAGATTTCACAGGGATTTTGAATCTAGATTATTCCCCCTCTATATAAAAACGTTAGAGCAATTAATTTTACAATTTTCTTTAATAACGTTTCCACAGGAGGAAATCCTTCATTTTCTGTTTCTCTTTTGTTGCTTTTATGAAAGAGCGGAAATTTTAGATTTCACGAGAGAAGATCGACTTATGTTTGAATAAGCGAATGTTGAAATTACGTTTTAATACTGTACGGTATAACTAAAGTTTAATTGAATGAATGTTGTAATTTGTGCTGCGAGTTTCTCTTTCGGGAGGAAGTCAGGCAAACAGAATAACTTTGCATGAAATCGATGAAGGAAGGAACAGTCCAACTCGTCTCTTTCGTATTAAAAATTTCAACCAACTTGTAGAGATGAGATCTACGAGGAAATAAGTTTGCCTTCTTAAAAAATACCTGGATCACCTCGAAAGGACAGTGGCGCGGTTTTATCTGAATTTCTCAGTAACTTTTCAATTCCTAGCATTTGCTTTATGAAACATAGATTCAAACGAATCACCGACATTTCACTTATAGTCACGCAAGGAAATATGCGCTACGCGTATGTATGTATGAATTTCCGTTGGCCATTTTAGTCTTCGCCGTAGTATTTCGAATTTAACAAGCCTGTATATATTTTGATGATCAACTGTACGCAGGACGCGATTAAAAATCGTTCTAATTCATCATCGCGTACCGCAACACAATGCTAATTAAACCGCCACTGTTTTACATCGGTGAGCGTTTGATCCTATCGCGGCTGTCAAGCGCACACCGTCATTGCAACGGATTATGCTGCCACGGAAGAAGCAAGAAAAAGAGGATATTTTATTCACCTTCCGGTTAATTGTAGGAAAACCATTGCGAACGATGTAAAAACGGACGATAATTGTCGTCCAATCGGAACGAAATTTCGAGAACTACGACGAAGAAGAGACGCAAAGGGAAATGAAATTTAAACGAAAGAGAGAGATAATGTTATACGAAAGTCGTGCAGGATTTCAGAGTCTGGGTAAATCGTTTTAAATAAGACTAGAAATCGCATTTAAAAAGGAAGAGAAAGAGGAGAAGGGTGTATATGCGTACTCGCCACGTCTGGACCACCACAAATTAATTACGAGTCGCGCGAGAGAGTATCAAGAGAGGAGGACAAAGATAGAGAGGGTGAGCATCTACATGAGAAGAAGAAAGAGGACACTAAGAAGGGTGGCAGAGAGACGGAGACAAAGTACGGTCTCGAATTCCATGTACCCACGTAATTCACGTTAATTGGTATTCAGAGGGGTTACGTAGCGAGTGTGTCTTTTGAAAACAAGCTGGATCCGACCCGTCCAATGGCAAAAGCTCTTAAAACCCAGTTCCTTTTCCTTCGGTTGCTCGCTACACTTTCATCTTCTTTCTCGCTCTCTGCCGCTCTTCCCTGTTGGTTTCTTTCTTCTTCTTTTTTCCATATACATAGCCAGAAATCTTTAGGCTCGACAAGCGTAATTCATCCGGATGATTTAACTTGTCCAGTGTATAAAGCAAGAAATAATATTAATCTTGCCTTCGGCCAAGATTCCTAAGACGATTAATCAATGTTGTAAATTGTCTTAGGCGAGAGAGACGTGCATTTGATCGCTTGGTCCCGCGTCACCGGTTCGAAACAAAAACGTCCGAGTGCAGAGCCGAGTAGTTCCAACTTTTCAGAGCATACTAATTCCTTTCCGAAGCGATTTAATATGACACTTGAGGTTCGCCCGATAAATGCCTCACGATATCTGTATATTATCATTATCAGAGCGTGGCGCGTTGCTGACGCTCGCATTACAAACTACAAATTTATCGTGATAATTTAGCGTATGTACTCCATTAAGTAAAAAGATCGTGACTCGAAAGCCAATGGAACCGGCCGAAAGCAGGTTAATAGGAGGTAGGCTACGGATTTTTATGCACATTCGTATTTTTAAGAATACGTATAATTAAAAGAGGTAGAACCTCGGTAGAAAATTGTTTCACCTAGCTAGTACTTATTATAGAAAGCACTATGTTTTTCGATATATTACGTACTTCATCGTATCTCGTGTATTTTTATTATTTCTTTTAAATTGTTTAAACTCGTAGTCTGTTAAAAGATGTGTAGCCTATTTGATTATCTTACTTGTTACGTAACGTATTAACGAATGGATTATTTTCTGTCTCGGGAAAACACTGAAACTCGATGACTGTCATTCTATATTCTTATTCATTTATGATTGGTCATAACTGCTCGCTGATTCGATATATATCTTTTTTCTTTTCCATCTTTTTATTTCTCTCCTACGATCTTGATTATCCTTATTTGCCAAGGTGCTTGTTTATCTTTTTTTTTCTTCCCCTCAGGTATCTTGTATCTTTTCTCGAAGGTCTTATCGTTCGAGAAGATCATTTATTCCTTTTATTTTGCGATTAATCTTCGAAGTGTGAATTGCCGCAAGAATTGCAGGGCTGGAAATTATAGTGCTATATATATATCTTTATAGGAGTATAAAATTCTCTTAATTTTGAGATTACAAAAAGCAGAGGTGGATCGGTTTGGCTTTTAAAGGACTCGATTATCTTCGATTTACGAACGTTAAATGCGTTATTGCCTGAGTTTGAAATATCCTCGAGAACGTTTCACGATAGTGTTAATTATCATAGCGCCTTAAAACTTGTTCAAGTATTGACCTAACGGTACAATTAATTCGCGAGCACGGCGATGATCTTGAAAACGGCGAGGTGGTAGGCTTTGTTTTAGGCCAGCCGCTGTTTAGCATATTTAAAAAGCAACAGAAATGTGAAGCGGGTTAAATGGCATTTCGTTTTCTCTTAGTTGCGCGCGTAATCAAACGAAGGCACAAGAAACTCTTTGGCCGATATGTCGTTTCGAAAGAGCTTAAAGCAGAAGGGTGGAAAAGATAGACAGAAGGGAGGAGTCGGAAAAAGGAGAAGAAAGATGGAAATTCGAGTTAATACGGGGCCCTCGTCGTCGAGGGAAAACAAAGGCAGCGTTATTTGGGAATTCAGCTCCGGGGCCTCGGTCGATAATAATCTCGCGCAACCGTACATCCAGCAAAAGTATAACGCGGAGCTTTCTTTTGCTCGCGAGTACCTTTTAGCATCGAAATGCTTTCGACGTTCGAATCGATTCACCAGCCGCCGATGCGAGTTGCGTGAATCGATGACGAATCGTGTCAAGAAACCAGTCGAAAAAATGTTTGTAACGCCAGTCGAAAAATCACCGTCCATTAATATTAATATCGTATCTGTTTATGTTCGCTCATTTTTTATAGGATTTAATTCAATTACGCAAGGTGATTATGCATTTTGGTAATTTTTCACGTGCGAGAGTGAAAGAAATTGTGGCATATTTTCGTAAGATTCGTAGCAGTACACGTTGGGAAAGTTATTTACCCCAAAGACTATCTACGTGATCGTTTTTCCTAATTTCATTTCATTTCATTTCATTTTAATATTTAAATATACACTTCGCATTGACATTCGCGTATAATTCTTAGAAATCGGCTGAAACGTTCGGATATTTATACACGGTAGTGTAAGTAGAGCTGAGAATACTGGAAAAATGAAGAGATTAGAAGAATTAACGGCGGACAAGAAACGTCGGCTATTAATGGCGACTGGAATGAATTAAAATAACTTGCGTGTTTCGTTCGGACTCTCATGCGATTTAATGAATTCTAAGTTGCCAATTAAAATGAAATTACATCAGCTTATTTTTTTCAACTATCTAGTCAAAAGGATAGCTCGCCGGTCCCACGTTTAATTGTGTTCATCTGTATCAATTAATTTGCCGTTCGTTGAAATTCGATTTAACGGGTACAAAGTTTCTGTTAAATATTTGTATTTCGTTCGAAATCGCTCGAAATACCTCGAGAAATATCCCGAATGATAATTATTAATCGCACACGAACACGAGTTTATAATTAATGTTTTCCGCGTATGTGAAAGTCTGAAATTCAGATATGCTGTTTATGATACATATAACGTGAAACGAATTTCGTTTTATCCCTGGTGGGGGAAAAATATCGTCGTATTGTTTTAATAAAAATTGGAAAGTTGGTAGCGTTTCTGTAGCATGAAATCTTTTTTTTTTTTCTCTACGGCCTTCGTACTTACTTGTGAAAATTTCCAAGGACCCCGATTTTATAATAGCAATTTTTAAGAAACAAGAAACAACTCGGCAAGCTAGTTGCCGTGCTTCTTTACGGCGCAGATTTTCTTTCACTTCAGGAAATTCAGCTTGAAGCTGAAACAGCGTTTATTTAATAAAAAGAGGAAGGGAAACATATGAGATATTTTTTAATTAAATCGTTTTCGGAGCTTTGAAGAAAAAAAGATCAAAGCGTCGCGTCGCCGGCATGGATTATATTTTACGTTTAATAACCTCAACTCTTTGACAGCCATGAAATTCTATTAAACTCTCTAAAAAGTTAATGACTTAATTAAATATTTTTCATTTTAAACGACGCAAGAATTGAGTGCGCAACCCGCTTCGAGATCGACGATCAACAGTTTCATACAAATTTTTCAAGACAAACATAATCAGCCGTTTATTATTACGTACAACCGATCGTATTTCCTCGATAGAAATTTCATTTATCAAAGGAACTCTGTCATTGCGAAGAGAACGGAAACTCTAAAGTAGAAATAAACGTTCGATTATGTCGTTCTTTCTCCTTCTTTGTTGAAACGATTAACGTAAGATATTACCTCGACTAAACTTTCGATACGTTCTCCTTGTCGCGTGTCCGATAAACCAGCAAATTACGATCGAGATTCGGCTAAAAATAACTTTCAAGAACGTGTGTGATACGTACTCTTTTTCAGTGAACCGAAGCGTCCGTTTAATTCCCTTGATGCCAGTCATTCAAAATTCTACCCAAAAAGTAAAAGGTTAAAGATATATCTCGGCATAGCTGGAGAATGCATCGCGTTTTGCAAGAAAATTTGCCAGTATGTCGAGAAGGAAATTAGTCGATTGCTCGAACGGACTAGAATCATGAGAAAAGGAAAAAGAAGGAGAAAGCTTAGGTCGGTAAAAGCTAAAAGAAAACGTGTTCACGAAAAGGGGGAAAAAAGAAACATCGTCAGAGATGGTTTTGTAAATTTAAATAAAAGTAAGAGGGACGACGTTTTAGTGGGAAAACGCTTAGGTTAGCGAAATACATGTATAAAAATGTCGGGCAATTAGTAGGAGGGAAACTGGTCCCGTCTCGCGATGGGATAGGTTTCGAAAAACTGGCACATAGTCGACGGTGTAGAAACGGTTGGAAAAGAACCGGAATAAATCTGAAGCGGAGGACTGAAAGGCGTTCTTTAATTCGTGGCTACGGCGCCATCCTCTTCAGATACGAATCTTCCTCCTCTAACAGTGTGTGGTAGACGTCATTTCGAAAATCATAGCCAATCACACGAAGCTGTGGAGACTCGTTAACGCGCCATTCGGACCTGCGAAAGGTTATTTGTCTACGGTCGATTATTCGTGCGAACTAGCTCTCCCTAATTACTACTCGCTCTCTACGATGGACTTCAAAGACTGTTTCCCGCGCGATGAACTCGTGAAACGTCGTTAACCCTCGGACCCGGGTGCGCTGCCCTTTTTCGGCGCTCTGCTTTCCATTCCTTTCCTCTTTTGTTTTTCACCAGACAAGAAGATAAAGTTTGTTGACCCTTTTAGAGAAGCTGTAATGGCCTTGAACAGAAGTTACCAACTCCCGCGAGGGATCGACTAATTTATCCAACTGTCGATGAATTATTAGGATCGTAAATAGCGGTATTAATCTCTCTACCCGAGCCTCGTGTGTCTCTGCGAACCTGTGTATGTTTTTTAATAACTCGTTTCGTTATTGATTGTCGTTACGTTCGCTATTATTGGAACGAATTTGTAGCCGCGAGTAATTAATCGTAAGAGGAGAGGAACTTGACGCTTGAAGGAATTTCTTGTCGCGTTTGTCGAACGCGATTGCAAAATACTCGAGTTAGATTCTAGAAAAAAAAAGAAAAAAATTGAATTCCAACCGAAAGAAAGTTTGAACGGATAGTCAGAGGTATGTTGTTGATAAACGTTTGTCAGAGAAAAATCACGATTGTTGTGCAACATGTTAGGCTGAGAAAGAAAAATAGAAGAGAAAGAAGGGAAACAGAATAAGAAGCAACGGAAGGAAAATAAGAAGAAACGTATAAAATCTCCTTTCAAATAAATTTCTCTTCAGCGGCTCCCGAGAGCTTGATGATCTTCCTTTCTTTGTAAACGAGATTGAATTCCATAGCGGACGTGAATTTTACGAATAATGCAAGCTGGTCGTTGAAAATAATTCGTTAAATAATACCGGCAACTGGATAATAATAAGAATGTTGAATTCGCTGTTTAAGGAAAAATTTTAATTAATTCGTTCGTTTATCTTAAAAAATAGAACGTCCGGTTTGGCTCGGTTCATTTGTTCGAAGGATATTTTAATGAAATACAGCGTTACTCTGGTCGCGTACTTTCGTTTAAGCAAATGTTTATACATTTTTGTAAAACTTACCTGAATAACTTTATCACCGGCGCGTTGAATTAAAACAGGCAACGTCGAGTGTACAAGGCTTTAGTATTCACGTAATATACACAACACATACGTACCGTGCATTTCTCTTTATGAGTTCTGCATAGTCGTGAACTTAACGATTTTCCAGCGCGAAAGAGATTCCAACTAGAAATTCATAAAATTTCTACGGGCGAGCTTGTTTGCCGTGTTGTTCGAAATTAATCTACTTCAATTTCGTTATTACCGTTTCCAATTTAATCTGCATTTTCCAACTGTAATCTTTTCTTTTTTTTTTTTTTTAATCTCAATTATTTAAACTTCATTTTCGTATAAATATTTCAAACGTTCTTCCTTTTTATCATAAAGACGAGCGTAAATTTCAGCGCGACTCAACGTCCACTGTAAAATTAGATTTTCATTCAAATTCAATATCGATTTACGCAAGATGTCTTTCAATCGGAGCGAAATTAAAGGCGAGTACAATTTCGAATAGGCTACTGATAAAACCGTTGAACGATTAGATAATCATGATACAGTTGCTCTTTAATTACGTTGTTAACTTATTTCCTTCGAAAATCATTCGATCAGCCAGATAACGTATTACGTTGACAAACAGAGCGGCGATTAGTGGGACGTTATACGCCAATGGTGATACAGGCAAGCCTGCAGTCTGTTTAAATCCATTGGCGTAGTGAACCGTTTCAGTTCAGTGCCTATATGTAAATCGTAAAATCGTGGCCGGTACGATTTATGATTTACGAGTTGACAAATCGCTTCTGGCAACCGACCTACGCGAAATGCCTTGCTCCCTTTTTTTTCTCTCTCTCTCTCTCTTTCTCCCTCTCTCTCTCTCCCCCTCTCTCTCATTTGCACCGCAGATATCATTTTCATTACGTAAACCTTTTGTTCAGTCACACAGCATCATAATTAATTCCTTGATTTTGCTCGTTGTCTGAAATTTAACAAGAGTACAAAAGCCGTGAATCTAAATAGAAACCGAGAACAGTTTCTCTTGAATAATAATTATTCCCAGAGGGGATTACGATTGTTAAAAGACATTGTTTATAATAAGTACGTTTGAAGCTCTTATTTATTTAAGAACGGTGGATTTATCGTTCGAAATGATTGTTCCGTGAAATTTATTTTCATCCTTGCTTTCCAATAGGAAATGAGATAAAAATATTATACCTTTATCGTGTAACTAATAAATCGAGAGACCATTATATTTCTTTATTTCGATTGTACGGTTCTTCCTGCGCGTTCTATTGAATTCAGTTACATCACACGAGCGGTTGGCGGAAGAAAAAATATTGTCTGGATATATAATATCTTTGGAAATTTTGTCGACAGTATGAAATTTACAAAAGGAACGGCCACGGTGGAATAATCAAATTAAAAATCAGGCACAGCTATATTTTCGTCCTTCGACATTTTTTATCTGCAAATCTGTTGCTTTTATCTGTTTCTTGTACCGTATAGCGAAAACGGAGAAAGGTGTAGAGAATGCAGCCACCGATGCAGCCGCCTATGTACCGTCCTTGGCAGTTTGCCGCGCTGTAGAGATATTGTCACTGGACGCTTGGTCTCGCGCTTCCTTTTGCAGACAATAATTCTCCGGTGTGCTCAGAGAGGGTTTCACAATAATAGGAAAAAAGGTGACCCTCGCTATTCAGGCCCAAAGCGGTTATTTCTCACTATAATTTAATAACGGCTTGTATTTTGATAACGTTATTATTTCATGCGATTTCAAAGAGATGAACTTTTTCCCTTCGACGATTTATACATATTCGAATACATATGTATATAGTTCCTCGGGTATATCTATTGTAATTATTTAAATTAATCAACCGGGCGATTGTATTCTCATTACGAGAAATATTTTAAATAAAATGTAATAACATACACAGTTACGATGAAAAAAAAAAAAAAAAAGTGAAAAATATTTTACCTATAAAATTTGATCAAGCTGAAAATTTAATTAAATCGAATGAAATATAGCGAAATCGAGTAATCTATTCACGCGAGATATTTTATCCGTGTTTGTTGTTCATTTAGGAGTAATTGAATACGAGCGAATTTATTAAATCAGAGTTAGAAATACATCGGGGATTACCAGTAGAATCACGAACGTGCATTCGTACGCAAATACGAACTTATTGCGCGCTTAATGAATGCTTAGACGCCTTGCAGCGTCTTAGTTCAGAAGCGCTGCCCATTCGACCAGTAATTTGTCGTGAATTTTCGGTCGAATATCTGTGTGCTATCCAAGTAGCTGGAATATTAGTATATCCGGGGTATGACGAATATCGAAACGACCTCGCGCTCTGGAAAATTAGTTAATTTAAGTATTATAGTCCAGAAGGAATGGAGAAAAACGTCGGGACGCTTTCGACCTTCCAACAATCTCGTCACATGGGTGGTCGCGCTCGCGCTCACACACTCTCTCGTGCGCGCGCGCGCACGCTCGTTCACTCGCTTCTCTTCTCTCGACGTGTGTTCGTGTTTACTCGAACGTTATAAATTTAAACTCCAAGCTTGCTGTAAATATTTATGAACCTACAAGTCATAAGCGGTAATAGGATGTAAGGTGGAACATGATTAAGGTACAATAATCGTTTACAATTATCGTTAAACTGAAATTATGTTCTTGCATAGTTATTGATATGTGTTTCACGTTTAGCTTCTTTTTTTTTTTTTTTTTCGGTCTGATCTATCGCATAAAGATAGTACGTTTTATCGCGGGTAACTGTCCCGGCTAATCCTACGAAAAATAATGGAGCAGATATTTTTGCGTTAACGTTTGAAAAATATGGCCGCCTGTGTGTAAAGTATCAAAGAGAAGAATTTTACCTCGCTGAACTTAATAATAACGTAGCACGTTGAAAAAGAAAAATGTGCGGCAGTTTTGTTTCGAGCGAGACAGGTGTCTATTATATTTTGATGCAGTTGCCATACCCAATCAATAAATTTTTAGCAGTTGTATGAAAATATTTATCAAAAGGGGAGGGGAGGGGGATGGAAGCAAAAGCGTTTAGAGGTGGATACACCGGTTTATAACTGACAGCTGTGAAGTGTTCACGCGTTGTTTGCAGATGTAACTGACATGACGTTCGCAAATGTTTGTTTCTCTATTTCTTTTTGTGCATGTTTTATTTGCTTTCTGGTTTTTTTTGTTTCCCGTCGGAGTAAAATAACAACATATCGTTCTGCAACGCGACAGTAATTTTGTCTTATACCTGGTGATATATTGTGATTGTAGCTCACTTTTAGTTCCAAGCCTTTCCTCCCTCTCTCTCGATCGCTTTCTTTCTATAGATTTATTTCGTCATTAAAACTGGGCAAAGCGGATAATACGTAACATCGTGGAGAGAAAAAAAGAGGCGGAAGGAAGATTTGAAATAACGATTAGTTGAAATTACAAGGATACGCCGAAGGAAAAACGACTAGGGTTCCAAGGTCCTTTAACAGTTTTTGAACCTTCGACAGATTTTATTCAGATATATGCGGAATATTCCATTGTATATTTTATACTACTCGAGTCGCTGTATTCCCATCACTGAGTCATAACATGGTTGGCTGTAAAAAAAAATTCAATATTCCAGCAGAATGGCGTAGTAGTAAGAAAAAGAAGAGGCAAGTAAGATTCAACTTCTAAAATATATTCTGCGTGGGAATAAAGAATGGTGGTTGTATGGTACTTCAACGATAATAAATAATTTCGCGACTACGGCGAAGTTTTATTACGGTTAATATATTTTAAAACTCTTTCGTTCCACCGACCGTACTATATTGCTTACGCGCTATTATTAACCTCGCATCTATTAATATAATTACTCATTAAATAAACATTAATGGCAGGAATATTAAATAAATCTAGAGAGCAGCACTGCTTTCGACCAGTTAAAGTAATTATAGTCGGTTGTTCTCTCCGAGCATCAAATCAATCTCGCGTTATCATTGAGGCAACACGGTTCCTCATAATCTTTGCTATATTACGTTTAAAACGCCTTGAATCTTTTTATATCCATTACCATTCAACGATGTATGTATACAAGTGTCGCGGTCTTCCTTACCCACTCAGTTGCTCACTAACACGCATGTAATTACACGCGACAATGACGAAACGACAGTGATGCGTTTGTGCACGCTATATATGTAGTATGCGTACTGTGCATCGTATAATCAAGTATAATGTATCGCGTTTGATATCCTTACGTGCTTCAGATAAAGAAGACACGAATATACGTAGGAACGCGTGTGGAGAAAGTCTAAATAAATTTAATGCGAGATATGCAATTAAATAACCGCAAATAAAAGAGAAATTTGTTTGCGAGAATTATGGGAAGGAATAACGTGTATTAATTATTCTTTATTTATAGTGGGTGTAAATTAATCAAAATTTCATAGAAAGCTATTGAAATTTATTTCAACGCGTAACGTACTGTAATCTAGGGGGAACGTTTAATTTATAAAGAAACAGGCCAGTAGCCCTTTATTATCCGCAGGAAAATAATTAATTAGCGATGCGCTTTCGTGTCGGTTGTACAGCTGGTGCAATCATTCTTTGGCTGACTCAGCTGCTACGTAGCTGAAAGCGTTGCGAAGAAAAACATCAGCCGTATTAAAGATAGGAAAAAAAGACTCCAGGCAAATGGTTGTTGTTTGGTATCAATCTGAAAGAATTTCTCTCTTAATTTTGCTTCTTGCTGTAGTTGCCCGTTTCGATGTACGCCAGAGGCGCTCCGTCAAGCTTCCACGTAATATATCACCGGTCATTTCGAAAATTGGCAGCCCCTTTCTCAATTTTTAAACTCTCGACACTCATAACCATTGAATTTTTGAATCTTCAACTTTGTAAGTATTCGAGTTTTCAAGTTTTCGAAACTTAAAAATTTCAGGACCTTGAAAATTAAACAATTTCAAAATTAATTTATTTCTCTTTTTTTTTTTTTTTTTAGTTTGAACTATTTTATTTCCAAGCTTTCCAACGTTTAAGGTTAAAAATGTTACAATTTTTTAAGCGTTAAAGCATCCACTGCTAAGCAAGTCTACTAAACAAATATTAAACACGTTACATGAGAATCTCAAGTATTTAAAGCCGCTTAAGCTGCGATTCCGCTAAACTAATATACGTTGAGTGTGTTCTCCTGAAATTCAGAGCGTAGATTTCGAGCAATCTCGCGTTGTTTCGTACGGTGACGCATAGACTTGTAATTAATTACGGTGCATGACGTTCACGCGTGATAAAATATCGTCGCATATATACCGTAGGATAATTGAAAGCGTGACAAAAAGGCCGCAGCAAATACAATAAAACGGAAACGTCCGACGAAAGTGTATCTGGCGTTGTACGCCCTTTTGTCGTTAATAATCCTTTGCTCTTTCCTTTTTTTTTTTTTTTTTCAAAGAAACCTTACAAAGACTATTTCGTCCCGCGATACGCACGGATAATATGCATAAAACATGATACGATCACGCACATATCACTTGAAATTCCACGTGCGTCGACAATGAGAGAATTTCGTCAACTTTTTGACGATACTGTACTACCGGGCACAGAGCTTCTTCGAGTTCAAATACGCGCGCGCGTACACACACCACGCTACACGTATTTACATATGTATATACAGGGTGCACTGCACACGCATACATACGTGTACACTGTCTGTTCCTTAAAGCGGAAAAGATTAACAAGCAAGAACAACCGGTGAGCGTATTGAATTCGACACATCGACGTTGGGTGAGCATAAAACTCCACCAACACATTAATAACCTAACCGAGCAAACAGAAACAAATAGAGCCTCCGTGAATCGAAGAATTTCATTATCTGTGCGGGGTTATCTCGGGTCAACGGAATAGCCTATCGTCGTTCATTCAGAGATCCATTTAATTACCAGAATTCCATTCAGTTTATGCATCACTTTACTTGCCGATTTAGCCGTCGTTGTATCGTTTATATACATGCGTGTATCACGCGGTTGTTGAGGCGAAAACATCGGGTGAAAGAGAGGACGGCAGAACGATGAGACGAGGATAGAGACAGCTTGCCGAGGGGTGGGTTGGTGGAGAGGGGAAATGCCGTGGGATCGGAATTTCTCGAGAACATTATTATCATTTGAAATTACGCGAGTGATTCGATTCGCTGTAATGCAGTCGCATAATTCCCTCCGTGTACAGCTGTGCGTTATGTATAATACTTAACCGTGACGCGTACTGTATCCGGACATAAATAAAAGCTGCGAAGATTTCCCGAAGCAAGTATAACACGACGTTTTCCAAAGGGAGGATCGTATAGACACGCAAGTAGTATGTAATATCCTTATCGGTGTTTACAGTTCCATGTCAGATTTTAAATATCCGATTGAACTGAGAGATAGCTAATAGCGATTTAGATATAATTCGATTACAAGTGGACGTATGTTTTCGCCATAAAACTGGCCTAGGAATTTTTACGATATTCTTAAGCTAACGGTGTACGAACCTTGAATTTTTTGTGAATCTCTGCCCCTTCCCTAATGATTCCTGTTAACGGCCCACTAGATCGTTTTAAACCTATACATATAAATTTGTACAGTACATATGTATATATATATATATATGGAATATATACGTGACGAAGGTATTTCAATATCTATAAGTAGGTATCTCTCTTTACGTATTTACGATATTTTGAAATTTCATTGTAACGATACTCGACTATCACGATCATACCGATAAAGCTTGGAAGAAATTTGAAAATGTATATATAGAATGATGAGAATTGTGCATTATGTTAATAGCTCTGAATATTCAGTGGGGCCATCTTTAATACTAATACTATCTTCTTCTAATCTTTAATACTATAGTAAGTACTATATGCTTAAAATTGCTATTCATTGTGTATACGAATTTCCTACTAAATATATGTCTACGGTAAACCAGCAAATATCTTGTAGCTTTCATATACATTTTCGTGGCAGTCGCGTTTCATTACAGTATTTTAATGAAATTTCAAAATATCTTATATAACGTATACATAAAAATTGTTTATGGCCGGCGCTCAAATACTTGCACGAGCCACTGTAAATATATAAAATATGTATGTAAGCATGTACATACTTTCATAGCGAATTCGTAATTTGTTGAAGCATGGACTACGCAGACTATGTTGTGTGCAATTTCAAGTGGATACACATCACGATATTGAAAGTTATTTATAATGCGCGGTTGGTCGTGGCCGAGGCTCAGACGCGAATTGTATATGATGGAATCGTGTGTATGATAGCTACCACTCGGCGAGTACAGTACAGTACAAAAGTTATTCGATTAGTTTGTCCCTAAGATCTTGTCTTTCCTTCGTGGCCTCGTTACGCGGCCACTATTATTATTGACGTTACTAATTCCCTCTCCTTCCTCCTCTCCTCCTCTATATATAGCTCTCTGTCGTTAACCTCACCGTATTCATCATTTTATTACCGTATTCGAGCGTTGTTATTTCATGTCTGCTAATTGCACTAATGAGACGTAATCTTAGTTGCATTACATCGTGTATTTCTTCGACGTTATCGCGTTTCGTGGCGTATCTCGAATGCAAATGAGAATATGTATCGAATGTTCTGCGAACGCGTTCGTTTCTTTATTTCGAAGGTTTTTCGTAACGCTTGGCAATGAAATTTCTGATCGGTGTGTATGTGAGTCGGGACGAGTAGCATGTAAAGAGGTCCGGTGTAATGTTTTCGAAATCGCAGAGACATATTAATCGAACGACAACAAAGAAATATTTTTAATATCCATCGCCCATAGAAAATTTATACATTCTTTTTTTCTTTTTTTTTTTTTTTTTTTCTTTAATTAGAGAGAAACAAATATTTTCACATTTTTCACATTTTTATACTTCATGTTTTATATTAATGGATTTTTATTACGATTTTTTGTTACCTTAAAATCATAATCTGCGAACATTTGCATTTATGAAATTTTACATGTGGACGGGAACGCAACGGAAATATTTTACCATCGTTATTTCAAATAGTCTCGTAATATTTCATCATCACTCGTAAAATATATGTGTAACATATTTCTTCATTTTTAAACATGGATATATATTTAACGGTTAAATAGATTTTACGAGTTCAGGATGCGCGATAATGGTCCGTTATTATTACAGCGTTGTTACCTAGAACAATGGTTTCTCCACTCACTTCGTTCGTGCGCTCTTGATTAAAGAAACTCGCTAATTTCGGAAACGTTCGATAAAGAACACGACAGAAATACCATTAACATTTATCATTAACGTAACAAAATATCACAAAACTTCATGAATCTGTTATCTTCTGATAGAGGTATCTTGTACCATTGAATCGAATAGGTTGTTCCCCTTTTTAATTACGTCACATTAAAATCACATCTTTTCAATTGCCGAATAACATCGAAATAAGAAAACCGACAAAACTGTGCTTATCGTATTCTTCTCGCTTATTCGACGATTTATTCAGTTAACAAACAAAATTCCATTTAATTTCATTTCACGTAATCTTTGTTTAATATTTCGATAGTTCCAACGTTCGCCAGCGTTTTGCTCGCTTCTTCTCGGTTATTGCAACTACAAACGCGAAATCCCAATTTGCGAAAATAGAGACGGCTTATCATTGTGTCGCGTATGCAGGCATTCGGTTGATCGTCACATTGATTGCGCGTTGCTGAGAGCAATGCCAACGAACCAAATGTCGAATCGATGGTCAATTTCTATTACGAATATATATATATATATATATATATTCATATATGTATATATGAATGACCCGTTGCACCTTGCAACGAGGTTAAAGGACAGTCATGGGGTCAAATCGATAATCCGTTTAATCCTTACTCCCCCTGCTCCTTACCATTCATCTTCAAAAAGGGAGAGGAGATTGTAAAAAAGGGAAAGAAGAAAGATATGTACAGGTTTCTTCGAGCTTTATCTGACAAACTGTACTTAAAATTCCGCGATTCTGTCGGTTACGTTTTCGTCTGTTAAATATTTATGGAACTTATAAAGTTTCCTCTCTTTGCTCTATAAGGAAAGATCAAGCACTTTCGACGCGGTGTATAATATAACGTTCTTTGGGAATGAACTCGATTTAGGGAGGAGGTAGAAAGGCAGCCAGAGATCGATGTAACTAGACAGTTTGATGTTCATATTATTATCTTAATCCTGTATAATATTATGGAACGTTATACCATCGCGATACATTAATGTCTTGTGCGTATACGTAGGTTTGGCGGAACGAATATAACGTCGGGGAAAATATGGAAACGTTTTATCGTTTATTTAAAAATATTCCCTCGCTGCGATATTTCCTCACCTGCTATCGTAAAATTTACGGTAAGTGAAATGTATTATAAATTTGCAACGACTCCGGGAAATTTAATATTCTCATTCGTACATTGTTGAACAGCGTAAATAACGAATAAATGAAAAATAAATTTACGACGCGTTGTTTGTTTCGTTATAGTTCCGTTAAGAATCACGGTTAGTGGCGATATATTAAATAAATTTGATATTAGCTGTGAAAGGAAATTTGTTATGTAGCCGATAGTCGCAGATTGCAGGCCACTTTAGACGTCGCGAGACTATTTTGTTGCGAATAAGATCAAAGGTTAATCGGATTGCTGTATGAGATTAGATTTTACAAAGAAGATTTACGTTCGTGCACCTTTATTTGCTCGTCCACCTGCAAGCTTTATTAAATCGCTGCATTCTCTTTATCTTTGTATTCCCTGCCGAACCCAACTTGAGATCGATGAAAGAATAAACGTCTGCAAAGTTTCCAAACAAACTTTGCTTTATTAAATGTCGTAATTTCATTTCGTTAGCTACCTTTTAGAAAATCGAGCAAATAGAACGCCAATCGATCCTGCGAAGAAATTATCTGTTGTAAAAATAGATATCACACACACACAGCGGGCATTGTGTGCATGTTCATGCGAATATTCATATTTCCATAATGAAAATTAAGTAGAATTAAAAAAAGGAATCAAGTTTAAAGAGAAATTTCATCCGCTAAATATTATAATTCATACATTTCTCAGCATCGTGTACGTTCTAAATATTGTTACACGTTTTAATATCCCGTGAAATGCATAAATATCCGCAGTCTAATAATAACGCGTAATAATGCTACGAGAAAATTGTTAAAAATTAAAAGTTACATCTGAATACGCGCGAGGTTTCGAATTGTTCGACTAAGCTAAGATCCAGTTCTTTTCTGTTGTATATCGGTCGGTACGTTTCCTTAACGAGCTTGTCCGCTAATCCTGTTTTTCCGGGGTGGGGGGCAAAAAGGAAAAAGAAAAAAAAAAAGGAATAAAACGTTAGACGAAGTAACAAAAGTATGCAAATGTTTATTCACGTTGATCGAACGATAGACTATGTTGGCAACGTTTGCTCGGCCGTTTTGCAAATTACAATCTCGTTGTGCTAAAAATAAAAAACGGGAGGGAAGAGTTATTAAACCCTTGGTACGATCGATCGATCAGCCTAGCTAGGTATTACGTTGCGCGAAAGAAAGAAAATAACCGAGACTATTTAATATTAAAGCTTACAGTAAGGTGATATTCGGAAAATTAAATCCGGACTTTGTAATGAGTCACCTTGAAGCGAGCCAGTCCCGGAGAGATCGATATCCCCAGGAACGTTTTTATCATGGAGCCCATCTCCGCAATAAAATATATTTGCTCCCTCCTTTAATGTAACCAAACAAGAATTGGAGGGGAAAGAATGAATAACCTTCATAAAGAAATCTGAATCCTCTTGCCGATGAAAATACGCTCTGATCATACGACTTGTTTCGTTTTATTTACTTTACCTTTTCTGATTGACTACCTTTCAATAATAAATTATGCTAATTGCTTTTTTTTTTTTATATTTGTTATCCTCATCCTTGGATTATTTTGCCGATTGATATTCGTATGTGGGTATTTTGGCTGAACGTTGATTAAAAAGTTTCTTATCGTAAATCGTAAGGAAAGGTTGTTCGGCGGTCGAAAACGGGTCAGACGACTTTGCATAAAGTTGATAAATCGCGAAACCTAACTCCTTGCCGCGTTAAAAACAGGAAGAAAATTTCAGTGAACTCGGAGGGACCAGATAGAATTCACGGTGGAAATAAGGCCGTGTTCTGGAATAATAATAAATCTGCCTTAATAAAACACTTTCGTGATTCAAGTCCAACTTTGTTGAAAAGAAACAAAAAAGAAAAGGAAACCGAGTTAAAGAACTCGAAGACCTTCTTCCCTCTTTGTTCGCAGAGAGTTTTCCATAAAATCTTCTCGCCGAGAAATATTAAAGCAAAGAAAAAGAGGATGTAACTTTATGCGCCGGACGATCTATTAATTAAGTATCATAGAATGTTAAGAGTGGCGCGAAAGGCAAAAGTTCGTTATAAGGGAGTGAATTTGCCGATTGACTTACAACCAGTTGCCAGACAATAACGCCAATTTGTTCCGTGTTCATTACTTAACGTTCGACGAAATAATACAATCGAACAAGCGATGAGTCATAAAATTCTGATTCGATTACGCTTTGTGACTTTCTCCTGGTTGGTAGCTGCTCGCGCTCGTAACGCCACATAAAGGATTTATTAAATTGTCATTGAGCTGGATATCGAACGGGAAAAGGGAGGCGATTTTATCACTGCCCCGAAGTTTAACCTTTCAAGAGTATTAAAATCGGATTAGTACCGGCGATATTCATTGTTCACAGTTGTAACGTTCTATGTGCCATGTCTACTATCGAAACTTTCCCCCAATTTCACGTTCTCATCACTTTTGCTCTGCAATTTTTACAAATCTCACGAAAATTCTTCCTATCATTCTCCTAGGCGAATATTTCATCCTTACAAAGGTATAATACAATCGAATTAACATCGACCATGTCCACTGTGGAAACTTTCCCTAAATTTCATATTTTCATCCCTTTTCTTCTGTAATATTTTTACACGTTTCTCGAGAATTCTTTCCATCTTTCCATCTTATTTTCATATTTTACTAATATTCTATCGTTTCAAAAGTATCATAATCGGATTAACATCGACGATACTCGTTGTTCATAGCTCTTTTTATACCGTACGTTCTCTTCGAAAGCTTCCCGCAAATTAAACAATTTTTGTCCCTTTTGCCTAACGATTTTTAGATATTCCTGGGTATATTCTTCGTGCCTTTTTTTCATAATATTCGTTGAATGTTTTCCTCGATGAATGTTTTATCGTTTCGACATTTTAATCTTCTTTCGCGAAGATATTCGGGTCGTGGTAAGTAGACTTGTTATTCGCTGCACGTTCAATGGGACACTTAACCCTTTTATATTCAAATTACTTTGCTTGTACGGGTCGGAGAATGGTTTTTCTTGTACACGTTGACGTGATATGTAAAAGAGAATACAAACTCCTCTTTTTTTTTTCTTCCTTTTTCTTACGTGTCGCGCGACTTTGTTCAAAAGATATTCTACCTATTCGTCTCCCTTTCATTTGTTATTGCTTTGATTATCCTTTGTTAGGGCTATAGACTTGATCGATGAAAATATTATGCAAATTACTAACATCAATTTCGAAGACAAAAACATTTCGAAGATCTTCGAATCTCTCATATTCCGTTATTAATTTTTTCATTTAATCGGACTCTCACCAGTGATAGGATTTAAGGATTAATGAACGTGATTTATCGTTTTGTTCCTTCTTTTTTTTTTTTTTTTTTTTAAGAAGAAAAAGAAAACGAAGGAAAGAAAATAATGATAAGAAAAATTAAAAAAGCATCGTTGCATCCTTTATCACGCCAACTAAAAACAGCTGACAGTGAATTGGTCGTGTTATCTTCATTGAATATGACATCACGCGCGGTAGGCACTCGGAAATTTTATTTGCACATCGAGCAGAAATTGGAATAAACCGGCCGCGTTGGCAGTGGCGTTATTAAACAAGGGATTAACGAATGTATGGTAATAAAATGGGACGAATTTTACGGAAGCGCCACAGCGAAGCTTCTGTCGTATAAAAGTGTTGGCCGTTGTTGGCTCCAATTTAATTACCGATCGATACGGCAATAAAACAGGAAATTAACTGTCACGGAAAAGGAGGGATATAGTTGTGTGCGGCATAATTTATAGTCGATTGGATTGCATTTTTAGAATTTAATTGGTTATGAATAATTATAGAAACAATCAACGTATCTGTCACGTCGTGCCTTGTTTCACGAGCCGTTTGCCTCGTAATTCTCCTTTTAATGCTCCTACTATTTTCATACAGCATAAAACGAAGTATGTTCACCGTTTAAAAATGCAGAAATAGTTCGCTATGAAAAGTCGTATCTAACGATTGAATCTTTTTTTATCCAATCCTTATTTTAACGCTATTTAACGTCCATGTCGTTGAACTGTGAACGTTTATGCGTTTAGAGGAAATTCAGAGGCGCAAATATGCACAGAATGGTATGACGTATACGGAAAAGGAGCACAGGAGTGACATTAAAATGTAAAAAAAAAAAAAAGAAAAAAATCAGCAGAAAGCTCTTTTCCATTCGGTGGTCTTCGTACAGCGCGCGAAAGCATATAAAGCGTATAAAGCATAGGACCCGACATGAATTTAGTAAGCGAAACAAATGTCTGGGTATATTTGTCGTAGCGGTGGTTAGATTATAAATTTGCATAAATACTGTGGCGGTCTATTTGAACGAATTGAAGTTATTTGAGTGAATTTCGACCGTTGCAAGTCCTAGAAACGTTTCGTCAATTTCTACGGGACAGATCTTTCCAATTTATTTTTATCCATCCGGTTCGTTCGCTCGGTTGGTTGCAACAAATTGCCGAATCTAGCTAAATTGTTTTGACTGGATTTTTCGTGTACGAAATAGCGGAAGCAATTGTCCATTTGTCACGACCCACGAAAACAGAATCGCAGTTTTGCAAACAGAGATACGAGCCGGCCCGGTGCACAATAATAGCGTTGATTAGATAATCAAGTATTTATTACAACGATGAAAATAACATACGGTCGGTCAGAGGCTGGCATTAACGCACCTGGAAATGCGCGATTCGTGTCGAGGGAATGGGAAAAAATCTTGAACGCGAATGGACAATGATTTATCGCGTCTCCATTTGTGGCCTTTATCTGTGTACGTCGATGTACGAACAATACACAGACCCGTAAAAGTATTGGAACGCCCGTACACATCTTTTATGAATATATTACGTGCCTTATACGAAACATTTTGAAACTTCATTAGCGCTGTTACGTGACTCGTCAACCGTGATTAATACTAGTAAAGTTTGAAACAATTTTCAAAACGTACAGTGTACGTACGTAAAGGGCGGAAAATATTTGGCGCGCAAACTAGTATTTCACGGAGATCGCAATGATACGATTTAAACGGCAAGTGATCGTTATACCGACGAGCCTCGATATCTAACGAGCCTCTAAACACTCTTTACGCGTTTAAGATGCTTACTCATACCGTATATTCATTTCTCGGAAAATATGTTTGTAATAAATATCTCGTAGCTTCTGTACACATTTTCGGGTTATTAGTCGTTTCATGGAACAAGGAGATTAAATTCTTCTACGGTCAGCGTACTTACAAATACTTGGAAATACGCGCGTGCAACGCGTCAACGCCACGTAACGCCTATGTACATTTATACAAACGAGTTTTCAAATGAGCCGTAAACGCGAGTGTGTACAAGATACCTGTTTTCGCTATTATAAACTGCTAATTATGCGAGAGAGTTACGGTGACAGCCAGTTTCGATGGAATCGTATCGGATAAGGACGGTGGAAAAAAATGTTTAACCTGACGTTTAATGAAGAGAAGGAAAGAAAAACGGCAACGTGGAAATCTCGCGAAAGAAGCTGCAATGTGCTGCAAAGAAACTCCTAAGGGTACAAGCCCGAGAAACGAGCAAAGGGGTTAAGGATAGATAGAAGAAATGTACAAGGGGAGAATGGGCGAAAAAAAGGGTAAGAACATTCTGTGAGAAAATGCGGGCATAATGGACATTCTTGCAAATCGAAATCTTTGACGCCGCAACTTTATTATCCCTCTCTTTTTGATGATATTTTTGCTTTACGGCGTTATGCGCAAAGTTTTACAATACAGAGACAAGAATTGGAAATTATTTTCTGGCATACAAAATACAATCTACAGCGAACGTACGTATAAATAATAAACGACAATTCCTATGCGAGAACTAAATCGAGGAACTGAGGGAGCGTGTCATTTAGCACTCGTAGTTAGTACCTCGGTTTGCTGCTAATAGGTTTGAATTAGCTGTCCTTATCTTGCTTCTTCTTTGCTAAACAGCTTCGTTTGTGAGGACAGCTGCGAGATTCTCGAGTCGTTAATAACCTTGATTATATTCGTAGATTAATTTGCAATCTGGAGAACGTCGCGTATCGAGAGCAAACGGCCTGTAATATCGGTTAGCAAGTACGTTTCATCTGTAATACTTTCCTTCATGCTGTTCATTGTTATTTTGTACGAACACTCGTCGTTGGACTTTGAAATATACGTCGTTCCTCGAGAACGCGTTCCTCTAGAGTTTCGCTGTACGAAAGATATCGAGAACTAGTCTCGTTAAACAAGATGCACTTTGTCACGTTCATTGAATTGTATGAAACAGAGATTGTCCCGATCGAGGCTGTATCTTGTACGGTGTAACGCAGTGTCTGGAAAGGTTTTGTAAAAATGAGCCTCGAGTTGCTTTTTCAAGTATGGAAATGGTGGTGTACGAAGCTCGAGAAAAGGCAAATTCTTGGTTGACACCGCATTAGTGTGTCAACCGGAGTCCGATGAGGTAAACTACAATTGCGACACGTCTCGACGAGATTTTCTGGATTCCTCGAAGCAGACCTCTCTCAAACATCTTTAAAACCGGTAACAATGAAACAGGTCTGGATATATTTTGCTCGATGACAAGAAACAGTTATATCTTAGATATAGAATTATTTGTTCGAAGAACTCGGAGTATGGAAGAAGGGAATAAATTATAAAGGAAGAAGAGGAGACAGGTTACGTGTTTTATTTCTTCTGGGAAAGTAATTTTGAAATTTGCTACGCTATAAACCATAGAAATGTATATTTTCATTTGCTTGCGGAGTTAATTACGTTGTTTGTTCCTTTCATCCTGTGGAAAATTTTCGAAATATGTAATAATTGCTCGTCGCAAAATAGTATCCAAATAAAATATAATTAACAGAAATGACTTACCGTGTTTTTCTTCATACGTGATGTTTGTACGCGATAATGAATGTACGGGCGCGTTAATGAAAAATAATCGTTAAGGTCGATATGTACATTTAGTGGCGCATAGGATAACGTTTAATTATCTGAACGAAACGATGAATCCCGTGGTGTGGTGAAAGCAAATCGAATCTCGATGTCACGATTCACGATCAATTTAATCGTGGCAGACTGTGTTTCAGTGATAAAATTTGCGCGTCGCGATAAGAACACCGGCCAGTAAACTCGTCGAATTTCATTGTTCCCCGATTGACGATGGTAAGGGGTGAATAAATCCTTTTGCTGGCGGCGAACCGATTGAACAAAAAAAAAAAAAAAAAAAAGAAAAGGAGGAAGCAATTAACTGGGACTGCGAAATTCCACGTTGCGCTAATCCACGATGGCGGTCTGCCGCTTTTATCGCGTTTAAAAAAAAAAAAAAAAAGGAAAGAATCCTCTCTTTTTGTTTTCGTCGAACGCTGTGATGAACAAAGGATGCAAATGTTTCTCGTGAGATTTTTCCGAGAAACGAAGCCTGACGGAAGGAGTTTGTCAGATGCTCGAGATATCGATATTTCAAATTGGAAATATATTTCCAATTTTTCCATTATTTTCCACTGCAACTTTTTGGAATAATTTCTCCAATTTTTTTTTTTTTTTTTTTTTTTTTAATCTGCAGAGAAAAGGACAAATAATTACGGCTTTACGTTCGTATAATTCCGTTATAAAACAAATTTCAATCTGTTATAAATGAATAAATGAACGAAACGGATCGATCGGTTTGAAAGGCGTGCTTCAAATGTAGCTTTTAAATGCATCCACAATATTCGCAATTATACGCAAACACACGTACAACACAGAGATTAATAGTGGCCACGTAGATATCCGTGCGTCCGGCCAATAAAGTTGTTCGATAACTATAATCTAGCTATTCGAAATAACCGAGCATCCAAACCAAACTATTCCTGCTATTCTAGGTTGGCCGGCGTTCACGTAATTGAAGAAAGAACATTCACGGCAAATAATAACGGGTATTGCGTGTTGCCTCGCGAGCTGGCCACCATGAAGCAACAAACGTTCAAAATAATTTCTAGCCTATTGGAATACGCGTGACGTCCCACAGTTGAAGCGGCTACGATCGAGAAATAAATGATCGAATTACTTTATTATTACGATCCAAAGAATTATATAGGTTCGATGAACGAAATAAAAGATGGAAAATGTGTCGCGAATCAATTTGCGCTCGGTAATCAAGTACGTTTGCTTGAGAACAGGAAATCGGTCTTACGGAGGAGCACGCATACACAAAGTTGTTACTAGAAAATTACATCGAATTAATCGGATGGCGTGGATCTCGCGCGTTAACAGCAACGCTGGCAAAAGAAGTAATTCACGTACGCGACCCATTAACGGATACCAAAACGTTGTCGATCGATCGATGTTAGTTTGGTATGTACGTGTCACGTTGTATTGATTCAACTGCCGACCAATCGAAATGCGTGCAAGTAATTGAAATTAATATGACCCGATATGATATCAATATACAGTGGATGTTTGTGCAACTTAATATATAAATACAATTAGGAGAATGAGACGTAGGAAATTTGTTTCACTTACACGGCAAACATTATGCAACGAGTACTGTGCTTTGAATGTTTCACATATTTTTCAATATTACGTGTATTTTCTATATTTCTCTTCTTCCGAACGTCCCGAATACATACGAATTTACGATCTACGTAGCATAACGTTACGCCTATGCAACGATTCCCTACAACTATGTAAACATCCGCGTCATCCAATGAACAATTTGCCCTATTACATCCAATTGTCGTACTCTTCCCTATTCGTTCACGAGGCGAACAGAAAACTTCCATATAATTAGGTTGATTTTAAACCGGTTAGACAGAGAATTAACAAAATGTTGGTGATAACATCTGCGCTTTCACGCGCAACGAGTAGGTAGCACAATTTGCTTGAAAGCGTATATTTTTCAATTACCCTCCTTTTCTTAATGGATTAATTCCTCTGGCTGTTTGAGCCTCGCTAATCTCTGCAAGTTACATTCTTTTTTTCCTCTCCCACTGTCCCTTTTTATTGAACAGCTTTTTTAGTTGCACAATCGCTTCTATGCCATTCTCGGGCATTTTGCTCCTGTTTCTTTTTTTCCCATCTTTTTTTTGACACAGATATATTTCATTGCCGGTAACAGATGGTGTCTTTTTCCCTCACCGCGTTTCCGTCTTGCTCTCGCGCCATTGCTGCTTTTTCATTTTGTTTCTCTCTCTCTCTCTCTTGTTTTTTCCCTTCCATTTTTTTTTTCGTGCTCTTTTTATTTTCTCCGTGCTGCAACAATACGCACGTATATATACACGTACATACGCATTCACGTTCGTCTGGCCCTTTTATGTCTGCACACTAATCTTTACATGTCGTGGACGGTCCGCAAAAAAACAGTGTTGGAAAAGCGCGGCGGATGCTGAATGAAAAAAAAAAAAAAAAAGAGGATCGAACACCTAAATTGTTGTAAAAACGCTCAATTATACTTAGCTATCAAGTGTTTCGAAATAAGGTGCCAGTGGCCATTTTTTCAGCCGTGTAATGACCGATTCTTTCGAGGTTAAACAACGAGCTTATTTTCCAACGAAACCTTCGTTTTTCTCTATCGGGTTCGACATTTCGTATTTCTAATATCAAATTTTCGAAATTTCCACCGATTAATAATTACGTGAATGTTGGTGATAGATACCATCGCGATGAGTACTTTTTATAGCCGCTGTATATTCTCGTTTAAAGCTGTCTGCGCTGTTACGTGCATAATTGTATTCATTGTTGAAGGAAAAATTCCTCCGGAAAGGATTGAATGGAAAGTGGAAAATACCAAAGAACAGCTAACTCATCGAACAAATCGCGCTCAATGAATCGAAATTGACGCAATCGTTAATCAAGCTTAACCTAATTTCGCGAGTCACTGGAATTATTTTCGGTTAATTAAAATATCCGAACCCCGTCGAATCGTCGATAAATCCCCTCTCCTACGATTTCACTTTGCAACGCGAACGAGAAGCAAGCGGAGAACGACGAAATCCTGCACGATTTTAATGACCTGTTCCCCATGTCTCCGCTCTGTATTTCCCGCTGGTCGTCGTATTCGCGGTCTCTAAAATCGGATCTCGCTCCGGCAATGTAAACGAAAAAATTTGACAAGTCTTGACAAATTGAAGGGGCTCGAACCGAGTGTTGCGGGGATACAAACATCGCCCGGGCTCACGGACGAAAGTTTCACTGTACGAGAATAGTGATCCCATCGTCGTTGCACAGGTACCAAAGGGCCTCGTCACTGCCAAACAATTGACTGAACCTGGCCTGGTCAATGTGGAACGATCCGAACACACGCTCGCATGAATATATGCATACATCGCCACGGTGAACTGAAATTAAGCCGGTTCAGCAGTGTCAGTTTGACAAAAATATAGACGAGATTGGAGGTATGGGTATGTCCCATGTGTTATTACGGGGCTGGTTATTATCGCATTTTTCCATGAGCCGGCGATTAAATAGCGTGGAATTTATTATGCAACTTTAGGTGGATAAAAATGGAAAAACAATTAACGAGTACGTTTCGATGGATTTTCCGTGGGTTTGTTTCGCATTGGGATTATTCTAAGTGGCATCAATTTGCGTCCGATATTTTAAGTATCGAAGGTGCCTAACTAGGTATTTTCCAAGCCTGGTTCTTTGACTTGGTAAACCTGAGAATAAATACGCCCAAATTAGCCTACCCATTGGAAATCAATTTAACGACAAACTTAACCCTTTTAATCCTCTTTTTACACTCAACTCTAGCATTAGATTTAATTATCAATGCTCTTTATGTGTTCCAGGTAAGAAGCGTGCTTAGTTCCGTTCTACCGTTTGCTGCTTTGTGTCTGGACAATCGGGTGATGTTGTTTTATTATCACGTTTAAATAGAAAACTCGTTACCGCCGATAGAAACTTTAATGCGGATCATTTTAACGTTTGTAAAACGCTCGATGAATTCCCCGTGTACAAATCGTAATAGCCGGTAAGCACGTTCGCGAAACTGTGAATTAAAATGTCTATGAAAAGTCGAAGATAAAATATATGAAAATCAATCGAAATGTAATATAAAAGAAGTCAAAAAAATATTTAGAACGTAGTAACGGTGTAAGTGACAGTTTGGTATAATTGAAGCTGTTAGAGGTATTAAGAAGATGAAATATAGTAGCCGACCAACCGAGTATATTAATCCTCTGACACCGGATTCATCCACTCGCTTGAATACATAACTATAAGCTATTCTTGATTCCACATAAACCAGCTCTATTCAACCGGTGTAAAGCGCGCGTATAAACAGCTATCTACAGGCGGCACATCAACGAAATTAGTTTTAACGATTCGTTAGAAGCCCGAGGCTCCTGTACGTGCACCCTATTGATTGGTTATCGGAATAATGGCCGGCCGGTGTGGGTAATTCGCGTAGCCAGTGTTGGTAATTCGTGGTTGTAGCGTTGGTAATTCGGTAGTATCAACGTATCGGTGCTTGCAGCGACAAGCCGCGGGAGAGAACATGCTCGTGAAAGCATCGTTAATACAGCATAAATTCCTCCAGACATTTTTACAACGTCGAAAATCTCAAACTCGAGGAGCTTCCTGATTTTTTCGTTGCTCGTGTTGCGGCCGTGTTACGAGATGAATGTTTAAATTTGCCCCGACGTACTTTTATACCCGCTATAAATTAAAAAACGATGAGAACTCGTCAAACTTCTGTAACCGTTTCGCACGTATTTCAACCATGCGCCACCACGACCATCGAAGAATTATTCATTTTGATCGTAGTCGTTACACGACTACGACTCGCGAGTCTGGGCTAAAGTCTCGGAAAAAGAAACGTTGTTGTATCTTTGATTTCAGTTGTCTTCTCATCTTTCCATCGAATAATACATTATTTCAAGCTCGTTTATAAGTACACGCGATGCGTGTGATCTAACGTGCATTTTATTTGACGCGATCAATCATCGTTGATCCAGCAAACGACACATTTAATCGAGAGATAAATCGCACGGATTGAGAATTAAAAAAAAAAAAAAAAAAAGAGAAGTAAACGGTGGAATATAGGCTCGTAAAAGTCATTCACCGATTTTTCCATAGACGTGTACTTGACACATGTATAGGTGCGTGTCATCGTTCGCCGATACACACGCGGTTATAGGGAATTGCACACGTGCACTCTCGTCCGGGGCCACTACAATACAAATTCGTTCGGACAGCCGATAAAACAAATAATAATCCGTCCCGTACATGCGATACTTGCCCGATCACGAACACGCTCCGGGATAGTGTCCCTTCATTGGAACAATTACCATTCATTTACGCGACGTTTAAATCGCATTTCGACTTATAGTTTCGTCTCTGTCCCTCCTGTCCACGATTGCTGAGTGCACTTTGATGTTATCGTTTGCCGAATGACGAATACATAATTATCTTTACATCATCCTTTCACTCTGTGTCCTATTGCATCGTGCAACCCTCGCGTCCTGTCCTGGTTTCTATGGATTTTCTGCTCGTGTGTAATTAAACGTAATGCAACTTGGTCGAAACAGTGGAATTAAGTGCATAGAAATTTGCCTTGCGATGGAGATGTTTTAACAACGGTTTCGATATAGCGGTCGTAGATGACTAACGTAGATTGAAATTGCGAGAAACGCGCGATTATTTGATATTTAACACGAAGAAAATACACAGACTATATACCGCTCATAATTATTTGAAAGATACCATCTTTTATACTCTACTTCGCCTCTAATTAGAAAAGCTAAACGAGATTCCCTTGTTATTAAGACGTATGGTTGTTTATTGTAAAAACGAAGTTTTGACCGAGTTCGCTTTCAAACGTGTTAGAGTTGTCTTATAAATATTAATATTAAACAGAGACAGAAATATTTCAGTCGAAACGCAACCATTTCTCTCTTATTCCTGTCCCCCGTTATTTCTCCGATCTTTCTTGCCAACGTGACAACCGTAAATTTTCCATTTACTCGATTTCTATCAATCTTTCACTATACTAGTAGACCGCTCGCCTTTATGCAAATTAAATCATACAAAAAATTATACGAACGTTATCCATCATCTTCAAACTCATTCAAATATTTATGAGCAATTGTGCATATTTGCTTACGAGACAACAATTTTTTTCTGCTTGAAGTATCCAAAGACCATGAGTATAAATATAGATTGTATTACGAGGTATAAAAAAAAGTATATTGTAAACCATTATCAAAAGGAGCGATGGAAATTTGAATCAGCATAGAAAGTGCAGGTTTAATGGGGAAAGAACATAAAAGACAGGAAGATGTTTTAATGACAGCTGGAAATCTGGTCGGTGGATGTCCGCGGGAGCCACGATAACATCGTCGATATTCCCAATGCCTACAGTGAACTCGATAAACAGGTTTGCGCACGACGATGCAGATCGTTAAGGTACCATTGAAATCTATATCTCATTGTTACTCACCGTATACGTATCCCTTCCTCTGATCTACGTGGTCTGAATTTGATCGCGGATCTTATTCAATCAGATATATTAACGATGCGTCGTTGCGAGGAAATTTTTTCTCTAGAATTATCTTATCTGCAGTGAATCAGAATGGTCTTCTTCCTCGATCGAACTACCAACTATATAAGCAACATCGCTACTAATCTACCGATACGATCTATATTTCATGTCGTGGATAACCGTACTAACTGATATTTTTTTCATATGATACGAGATCGATAAACCTAATCCTTAAACTATGATCGTACAGGATGACCGTCATTATGGATGTAATTTAATGTTAATAACGTTATAAGGGATATTTTTTATCACGCCGAATATGATCTTTCAACGCGTCACATTATTTTTGAAACCGAGAGCGCCGACCGATACAGGCGAGGAAATCTAATAGCAGAACTAAGTGAAAATTTTCGAACGACTCGCTGACGTATCGTTTGGCAAAAGTTGGCAAAGTTCGATATTAGCGTGGAAAATGCAAATGGCGCGCACCTTGATTCGCGTTTACGATAATTATTTTGCGTTGTATGCATAATAACGACGGTGCGTGCATGCGTGCGCTCGAAAAGTTGCCTGAGTGGAACGTACACCGAGTGACACGCTACAACCGAATGCATGATTCATGTGCCAATTATCGTTCACACAGTTAAGCAAGTTTTACTGCCTCGTACACAGACGAGCACCCGCGCATACGTTCGTTCCTGATCAACCTCTTCTTTCTCTTTCTCTCCTTCCGTTTATTCTTCTCTATCCTTAATTCGTCTTCTTACCCTACGGTTGTCTTACTTCACCCCACTTTGTCCGGATTCGCGTCTACTCGTCTTTTTCCATTCTTTTGATCCATTCTTCGCTATCCATGGCGTCACTTGCCTTCTCTCTTGTTCCGTCATTCGCTCCATCTGTTCCTTTATCTCCCTTTACCTGTTATTTTCCTATCAGGCCCTCTCTATTTGCCCTTACCGCCTTTCCTACGTTTGTCCCTCTCTTTTTTCTCTCTGTTCTCTTCCGTTAGGCCACCACTCGCTCACACTCGTCGTCTTCCTTTTAATCCATCGTCCTCTCTCGTTCTATCGTCCGTCTCCATCTTACTCGCTGTTGCCAGCGTGCGTCCGCCTTCGTCCTTCCTTCGATCTATCCGTTTCTTTCGCTCTTTAATTTATCCTCTGGCTTATCCGTCTTTCTCTATCTGTTTCGTTACCTTCTGTTCTTGTCCCTTCAACGTGCATATACTGGCGCTCGGTTTCTCGTTCGGCTAGGATGGCGTGTGTGCTCGTGTGCGATACACTCGCAACAACAGAACTCGCGCAGACACGACGACACAGCGTACACACTCGGTGAACGAGTTACACAAAAAGCTGTGTAAACGGCGTTGCGTGCGCAGGAATATTGGAATCTTTCGTTGTCGATGGTATCTCCTTTAAGGTGGTGACGGAAGGTGGGGTGAATTCGCTGGAGAAAATTACTTCGGGATCTCTGTTGATACTCTCTCGCTTCAAGTACAGAACTATGGGTTTTATGGGCAGGATGAACTATTATAGAGACTCGTTGGTTTATTGTTTGTACAATAATTGATTTCACCGATGAGCTTTCCTCCTGTTGTTTATCTTTCATCTTAAGCGAACGCCCATTCTTTAATTTGCTAGAATATTACTCGTACGTCGTTTCATTTCTGCTGAACATAAATTCATATTTATATTTGGAAAGATTGAAATTCCGCTGGAAGATATCTCCTGAAATCGAGATCGATTAAAACTGATTATTTGAAAATCGAATTATCTTGAATACGATTTCGAATTAAAACGTGATACGGCTAACAGATTAACGTTGCCGGCTACCGTTAACTTATCTAGTGTTACGTCGAAAGTGGATCTTTAATATTTTAGGAAATAGGGAACGACGTTCAAAATGCTGGTAATATTATCATAATCCTATGGAAGGTTTGAAAGGTATGGAAAAAGAAGATGAGCAAACTATTTGAAAGACTTTCAGGTCGTTGGAAGCGACGTAATTTGAATATCGAGGATCGAAGATGCGGCGTTCAATAAATTACGGGCCACCATGGTGTACAAGCCCGATTGACGATTGTTGATTTATCGCGACGATAACTTACATGACACACCCTTGTGTTACTGGAGAAAGGATCGCTTTATTATATTTTCGGGGAATATGCCGATTTATATTACAAGCCAAAGTCAATAGACTTTCGGATGAGTAAGCATGTTCTTTTCAAAATCCGTTTCAACCATAATTATCGAGGTTTTGCTGTAGCAAGTCCCGCGTTTTTATGCGACTAATTTATTTGCCAACTAATCGGTCAGTCTTCCGAAAACTTTCGATTTACAGGAGAAATCTACACGGTCGATCGTTTCGGTTACTTTCTTAAATCGTTCGTAACAACGTTACAACTTTGTGCAACGTAACGCGAGATCATGGAAAATTGATAATCAATGTTTCATTTGTCTGGCAAATATATGTTCCATTCGTTTTATAAATTTGATACGCTCGAATAATGCTAATTGATTTGAACAGGCATTGTGTGCTATTTTCATTCTCATCGGAGTTTTATCAAGTTTTATCTTGGCATAAAATACAATAGAAACCGTCGTATTTTCAAACGAGCAACATATAATGTATTCATTTTCTACGCACAGTGCATTCCCTGAATATAAAGTTGGTGATTTATTTTCACGTGACGTATGATCCTGATATTCGAAGACTGGTCGTATCGTTGGAAAATACGAGTCCAGGGGCAATTGTTTGCATTTCTATTTACCTCTCTCTTGTATCTAACGCTCTGTCGGTAACTGATGTATCTGATTTACCTTTATACCGACCATGGATAGAATCAATGTAATTTTCATCGTTGAAGATATGTATGTACGTACGTACATACATACGCACACACATATATATAATAAATGTATATCTAGGAAAATCAATTTTTCATCTTGTACATCGATGCAGTGCATTCGGTTCGACGTTTTATTTAAAATGGTTCCGACATATTTGTATATCGTCACGGATAAAATTAGAACGCAGTGAATTTATTAATATATCTTTCTCTATTTTTAATAAAAACACGGATAATCAATTTTAATCTATAATTTTGCTTGTTCTGCATTTCTTTGAAAAAATGTATATTTTCATTCGACAAGTGCCGAATAGATCATAACAAAGTTCATTTACACGTACGTACGTCTCGTAAATTTACGGGGAAGTCACACGATCTTAACGGACGGTCTTAAGCTTTAATTAAAAGCCACATCTACCTGGCTCTAATTTGGTGTACCATCTACGTTCATGATTTCTTGTAAAGACCAACCTGAAATATCATCTATCTACTAGGAATGCAAACGTTCATCGTCGCATTTTTCCAACTTTTAAAATTCTATCGACAATACATTCATTGTCGATTTATAGTCGCCATCGATCATTCGATCCGATTCAATTTCAAGGAGAAAGCGATTTTATGGCGCGCTCATAATTTCCAAACGTTCTCCTGTTTTTTTTCTTCTTCTTTTTTCCTTTTTCATTAAATTGGCTGGGTTATTAGCGAGATTTCGTTGGTTCTGTTGATCCATTTAAAAATAGTTTGAGGTGTGCACATTAAATATTGGAATTCCAGCGCTATATGTTTTAGTCGGAATAACATTGTGAGTGACATTAAACGCCAGGCAGATCAATATCTGCATTACGGTCTCTACAGAGAGAGAGAGAGAGCGGGGTCGTAAAATAAATCTCCGGCTGAAATGTTATTATTACTCACTCGAAGATAGAAATTACACAGTTAATACTAGTAATCCTTGTGCTAAGTTTAATCTACCGGCATGCTAATTATAAATAACCATTCTAAATTGAAATATGTCATTAAATCACGGAATATATTTGCATTTTATAACGGCTATGCGATACGCGGTGAAAAACTTACGTAAGCGACAATTACACGTTCGATCGATACTTACTTTTCCTATTATTAAATATATTATTTCTACGACGTATCGTTATTCGATAATTACTGTTTGCTTCTCTATTATTCTCGCAAATATTTCTTTGATAAATGTCACGATAAAAATTCGATTTGTCACGTCCCACGCGAATGCAGAGACGTTTGGGAATCAGAACGGGTTTATTTACGAAGCCAACGCGGTATTACGATATTTTTCAATTCGAATAATATACGAACTGATTCGGCCTTTGCATCACTAAATTGCTTGAAAACTCGTAACAGAAAGAGAGAACGAGTCTGTCCATCGGATGTATGTATGTATGTATAACTATATACCCTATATAATGAATTCTCTGCCAGCGTCGTTGGTAAGAGTGCGAGAGGGGCAACGACGACGTGGGGCATCTGTTTTGTATGTGCAGCGTGAATTTGAACACGTGTTTCATTTAAATATTTGTACCTGAAACTCGAATGTTGCCAATTTACACAAAATGCCGTGTGCGGGGAGTCGCCGCTCGCAATCACGTTTAAAAATTTCATCTCGTGTAGTTACTATATACAATCCGTGCACCCGGAGGGAATGAACATACTTTTCCACAAGATTTGACTCTTTTCAAATTTTCAAATACTAACCAAGTATATTTGCTTTTTTATTCGCCGGTTAAATTCTATTTTAGTCGATGTTTATCGTTCGACAAGTACATACATGGCAGACGAGCGTTGTATTTAAATTGAAATCGGCGTGGTTGTGAAAATGACGTAAGAGTTGTGCGCGGGGATTTAATTAAAATTCATAAAAATAGCAGGAAAAATAGTAGGTTGAATCGCTAGCCATTTAATTAAAGCCTTAATTAAATATGTTAAAAATATCCGCGAATGCGACCGTCGGGATAATGAAAACCGCGGAAAATGATTTTTGCCTTTCGGGGCAATGTTTACACGAGTCGAGAAATCATATAATCCGAGCGGACAGATTTTAATTTCGAGAGATTAATTACAGAAATATTATTTAACGCGCGTGCTCGCGAACGATTTTTACCGAAATCCAAGCAGCTAATGGAAAATTTGTGTATTCAACGCAATATTCCGGTTTTAATGTAGTAGTGCATCCGAAATACGCTACAACTTCATTATGCAGCTCTCTGTCCTCAATTATGCAGCTTTATTACAAATTTACAGACGCCCAGGCCGCGGACTTGAATTTTAATTGTACATTAAAATCCATTGCCCCTTATCAAAAATAAAATTGTTTCGCTCGCTAATTGAGCCTGATTACGTAGCTCGCCGTCATTGTTTATTCAGTCAAATATGGCCTGGTTGGAACAGTTCTAAACAAGGCCGGTCTTCATTAAACTAGAAACATGTTATATTAAACCGTAATGTATATAGAAATCAATCATGCAATCGTGTCGAATGCATTACCTAATCTGTACGGTCTATCGCGTGACTGTATTAGCTTGGGTTTAAAATTGTGACGTATTGTCGCAAATCACCACCACCACTACCTATATTTCTATCGAAACGTAAGAATCGTAAAAGGAAACGTGGAAGAAATTGTACAATTAAGACATTTATCGTAGAAAATTTTTATATATGTCAATTGCATATATTACGTGTGTATTATAAATGTCTGTATCAAATATCTTATACCTTCTACGTACAATTTCGATTTCGTTTTAAATTAATCTAACGAAATTTTTTAAAATGTCTCGTATAACACGCGTAATATGTTAATAAATAATTTCTACAAGCGTTCGAATACTTTCGTCAGCTGCTATATATGTAGAGACTAATTATAACGCTATAGCTATATCGGTTGTAGAGAAACTTTTGGCAATCACTTTAACCATCTTCTATGCCGGTAGTGGAACATTGTTGCGGCTTGTGACATTTATTTTCAACGAAATTAATTCCGCGTCCGCGATGCCTCCCAATATTATTCTGCGACTGATAGATAAGAGTGAATTGGAGTCGCGCCAGCTGCCGAGTTCTGTATTCGTTCCATCGAATAAAATGGGAATGAATGAGTGATGAATTTAAAGAGCGCTCAGCCGGCATGAAAAGTGAGAAACTGATAGAGAGGAGGAAAATAATCGTGCTGCCATCGTTGCTCGCGTTTTCGAAACAATTTGATCGCTGATTCCGCGGATCAAAGTAAAAACTTGTTAATTAGTTTTACCGACGCAAGGAATGGCGAGAGAGAGAGGGAAAGAAAGAGAGAGAGAGGGAGAGGATGAGAAGAGTTATTACGTACACTTTCTTGATACTTTGGAAATTAAAGTTTTTATTCGACTACGTTTCCCGTTTTCCATTTATTCCTTTCTTTTTTTTCTTTTTATTCGAACTTTTAATTTAATAATTTTACGCTTTCTTTTCAGTCGCATATGAAAAAGGTTCACTATTTCAATGCGCGCTCTTTAGCTGCTCCTCTTTGAGAAATAGGCCAAGCAAATAACTTTGCATAAAATCGATGAGTAGCGAAACAACCTAACTCCACTTCAGAGGGAAAAATTTCGCGTACCGCTCGTTGCAATGGGATTTACAATAGGAAAGAGGTCGTACTTTTAAATAATGGCAGATATTCCTTTTTGCATATAAAGCGGGCAGCGATATCGAACGTCGTGCAAATAAACTTTCATTGGGATAATACTTCAATGGCGATCCTTGGAACACAGTATATTATTCCATAAATTCAGTATATCTGAAACTAATTCACCCTCCTATACAATTTATCCCCTCGTAATTTTCGCTAAAGCTGAACTTTGTTATTACTTAACCCACCCTCTTCCATTATTCTTATTATTATAACAGCTCCTCGCATAAAAAGGAGTTCATAAAACACGAGCTTTTCAGAAGTAAGTAATATCACGAAAAAAAAAAAAGTGTGTCTACGAACTGTGACGTACATCGAAAAAAAAAAAAAAAGAAAAAAGAAGGAAAATCTGTAAAAAAAGGCA
Organism: Bombus pyrosoma; assembly: GCF_014825855.1. Taxonomy (NCBI): domain Eukaryota; kingdom Metazoa; phylum Arthropoda; class Insecta; order Hymenoptera; family Apidae; genus Bombus; species Bombus pyrosoma. Next base: position 6,862,385 of record NC_057777.1, on the reverse strand, counting down.
AGAAATAAGGATAGAGTCTCGATAAGAGAGATTAAAAGTCACGAGTTCGATATCTGTGCCATGCAGAAGACATTAAATGCCAGTGATCGTGTACATTCGTTTTGGTATTTTATCAAGCCACACGTGATCGGTTAAATATCTGCCCAACCTGATCAGACATTACAAATTCCCTCCCTTCCAACTGGTTATTTTTGTCAATTTATTGTCTCCGTCAGTATGACAACTGGCCCTAAATAATAACTGCCTTGGGTTTTTCGTGCTCGTTGCCCCTCTCGTTCTTGCATACTTAGGACTATGAGCGCGCGCGAGCGAGACAGAGTGATCGAGGGGAAGCCGAGAGAAGGATGACCATACGCGCGAAAGAAATAGAACGATAGGTGGACACGATGGAGCGAGAGAGAGAGAGAGAGAGACAGAGAGGAAAGGGAGAAAGAGACAGAGGACAGCCGAGCGAGCGTATCCGGTCGTTGCCACGTCTAGAGCTCGTTCACTTGTTTTGTCTCTCCCCACTCGCTATACCCACGTGTTAGGATGCATTCACACGGAAAGCCACTAGTCGTAAAACCTGCTTTTCAGTTCTGTTCGCATTTGTCATGGGGTTAATTGATGTTAAGCATTATGTGCGCGCAGATCTGTGCGTGTTTCATAAAATTCGTCGAACTATATAGATTTATCGGTCGAATCGAAAATTCATCGTTCATCAGAATTTCGAACTTTTACACCGAGTACATATATTTTTGAAACATTATAGACGGCCAGTAATGGTGGAACTCGTGTTTGCGTAGCATATTCGTGCCTACTCTGTTTATACATATTACATTCGATTATGGTTATATTGTATGCTGTTTATATTCTATGCGCATATTGGTTGGTTGGCGTATCAATAATTAATTGATTATTAATTGTATCGTTATTGTAGCTGCGTATTCGCCTGTGTAATTTTACTTAAACGTTAATCGGTTGCAGGTAAATCGAATTTAATAATATCGAAGAATCGAATTAATTAGTTACTACATATATTATAATGTAATATACCTTTTATTTGTTCTCGTTTAATCGAAAAAGTTACTTCGAAATATTAATAATTACGTTTGTACAAGGATGTTATGATGGGCATAAACGTTAAGAGAAGGAGCGAAAATTATTCCACTTTGATGTCATGTCGCGTTTAATATTTCACCGGTCGGTAAGTGGCGAGAATATGATGTGCTCTACCCGTCATATACTTTCTTTACCAGAGAAGAAACTGAAAATACACATTTCACACGAGTTGTACCTCTTAAAATCATGATCGTTTCAAATAGGAAGAAAAGGATTTGTCGTCGAACGTGACTGGAATATCCTGCTGTTTGTTCGAACGAAAAATTCTTGCCCCATCAATTTCTAGATGCGAGCTCGTGTATAGCAAAATGGCCGCTTAGGTTTATGAGATAATGAAACAGATATTAAATGTATGAAAAAAGGCAATATTACACGATGCGGATCGTACGCGATGGCGTTCTCGTAGTTAAAATTTGCTCCCCTATTTTTTTCCTATTTTCATTTTTTAAATTGCTCATTACTGAAATTAATTTTACGCTGAAAAAATATAAATGTAAATATTATCGAATCACAAATTTTTCTACTATTTTTTGAAGCTTATATGTGTATATAATGCGTATTGATTTAGCTTTCCACGTGCCGGATGTTGGAGGGAACGTTTTTAAACGAGGCAGTAAAATAATTTTATCTCTGACATCGTACATTATTAAAATTACATTAATAAACTATAATAAGATAATTGAAATATAGAATTAATAATTAATTCTTAATTCGATCATTGATTATTAATGCGCTAATTTCTGCGACATTTTATTTTTCAAATACCGTCTATTAAATTATTCATTTAGAATTAATTAATGAATTATTTATTACTTTACATTGTCTTTTAATAAACCACATTATGCGTTGAAACGGAACACGGCGTAATTTCTTTTTATGACGCCACATCGTGGAACCGGAGATAGCGCCACGTTGCATTTCATAACCCGTAATTATCTCGGAATCGATTTATTTTTATAAAACGAAATAACCAGCGATCTTCATTAAGTCGAAGATTTACTTGTCGTTTCGGTGGTACCTCGTGATAAACATACAAAATGGCCCGACGTAAAATAACTTGCCAAGTCTAATGCCGTTGTAAGGCTTAATTTCCGTTTTCAGGGTGCCTCGTGTAACGTTGCCTTACGAGTAATTTCACTATTTTCCCTGTGACCCGAGGTTTCCACTTAAATACCTTAGTTTAACGAAACGGTTTAACTATTGTCCGTCGGCCGTGGAACGTGCGCATTCCGGCCAAGAAATGAATTCGCGAAATATTATTAGAGCATATTGTTCTAGTATATTGTTTGAATAGACATTCAATTTCCATCAACGAGGTCACAACTAAATATAATAAAGTTACACACAATCGTGTCATCTGGGATATCGTTGATGTTTAGTCGTCGTTCGTTACGTACATAAAATGAATCGACGGCTGCTAAAATCAACAGGGACGGAAACAAATAAAATAGTCGTATGTTAAAATTAACTTATTACAATTCGCAAAATTTTCTGTTATGCCACTCGTGTATTTAGACGAGGCGTATTCTATAGCCGCATAAATACTTCACCTAACTTCTTCCTTCTTCTATGAAACTCTCTGGCCTGCCTCTGTTTTTTTCTTGCTTCTCCTTTTTTCTCGCGTATCCTCTTTCGCTCTTCTTTCTCACCCTCCTGTTTCCATTTCTCCTTCAGCTCCTGCTTCTCTTCTTCCTCCTTCTCCTCCGCCTCCATCTCTACCCCACCCCCGTCCTGCTCTTTTCATTCTGTTTTTCTGTTTTGCTTCATCCTTCCCTTTTCTTCTCCTCCACCTTTGCTTTTCCCATCTCTTCGTCGCAGTCCCCAGACAATATTTTACCGGCTTCCGCGTTGCTATAGTAACCACTCGCGACTTCCAAGTTCTCGAAAGCTCGTGTGCTTCTCTTTTCATCTACAAACCTATATCCCTTCGCGATTTCTTTTGACCATTATGCAACGATTTGTCCGCGTTCTCCAGCCCCATATCTCCTCTCTTGCTGGTTTTGCCACAAAAATTTTTATAACGGTAGTACAAAATTGTTGGCATTTTTCTATCGTAGTTTCTCTCTCTCTCTCTCTCTCTCTCTCTCTCTCTCTTTCTCTCTATCTATCTTTCTATTCTTCCCTCTTTACCGACAAATGAATATTTGGTCGTGTAACGGGGTCATGATTTTAGTTCTCGGTTTCCACGCGAGGTGAAATCAACGATAGATTCATAATACATCGAAATATGGTTTCTAATATATATCGTGCCCTAAGATATTGGATATTGAAAGGTTTCCCGGGATATGTTTGAAGACGTTGAAGAATCGGAATTTTGGCCGGTGTGTATTTATGTGTGCGCGCGTGTGTGTCGAGACATTCGCGAAAAATACGAGACTAAAATATTATTCTTTTTTTTCTTTCTCGCTCGCCCGTAAGGCAAAAGTGTTCCTTGCCTTTTTATTACTTCCTCGAGCTGAATCGAGAATGATGTTTGAATTGAAATATCGTCTTTCGGAAGTTATTCAATACCATGCAACCGTATGGACTGTGTATTCGCGGAATAACTTGTTCGGAAATCGTCGGTGATCGATAGAATTAAAATTCACACGTTAACGAAATAAAGGAGAATTTCGAGAGGAATAAATTTAAGTAGGCTGCCGTATCATTAATTCGTACGGGATACGAATTTTCATTTGAAAATATTTATACAAAAAGATTGATTTTTACTGTCTTTCATGTCCCTTTCATGGTGTATGAAATTAATCGAAAGATTTGGGATTGTCGGGAATTTAATCGGACTAAAGGTTGTAACGTGGAAAATAGAACGCGTAAAACAAACTTCAGTCGGAAATGCAATTAATGCAAATTACTATCGTTGCTGTATGCCATTTAATTTAGGGAGATTTATTTTCACTTTAACATGGAGTTTGTGATGCTTTTTAAATCGTCGGCCCGATTCATCCTATTTCGAGAGGCAGGGAATAATTTCGAAAATACACACGTGCCAAAAGAATACTGAATTCGATGGTGGCTGTGGAACCAACGAAATAAAAGCAGTTTTTCATAAAGAAAAAAACGAGAGAGGATCAGAACAATAAACAATTTTTTTTTCCTGCTAGTACAAAGTTCACCTTTCCCGGCACAGTTATTCTTTTAATTGAGATTGTGATATTTATATTTTTAATGATGTCCGACCTCGGCGGGGAAACCTTTTAATCGCGTAATTAAATACACTTCATCGAATTAATAATTAAATTTTCAGACGTTCGTTTTCGGTGGTGCGCGAGCATAAGCGAACGAGAAAGAGGATTAATTATCTTAATTAAAATTGCGACATGGCGGCATTTAATAAACGTTACTGTAAATGTTAATGAATTATATCAGACGCTAGGATACTCGCGATATTAACAAAATCATATCGATAATGCATCGAATACATTTGAAGATCACGCTTGAATCATATTATGATAAATCGGTTTTATGTTTTATGCATCGGATACGTGTGAAGATCGTACTAGGAAAGAATTATCATAAGCCCATTTTATCTCATTTTCTGACCAAAAAAAAAAAAAAAAAAAAAAAAAGGTATTTTAATACGAAATACGTAGCATATACATAGCCGTTGCTATTTATGTTTTTGAAATGTCGGAGAGAATGGTAGAAACACGCGTTTAATCCCAAAATCAATAGGAAAAGTAATTTTGATTCGGAATTGGGAACTCGACAACATATTGAATTTTAGCAATTGCTCTTGCGTTATGAATAAATATACGTTATATCTATACGAACTATAAATTATACATATTTGTAAATTGCTCTCGTAAACTAAACATAAAACGTAAACACGAAAACACTCGTGTGACTTGTTATGCTTTTGATCTGCGGTTTCCATTTGTGCATTTATATTTACAATTAATTAAATCGGACAGTTATTTGAAGAGGAAATATATATGGAAATTAAAATCGGTCAGATATCTTGGTGTTTACGCGGAAAACGGAGGAATGCCTACAAAATCCGTGCTCGGTGATCGCGTGTCCAGCGAAATTACTGTGACGGTTATCGCATTGAAAATTTTATATCGCACGAAGCGCGTGTCCCATTGCTCATCCTCGCTCCACCGCTGTTTAATATAAAACTCTTTACTTTAAATATAGGATCCAGCCTAACTTCGTACGGCCGTTTAAAAGATTGTTACGTGGAAATTTTTGTTTATAAATTTCTCGAAACGTTTCCCCGTTTCTTGGAGAAACTTTTATACGTCTGGATCGTAGAAACGAGCGAGCTAGTTCCTTAATGAATTAAAAAGAATTAAAGATAGACATCGTCGTTATTATCACTACTATTAAATCTATAATAAAATATATGATTAGAAACTATGATTAAAATCCTGCTGTTAAACTTATTTTATTGCTAATCTCTAATTTTTCTAGCTTTTTCGTTAAAGCGTATTAAACGAAACACCGAACAACGACTGTTGCAACAATGACTGTATTAATGGAAAAAATAGATACGTATTTGATTATTCCTGCATTCTATGTGAGAGAGATTGACGTATAAAGGGACGCAAGTTACTCTCATCAAAAGTGAGTACATCCCTTTTACCCTTGGGCACGAACGTGCGTGTGCTCGCCAATCCTGTTTCAGCTTTGATAAATCGGGCTGCGCATGTTTATGCAATAACCGTGTGAGTTCTATTTAGATTACAGAGTCGTAGTTCTTATTTTGCGACGCACGTATATATGAGAGGAAGAAGGATGGATACGAGCCTTGAAGCTTAAGGAAAATTCTTAGATAAAAATAACTGTCAATGAAAATAACATAACGAACTATTGTAGTAGTATCGCTGTAATTTCGAGAGTGATTTCTGAGAATTTGCTATCATAAAATATGTTGCACAAGCGTTTTGGAAAATAGTTTTCAATTCTTACGGCAGTGTAGAATGTTTGCGCGAAATGTTTGAATGCAACTGCAACGAATTGAATCGATGGTCCTGATTCTCCAATATCGGTTGACGAGAAATCAGCGTTTCTACGATTTTTTTTTTTTTTTCGGAAAATAAATAAAAAAAAAAGCGATTTTTGAAATGAAACGAAATATGTACATAGAAAAGAAGGAAAATAAATTGTCCGAATGAAAAATGCAATGAATCGTCTCGTGTACATTTTAGGAACATGGCCAGATATGTAATACATACATACATAATGGCTCACGAAAATAATTCGTATGTACTTTCAAGTAACATTGACTTGGATCGAGTTAGTCAATTACCCATTATACTAATGAGCCTGAATATTCAATGGTACCGTCTCTAACATTTATATATTCAAAATGACTATTCATGCTGTATACTAGATTTCGACTAAAGTAAATTCATATATATATTTGCAGCGAGTAGCTGGTGTATACATTTTTAGATCGCTTTCAAATTTTACGAATATAACGACGATAATCGTGTCTCTTTATAATCTCGTGTTAATAAAATTTCGAAATATTCAGTACAATACGCGCATAAATTTTCCTGTGGTAAGTGTTGAAATACTTTCGTGATACACTGTATGTAATTCCGTTGAAATCGTATAAAATCCCATGAATCATATAGGAGTGGCAGTTACACGAACGAATAGCGTGCAATTCCCACAATTTTGTCGAATAGTTGAAACGAAGAACATAATAACGGGCAATTGAAATCGAGCGGGCGTGGGGGAAAAGAGAAACAGCATTTCCATCGATCGATTGAAAGCGTTGAGAGGTGGTTAAAATACGTTTGTTCATTGGGCCATTGCGCTGTCTCCCTCTATTCAGATAGCGACGAGTGCATTTCTGTATCTTATAGAACATGGAACAGGCACATTCGGCAGAAACCGCAGTGCCCTCTGGCCCTGTCCGACGTTACTTTATACAGCTTGAATCAAATTAAATCGGAATGTGCAGCCTCGTAACGAGGGACGTTCTGCTAATCCTCTTGCAATCAGATTTGCTATTGTGCGCCCAACGAAAAGAACTTTCCCTCTCTTTATTCTTGCCTTCTTCATTCTCTCTGTATTCCTTTCCTCTCTTTCTTCGTTCTTGGCCGTCGGTGCCGGCTAGTAATAAATTTGATTTTCCACAGGGTGATTACCGGTCGATTAATGGCAGCGACGTCTTACTTTTCGTTCGTGTCAATTTTTTCCCATTCATCCCGAATGGTTTTACGAATTTTCGTTTCTTTACCTCATGTGCTTTCTTTTCTTTCTTCTTTCTTTTCTTTTTTTTTTTTTTGCCATTTAATTAATTTTCCTGATTGATCGGAAGATTGGAAAGGTTTTTCGACTGGATTCGTTTAATATACGCTAAAGGAGAGTGTATACGTACGTACATATATAAAATTTAATATTCGTCGGTCGAAAGGTATTGATTTTAATATAGGTCTAATAAAATTACGATATAATAACAGATATGGGAGTAATGCACCTGATTCCATAGCGAGCCTGAATTAGAATTGAACAGTTTCGAGTGTATTATGCAAATTGTAATTAACTGATATTTGCTCGTAGTCTGTGGCCACCGTGGACAACTACGTCAGTGAACATTTATTACTGCAATTTATGAAATTGAAATTGGACTGTAATGCTGGCTGTGATCAAATTGAAATATTTGAGATGTAACTGTTCTTTAAATTAAATTGAAAGCTCTCTCGCTCGTGCTCGGTAACCGCATTTCAGTGCCCGTTCCGTGAATCGCGTATGAATTAGAGGAGAGATTATTATTATTATAATTCGCGAATGGTCGTGGTCGTTTTCAGAGATTTTCTTTCAATCAGTCTACTTGGAATAGTTATGTACTTCACCGTGATTTTGGTCGAGCTTTACGAAAATAAAATGTGCAACGGAATGAAAACATCGAAAAAGTGTCATCGTTGTTAAAAGCAGAGAAAAAAGACAGAGAGAAAAAATGTGGTTCTCTTTAAAAAGGAAGAGAACGTAGGTAAAATAAAGAAAAAAAGAAAAGGTAGGAACGGAAGGTTTACAGAAGTATAGTATCCGTGTCTCAAAAGAGGTACTCGGAGCGTCAATAAACTTGTATAGGGACGCTCGTAAAATTTTTTTCTCGAAAACGAAGCAACATTCAAGTATGAAAGACCTTTTGAACTCGCCTTAAGTTTGCCCGTATTTACGAGATTTCAGCTTAGACGTCACGCGGAATGAAAGATTAAGGGGGCAAACAAAGTAAAAGGGAAATACACGGTAAGGGTTAATAGTAATAGTGGGGGAAAACAGATTCGAAGTGAAAAGGGAGGGCGCGCGCGCGCGCGCGCGTGGAAACTACCAGGACCAGAAGGGAGAGAACACAGAAGGAGGTAGAAAGAGAAGCCCGCTCAAAGTTTTGGTCAATTGATCCTACGTTTAATCGAATTAATAAAGGACGCAAACGAAACTTTGTTGACGAATACCCGATACGCTTGAAAATGTCTGGTTTCCTGGGAAATATATTTACTTTGCTTCCCCTCGCGTTAATTCGATTTATTAGAACCACCAAAGTGGCATTGTTCTGAAAAGTTGAAACCGTTAGATCGATTGTCCCTTTTCTACGTTGAAGTACAATTTACAAGAACATTATTCGCTTCGTCTCGGTGTTATGAATTCGTATATGGAGATTAGAAAACGAAATGCGATTACCAAGGTTTCTCGTGTTCGTTTGCAGTCCTTGGTTTCATACATACTACTTTCTTGTTATTAGGTATAAAAAGTTTGCTCGTGTTATTATTTGAAATTGTGAAACGTGGGACCGTGCAAGAGTTAGGTTATAAACGTACAGTTGGTAGCAAAAGTTTTCGGACGGTGGTAGCAGCGGGCAAGAGCACGAAAATATTCGATTGAAATTTATATCGCGATCAATGTTCCCGTGGATTTTTAGAGGAGTTGAAAACTTGGGGGAAAAGTATAAAAAGTATTTCGCAGAGGTGGAGTTTAATTTACTTTCGCAATAAAGTGCACGATTTTATTTTCTCATAAGGGAATAACGTAATGTAACTAACCTGTACGATGCCAAGTACTGAACACATCGCGCGCGCGCGCGCGCGCGTGCTTGTGTATTATTTCATTTAATGTAGTAAGAAGAAGTTGGCAATTGAAATAGTAAAAGCGTGGGCGTGTTGAGTTATATAAAAGCGTTCGTAAAACGCGAACGCTCCTGTTTTTCTCTTCTTTCTTTTTATATATGTATATGTATATATATACATATATAGAATAATATATATAGAATAAAACGTTGGTTTGTGTTCATAATGTAGGAGTGATCAATATTTAAAGACTTTGAAAGTAGGTAAATGCAGCGAATAAAAAGAAAGCAGGGTAAAAAGGTTGATGATGTTTTTAACTAGATGTTCTTTTATCATTAAAGGAAAGATTTCTGGTTTTTGCGGTATTTACTTATGCTTATAGCGGTGGCTTGATACAATTAAGTCGTTTTCTGATGGACGTCCGTTTGATTTAGTATTCGCGGTAATTTAATGGGCGAAGGTAAAGGGGAATGACGCATGAATAATTTATTTAGGAAACTGCAAAAAACCTTCGACTACACGCAACCCGTTCGAGATCATTTTATCCAAACGGTTAACAAGCTACGCTATGAATGTAAAATTACTCCTACTGTTTCGTATAATTCGTTAACAAATTTGCTTTTGGTTGATTTGCAACGAAGAGATGAACGGTTTATCCGTTACGAAAGTTTCGCAAGAGAAAGATAAACATTTCTGTGCAACTTTTAGCAAAGGAAGAACATACCTGAACGTTCAAGGATTCAGTTCAAGATTATATTGGCAAAGAAGTCCGTAGAAAAGCCAGGAAGTTTAACGTTTGTAATCTCCGACAAACGTATAATTTAATATCGCGATCTTTAAAATGTTAACGAGATCTTCGGAGAATTTCCAAGTGACTACGAATGTACTTTAATATTCAAATAAACGAAGACTATTGCTCCGATATAAATACGTTTTGAAACTTAAGGGAACACTATGTCCAAGTGCAAAACAGATTTAAGGCTCTAGCCGGACAGCTAAAGATACAAATTCGACCAGATTCAAAATTTAGAGTGTGGAAATTAAAATTATTCGACGATACGTTCGTCCGATGAATTTCGAGTTTTTGAACTTCAAAAGATTTTCGAGAAAAAGAGATGCAGAACTTTTATTGGCGGATCTTTGGGGTAGGCACGTGCCGAACGCATTGTTCCTTTTTTGCCGAACACGAAACAGAAAAGAGCGGCTTTTCTTCGACGTGTAAACGGGACTTTATGCGCTGGTTATTCATGCCATTCGCGTGTACGTACGAGCTTTCGCACATTTACGCTACTCATTCATACAGGGAAAGAGATATAAATACGCGTGCGCGTTTGCGAACACGTGCACATACACCCACGATGCGTAACGACCGTGTAACGTCCCCTACTCTTTTCCGAATCTCCGCCACTCTACGATATCCCCACTCCTTCCATTGCCATCTCCTCGTCATCCCCGTTACTACTCGAAAACCTTTTGTTTATTTATGGAATACATTTCGAGATTCAATTTTGTCCACGTAAGTATATACTCGCCTCGCTTATATCCGTCGTTTGTTTGTCCTTTGTTTGTCCGTTTTGCTTTATACTTTTCACGTCTCTGATTCTTTCCTTATTTTCTCCTTGTTTCTTATTTCTTTCCCTGTTTGTTTTATGTGTTCGAGCGCAAAGCATACACGTTGCTCCGTCAATGAATTCTGATCGCGCGAAGTCCTGTACCGACGGTCGGTAAAAAGTTCCTCTTGCAGAAGTTTGTAAAGCGAGAACACGTTCACCTAGTTGCAATTATGTACTGGGTTTAATTCTGTTCTTGACACTCTGTGTCGTTTGATCGCAAGCCGTTTTCACATCCACGGCTAGCCGTCGTGCCAAACGTGGTACACGCATGTTTATTTGCATCCGTGGATATTAAGAGTGGTAAGTTTGATTATCTTCCTTGGAAACTCGCCACAAAATCGATCAGTCGAGTGTTTCGCTTCATTTAAAGCATTACCCGAGTTTCGGCACTCTGTAAACGGGGACTATTTCGCAGACAGCGAGGACCAAAGTTTCCGACTTAAAAGAAGTTTGGACAACGATTAGCTTCTGATTAAAGCAAGAAGATCGATATTGTAAAGGACAAGGAATTTGAAGCAAACTAGTGTCAATCAAAGAAACTGTATTAAATTACGTTATGCTAACGCAACGAATATAATTTGCATATTACTCGCAAGTACATGCAAATCCAAGGAATTACTCGGCATCTATGTTTTACCTGGAAAAGAGTGCGCCACCGTATACGTAACTGGGAATAAACGTGGTTATTATTAGAAGAAATTGTATGCGGATATAACTAATAATGACGTGTAATAGTATTTTCGTCTCATGGTGGAAACTGAAGGCTTGGAAATTCGGTAGCCGCATACATAAGCGGCAGAAGCACGATTAAACTTTAAAATGCAATTATCTCAAAATAACTGTGCTCGGCAGTTAGCAAGTCTGCGCTCAGTAGGGCAACGTAACCCTTATAATTGCTCTGAATTAATACATCAAACAGCTATGTTATCTAACATGCACTGTACTATGGTATGAATGATACTATCTGTAATTGCATATTCTGTTTAGAATTACGCTTTCAGAATTGGTTTATGCACATCATCTAAGTATCTCAGTATTCGAAATTTATTTTTTTTTCCTCTATCCTTTTCTATCGTATATTTATTTAACGCCATAAATTTATTTAATAATTTATTTAATAGATATATTATTAAGAAAACCTGCTTGGAAACACTCGTTGGAGTATTTTGGTCGACCCAACTTTTACCTAAATTATAAACACCATATAGAGAGTTTTCGAAAGCAGCCTTACAACTCCAATAGAATTATTCTTTCTACAAGCTTTTCTCTTTTCCCCTGTATCCTTTGTTACTCTTTCAAAGAATTCCTTTTATCTTGCTTGTGAAATTTGCTAAATTCTCCCTGAAAAATACTAACAATATTACATTTTCATGTGCAAAAGTTAAAATCGACGTAACGAAAATTGTTTTGCTTTTATATACCGTGAATTTTCCGATCTATTATAAAAATTTCTAGCTAAATGATGGCTCGGTTAACAGGTTGAAAACTTTGTTTGTTGAACAATATTTCAAGCATTCGATGCTCTCGTAATATTTCCATCGTTCATTATAAAAATAAAGCGAAACTAAAGCGCAACTTTTAATGCAATTAGAAATTCGCTCTTTTCGCGCGGTCGTGTCGGAAGAAAAATTGAAGTTGAGTTAATTAATAAAGTTGGAGATTGAAGGCAGATGCTTGGGAGAATTCGCAGAATGCGAAAAATTTACTGCGAAACTATTCGATCGCGAAGTTCGTCAAATTGTCCTGCTGTGATCGTTTAAAATATCAAACGCTGTATGTTTGCAGGATCGCGTAATTATTGTAATTTATTAGATTTCCGTGAGCAATGCGACGAGCAATATCGTTGGGAATTCTGTAAACGTCGGGAAACATTAGGAAGAAAGGAAGGAAGGGAAAATGTTGGTGAATCGTGGATGGTTATTCTCACCAAATGCCGTGTTGCGAAAATCGAGATGAGCGAGACTTCCATTTCGCTATTGCTCATTCCACCTCTTCAGCGACTATGTCAAGATGAAATTCTCGAAATAGACGGCTTCGCGATGGAGAGAAACGTGCAACACAAAGAGACACTAAAGAACCAAAGAATCAGAGTGAAAATGAAAATTCGGTTAAGACCCTTTTAATCCGATCTAAATCGTTGTTGCACAATTTTACTCGATGTTACTCGCGTATTTAACGAGTAGATCAACCAAATTGTTCTTCATGATTTCCAATATTATTGTTACGGCCCTTTTGTGCAATAGTTCACCAACTAATGATATTGGTAAATCGATTTCACGATTTTGTAATATTTGTCGAACAGGATAATCAAGTACGGTTGGTAAAATTTCATTTTATTTCTTGTTGTAACATTTTCCACTATTGCACATTGATGTTTAATAGATTTACAAATTGTACACTTTTGCTAGAAATATTAGTTAAGATTCACTAGTTAGTATTTTAAGAAATGTTTTAACATAGTCAACAAATCTTTCGTACTTTTTCGATTATTAGAAAATTGTTTAATCATAGAAGAGCATGATCCGATTCTAAACTATTGAATTAACGTGGCAATTAAATGGTTAATGAGATTTGCTGGTTACCTCGATAGGTTCTCGAATATCTTAAATTTTAATAAGGAAAGCCAATTTCATCTTGGTAAGAAGTTGGATGCGCAATGCGAACTGGCTACGTAATTAAACTCGCTTTTTCCGTGGCTCGAATGTCCTTTAATATGTAAAACGAGTCAATTAGAATATCAAACGTGACCTCAAACGAGAACACGCACTGCTGTACTAAAATAGCGTGGATACACCACTTTACCAGCCGCCCCTTTTCCCGAGAATCGTTTCACCTTCCGCGATCGTAGCTTCTTTTGCAATCATTTTCGGATCTCCTGCACTCGGCATCTCCTTCACTCGTGAAACATCAACCAAGTTGTTTTCCTTCTCCGCAACTCTCAAACTTGTTCGATAAGAACAACAGCGAAAAATGCAAAAAAATGAAAGATTTATTTTACAAACAAAATTCGATAATCTTTTGCTATATTTGTGAATCAATTTTAACTGTATTTAATTAACATTGTCCATTTATTTTCTGTTTCAGGTACTAACTTGTTGTTTATTTTACGATTCGTTTATGGATGGCGTAAAAAACGACTCATTTAGGTGAGATGTTTCATGTACGAATGAGAATAAGGAAAGGCGTTTTAGAGCGATCGAGCAAGATTGTCAAAAGGATTAACGATGCTTCAGACGAGCGTTGCAAAATTGGCAAATGGTTATTCGAATTGTTGTAATAAACCACAATACGATGCCAGCCAGAACCGGACGTAAATCGAACAAGGTCGTTGCGCGCCTATTGAATCCAGGCTTTATGCGTTTTGACATTGAGCTTGCAATCTGAAAACGACGTCGTTTTCGTTCTTAACCTTATAGCAGATTTAATGCACGAGAAAATGAACGGTGACGAATGTTTACGCTTCTTCGTGGACGAGTTAACAATATCTCTTCTCGGCTCCCAACCGGACGTATAAATTTATTAATTCTATCAAATCTGTGAAGATTATTTTTTCCATGCTCCACCGTCGAGCCATTAAAAAAAAAAAAAAAAAAGAGAAAAGAAAGAAAAAAATTTATACGTGAAAAGAGTATATCGTAGTCAAACGACTGAAAGGTTTTTAGTAGTACATATACGCATTCTGTGGCAAAGCGATTCGAACGTTGGCATAGCTGATCAGACAAGAATGAAGTTGGTTAAACGTGAAAATAAAGTGCTCTCTGGAAGCTTTACGCCAAGCACGTACACGCAAGCTGCAATTTGCATGCTTTTATGCGGTGCGAAGTTTACAACAAGCGCGTACACGTGCCACCGCCGGAAAAGTTTCCTGTTTTTCTTACGAACTGCTCGTTCGAGGGGATATCCGAATGGATAAATTACGTCGTCGCTCTCGGCTGCCTTGCGACGCGTGCCGCGCGTCTAGGGGAAAAAAAGTTCCCCACTCGAGAGTTTTTTTTTCCTAACCTTGTCACCGATACTATAGGAAGTAAGCTTATTAAATCACCCACAGCCGGCATAATTAAATAAATGAATATGATGATTTGAATTTTGCAAAGTTTTAATTATTTATCTTTAATTATAGAGGTTTCGAGAGAAAAACCTATATAAACTGCATTCTCTAATTAAATACTTGAAACTTTGATTTACTTTCTAAATATAAACAGAACAGAGTTGTTCGAAAAGCGTCGTAAAAATTGAAACCAAAACTTCCGACGCAATTTACTCGATCCACTGTTTCATCTTATGAACCTTTTTCGCAGAAAGCTTCTCAATTATCGGTTTATAAGAAATTGCTAGCTGTGTGCAATTATGTGCCACGTGAAGTTTCCGTTTGTACTGTACGAATGAAATTGCGGAACGTTCCTACTTATTCTCCGAATTCTTCGCATACCGACAGCTTCGTATGCAAACGTTTGAGAATTTACATATTTGGAAACAAAAATGGCAGTACCATATCGCGCGCGATAACGTTCGACTCGTATTCAAATTATTAATACACTTATCGTGTCTATCGCTTCTTTTCCTTTTACATTTTATGTCCCATTATGATCGTAAAGATCGTTATGACGCATTAACCCTTAGAGTGCTGAATACTCGGAGCTACCAGCGCTGACGATCGCTGTGGACCGAATACTTTTTCGCTATACTGAACTCTGTTGATTAACTATTCAAAGCGTAAATCGTAATAAGTTATAGTAATTCTCTTGCACGAGATTAAATGATTCAAGAGCGTTATTTTTTAGTATTAATTATTTATTATAAACATTGAAATTTACAATTTGGGTAGTAAACTAGAAAACTAAATTTAGTGAATATAACACAAGTTAATAATTCAGTTCTACGTGAAAAATTTCAAAACAATTATCGATACATAATCCGACATCGCATTTTCTGCCGTTCCTTCTCATATTTTTCACACAGACAACACATTTTCTTCTTGATAATTGTGTTGTGCCGGCACGATTATTCTACCAAATGTCCAAATTGGACAAATTGTGAATGCAAAGTATTAAATAAAAAAAAAAGAAAAGAAAAGACAGTTTCTTTGAACGCGGCATTAACATTGAAATGCATTTGTATTTATCTCACACAAACGTAATAGTATTACTTCTGCGTAGGTGCTCGGAAAAATTGACAAACGCATATATGCGTCTTTAGTCCAGACCGATGACTTTCGCCAGACGCATATATGCGTCCATAGCACTCTAAGGGTTAATCTTCTTTAATTCGTGTAGAATACACAAGCGAGTTACTTAGAAACGCGTCGTTAATCGTCGCGTGTTTGATCAAGTTTTCCGATCATGCTCATACTGTTCACAGCCTTATACATATGTAGAGGAATCGTATTAATTAAGGAAGATATGCTGAATTATCTTGAATCATATTCATCCTTTTCACATATAGCAGCTTGTTAAAGTATTTCCATACTTATCATAGAAAATTCTTGAAAATGAATTCTTGCTAATGAATTTTCAAAATGTTCCACGCCTAATATATTCATAATAGATTTGTACGATACCTCGAATACATTTGCCAGCTGCTACTGTATTAAGTAACGATAATTACGACTGCGTAATAATATTTCGTTAATCTCGAATTAATTGGCAGCTCGTTCGAAGGCACGACAAACGATCGAAAATTGTCCTTAACTTGTCCGTGACAAATTCGATTCCCTGTGACATAAACGTCGCTGATGGTGTTGCGTAATTTTACGTAATTACTCCCTCGTCGCTGGAATAGCTGCTTCGTCCGGAGTTTATACTGAAGCACGCGGATCATTAATATCCGAAATTCTTGGCCTTTCTTCTCCCGATTGAACGGTCGGCTTGCGTATTTGGCATTTTCATTAAAAAAAGAAGTGCCGTTTATTACGATGGGCAAGGCGTATCGGCGTAGAACGACCTTGATAAGACATTCAAGGAAATAGAGAATGAATGAACTGGCTGGCTGATCGATCTCTCGATAGTTTCGTAACGTTGACAGAAACAAAAAGACGAATTGCAGAAGAAGAAGGCACGACTAGATGCAAAGAGTGAGGATAGCGACCAAGAGAAGGGAGGAGAACGCAAGGTGGAAAGAAGTTGCAGCGAAATAAATTATGCAAAATACTTTCCTTCGTTGGAATATGAAATCGCGCCACGGAGTTTCTCGTCACACGAGGCAAAAGAATTTACTTTGCCGCGGCGAATCAGAGACAGAGAGTAAAAAATAAATTCGATAGTATTCTGATTCGGCGTTATCAAATCCAATTGTTGACGAGCGCAACAGTAGCGCGAAGGACTGTCCATTTGTGTACGTTGTATCATTTTCTTTTTTTTTTTATATACATTTTTAATATATTTTATATGTATGAAATATCCATTGCTTTAAAGAAGGAAGATAAAGATAGAAAAGTGAAAAAAAATTACGAGAATATTATGAGATACCAGGTTAAAAGTTATATGAAATCCGTGAGGAGAAACATCGATCTGCTGGCTAATTGAACTACAAGGGAGGGTAACTTTCACAAAATATTATGTAGTTTGGAACAAGTTCATCGCGGTTTTATAGTATTCTTTAGCCTGTCAGAACTTTTGAATACCACGCTGTGAGACAGAACTTTTATTTACTTTTGACGGGCGGAGGGTGGAAGTTCCAGATTCCATCTCCCTTCTCTTCCGATACTCCGCCTCCGGAGAAAATAAAACCTATTCGTCATCATACGTGTCATGGTTTCCGTGGAGAGTTTCAATAGACGTTGCTAAAGATATATGTATTTCCCACATCTCACATTCCACATTCCTTATTTCGTTTCTCAAATCTTATATTCTCCGTCCCATATACTAACATCCCACATCCAATATTCCCTATCCTACATCGCTATTCCATTCCTTACATTTTATCCTGCGTTCCACACTCCGTTTTCCATATCCCGGTTTAATAATTCCAACTTTTCGGATTATACGTAGGAGAAAATTCAGAAACTGCCCACAAAATACAATTTTCTCGCAAAAGTCGCGAAAACACCGTCACCTCCCACAAGCAGAATTCTTTGCACCACAAAATGAAATTCGCCTTTCCGAGTCGTGTCAGTCCGATGTTCCGAGCAACTCTGAAATCCTCACTTCCCACGAACGAAATTCGCCATCGTAGAGTTGAGCTTGAGATATGCGATCTAACACTAACGACATATGTATTGTAATTTCTCACCAGTTCTATGCTTCCCAATTAAAACTTTATCGACTCTCCGTAGAAACTTGAAAATTACAATTAAAAAAACGCTGTATGCGTCGTAACGTAACGATGAAAAACGTGGCGATTTATTACGGTTAAACCACGAGACGTAAAATTACTTCCACCGCCTGCTTGTTTCTACGACTCGAAACAAGTTCCGAGGGACAGAAGGAGAGAGAGAAAGAGAGAGAGAGAGAGAGAGAGAAAGAGAAGAATCACGATGATATTTATTTACTAATTCGAATAAAGAAAGCATAATAGAACGAAAAGTAATGGCATACCAAGAGGAGAAGAAACATTTTCAACGAAGAGTTATACCGTTCTCGTGTAACAGGGACTGATGAGAGAACGGTCAGTCACGGGGAATATAAACGGATTACATGCCTCGAATGCATTTCTTTCACCTATCGCCCCCTACCTCTGTGCCTTGTCCTCTTCACCTGAAACAGTAATACTCGGTCCCTTCCTACGGATACCTGGCCACAGATTTCTCGGACGATAATTAAGGCGAAACGAGATGAGTTCCTCTCTTGGCTTTTTGAATGAGTCACGTTTCCGACAGTCGCTAAACGAGCCACGAGATATATACGCAATACCATTTACGAATCTCTGTCGCTGCGTTTAATTGATTTCTCATCAAAGCAAACAAATATTTGCTTCCCTATATTTATTCTCGTGATTTCATCGAGATTGCGAATATTTAGAGAAACAGGATTTTCTATTTATGCTTGTATAGAAACGGTTTTCCCAAAGAAGTGTTTCCACATCGGCCGCGTATTTTTTTTTTATCTAATTCCCTCGTTTCGCTCTAGCGGCTTCCAATTTGAAATAGTTTTTACATTTTCATCGTTTCGCTGACAAATAAATCTTCCGACGAAGATGAATCGTTTTACGTGTTTATTACTGCAATTGCAGAAAAACAAGCACGGTCTTCAATCTTGTTTCACCCCCGTTGTTCCGCATTCGGATTATTTTATTTCGTTTCGTTCGTTCACAGGTTTTATTATTTTTCTGTTATGCCCGCGATGAATAAATGCATCGGGAAGCATTATTGTCATTGGTAATAATTTACGATGGTCGATCGGCCGTTACATAAAATTATTAACGTTACATTAATGATCGTTATCGCGTTTCGCATAATTCTCTGCCGGACGCGTCGTAAATTTTTTTTTTAAATCGATACTTATACGTATATCCATTGTTTCCCTTTCTCATTTATCTCGTATAACGGTTTCTTAAAAATCGACGAAGAAAGGAAAAAATTGAATCATCGAGCGGAGGGGAAAAGACGACGGAAAGTACGGAATTGATTTATTTCTAAGATTATCGGTGTTAAGTAATTAAAGACTCTCTTTCGGCTTGATACAACTCTCTGATACTTTCGTTCGAAGGGGAGAATAGTCCCGAGGAGAAAAATACGCTTGACGTGGCACTGAGAAAATATTGCGGTGTATGAAACGGAGACACTTTATCGCTACGATATATATCATTCTATTCACTTACTCGCGCGTTGCTTTTTGAAATGATAGTAAGTAGTAGGAAGAGAAGGGTAAGAAGAATCCGCGCTATGAGAATTTTCGACGCGAAATAAAAAGCAGGCCTGTTTCATAAATGGCCGGACACGCGAACGCGTTCCTAAGGAGAAGGGAAGCGAAACTGTAAGTACCTGTCTCTTGAAAATCGTCGAATTTTTGCGATGAAAGGGTAGCAGGTAATTTTCCAGAGATTGCAAGCCAAGGAATAAAGCGATAAAATATATTTCGAATACGTCGTTCCTTGGAAATTAGACTCTGCGGAAATGCAAATTTAATTTGCGAGTTGCCCATTGGAAAGCGTTGTGTACAATTTAAGCGTTGTTAAACTTTCTCTTGAACAAAAACTCTTTTGTTTGCTCGCGTGTATGTATGCGCGCGCGTGAATTAGTGAAGAGGCTGGTAAAAAAGCCAGGACAGTTTATACCCGTACGTTTTTATAAAAATATAAACGGGTTCGCGGTAATATTAGCTCGGGGGTTAATATTACAAGCCATAATTCCAATCTTATCGGTTTCCGATACGCGCCGCTATCGAAACGTTGAAAAGTACATTGTAGCAAAATCACGGGTGCAACAATGTCCATCGTATCACAAAGTACACAAATACGGGGCCGGTACACATGGCAAAGTGAAATAATATATGGAATGCAAGTCGGATTACATTTGCATCTGTCATCCGAATATCTCCGTCCTCTCCATATATGTAGATGATGTTGTCACGATTCATCGGAAATTCGCCGTCAATCTGATTACAAATTTCAAACCAGTATTGAATTCCGTTCGATCCTGGTGTCATATTTGTGTGACAGTGCAGCAAGCATTGACCGTTCGGTCTCTGTGGATTCGTGTGTACACACACCCTATGGCCTCCCCTATATCTACCTCTGTCTCACTTAATTCATTCTCTATAGCGCGTTCCATTTCTTCGTGTCTCTTCGTGGCCGCTCTATTCTACCATCGTAGAATTCCTAAACCCTCTGCGCACCTTCCCCAGCTGTTCCTCCTACCCGAGGCTGTTGCAACCGAATTTGTTGCCTGATGCTTTTTCATGGAGAATAACTCGACGAATGTCTTCTCGACGATCGTAAAAATAACTTTATCGTGAATACAAGAGTCTATTTAACGCTGCTCGGGTGTACCCTGTTGGTGAAACACCGTCTATACACGTATCGTTGGTGTGCACACACGAAACTGAATTCTCCGCACGCGCACTTGAATAGTGCATCATATAAATACGCGCGCGCGTGCAAAGAGGGGGAGCGTTTACACGAAACACGCGTAAACGTATGCAGCGAGGGATGCTGGCGTATGCGTGTAAGTAGATGTAGCTGCATACGGTGCACATTACGAGGAGTATCCATGGAGTGGAGATCGTTCTCCTCGCGTTGCCATTCCCCACTCTTCGGTGTAACCTCTTCCACTGCTTGCTCCCGCCTTATTTATCACAGTAATTCTCAATAAACTACTCGCTTCCCTTGTCTCTTGCTTACTCATGAAGTAATAAAGTGAATTTACTCCAATCTACAGCCTCTTTCATCGAACGATTCTCGTTTTATACGCCGTCCCTTATTTGATTTCTCTTCTTCTTCCTTGCTTCTCTACTTGCTTTTTCATATCCTTTTATTCCATCTGGATGTTCTTTCTTGTTCGTTCGTCGAATAGAACGTATTTCCGCTTCTTCGGTTATTTATACTATGCGAGTGGTTTTCGAGTAGCTATTATATATTTGGAAATTATCGATCGCTACTTGCACGGTACTCGACTGGCACAGGAGTTTATGCTCGTTATTAAGTGGCGCTTATACGACGCTTTATATACGTTCGGATTTTTTTTAGAGAGACCAAGACAACTTGTCCACTTGTGGTTTTTAACGTTTATCGGCGTACGATCATTTTTCGCTTCTTTTCTTCACTTTCTCTGGTATTTTTCAGCAACGAGCACGCACGCGAGAGTTGGACAGTTTACAAGGTTAATTTGATAACCCGGCTCGTTAACGAGTACAAACTAATTAGGCAATAAAGTCGGCAATAATGTCAGTCGTAATAGTTTCGCCAAGTAATCACTGTGAACGGGGTCGTTAATTTTTACGATCGAATTTCTCACCGTGCATTCCTGTCGGCCTGCAAGTGCCAACGATATATGCACGTTCCCTTTTCGTTTTTCGGACGACAATCACAGTAAAATCAATTGAAAGTATAGCCATACGAGAAAAGAAAGACAGACGCGATATCTGTTTCGGTAAAACTTCATCAAAGAAGGATTAAAAATTCTTTCATTATTCCAGCCTTGTAAAGAAATATTCACGGAGGCAAAAAAAGAGAGAAAAGATATAAAAGCGTCAGAGAATATTCTCAGCTGGATGAATCGTAAGTGCAACTATAAACGTCGATCATTGCAATGCTGTCAGTGGAACGATGTTTCGTTAGTTATCGGCTGCCATTGAACACGTACAATACACCGGTCCGGATCACGGACGAGGAAATGATCTGTTGCTGGTGAATCATGAATATATCCGTAAGGTTAAGTGGCGAGGACGAATAAATAAATGGCTGGTGGCTGTGCGAGCAAGCACAGAAATGGGGGAACATAGTAAAATCGAATGGTCTATTATACGCGGGAACAATAGGCTACGGGCAGACGAACGAAATTGTAATTAGACGCAAGATGCGCGTACAATATGCCAACGTTACAAGTAGAACGATCCGAATAGGTTCAGACTTGGAGAGAAGGATGATGATGATGGAGGAACACATAATACGAGATATGCGTAAACAGTTATTATCAGCGATAAACCGGTATTTAGTCGAGCCTGGCGTATGATATGAATTTATTAGCTTAAAATTCGATCTGTCATCTTTCGTTCAACCAATTTATTTCTTCTAATCAGCCGAAAAATTTTTCCCAGATTTTAATATTAATTTCATATATATCACGCGAGACGTGAGTTAACGACACACAGGAAAGGGTTAACGATAATCTTCTTCTACGAACGATCTCGGATTATCACAAAGCGATGTGAAGAGGAAAATGAAAGCGTCGAAGGCCCTTTAAATTTTCATTATCGATATTCGATAACGGAGTGTACTGTGATACGTGACTATCCAGATAATTCCATCGTTTGAAATTCTTTCTCCCAACGAAAGAATAATTAATTACACCCTCGGTTATATTATTTGAATTTAAAATAGCAAATAATATTATTCGAGCTCGAAAATTGATACGGATCGAAGAAACGGTAAAGAATCCGGCGTTTTCGTATTGAAACTTTTCAAACACCTATGAATACCGGTTCTAAATATATAATGCTTTCCCAATTGTACAACTTTCGAGAATATTTTTAAAGATCTTTCGAAGAATAGCAAAACATTTTCAATATATATATATATACATCGAGTGGAATTTTAATTTGAATTTAAATTGGTGGTTTTAGTTTTAAATCTGTATATCGATTTCTCGATTTAATATGCATTTCGATGCATTCGTAAAAAAGGCAAAGAATATTTTAATTCATTAAAAAAGCGATAGTATTTGACTTTCGTACACATTGCAATTTTGTTCGTTGTGGATACATGATATAATATGTAATTCTACAGAAGAAAGCAATACTTTATTAAATTCTGTGAACTGAGTGATTTTGATCGTGATAAGTAATAGGATACAATTTATGGGGAACGTTACATTATCAGGCAATGTAAAACGTGAAACGTAAATATGATAATGTTAACTTTACGATTCTGGCGGTATTTTAGTTATTATCTAAATTACGTGGAATCCGGCAAAGCGGTTCTCGGTTAATTACGATGCTAGAAGTAAGTAGGAAGTATAGGGCAAATTACGCCACGCAATTCGATGATATTGCGTTTTCGTGAATCGCAAAGCTAATATGCGTCACAAGATACGATTCATCATTGCCGGTTGGAATGCGATCATTGGTATTGTCGTCATTACCGTCGCAGATGAACATGTTAACCTAGCTCTAATGTGAAATGAGTTGCAGGGAAGCAAATATCGATACGTTGTAGTACGATCCACGATAACATACACTTGACGTTTATATTCGGACAGGCTTTCGGAATATCTGTCTGCTGCACGGTGTATGCGAATTCACTTGATAACAAACCGTGCATATTGACCGTCGATAAGGTAGACTTTAAGTTGCATCTACATTTTATACTCCCTTTATTGATTAATATCTTTCAAATGCGATTTTTAACATTGTTGCCATATTTTATATACAACGTTCGACATTATTTAGAATTATTAAAACTATTTAATATTTGAATAGCCAGCACGGAAGTTTCATAATAATATAATTAAAGTTGTAACGTTTTAATGAGAACTTGAGCGTTATGTTGTTTCTGTTTTACGTAAAATATTCGATACACGGGGATAGCAAAAGTTACGCGAACTATATGAAAATTATCATTGCCTCTAATGCTTACAAAGAGAAATGATTTCATTATCGTCAGATATATATATATTCACCAGCCCGTTACTGAAACGTAAGCAATAACCGAGAGTGGTAGATTTTCATTTACTCGGCATCGTTGCTTCCATTTCTGCATACAGCGGGAATCAGTTTGAATAGAAAGTAAGCGAAGCGAGCCCTCTGTGCGCGTTTATTGTGTTTTATATCATTTTTAAATTGTTACCCGGCACACAGATTTCGTGTGTATGGAATTGGATAAAACTCGTGTTTTTCAAAGTAAATATTTCTCTATGATACATGTGTGTATATATATATATATATATGTATATGTAGATGTAGATGTATATCCCAACGAAAATAATAATGATATTAAATCTCTGAGTGAATTACGTTGCCTCGATAAATTGATGCGAAGCGTCGAATATTTTTCAGGAGCTTAAGGCGACACTTAATTGGGAGCGACCTATAAATAATCGTAGTCAAGTTTTATCATTATTCAGCACGTTTTATTAACGTCTTCTTTGCTGAGACGTTTTTAATTAATCACTCCGCGATAAAGCGGCCAGCGATGTTTCGTAATTCAAGGCCAATTTCGTTTTAATCGTTATCATTTTCGATTTCGACACGCAATGAAAAATATTCATAAATATATCTGTCGGCTGAAAATTAATTACTTTTAAATTGATAACTAGGATATTACGAAGACCGTAACACAAGTGATATTTAATAATAATTATGCTATTATCGGGCGTAGATATTTTCATTCGATATGCTCAAGATGTTGAATTTATTATTATTATTATTATTTGATCACCGACTTGGCTTGCTGGATCGCTTTCACCTTTCGATTACCACATTCTTGTTACGTCGAGAATTTACATTCGTGTTAACATTGTCTCGAGCTGTTGTTTAACGAGAAAACATAGGTTCGACGAATTCACAGATTTGTTCTAAAACGGATCGATTGAAATAATAGTTGGCGCACAATGGATTTATATAGGAATATTTTTAGCTGAAAACAAGATAGTGAAGTCGGTTTATCAATCTTCCTTGTTAATTAAATTTTATCGGTATTCGTTAACGGCGTTAATTGAATTTTTCTGTTGGCCTGCAGCGGTAATGTTCTAAAATTTAATCCGGTATAAGAGAATATCCAGGTATTATTTACATAAATCGAGCCCGCGTCGCGTATTGATTTTCATAAAGTTTGAATGCATTGCTTAATGGAAATCGCATTGATAGGGCGTCGTGTAAAAAAATATTAAAAACGTAGCGACGCAGGATTTTCGAGAAATGGAAATTCAACTTCGAATCAAACGCCAGTGAAATTAAAGCCCGAAATTAAATCTCCTCGAATTCGAGACCATTTCTAAATTGAAACAGTCAAAACGTATTCGCGAGATAGATGCTTGGCCGTAAATAAATTAGAAATAATATGTGCGCTCTCTGATACAGAGAGGAACTGGACTCGGCAAGAGAATGAAAAAAGCGAAGGAAGAAAAATGGATTAAGAGACGTTGAAGTTGATGTAGATACCAGAGAAACATATTAAAATATATTTTTTTATACATCTGATGGTTGACTATTTTAACGTTGATTTGCATTGCAATTTCAACGGGGAAATACTTTGTACAAGTTGTAACGTAATGAAGATAATTAAAATACAATGTAAACCCCGACGCGTATCGAATTATGCAAACGCGCAAGAGTGTGCTTATTCAGAAACAAAACACGCCAGCTCGTACAATGCATTATTATTTGGAATTTACGACGGTACTCATGAGAACGATGGAAAAGGATGGAGTCGTATTCCTCTACACTTGTTATCTTATCGTGATCTCTAAAGGGTTTGAGCTTGGAAGGTGATCATACGTTGAAACGAGTCGAATCGTTTTAACGCGGCATTTCTCCCTCAATTTCATCGAAACTGAAATTCATCTGAATCGCCTATAGATATAAATCTTATCTCAAAGGTTAGAATCTCGAGCGTGTGAACGCGTAACGTTCGGAAAATTACGATTATGTAATGTAAAAACAATTGGATCAAAAATGGCGGTCGAATAGAATGAGAATCACTGACGCGAGCAGGTTGACTGCCCCCCGCCTACCGCTACTCCTCTTGCCCCACTGATTTCATGTCGGAGCGAAGCTCGTGTTACACGATGCAGACTATCTTCCGGCCAATCGATACGTACTTAATTAATTAACCCTTTCGTACATCGAGCATTATTGCTAATTGTAAATCCAATGAAATATATTTATTTCGATTCGCTCTGTTAACGAGCGAACCACGTTAATAAGTATTTTGTAACGACATTGTTTGCCGTAAATGAGGGAAAAACAAAAAGGAAAAACACGGCACACGCACGAGGGGCGAGGGGTAGATGTTTTTAATTAAAAGCCCTTTGCGCTGTGAACTTTGTTTCCAGTAGTTGACAGAATAATTTTTAATAATATCGAAATTGCCCGATCCAGGAAACACCCGTAAATACGCGAAACAAGACGAAAGGAAAGTCGTTGCTGGATATTACTGACGCGAAATATTCAATTATCTTCCCTTACTTCGAAAAGTCATTTTTCACTCGGCTCCGATATTAGAGCGTATTTGTTTGTACTTTGGACGTTTTATGTTCCGTGAATAAATATTTATGAAATATCCCCGTGCCGGGGATATTCGTTTCTTTCTTTTTCCTATGATTTTTTTCTTTTACTTTTTTTCTAACTAAAAGCAAAGGGACACGCGCTCGAGGGAATATTAAACGGAATTGGAGATGGTGCTCGACAGGAGAGAACGGCACGTTCAATTTTTCAAAAGTTCCGATTCACTTTGTTTGAATGGAGCCAGCTGAATGCACGTAAGATTACATTCTTAAAGTAATTTAAAGTTCGTGCCAAGTTTCTGAGGTTCTCGTTGTTAAACAGCATTAACTCGGTATTGGAGTTGATTTTACTTTAAAAAAAAAAAAAAAAGAGAGAAAAAAAGAAAAAAACAGAAAAAAGAAAAAAATAAGGGAGAAAAAGGAAAAAGGGAAAAAGAAAGAGAGGAAAGAAGCGGAGAAGAGAGGTGTATCTATAGAATTAAAGAGCTGAGACTCACTGGTAAATCTTGCTTATGTTTCTTTTGTTCTTTCGTTCGAGCCAAGAGAACCCCGGTTGGCTGTTTGTTCTCTCTGTTGGAAACCAACCATTTACGAGTCACTTTCTTAATTAACCCTTATCATTACAAACGGTATCTACAACATGCATTATATCCTAGAAAACCTATTTCTTATCTATATACGTACATATATACGCCTACATAACATACCTATGTATTATGTATATATCTAGCGTGCAATTATGGTGAATTATGGTTAAACCATGCATCATATTTCTTAATAAAACTTCCGATGATAATTTCCATGTACATAGTTAGAATGAGCATTTTCGTGTTAATATCATACCGCGAGATTATAGAACGCTTTCGTAAACACTCGGTACATTATTACCGAGTTGCACGCATCAACTTGTCAAGAATTACGTAAATTTGTTGTTGAAAGCGTTTAATAGACATACATTACGATAGCGGTATGTCGCTTAATCAAGGTAATCAATACACGCCGATAATTTACTTGCTTTATCCTGTAACAACGAATATTTACGAGAAAAGTACTTTGCACTCTCGTTTAGGACAATTTATGAAATTATATTTATCCAACTTCTTTCTAAGCACGTGAATTCATAAAATGAAACATACATTCGGAAGGACGTTAACTTGTACCGTTAATGTTGATTTAGGGTCAACGATGAAATTTCTAGCGATGGACAGCTAAATAAATTATTCGAAAACATGTAGCATGGATTTCTACAGTGACGAAAAAAAGAGAAGAAGAAAAAGAAGGTCTGACGAAAATGGCTGTCGTTCTCTGATGCACTATCGAAAGAACGAAACTTCTTCTAGCATACTGGGGATTGTAATATTTATAGTGGGACATTAGGCAGGTATGGGAATCGGCCGTGTACAGTGGCTTGTAAAAGTTCGAACGAGGTCGTGGCTAGTACTAACGTCCCGGAGAACCTTATTCGGGTCAGTTCGTGATGCTTCGTAACCCTTCGTGTGTCACCCGTTATATTTTGTGGTTACTCGGTGGGTGAGCTCGGACTCTTGTGCTGGAATAATAATAATTAGAATCATATATATTCTTGGTAATTTTGCCCCTGCAATTTACCTCGTAAACATCTCTTTTCTTCTTTTTTCAATATTTGTTTTCCCAACTAACCGACTATTTTGCGTAGACTATAAAAAAAGTTTACGTACGACGTTGTTTATGATTCACTGCTCTCTCATAATTTACCTCACGCGAACAAATTTAAACTTCTTAACCTTTATGTAAATTAATGACATTTTTTTCTTAATCGATAAATCAAGATTTATTACAATTATAAATAAATTGCGAAATTCCATCGTCGGGTTATTTTCATGAAATTTGCTGCATAAACGTAATAAGTTTCGTCGCAGTAAAAGAGATTATTAAGTTTCAAATAATTTACGAAGCAGCATTAAATTGTTGTATAAAGACAAAGTTCACAATTATTCAGCGTTCTTTATTTTTTTCTTTTCCTCTTTTCTTTTCCTTTTTTTTTTTTAACTAAGTAGCTTTTAATCATTACACTGGTAGAGATAAAATTTGCTTCAAAGTAATGATTCGCTGTATGTACACTTTATCAAATTATTTTATATATCTTTATAAAGAAAGATTTTATTAGAGAATACGTTATTAAATTACTTTCTAGCAAATGGCGCTGGATTCCAGTGAACTTTCCTTATGTGCACCAAATTAAAGACCCTATTTCATTCCGTTGAATTTTAACGAGCTTTGAATAAGTTTTGCGATTATTTAAATGAAATTTCAATGAAGTCAGCAGGAAATATTGGATTTAAAGATAATTATAAAGAGGAGAACGGAGAGCAAGTTATCGATCCGAGAAGGTAGACGGTGCATTTATGAAATTACATTTATGAAACAGATAATATTTTATAATTAAGATCGTAGGACACGAATTTCCGAGGCCACACCCACGCGCGAATGCCTCGGCACAAAAGATCATTGTTATTATATTTCGGCTAAATTTAAATAAATTTTTGAATGACTGCATTGTAACCACCACGGGGATATAAAGTGGCGTTCAAACACAGAATCCTCAAAATCAGAATTTTCGAAAGTCCTGGTATCGTTGGAACATTACACGATTGAATCAGAACGAATCCACGTTTATTTTACTGTTGAAAATTTTCTATCCAGCAAATTGAATTTCGAAAGTATTATTACTTCCGTTTGTTTTATGTTTTCTCCTCTCTCTCTTTGTCTCTCGAATAGATTTTATGGTAATTGTACAAGTTCAAAATTTCACGTACGTCGAATATAACTTTTGTAAATGATTCAAGATATATGTACGTGGTATAAAGTTCGAATGGAAATACCGAACCTATTATACGTACAATGTATTTATCGTGCGATGCATGAAAATTATGAGAGGGGAAGGCGGAGGTTGGCGAGGAATGAGAGAGCGAGAGAGAGAGAGAGAGAGAGAGAGAGAAAGAGAGTGTCGAGGCCAGTAGAGGGGAACGGTGTGCCACTAATAATGACTTTTAATAAATTTAGCTTACGGAACGTGAATGAAAATTTGTATTTTTCGCCGCGCTACGAATGAAACGATAATAATTGTTTAAGCTAATTGAGTCCAAATAAGGGAACGGTGGCTGAAAAATGATTTAACAGCGGGCAGAATTTGAATTTATCATTCCGCCAACGCATCCATATTTATCGGGCACTTTTATCGAGGAACTTGCTCGTTCGGGTATACTAGGGAAATTAATTCAATTTAGTTGCCGCACAAAAGAATAATGGACTGCGATTTAAATGATACTTGCGAACCATGCGCTGAAAAAGAATATTGCGCATAAACTTGAATGAGTCATCGTCTCAATAATAGCTAGAAATCAACAGTTTGTGTAAGATTTCAAGATAACGTTATTTTTCTCAAGTTGTATCTTCTCTGGCGAATGAAAATGTTGAAAAATACTTATCGCTTCTATAACTATAAATAATTATACAAGCAGATAAAATTTCGTGCTTTGTTATCAATCAAGTTTATCATCGCGTAATCATCGTTTCTTCTACTTTTGTCTTTTCGGTTTTTAAAGTAAACGTTAACATTACTAAACATTAATTTAACATTTTTACATTTAATTGGCTAAACGTACTTTTCTTTTAACTTATTGAAGATTTTCATGCGTTCAGGATTATTTTTGTAAACGGCAGACATTTATTTGTACGTGTTTTTAGAGGAAATTCAATATAATCCACGAAATATCAGTAGAAATATTTCGCGTCGACTGAAAAGGTATTACTTATAACCGTGCTGGTTCTTTTTCCAGCGCGCACGAATTACGAGTTCTTGATTTTTCGAGAGAAGTTTTCCTGCGATATTATTAAGCATTAAAGTGCGGCTTCTATATCGATAAAGGAGGTACAGTTCACGATAACAGCCATACATAAAACACGATATTCACGAAAGATTTCTAAAAGAGAGAGAGAGAGAGAGAGAGAAAGGAAAAAAACGAGAGAGAGAGAGAGAGAGAGAGGACAGAAAAACTCGTTCCAAACCATAATTGAGATACAAGAAATTGTATTTTATTCGACGCGCTATTTTAATACTTTCTTATTACCTTTAATAAAACGTGGCTCACAGAAGTGCAAAAAATCAGCACGATCATTTTTTCGATAACGAAAACAATTGTAGCAAGGATAGAACGAGGAACGTCGAATTTTTCCTCGGTTTTTACAACGCGATTAAAAATACGGTTTTATCGTAAAAAAAAAAAAAAAAAAACAGTGAAACGAACGACAAGGATAATAATTACGACGTTAAAACGGACAATAATAATGATGATAATAGAAAAATAGCAGCCGTCGTTTTTAAATTGAACAATTCGATTGATTACGGCA
This sequence comes from Bombus pyrosoma, assembly GCF_014825855.1. Taxonomy (NCBI): domain Eukaryota; kingdom Metazoa; phylum Arthropoda; class Insecta; order Hymenoptera; family Apidae; genus Bombus; species Bombus pyrosoma. The sequence continues at coordinate 6,831,447 of NC_057777.1, read as the reverse complement.
TAATTTGGTATTTTACTGGTATAATAAAACACAATGTTGCCCGGCGAGCAAACTGACGTATCAGTTATTAAAAGTTTAATCATTTCTATTTCAAGGTACAGGCAACGCGACAAGTTGGTAAGCATGGAGGAGAGCGTATAGTCAATGGGAAAAGTTTCGCGATTCGCCAACCGGATCGATGCAGTTTCCCCCGGGCTCTGCCGTTGCTTTACGTAATATTAAAACTATTTCGTGATTTCGTTTCGCATAATAACGTAACGTTGTTGAATAGAACATCGCAATTCGCGATTTTCGTTTTGAAATTTACTGTACTTTATTGCCTTACGAAACGCGTTCAAAAATACATTACACGGAAGAAAGACCGTGAGATTTTTGCGCGATGATATGTTTTTCCGCCGGTGGTTAAGTTTTCTTTTCGAGTCGATATTTTAATTAAATTAAATGAAATTAAATAATGTTTCGTATTAACAAAAATTCTGCACCGTTAGTATTTTATATGTAGCATAATTAAACCGGTTGAGAAAAAGAGAGAGAAAGAGAGAGAGAGAGAGAGAGAGAGAGAGCGAGGCAGCAGGAACAATGGTAATGCAATTCCAATTTAATTTCATTAATTTCGCAATTTTTTCACCAGTTTTCGGAGCAGAGAAACAACGTTTAATTCTTTTATAGATCCGAGTAGCGTAGAAAGAAAATAGAAGGCAGATCTAATATTTAAACGTATTAAATAACACGCGAATGCTATAATAAATGCATTACCTTTTTTACTCACTGTATAAAGTGAATAAATATAGAAGGAAGGCTGATTCTATCGTTTTTTATGTTGATTAAAAAGGAAAACTATGGTTATTAAAGAACAATTTACCAATTAGGATCAGTCACAGCGAGAGTTTGTTTTTGTGTGCTCGCGTTTACTCGGAGACCCGACGTGTTCTCTATGGTGGTCATAAATCATAAGCTATCTACCAGCAACACGACTCACCTCGTCGCATCATGTTAATGTTAACAGCTATCGATCAGAAAGCTTACAAGCAACCAGACTCTTACATGCAATCAGCAACTATGTAATATCTAATTAATTCTTACGCGTTTATGCAACACTGACATAGATTTATATCGATGAAAGAGATACGGTTAATCAATACGGATATTGTTTAAGAAACCATAAATTATATCGATTGACGAATTTCTAAAGGAAACAGGGATCGAGATACAAAGGAAAGAAGAATCATATCGTAAAATCAGTTTCAATTTCACGTCGGCCGATATTAACGTTTTCCAACGCGTGTCTATCCATCCGTCAACATGTGCCGGCCACAATGAGGAACAATACTTGTTAACAGACCATCACGACAGACAGTGGTGTCTCGATTGTGTGCAAAAACACACAAAACATCGAGATAAGCTGAACTCGGGAGACAACACGGCGTCAGCGGGAACATTTCTGTGGATTCATTCGCCGTATCCGAATTCTACGACTCCCGCGACCAAAGAACAATAATCGTATTACGTTCGCTAGTTCGATTGTTTTCCTTTAATAATATTTATTTGCCTTTTTCGTTATAGACCGTGCGCTTTTTATTCATGAGGCGATGAAAATATTCGGAACGTTTCTGATAACGAGAAAATTTGGAATTGAAAGAAAGCAACCGCGGTTTCAGTCAATTCGAGTAAACCAAGAAAAATCAACTCTATAGATCAAACACTCCTTTAAACGTGCTGTAAATTCATAATTAAGTAGAATAATTACGCGTTAATAATATTCCAAGTACTATTAAATTCTTGTTAATAATATCTTTTCTCTTTCAATAAATAAAGTTCAGATATTGGATTTGTTTCCTTATTTTTACGAGCTCTGTAATTGAAACTGTTGGGGAAATATAATTTCTCGAAATATAATTTGATATCCTATTTAATTTAGTAATTAGCTACGTGAGTTGAAAATAGAGATAGAAACAATATTATTGAACATTTATTAATTGGAGGTATGTGTTTCTCTGTAAGTGTAACGAAGTGGATATTTGCAGCGTGCTTGTCGCATTTTTCGTCTAATTAAAATTGATCTGATTACCAGATTATAATGGACACATAATGAATGCATGACCGACACCATTAGCAAACAAGATACGTCCGAAGTGGATCGAGTAGAAGCGCTGGGAACAATTAGTTAATAATAATAATGATCGCGATTATAATTATCCCTTTCGAGAATTAATATTGTATTAACGTTATTTGTATAATTTGCGAAAATTAATAACGTTTCCATTAAATCCCCTTTATTTGTTCATTTAATCGTATAACGAAATTGCTCGAATCGAAGGAAGATAGCATAAAAGATCGTATAATTATTCGTCGCAAGAAAAAAAAAACAGGCACGTGGTTAAAAAATTTTATTTTTCTTTCATGTTGTTTATCCATTTATTTATTCATTCGAGTTAGATGTACAGATACATATACGGTTAAATACAACATATACACTAGTTGTATCGACCACATTATATATATATATATATATATATATATATATATATATATATGTGCACGTTTGTGTGTGTATAATGTTCGGAATATTAATATCAGATAATAATATGCAAATTTTGCGTTATGTATCGGGGGGGCATAGCAAACAAGCCATCTTCGTTTTATATCGATTTCGGTCTGTTTAAAAGTCGCGTGATATAGTAGAAAAAGCGCGTCTCTTGTATAGTAACAATCGAACCATTTTTTTCACGAGTTTCAACGGTGACACGGGTGTTTCGCGTATTCATAAGCACGCGTGTCACTCGAAACGCAACTACCTCGGAATTCATACATGCCTTCTCTTTATACATGCCGTCACCATGCATGTAACGTCGAAATGGCATTGTTCGCTTTTGGTTGGGTCGTTTTAAGATGGTCGAACTATCCCGAATAAATTTGTCGTCTCTTTCTATCCGTAGTTATTTGCGCGAAAGCTTTAGTCAGCCAGTTTCGATCGAGGTTATAAGAGACAGAGAAAAAAAAAAAAAAGAAAGAAAATAAGAGAAAAGAAAAAAAAGTGAGAGAAAACTGGGATGGAATATTTTATCGAATAACTCGATAATAACGTAGGAACAACGTGTTTCACAACTGCACGAAGTAGTTGCATGGGTGGGTGGCCGGCACAAAAGGCAGAGAAAATAAGCTCACGATCACGATGGCGCGGGACTAGGACGGCAACAGATGTCTAACAAAACACGTCCCTCCGTTAATCGATAACTTAATTGTCTGTTATTTAAGTGGGAAAGAAACGTACAATTGATATGGTTGCAACGGACGAGCGCACGTTTGATTTAAGGATAAATGAAAACCGTTCGGCGAAATTGGACGTGACATTTAATTTTATTCCGTTCTGAAAACAAATAAAGGTATTACGGTATTATTACGCGCAACAAATATGTACCTGTGCGCGGCTGCCTCATTGTTCGACGTTTCAAAGATTTAATTTGCTTATTCACGAGGCTCGTTCTTCGCTCTATAGTAGAATTTAACCGGAGTATTTTCTGCCAGGCGGTTTATAAAATAACATTTCGAAAGAAATAGACTAGGAAAGTGAATTAATTAAAAGATATAATTACACGCGGTAACTCGGCCATTCTTTCGAGTGGTTCAACGTCAACTCCGTGTAATTTAATGTATTCCATTGAATAAGTTTTACCGTAATGTTGCAGGTTACGTTTTTCGTTCCTTTTCATCGTGAAATTTCGAGAGAGACATAATTAAATAAAGGACATGTCAGGTAACAAAGCTCGTTCCGTCATGTTAACCGGTGAATCAAACAAGTTTTATGGAAGCGAGTGCAAGCCTGTGCCGATCACTGAAATCACGTACCGCTACCGTAATGAATGTGTTCGCTTGTATATAGTACATACTTTTCTCTGCGTGTAGTCGTATTGTACGTACCTACGTACAAGTACATTTTGTTCGTGATTTCCATGGAGAGTTAACGTACTATATTCTTCGCTAGTTGGAGTATTATTGAGGTTCCTACACATACTATGATGACGGAATAACGTTAAGAAACTTATCGCGATAGCGACCCAACGCAGATTTTTCAGGGGAGATTAATGGTTTGTCGTTTATTGATTCTTTTTTTTTTTTAAATTGGTCGTTTAATCATCACGCGAGTCACGATAATAGGTTATTATCGAGACACGGTTGAGATTATAGATTGAGTATTTTAAATTCTAAAAGTGATCAGTTTGTATTCAAAGATTCTAAACTATGTTTCATAGAAGGGGAATTAATATTATAGAATGATCTGGCAGTAGAAAATTTACATAGACAGGCTGACGAAAGTATTCGAGCGTCTGTAAAGATCTCTTATGAATGTGTTAGACGAAACATTTCGAAACTTCATTAGTGCTGTTATGAGACTCGATTATTATGATTATATTGATGAAATTTCGAAACCGGTATGAAACTGTAGATAAAAATAAAAAAAGATACGTATCTTCGATTATTCCTCACATTAATAAACATTACCGGAGCCAGTGTACATAAAATTATTCTCAAAAGTAATTTATCCAACTCGGTTGGTGAGAATATTTCGTAACGCGTGTCGCACAATGATGACTCATTGAACTTGATGACATTCATTCTCATAAAGTATATCAGCCTGGCATTCGAAGGAAATTCATTGTCCAACTACTTTGATCGTTAATCAATTGCTCGACGAGCTATTGCCGAGACATGTAGACGAAGCGAATTTATTATACTTGAGTATCTCTATGTAATTATCCGCGTGCCATTAGTGCCATCGAATAATCACTATGCATTAACGAGACTCATGATTATGACGCGAATACTTACGCTGAGAAAGACAGTATTCTAATATGCGTGATATCGTTCGTTTACGGCGCGTACGGTTTGCTCTTACCGCGGCAGAGAAAGTAATATAAGAGAAAGAAGAAATTTTATTTTTACGTCGGTATGAAAGAGCTGAAATTATTCCACTCGAACTTTAACGAGTGGAACTCGGGCGCGGAAATAATTTCGTTTCATTGTTTCCTGCGAGAATGTGAGCCACTCCGTGCAGTTAGCGCAATACCTGGCTGGATAAAATTTCTATCTAGTTACCGACCGAATTACAGCGTGACCTTTTCATTCAGCCAACTTTTTCTCATCGCGCTTGTTTTAATCCTTTTACGAGCGTTCGGGCCTCTGTTTACGGCAATAAAACATTAGCAACTTATGGCGCGTCGAAGAGAGTCTTTAAACCCTTCTTTTCATTACTAGAACCTCGTGCAAGCTTTTATGCGCCTGCATTTCTGTCATCAATCAACGTCAGGAAAGAATAAACCTGAAAGCGTTTGAAAAATGATGAGAGGGTACCAGATATCTGTTTTACCGGCAGATCCTTTCACCAAAGAACACAGGCTTTCAGTGATAATAGGATAGACCTAACAATCAGCCGCGTTTTACTTAATACAATATGGGACATTCATGATCCACCTAATCGGTATATACGTAAAGGTATATCGATTTCACGTCGCTCTGAACCAATTTCAACGTTTTCAGCCTCTCCTTTTCTAAACTTGTAAGCCTTTGCCTACTGTTTTATTATTAAATCGATTCCAGTCACAGAAGCCAATAAATTACAAACGTGTCTGTACTTTGTGAGAAGATTTAGAATAAAATTCCCGTTGCCTTCTTATACTTACGTTTAATTTATTCTCGTTTAAACCAAACTGAATGACTTTATGGAAATAATATATGTATCCAGTATACACATTCATCGATGAAATTATATAATAATCGTTCAGTTTCGTGCTGAAGTAATAGCACGAGAATTGAGAACCACTGCGAGCAAGTCATACCGCAGGAATAGCTTCTACGCTAAAGTTGCATGACTCTGTTATGTATGTGGTCTATTATGTTTGCGACTTATAGAATAGCTTTCAGCTTCAGGAACGTAAAGGTCCTGTCACAACTGCAGTTCCGTTTATCGTAAAACTTTCCTCTTTAATATAAGCCAGATACGAGTCCCCTCATCGATCAAATTAAATGTCCGTTATATCTAAATTTAATTGGCTCGAATTTCCAATTCTAGAATTTTACGCTTGAGTACTATTATTGCGAATGATCAGTAATAACTAGTTCGAGTTTTTAAACTAAATTAGATTCGTTTCAGCGATTTTGAGATATTTCTTAACACATCTCTTTGGCTCGTTCGAGCTCTGATGCAATGATACATTAAATTTGAATAATTTTTTAAAACGAGGTTACGCTTAATTTAAATAATACGTAACAGTTGGACTGCGGCCGTTTACGCGCGTTTATGAAAAATTCTAACATGTAAAAAATGCACAAACTGAACATAATATGCTAAAATATGTAAAATATTGATGGTATAGAATTCGTTATAATATATAGTCGATGAAACAATTTTCTACCTACATTGCACATTTTTTTTTTAATTATATTTAGAAAAAAAGATGAATTTTCATAAATATCCACAGCCTAGTAATCATGGAAATATTTAGTAAGTGAAATCTTTTTTAGTTACGTTTGTAAAAATTTCAGTTTGCGCGAATATACACAGTCCAGTAATAATATTCTCGAGCATTAAGCGGAACAATTTTCATATTCGTGTTAAGATATGCCTACGGAATTCCGGTTTTTTTAATTAGAACGAAGATGAAGACGAGACACGGGAATTACATACATCCTTTCCGTTTCTCACAGTGCGAGTACGTTAAACAAATGCATGGCCAAGGAAAGCAGAACGTGCGATTCGCAATCGCAATAATAAAAATAAAAAATAAAAAAACTCGGGACGACGATTTATCGAATTTGTATGCTCGTGTTTCAACATTTATTGATGTTAACAGGAGCTCAATCTGTAATATTACAGATGGATAAAACGAAGAAAAGGTGTATAACAAATTTATGCATAGATCGGAACGAAATGTGCTCGAAACTGAATCAATTAAAATTTATTTTCCAATATCCTTCTGGCGGGCTAATAAAATTTACGGCGGTATTTGCCGATATAATAGTCGCGGTAAAATTACACGTATAAATTCAAATTCATTTCAACGGCTTGCGATGAAACGATTTTCGTGGCACGTACTTCAATGGGAATACACATTTTATCACTGTCATCATTTATCTCGCTGGCCTGACGGAGTTCCATCATTCTCTGCGCGTTTCTTTCTTATATGTATCGGGCCTGTCCTATAGAATTTCAGACCCTGTGGCTTGCTTATACAAGACAGAAAGTTATCGGAAAACTATTCGGGGCGGAGGGTTGAATATTATGAAATAAAGGAGGAGTGTGTAAGGGAAGGGGGGGCCGGGGAAACATCATCGATACTTTAGGACTCGGGGATAAAATTCGTAAGATGAAACGTTACGGTGGCTCACGATGTTCAACCAATTTACCGTAAAACGAAGTTGCTGTGTACTGACTTGCCATGTATTTTTGGACATGTCGTGGTATTGGGTCGCGAAATAACATATTTAACGGCTTCATCGATAGGCAATCGTGCGACAAATAGCGGGAAGAGGAGCGGAAGGTTATCAATTTTGAGCCAGTGGCATGGCTAATAGAACGTGTGTGCTCGGTGATTCGTCAATCGTTTTGCACCGGTTCGGTTAGCTTCGAGTAACGCTTTAGGCTGACTGGCATTGCATCGTCTATTAAAATGCCCTCTCTTGGTTTCCCGGTAAAAAATGAAACAGCTACTCGCAGGGACTCGATGAAACCAGTTCTCCCGATGGCCTCACACAATGTAGGGGATCGTAGAGCAAGATGAATTCCACGCTCGACGAAACTCCGTCGACTTTTCTCCCCGTGTACATACGTGTATTATTATGCGCGTTCACCGGCGTGTATGTAATACCGGTTTTAACGTGTACGCGTTAGAAGGTTTATCGCGTTGCAGTTTTCGTTGCGAATACTTTACTCTCTTTCTCTGTCTTTCTCTGTCTTTTTGTCTCTCCGATGAGGCAGGAAGGAATTTCTTTCTTTTATTTGTTTGTTTGCCCGGTGAACGCAACGCTTTGCCGGTGAACGATATTGGAATAATGTTGAGCAAGCCTGTGCGGCCATCCTCGGTCAATGATCGTTTCTCTTTTAGCGATGACATCTTTTCGAGCAACGCGCTCCCAACGCCATTTTAAACGACGCATCGCAAACATTATTTTTGTACCACTTAACCAACGAATTATCAAGTTACTACACAGAATATTTGCGAGTCGATGAGCTTTCTGAAAGAAGTATTTATAGATACTAATGGCATTTACGTATTAATTAAGTAGGTCCAGGATTAAATTATGTAGCATTTTTAGTTGCATTTTTATATGATTTAATATTTATGAAAGAAGATGCGAAACTTGATAAAAAAGAAAAAGCTTCAGGTTCTACGATTTACTATTGCAACATTTTATTTCTTGTTTTAATGATGTTACTATTATATGAGAGAAGCAAGTTACAACGGTTTAAGTGATTCGAAGTACTTTGAGTCCATCACTAGCTGCGAGCGAGCAATTCTCTCCTTTTAGCCGGAGCATATTGTGTACAAGGACCCTGCATTTATCGTTTCGCTCTCGAGAATCGCGATAATAATGTTCCACGGCAATTGAGCAATGATCGAATGATGCAGAGAGCGGTCATTACCGAGGAACGAGCGTGTACACGGATACTTGGCTAAAATGCACAAGGAACAGCAAATGTCTCGATTGCTCGGTTTGAAGACCGGTTTCGAATAATACTTGGACAATGCGGAACCTTTAATAAATCGATTATTTATTGACAAATACTGGCGGGTATTATCTGCTTCGTATTCTGGCAAATATCACTAAAATTCTTTAACAGAAACTAAATCTACTTTGACCCTGTGCGCGTTTTAATTTTAGTTTCGATATTTATGAAATTTGCGTGTGTATCGTTGCATTCAAAGGCTATTCGATCATTAAAGGAAATCATCAAGTTCGCTGTAATTGCATACCAAGGACGCTTTTAATTAACATTTAAATTAATGATAATAATTAATATATATATATATATATATATGTTACTTTGAAGGTCGTTCAGATCGTACTATCGAAGGTCAAGGTCATTTTAACATTACCGAAGGTCGTCAGGATTACGTTATTCGCACAATGATGCTCGTTTCAGGAAAAGAAAAAGTCACTTAGAGTTTCAGCTAATTTATTCTTTCAAATTATCTATATAATTTAAAAACAATCGATTCGTAAAAACTTCGAAAAATGGTAAAAGAATTATTCAATACCCTTAGCATTTCGAGGACGTCAAAAAATATATATTCCACGATACGATGGTTCGTTTCCACTCGGAGAGGAATACAAAGCCGAGCATGGAACAGTTCTATTTTTTATTTCATCTCCTTCCTGTGTTATTTGCATTTACAATGTTCGCTGGATATTCAACGTTGCGAGGGCGGCGTGTGTTCAGTCAGTGTTCAATTTTCTCGCATAATTTATTTTTAATATGCAGCCCCGCTTTAATAATATGCTTTTACAAAACGCACTTCGCCATATTAAATTTACTTTGATATTATCTTTCTCGGAATAGTGGTATGCTTTTATGATTCTATCGTTCGTTAATTAACGTAACATATTATTGATCGGGACCGAAGCAAGATTTTAATCGAATAACGAATATTACGGGGCTTCTTCAGCTATTTATCTCGCGGCTCTTGTTCGTGAGTTCTGTTTAAAATAATAATAGAATGATGGAGTTATATCAAAACACGCCTTTTGCAACTCGCTGCTAACTCCAATTTACACGTACATTTACGTTTCCGGGCTATTATTATAACACTTAGTTGCGGTTCGGTAAATATTTTTCAATATACCTGATGACGAAACTTCGCGACATTGTTATTCTTTACCGTCGTTCTAATACCAACCCAGAATCGGGCAAAATTTTACTCGAATAACAGATAACGAATAGAAATAAGGAACAACGTTTTATTCGCTGATGAATAAACATTTATTCTAATAAGATTAATAATTTATTCTAATATAAAATTAATTGTACAATAAATTGCATTCGTGTATACAGAGTAACTTGTTAATCACAAATAGCGCATAATTACTACGCGAATAATTATTTTAGATAAATATTTATACGAAACAATCGGAATAATGGCCAGCTTTGCACTCCTTCGTTACGCATTTCCTTGTTTCATGCTCTCCCAAGGATTTCGTTATCAAAAGGCATTGCCAAGGAAAAGACTGGAAAAAGTTTGTTATCTCCGTAGCGTTCGCGTTGCAAATAATAATAGATCCAAAGTTTGTCGGCAGTTTTTCCCACGTTTCCGTAACGCGCGCCCAGCAACTTTAATCCCTACTTCTTTTTCCTTCTTTATCTCGTCCATTCGACAAAATGTAAACGTCACTTTATTATTACTATGCTGGTGCTGAGAACGTATGCCGTTACATGCGTGCATTATACATATAATGCACTGACGGCCGCAAAAGAGGGGTGGAAGCGTTTTGGCGGGTGAATTGGGGGGGCTGCCGAGGGGGTAAAACTTTTCGGTAAGTCTGTAGCAACATTTGAACCGCCCCGCCTCACCCCTGTTGTTTCATTGAATTGCAGAGAAACTGTTCGAGTTTCGGCGCTGTGCAAAATAAAATTATTCGCCGGCGCTTAATTAGAAATTTGCGTTGCTCGCGAGCATACGTTCAGCCCGGCTTTATCAAGAAATTAAGTAAATTAGATTATCAAGGAGTTAAGTGAAAATTACTGGTCTTCCTTGTGCCGTGTCTAGCCGGCGTAATTTAATACAGCGCACGAATGTTTTTCGAGCTCTGTTACAACGTTACACTCGAGTGCTCTTCGCTGTGCCTTTTATGCAGAACGTTATGAACGTAGGGTAAGCTAGGGTTGTTTGAATCAGAAGGATGTTTCAGTCGAGCTAAGTGATCTGCCTTGTAATTTTATCAAATCCGGTTCCCAGCGATTTCTAAACGATTTATATTTAAAAATAGGCTATTCGACTCGTTGTTAGCGGTGTGAAATACATATATTGTGTACATGGACAGCTTCGACGGCCATTGTATTTTCTAAAAAGAAACAACTTGAACTAGAGTAGGAAAGAAGTTCATTTGATCCTCGGTTGGCAATATCTTTTCTTTCTTGACGCTGAAATACGCGATACCTTCTCAATCTTTCGTTATTACGTTAAAGGCGTACGAACGATGTCTCCTGCTCATAATATATAACAAGTTTGATTATTCTATGTAAAGTTGGAGATTGAATTTTAAGATGTTGTTAAATGACTCAAATAACCCTACTTTACTATACATCCTTCCTATTATGGCACATACGCTCGTCGTTCGACAGTGGAAAATGGTGTAATAAAACCGGTCGGTCGCGCGCTGGTATTGCAGATTTCATATTGTCTGACTCTCCATGGACGAATCTCCTTTGAACAGATGTATACTTTCGCTAAGATGCGTAGACAAGGCCAAATAGGTAATCAAATGCCTGTTCGATCTTCTTTTTTCGTGGCTCAGAGTGTGTTAAACATGGTCAAAGCAAAGAAAATGGCAAAGAAAAAGCTTCATTTTGCCAGTGTGGAAATGCACTCTCTATTGGCCCTGTTTCTCTGTACGAAAGAGACAATGGCTAGGGGAAAAAGAGACGGGAAGAGAAGGAACAGAGGGGTGGGGTTTATCGATCAAATGCATTTCCATGGAATTCGACGCGCTTTGTATTTCAAATTTGAAACTCTCGAAACGAATCTCGTGCAACGATAAATTTATTGAATAAACAAAACACGTCACTACGTTGCGTAAATAAATCGCCGACCTGGGGAGTTCATTTTCGCGGAATGCCTCTGTCGATTGGTTAAAAGCATCGCGGAATCCTCTTTTAGGGATTTTATACCGTGAACGCGGGTTGCGGTCGAAATTATTTCGCGATTGACGATCGAATCGGGCCGCGTCGATTCGAAATAATCTTTTCTATATCCTTGGGGTTTCTTGCTTTTTAAAAATAACTCGTTGCACGCATGACGATCCTTTGCAGTTTGCTATTATAACAAGGTAAGATTATTACAGTCAACCAGAAGATATTACGTAAAAACTAATAATGCGAATAGCGAGGTAACTGACAGACACAGAGTAATATATACGAGCTATTGGAATTATGATAATTATAACTGAGACTGATTAAGCAAATTTTGGAGCAAATTTTTTCCTATGAAAATCTGATCTCTTAAAAATTGGCCGTAATCGAACTCGAAACGAATTACAAAATAAATTACTTAGCTTGATCGAGATATCCTTCTGATTCAACCCCTATCCTAGCCTAGTTGAAATTTTACGGGTCGAAAGGTTCATAGTCTCTCATTTGGAGGTTGATCTTAGACGAAGCGGTAAATTAAAATTAATCGATGAGATTTCGGTGGATTAAGCGCGAGCTGATAGGCCATCGTTTAAGCAATACCTAATCGACGAACAGTTTCCGCGGACTTAACGAAATACGTTGGCAACTACTTCGTTAACGCAAATCCTTTATCGCTGAACTGTTTAGAAGCGTCGCGCCGGAGCCGGTGGGCGCGTTAAAAGATAAAATTTGCATCGGCGCGTTGAAGAAGCATTGGAATAATGAATAGAAATGAAACATAAAACGTGGCGGCACAGAAGTTGCTCCGGAAACTTTTTCTTTGCATGGAATTATAAGTTTTAAGTACGATGTTTAAGTTTCATAAAACTGTTCAAAGATTTCGAGCTACTGTAAAAACTAAAATATTGGAACGCAACTTACGGGTTCTCCGCTGTAATTCGAAGTTTCCGGTTATTTTCGATGGGCAGAATCTACTTAAACAAAACTTTTCGCAGTCATTTCCCCTTCTATCATTTTCGGCTTACGCTTTACCCGAAGGATCCTCGAATTTTTATGCTTCAATCTTGCCCTCCTTTAGACAAACAGAACAGATTTCCTACGTTTAAAAAAAGATGTTTTAAAAACCGCGTATTGAATTGCGCGGGAAATTCGTAGTGGCTTTATTATGAGCTTCTGTCAAATAATGAAATGTTCAAACAAGTTGGACACTAAAGAGGATTAAGGAGGAACATTCAAAATTCCTTAATAACACAAGCTTCCTTTCCTCAGTGAGACAATGTTGAACATTATATATTCATGAAGAGCAAGCAAGAAACTTTGAATCTTAGCTGAAATGTTCAACTCTATCTGTTTCATTCAGTGAATATAATATAACCGCATTAGTATTTATCATGCCTTTCGGAAAACTTATTCGAAGGACAACCGAATCGAAAATTACCCGAAGAACGCAATACTAATTATCCAATGTGTCCTTTAAATTCATCAACGAGCCATTCGTTGGATTAAAGTCGGAAAAACGAAAATCATGAGAATTATGTATCGCCTGAAACTCGTTGGTAATTATTATAAAAATCGTGCTGGCGTGTACATGAATTCTGTTACGGTTATCGTATAATTTGAGCAGCGGAAAGGCAAAGCCATTAATGTAAGTATGGCGCGATGGTAAAAAGAACGATTTAACAAGATTAAAAAGAACCCTTAATTGCTTTTCATTGACATAAGTACAGGGGACAGTTGATTATTTTCTTATCCTTTCTGCCTAAGTCGGTAACGATGCGACGTTTGATTTTCTCAATAAGAGGAAAGAGATTTATCTTAAAATGTACAAGGCTTATATCGACAAAAAAGGGGAATTTTCACTGTTCGACCGCGAGATAAACGACGAGAAAAAGTGTTTTCAAAAATACTCCATGTCGAGCAAACACGATCAAATCGAGATCGCGTTCCATTTTTATTCTCTTTTGAAAAAGTAATTCCCATTCCTCACATATGAACCCCGACGGAACCAGACGAAGATGTAGAAACACGAACGGAGAAAGAGCGAGAGAGTGCGCTAGACAGATAAAGAGGAAAATGGAACAGGAAGAAGAGAGGAGGAAGCCAGAGCAGAGGGATAACAGAGAGTGAGAGGGAGAGATGGAGAAAGACAGTATGAAAGGTAGGGAGAGACAGCGGGTGGCTCGATCGATCCAGAAACACCGTGTGTAAACTACCAAGCATAATCAAATTCCTTTTAGCTTCAATCCTGGCATACCAGTTGCAAAGTGGTACTGTTTTCATTCAGACTGAGTGAATCGAGCAAAAACGTATTTTCCTACATTAGAGGCAGTGACTTTCGCCGCGAAGTAACCTTCACATTACGCGCGTTAATTACCGCCGCTAATTACTGTAAATGTTTACCGCTAATTTTTCATCCTTGGTGCACGCACTTCCTTTATCCGTCGTACAAAAGTCTCCTTCCCATCTGTTCCACGATTTCGAGGGCCATTCTACTTTTGAATGGGCCTAAAGTGACTGTGGTTAAGGTTATTGCGCACCTTTCCCCTATCATCCCAAAAAGAATTCTTCAGGTAGTAAATATTTTACGAATCCCTTCAAACCATCGGCAAACTCGCATACGATATTCTTTTGAAGTAAAATTTCTTTTCAATTTTTTAAGAATTTACAGGGAAACATACAAAAAGGAATTGTTAAAAGATAGATGACCAACACACGATCAACTAGCCTAGTTTCAGTTAGTATTATTCGTGTCGATCTGTACATGACCCGATGAAATATAGATCGGAACTTTTGGGTCACCCTATATTTCCTGAAAGCGCGCCATTGCCCCATCTACTACCGCGTGCTCCAGGGTTTAATCTAACAATGATTTATGCTTCGCAGTGGCTCTCATACTTATTGATTTAAACCTGTCACAAGCGCTAAAATTAATCCTGTTCGTATTTTCCTGTCCGGCAAGTGTTACATATATATTTTCTTCCTCTCCCTCTTTCTCCATCGCCGTCCTTTTCCTTGCTTTTTCTCCTCCTCCTTTTTTTTTTTAATACTTTATCTCTTTTTTTATTTACTACGTTCGGTGAGACGTTTCTTTTTTTTTTCCTGTATCAAGCCCAGGATTTCACGTTCGTCTATCCTTCGACGATGTAAATCTTCCATAGCCATAAAACTCGAACGACGTCTCTTTGTTGGGCTCGGTAGCCGGTTCGCGGCGAAAGAAAAACGAAGAAACAATTCCAAAGCCCTGGCGGTGGTGAGGGGAGAATTTGATTTGGAAGCACGCTCGAAATCTAAACTTTTCACGGTGAGATTCGTGGTCGGATAACGACGTGACTTCCAAAGTAATGGCCTCCCGGTGCGGTTTACAAGCAAAGATTGAGCGTCACTAAAACCAACACGCTACATATTCCACTCTACGATTGTACTTCCCCACCACGTCGGGCTCTTCCTCCCTCTACCACCCTCGTCCATGAATGTATTATGTACGCTCGGCGAATATGTCAACTGCAGCATTGCGTATTTATACGGTGGCTCCCGGAATTTTTTCTTCTCGTTTGCTTCCGGCTTTTCGTCTTTAACGCTGTTTCACGATTACCGGCCTGAACGATGTAGCTCGATTGAACGCGCGTTCCGTCCCTTGCCAAATCGATCTATTTTCCTGGATTTTGATTTTCCATAAGCTCGATAATCCGCCGATAATCGAGTCGCTCGCAGGCCAAAGCGGTGTTGATTCCATTTGTTGACATCCGTGAAATTCTCCAAAATCAAAAGATCTGGACCGATGTTTCGTCCAGCTATTCCACTTCCTGTTCTGCGAAGTTCAT
Source organism: Bombus pyrosoma (assembly GCF_014825855.1). Classification (NCBI taxonomy): domain Eukaryota; kingdom Metazoa; phylum Arthropoda; class Insecta; order Hymenoptera; family Apidae; genus Bombus; species Bombus pyrosoma. Next base: position 6,815,784 of record NC_057777.1, on the reverse strand, counting down.
CGATTTAGCGAATAAGCATCTGAATCGCGCGTGGAACGTGCAAAATACCGTATACCAACTATTCGTTGTGACGTTTATTCGTTTTAGAATCATACGGATTTCCTCTATCTGTTCGCGATGGCACACGATTTTCTTCCTCTGTATCTGGCGGCTGGTTGGTCCGGTGTCGACCGAGGAATACTCTTCCTGACGTCTATTTTAATTTAAGTTACAAAAGACTACTTAAGAAGTTGAGTGAAAGACGAGAGATAAAGGAGGTGGCGGGCACAAGATGAGATTACCCAGATAGATAGAAAGTTTCGTAGCTACGATAATAATATCGCTAGCATGCTGCAGAGTATACAAGTCGTTTATTATGTTTAATGCGATAAATTTCGTTGGTAAATGGGCGAATCGGGGGAGGTCGGTTTCGCGTTTAAAACGGAAAAGAATTAAGGCTCGTCCTTGTCGTGTCGCGATATCGTTATTAAAACCGATGCGCGCGTTTCAATGTTCTTGAAATAAACAAATCGAACACGACATATACATTATTGATCGTACAACGCGACCCTGTTAAAATTAATACGGCCGGTAAAACAATTTCGAGAGTTATTTATTATTTTTTGCTGGCGAATTAATCAAAATGCGCTGGACAACTGGCTCGCGCTCGCGGGGATGACTTTTCCTGTAAAATTTAATTGAATTCAGAGTAGCAAATAATTTATAAATGGTAATGCGAAATTTATGTCGAGCGTCCGCGCAATAATCGGATGATGGAGCAATATAAAAATAATTTAACGCTCGTTGCCCCGTATGTAATAGATTTTAATAAAAAAAAAAATTCAGATTTTTAATAAGCTTGGTCGAACAAACGACCACCGCCATTGTTCTCCCGATTAAGGTAAAAACAAACGAACGTAAAATCCAAGTACGAGAGCTAAAGACTGAAGTATTGGTTCGTAGCAAAGACAGCACTGTTCTATGTTTATCTTCCTGTAGGAACGCGAATGCTCCAACATTTTTCATTTCAATCTTTTCGTACAAAATATTTGGAGAATATAATAAATAGGAACGATAAAACAACTTCGTATCTGATGCAACAGCGGTTTTTATTCGAGAAAGACGTTCTCAAGACCAAGAAAAATCTCTGGGGATAATTGGTAATCCACGAAAGATCGAATACGCCAAACAGCAAGAGATAACAAAGGAGAGATACAAAGAGGAAGGAAGAAAGGGATTACTCAAATTGGAAATTACTTTTCCTGATATACACGGCGAAAGTTCATTAACAATTCTTAGTATTCTCTGCCGAGCCACAAACATCATTTGGACCTTTGCCATAAAACATTCCCCGAGACGCTTTACCCTATCTTTTCGCTGGTTTAGCAGTTAACTGTGAACCCTTCTCATCCTGTCCCTTGATATTGGTTGTTAGCCTGCGCAAGAATTGACTTAATCCATCCACGCCACTCTTTAATGGCCGCTCGGAGATATGAAATCGTGAAACAAGAGCGATTCCCTTCCGTTTGACAGATGTTGCCGGAATGTACGTATAACGTCTCTGTTCGCCGATATGAATGGATTTTTCATCGTGCCAATTTTTCCTCCTTACCATATCGCGTAGAGCATAAAGGATAATGCACGATGGAATTGACGAATCGCGCCAGCTTGATAAAATCTTAATCGAGTACATGCTTGTAACAATTACTCGAGTGTAAACACGCCATTCGAACGAGCTGCGATGTCCAGCTATTATTCACGCGATATCAACGGCCATTGCGAATTGCAAAGGAAAAATTGACGAGAATAATGTGCTATTTACGATAAAACGTGTTATCGGATATTATTCTTTCTTCTTTAATTGATTTACAACCGCATTAATCACCACTAATGGATTATTAGCGGACTGTAGACATTTATATGTAAATGTATAGTTGAAAGAGTGGAACCTGGCCAGAGATTTGTTTCACTTACTAAATATTATACCGAGCGGCACAAGTACTTTGAATATTTTATATACTTTTGCATAATTCAGTCTTCCATAAATGTAGCGTCTCACGGTTGAAATTATAAGGCGAGTTTCATAATCCTTTAAATTTATTCCAATCGCTTTGTTTCAACGATTTCGCCAGCTCTGACGTTTGATTAAAATTTGTTGAACTATCTTTGATTAAAATGTTCGATTAAGATTACGAACGATATTATTACGGTATTATTTAATTCGTACGAGATAAAATTTCATCCATTGTAGCCATCCGCCAATATGGGATTAGATGGCACACAATAATTTTTATATTACGTAGAAGATATTATACTTTGTGGGGTCGTTTAGTCTCCGAGAATTGATAGGTTATCGGTGTGTTTAGGGTGGCAGCGAATCCCCATAGCAACGTCGGAATACATTTCCACATGATTCCGTGCATACTGTCCATGTCATGAGTTTGGGGTTAAATCTGCGTCTGTATCTGTGCCAACATTGCACTACCTTCTGGCACATTGTTGCCCTTACACATGTGCGCTGCTTTCCCCTCGCTGCGCAACCCTCTCTCACCCTTTCGTTCTGTCTCTTTCTCTCCGTTGACCCCTTTAATCCCGCTATCGCCTTGTCTCTCCCTAACCCTCTCGCCCTACCTCTCTGGCTGACTCCCTGGCTCTCCCTCTTCTAGATACACATCTCGGATATGTGCAGTCAAGGGGAATACTCGGCTGCATAGAGAGAGTTTGTCTCATCTTCTAAATGTACAGACGACGGAAGTTAGGTAAATTTTAGAGGTGTAAAACGACTCGCTGCCGCTCTCGTTTCATAACAATCGTTTTATTCTCTCGCAAGAAACATTGACTCTTTTTATCTTTTAATTTTATCGTTTTCGCCTGGTTGTTCGAGTTTCTCTTTCTCTCTCGCTTTTGCACAGAGTATTCTGCCAATTATCGTATGATCGACAGAGGGATAATTCTACGTGAAAAAGCTAATCGAAACTATAGAACAAAATTGTTTCGTACGACGTTTTGTTTTCGAGAAAGCCAACTTGCCTAAGTCCAGACTGGATAGGAGGGAATAATCGATAGAAGGTTATACAACGTATGGAAATAAGTTTTATTCTACTTTCTGACTAAACAAATTTTCAAATTCAGTTTCATCGGAAACGTTGCATCGTATGAAAAGATTGTGTTTTACATTTCCCCATGTAGAATCACCCCCTTGTCGATTGTACTATGATTGCCGGGACGCTGTATATTTTCCTAGTTCCTTCGAGCAACCATATTTCTACGGGTAAACATGAAGGTGTAATAAACAGTCGCGGAAAGGAAGTCACGGACGTTTGTTTCCCACCAGATATATTTTAATATTTCAAGATACTATAAACCTTAAAATGTAATTTCCTCTGGTAGCTGTTTCTTTGCGAAAAGTTTACGCCTCAAACAGTACGTTCGTAGCTCTGTTAAATTGAATTTTGCAAGTGCATACTTTGCCGGAGGGCTGTTTGAAATATGTGCGTTTCAATGTTCCGCTATAAGATTTATTGAAATATTCATTCAGCTAATAATAAAACGTAAGTTTAACTGCCTCTGTGTTGGTGTTGGTTTCGTTAAAAATTTTCAACGGACCCGGGAAACTTACTTATGCATACACGAGCAGCTTGCATCTAAATCGCTCGTCTTAACATAAAGCGGCTGTTTAGCTTAATTCGGCATAATTATTGATAATCAATGAGACAGAATCTCGATGATACGAGAACATCCGTACACTATACCGAAGCACGTATCTATTATGTACTTGCCTCTAAATCACTCGTTGTCTCAACGCTTAGGAAAAGAGCAACCGTTTAGCAGCTCAATTCAGGGCAGTTATCGATTTTTAACTAGACATGATCTCTCGGTAATGCGAGAAAATCCCATAAACGTAACACCAGAATACACTGTTAATTGCATTACACGCAAAGAAGATATTTTCATTAATGCGTAATTCTGCCCTACTTTTGATACAGCCCACTACTAATTAAGTAAGTATAGCGCTAGTATCGCGTCGCTAGTCATATAATTAATTTTATAGTCATTTCTATTCACAGCCCTCGTACCACTACTAATACGACGCTCTTTGATCGATGTTCCCCGTTATCCAAAATTTACAGTTGGCTAATTGCATTTCGCGTAAGTGCTCGGCCTAGACGATTGAAAAGTAAGAGATTACCAATTTGGAGAAACTTCGTCCGGGGATGGAAGTTTAAAACTACATTTAAATATTTAAATAGAATCGAGTTGCGAGTTGAACTCCCGCCATCAGTTTCACTACCAGCTTTAACGTGATTACAAAGTTGCCGCAGTTTACTCGCTCTCTAGAAACAACGGCACCGAATGTAATACACGAATAATCAGACACGATTTCGTATCTGATAACAAACGGTTTTGTAGCCGTGGGCAAATGATGCAAAAACTATCGAGGGATTTAATTAAAACGATATCTTCGTGTTAACGAAATCAATAAGGGTGAAAAAGGGCAACGAGGGGCGAAAGGAAAAAAGAGGAAGGTAGAGAGAGAGGGAGAGAGGGAGCTATTGGCAATCCGAAAAGTCAATAGAACGTGGAGGAGAACCCTCTTAGGAAATCATGACAATAAATACACGAAGAGGCGAGTAGAACAAAGGAGAGAAAAAAGGCATTCATGTCGGAAGATTCTTCTTTGTGCTACGCGTGATACTTCTCGGTTACAGCATTCTGTTCTATCGTTTCCCGCGTATCCCAGCGATTAAGACGAAAAGTTTGTTTTCAGAGTCGTGATTCAGGGGTGGAGAACACGAAAGAGAGCGACCAACGATACGGTTGGTATCGGAAGCACGAAGGAGACAGGGAAATGGAACGGCGTAGTAAAGGGAAAAGAGCAAGATTTTCTTTGAGATTGACAATGAGAAGAAACGGGCGGCGATGAACGTGACCAAAAGAGGCAAAAATAAATCTGTTGCGAAGCGCATTAGTAGCAATGGGACTGACACGCCCTCGTCAATAACCTCTTGTAATTATCAAAAAAATACGTCTTTTTCTTCTGATACATTGCAGATTTTTATACGAATTAACTGGATCGTCCCTTGATGGAAACATTTCACAAATTAGAAGTTAATTTTACTTACTTTCAGTCCTTGTACATGTAAACATGATATGATTTATTTTTAATAAAGAAATGATACGTAAAAGCACAGGGTACTTTTCGGTAAATTATTTCGATCAGAAAATTAATCTGGTGATTGTGTATTAGAGCGAGCAGAGAAAGCGAGCGAGTAGATAAAGTAGCAAAGAAAAGATGGTACAAACAGGAGGGCAAATAAGTGACCAAGGGTGCGGGAGTAAAAAAGAAGGGAGGTAATGCTGAAAGCTGAAAGAAGAAGAGGTATAGAGATGGGAGAAGAAAAGATGGAGAATGGGATGTAAACGAGGGACGAGAGAAAGACGAGCAGCAATAGGTAGGAGGGAAAAAATATAAGCAGAGGAAAAGAGAAGTGGAGTGGCGAGAGTTGAAGCAGGGCACGGATGAGCACGGAGCTAAAAGATGAAAGTATAACCCAGGCTACAGTGACTTACAAACTAAATAGAACATCATATCGTAGCATAGACGAACAAGTATATATTTAAATTCTGTTTCCAATTATAATTAGCCATATCTCTTTAAGTATGGCCCCATTAAATATTGAGATTTCTTGATATAATTGACAACCAACTGTTTAAATATTTTTGTGATGTCTGAGAAATATATGTTGGTATTAAGCGTGTTTCTGAATAGCGTTTCACTACGCTAATAAAATTTCAAAATGATAGTATACTAATAAGAAGTGTCTACAAATGGTGGAATACTTTGGTGAGCCTGTATATGTTCTTTGGATAGTATAAAACGATATTGTCAAACTTAGCGGTGGTTCCATTGAAACATCCAGCATCTTACAGCTAACTCTGACTGGCAGTTGAAGTGCAAGGGGTTAAAACCCGGCCATTTTACTTGGCTCAAGGCTCTTTTCGCCGTGGGTTAACGGATTTACTCGCAGAGCCACCGGTTCAAGTGCATCTCACAATTGCCCCTCGTTGAATCTCAATTCTTTCCGGACGATTCGATTTGCCGCTAACGAATCTTCCAGTTATATAAGCTAATTGCGAAGGAACGTCGTAGAGAACCGGGCGATGTTAATTAAATATAACATCATACTCCGTGTTGTTTGAATAAATACAGTTATTTCAGTCTTGGATAGTTGGAATTGTTTAACTCGTTATTAATTAAATGGCTACGTTCTCAGTTCATTTTATTTTCTACGATTTGATTTCCCGCTCGTCTTATGTTCATTCAAAGGTCGAGGAACGATGAAAAAGAACAACATTAATACTTAGTCGCGCTGTACGTTTACTTTTCTTGTTTGATTTACAGGCGTCCAACGTCTCGGTAATAAATTTCACACCAATGTTTACCTTATGAGTCATTACTAGCATTGTTCGATCTTCGAGATACACGAAGAGCGCGAATGGCATTTATCATCTATCATGCTCTATCATGCGATTTCAGCCATCTTCGGATATTAAATTATTTACTCGAAAAGAACTTTTTTTATCTCTATAACTTTATACTTTATTACTGTCATTTGCAATCTTCCTAACGTTCGTACTTATACTTTAAGCTTTAATGGCTACCAATATCCTACAGTTGAATTAAATCCCACAAATCAGCAGATCCAAGAGTTAGTTGAAACTTTGTGAAAATAACGTCGCCGCTGGCATCAACGGACAATTAAATTATCGCCGAAGCAGAGTAGGTAACGATGCACTCGAGGTACAACATAAACCACGAGTTACGTTGGCTGGATTATGTGTATACATAACGAGCACATAGGTATGTTAGCCGTACACGCGACAAGTAGATCTATGTACAGGACAGGTCAGATTATCGGGAAGTTTAAGTAGCGCAGGGACTTGACCGTGCCTCCACCTGTCGATGGAAGGTCGGTAAAATAATACTCTAGATGGGTCTCACTGGTAAAAGAGGTTCCTGCATCCTCGGACAATAGAAATCCCGAAAGTTTCCATCGAAATTGCCTAACTTGATTATCATCTTGTTTATCTCCCTTCTCTTGTTAGGTAATTTATTTTAATTCAACAAGTAATTTAATTTAATATAAAAACACTGTTTCAACATGCCCTGCAAGTTTTATCGCAAAGAAAAGTTGCACGATGAAACACGTGGAGAACTTTTCGTCCTACTTTTACAAGATATAGTAATACACAAAAGTTTCGAGGAAATACATATTTATAGAGTCTATAAAAGTAAGTTTGAGAAGAAGATTTAATAACGGAAAAGGGGTCACTTAAATGATAAGTTAGTGACGTAACGCGGATAATAGCTCGTACTCGCTAAAGATCTTGTGATTACGTTTATCTGTAATAAACGCTCTTGAATCACGCTTTGAAATGTGATTCATTGATTGCTATAAATTATTCTACTCTTTTTCTTTATATCTTCCTATTTTATCTTTTCTATTGTGTACCTACTAAATTACCAATTATTAAACAATTATTACTATAAAATATTTGTCTGATTGCAGGACGAAGTGCTGACGATATCGGAAAAGGTGGTCGTGCGGGTTCACGATCTCGTCACCTGGTTATCGCCTACGTTGGAATGGTCGTGGGGTCGCGAGGTGTCTTATCCACCGACCCCAACGTCATCTCCGGCAAACAGTCCGCTAAGGTACGAGATACCACAACCTCAGGTGCTCACCGATCCTGGCATCGATTTCTCAGACGTCGATAAGCAACAGAAGGAATACGAAAGCAATCACAACACAAGGAAATCGGATTGTATTTCTCAAACGAAAGTGGTCGTGCTCTCGTACCCCAGGTACTGTCGATATCGAGCACTGTTGCGTAGACTCGAAGGTGCCGAACCGTCCTGGCTTTGCTCGTCCATAGCAGCTGCACTAGGTGGATTCACCGCTACACCAGGTACGAGGGTACTCTTCTGCAGAGATACCTTCGACTACCCGGACCTTGAAACTCATGAGCTCCTCTGCAATCACCTAGGTACGCTCAATTGTTAACCTATTAACCCACTACTATTATCTGATTTTATTTACCTATTTATCGAATATTTTTCTATTTAATTCTTATTATTAATATTTAACCTCTTAAGTATTAAAATAAAGTCATTCCCTAATCCAATTAACAATTAACAGAGCTTATTTTTTTTAAGAAGTCAATGCACTGAACATAATTCGTTTAACTAAATCGACAAATACTGTCCGCTAAGTAAAAATTTTATTTAATACCCTGTTTGTTAAACATCAGATACCATGCTGTTCTTACGTGGTAATTAATAATTATTCATAATCATAATATAATCAATAATCATTGCGTAAAGTAGATACATATTAATTTCGGCAATTTGGGGTATCATTTACCGACCGAGGTTAGCTGCACGTAGTCACAGCAGACGATTGCATAGGCTAGCTAAAGCTAGCTAGAGAAGTATTTAAAAAACAACAGAACGTGTCGAGTAAAGCTAGCGGGAAGAACGTTATTGTAAGGTTCCATCGTGCACGACGTGTTGCTTTATCGGAAAGATACTTTGTAACCATAACAGCGAAGGTCATAATCCGGATTAATACATTCAGTAGAACAAACATCCATCTACAAATATCAATCGAACTGTTCTGCTAGGATTTCTAGAAATTATACCAGTGAAGGTGACAACAGTGACGATGTAACTTTGTATATTGTGCACATTGATTGTTTCGTTTATTTAATTTTGACGCCATTACAGACAAACAATGTCTATTGTAATGAAGATTAAAAATACTAAAATTGTGTATTTTCAAGTTGTTGGTGAGTAAAATTATCGTGGTTCATACAAAAGACATAAGGAATGACTTTCTGGACAGAATTTGTATTGAAATGTGATACGTACAAGTGAAATGGATACAGAAACATAAAGAAACGATAACAATATCATATACTGATCTATGTTGCAAGTGTCCAGTGTACAGTGCTAAATTAAGTTCGAAAACTGATAATATGATCTTTTGATAAACAGTCGATGTTTGAAGGTTTCATTCTTTAATTTTGTTAAAATTAACAATATGACATTGATATAAATAATTACATACATATGTATGTTCAGCTCTGGTAATGTAAAACAGATAGAAATATGAATTACAATTTGAAAATATTCGTTACGTAGTAAAACTAACCTTGTTGTCCTACAATAACACAAAATACTACATACATCATATTATTACTGTAGTAATTACAGCTTTCACAATGCACATGTCGATTTGTTCGTTTTGTACGTTTCAAACTTTCGTGACGAAAAATTTCGCGAAATATAATGTTCTTTTTTTGAACTGCTATTTAAAATGATTACATTTGCTTAATTTTTCGCAATTTAAAAAGTAATGACCAAGGTTATTTTATATTTATATTTTGCGTATAATTTCGACTCGTTATGGGAAATAAAAAAATTTCACGCGATCCTAATGGCAGTCTTCTTACTTGAAACGGAAATCGTGCGAGACGTGAATTGTCCTGTCATTAATTTAATTCCAATGGTAATCGTCATCTTTTGTGTGTATCGCATTAAAACAAACAGCAAGACTTTTATAGCCGTCAGATATTAAAGAAGAACATTACGGTATCGTAAACGTATAATGTTTTATATATGTATTTACCCAGTAATCCAAAAAAACACAATCAGGCATATATTTTTCTTAATCTTTCCACAATATAGCAAATGTTAAATAACATCATACATAACGCAACTATTAATTTCTTCTAACAGATTAGGAGTATCTGATAACAGAAATGCAAGAAATCTTCAGGAGATAAAGGAATGCTTGTTTTCTAAATTGCTTTCCCGATTCTTCGTTATTTTATTGCATTCTTAAAGGTTTAATCTAATGAGAATGATTGAATTAAAAAAAAAATTATTTAAATAAATAATGTAAAATAATTTTTTAGCGCCGAAATTAAAAGGAAGACCGAGAAGGAAGCGTAAAAAGCGTAGCGCATCACCAGGCGAATCGAGCAACGAGAGCGAGGCTTCCGTGGCGTCTACCTCGAAGAGTGCCCCAGCGAGTTCGAACGTGGTGGTACCGAGCGTTGGAAGGCCACCTTCGTCGGTGGTACGACGAAGCGAGCGAAAGACCACCGCCGAGGAAAAGAAATTCCTAACGGATGTGCAGAATTTCATGAACTCGCGGGGTACGCCTGTCGGAAAGATGCCACTGCTGGGCTACAGGCAGAGTCAGTATCTGTGTGACGTCTTTTTTTTTTTTTAATTGGCGGAAAACTTTTTTAGACACCTCTAATTAAGATCTCATATCTTCGCCTGCATACATATAAAAACATATTAATCTATTGTAATTTAAATTGAAACAGTGATTGGTACTGTTCGAAGCTGATCTACAGCAGTGTTTCCTTTTGACAAACTCATACGTTCCTTATAATAAATGTTCTAAACATACAACGAAGATATCGGACTAACAATGTTCTTTTGTTTACAGTTGATCTCTTCCTGTTTTATACGAAAGTGCAATTGCTCGGTGGGTACGATTCCGTCAGTGCTGGTCGACTCTGGAAGAACATTTACGACGACATAGGTGGTAATACAGGATCCACCAGTGCTGCGACTATCACACGACGACATTACGAAAGGTAAAGTATTCGAATGATTTTATATACTAGCGATCAAGTCAGTGACGGTCTATGGAAAATGGGTCGTACGAACAGGTTGCTGTTACCCTACGAGAGGTATCAAAGAGGAGAGGAAGCGAAAGTTAGACTGACACCTGGAAGGCGAAGTAAGAGTAGCAGCGTGTCCGAGGAGTCCGAAGATAATAAGCAAGAGACGAACGATTCATATCCATCGGAAACGCCTCCCCCTGTAGAAACGAATGTTACTGCTACAACTCCTCCCCTTCAATCAATTGTATCGTCGGCAGCAGTAAGTATCGTCGAGATACTTCATCATCTATACTTTATACGATGCCCGTTCATTGAATAATACGAGCGGTATGATAATTAAATTTACCTTTACAGCCGTTCCTTTCGGGCGAAAAACCGAAGACGGAGACTGGCAAGACATCGTCTCTGCGTAGCGTAAGAGTGAAACAAGAACGCTTGAAATCGTTAAATACTATGATTGCCAATAGTACGCCATCGCCCAGCCAGCAAACAAGCCAACTACCAAGTCCACCACCTTCTTCTAATACGTCAATTTCAACGCCGAGTAGTACACCTTCTACGACACCCACGAATGGTACTGGAAGTCAAAGTGTATTAGAGAGGCAGCTCAACAGTCCTCTGATATCGCAACAAGTTCCACCGTCGTGTTCACCGCCGGGTCTTCCGGTAACTACAGTGGTAACGAATGCTTCTACGGTGGTAACGTTAACACCACCGCCGGAGAAGGATATGAAAGAAATCAAATTAGATCCTAAACAAACCACCCTGTTGGCTCAGGGTAAGGAGAACATACCGTTGTTCGGCGAGAAGTCAATTTTCGCGGAGAAGACGATAGTGCCTCCCAGATCACCAGAAGTGATTGACCTTGAAACGGAGAGTGACACGAGTAGGGATAAGATAATCATTCCCAGTTTTAAGAAACGTAAATTGGAAATACTTCGCGAGGGTGGTCTTGAAGTTACTGCCGTTGACTTGGATACGCGACCCAGCGTGATTCAAAGCAATCCCCCTGCGCCAGCAACAATGAAATCCGAAGAAAAGCCGCCAATATCGTATCCTCTTCCAGTCACACCTAATTCCATTCCTAAGTTGATTTCCGTCACCGTAACGCCGGACATAGGGCATATGTTATCGTCTCCTCAAGAGCATCAACATCATCATCATCATCAAGCACGGTTACAAACGCCGACCAAGCAACATCCTGCTCATCACAATAACAATAATAACATTATGATGAATAATAATAATATGGTGAACAGCCGCGTAATAAATCTTGGTACTTCTAATAACGCCGCGTTGCTACAATTGTACGCGAATGCTAATGTTCCGCCACCAGCGTCGTCAGGGTTGCATCAAGCAAATCATCGTTTCGTACCGCCAATTGTTCCTAACGGTAGGATATTTCCGCCCAAGGTGACACAGTCAAAGTCGATATTCGCACACAACGAAAAAATGGTTTACGGAGATCCAAAAGAGATTCCTATCCCTCCAAAGTATCGTTCCACGCTGCATCGTTTGCAGCCGCATCAGATACACAATAATAACGACCCTGTGTACGGCGGGGTCCTCGACTTAACACAAAAATCGAACAAGCCGGTGTTTCCGAGGCCGAGCTTAGAAATAGTGAAAGTACCTGTAGTGCCGAGGCCTAATCCATTAAACTTGGAGATGAGGAACTCGTCGATTAAAGAGAAACCAACAGATTGTTCGAAACGAAGTACCTTCCCTGGTTACCAGAACGTACTCGACAGTCGAACGATGGCTTCGAATAACTTAGAAATTACGATCGTAAACCCTAAGCAAAAAAATAATCACTTAAGTACACCGACGCATGTTCGGGTATCGAGTCCATCTAGAAATAACGCGATACCTGTGCAAAGAAGGCAACACCTGAATGGCAAGTACACGACGAGGAGTGAACCAGTTTCACCGTACACACCTAGGAAGCCGAGTCATCCTGTTATACCGAATGTACCTAATCTAAATCACCTGAATAGTGGAAATTATCCTAGAATGGCAACGATTCAGCAACAGAATACGATCGATAGGAGAAAAAACATAGAAATGAGCGGTGGTAAGGAGCAGCATCAGTATCAGCAGCATTCACTTCAACATCAGCATCATCACCAGCACCAACATATGCATCAACAACATCAACAGCAACAGCGTCGAATCAGTGAGGGCGATAAATCGTTAATCACTCAACAACAACAGCAACAACAACAACACCAGCCACAGGAACCGAGGCAAACCGAAGCTGGAAGACGGCACAGTGTTCCGAGTATACCTTCTGGTTATGTACCTACGGTACCGCAAAACAATCCAGCTTTCTTTCCACAACTGCCAAACACGCCCGGCAAGTTCCTACCGATTTTAGACCCCATGTACTATTCCGCATTCTATAATGGTTTATTTCCCCCGCCGATTCCGCCCACGGCTGCCACGTCGTTTTTACCGCCGGAATTTAGTGCGTACTACAAAGAATTACTTGCTTCCTCGCAACCAAGACTGGGGATGGCGGGGCAGCATCAGCCAGCTGCTCCAACGTCTAAGTAGACAATGGGATCTCATCTAGGGTTTCCGATGTGTAACGAATATCGGTTTCATTTCTAGAGACAAAGATCCGTCGGATTCCTCGCTTCGAATTCTATTTTCACTGAAATTACTCGATGGGGAATTTCCTCGTAATTGTCAATAAATAATAAAGACATTCAGCGAATAAACTTAAATCGCGATAGAAGAATGTCTGTTTACGTTATCGTTTAAGCATTTTCCGACGATCATTTAAAAATACACTGTCGTTTTGAATAACATTCTAAATATTCAATTGTAACGATATAGGAAGAATAATACAGTGTCGTTCAAACGTAAAAAATAAAAAAAGAGGAGATCGAACGAAGTTCGAACCACAAACGAAAAATAGGTGCATACAGTGAAATAAGTGTGTACATGCATATATCATGCAATAAATTAGGTAATAATTTTTTATATGTAACAATAATAACGAGATAACTTCATTGTAAATGGAAATCGATGAAACGATGTTTCGGTCTTATTTTAATTTTTATATATATTCGAGAGGATATTCGATATTAATTAAGAAAAACGTACTAAAACACTGTGATAACGATTAAAGGGAAAGAAGAAAAAAAGCAAAAAAAAAAAAAAGGGATTAAGAAGAAAGAAAAATACTAAACTCAATATTAGAAATGAATGAACGCAGTTGACTGTTTTTCATTCAATAAAACAATTTTTTCAACGTTCATTCTTCATAAAGTTTAAATGTACATTCGTAATGGTCAAATGTTAGGAATAATCAATTAAGAAATTCAGTGACTATTTTACGTTCTTTTTTTTATATCTTTCCGCGAAAATGCAAATTTTTTCCGGAGATTAATTCAATTCTCCATTATGAGTCCAAATTTCTTAATTTCGAACGTGCGATGTGATAACTAAATAAATATATAAATAAATAAAGAAATATATATAAATACACATACATGTATATCATATATATATATGTATATATATATACATATATGTGTATATGCGGGATCTTTAACCGACGGATCGCCAGAATGTATAATTGTTTATTGTATAACGATAAATCTTACGTAGTAACGATCGCGAGAACCCTATTCTACTGTGTAAGTTTAGACAATTTTCATTGTATTGACACGTACACACTATCACCATACACACTAATCTGTAGTCAGCTCTAACAAATAAGTGCACGCAAGCGATGTTATAGCAACGAGATATGTATATATTGTATATAATCACGTATTCGTTAAGCTAGATAAATTCCCTGCATTATATCTTTCAATATTACATAAGTGCGTTAAGATTTAGTAAATGTACAGGCTGTCTTATTTGTGTGGCCAACGATAGTCGTATCGCTGCATATATATAAATATATTCTTATTAGGGTGCAACGCAATATTTTGCAGAATACTTCTAGAAAATCTCTTGTACATTGAACTATAACGAAACGAAAGCGTAGATAAAAAAAAGGAAATGTTTTCATTTTTTATTGACAGAGAGATTGCTCGTGAAAAATAGCAAATCAGAGAGAAAAAGGAAAAAGAAGCATGCGAATCTTTTATTTTAAATTCCACTTAAGGAGCACCATCGCATAATTGACTGATTAAATACGCGTGATCGCTGCCGAAAGCGATCGAACATCGCGGGCCACCAAAGTTCTGAAGAAAAGAAAAAAAGTACCGATGGTATATCCATGTTAAATGTAGACATATTAATAGAATTTGTTCGTTTTAGGATACTCTGATAAAGGAAAAAAAAACAAAAATAAAATATCAGATAATGTTAAAAAAAAACATTCGTACCCCTAAAACGTACAAGAGTGTAAAAGGTCCTCGCCTGACCATTCTAGCAAAATCAGATTTCTATATCGATGTCTTTCAACTATAAGTTGTTCATGTTTGGAAGTTCTTTTACGAAACAAGAGTGAAATGGTGAGCGTTGTTGGAACTTACGATCGCGGTTTTTTGAAAGGTCTTCAAGCTACGCCCGACGCGCCGAAAAGTAGAAATCATTTTTCTTTTCTTTTTTTTTTTTTTTTACTTCAATTGATTCTATTATCATCGTAGCATAAAAGGAGCACGAATTATTTTTTTTATATAACAAATAATCGTTTGATTAGATTTGCCTTGAAACGCTTCTCTTGTTCTAATGGTGCTATGTTGCAAGGTATTTGTAAGAAAAAGTTCTTGTTTTTTTTTCTTTTTTGAGCTTTTACGAAGGAAAACCGTCGGGAATCGACAAAGATCGTTGACGTATTCCGAAAGAAATACGATCTAAGACAGACCTTCTTCACGTCCAAGTCTGATAAACCGTATTTCGAAGGTAAAAAGACTTCTGATTTCAGAGTGTATGTATATATCAAAAGCAGATCCGTTATTGTTGCGATTACGATATAATTCCGCGAAATTCATTTAACAATGGCTAAACGAAATGGAAGAAGTGGTATGAAGAAGAGGAAAAAGTTTTCTTTTTCTCGGAACAGAGAGTAAAAAAAAAAAAAAGAAAGAAAAGTAAAAGGAAGGGCTTGTACGAGAATACGTGCCATAAAACTGCTTAGATAATGACTTTCAAAATCGAACGATAACGACGGTCGTTTGTATGTGCTTTTAACGAGCCCTTTAAATCAACTAGAAAGACTATAAGAATGTAGAAGAAAGTTTAAATGAAAGGAAAGAAGTGCAAAATTCCATAGGGGAGATTTTATGTAATTTCTTTTTGTTTTGTTACCGTGGATGTTTTAATCTCGAATTATAGTGCGTGAGCGATAAAGAGAGAAGAAACTTGAAAGAATGTACGTATGTATGTGAGAGGGAGAAACAAGAAAAAAAAAGCAAATGAGAGAGACATCAAAGATGCGCGATGAGATAAGAATGTATGAATGCGAATACAGAGCAGAAATTAGAGAACGATTAATATTCAAAAAAAAAAAGAAAAAAAGAAAGTCTATGTTCGTTTTTTGTTTTTTTTTTTGCGAGTTTTTCTTCATTTTGTATACTTAGCAAGTGACTTTTTAGCGTAACCCTCGTTTCCCAATTTAATAATAATTATTATTACGATATAAATATTTTTTATTATATGGGCATTTCAGTTCCTAACTTGGAAATAAAATATCTACTACGAATGAATTCGTTATTAACAGAATTCAAGCAAGTGAACGTGTTTCTCCCTTTAGAAGTTATAATATTTGACATTTTTTATTTAAAACATCTAAATTTTTATTTGAAGTTTAAAATAAAACGATTTGAAACTCGAAACCTATTGAAACGTGCTTGCTTTTGATTTGATGCATAAAATGCGTATTTCCATTGTTTTATTTAATAATAAAAACCGACGATCTCATGCTCATAATGATGATAACTGAAGCATTGACTAGTAAGTATTAATAACACTTTTATGATCTCTAAATAATTATTCTAAATAAAGACCTCTTCCACATAATATAAAAATACTCGGAAAAATCTATGTAAAAAATAGAAGCGATAAGAATACTTTCGATTTATATATTTACCTCGGACATATCCT
Source organism: Bombus pyrosoma (assembly GCF_014825855.1). Classification (NCBI taxonomy): domain Eukaryota; kingdom Metazoa; phylum Arthropoda; class Insecta; order Hymenoptera; family Apidae; genus Bombus; species Bombus pyrosoma. The sequence continues at coordinate 6,799,032 of NC_057777.1, read as the reverse complement.
CTGCGCAGTGCTGTGAACTCAGCGAAACGACTAAAATGAGACAAAAAAGATAATGGCGCGGAATGCACGAGCATGTGCCGCGAAATTTAAAATGTCTTTACGGTGGCTATAAACTGATAACCTGTTTAACCAGTTCGGTAATGGTAGACGCAGAAAGTTCTGCCTCACAAAATCATTTCTACTCTGTTTTCCCTTCTGATTATTTTTACTCGACATAACCTTACTATCTCATATTTTACTATTTCAATATTATATACACAAATTCCACAGAAAAGAGTATATAATTATAATACCATCCTTTTAATTACGCATGTACGTTTTCAAAAATCATCAGATCGTTTCATTAATAGATTCAAATTTACATAAGAGATTAGAACGAAGATTTACATATTACATTCAGTAGAAGATTCAGTCGTAACAAATTTTTTCTTCGTAAAGCATGAATTTATTGGTTAACTTCCGCATTTAATTCGAATGTTAATTATCGGTTGTCGGCATAAAGGTTAGTTTCACATGGTCTTATTATACACGAAGTACACAGCATCGAAGCATCTTCTATCAAGTACAAAATTATTATTTTAATTTACCGTTAATTCAATCTGTGCAAACGCGTATTATAAACGCATATTATAGATGCGTAGAATTCTTTATTTTCTCTACAACAATAATGTACGATTTCATAACTACATATAAACCTTTAAATCGTGGGATACAAGAAAGTATTTCATGTTACGTTTATTTTGTCCACCGATAATCACAGTACATTGCCAATATCTCTAATTTTACTCATTTTCGTGTTTGTATTGAGTATAAAGTATTCTGACATTCCGTTTATTTGAACCTGCTGCAGGACAAGTAGTTTATATAACTGAAGTCCATATAATACGAGCTTACTGGTTCTCCTTATTACTTACGATTTCTCGTTCATAGTAGTAATTCAGGTTCAGATAAATCAATCCAATTAGAAGAAGTTTATTTAATTGCCCACTAACTAAAATTTCGTTTAAATATATGGAGCGCGTTCAAACGGACTAATTACACTCTACCCAACGTTATAAATTGTAGAGGGCGTAATAAAACCTCTGAATGGTCGGTATTACAGAACATGTGACGCGATGTTCCGTAAAGTGCCAAGTTCACTTTTATTGTTCTCGATGATTGAGTCAAATATGTTTCACATATAAATATGAGTCGCACAGATCGTAAGAAATAGTCCGGTCTCTTTCGAGATCGATATTTCAGAACACGAAATACGAAAATCCATATAATATCAGGTTTATTCCATATTTAGTCAGTGGTTTCACGATCGAAACCTACATCAGCGTTGCTGCCAATGTACCTAGACGAACACACAGATATGTATAGATTGTACACGTAGCGAATAGAACAAGGTGGTAGGGTGGAATTGTGTTTACCTCTCCATCCCCCGATGACAATCGGCAAACACACTTCGATGTAGGATTGTTGCGCACTGCTGCACGCCAAACTGCCTTTGTGTACGTAGTATACTTGCACAAATCTGCAGATCAGAGACGAAATTCTCGAAAATTCGCATTCACACTTCACGAAAATTCACTACTTCACTCTACTTCGACTTACTAGTTTCATAACGAATTTTGTATTGCGATTATCGCAATTTCTTCGATACTCCCGCCAAACGATTCGATTGTAGAGGGCGTCGTTGCACGCTATCGAACCTTCATAAATTAAGTAGGGGCGATCTAATTGCTTTCCTTATTAGGGAACAAATACGGAAATTTCTTTGATTATTAAACACAACAAAATATCTATATACGTAGCTAGTATTCTGATTTAATATATTATTTAAAAGATTCTGGACTTTGGAAAAATAGAAAAAATTCTTTCAACAAATTAAAAATGTAGGACAAACGATACTAATTTTAAGTGCGTCGATTTAATTTATTAGAAGAAACGAAACTGTTTTTCGCTGTTAACCACTTTTCAGGTAAATATCAAATCTTCATTCAAAACATATCTGCAATAGTACTGCGTAGAAATATCACGTTTCCATTTTAAAAAACAATTTTTATTTCACTTTTATTCCTGCAAAACAGCACCAATTTTTACAAAAATATGTACGTAGGACGTTACTGAGATTTAACGATCAATAAAATGGGATAATTAAATCATGAGAAATAGCCCTTTAGAGAAAATAGAAGACAAAACGAATTAAATCACGGACAATATTGCAGCGTATTCTCGGTCGGTAATAACGCGTAGAACGATTCGATTCGTGCACCAGTATCGATCGAGGGACCAGGCGCAAAAGGTTACGCGGGCGTAGATGGAGGTGCGGGGTTTCTTGGACGCGCTTGAACATCGTTGCGGTGACGAGCATGTCATATCTTCGCGTTTCATGCGAAGCAGAGAATGCACGTAACCAGCGCAAAGCTGTCTTCCGCCCAGTTCTCGTGAACACTTCACCCACCAGACAATAGTTTACCGTATCGACCTATTCTCCCTCTCTCTTTCGTACGTGGCTTCTCCCTCCGTGCTTCGTTCTCATCTACCTCCTCATGCCACCCCGCTCCAGCCAACCACGAACTTGCTCTTCTGGCCTTCCCTTCGTGCCTTTCCGCAGATCCAACTTGTTTCTGTGTGCCATGAACTCCGAAGCTTCCGAGTCCACTTAGGAACAGCTGCGAACAATCCATGAACAGTCGCGATACTTTCCAAACTTTTCGCCGATATTTTCGAAAGTTTCCCTTTGTGTTTGGATCTCCTGATGTTCTGAGTTATGATCTTTATACTATGCTATTCGCAATCTTATTTCGTTGCACAATTATATATTATCTTTACAAATAAAGGAACAATCCTAAAATTCAGTAATTAGAGCCATATTACCAAAACTATCCTATTCACAATCTTGTTTTCTTCCTCGATTTTGAGCTAACGTTACATGTGACCATCACAGAGATAAATATGATAAGCAATTTTTAAATTTAATAATCTGTTCATCTATTTTTAAAAGATTTATATATATATATATGGAATGTAACAAGTTGTTCTCTTTCCAATTATCTTAGCTAACAAATAACATGAAAATTAGAAGATCAACAAAAATTGAAATTTTCCCCTATGCGCCCTTCATACAGATCTACCTTTGTTCTCGTTAAGTACATCATGGGCTAAATCTTGTATATCATGAAACACAACGGAACAAATGAGAGATCACGGCCTTACAATTTATTATCAAAAGAGCAAAATTTTATCATGACATTTAAACTCGTTAAACTGGAAGAAATTCTTCATCCATATAATAAACTTGCGAGTTTAATGGAAATTAAATTCAGTTTGCTTGAGTCCGAACGCCGCTCGTAGACTTCGCACTGTCACGGTTTCCGAAGGTCGAGATTTGTTCCAAAGTTTGTATGAATGAAACTTATCCTAATATCTCCGTGAACGGTGTGCGGCTTTCTTCGGACAGTTCTAGTCGGGGAACAGCGTCGACCAAAAGTACAGAAAGTCCACGGGAGAGAGAGCACGTGCAAGCAAGGGTCGGTTGTTTCCGAGCTCGTTCGAATCGTTTCAACCCAGGGTCAGTGGAACGTGCTTGTGTACGAACTGTCCGCAACTGTCATTCACCTCGTGGCTTGCCACGCGTTCGCGGCGGATATTTCCGTATGGTTTGCGGGAAAAAGTTATCACGGGGTCGGGGAAAAATCGAAGTGCCACAACGGATGAGTTTTCGCGGCCTGAGACTTCTCTCTCATTGGTTACACACAAAGAGAATGAGAATATTGGAAAAAAAAATGTTTCCCAATCACCACCGGTTACAACCTGGAGAATTGTATCTGTACGGTCTGATTCGTACAGCTAAATATCATTTCATTTGTATTTCTTATTAATAGAATAACACAGGAGAAAAACATGATGAGCACATTTTTCTTAATTTTCTGAGGAACATATGTTTAGCTCTAAAGCCAAATAAAAAGACAATTTCGATAGTATAAGATTGATTGGTTAAGCTATTGGATTTTAGAACGGCTTCCCTGTGAAAGGTAGGAAATTTCACTTATCTTATTCTTCTCCTGTAATCTTTAATTAAAGATGCAGAAAAAGTACAAATGACTAAAAAGCCTGGAAGAACGCTGAAAGAAATTTATTCTTATACTGCGTACGAGAACTTCGTCGGTGTATCATTTGCAATTTTCATTTAAAACTTTCATGCATTCTGTCTCGCACATTTGATGAACACACACGCACACACACATACACACAAACGCAGTAACGAACTTAGAAACTTAAGTCCGCTTTTACGCTATTTCATCGCATAACGATGCAGCTCAACGTTTACGTCCAAAGGCTTGCATTTAATGCAAACAGGAAAAAGAAGAAAAAATATGAGCACTTTTTCGAACACATCTGGCTCTATCCACGGTCATTCAAGGCCTCATTACAGTCGTGTATCGTTGTGTAGATCGCTCATTGAGCTTCGCGTGAAAAGCTGGCCTCGTTAACGAAGCACGGTCGCAAAGCTGTTTTCCGTAGCCCGCGTGTTCTTCGTTCGACGACACATCAACTGTCACTGAAGACGACTTTTCAACGTCTCCGGGATATAAAAGGCGGCCATACTGACCCCGAATCGCGGGTTATCGAATCGTGCCTTCACCGACAGATAGACATCGAGATGCGTACTGACATACAGTGTGCGAGCGTTGTTCGCGTGACAGCGAGCCAAGCGTACTCTTATGCCCGTGGTTCTCTCGTTTGACAGCCGTGACCTTCGAACGTTTATCGGTAGAAAACTTTCTTCGGGATTTCGCCTCCGCTCACGGCTAAAAAGTCGAACGCTCTAGTTCCTCGCTACATAGTGATTTCTCGCCTTTGAAGATTCGAATAAATCGATGAATCAAGAAACAAGTGAAAATAACGGATGATGATGGAACACGGAAAGGATGGAACTGAGCAGCATACTTTTAACAGGTAGGCTTTACGTTAAGTAAATAGTTAGATCTAAATTTTTTGAAATAATAATACGATACTCGTTGAATGTTAAAAATTTTGAACGGAAACTTCTGTTAGTGATTTTAAGCTATTGTCTCGGTTTGCTTGTTGACTTTATTACAGTAAATGTCCGAGGGTAACATGAGAGGAAGGATATAATACGAACTATCAAAGAGTAGATTGTAATATTTGCCGTGTAATATTCTGTTAAGTAAAGCAAGCTGAAACTTCTGCTTTCCCCAAAGTTATGTAACTGTTCGATCTATTTCACGTCCCGGGCGAATTGGTGTCAGTCGCTGATAATAGTAATAAATAGCTGAAGTAACGATTCAGCCTCGTAAAATTTTAGAAAGTGCTCCGGTCCAGATAACTTCCGGCTTCGTGAACTAATCTTCTCCGTTTTCTGGTAGTTCAACTTGGTGGTGAGGTAGGTCGGCATAGTTTCCCGTTGATGCCGCCTTTCTATTCGAACGACTCGCCAGGGAACAAGGAAGCATAACGCGGTTGGGTGTCGCGACGCCAGACGCGGTTGCATTTACGAAAAGGATGGAAAAATGAACGCTCGTTGCTTAGAGACGTAAATGCAGTTAAGTTCTGCCTGGATGCGTCCAGCAGTTCTCAATATTCTTGATGCGAAACACCAACCTATTCTCTTCTTCGAAAAATCCTTCTTACAATTAGAGAAGAAAAACTTGTATGAACTAAACTCGTACTTCTTTATTAGGACAATATTTGAAACGTTGAAAATTATTACGACAATACAAAGTAAAAGGTAAAATTTTTCACTCTGAAGAACATAAAAAGAAATGCATCTTCTTTTTATAGAAACTTTCTCTGAATATATCTCGTAACTTCTATATACATTTCCAGCATGATTTCAGATTTTACCAATATAATTGTGATAGTCGCGTCTCGTTACAGCGCTAATGAAATTTCGAAATGTTCTATATAACAGATACGATAAAAACATAACAATTTTCGAATACTTTCGCGAGCCAGCTTAAGTGAAAGAGATAAATTTTGGAAAGGTAATAGGAAGGAAAGCCATCTTAAACGCAAACCGCTTAAACGCGGCGTTTGAAGGTTAGCAGGCCTCCTGGCGTCGCATCACCGCCTAATAAAATGACTGGTCGTCTGACCAGCATAACCTCGCCAATCCATCGACCCCCGCTATACGTTCCTGGGATAAACGCAGAGAGTAAAGAGGCGGAGGTGGAGGAGAAATAGAAAGAGGAGGACGAAGAGGAAGAGGAGGAGGAGGTGGAGAAAGGTGCAGGAGGAGGAAGAGGGTGGGCAGGGTCGAGGGTGAACCCCTTATTGATTTTTAGGGTGACACTGTCAACCGGCGAGTGTTGAGTCCCCCGCGACGGGAGGGACTTTGAAACGACGAGGAGTGAGAAAAAATGTGGCGGCCGCTGCGCCATTCCACGCGCGAAAAACATCCCTTCTTTACAGTTATCTTCTTTTTCATTTTCTTTTCTCATGGTTCAGCGATCGATTAGAATTTCATACGCGAATAAAGATGATTAGGAAACTGTCCGATCCTCGCTTTCCGCTAGAAACATGAAACATTTTTTCGTTGTGTAAAAGTGGCGAGTGCGGCGTCGGCGGCAGCGGTGGCGGTGACAGAAAAGAGTAACTGTGGCGAGGCGCAGTCCCGTTGCGGTCGGGGGTTTAGCTCTCGGCGCAGGGCCGTACGCATCCGTGGGCGACGCTCCACGTGGAACAGCTGCCTTCTCGCGTCGTCTTGCATGTTTTACACAACGTCTCGGGCATTCGGATCGTGGTTTTAGCTCTCGGGAAACGATATCACGCTGACGGTGGACAAATTTCGTTTCAATTCTACACGTTTTTTCTCGCACCTTCGAATCATAGTTAACGTCCAGTCTATTTTTCTTTTTTCCATTCTTTGTAATCGTTTGGCCGAGCCACGCCACCACGTCGTGAGTCGTCCATGAATGAGCAGCGAATGACGCGTGTGTTTCCCGTAATCGTCTTTCGTGCTCGATCGCTCCTCGATATCCTTGCTTGGTGACGTGTGTTCTTTGTGCGCCACGCTTTCTGGCTGTGCTGCACGCAGAAAGTTACGAGAGTTAACTTTCGAGTGTTCGCGGAAACGGTGCGCCAACGGAGGAGGAGGATTAAAGAAACGCATCGTGTGTGTGGTGTTTCTTCAGGTCGCGTCGGTTTCTAATTTGCCGCAGCGGGAGAGGGGAGAGAAACGTTTGATTGTATATCGAAGGGAGGAAGTGTGATAAATAATAGCGAGCGGGAGAGTAGTGTTTTGGAGGACGAGTGTTGGCTGGTCGTTGCGTTGTTGCGTGTGATTGTTTTCTCACCTAACTTGGCCCGCTTTGGTGCATCGCTCTTTACGAACTGAGCCGGCATTTCATGTTGTTTACAAATCAAGGCGATTACGTTACTGCACGTCCTGTACACACTGTGTTACTCGCATGCAACAGGCGACACCGCGTTGCCAAAGTTTCCTCTTGATTAATCGATCGGAAATTACAGCCGGTCAGAGTGATACCTCTCAAGGATTTGAATGAATCGCGCGGTTCACTGATAGACGCAGAAGAGACATTCAGAGAAACCGAGGAAGAGGGAACGAAGCGTAGAGGAGCGCGGCGCATTGGCGTAGATCCGGCAAGAACGGTCGCGTCTAGGGAAAAATCGGTGAATAGTTTCGGGTGCACGCGCAAGGAATATCAGCCGTGTAATTACGCGAAGGTAGCGCGCGGCTTAGAATCAATACGACTGGATTACTTAGGCGACGGTTTAACTCCGAGGATCGAGAGAAAGCGTGGCTAATAGCCGACGAAACACGCGTGTCTAGCGGCCGAACGATTTTTCGACTGCCGTGTAAAGGCACAAGGCAAACGACGCAGAAAAGACGAGCTGCACTACGGAGCTGCTGCGTTATGCCTTGATGGGGTGTGCTTTCAGTGTGTTTGGGCGGGGTGTGAGGCAGTCGTTGCTGCCGCGTCGGCTCATGCAGCCGGCCTGTTAAAAATGGCAGCGTCGTCCGATTCTTATGTATCGGATAACAATTATTGGCTACGACCGAGGAAGAAATCCAGTTGACATCCGGGCGCGGGCAGTTAGGAGGGACAGTGAGTACTGAACACGTGGTCCGTTGAGGGAGCAGCTAGTCTAGTTTACTACTAGGTGCGTGTGTCGACTAGCTACACCCCTGGCGCACGTGCGTACGTGTATTTCCGCGAGTCGTCGCGAACGGTGCACGTGTGAGTGACAAATCGCGAGTGAAAGTGCTGGAGACTAGTGACTTTTTTTCGTGCCGTCACGCGTTCCTCACAGGCTTCCTGTATTTTCATTCGTGAAACCTGTCTTGACAGTTAAAACTTGACGTTTCGGAACGTCTGTGTCGATACAATCACGTTCGTCCAGTGTTTACCATGTATCTTTACCTTATGGTTAATTAAATCAATGAAGTATACGTATGGTGGACAAAAATTCGATCTTTCTAACGGTTACGGAGAATTATTACGATTCGTTCGATGTGAATTAATGCGTGGTTAAAAACCTTCAGTAAATACGAATACGAATACGAATGCTGTGGCGCCACCTGCACGCTACGTCCCTGACAAGGGTCGTCTGTTGACTCTGGTGGTGTTTATTCGCGCTTGCCTCTCTCTCTCTCTCTCTCTCTCTTGCACCGAGTCATTTGTGTTTGGACGATCGCGAATTTTTTTGCAATGTGACGAGAAAATGAATGAAGATTAGCGTGATGTCGGACCTGTGCACGCGCCTAACAGTGGGTGCGCGCCTGGATCTCGACTCGAAACTTGGTGGAACGTCTTGAAACAGGTCGAAAATCAGCATGAAAATGCCGGCAACGCGACCGTACAGGTGCCCATTGTTATTCGCAGCTTTCACAGTTTTCGATGAAACGGTGCATCGACAGACTGCGAATCCAGACTCCTGAAAAGTATCGTGAATCGTGCTTCGTGCGCTTCAAGTCCCCTCGCCGTCGGTGGGACTCGCGAGACGCGTTCTAACCGCACTATAGGTTAGGTTACCGGCACATAACCTTAATTCAATTCTAAGGAAAACTCGAGTTGTTACACATGCAGGAATTGAAACATGACCTTCTTGTGATCTCGTTTAATTGAGAGTTAAACGTATCTAGGAAGATTGACCTCTTCTTCGCCAAGTGCTGATTCCTACATTGTGGGTGATCGGTGCAATGGAATGATCTGGGTGATCATAGGACAATGAAGGCCAATGGGACAAACAATGGTGATTTTACTTTGCTTCTCTGTTTTTTAGAATTCTTTAGAAATGCTATATTATATATTTCTTTACGTAAAGTGATGTTAATATAAGCATCAAAGTTGTTTATTATTAGACTGCTATTAGAGTTGTTTACATGCATCGATATGCTATTCTCATAAGTGTAGCATATATGAGATTGCTTAAAAAGGTTATTGTGTTAAATATAGATGGAATATAAATATAATAGTAAAGTTAATTACCTGTATTGCACATAAATAAGCTTGATAACTAAACGAATCATTAGAATCTTCACGTACTACATGAAAACATTTATATATTGAAAATTTTATACATTATAAGCGTATCTGTATCTATAAGAATGTGAAATATTGAAGGTAATAAAAGGTATAGTATTAAATAATGGAGTTGTAATGAGTATATTATATCGGTATAATAGTATATCATTATATATACTATTCCAATATTACTTCTTTTATCTTTTGGAACCTATGTATATGTACTAATATGTATATTATATTATAACATTCTTCATTTTGGTATTTCTGTAACATCATAACAGTTAATCCATAATATAACAGAAAGAATTGCTTTATCTTTTAGAATCTTTGTACTTCCAAGTGTACGCACTATAGTGTAACACATTTAATTCTTACGTTCTGATATTATGAGATCAATTACTCTAAAGTAGAACAGATATAACATCATGCATTGTTTAAATTTTCAGGCTGTAGCCGCCTAAACACGCCATTGGCAGCAACTACCACGCTGGAGGATCCGGGAACACCAGCCTCTTGGAAGGGCCCGCCGCCCGGCTCGGAGGCATCGCCTTTTACACCCAACTCCGTTGGCCAGGGTGGTGGACCTGGCTCTGGTCCTTATAACAGTACAGGTGGTCCACCGAGTAATGCGGCCTTCCAGGGTCCGAGTCCTTTCCCGGGTGGTGCTGGTAGTCCAGCAGGGGCACCACCTTATCAAGGTCCACCTCCTGGTTCCGCGACTCCTCAATATACTGCCTCGCCAGCGCCTAGTGGTTCCTCGACACCTGGTCCCGGACCACCGCCGAATTCGTCGGGCTTCCCTCCGCCGCCGAATAATTCCGGGCCACCATACAATGGGCCCGGACCGAGTCCGTTCGGCTCGCCATCTGGCGGGCCACCGCAGTTCGTCGGTCGACCCGGTTCCTCAGGACCGCCATTCGTACCTCCGGGAGCAGGGAATCCTCATTTTCCTTCGCATGGTCAACCGTTTGGAGGTCCCCAGTACGGTATGCCACCTGGAAGCCCATTCGGACCAGGTCACCCGATGACAGGACCTATTGGGCCTGGACATCCAGCGATGATGGGTCCTGGTGGTCCCGTCGACAGGATAGAGCAAGGGTAAGTGTCGATTATGTTATGCTCTCGACGTGTTACTTATCAATTATAATGAATATGAGAGATCTGACTTGATGGAATTGTAAGTTAAAGTTTTGGGAATTTAAATTTAATTGTGTATTTTTACTTTTTAAGGTATGATACATTGAATTTCACAGTTAATGAAAGTGTAACTTGATTTTCAGTTAAGATATATCTCTATCGGTTTAAAAAATAGATTGATTTATGTCACTATGATATATCGCCAATTAGTAGTCGTCTTGAGTTAATCCTTCCAGGATCGAATTTTCTTTGGACTGTAACAAAGTTCTTTTCTTTCTATCGATTATCAATGTAAGCTTATGTAGATCTATTGATGTTATTAATCACCGAAATTTAAGTAATTAAAAATTAATAAAGATGATACGGATGGATTAACTAGGGGCGATAGAGATATATTTGATGAGTAACACGTTCGATCAAACTTATCGAATAAATTAGTCTTAGAGCTTGTAGATTACTCCTCAATCAACGGAGTATGTAGTGTATTTGATAATGCATCTTGATAAGTCTGAAGCTGTACTCTGATTGCTATAAGGGAGAACGTTGCGTTCAGCAATGATATCGCGCGTATTAAATCCAAATTCAATGGAATTAATGTTTTTTACTTGAACACGATACCATCGATAGGCTTTCGTCGGTTTAGAATATAGAAACGTTGTCGCTATTAGCGTGTAAAACATAAGAGCACCACGTGTCTGACGTTGTCGGACTGCTAACATTCCTAGATAACACAGTCTACAGGTAGCCACCGTTATTTATCACTCGTCTCCCGGTTAGTCCGCATTCTTGCTGATAATCCTGCTTCGGCAGAGCTACGTTCTTGCCCTTTGAAAATGGTCTCGATCGTTTGCATCGACGTCAATGCTTCTGTAGTCGAACAACTCGTTTTCGAAATCAGTTACGTACTGAGAGAGAGCTTGTTTCAATGCTTCGATGCGATAAAAGCCACAAATGTTTCAGTAGACACATAGGGGTTGTCCATGTATCACCGGGAAAGTTATAAATAGGAACAAAAGCAGCAACTATTTCCGAACATTTTCGATAGCACTAGTAGGTAATAATCAAATTTCTTATAGACAGATCTTCCCCCTAGTCTTTCTAAATTGCTCAAAATAATTAGGGAGTCGCTACGACGAATGTTTCTGGTGTGAACGGAACAGAAAAAATTCTACATTATTGAAAGTTTAACCAATCTCTTTTAACCAATAAAGGAAGAAGTTAACGTTTCTTCAAGTTTCACAGATTGAGAAGCACTGTGCTTCTTAAAATACGATTTCATCAAATTCAGATCGAAGATAAATTTTTTTCCCCGTTAGTTGCCAAATTTTTTCGCGATCGTTGCCAGATATTGTGAAAACATATTGTTTGTTAAGTATCGTTTTTCCAAACGGAGCTAGATATCGCGTGTGCAGACGAAACCTGTAATGAACGGCGCCAGCAGCGAGTCACTCGGTGCTAAACTTGGCAGCCGTGTTAGTGATTCACTATCTCCGATCTAGATTATTGATGCAGTGAAAAAAAATCACACGTTATCGAGCCACTCGAAAGAATTGACGTTTCGAGAGTTCGTATCATGCGTCGGAGTTGTCGCCGTGTACACGTACTATAATTTATACAAGAGCAAACCGGACCACGAGAGAACTACGTAAACCAGTTTTTCGAATAGTTTTAGTAACAGACGTCTCTGAAGGCGTGACTCGATCGGTCGCTAAATCCGGCGAGGGCGCATTATTCGAATTTCCTCGTGCCGATAAACTTCAAAGCTGGAGTTTCGAATTAGAAAAAGAAGAACTTGCGAGTCGAGTAATAAGCTACGCGACAAGATCGAGAGATATAGGAGCTGTCCGAGGAGATTTTTAACCGCGCGTTACACGCGAAACCATCGACGTGTCTTTCACTGAGTGCGTGGGCACGCGTGAATTCCTCACGCGTGTGTTTACGCGTGTTCGAGTTTACAAGTGTCTTAAATCTTTGTAAACTGTTGAACGGATCGTGGGAGTACGAGGAAAAGCTGGTGAATTGCAAATGACGGACTCGAAGACTTCGTTATACTATAAAATTTGGGGCAATCAAGAATTTGCGCTTTTAGGATATCTTCAAGATTAGCACGAAAGATCACAAATTTAGATAGCACGTTTATTGAACGTTTTTATTGATAAGAAAATCGATGACATTAATGATTTTAAATTGTGCAAATATGAGAGAAGGTTAGCGTTACTCAAAATGATAAACTCTTGAGCTTTGTTGTTTGTTAACATTTAGAGCAATCCGAAAGTTTAAGCCTTCCGAATGTATCTAAAATCAACGCGAATGATTAAGAATTCAGATAATACAGATCATTGAGTAAACATGATTGATGAAAGCTCTGTCATCGGAGTAATCTCTTGATTGACAAGAAAATCGGCGGCATTTACGGAGACGCTAAACCTGTTGGTAATTGATATCATATAAAATTTATTGCCATCTGTAATCACGGAAGACAGAGTTTCGTTCTTTCGGCTTTCATTTAGGACACGTGAGTCACATAAACAACCGGTGTCGTTTAATCAGGATTTATAAGACGACAATGATAAGATTGCGGCAGATACAGGTCTCCTAATATGAATTTTAATTTCTGTCAAGCTTTAACAAACTCCTGCTAGTCCTATAATTTTCCTGACATTGAATAATCGTCTACCTGTCGCAACTTAGTTCGTACTTGTACCCTCTACATTCCCTCTTCGACCCCTCTTTCGCGGATAACGCGATCTACAACGAAAGAATTGAAGGATCTTTGTCAGTAAGGAGCAACACCGATATTTGGATTTTGTACTTGGTAAAAAAAGAATTGTTTAAATTATTCAAAATTATTAGAAAAGAAAGAAATGTATGATTTATTACTAGCGAAAGTTTATTACTAGGAGTATTAGTTAACGACTGACTTTCACTTGGTTTTCATGGGTTTTCTTAAATTATTGGTAAGCGATGCTACCACTTTATTGCAGTAAGAAAAATTGATCTTGAAAGAATCAGATGGTTTTTTAAATATGATTTTTTAATTTTTCTTTATTTTTCGTTTTTCTTTTGTCTCTATACTACAATAACTAGAAATACGTATCGTTGAAGGTAGAATAAAATAACGGTGTTACATTCTTGGCAGGGATTGTACCGCGGGAGGTGACGCCATACTTTTGTAGGAGGTAGTACGCGACCCACCTCCCCTGTTCTCCCTAAACCCTCCTAGCCACCCCGTGTTACGGAGGGCGGGTGAACCAACGAGTGGAGGTAGTGTGGGGGGCATCAGGGTGGTACGAAGGTTCTCATATTTCCTGTATTTTAATTTTTCACGATATTTCACTGGTATCCGGCCGTCTGTAAATTATTTACTCTTTACCAATCGTTTTCCTTCGTTTTATGTTGCACATTTGTTCCTTATCGCCTAGTGTTAGGGTAAGTCGCACTCAAGACTAGAGGCGCGATTAGCTTGATATGACTGGATCGATAGAACGTGTCAAGGATGCGTCTGGAAATCGAGATATTGTGACACCGACGATCGTTGGCTTTGTCGTAAGCTTTTGACGTCAGTTAGTTTCCATTGATTTAGAAAACTGATGGCTGATAATTTGGACGGTTGGATAAACTGATTAAAACTGTTCACCTGACTTCGAAAATGGCTGTTGTTTGACTTTTGTACATTATAAAATTACATTTGAGAATTTGGCGATTCAAGATTTCAAAAATTTAAACTGCTAATATCTGAAAATTCCAAAGATTCGAATTTGTAAAAGCACGAATTACTAACACCCGAAAATTCAGAACGTTAAATTTTAAAAAACGCGAATCATTAATATTTAAAAACACGGATCGTCGATACGCGAAAATTCCAAACATACAGATTTGAAGAAGACTCAAGTTATTGATATCCAAAAATCCAAATTTTCAAAAACACAAAAATTAATTAACCGCTGTCTTTTTTATCGCGATATTAAAAAGTTTGTTGAGAACCACTCGAGCTCCCTGCCCCTTCCTGCTCTTCCTTGCTTCTCGGGTTTGGGTTGGGAGAGCGAAGAGGGATGGGGCCGAGGGGTGTAGATGGTGGCAGGAGCAGAGTGAGGGGGGGAGGCTAGGGGGCTATAGGTGTAGGTAGAAAAGCGAGGATGGGGTGGCGATCCGTCGGTCTGGGCCCAGCAGCTTCGCTCGTGCGTCCGCGCCACACCACCGTTTACACTTTCCCGTGTAAAGGAATCTTGGAACCGTCGGGATCTCTGCCCGTTGCGTTTCGTTACCGTTTGTCTCAGGTCGTGGTCGAGCCGCGGTTCCACGCTGTTACTCTCGGAGCATTTGAGAAAACGAGCACGAGAAATTCGTATCGCTTTATAGCGGCCGCTCAGCCGCAACGAGGGTTTGTTTATACCGCGTTCTTACCACGGAGCACATAATTGATCGGTATCCCATAGAAACCTCGCGTTTCCGGTCTGCGTTCTGCACTCTTGAATCTTGAGTGCGATGAGTCGGATCTCCGCTGCAATAAGGTGGCTTGCACGATCCTTAAGGTTGTTATCTCTTTTCGAAAAGTTGCGGAGTATAACTTTTTCCACGCGCATGTAACGCAGGACTAATTAGACAAGCTCACGGCATAGGTATATCGTGCGATGTTTCTGGATTTCTTTAAGAAAGTTCCAAAGATTGTTATCTTTATACGAATATCACAGAGGAGAGATAAGATGAATTTCGCCATCTTGTCGTAAATTTCATGGAAATTTTAGAATTCAATACGCTGACGACTATTTCCATCGCAGTGAAGACGACGAAATGAATAAAAAGCGATAACAATTAACGTTCGAACGCGCCAGCTGTAATTCGCATAGGAAGTGCGTGATATTCATAACTAGTTTCATATCCGCGGCAAATTTTCCCATTCGCCGGTCGGAAAATATTATTGTTAATTAATTGTTAATTAATTTGTGACATAACAGTTACGTGATGTTTGTTTTCTCGAGAAAAAGGAGAGTGTAATTAATATGGACGTACAATTACAAAACAGCACTTGTTAGAGGGGCTGTGTTAGGAGAAAATTGATCGACCACTCTGCTCGTATTTAACAATACAAATAAAAGTAGAATCAAACTTTTCAGTTTGTTTGCCGAATCTCGTAGTAGTGCTAATTGAATCTGAAAATGTTTCGTGCGACACGCGCGATATATTGATAAAATCTGTCTAAAATCGTTCGCAACTATAATGACACGTCAGTCTTCGCTAAAGTCCATATTCTTTTCGTGCATTATTAGCTGCGATGGCGGTGCACCGAGGAAAGAGATAGTATTGATTTTTACCGATATTTAGCCGTGGAATTATCCCCTCTCTCTTTCTCTCTCTATGTCTCTTTTTCTTTCTTTTGCCAGCTCTTTCTCTCCTTATAGCCGTCTGCTTCCTTTTGCTTCCTCGATCCTCCCCTTTTCGTCTCAGCCCCCCTCTAACTACCCCTCCTTTCATCTAGCTGCTTCTCCCTTGTCCCCCTCAGGGCCACCCTCCGCAGGCTGCGGCACCCTTCGCGAATCCTGGAGGAAACTAGGTGCCGGGAACGGAAAATCTGAATACCTATGACCCAGAAGAACGTTTCTATGCTAAGTACACGTTGAGCAACGACGAAAAAACCTCTGTTCAAACCAATCATCCCCCTTCGACCAGATAATCCTACACTGGCTGACAACGGGTCACTAGCTGATGAAGGGTGGAGCAAGAGTTTGGTGGTTCTAATTAAAATAGATGTCGAGGGTGTGTTTCTATTAGGTGTCGGTGTGTTTTTTATAATTGAATGGTAATGAACGAGCTGTTAGGTGACAAGATTGTTATTGTTTTGGTTACTGAAAACTGATCTGTTAACCCTTTATGGTTTGAAGTTGAGCTGGATTCCACATTGTACTTTCTTCTATTTCTTTTACTTCTAACTTATAACGTAGATTTTCTTATGGCAATTGTTTCCACCGAGTTACACTCACGATACTGGTATTAGATACGGCAGACGCAGATTGTACTGTCTGTAACGATGTTCAGTATCAATCCTGCCTTACACTTCAGTCTTCCAACGAGGATCACGAGTTACGTATTCGATATTTCAATGGTTGTATCTGTTGTACAATTATGTTACAGTAGTGAATCGTTAAAACTCGTTTCATTACCTATTAAAGAGATCTTTGGGACCAATATGCGTATGCAATTGTAATGGCCTTTGGGATCGTTTACAAATTTGAGCAACGATTTTAGATATAGAGGAACACGCCATCGAAAGTGGATATTACCTGTACAAGAGCGAGTTGGCCAAGTTTCACCGACTCGGCGAGAAACATTATCGACTATCCGTATTCTTCCCCTGTTGTTCTTAGTCAGGAAGCAAACCTTGTCCTTTTTTCGGTACTCCTGGCGACCTCTGTTCGGCCTAAGCTGGAATCGCACGTAGCGACACGATCTTCGGGTACGGCAGCATTGCACTCGGGGATTCTCTAATCGACGCGAGTTTAGCAAGAAAATACTCTGCCAGTAGCCTTTGGAAATGGGAACCTCTAATTTATAAGGCCAAGATGAGCCAGTTGTGGGTGGAAGGAGACACGAAGATAGAGAAAGAGCGGCTCTTACTAAAATTCAAAAGTTCCTCGACGAAGTTTACGATGCCGTCTAGCCGGCGCGTCGCTGAGATTCTCTGTCTCCCCGGCTTGTTCCCTTCCCCTTTCGGTCTCTGCTTCATATCTTTTCTAGATCTGTCGTCTGACGATTTTCTGTGGCCACGGAACACGTGAACATTCGAATCTTTGCTTTGGAACGATCGATTTCGTTCATGGTAGCCTCTGAAGATTGACGTTGCAACCATAAATGATCAAAGTGTAGAATTTGTAGCAGAAAAAAAAAAAAAAAAGAAAATACAAACGGAGGACACATGAAACTTTTATCCCTGCATTTTACTAAAAGTCGTTCTACATTTTCAAAAATCCGCAAATCTATAAAACATCTATGAAGTATTGGATATTCGTTACTCACTGACTATTCTCATGATTCTGCTATTAATAAGAACGATTATATCGAAGTTCCTCGAGCGAACGTGATCCCGAGGCACGGATGAACGTCGGTTTTAATCGACGAACAGGATGAAAAAGGCGTCGCTTAGGATCGTCGTGGGCGTCCGGGAAAATAAATGTCCACGTTAAATATTCATACAGCAACGCTGCTTTAAAATTACAGGTTAATACAACGAGACGCGAATCTCAATATATTATTCACGCATCACCGGCCATTCGATTTCCATAGGTCCTCGATGGAAGGGCTACTTGCTGACTATCCTGAATCGAGCTTGGCGAAACTGATAATCATGTTAGAGCCCGATCGAAATCGTAAATACCGCCATTCGTATCTGATCGTATACTCTGATCGAGAAGATAATTAAAGTCACTGTTTATTATGTTCGCAATTTCTCACGAAAGTACTTGAACACTTACGGTAGAAACTCTTTATGTATACACAATGTGTGTACACATGCGTGTATATTATATAATACGTATAATGTATTTATGAATGGTCGAATACACCTTCCGTCAGCTACTGTATCCTGGAGCATATATTTGGAAATTTTAATCCTACAATTCTCGAATTCCGTATGTTTCGATTTCGCTTTCGTTACAGTCAAGGTAAAAGTTTCTAATGTTTTAAGAAAATTCGTTTAACTTAAGAATTCTTGTAAGGGTAGAAAAATACGATTCGATTAGAAATAACCGAAAGAATGGTTAAGGGATGATTAAAAGAGGATTAAACTGCACTTGATCACTGTATACGTTCGAAACAAAGAAATACATCATTATACGGTCGATGAATAAAGAGTTACAGACAGAACGCATTCTAATGTAACGAGTAGTAGCACCGGAGATAGCTCGATAGGTCGCTGACCATACCTAACATTTAATGCCGGTGTACCGTTATACGCGGTCTGTAGGGTGCCAATCGTTTCTTATCCGGATTAAAACTCGTTAAGGCGCCCTGCACACCCTCAGGGATAAAGCAGTTTATGATACTCAATATATTCCGGGCTGCGTTTGTGTATTAGTACCGTGACGAAAAATAAATATATATAGAGATATTCGTTCGACAATATTGTATATATTGCTATACCAACAATAAAATAAGCAGTAAAATACTACAAGAGGATAGATTATTAGGGTAGGCAAAATAACCAATTTATCATTTTTCATAGTCACGTGGCGAACATACTCTAAATATAGTACACGTCATAATATTTGATGGTTGAAACAAGTTTGACTTTATTTCTTCTAATCTTATTTTAGTACCAAAATAGAATCTAAATTTTGTTTGTAAAATGAAAATGTTAGAAATTATGTAGAAACAATAGAGTACGGTGCAGTGGATTGGCGACGGTGCATCTACATCGGTGTTCGAATGCTCGTGCCCCTTACATGCCACAAGGGAATGAGTCACTCTCAATTCTTAGCACAATCGCACATCTGGTCATAGACGGATTGTCCTCGTTCCTGGGGTTCACGGATGCTGTAGTCCGGCTGGCACTTCCGACTTGAACAAACCAGGCTATAAGGGATGAAAAGTACGAACACACGTGTTTTAGCCGTACGATTTCTTTCGTATAATTGAAGATATTATTCAACACCAGAACTATTAAACTAATCGAAACTATTAGCATGGGAATTTTTTGTAGAACACTTACTTAAAACTTGGTAGTTTCTAGTTTTAAGTTGTTAATCCTTTGTATTCTAACATTGTATTTAGCGATATATAATAATATCGACTATAATATAAATTCTTCAAGTTTGAAAAAATTAGATTGAGCATAATTTTAGAAAATTCGACGTGTAGTACTATTTATAGCGGAATCTGAAGTTTTCTAAAAGTTACTACTTTATCGTGAAACACAACGTTCTACATTAGTCACGACGTGTTTAATTCATTTTATATTATACGCAGAAAGAAATAGTTGTCGATTCATTCGATGTGTTTGAAGGACAAACAGAGCAGATGATAGAAAATACTTGGATCGAAAAGATAAATGGAAGGTGCTCGATTTTCTATTAAGCGGTTTCGATCGACAGAAACGATTAAAAGAATCGAAACTTTGTTAAGAAGTTAACGGACTCGAATATCTTTGTCTGGCGCATTGCTTCGGTCGAGGAAATTCTTGGACGTGTTGAAATACCTGGACTGAGGTCGCATTTGTGCTAATTGCATGGGAAGCGAGGTCGAGGGGATAACCCATGGGGAGAAGTGCCGCAGGTGGGGTAAATGGTCATGGTAAACGCGTCAACTTTGTAACGAGGGAGATCGGAGAAAAGTCTCTCGAATCAAGTTCAAAATTATGATAATGTTCCAAGGTTAGTGGACTTTGTAGATGGGAATTTTTTTGCGAAATCATAAAAAATTAGGAGATTGTGATATTTACAAGAGACGTTTCACAGATGTGGTCATCTCCAATTTCAATGAAATTTGGCAATGACGATTAATTTTATATGTTCGATAAATGAAACTGTAATTATGAAAAAGATAGTTTATACTGCGGAAGAGCTGTTCATATCTTCGCGTTAACATATTGGAATACAATTATTAATTAATAATTAATTCGTTGCTACAATACGCTATGATATATTCTCTTATATTTTAGATATATACATTTTTCTCATAATTGGCCAGTCATTCGCAGCTAAAATTGATCATTCACGTAAAAGTATCACCGCATCAAGTTTCATTGAAACCAACGAACACCACACCAAATGCATCCTCCGTTAGAACCCCCGTTTATTCTACGTTCCAATCGGAGTCGTCGATTCGATGGTTTCACAGGAAACTTTATAAAACGTGAAACGAATCGAACTCGCTTAGAGAGCGCAATGAAACAATTAATAGTAGCCGGAGAGAGAAAAGAAAAAGAGAATCGAGGTCTTTCCGCAAACGGGGATTGAGTTCCTCGGGAAATCATTATTTCGTCCGGCTTTGCGCGTTTCCCGGCGTTTTCCATTTCTTCGGCAATTTCCGGTTCTTTCTCCGTGCGGCGGTCGCGCCGCGAGCTACTCGATCCTTCTCATCGAAAGCAGGGCTTTCCCCTTTCCTAACCAACGAATGCGACGTGAGTCATTAGCGCAGGTCACGGCGTTATTAAAGACAATGAAGCAAACTTTATACGAGCGGGGGTACGGGGCCAATTACTTGGCAATTAGTCGAGCGAGCAACAAGTGAGCATCGCCACGAACCTCTCTCTCCATCTCTCTCTTCCTTTCTTCGTCTTCTATTCAGACCACCTTCTCGTTCGCGTCTTTCCCTCCATCGTAGACCTCCGTCACGTTCCTCGTGACACGATTGGCGATGCCCATTCGATTCTTTGTCCTGCAACTTTTCCAGCGAATTTAATCGTACACAGTCTGAAATGGAGCTTGGTTATCCTACGGCTTAGACGTCTCGGATGACTCAGAAGTCTTTCTCGAATTAAGGAGATACGTTATTCTCTGATAGCTTGGAAGGATCAAATTTTTTTAATCTTCCTAAACCATTAACCATTCAGCTGTAGCGACCTCCTTGAAAACTTTGAAAAGTGTGTACTTAAAATGTGTCGCAGAATGTAATCGATGACGAGTACACTCGTAAAACACGGAATATGTGTGGCTGTTACAATATAGAATTAAGTTGCAATGAAATGACTGTTTTATTTTTTAATTTTATTACTGACATCATAACACAAAATATTGCCATTTCTTCGTGACGAGTATAGTCATCAAAAACAGCTAACTGGTCAGAGGCCACTTCAGAGTTTCCTTTGCAGATTTTAACGGCCTATTTATATTATTCAATTTTGTTTCTTAATATCGCGACTATGAAAGGAGATCGGAAGGATACGTTCAGTGTTTTTTGTCGTTACTATTTCTTTCATCCGGATTCTGCAGATTTTAAGAAAATTGAGGAGAAAAAGTTGTCCCATTAATTGATTGCGTGTAACGTTTTGTTCCACGACGTGTGATGCATAGGGTATTCGATTGATCGAGACTCGAGTATGCTTGGGAACTTTCGCTAATTGCGGCACGTTAGATTCCATAAAAAGATCTTCCTTCGATCGTCGATCGAGGAAACTGATTCTGCCTGTCCTACCGGTGCTGATTTCACTTGGGACTCATTAACACGTCCGTAATTGGATGTACCGTTGTAATTGCGAATCACGTGAACGCAACCTGGAATCTGGTCTTCTGCCAGACTTTTAAAAATGTTTCCTGACCCGTTATAACTAGAGTTTCAACCTTTTTAGTTTTTACCATATCCATCGACCAGTGTCTCGTGCAGATTTATTTCCAAGTGGTATTTCTGTTACAGGCTTGTAACATCTATCCCTATTAAATTCTTTCTTTTATTAATATCTATTGTACAAATAATTGATAATATCGAGTTGCATCGGCGCTGTGAGTCCCACGTAGTATTAAAATATTAATAATATACAATGTTTATTGACCCGATTTCTCTAAAGACTGATAAATTTCCAGTGCCTCGATTTACCGGCATTGCGTCGCGGACAACATTCATTTTTACGCGTTTATTCCAGAATGATCAAATAATCCCGGCGAATACAATTTTAAGCAAACAGCTACCCTCATTATTTATGACCACTAGACGGCTGCAATAAAAATAATGATGTTGCGCCACAGTCCCTGGCACGAAAATCAATGAAGCAATTAAATTGATAAGTTTGTCTCGTTATATTTTCATTCTTTTGTCGCAGTAATCAAACCTGCAAAATTATGCGTCACCACACGTGCGTTAATTCCACCCTTCTCCATGTACTTGACTTTCGGCCATGTCGCCAGAACTTAGAATTTTAATTACAATTGTTAACCCGTTGTATCCCAACCTCATGCGAATACGTTCGGTTTTCACGGATAGTTAAAAAACTCGTGGCTCTAATTATAACCTCTTCAATTTTGATTTCACGGTTTCCAGATGAAATTTCCTCTGTATTTGCTCGTTTACAATTTTCGACTTCGACAGAGTCGTATTATGTACGTCCTTGAACATTTAGGTAGACACGAACAGCTCGCGAAAGGGTGCAAACGCGCGTACACTCTCGATCAAGAGCGATTTCGCACTTTTCGCGGTTTCATTTTGCGTGATGCTTTTCATTCATCGATTCACGTGTGATTCGTTCTTTCCAATTTTGTTTACCATTCATCGCATAGTATCAATGCAACTATATATTTTTTATTTATTAACGGTATTTTTTTTATTTATCGAAAGCTAACGTCACATCGACCGTGCCGTTATTGACGACAGAAATGGATATTATTAGATATATTATTTCTGATTTCTAAGTTATACAGATACTAATACGCAGAATACTTCGCTATGAACGTTTCTCGAATTACTACAAAGGTAAAAACAGCCCTGTATCGGTTATTAATTAATGCTGTTTTGTTCAAAGTTTGAAAAATATGAAACGGACGGAAGATATCATTTATTTTAATATCTAAAACTTGCTCGCCATTCTTTTGAGTGAGATCTTCCGTATCATAAAACAGATATTTCATCTCTATTTCTCGATAAACGTCTTTACATTGTTCTATACAGTCATTTAATTTGACTAATGACGGCATTACTTAGTAGTCATAAGAGCTCTGACAGATCTTTCCCGCTTCGAAAATAGCAGGATACATCGAAGGCCTCCGCTTGTGCAGTTTAATTGATTTATGTCGATAACCGTTTCCGGAAGACATTTTATACGTTAATTATTAGTGCGTGGCAATCTTGGAGGCACGCGTTACGAATTCATTAACTCGTATCGAGATATATTCCAGAGATACTCTGATCGCTTACATTATTATCTTGCACCTACCAGTTTTATCGAACGACGATACCGCGTTTATAAACCACGATAGACCACTTAAAATCTTGTTCTCCTCGATGTCCATTTCTCCCTCTCTCTCTCTCTCTCTTTCTCTCTCTCGATAGTTCTTTAATTGCCAGCATTTTAATCGCACTACGTCATTCCGTTATTGCGGAACAAATTGCTGTATGATTGGCTGCTGTCCCCACTTTTTTCGTTCGGAGAAATCTAATGTCGAATATTCCGAGAACTCCACCGCGAATATCTGGAAAAATACCGCCACTTTACATTCCTAAACGCTGGCCTGATTCCGATCGGCCATGAAAGTGCAAACGTTTCGCGATTTCGTGAAGACATAGGAGAAGCACGAGCATATAAATTTTTCAAACGATTAATAGGTTATGCGTAGACTGGACTTTTGGGAAATTTGGAGGTGCAAGAGTACACAGGACCCGTATAAGATAGAAAATTGGAGTACTTATTATAGATAATATGTATTTGTTTTTATTTAAATTATAGATGGTACGTACAAGTTTCTATTTAAGTACCATTTCGTTCGTTATGTTTCTGAAAAATATAATATGAAAATGCTTTGTATGTGTGTGTTTTATGGAATTGTACTCGAGCTTTGTACGCACGTATTTGATGAATATCAATATTGTGCATACAATAGTACATATACACATAACAAGCAACATAATAACAAGTGCAGTGATTTGATTTGAATATCAATTTGCAGTTGACAAAGTACAAGCTATAAGTTCTAGATTTCTATTAGAAGAAACTATTTTACATGTATTAGCACGATTATTAGCGTTATTAATCATTTACTAGCTCTGGTTCAATACTGGTACTAGTTCAACTGCAAAATCTTTAAGGGATGAAACACAAATGAGGGTGTAACGCGTTGAATCGAGATTTAGGAAATTTAACATAAAATTGGCGTGCAAATGGCTAGGAGAAGCTTCGTAAGTTCAGACGGTTCATATGGATAATTTGTTGCAAGGGGAAACATTGCGCGCATTGTTGTTCGCAACTGGCATTTACTAGTTGACATAATTGTTCCTCGCGTGCTTGTTCCAAGCACTCTCTACTCACCCCGCGAATTTTCCTTTGAGAAATATCCGGTCCCGAATGCTCGTCAACTTAAAAAAGAACTTCTGTCTCTCAAGGTACGCGAATATTAATACGTCAAGCTCGCCTTGTCGTGTGTTTTGTTTGTCCGCAACAAAATTCGAACGAGGGAATAATTGTCGCGATATAAAGGAGTGTGTAAAAATATATGAAATATTCAAAGCACGGTAAACATTGTAATATTTAATAGATAAAATTCTATTCCATTTATGAAAACTCCAATTTGCTAGTACTCGCAATTTATTAATTACTAAATTATTGTGCAAATGGATTTCAATGGAATTCTTCCATCGAAATAAACCTTGCATCATACTGACAATACTACAATACTTCCATTCAAACAAATTCTATGCACAGGCTTTGACTGCAAAAGAAAGGTCAAAGGAATTCAAGACTCGTTCACAATACCCAACATCTGAGCATCTGTAGCGTTTCTTACCTGAACCGAAAACTATTTGGTGGCAAAGTAAGAATAAAAGGTGCATCAACGTCGAAATGACAGGATAATATCTTCGATTGGCTGTGATGCAAAAGACTGGCGGCTACTTTTGCATCGCCCTGTACTAGCTACCTTCGGGGGTGGTAGGCGGAGGATGGGGCTGCGGCGGGCGTTTTTCAAATAATTACATCGAGCTGCGGTGGTGGTGGGTTGCCATGGCAACCACAGTGCCTTCAGCATCCTACGACTGAAAGCAACCGGGCAACCGTGCGATGCAACCCGGTTCTCTTCCCTTGGTTCGTACTTCGTGCTAGTTCCGAACGTTTCCCTGGACCATTTGTGTTTCAACGGAACGCTCCGATGTTGGATCGGGCAAGCCAAGGAGCATGAATTACTAATCTGTAAATATACGTAATAATTAAAGATCGCACGAAAAATATATAAGCCGATCTTTGTTGATTTTCAGACTCTTATATCGTCTGACGGTATAGCTATAGTATATTTACATGAACCGTGACACATTTAATATATTTTTTGATAAAAGTAGAGTTCGATAGAGGATCGTAGATGTGACTTTATCACGTTCTTCGCCTGTTCTTAGAAGCATTAGATAGAAGTTTTTAATCGAGATGAAAAATTCATGAGTTTATAATCGAATGTTTGGAAGTAAATGAAAAATACGTATTTCATTATGTAAATACGATGAAAATTTAAGTTCTTGGTAAATTCGTTGCAGAATATTGTTTAATAAAGGTATAAGGTAAAGGTGTAGGTCGAGGGAAATATAATTTTTATTTAGCCGCAAGAAGGTATTAGGACGAAATCACTAACAGCTTTTACGGCAGCGAGTTCCTTACTTATTTCCTGCGTTACAGTAATATTCTGCGTGTCTAGTGATTATGAGATATGTTCAGATTTGTTACACCGTTCCCTCTTTTAAAGCTCCTCCTGCACGATCGAACTAATATCATTAGAAAAATCTTGCAAATCGCAAGTCTTAATAAATTTTCTTACTTAACACGTCGAATGCCACGCTAATTTTACAGAGATTGCCCGTGGTGCCCCGATGAATTTTTTATTATGCGATACATACAATGTTAAAATATCACCTACAAGAGATATGTTACGGTGTACAATCATAATAAATGAATTTATCTTACAGAGGTCATCGGTGACCTCCGTGGTGCTGAAGTGCGATTTCACGCGATTCACGTATTTTTTTGCGATTATCAATTATCTCATATTGTTTCTTCGCGTTGCTAAATTTTTCCACGTTGTTACGTCCTTGGACCTACCATAAACCATAGACTGTAAACCATAAATCATAATCCATCCCTCGGTCAATATGCTCACCATCTGTAATATAAACATACTTTCTTGGGTCCGCAATAATTTTTGAAGAACCGTCATAAGATTTAGCATTTTTTACATTACTGTCAAGGACCTCAATTGCTATCAAACATCTATTAAGTCGAAACGTTCCTTGAACTTATTGCTCATTAAGGTAAAACATGGAAAGAGCGTGTTTTCCCAGGTTTTGCCAGGTCACAATATACCTACATAATAGATGTATATTTCATGTATAAATAAAACTATTTTTATATGTTTTACACTGCATTAATATCGTCACACCATTGTAGTAACGATGGTAGTGATACAAAATTTATAACTATTGACATTTGTTCAAGTTATGTATTTCTACTAATCTTGGCGCGCCGGTCACCGGTCACCGCCGTGGCATTCAACGTGTTAATCGATAAATTATTGTGCAAAATACTCTGACAAAGACTATATACTCGTTACTTAAATTATCAAATTTATTCTAATCAATAAATTTAGTCTTAGTTTCATCAGAATATGTATCATGAAGCCTCCAATTACACCAGTTGCCAACGTCCATTTCGAATTGTGTCATTCTAATTTCAACTGATTAGGATAATCCTCCCAACGAGGAATTATTAGATCAGCTCTTAAAATGACGTAAAACGTCCATATCTCTTTTCCTCTCTGTGTCAAGAACAAACGATTCCTTTTTTAAGGGAAGATTAGGGTTAGTACTTTCAGTCCGTAAAGTTTCATCCACTATGACCTTGACTTCCGGGTAAAGTTCAGCCGAGCTTATTTCGCTGTTACGCAACATAACCAGTCAAGGAATCTTACGACTACGCCACGATCGTAAATTCTCTCCAGACGAGGTGTGCAAATGTTACAGTGCCATTGTGCGATACCAGAGCAGCTGCAGTCAATTTCCCCAGACAGATGATCAACTTGCCGATGCAAATCGTTATTGCTAAGGAATTATGAATTAGCAGGTAAAGTTAGGAGAAAAGTTAGTCTTCTCTCGTGTTCTTCCATTTAAATCCAATTTCAATCAATATGGGATTGATTACAACGTAGCGAATCTTCAAACTCCTCCTCTGTGAAGAACAAGTAATGTGACTTATCGTGTTCACGCGCAATTAACTTAACTCCACTGTTTCAAAATTTACTTATCTTATCTTATAGAATAAAATATATATTTTCTTATATAGATTCATCAATTTTCCCTACTTTCCGTTTTGCGAAGTGCATTGGCAAATAGGCAGCTCACATATAGATATACATATATATTAGAGTACAAGGGAAACTATCTTCTTTCAAACGTCTTAGACCGCCCGTACGATGCGACGTAAGGACTAAACGCTCAAAGTGTTAAGCTTCGTACGGTGAATGCATGGACGTGCTAACTTTTCAGGACGCAAACACAAATCCGACGGTAATGCAAGCGGTGTAATAGAACGAAAAGGAACAGAGGAAGGAGGTTTCGCTTCGAGTCCGCGGAGAAGCTGGAGCGAAGCGTAATTTCGGTTCTAACCGTGACCACGGTCATCGGCTGGCGGTTCGCCTACGTAATACGTAGTAGTACATATAAGTGGTAGGTAGGTATGCGCAAACAGCAAACAAGAAGTAGCTACCGGCTGCTTCCACAGGTGGTCGGGTCACGAACTGACCCCACTCCAACCCCTTGTTTCCTCCTCGCGCTCGCACTCCCGCTTCCTTTCCTCTCTCGCTCTCTTACTCTCGCGACTCTTCGGAGTCCTGCTTGACCCGTTGCACGGCAGGTTAGGTGTGTAGGTCGCTAGTAGGTCGGCCAAGAGGTGGAAGAAGAGAGAGAAGGTGAGTTCGCGAGGGGCCATGTCGATTCGTAACGCAGACACGCCGTAAACCCCGACGTTTTAGCCACTTCCTGGCGCCGGCGGGGTAGTTCCCTACCCTCCCTCCCTCCCTCTCCCCTCTCTTTATAGATGATCTTGCTTTCCTTCGAGTTTCGATGTCACGGAAGAACGATCGCAGGATCCGTTGTTTATTTTTAAACGCGATAGAAAATAAACGATTGACTTTAAATGCGGATAGAAAGGGGATAAGAGAAACTTGGAATTGAGATTTAGATGAAACGATTAAGAGAGAAGATATTTTTATGTCTTAAGCGAGATTAGAGGGTGGAAGGGAAAAAATTTGTAGTGGGCTAATATTGGAATAGCACTTTGAATGAGGCAACGAAAGAGAAGATTTTTTATGCGAAATCTTATATAGGAACGGGGTAACAAATGTTTGATGTAGCTCAACGTAAAGTTAAAATAGGAATTTGTATGAAACAACGCGAGAAAAGACTTTTCGAGGAAAATCCTTATGCTTGATTTTGGAAATTTGGAATGGAGCAGGGAAATTTGGGATACTGGAATAGATGTTCGAATGAAATAAGAGATGTTCACCTTCGCGCACAGTTGTAATGCAGGTTCTTATGTCTATAACATGTTATCGTGATTTATCAAGAGGATCACCCGCTGCGTGAGCTACCGTGATTTTTCACGAATGTCTAATTGCTCGATAGCATGCTCAACCGCTAATGGGACAACGCGTGGTCAATTAAGGAATTGAGATTAACGAGGGAATTTTCGCAATGTGCAGATTATAAGAAAACTCCTTTGTAGTATAGCATATCGAGACGCGAAATCTGCTTGTCACCGATAAGAACAAACAATTCGAGTGCAAGAAAATGAAATACGGTAGATTGTTGCGAGGAAAAGCAGAAGTGCCAATTACGTGGCGCCTAAACGATGACGTGGAATGACTGATGACGCGATTAACCGCGGAGGTTAATGTTCGCGCTGTTTTTCTTGCTGAATAACATCGCGATTGAATGCACTTTTTTCTTATCCTTGCTTTTCAGACCGGCGTAGGTAGTTTGCTAGGAACTGTTAGCCCTTTGCTCGTTTCACTATTCTTGATGATGATTGCGGTAATGTAAAGTGATTTTGCAGCGGCTCGTGTTGAAGATTGAAAAGGTTTTTACGGGAATGTGATCAATGGGAAAAGGTAATAAAGGCAGAGGGTCTCTGAGGAAGATAGTGGGAAAAAGGTGAATTGTTCTTTTCTAGAAAAATCTCAACATTCGTTTGGATGACGTAAAAAGGTAATTCAAACGAGGAAACGGCGTTTATCTTTTTTTTAAAACGATTTAGAAGTTAGTGCGCGCTGGCATGTGTGCAGGAATCGCGAGCCGCAAATTAAATTGTCATACATTATTTTGACAAACATTTGTCGTGTGTGCCGCATCGTCCAATAAAACGGAACAATTTACCGTGGCATTTAGACATAATTATAACTTAATGCGCACTCCGCTGTTTGCCATTGTAATTGCGCTGGTAACGACATTTAGGTTCGTTCACAATGACGCCGAATTATTCAGCGTGCGTCTTGTTTTATAACGCGAACAGTTCCCATTGATCGAATTTCCCTTGATCCCAAAATTAGTTGTAGGATCGATTTATCATGGGATTCCGTGTACACTCGATTCCGTGTTTCTTTCCATTGAAAATTATTAGGATATTTTTTTATACGTAATCGTAATCTTGATAGACAGTAACATGCGAAAAAAGATAGTAAATTCTTGTGTAGCGTGAAAGGCTAGAAAGAAATTGTATTTGCAAAAAGGGCACTGCAATTGCCTAGTACTCTGACTTTTCTATATTGCAGCTATAATGGCGAACAGAAGAAAATCTAAGAGTCAAATAGAACGAGGGAACGCCATAATTTTATAAAATGGAATTGTATACGAAATATCAATTTTAAACTTCCCTCTGTTTCTGATTGCCCACCTAACTATTCAATTTATGACCTTGTAACCGAGAGAGACAATAAAGATTCTTAAAAGACAAGGAACAAACAGTCGTTAGACGGTGTGTACGTATTGGATGTAACACGATGTTGAAGCAAGGGGTCCTTGTGATGTAATAACACGAAACTACATCGTATCGCCTTAGGTGTGATAAAGAGGCCGCTTAATAGTACTACGGCCATTCATGCCGCGAGTCACCGGCAGCTTAGCGCTCTATTAATCACAGATTATTATTCATGCACCTACCGGTAGTCCGTGGTGCTTTTAGCGGCGCTGACTTTTGTCGCCCCATTGGCTTTAAGCTCTTCCCAGGCGCATCGTTCTCTCTCTTTCTCTCTCTCTTTCTCTCTAACTTTCTGTGCACACGCGCTGTTTGCATCCTCTTCTCCGCCTCGAGCCTCTCCACCTGGAATTCTTTCCGGTTCCTTTCGGTCCCGCTTCATTAACCACCGCGTGGTGGAAATGGAATCGGGAAGTTGGTTCCCCGAGAGTAAAAAGAGATCCGCCGATAGAGAGTGGCAGGATTCGTATCGTAGGAACGGTTAATTGATTTCCGCGGGAATCTTTGTTCCAGAGTTGTTTTGTTTGGATAAAGAGCCACTCGATCAACCGGCTCGAAGTTCACCTCTGGTTTTCGCACTGTTAACCCATTTCGTGTGTCTTAAGTTATTCACTTATACTTTTTGCACTTATACTTTTGTACAAACTTCGAGGATCTTTTATTATTATATTAGGTCGTCCGAAAAGTTTCTTTCGTTTTATAAGGAAATAATGGATGCGCAACATTTTCCGTTTTATATTATTTTATCGAATTACGTATGATCTATTTTGTTGTATCAAAGTAAAGATCACAACGTTCGACAGATTAGGTTTCATGTTTGTATAAAGATGCGTTTTTGTAAAAGACGTGTCTGTAAAAGAAAGACACTTCTCACACAATCTAATAATTAATTCGATGAACGATAAGCGGATTAGCATAGGAAAATCAAATTAACAGTGACATCGCGAAAGTATTAATCATTAATAACTGCCATTGATACGCTAGCGTCGTGTGTTATTTATCTGGTTATACATTTTACTTTTACCTTTTCACTTTTCGAATATTCGAAGACATTGAATCTCCTTACTAACCTGACAGAATTATATGCTATTAATCCTTCATGAATGTTACGCTGGAAACTAGTTATAGATTGCAATCTATATTAAGAAGTAGAGCGATTGAAAACACGTTTTGTCATTACGAAGAAATAAAATGGAATGACGTTGCTTTTATCTCTACCCAACAAAAATTAACAAAACAGCTATGTAATTAATCTTCCCTTATCTAAAATTAGCCAGTATCATAATTGAAACTCAACGAAGTGAAATGCAGCGGTGCGACTTCGACACGAAAGATCTCAATCTCCCATTGACAGATTCTACCATCCACTACAATATAGATCGCCATACACGGTGTAGGATTTCCTTTCAGTAAGACACGCCGCGTTTTTATCGACGGGAGTCAACGAGACGCGACAAAAACTACGTTACAGCGAGAAAAAGACGGCGATATCTTTCCGCTATTCCCCTTCGTGGCTTGCTTCGAGCCTGCGAGGAAGAAGAGACAAAAAAAAACGTGTACCGTGGAAAAAAGTAGTTGTTCTCGGTTTTTTCTCTTCTCGATCCATCGAGCACGAGCGAAAAAAACGACCCGCAGTCCCGGCGTCATCGTTCTGTTTTTTTCTTCACACGTGCACACCATTCTCTCCCTCTCTCTTTCTCCTTCCCTTTTTCTCTCTTTTTCGCCTCGTCGTCCCTTTTCCTTTCGCGATGGCACTCGCTCTGCGTATCTGGAATACGAGTGACTATTCTTAGGAATACGGTTCTTACCGCGTGTCAATGTTTTCGTTCACGATTCCGCTGCTGGTATTCGTAGGCCGTCCACGTCACGGTTGTCGGTTTTTTACCGCTGCTTCGGAGACGAATGATTAATTATTGCGCCGACCTCTCATCCCGTGAGTGTCAGTGATCTCACCGGTTCAATGTAAAAAGGAAGGGGCTGCGCGAGAAGCTGATCCTTGCGAGAACGACTTCATTTCCTGATCAGCCGGATGTCACGAAACTTCGATACATTTTTTTTTTTTAGGCGAGATTTGTTCGAAGATGTTCTTGAACAGATACATTGACCCTACAGATGTCAAATTTTGCCGAATATTTTTAAAAATATTTCTAAATGAACACTAAATCTATGGTTCATTGGTCAGAACTAGATACAGAGATATGGATCGTTCAAAAGGCATGCTGATCAATTTGATAAATGGAAAAGTAGAGAAGATATTGCATTTTAAAATTGACATTGGGATTTACGATTGTTTGTGTTAAGTTTTTATAATGAATAATTCTTTGACGACCGTCTCCATTTGGATTGTGGAGAAAATTTATTTTCTATAAATATAATAATAGAAACATATCTTTTCCTATGTTCATGTACAAAGGACGCCAAAGGACGCTGATAAAAATTCATCTTTCCATTTCCTGTACGGTGATTAATTTCGTATGTTCTTCTGGTAGAAATATTGCGACTATCTAATTGCAAACGCGTTTAATCTGTCTGCGAAGCTTCTTTGCCATGTACAGCTTGCAGGATTTTATTAAAATTAGATGACGTCGGATTGTGTGAGCAATATTTGTTAATTAATTTTGGCAGGGATGGTTCGTCGCGTTTTCTCATTTCTGTCTGGAGATAGGGACGTGTGTTCCTACGTCATTACTTTGACGGACGACCGCGCACAGCACGGTAGATGTCCACCATTCTACGTACGCTGTACGGGCTGCCCGTGTGCTACTCGGTTAATTGACGCTTAATTGGCTGTAATTAAGTTAACTTCGCGAGCACGTGGCCCCGCTCCATGGAGATTGGCCACGCGCGAACATCGCGGTTTGAGCAATCGTTCGAACAGAACTCGAACGCGTATTTCTCTATCATCTACGATTCCTAAATTTTATTAAAATTTCCAAAGATGTCTTAATATCTATAAGAAAGGCCTGTATATTATTTTTCATGGAAATTTTGCATATTAGGACAATTACAAATTTGGGCATTTGAAATATTTTTCACAAATTTTACGATAAAAATGTCATTCTTATCCCTTTGATACAGATTCTACGCTTATCTTCAATTATCAACAACTCCAGAATTAATCAAAACCATGAGCAACAAAGTTGCTTCGGCTTATTTGCCTGGCAACAAAGTCGCTGATTGAAATGCGAAGGGTGATCTCATGCATAATAGACTATTTGTCTTCTTCTTATTCTCCCCTGGAAAACTCCATCGACATTCCTCTAAACATTGTTGTAACTCGCATTCCTTCGTCTCCCTGTCCAGGAAGTCGAGAGGATTTGCGGTGAATAGGTAGACAACCAAGCATTTACTATCGAACTCTGTACTCCAAGAGGATGTACAGGGTACACGTTAATCGTTCGAAACTCAACTATCATTTGTCAATGGTCACGCGCTGAAAAACTTGGTCAACTGTCAAAGCAAGTCGAGCAATCGATATGTCGACGGCGTGACACGAGAGATTCGCGTGTAACAGCGCATGCGTTGTGGCGAATACACGCATCATCGATCAAGGATATACCGAACGAAGAAGGATATACGCGAGGACCTCGAGTCAGGGTCAAGCTGAGAAGGTGGCGACCTAACCTCAAATCTCTAGCCAGGTAATTCACCTCCACCTTGAATTCCGGCGTCTCGTGCGTATATGTAATCACCTGTCGCTGATGGAGACTGACCTTCTGCACACTTTCGCCCGTTGACTTCACCAGCGAATACATTTGCATCTCGTTTCCTTCCAATATGTATATTTTTCTCTTTTTCTTCCAATCCACTCGCCGCCTTCTTTTTTTCTTTTCTTTTCTTTTTCTTTTCGCTGGTTCGACAAAAGACGAGATGTTCGACGTCCTTGGAAGCCCGCCGGCTCTCTCACGGCACATAGTGGCACGGAATAATCCCTTGTCCTTGCGCGTGCACAGTCCGTTTTTAGATCGACTCGTGTGGCACTCGATCGCGCTTTTTCAACTTTTCAGGTCACCTCTTCCTCCGCCTCTTCCTTCTCTTCGGCCCGTTACAACGATTCGACGTGGAGATATCGCGATACGCGTTTAAGATACTCGTTTTAGAATAAAATACAGGAAGATGCTCGTGTGATACGATATCTGTCTGTCAACGGGGTAACTCTACTTTGTATCTCATGATTCTTATAAATCTTCTTAAGTACAAATGTAACGAAACGCAAGACACATGTAAGCCAAATTCCGATCATTACCCTCGGGATTAATTCGCTTTCTCTGATATCTCTCTAAATATTTCAGAAATATCATAACATAGCCCCTTCTTCTCATATAGCGGATTTATTATCCCTAAAATACAGTTTTAAAGACGAGAGCTTGTACCAATTTTCAACTGTATTATGGTAAAATATTTGCTCTTAGTTACGAATTAGTATGAAAATTAGAAAATCAACACACCGCAACTTATCGTGTTGTCGCGGTGTGATTTACAAGTGAAATGGGGAAATAAAAATTCGAGTTAAGTAATCGGCGAGAAAGAAAATTTCCGGGTTTGACGCGTGTCTAGATCGCGGCAAGCTGGTTTTCCTCACTCACATTCTATCGCGAGTGTTACCGCGTAATAACGTTACTAGCTGTGGATCTAGTGATCGCGAACTAATCACCAGGAATTCAGGATTCTAGTCGAGATATCTTCGGACCATTGTCAAGTTGTGCATGTTGCTAAGAGGTTGCTCGTTGTCGAGGATCTAAGAAGAGGCCGAATACGAAGCCCGCGCATGAATAGACAGCTGAGATATGCTGATTAAATTCTCCACGGTGTGCGGAGACTTCGATCTCCGTCTCGCGAATGAAAGCACCTTGGATTTCCCAATGCTGAAGAGTATGATTTCAATCGGTGATGCTTCCAGCATGGAATTACGACGCAGATACAGGGAATTTCAGCTGAAAAGCGTAATCACCGTTTTCCCGCCGAAAGAGAAACAACACCGTGAAACCTTCTGGCCCGCCGAGGAGTATCGTTTCCAAATTTTCCTTCGACCACGAATCCGCTCCGATCGTTTGCTCTAACTAATCCACCGAATATTATATCAACATGTAAGTGGTTCAAGAGCCACCGTTGATCATCTTCATAACTTTGAAATTACGGTGATGATGTTACAAACACTTTAGAATTTACTATTTGCTTACGTCATCTTCTTGCAATGAACGAAATTATGGAAGTAAGTAACTTGTGTCTTGAGAATTGAACGTTAATCGTATAAACTTGGACGTACGAACGAAATGAGGAAATTACCAAAAGATCCCGAGTCGATGAGTTTCACTTCTAAGATTCTCGTATGTAACAATGAGAGCAGCCTGATCATTTCCAAGGAATGGTCTCGCGGGAAAACGTTCTTATTCTATGCGTCTTGTCGTCCAGTTAGCGCGGCTCATCCCTCTGACCTCTTTCCCCCCGAAGCGGGCCGTAATTGGCAGAAAAGAGGTCGTTTTGTTTTCAGGCCCGCGCCGTCTAGAAGTATAAAAATTCGGCCGGTTTCTCGAGATGTAGATGCGTTCTCGGAAGCGGGTTGGGCCTTGCCCGTACGACCAGGTGAACTAAGGGGGTGGGGGAGAGAGAGAGGACCGGTGGCTGGGTTGGGGAGAGACGAGAGAGAGGGAGGCCGCGGAGGACGAGCCCGATCCCGATGTAAAATCCGGCAAAAGTTTAGTCCACACCGGCGCTGGCGGCAATAGCATTGTCCCGTGGCGCAAAAGTTCACGTCGCTCCCGGCAGGACAACAATTGTCCTTTGTTGCGCCGTTGCTTCTCCCTGTCTCCTTTTCCCTCTTGCTACTGCTGCTGGTTACTGCCGCGGCTGCCTCCACCTCGTTCCTCTCTCCCTTCCTCAGCTTCCACCTTCTTTATACCCCACCTCTACTCTTCGTTGCTGGCATCCTCCTGCGGCGTCTGCTCACGCTTGTTTGTTTCCACGCGCTTTAACGAATTCCGACCTTCGGGAGAGAGACGTAACGCCGTTACGTCGCACGCTTCTCACTATTTTTCGATTGAACTGCGAATGCCAACTACGAGTTTTACGGATCATCAGAATCTTCGTTCAACCCTGATACTTCTGTGTATTGGAGATGTACGCGGTTTTTAGGCGATACGGGATACGAGGGATAACGTTTGTAATAATAAGGTTTGTTTCAACACGTTGCTCATTGTTCTATTTCTTATCTAAACATTTTCTAGAGAGAGAGAGAGAGAGAGAAAGAGAGACACACACACACACACACACACAAACACTGAAAAACATAATCAGCAACGTCATTTGAAGACCGCGCGGAAATGTGCGATAACATAAATTGTTCGAAAAAATGTTGCGCTAATAAAATGGCAGCCTTTAATGGGTTAACTTCTGATTCTGCTTGCTGGAACGCGAATTCCTATATGCGAACAAAAAGTAGTAAATAGCGAGAGGTGAACTTCGGTTTGGTCCACTACAAACTTTTACCGTACTTCGTGACCTCGAACTTTCTTCGCTTTGCCTTCCTCTTACTTTTATAAAAGCAGATTAAAATTTTCACGAATCCGGTGCGATCTACGATCTTCGATAACACCATAGCGGATACTTTGTTTTTGAAGAACTGCTTTGCCATTCTAATGCCAAAGAAATATTCCGTGTTAAAGTTGGCCTCGTAGCACAAAAGGCACGAAATTCGTGAAACCTGAGGCCAGACGTGAACACATATGTATCTGTTGGAGAGACGCGTTGTATGAATTCGTTGTATTTTTAGGCGAAATTCCATGTTCGATATCGTATTGAAAAATCGATCTCTCGACGGAGCAGTATCTCTGCCAACAATTGGATTCTGTTCGCTAAGATCAACAGAAGAGAGTCCAATAAGAATTCGAACTTCAATTTCATAAACAATTTCGTGGAATGAAGCGGAGCAGAAGGTGAATTTAATCTAGAGAAGTGTGACGCTTTAAGAAAGGAATCAGACAGTTTTTCCAAGCGAGGATATTAAAATTTGTCGAGTATCGTTCAATTTCTTTTAGCTGAAGAAAGAGTGGATCAAAGTTAAGTGGGGAGAACGTAACGAATTCGCGGGAAGAATTGAAATATCGTTGAGATAATATCGTCTTGGGTGTATCAAGAATAAAACGTAAATACAGTGAAGATGTCAGAGGAATTACGATACTCGCGATAGACCTATAATCATCCGTGCAATCGTACGGATAATTAGCGATTTCAATTCGTAGTTCCTCGTATTAAGGCGTTTCGATTTGCATAAACCTAGTGATTAATGTATCCTATGCACGTCCGATGTCGAAAAACCTCGAATCTTCCCTTCTCCAATGTTATTAATTTCCTCGTAGCACACGTATATCGAAGATGAGTTGGGAGAAAAATTTTGAAGCGCGGTAAAAGCGTAATACAAAATTCGAGACAGTTCTAGCCGTTTGGTGTCGCCGCGGAAAATATGGAAAATCGTTAGAAGGAACACGGAACGGTGAAGTTCCCAAGCGAAGCAGCGATGAATTCGTCCGCATTCCCGGGAACCTCGACCTGTTCTGCCCGGGACAACTATTGTCCTTCTTTCCGGTTTTTCTGTCGTTCGCGCGCTGCTCGTTGCAATATTTTATTCCCTTCAAAGGGAAGCGCGATGGAAGATTGCGTTTCCAACTTTGATTAACCAAAAACATTTTCAGGAACTTACAAATGTTAAACGCTTTCGGAATATTTAGTATACCTATTTGACGAGTTGAGAATTATAATGGTACAGCTCGGTTTGTTTGTATTTAATCTATTTTTTTTTTTAAATTTTTAATAATTATTAGAGAAAGAGAGGTCATAATTTAGTTAAGCACGAAATTAAGCGAACTATATTTTTAAAAGTTGAAATACGTGATTAAGTTCGAATTCTCAAGAGGTTGCCTTACATCTCTGTGACTCTTAGCTCGCGATTTGTCATTCACCGGAAGGATGACTAATTCGAAGCAATGTTCGAAGCAAAATGAATTAACTTAGAGGGTTACTTGAAACGATCAACCCCATTTTATATTTAAACATCCAAACGTATAATGATTAATACGAAACACGATTAACTTGAACTTGAGAAATTCAAAATTAATGATTAATCTGGAATTAGACCGAGGAAGGTGGATTAGCTGAGAACATTATACGCTTGGAATGACCGAATCTTTCTTAAAACTTGCGATCCTCGACGGATCCTTGGTGTAACTTACAATTAGTTTGGACCAACAGAGGGGGAGAGAGAGAGAGAGAGAGAGAGAGAGAGAGTCGAGTGAACAAATCGTGTGCACACTCGCCGGTGCGTTTTTTCCACGCGGCCGAGGATCCAGCTTGATTTTTTGTCTGGTTTTTTCCGACGCTCGGACCGATTCCACGTCAATAGCATCGCTGCTCGTTAATACATCGTCGGACAATAGTTTCGCCGCGGCTTTTCGCCGTGCACCACCTCCTCCGTCCCCTCCCCTCCCCCGTATCCCCCTCGTCGACCTCCACCTTCTTCGTTTCCCACCTCTTTCTCCCTTGTCCCCGCTGCCCTTTCTCTTCCCTCACCTACACGCATACACGTGCACGTATGTACCGCCCCGATACGTGTGTTATATCACATTATGTACGGCCGCGTGTTGGTCCACGTATCTATGGCCTATGTATACATGCGTTATTCCTGGTACATATACAGGGTGAGTCACCAAATAGTGGAACCTGAAATATTTTGTAAACTATCAATCTCTTCTTGGTAATGTGGCCTCGTTCCCGATGATAGTCCACTGAAATCCGCGTATATACTTCGGAATTCCTATGATTTTTTTAAGTCACAGGAAGGGAGGATTTCTTTTTTTTTTAATTCAAATAAGAGTTAGAATCTTTGGGTGTCGATAAATCTTTCTAAGTATTTTCCGCTGTGATTGCAGTTGTGTTCTAGAATTTAGATCATGGTTCTGAACGGATAAAATAGAATTGGTGATAGATGTCTGGTTAAGATCCAGAGAAAAAACGATGACTATATGAAAGGTAATTTTAATGTTTATTAGAGTCAGAGTCGATACGTACCTTTAAGCTATGTGTATGGTACAGACTCTGGAACGTGAGACACGAAGTAAAAAGGTAATATTTAATATAGAAATTGTATGAAAATTGTCCGTTAGTCTACGCCAGTGTGAATGTATTAAAGTATAGATAATTCTATAAATATTCTCGTATCGATAAA
The DNA here is from genome assembly GCF_014825855.1 of Bombus pyrosoma. Taxonomy (NCBI): domain Eukaryota; kingdom Metazoa; phylum Arthropoda; class Insecta; order Hymenoptera; family Apidae; genus Bombus; species Bombus pyrosoma. Next base: position 6,759,539 of record NC_057777.1, on the reverse strand, counting down.
TGTTCTTATCTATCACAGTTACAATGGACATTTCGCAATGTAAGTCTGCATAGTCAAAACGGAAAAGAAAGATGACGTATGAAAGATAATTGTTATTAAAGAAGACTACATAAAAGCATCGTTTATACACTGTAACATCACATGACACGCAGGCAGACGACTTGTAACATCTATCCCACCCCGTGTGCCACGAGGAGTCTTCCGTTTTTGATGAAATTTAATTGCACGCTCGGGAAACTGGACGACGTGCACAATTTGCGTTTCGAAAAACATGTATTTATTCCTACTACGCACGTATATGTTCTTTTTTTTTCCCTTCATCTTTTTTCTCCTCCTCGGCGCGCAACCCCCCAGTGCTGCACCTTTCGCGATCAGGGCAGCGTTTTACGACGGCATACATTAATGTTTTACAGGGGAACAAGTGAGGCCAGTGCCAGCGAAGGCACTTCATTAGCGGAAATATACATTATTTGTGCAAAATGGAGTAGTTGATGCACGTTCGGAGAATTTATCGATCGCACAATTATATTCTCTTTTCCGAAGGTAACTCTTCCAGCGAGCGCGTAGGCGTGTTACTTGGTTGGAGTATCAAGAGAGTCAGAGAGAAGAAAGAGAAAGAGAACCGACTACTCGACGAATCTTATCTTTTTTCTCTCCCTTTCCCCCTTCTTTTATTTTCTTTTTAGGGCACCCTGTTTGTATTTACCCCAACCTTCGACTTTCTATATAATATGTTTATATACCGTCTGCAAGTTACTATTATACATGGCTATCTAGATGTACAGGGCGTTTCGAAAATCGTGGAGCAATCTTAGTACAGTAGAAGTATGTACGTATCATTTATTTATTGGAACGGTATATTCATTGGAACGAAATATTCTATGAATTTCGATTTGAATTATTTCCTAATTCTGGTTAATTCTGATCAAATGAACTTTCGCTGACTGGATTCATTTATCGGAAAATCAATGTCATTTATCAAAATCATAGATATGTATGAACTTTATTATACGAACTGTTTGCGCTCCAATGAGTTCATCTTTCGATATGATGATTTTTCCTCGTGTTCGATGACTTATGAATAAAGGAATCTTAGACTTCTCGACTCTTCTTAATCTACTTAAGTCATCATTCTATTAGTTCAATCAGTGTAGCCATTCCTTAAATGTAGCCTCAAGCAACGAGGCTCGAACTTGACATACTTTTACATCGCTTCAAATATCGTGTGTTTCTCGTCGATGCGCGGCGAAGAGAGTCTTGAAATTGGACCACTTGTTTTTGGAACACCCTGTGTAGGATAGAAGGACGAGCAGGAGTGTCGGTGACTCTACGTTCACATCGACACGATGCGCTCTCACATGCACCAACTCGTTCCGTGCACGTACACGGAACATCGTCAGGAATTCGTATATGTGTAAACGTGGCACTCATACACGGCCAGCGATGCACTTGTCGTGCAGTGCGACCACCAGTGGTTCTCACGGTACGAGTCGTCATTTTATTGGTTATTCTGTATTCAAAAAGATGTTTATTAATCACGGAGAAGGAACCTAACGTTAATGCTTTTCAATAGTCAATTATTAATCTATCAAATTAATCAATCGATTACCGAAAAGTATAGACTGTCTTATGCTTTCTTCATAAATTTGATCGATTAGTAAGAATTATATAATGGTATAATTAATAGATGATTCAGCAGATTATTATTCCATCTTTGGATCTGATACGTGACTGTGCAATTGCCGTTTGCAGATTGTGTAGTATGATGAATATTTCGCTCGAAAGATTGCACTGTATTGAACAGAAATTAAAGATGTTAGAGCGTTCAAGAAGAAAGAAAAACACGGACGATTTTCATCGATTTCTCACGTCGTTAAAATAGATGTGAGTTGATACTATAAATTCTGTGTTATTAGGTCTGGTGTGGTTCAATTTGTTTTGCTAATTTACATTCTAATAATTTTCTAATAAGATCAGAATCGAAAGGGAACAATGGATGATAAACGATGGAAGTTTCATTAAGTAAAATCCCTTACTTCTCCATTTCTCATGCTAATAATAGCTCAAAGGCGGTCTTTACGTTGCACGAGGCCACCGTAAACACGAATCAAGATTTAAGCGATGTATGCTAATACGAGACTTAGTATGCGCCGCGGTGGCCCCGCATTATGAAGATTTTCAATTTTATGCGGCATCAACGTGAATAAATATTTACACAGGCAATGAGCGGGCCCGTTACAGCCTCTATCTCGCCGCTGACAGTTTTGCTAATGTCATTAGCGTCCTGTGGCACGGGCCTCGTTAGGCGTTTCCAGGTGCACGCGTTAGATTATCAATGATTCCTCAGTGAAGCGTACCGGACACTCGACATTCATCCATTTCGTTAAACACTTCACTGTGCTAAATATCTCTGTGCCTCGTCAAATTTGGCATATTTGTTAGTAGAGAAAAAATTTTACATTAATGTCAAAAATTAAATACATACTTCAAAATGTATGACATAGTCATTGATGCAAGCGTTCGTTACAATTGAATCGTACACATTTATACTAGAATTTGTGTTATATGCAGTAAACTAATGCAGCGTGTAAAATAACTTTTCGATATCATAAGGTTTCTCTTCGTTTGTCTCAAGAATAGGTCTGTCGAAATTCAAAGGCTATAAAGTATAACATTTGTAGCAAAGTGGAAGCGATATGGAAAAATACAGGATCATTCGAGTTTCTAAAAATCCACAGTTTTCTATCGAACAATCTATTTTTCTAGTTTACGCTTTCTATAAAATATTCAACAAATACTTTCGACTAATTTTCGTGGCAACCTCGCCTAAGAAAATACGAAAAATTCGCTAAGGCTGGAATAGAGATCGATCAGCGCGTGCGAGAGCTTGGAAATATTAATCAAGCGTGGATTGTAAAGCCGCCGATATTCGTATTTTTAACAAGATCGACCTCGTAAAAAGGAGAAGATTCACGTTCCCTCGTCACCGACGAAAATTTCCTGTTCGTGCAACGTAGCCGCTGACGTGCACTGCTGACACAGTGGATGGTCACGTCAGCAATTGGCAACGAGCCCGAAAAAATATTTCGCCCTCAGATCTGTGCTTTGACAGCGTCGGAGCATTCGTTCGGGTCAATATCACCGTATAAAATATCTGGGTGACTTAGTTATCATTTATCTTGACGAACGTGCGTCGCTCCGGATGAGCTTGGATCGATGTAACTCACATCGGTGGGATGACAGAACGAACAGAAGTTTGCAAGAATAAAACATCTGGGGGTGGGGGTGGGGGACGGAAACAAAATAAGAATTAAAGGGAAGAATCCTCGAAATAAGGGGAAGGGAACTTGAGGGGAGAGAAATCGAAGGAAGACGCAGGAGAGCACAATGAATATAAAAAGAGGAACCACGTAGAAAAAGAGTAAAAGAGAGCTGTGTAGATTGGAAAAGGGTGGAATAGGAGAGAACGAGAGAGGTAAGAGGAACAATGGAGGGAGAAAATGAATGGAGAAGGGAAAGGTGTGAGAAGCAGAGAAAGCGTTGGCGGTATAGAATGAAGAGGGACGGAGAGTCGAAGAGATCGGAGGAGGAGAGTGACAGGCAGACAAGAATGGAGAATAAATGGTATTTATATTCTCCAAAAATATTCTCTATCTCAACGACAACAGTTACGAATACCGTTTCGAATCGTGGTAGAAGAATTCTTTCATTCACCGGCGAACAATTTCGATAAAAGTGTGTGTCTCCGTTTCACTTTTTACCCCTAAGCCAACTACTCTTTTCTTCTTCTTCTTCTTTTTCTTCTTCTTCTTCTTCTTTTTCTCCCGTCGTCCTTTTCCCTGAGGATTTTAGAATTTATGTATACGCATGTATGTGTAGCGAGTCATTCAGTGGAAAATCTATTGACTAAGAAGTGGGTGTAACCTAACAAGTTATAAAACCACATAAATACACCGGGTTCGTAAAGCCGGTTATGTTTCAGCTTGTCCCAGACGCGTCGACGAGCCGAACACACGGTTTCCTATTCGTCGTTCCTCCTTTCTTTTTTCCCAGTGTTCCCTGATCGAACGCCACGCCCACGCGGTTTGCATAATTTTGCGATAAATTATTGCGCGGTTATGACGGATTCGATAAATTATTGCGCGATCCTCCAATCGAGACCTTTGGGGATTGTCTTTCGAACCTGCTCGCAGCTACATTAGCTTTGCTGCTCGATGTTTTCGCGAGCCTAAAACTCTAGCTCTTTTTTTTTTTTTTTAACAAATTCGCGTAGTTTCGTGAGTAGAGTAAAATATTAGGTCTTTCGGGAAGTTGGTGGAGTTTCTGACAGTTCAAACACCAAGTTCTGTTTCATATCTGACCTAAGGAAATTATTTAACACTGCTTGTTTCTAATTTAAGTTATATATCTTAATTTTCACCAAATTTGTTAACGTCACTAAGCTAAACGCATTACATGCTTCTAAAACTTCATTAAATCATTACTAAAATACGAAAAGTTTCTTTAAAAAGCGGTTGCGAATTCTGGTGGATGGTGGAAGTCTTACAACTATAAAATTCTGTAAACTAAGTTCTCTGTACAAACACTGGCTCTAAATTTTTCTCACATTTCGCTATAAACTTTCCCAACGATCCAACAGTGTGGTAACTTTCGCTTTTGAACTTGAAAAAAAGAGTTATTCGAGAGAAGTATAAACTCCCCTCAATTTCGAGTTAATGATTTGATGGAATGCTAACGAGGAATTAAAGAGGGAAACGGAACCCTTTGTTGTCGCTTTTGTTCCTTTGAAAAGATTTCCGCGAACCGTCGCGGCACAGATACCAGCAATCGGTCCTTTATCGAAGGTTGTCAAGTTCACATTATCGTAACCGCGAACCACAAACTTCGTTAGTCTTCGCAATTACGTGTAATGTGGGTGAAAAGGACACGCTTCGTGATGTCACTTCTCTTTCTCTTTGCGGAATGTATTCGACGTTATTGAGTTAAGCCTGTCTTCGTGAAGTACCCAAGAAAATTATGCCCGGCAATTATAACAAATCAGTACCGTTCTTTTCTACCCTTATTGTTCGTCGTCAAAGAAATTCAATTCAAGATTTCATTAGAAATATAACGAAAGAATGTTTAATATAGCTTTCATGAGAAGTATCTTCTTCGCAAATGGCGTGTACGTATTTCGTTTATTGTTGTTCGTATCGCATTTTTGTCATTCTTGATCTATGAAGGAAAAACATGATACATACTACGAATGTTCTTTATTGTTCGTCATTTTAAATCATAAAAGTTATCACGAATCGATTTATTTCAAATATTTTTATATTTAAAGGTAGAGGGAATTTTCCTAAATTTCTATGTTGGAAACGAACGCAGACGTTATAAGAGAATCTGTTATCTATAAAAATCAGCAGAAACTAATCGAAACTAATGCAAGAGAGGAGACGATCGAAGGACGCAGTAGAATGGCAAATGAAAATCAAAAAATCGTTCTAGAGAACGTGAACGATCTCGGTGAAGAGTTTTCTCACTTATCGTTACACTTTGTAGCAAGACCAGTTTTAATTAAGAAACGAGGCACGATAATTGACTTCCGCGATACTCGGTTGATGAATGGAACGTTTTTATCCTGGGACGAAAGGACTGAGTAAGGAGCGAGCATAAATACCGTCGTAAGTGCTTTGATCCAAACAGTCTTTCTACACGGGCTTCTCTTTCTACGAAGCTAGTGGCCTGTTGCATGCCACTGCTCACCGTCCCTCGGGCTATGCACCAGCCGTGTTTCTTAGGCCGCTGATCGATTTAAGCCGCGTCCACGCGTTCCTCCACCGTGAAATGTCCACGGTGAACTTCCAAGGTGTCAGCTGTCTTTGACCGTTTGTAATACGGCTTCGTAATATCTTCTCATCCTCTAAGAGTGGTTAATTCCCACTTTCCCCGCCCCCCCCCTTCTTTATAGAATTCTTTATATCTTGGATGCGTTCAATTACCGTTTTCTATATCGAGAAACTGTTATTCGAACTGTTTTTGGAATTTAATATATTGAGCGTTATCGACACAGATGTAACGTCTACTCAGATATAAACCAGTTCGTGGCAATTCAACGAAAACTTATTACCATTTCAGTCGTATAAAAATTTAAAATAATAACACCTTTTTCGTTTGAGACAACGAGACAAACGAGGAGGCAATGGTCAACGTATTCAAGGATTATTAATTACAATAAAGACAGTTTTAGTCAAAATGAACATGCAACAGCAAGAGTAGGTGATTGTGTTTTAATAGCAAAGTGTAATGCAACGCGAGAAAATTAAAGGAGTTTGAAAGAAGCACGGGAGAATTGGGAATAGTTTTTTGTTGCTGAACCTTCGGCAGCATTGCTATGCATCGATGCGGGTGCGCCTTATTATCGTTAAATTTAGATAGGTCGTGTGCACAGGGTACGGCAATAATTCATGAGCGTCTGTCTGCCTGTCACGATTTTCTATCCACGTTTGGACGATCTTAAAGGCTGAAGCTGCAGCGATATTTGCGCTGGTATCATGAATTATGCACAACCGATTTAAATACGAATCTTTAGTATTGTGTACTGGGAAATCGTACTGTATTGACACCTGACGTTAACACGATGAAATTAAACAAATTAATGTCGCTCGTGTGTTCTCTCGTTCCTTTTCTCCTATTCCACTTGGAAAACAACAATTAAACTACTTTTGTAAAAGTTCTAACGGAATGTCTATCAGAACATCACATGCAATGTATCGCTACTCACATGTACTACCAGTCGTGAGTTAAAACACCTATTAGTTACATTTATTGGAAAACTTTAATAAATTTCACTTCATTTAGTACTTTACGTTAATACTGGAATTAGCATGTTCAATATGTGTACCTACACCTAAATATATTCTAGTTTATTAGAATTAAAGCAATATGATGAAGATAGCTAAATGGCGTTTCTGTCTAAGCAAGAACAAAAATTGACATTGTGAATAATACTTAATAATGTTTTCAGTATTTGCGAAAACAAAGTACAGTAAAATAAGAAAATTAGAGCAATGGAAAGTATTCGGTTTGTATCAAATATTAGTAAACGTGTCGATCTTTATGGTAGGCAAGCTATATCATATGCCATTGTTCATAAAGAATCTCAGAATTCTTAGGATTCGAGTTCCAACTAGAATTCTTATCTCCGAATGTTCCAGTTTTGTTAACGATTGAACGCTATAGTTTCATGGCGTCATCTCTTCCTTTTCTCTTCTCATCCCCCTCCCGCCTGCACCCCGGTCGCGTCTGCGGACGAGGTGGAATCATGGGGTGGTTCAGACCTCGTGGCACGAGAGAAAGAGAGAGGAGAGAAGAGAGAGCAAGCTCCGGGGGAGGCAGAGGACAATACTATCTCCGCTGACTCAGTTTATGGCTGATCATTCGACCCTGGCTCTCTCTCGTTTTGTCCAAGTGTTTCCGTCCCTCTGTCTCCTTTTCTCTCTCCCTCTCCCTCTTTACCTACTCCTTCTCCCACATCTCTCGGTATATAGATATGTACACACGTATAATATATAGTGGCTCACACTGTTGGGCTACGTACTTACATACAGCGGTCTCGCGTGTGTGCAGAAATATGTAGACACCCCTTGCGCACATAGCGCGCATGTAAGATCGTCTACAGGGTGAGGCGTTTAGAAGTGAGCTGTATATGCTTCTTGATTATGAATTTTTGAACAGCACATGAAGCCTATTATCAATATTTAAGGCGCTGAAAAAGATTATAATATGAACGTATCCACGTTGAATCTCGCCAATAATTCGAAAGCAGAGCAGATACGGATCTGCGTAAATCCTTTGACGAATCGTCTAGAAATCGAACAGTGCTCTCTGTTCGCTAATAAATTCGTCGCACGTTATACGCAACTGTACGTACCCCCAATGAACGTAGTTCTAACTCTGCTTAAAAACTATGTATTTAGTATTTAGTTGTTGTCAAAATTGGTGTTTGTGCAGATACGACGGACTTGTTCGGTTAGAACAGTCGATGGTAGCGCAAGCTCTATGCGTTAAACGATATGCGATGATCGCGCATACGCAGTGTAGAGTAAATGGGATATACGCACACGTGGTTTAGCGTGCTCGTGTACCAGGTTGCTTCTCTGGGCGTTCCATATCAAATCGACGACGCGTCTCCCTTTTGTCGCGATTCGATAGTACTCCCTGTAATCCGCTCGTTAAGCTCTTTACGCGAAATGGATATGGAAGAAGCTCGCAATGCTGATTCGCTTCTGCATGATCATTTGTGGGTAAATTAAGGAGCTCCGCCGCGGGTCCCGTTGGTTAATCGGTTTCTAGCTACGTTTACGTTGCATCCGAATCGTGTTGCTCTCGGTTGTTAACCTTTTCTCTAAGACAAGATACATACACATAATGCGCTTAGTAGTAGTACAGTTGGTTGTTCGCGAAACCAAAATGATCAACGCTATCCAAATTAATCGTCTGCAAGCAAGTCGCTGAATTTATTTTCCGAGTGGGCTGTATCTCGACCAGAAATACACCGGATCGTGGGCGACAGGATCGGCTCAATTAGATTCATGGAAATTCGCGATCCTTGCGTTAGTTATTACTACGACGTATGTATCTAAAGGACTTTATTCCGAAACCTCATTCGTATTAATCAAGCTACCCGGATTACAACGTGAATTCAAACATCTCGAAATCAATGTACCTGCGCGAATCTGTTATTTAGTTGAAATATGCTTTTAGGTTTCTATTCTTCTTCTCGCTAATCAAATCACTTCACAAATCACGATTGAATTTAATTTTAAATTCGATTAGAGCAACTTGATCGTCGATTTGACCGAGTCTTCGGACTTAATTTTTAAATGCTTCTATTTTCACACGATGTGACGACCGTTATAAGAACTTTTCCCACGGAATTAATTCGATTCTCGCGTCGCTAGTTAAGCGCCTACGCAATCAGGAACTCGCGACACGATCGACCGAGCAGGTTGGAATCGAGGCAACGTCGATGGATGTATACCACCGCAGTGATGTGGTGGTGGCTCCCTTTCATCTATCTTCTCTTGGCGTGCTCAGCCGTGAGCCACTGTGTCAAAATATTCCATTGGATTAGGCGGGCGCCGATCGAATTATATACACCGGATACACGATTCCCGTCTTACACGACTCCCGTTTTCTCTGGACCAGCTTCTTTCTGGCTACCGTGGCGCTTCGCGAAGCGCTTCGTTACGGCCGGACGCACACGATCCGCCGCTAATCCGCTTGGTCGTTGAGGCGACACGGGGATCCGTCAAAGCGAACACGTCGGCTACCTTTTCAAGATCCTCCCCTTTTATCTGCCTCCTTTCTACGTTTTTGTTCCTCCTCCTCGTACCTCGTTTTTTCACGCTGTATGTTCGTTCATCTTTTTCGAAATTCAACCTCTATTCATGCCCCTCGTCTTGACTTTTTCCCAGATTGCGCTTCACTTTTTCAACTAGACATTTGTTAAACGCGTATGAGTCGCTTAGAAGCCACGCGCTAATCAGCTGCACGGATTAAAATACACAGAAGAATGAGAATCATAAACACAATTTTTCAGAAAGTTTTCTAAATTAGCCTGCCTTCTTTCAACGTATCTTGAAAAATGGAAAAGTGATAGATTGGAAACATTAACTAAGAAGGATAGCATATTCGTTCTACGAAGTATATTGTATCGGAGAAAAGAAGCTTTTGACAAAATAACATCGACAATGTGGAACATGATCGATATAATATATTTATATCTTGCTTGCTATTGATACATAAGTAGGTTTCGAGTGTATAATTGGGAGAAATGTTACCGATGCAACTGTTGCGTTTCTGTCTTTGAGAAAAGAGAAGAAAAAGCAAGGAAATGATGGAACATCGTACGTTGAAACGTTACATAAAACGAAGATACCTCTAATATATAAAAAAATGTGTAATTCCAGAAACGGAATAGTAGTGATTACGTTAAGGCAGCAATTTACGTTTTAACATAAATTCGACCAGCGGCCGGGATATTACTACTTATACTACTTAATTGCCTAACTTGTCTCCAATTGGCCCATTGTTCCGATTTCTGCCGCCGATTATAATTATTATCCGTATTATATACTACTCGACATTTCTACAAGTATTGTATTCAGCAGCAAGGGACAAGCTCGCGGAATCACCCTTTTCTCCGCTTCCGATCTTTCATTTCGCATCGCGTCGTACTTCCCAATACATATTTCGGCTTTGAAGACGGCACTAAAAAAACATTGGCCAAAGTAGTGCCGATTCTTAATCGCAACCCCTGCAAGACTCTTTCTTCTCGCATAGAGGCAGCAGGATTAAACGCGGCCACCCCCGGTGTCGAAGATACGCGAAATTCCCAACGAACCCATCCCACCCGGCGTTACTTTGCGCCCCCGTGCCCTCCCCTCTTCTCTCCTTTACCGTCTCTCTATTTTTTTCTCCCGCCTGTCCCCTCGCCACCCTCCTTGCTCTTGCATTTTTTGCCTCCTACAACCACGTACAACCAGCAGCAGCAGCAGCAGCAGCAGCAGCATAGAGAGAGACAGAGAGAGAGAGAGAGAGAGAGAGAGAGAAAGAGAGAGAGATGAAGAGGGTGAGAGACGGATGTAGGAAGGGGGTGTGGGCGAGAGCAGGAGACAATTTCATCGCGCTCGTCTCGTCAGCTCGTCTCCATCGTGCTGAAGAGTTGCCACGGGCAACCCTCCGCGACCACTGGAGAATTATTGTCCGTGAAAAGGGGATGGGCCACCCTCTCTTTCTCCCTCTGCCACCCCTTTTTCTCTTTCTCTGTTAGGAACCGAGGGGGATGAGTGGTGGGCGAGTTGGGGTGGGTTCAGGCCGGCGGAGTCGTGCGCACCCTGTGCCAGGAGCTCCACGTCGGGGAAAAATTCAATCCCCCGGTTAAAGGGGATGACGCGCTCTTCAGGGCCGTATAGTAGTAGTCGGCCCGGTAATTTTCACGAAACCGCTTTTGCCTCCTTCTCCTTCTTCTTCTTCTTTATCACACACGCACACACACATACTCGCGCTCTCTCTTTCTCTCTCTCTCTCTCTCTCTCTCTCTTTCTTTTCGAACGTACTATGCGGTTCCCTCGTTCTGCTCGGCCTCTACTTCGAGCTCTCCGCTGCTGCACGTGCCTCCTGACACCACCGACCAAAACCAGCCCCCCTCGAATCTTTCCGTCAAGCCTCACGCTTTCACCGAACGCTGCGCTGGTTTAAAGTCGAGGTCATCAGTGGATCCTGTTTCGCGATCTGCGCCCTTCTTATACAATAATTTACCAATTAATAATTGGTGAGTTAGAAATTATAGGTTATAAGCTTCCCTTTCATAATTTTACTATTTGAACGCGTCAAGGATCGAACAGTGAAACAATGCGTATAGGTTACAGAAATGTCTGAGTTATGTAAAATGAAGAAATTTTGCTGAAAAAGATACGTAATTCCAAAGATAAGATATTTTCATATTATTAGCCATATTTTAATTGCGGAGCATGTGTGTTAATGTGCACTTTTACGATTTCAAACTACTCTTCGTCCTTTCTAGATTTTACTAACAGGTCCGCTTCGAGTACGACGATAGAAAACTTTTATTATTTTCGCTAATAGTCAATGATAAGGAGTTCGATGGATCTGGTTAAAAGAGTTCGGCTTCTCATTCGCAATAACTGTACCAGCGCTAAGGAAACAAATATGAGGTAAAAAGCAAAAAAGAGAAAGGTCGGTAAACTTGGTCGACAAATACTGGCTCATTCTTTTCCCGTTCGAGCTGTTCGTTCTCCAAAGCAACGATGATTGTTTGCCAAAGTCTCTTTCTGCTAATTTTATGCCGTGAGAGAGTTGCAAGCTGGTAACACCGATTGTTTGCATCGAGATCTGCGGAGTCACTGGTTTTTGGCACGTTAGGACAGTCTTCACTGATCCCATCTTTCGAATCGCAGCTTCTTTTTCTTCCCCTTTTCACTTGGAATCGTGCAGCTTCTTCTCGTCACAGTAGGATGATATACTTCGAATTAAATCGAATTAAAGAATTCGTTCCTTCGAGGCACATCCACAATCTCTTACAAACAGTCGTCGTACTAATTAAAACGTTTGTCGCGAGATCAAGTATCTGACGAAGCTTTGAAAGATCTGGATAAAGATTTGGTTCCACTCTACGGACTAAATTGAAGAGAAAAAGAAAAAGAAAAAGAAGAAAAGAGTTTTCCTGGAGGCAGGTTCCTAATGACGGTCCCAGAACGCGAGGAATCAGAGATACAAAGATCGTCCGACCGAAGAATCCTATGGAGGCAGCCTGTTAATGTTTAATCACGATTCTTGCTGTTCGAATGCCGCACGGGATTCCAGAGGCCAGTCCTCTTACGACAGTAAAACGAACGAGCGAGCGAGTTTACGACGCTCACGGTTTCAGGGTCGGACACTGACGAGCACCTGGGGTAAATCTAAAGGGTGGCTTAAGGGGGTTAATTTCCAACGTCGCTTAATTCACGTGCTTGCCCCGCTGACATCGTTCCACCCGTTGTTTCGGTGGCTTCTCTTTCCTATCCCGACCTTCCTTCTTTCAAAAAACTATATTCTCTTCCATTGAATTTTTCCTTCTCCCACTTGTCTTGTTATTACTTTCATTCCTTTTTGCTGATGAAGACGAAGAAAGTTACTTCATATCGCAAATATTCTACGCGTAGGAATTTATGAACTTCTAGATCCCTATTTTTTGGAGAAAACTCTGCTGCGCCTTAATTATGCTTTCTCTTTCGTGTACAAGTTAGGTTTACTTTTTATAAGAGGAAATGCTAGTAATATATGCGAGTAATTGTACTGACTGAAACGAATGAAAAGTTACGATTACAGTTACTAATGTAATTTAGGAGTTTCTATTAACTTAGTATTTCGCGCACTGATTTACATTTCTTTAGATTGTCCTGTGTAATGGATTTTATATCAAATTGTTGTATATAAAGGGAATATTTCTCGTTTCTCAGTAACGACAAGAAAATTGATCGACTTGCTCGTTTTTCAACATAATTCTCGCGTATAAATAATTTCCACTCAACTTTAATCTATCTGTAATTGAAACTTACATAACCGTATACTTGTAAATAATCATGTTACGAATGATAAACGCTGGAGAACTTTATGCTCTCTTAATCATACGAATAGCATGCAGATATGAGTTTTCCTATCATCGATATCCGTTTCGATCAGCTTTAAAAATAGCTCCGGTTGGTTATTAGTTTCTGGTAATAGGGCGTTTCAACTGATCCTCACCCCTGTAAGAGCTTTAGAATGTACCCCCAGGCTGCTTGTATTCTTCCACTTTTGACGAAAGTAACATTCCGACTGGAACGCCATTGACGAGTTTCCAATTCCTCCGATATCTGTGGTCTAGCTTTACGGGGAATTCGGCGCAGAAAGCGATCTCTGTTCACCACCGTTGCGGCTAGACTTATGCCCGTGCACATGTTTACGCGCCCGTTACATCGATCTATCGATCTATTTGCATTTGCGAGATCGAACCAACTCGACATTCTACTTTCCATTATTCAAATTAACGTGATACTGTTAGAAAAAATTGCCGTATAATCGCAAAAATGTCTCGGAGTAAATCGAATTAGCATAAAGTATAGGATTATCTTAGTAGTATTTATTTCAAGCTAATTGTAAGTAACATGCCTAGTACATAATTTGCCAAATAATGTTTCGTAATGTACAAGTTGAATTATCCTGTGTAAAATTCGAGAATGAATTTTAAGACGTTAAAGCCTAAGTGATTCGGATAACAATGTCTGACCATATAATAGATTCGGTGTCGTTTACAATAGCGCAGAACTTTTGTCCAACTCGCACGCGACTACTTTTACCGCCGTCTCAGCCTAGTTCCTATAGACAGGCAATTTCGCGTGCGCGAGTTTACATATTAATCGTGTTGTTACACTAACAAGTGTTGACTCGTTCCGTTAACGGGTACTCTCGACGAATGACGCAACGTTCCTCGGATTGGACGGAGAGAAAAAAAGGTTACGGCAAGAGGCGACGAGGATTCGTAGAAGAAAAATGCTTGGATGGTAGCGATGGACGAAAAAAGAACTATACTACATCAAAAAGGAAAAAGGAAACAAAAAAAAAAAAAAAAAGAAGAAGAGAAGAACTTAGAACCTAGTCAGAGGAAGAAGGAAAACAATTGAAGGAGAGAGAAGAGGGAGAAAAAATGCAGAGAACTGCATAGAGTATCTGAAATGTAGGCCTTACCATTTTTCTTCTTTTCCTTCTTTCTGCATGTTCTTTTCCTTTTTCTTCCCGGCGTCTTCTGTCTCGTTTTTGCTTTTGCTCCGGCTTCCTCTTTATCGGTCTCTCCCCTGTTGGTCGTCCAAGGAACCAAGGCTCAACCCCGCGACTAGGGTTCGGGACGGTAGCGTTCGACGCTCTGCCTCCCGCGCGCCACCTCTCAAATACACGGCGAAAGAAGAAACGGGACAGACTGAGGGAGCGAGTATGCCTCCTTCCTTCCCTCGTGCGTTGTCTGCGCCTATTGGCACCCAACAAGCGCACCCGCTTAAAAGATACGCGACAAGCTTATCGACACGGTAAACAAGAACACTTTACTACGACAATATTGGCCGAATGTAAAACCTGTTTGAAAGGCGACATAAAAAACGAGTGTCCGAGTGTCTCCGGCCGCGTCTACTCTTCTCCTCATCCTCCTCCATCCACCGGCTCCATCTTCTTCTCCTTCTTATCTTTCCTCGCTGCTTCTCTGCTTCTTCTTCCTCTTGTCTTCTCGATTTCTTTTTCGTTCTGTTGGACGCGCAAAAAGGTCTTGTCTTAGAAAAGAAGAAGCGTTTCTACCATGCGCGGGGAACGGTACGACGTGGAAACTGGTTTAGAAGTCGTACGCTCGAAAGATCCACGTTTCTCCTCCTCCAGCTTGATCGAGGAAGCAGAAATTCGTTTCGTCAGTCTTTGGTTGCGTGTTTATATTGTATTTGCGTATATGCCCACCCGAGGGATACCCGAAGTTTAGTAAATTCTTAAATATGCAGATTACGTTTACCGGTGTAAGTCGCAACGTCAAGTTCGAAGCAAGAACGATCGACGTTTTGAATTTCCCGCCGAAAGCGTGTGGTCGATTGCGCGGGAAACGCGTTCTCGCGGAGATCATCGTCCTGGTAACGTCTCCCCGATCTCCCGTGGTGCTAGGAAGAGAAGCGCGCAGAAGGGAAGAGGAGAGGGAGAGAGAGAGAGAGAGAGAGAGAGAGAGACTAAACGATGGAGCACGGAGGAAGAAACGGTGGTGGAGAGGTATGAGAGAGGAGACACGTTTGTTCGAGACAAAAAGCGCAGCGTCTGAAAAGAAAGGTCGAGGAGAGTGTCTCTCCCTCTCCGTGGCAGGATCATCGGCCCAGTTACGTCCTTCTTCCAGTAACCTTGCATCCTCTGTCGAGTTTTCCACCTCCTGTGCCCGGTGTCGTTCTACCTTCTCCGTCCTTTTTACGCTACTCATCGCCGCGAGAGCCCACGAATCGCGGTGCACCGATAGGCAAAAATTGTAGCAAGCTGAAAAAAAGGACCTGTATGCAGCGACGGAGAGTCGGCTGCGAGAGGGAACAAGAGCAAGAGCGAACCGGTAGAAAAAAAGAAGAAAAAAAGGAAAGAAAAGAGCGCAGAGGCGGGGAACAGAGAAAAAGCAGAAAGAAAGAGCGAAGCAACGCAAGAGAAAGAGAAAGAGAGGAGAGAGAGAGAGAGAGAGAGAGAGAGAGAATGCTAGAGAGACACACGCTGCAAACAATGGCAGCGCGTGCACGGAGTTTCTTTCTCCTCTGTTCGCTCCTAATCTGCCCTCTTTCTTCCACTTCAACCCGCTTTTGCCCTCTCTCTCCTACGTACGCACGTGCACGGAACTTTGTCCCTCTCCTGCTTGCTGCACTGTCTCTCCTTTTCTATCCTTTCCTCACCGTATTTGTCGTCCTCCTCTATCATTCGTGTTCTCTTCGTCCCACAAGCAACAGTAATATCTACGGTTGTAGACGTGCAGCAGCCCGACGCTAGAGTGCGCACGAGAGACAGAGAATACGAACACGAGAAAGGGAGGGTGAGAAGAGAGGTGTAGAACAGAAGGAGAGAGAACGATATTGCAGAGTAGGAAAGAAGGGAGGAAGAGAAGGACGGAGCAAGACAACGACAAGAGAGAGAGGAAGGGCGGAACAGGTTCCTGGCGCGTTGGGTTGGGTTGCCGGAGGGTGCGGGGATCCGAGCTGGAACGAACGGGGGCCGAGGGGAGGCCGGAGGAGAACTGGAATCCTGAGTAGCAACGGCGTAGCCGCGAACCAACGAACCTGGGCTCAACCTTAAAGCGATGGATCACTTTTGGTCACTGGTCGACGGCCACCGGCGACCTGTCTCAATCGGTACCAAATGCAACCCGGAGAACGCTTCCAAACTCGAACTTAACAGAGACAACAAAGTAACTCGAAAGTTAACCTCTGTTTCTAGTTTAAATTCTATTCAACTTAACTAATACATTAGGTTCTCGTCAATGTTACCAAACCTTCGTAAATTAGACATAGGTTCGGAGCTCGTGCGTTATCGAAATTAATATTCGAAGATGCAAGGTATCTACATGATTCTAAAGATGTCCCGATGGGGACGGATTATCTAGGGATTTTGCGTCGCGCGCGTCTGCACGCAATTGGCGTAGAGACGCTAGTCGGAGTTAGAATCGAATCCTTCGACTGTCGTGTCTTAACCGGTTAAGCCTTCGAACCGAAGGATGTAAACGTAGTAAATACTCGCAGCATCCATAGTGATATTTTTGAAACGTCGACACTGGCTGAACCCGGCACCGCGATGACGTAGCTGTTTATACAAATGACTGCTTCCTGGACACGGTTGTGAAACGATGCCGTGAAACTTGACGATCGCTCGAAGAGGGAAATGGAAAGCACACGAAGACGAAGGAAGAGATTTTAAAGACATGTGTTGAGTTAATCGATCAAAACGTGGCAAGTTTGATCGAATCCGGTAATTCCTTTCTTGCACGGCTGTACTTGGTATAAACAGAAATCCGGCCGAAGGATGGTCCGTCAGGGAGAAACCTGTTTGCTAATCTGCAACTAACAACAAACGATCGCTTTTGAAGTTTCGCTGGTTCTTGTGTACCGCGAGATCGAACTCCCGTTTCATCGATTTTTCGATAGTTACGAGACTATGTAGGGTGGAACATTTATCTATAGTCGAATTATTCGTTCTATCTCCCCCTTGGTTGCTGAATACTTCCGGGAGTAAGTACATAACAAGTATTCCAATAACAGAGTGTACAGTCTAATCTACGGGGGTAAGCTTAGAAATCCGAGCGATCGACGCCTGGAAACCGACGTGGCTGTGAATTCGAATCCACCCGAGACCTGGACGCGCCGCTGTTCACGCGTTGTCGTCTGCCCCTTTACCTTTTTTACCCTTTTCGTCACTCGTAAGAATTAAGAGGCTACGGAAGTTTCCCGTTGAATAAATTGCCAACGATAAAATCGCGAATATATAGTAACGCATATTCGACTCTTTCTGTATCTAGTACTATACCAAAGTGTCCACAACTATCCACACCTAATCGTCCCACTCGACGAAACTGTTGATTACCCCCACCTCCGGCGAGGAAAAGTTTTACGCGCGATAAAGTCCGCTGATCCGATTAATACGTAATTGGTTAAGTTTCGACACCGTGAGTTTCCATCAGAAATTAGTAGCAACTTTGGGGTCCCATCAGAATTCTGCGTGTAAAGCGTGACGCCGCTGCCATATGATCAGATTAGAATTTACGAAGCGTGGAAAAAAATGACGAGCATAGAAAAGGAAGAATTATTTACGACTAAACACGTTTACATGGTCGTTCTTTTTTAGACGTGTGATTTTATGCATAGTTATTTACCCGTTCGTGTAAGATCACCGATAAGGATGTGGCGTCGAAAAGACATATAACAGATGGCGCGGACGATGTAAAATGTCCTCTAATGGCGCGATACTCACCGCACTGATTAGACGGTTAACTACGGAGCATTAGTTACGAAGATGATAATAAACGGTGTTATCACTTAACGCATGAGGCCGCCGTGCGGATAACGAAGAGGTCTGCGTATCACAAGTGGCGACATCGACGTCACACAGGAACACGAGAGACGACATGACTCGATATCGTAAAGCATAAAGCATTATAGTAAAAAGCATATCGGCCAGCGGTAATTAACGTTATTGCAGCTCGTGTCGTTCATTGAAATGCTAATATTTAGCGCGTATTGTTTATGCGCGATTTATACGCAAGCACTAGGACAAGTATACTTATTGGAGTTTCACGTATTATGCCATTAGACGATTACAGGTGTTCAGATATCCTACAAAGAAAAAAAGACGTATTTTGTGACTTTTTTTTAGTGTTAGAAACGTTACTCTATTGTATCAGGGGCAGAAATAAAGACGTTAGGCTTTTCTAAAATATAAAAATCGGAGAAGTGGTGGAGACTTTTGAACAAAGGGTTTATCATCAATGGAGACGTCGAAGATCAAATTTCAAGAAATACTGAACGGTGGCTCGACCGTTTCATCCCCTTTTAATACGTTTCTTAAAGAAACTGGAGGAGCGGCGTACCTCCATCAGGATGAACATCGTCCCCGAGGATCCCTTTCATTCCTGACAACCCTATAGCTTACAACTAAATTAGCGCCTAATAGCAAACCACCGAGCCCGGCCCCTGTGCGCCCTGTCTTGATTATTCTGAAATACGGACAATTATTTTTAACCGGTGACTGCTTTCAATCCACCTTGAAAAATTTGCAATTTACAAAATTAAAAGGTATTCGAGGCATTTCATTTACTTCCTATACAAATTACATCTTGGCAGTAATATTTCATTCTGTACTTTGCACGATCGTCGATCTAAGCAATCAGCGTAAATCCCATTGATGCACGTGATTATATCCAAAACGTGGGCAAAACAGTCCTCTATGCGAATCAGAGAACTTCGTAAACTTTTGTACGCTATACTTTGGAAGAGAGTGGAAAAAATGAACTGTCCACATTATATCGCTGCATCTTCTCTTAAGTCAATCAATTTATTAGCAATCGCCGCAAGTTCCTTAGATCGAGACAATTATATTCGAGGCGCGTTGAAATTATTCCCGAATTCGACTCTCTCACGCTACACTTTAGAGGAGAGACGATCATCGAAGCAAAGACACGCAACGCACGCATCAGTCGGCAGGTCGTCCGGTGTTTTTTTCCGGGCCGCGAGTAGCATTGGTGATCGGTGGTGTCGCAAAACGGTCTCCGGGGGGACGTTGTCCTTGCGCGTACGTTTGCACGGGCAAAGTCCCGTGGGAAAACGCGAGAGATCGGAATGCGGAGGAAAAGGGGTTTCCGTAGCGGCGCACACGTACGGTGCACCCACCACACCCTGTGCTCTCCGCGTCGTCCTTCTCTCCATCCACGGCCACCCCTTTCGGTTCGGTGGCGCGGCAAATCAGTCGTTCTTACGGGAACACGATGGTCGACGACGTTGAAAGCGGTGGTAGCTGTTAAAGAGGAGGGTCGCAAGGCCGGGATGCGGGGGTTGAGGGTGGTTTCGCAGGGGGAGGGAGGAGGGGTTGGGTGAAAGGGCGAGAAGGGTGGCGGCGGTCGTCGTAGCAGCGGCGGTGAAGGCGGTGGGCTCGTGGGGGTGGGTTTGGTTGAGGGTGGTTTGATCGTATGGTACCACGATGTATTTAATCTGCAGGCCGCTATATGGTCTTAGTTATTCATGGTGGTCGGGTGATGGGGTTCTGGTGGGGGCATGGTGTACCGTCACGAAGGGTGGTGGTGTGGGGTGGGGGCGAGATATTGATCAAAACCTACCCTGGCACCAACCTCTGCCCCCCTCTTACTCCATCCAACACACCCTTCTCTCTATTTCTCCTTCTCTCTTTCTCTCTCTCTCTCTCTCTCGCTCGCTCGCTCGCTCGCTCGCTCTCTTGGTTTACCCTCCCTTACCCACACCTTCCTTCCTTCCTCACCCCCTCGCTACACTCGACCGAGCGTAGCCAGTGGTTCTCAATGCAGGATTCGAAATTGTTAAGAGGTTCTCCCTCGCGAACCAGACGAATCATTTCTATGTCCTAGCGGGGGATGTGTCACACGAAAGATGCGGTCGCTGTATAGAGATTATGTAGCTAATGGGTTTCTTTTTAATAAAGTTGTAAGAGAAGGATTTATAGATGCGGATAGGATGTGATTCATGATGCTCGTATTAAACAAGTAATTTATTAATGCATTCTGTGTTAAATACGTATTTTAACATTACATTCATTACGTCGTATCGACCGAACGATCCCATAGAAGTGTTTAAATACAACCGGTAGGATTTATTCGGGGAAAAAGGGGAGAAAAGTGTGCGTTTTGATATAACTGGAGGGCTTCGAATCCTGGCTGCTAATAGTCTCGTCAGCAAAGCGATGCGTAGCGATCAAACGAAGATACAGAATTTCAACCAATTCCCTCAAACTGTTCCCGTTCGATGTTTCCAAAACGAGTCTCAGTTCTGAAACGCGAATATCGCGAAACGATCCCCGACCTTCACATGCAAATTCGAGAGATTTATTAATTGATTGCTTCCCCTCGATTTTTTTCCCCTGATTTACGACTTTCTAAAGTATATAGCGGGTATAAAGGTTCAAAGAAATATATACAGCTCGAGAGAAAATTGACGTGGGATAAACATACTTCCGCATGAATATTTTAAATAAACTTGTAATTGGTGATTAGCAGTCAGAAGATTTTCACGAATGGTTAATGTTCGTTGCCATCTTCTAAACGCTCTCTAGCACTCAAAGAAAATTTTTTATATTTTTTCTTTAATTATATTTTAGTATATTTCGAAGTATTCTAAATTCCGGCTGTTCTACTCTTCGCATAGAGAATGTTTATCTAAAAAATTGATTATTGCGATGGTTCACATTTTGGTCCACGGAGTGTAGATATGTAGGATTCATAATACGCGTCGTATCTATTAATTACGCGATTTCTGTGGAATAGCCGGAGAGAAAAAAATAAACATGGAAATGAAAATTACGAGCGATCGAAGATTCTACTACGCAAAGTTCTTCTTTTGCTTTTCGTTCCACTTATGGTCGCAAGATTATTCCCGACTGACTTCGAAAGTGGCTAGAAGTTTTTACGAGCCACTAAGTCATCTTCTCCACGACCTTTCTCGTTCCTCTATCCTGACTACTATGTTTTCTAATCGTACCGCATTTAATTACATCTAGTTAGTTAGCCCCGTTGATCGTCACCAACCAGTGACAAAACACAGTCACATCATACGCGAAACGTTCTAAAATCGTTTCTTCCCATTGATTCCTCGGTTTGTTGCAAGTTTTCGCGACTAAAAAGAATCGAGAACGTGGCGTTTTAATAATACCAGAGATTTATGCACGATGATCGAGCAACAATGTGAACGGTGGTCTCTCTCGTGCCGCGGAATAATTCAAGATATCATCTACGAAATTTATTTTCATTTTCTGTGTCGCGAAGGAACGGCGTCCGAGTCTCGTTAAAGCAGTACCTGAGCAAAAGGGGAAAACAAAAGGAATAAGTAACGGCCGCGATAAAAGCGAAATACGATCAATTTTGAGTTTCATGTTTTCAAGCTAATTTTTATTCGGGCTTTTGCAATCCGCTTATCATAAAGGGAACGCTAATTTTCCGATTTTTCCAACTTCAATTCGATTACGAACGAATGTACAATGGTAACGGCGCGAATATTTCATTTTCTTCAATTTCACAGTCTAATATACGAGTCTCTCAAGAATCAAACATATCGACTGCTCTTTTAATAAATTTTTCAATTTTATTAAACAGGCAAATTCTAAGATGAATTTTAAATAGTAACATTCGTAACATCACCATTTTTTCTACTTTCCAAATTATGGAATTAATCGATATTGCTCCTGATTGGCTCGTATAGTAGCATTTTAATAAAATTCGAAACCCATCTGAAATCGTAATTATATCGGTAAAATTTGAAATCGATCTGAAAATATATATATAGAAGTTAATATCTACATCTAGAAATATCTACATCTACTGCAAACATATTTATTTAACAAAAAACATATTTAGTACAGAATTAGTATACAGTATGAAAGCAATCTTGAACATATATTTAGTCATACGTTTCAACCGTTGAAAGTATCATCCCTTTGATTTCATAAATAATCAAGTTATAATTTTATTCTTTTCCTGTTTTGAGAACATATAATACATTTTGTAGCAATACAGAACGGGATACTTTACAATGTGCATTACTGCTATGATTCTCAAACCTCCATATGAAAGATGTTTTTTCATAAATATTTTTTCGATTCGCGTAATTGCTGTCCCGAAAAATCTGGCTTGGAAGTTTCTACTCTATTAATTCGTGGGCGATCTCGAACGACGGATCTCGAGCGTGGGACGACGAATATCTGGTATATTTATGATAAAAAATTCCTCACCTGTGCCTCGTTGAGTGGTCTTCGCGAAGCCCGTCCTTTTAATGATCTCCGTGGAGAGAGCGCTTCAGAGTATCGTCTCGAGGACCCAGTGGAACGACGGTGTAACATCATTGCGACATTTAATTATTTTGATTTTTACATTTGACGCGGTTTCCCGCTTTGTCACGTGGCTTTTCCCAGCGACGACGCGCGGATTACATCGATTATTTCGATGGGCGTCGATGTGGAAGAAACAACGAACGCGAGTCTGGGGATGAATGCGTTTGATAAAAAGAACTCGCCTGCTCACCCCCGGTTCCTCGTACCTGTCCTCTTTTGTACCTGTCGCGAATAATCGCGGTTTCCGAGGCCACTCGACTAAAAGAAGAGAATCACCGTGTTCACGACCAATCGAAAAGTAACTTTATACTCGCGTCTGCCGATGTTATTGATTTTGTAAGATTAAATTGCTGCTAACGTAGCGACCAAATGAGGGATGTCGTGTACATGGACGTTAATTAATTTGTTTTTAGCGAATTTTCAATTTCACCGTTGATTATGAAATATCGCCAAATAATAGAGGAATAGGGTTCTGATTGTTACAAATGAATAAAGTTCACCACGTCTAGTAAAGTAGTGTTGTTTGAGTCGGCTATGTTTCAACATCACAAGAGTGAAGTTCGAACTTTGCACAGAACAATGAAACTTGTGTAATGCATTGTGAGATTATTGCGTTCGTATATTGTGATTACCGATCATCCACTTTTAAATGTACGGCAAAAGGAAATAACAAAAATGGGAAAATATCTCAGATAAGTTAAGATAACATATTTTTTGTGGTTACATGATATGTAGCGGCACATGAGTTAGAGACCAATCCAAATCATGTTGTTGTTTTGCCTCGGAGTATGAAGATCGTTAGGATACATGTAATGTAAGAATAAACAAACTCCGAGCAAAATAACGTCGTCGCTACAGGCAACCGTCGAACGAAGACAAATTCGAATTTTCCGACTTCCCCCCGACCAGTACAAATAAACGGACGCGATCGCGAACAGGCATTATTATAATCAGTTACATACGCCGTTACATACGCCGTTTTGCGATAAGCCTTCACGAGTATTTATCCGCTATTTTATCTGGCGATTAATACTTTGTATTAACAATTCCAACTTTTACGTCTGTACGTTGACTTATCATGTTAAATATATTCGACGGTTTCATCAACAAGCAATCTCGTCATTAAACCTCCTACAGATACATGAAAGAAGAAAGGAGAAATTTTTAGATTCGAAACCGTCATTTTCTACAGAGATTGAAAAATACGTGTGACCGATTTCCAATTTTCCTTATCCAGTTTTTCGACACTTCTCTGTGGTACTGTAGAAGGAATATCATAGATGGGAAACTGTCCGCAAAAGAGGAACACTCGACGAAAAGTGTCGAGTGTCTCTCGTCAGCGCCAAATCTTTCGATGATCCGCTCGACGTTTGATCCGTCCACTCGATCATCCCTCGGCTCTCTTGTAATTACTCTGATTTTTCACGCGGTCGGTTTCGCGTTCTGTGTCACGATGAGAAGAGTCTACTTGTCGCAGGGTAGCGCCTGCTAAACCGATATCTTTCAGCGTCACGGATTCTTTGAAGTGTATCGACTCTGTGGATAGAGGGGGACAGTCTAACTACGGCGTGTCGCTGCGGCTTTTAATTACGCGCCAATTAATTAACACACCGCTCCCGCCGTTTCTTTTTTCACTCACCCCACTATCCACCTGGTTTTTCCTTCCCTACTTTCTCTCTCTCTCTCTCTCCCCCTTTCTCGCTTTAGTCGTTTTTTATTTAGCCGGACGTAGCCACGCGGAGCCATTAGAGGCTCCAACGCGACCGCGCGCCACCCTTTGCCTTGCCAGCAAGTTATCTCGTTAAGAAATTAACCGCGAATTAACGCTGTTTTACCGCATAATTAGATGACCCCTAAAGATTGCCCCTTAATCCTCGGCGACGAACCGTTTTCCCCTCGATATTTGCTCGTAAACAACTTTCTACATTGTACTCTTTCTTCTTCCTTCTTATTCCTCTGCGGTTACCTTTTTGGTCCAGAGAATGAAACTAACACTCTTTACCCTGTTTTATCGTGTTCATCTACAATCTCTTTTGAAAGTCAAATTATTCGAGACGAACTATTTGTCTTTCTGCAAGTTCAGATAAACCGAGTCACTATCGATTTTTCGTATAATACGAATTCACGTTCAGATTATCAAAGTCAGTGAGCAGGAGTCGATGTTGTCGGGCATTAACTAAAAACTTCATGGCTACAAATAGAGTTCTACTATGGTAGAAAAGCTGTAAGACATTGACGATAGAGGGATAGGAGGGCGAACGTACGCAAAGAAGTAATTTCGAATCTGTAACGAGATCCGTATTCAAGGAGAATCCGAAGTTGGGTCAAATTCAATGAGATCCGTTCACCGATGTCACGAAGGAGTTAGTAGATAGCTACGGGTTAGATTGAGGTTGATTGGGTAACCGCTAAGTATATCGAGCTTAGAGTACTTCAGGAGCCTTCGTACAAGGGTGCGATGCTTGTTTGCTCAATGATGTTGGGCTACTAAGGCGTTTACGGATCTACAGGTGACTGGCTTCATTACTCACCTAGTTGTTCCCTCTCCTTTGCAGATTAATTGGGTTTTTGGGGTCGTTTCGAGCCTCTCTTCAAGGGTTCGAGTAAAAGACAAATTTGTCGCGGGTAATTGAAACGAGAAAACCTTGACAGTCGTGTTTTGACACTGTCGATGAAACTGTGTTAAAGATTAACCCCATTTTAACGATTATAACGAGAATGGTATTTTGGCCCATTTAACAGAGAATTGTCACCGGACTTTATTTCGTTTAGGCTCTGAACTCATCCTACCGTTTAGTAAATACGAGCAGCAAGCCAAGGACTGGTTTTCGTGAACTGGAATCTTGCGCCGTCGTATTGTGAAAGCGGCTTTAGTCGACGCGTGACAAATCCCAGGGAGCACGCGTAATACGCATGTCGAATACACATGAACCGCTCTTAAAGGGCTCGTATCCACGCCTCCAGTGTTCCGGTACAAGATTACTTATCGGCCGCGACAGGATACTCTACTTTAAAGAAGCCACTTCTGTTCCTTCCCTTTTGCTACTTTCGATACGTTCAACAACTCGGCCCATGATTATTATCAATCCAGCGAAACTAGCTTTTTTCGTACTCGTCGATTAGTTCAAACATCGCGAATACTTCGCTCTACATGGAATACGCGAAATCAATCAAATATGTACATAGATTCTTATAAATTGCAGTCGTCGGAAAAATTTATGTATGTATGCATCCACGGTAACTAAAGTCTAAATCTGCATCTCGGTTTCTGCATTCGCGACAACTCTTCTGTAACCTCAGGAAGAAGTACGTCTAGTAGTACCACCACAAACCTCACCCTCTTTCCTGATCCAGAATTTCAACTTCAGCTTCTCTAGACTCTAGATCAGCACCCTAAACGTCAAAAATTTTGTCGGCCACGAGAGGATAGAGCCAGGGGGCAGTTTTTGGCGGTCTCCAGCTCGCATGATCGAACGGTGGGCACGATTAACTCGCGGTGAACCTGTGTGTACGTCGGTTGATCAGTCTCTTGGAGTGAGTTCTCAGCCTCCTGAACGTTCCTCCGGCTACCTCTGTCTTCCTATCGTTCCTTCGTGACGACGTCTCTGTTGGTTGCACGCTGGTCGTGCCCCTGTCCCCCTCGGTTCGTTCAGGTCTTTTTCTTTCTCTCTCTTTCTCTCTCCTTCCCTCTCTGTTCGTGGTGGCAACGAGCAGCGAGTTCGAACCGAGAAGGCAAGTCGAGGAACCCTCTCTCGCGCAGAGGAAGAAAGAACGAACGAACGAACGAACGAACGAACGGTGAGCAAATGCTCTCCTCGTTCGCTCCCCCTCCCCCATTCACCTCTCTTCTTCCCCTCCGCTGTGTTCGGTCGATCTTTTTCTCTCCCTTTTTCAGCTGTCTGCCCCTGTGTTTCTTCGTTTTTTCCGTTCTCTCTCCTCTCTTTCTCCAGGGGTCAACGTACAGGCGCGCGGCGTGACCGAAATCACACACACGCTCGTTGCGAACCCGCTCGACTGTGACTCGCTTCTTCGTCTTTATTTGGCCTCTAATTGTTCCTTCTTGCGCGACGCCCGTCGGTCTGCTCGCCTGCTTTCGCTGCCTCCTTGCCTTCGAGACCCTCCGGCTTCGACGTCCAACTTTCGACGAGTCACCTGAGGATTCCACACCGAGGATCCTGCCACCTCTGTACCTGCCGTATGAAAGCTCACGTTCCAAAGTTTCACTCATCTTTCCGTCGAATCAGTAATTTTTCTAGGCCACTGTGTGACTAGATCCGCGATTCTCTTCCTTTTCTCGAATCTTATACATTTCTACCAATCTGAGTTTATTGTGCAGTTTGCGAGTTTGATCGGTTATTTTGGTATATTTTAGTGTAGGTGAAATTTAGAAATTTGAAAACTTATTTACTGTAGAGACGACTTATATATAGTATAAATATAATAAATATAGTATTGTATAATAAAGTTAAATTATTCTTCGTCCCTAGTAATTTCAATGGTTTTACGAGCCAAACAATTTCCTTACGTTTCGTGGAAACAGCAGATGTTTTATTGGGGTATTTCTAAATGGAAAACACGTGGTTCTTACAATCGAAACGAAGAATTTATTATTTCGATCATGACTCCTTCTTCACGTGACAATCAACCCCTGCTATAATTAGCCCTTCCTGAAGAGATTAATCGTAACTTACTTCCGGCTGTGAAAGAGGTTTTCAATCGGTGAAACAACCTGACACGTTTCTCTAATGTCTTGGACAATGGATTGGGCCGAGCCTCGCTGCGTCTACCTGATCGAAAAGGGGGCTGGAAAAAGGGGGAGGGAAACGGGGCCTTGGGTGTCGCAAAGAGCAGATTAATGGTCCCTGGAAATTCCTGGTAGCGTATCCAAGAACTGGACTCTCTTTCTCCTTTTCTGTACGGATATTCAATAGCAGAAGGTAGTGGCACGATGCGTAAACCAGAAACCACCCACGATAGAAAATTTCATTGGAACTCCGTCAAGAATGTAGTCGAACACTAGAAAAATTGTTCTTCAAAGGATGAACTCGATTGTTTTTCCAGTTTAGTAACGCTTGAGACTCTAGTTGCTATTCAAGTACATAGTACGTTCCCTGGATTATTTAAAACTTAGCTGCTACATTTAGAAGAACAGCGTTTGCTTAAAAGTGTACATGAAATACTTTCGTATAAGATCTGTTCATAATCAAGGAATAATTTTATTTCTTCCTTTTCTGTATATATACATGCGTTTAATAAAAAAATTCATGTATCTTTAAATACTTTGAATAATCTTTTTAAATATCCTTTGAAACGATATAAACGAATTTGTTATATTACTCGGTCTAATACAATATAGAGACAGGTATCGTCAAATTTGTAAATAATGAAAATTTTAACTGGGTGGACACAATGAGAAAAAATAAGAAATGGGAAAATTTCCTAAACACAACTTGATTAACTGAAAGAAGAAGAAACTCGTCTTTACATATTAGAATTCATCATCGTGTAAAATGTGTTTAAAATTAAAAACATGAAACCAATGCATCCTATTTTCCCTTTAGAGTCGTTGAGGCATTTATGGTTATAACACGATGGCATTTACTTTCTTGGAGTTCAAAGTCTATACCGAATTATTTCAGGCATATAGGAATAGGTCCAAAACGATACTAAGCTGATAAGAAAGCCCTAACCGCGACCTAAGAAATAGGATAGAGACTCAGGTAACTCGGTACTTGCCACGCAGGTAGAGCTTGAGACAAGAGATATTATTGTCCGTGTGGCAGGGGCTGGAGGCGAACCGTTTACGAAACGTTGGAAATTTCATGTATACTTTATTGTTTAACAGAAAATAATAAAGTTTTCCTTGCTCTTTATTTTCTCCTATTATTGAGAATCTAGTTAGATTTTTCGCAGATGATATAATAATTTCTCAAGGTAATTAATGACAGCTATTTTCTTCTTTCGTTCGACTTTCATCGACGTCACTTGGCCAATTTCATCTATATCCACAACTGAATTAACGAATATCCACCAAAATAATGAGCGAAAGCTTTTTTTCAACAATAAAATTCTAATAATTGAGTTTTTGTGAACTTTTTTTTAAAAGAAAAACGTCGGTTTCTTTTTTCGTAAAAGATGCGTTTCTATAAGAAAATTTGTGACAGGGTTTGAAAAAAAAAAAGAAAAAAATAAAAGCTGGAAGTTGTATTCGTGCAGGGCGATTGTCGTTTTCGCACGTGCCGCGCGTCAAGGTGGTAGACCATTCTTCCTCATCACGCCGTACAAATGCGTTCAACTTGACCCCGAACTCAATGAATCGGATTTCTGGGCTTCTGTGATCTTAGTGAAATGAATCCTACATCGGTTTCTCTAGGACCCTCAGGTTCCTTCCGATCACACGAAAGTGAAACTGCTTTCTAGTAAACTTCGATAAAGAGACGACCTCCTACTACCACCTGACCAACTACTTAGTAAACAAATTCGAATACCACATTTCTACATCATTTTCATTCTACGACTACTCGCAGAAAATTTATTCAAATTCCTCGAATACTTCTCATTCATCTTTACGTCATGTTGCTTTAGATATTTAAATGCTTAAAAAATATTTGGATCACACGATAGATCGTTGGAAAATATTTAAAAAGCTCGTGTCGTTACCTACCGATGGGTCCCTTCCTTCTCGATACGTGTTCCGACACCGCATTGTACGTTTAATGAGTTAACGACGGGCAATAGTACGTTCGTAAGGTGAATACGCGAGGAACGAAAAATCAGAGTGTTCTCTGGCAAGGGTGGCACGGCTCGGTAAGGAAGGCATGGTATGGCGCGGTAACGCGAGGTAAGGCAAGTCCCACGTCGGTTGCGTGGACACCGGGCATCGGGCGCTCACGTGGCTCCCCACCATTCCATCCGTGCGTGAGACTGCTCCCTTCCGACGTTCCTTTCGCCGTGGCTTCGGTTCAGCTTTCCCCACCTCGTATCCTCGCGTGGCTCTCCCCCTCCAGCATGCCGTTCTGTCCTCGAAAGCTCGAATGCGACAGCAACGCCACGGAGCCTGCCGCTCCGCAGTAACGCGCCTGCTTTCGTGGAGTATACGACTATTCGTGGACAGTGCCGTTTGTTGCTTTGTGACACGCAACGCGCGTTGTCCCGTGTTCGTGTTCTCTCTCTCTCTCTCTCTCTCTTTTCGTCTCTTCTGTCTGTTTCTTTGGTGTGGATCGCGCGCACGGTGACTCGAGTGTTCAGTGATCGTCTCGCGATATGTACATAGTTCACTCGAACTGCGTTCGTCTTTCTCGTATAATTTATCTCTCTCTCTCTCTCTCTCTCTCTATGGTTTTTTTGTATTGAGAAGTAACTGAGAGAGTATTGCAGTCTATACGTTATCGGATAGAGTCTGTTGGCCGAAAGTTTGGTCCGTTTTCGGAATCGACGCGATAGAAGAGTCGGAGCTCTCCTAGCGTAAAAGTAACATAAAACGAGTGGACTCGAGAGCGTGACGGACTATGCCGAAACACGGTCATCCAGTTGGGAAGCAGCGTGGTCGCGCGGGCTTGGTGTTTGGGTCGCCTAGCGGCGACTGAGTTCGGGATGCTAAAAGTTCCCGCGGGAGTCGGCGGAGAGTGTTTGCAGAAGGAGGAGAAGAAGGCCGGCAGGATGGGCGGGAGACGAGGTGTGCTGGTCCGCGACGTAGGTGCGCACCGCGACGCCGACGACGTGACGGCCACGTGCCCCCGCAGTTACCTCGCTGGTTGTCGCCACTAACTGCTGCTAGCGTATAGTCGTTGATCGTAGATAGTTGGTCGAGCGAAACGGTGATCGTACGACCATATTTTGCACAGCGCGTCGTAAAAACAAGCTGTATAGTCGAGTGTGTGATTTTCGTCGATAGATGGAGTATAGAGTGTATTACCCGTGATTTTTCCCGTTTCGTATCGCGTATAAAGTGCACTGTGACTTCGTTGATCGTTTTTGGTGTTTCGTTTAGCCGCCATTGGAGATATTCGCTCATAGGATTGGAAGTTGTGAAGTTGTTGGATACTTTAGTGCGACAGACGCGAACAGGTGGTATGCGCATTGTTCGTCAACTCGAAGTCGAATCGTTCTAATAGATAATCGAACATCCCGCCGGTGAAAGGAGAAGAGAGGACGCTGGCATTGAGCGGTGATGAACTGGATGTTACGGGGCGTTAATTCGTTGTCCCGCGTGAACCCAAGGTATCAAGAAACTTGAAACTTGATACACGAGGTGTCGTCCCTTCCGTCCTAGCCGCGTGCACCGAGTTCTACTTTTTCAAAACATACCGCAGTGTTGTGATTGCTCGCAGTGATTGTTCGCCGTGATTGATGCTGTTCTAACTGGGATCCCTCTTAGAGGTCGAACCAAAAGTTACGAATTTGAGTCTTTTATTGCTTCAAACTATTAGTCAACAAATTACGATCAAAACACTGTTCCTACGATCATCCTAGGGTCAAAATATATTGTAGAAACAGTGTCTTTAAACGTGCAAGTGAAAAATAAATAATAATAACGAGTTGGAGTTTCATCGAGGGACATTGTGCAAACGCAATACTGTTCTGGATACAAACAGGAAAATAGTGCCTCTAAACTGAGCCAAAAGCGAAATTCGATTAACAAGAGATTTGGCTATCGTGGAAGCTAAATAGATTTCTGACCGAGCATCAAGAGATTCCCGCGCTCGTACCCCAGTCATCAGGCCGACGGGAGTTCGAGGAGAGGGTGAAGGACGTCGTGGAGGGGGGAGTGATGCCGGTGAGGGTGGCACAGCGCCCCCCAGGTGGAATACCACTGCACGCCGGCGTGCCGGTAGCGCCCAGCAGCGTAACCGCCTCCGGTCCGTCGGGCCGGTGCCTCGGGGGCCCGGCAGCGCCCCCCGCCGGCTCGCCACCGCTGCCGCCCTCCTTGCAATCGCTTGGCGGCGGTGTGAGCAACAACGCCAGCAACACTGTTGGTGCTGCCAGCAACGGCTCCAGCAACGGTAACGCCGGCCTCCAGAACACCGGCAACAATAATAACAACATAGTCGGGAACAACAACGCCGGTCAGAGTATCGCCGGCACCGGCCTAGGAGGCGTCAGCACTACGAGCGGCGCCACGAATCCCTTGCAGGCGATGGCGTCGGCGGCGGCCTCGCTAACCCAGTTGAACAACATGGCGAATGGCCCGCTGCCGCCGCTAGCGGCCACCGGACCGACCGGACCGCCTAGTTTACCGCCTCCACAGCCGGCCACTACGCCGACTCATGGGGGTCCACCGACGCCGCACGCTGGTGTCACCGGTGGGCCCCATCTTAATGGAGCATCTCCGAGCCCTCACCCGATGCCACCTCACGGAATGATGAGCGGGTCGCCTCACGCGCCTCACCCACATATGGGTGGCGGCGGACCCTCACCTCATCCTCACCATCCCGGACCTCACATGGTCGGTTCGCCGCACCATCCTGGCCCACATCCCATGGGTCCCGCTGCTAGCATGATCGGAGCCAGTATGCAGCCTCAAGGTGGCCCTGGGATGTGCGGCCCTGGACCCACCGGTCCCATGGGACCACACGCTCATCCGCAAGGACCTGGAGTACCCGGACAGCCACACATGCACAACGACCCTTTTTACTGCTCGCCTTTTGGATCGCACTACTTCAGGTAAATTCTCTAGCTGATCGTTTATTTGGATTGGGCAATCGAGGGGAATCAAGGGGGATGATATTTTGACGCAAAATTCTAATTAAATAAGAATTGGTATCTCGACACGTATTATATATATATAAAGAAAAGAGAACAGCATTTATTCTGTCTTAAGGTGCTCCTTGTAAGTCGTCCTTGATACATATTTTTCTAACTATTTTATGGAGTGTGAGGCGAGGTAAGGCGAAGGCCGTGACTGGTGATGAATTTCCATCGGACACGGCCACGACAGCCTGCTCACCTTTGGCTCCATTGGGAAACACGACGGAGGAAGATCAATCTTGCCGCGATTAGAGAATCGTGCCCGCGACAGAAATAAATAATCTGTCGCCACGTCGACTGTAACAATTTTTCGTCACGCGAAACAACGCTCGCCCGTTCGACGAACGCGTTTCCGTAGTGTATTGGTGCTTTCTTTCAAGAAATGGCCACGTGAAATTCCTGAAAATGGTGTATCGCGTGGCCGAAGAAAGTTCCGAGCAAAACGTAAGCGTGTCTCGTAGCTGTGATCTGCGCATTCGAAAAACACAAGGTATCTTTCCACGCGTTTCTTTTTCTCGATTATAAAAGTGCACAAATAAAAGGCAAAAGAAAGTTGCATTTTTCGTCGTATCTTTCTTTCGAAGCCCCAATCGATTCTGACTGATGCAGATGTTTTACGTTCGTTGGATTTTCGGTTGCATTAGCGTGTTATTATTCTGTCAAATTATTTTACGCATTTGTGAGAAATTTAAAGATATACAAAAGGTTTATAAGGTGTTTAAACTAGAATGCTCGTTATAATATTTAATGAATGAAACGAAGTTTCTAATTCTTCACTTATGTCGATAAAGATACGAAGTTGCATGAGAATTTGCGGTTTAGTTATCACGCACAGAGATAAAAGGTTTTTTCATTCGACTCTTTGCTTCATCGCTGCAGAATAAATTATCTGACACTTGTTACAACAATGATCCAGCCTTTGCTGGATAAGGCTTAATACGAAATGTTTAATTGTAAGAATTTTATAGTTGGATACTATATTCAGACTGTTCCTTTACGGCCCGATACTTCGTTCCGCGCCAATCGTTTGGCAGTCTCTCACTAGTACACTCTCTCGGGCGTAGTAACAGTATACTCGGAGAATCCGTTATCATAGCTCGGCCAGGATCTTCCTGGTGGGTGACCGTTGCACGGTCGAACGTGCCTCGAAATGTAGCCGCTAGTAAATAGGCTTGTGGAGCTAACCAAAATACTTATTTACCCGATCCCCATTCACAATCGTTCTTCTCCATTGCTATCTCACCTGCTCAGCTTTGAGTTTCATCTTCTCTTCAACACATTCACTGCGTTTGGCGCAAACTTTTAGATATTTGCGTAGAGTCGATCAAAAAACACGAATATACTTAAACACACTGGAATCTTTTTTGGTAATAATCCTGCAAACTTTTATCATAGCAATAATCGATGAATCGAAAAGTATCGGGTATCTATCGTTCGTTATTTTTGTTAATTTAATATTAAAGAGATTTAAGAACTCGATAAAAGAACAAATGCAGGATTTCTGAAAAGTATCGTGGCTAAACAATACTCGTATCGTTTCGAAATTCTATCCGGACGTACTACAACCATTTCGTTCATTACAATCATGCGAACTTTCATCGGAATAATCGGGACAGAGATGTATTTGGAAGTAGCCAGGGATCGATGGTGCATGAGGCAATTATCGCGGACACAGCGAGCATGTTCGCGAGTCAGGTGCCCTGGAAGTGTCTGGGACACGGTTCTATCCGCAAGTTCAGGTGGCCCGCAGGTGGGAGGCGCCCCTTTGCGCAGGTGTACGCGCAAAACGCGACTTCCTTCCTCGTCTGGAGAAGGCCAGAGCAGAGTAGAGGGCCGTCCAGAACCGATAGCCGGAGCGTAGCTACGACGACGGTGACGATTATCCGGTTCTTCTCCTTCGACCTTCCTTGTATCCGGTCTGGACGTCTCTATCGGCTCGACATCATCTCCCTGTTCGCTGGCCCCGTCTGGTAATCGCCAGGGCTCATTATCATAAGCGTTCCACGCTGCTACATTCGCACGAATCGTCGAACTACTTCGTTCAACAACCGCGACCATTTTCGTCCCCCTTTGACTCGCGATTTCTCGAAGATCTTTCAGCAGAGATACATTTATATCTAAGCTCGATTTATTGAAACGAAATTTTACTTAGTTTCAGATTAAACGAACGCTTACTCATTGACTTTATCTAAATGTAAACTCTTATTATATAAACATGTAGTGGGGAGAACCGATGTATTTCTATTTCAATTATATGACTTGTTTCTTTTAATAGCGCAGATGCAGTTGTGTTGTATTTTCACGATTTTGTTTTCCGTATAGTAGACAAATTGGTGGAAGCGTAAAGTTGTTGTTGTAGAACCATCCGTATCCGTTTTCTTCTACGTTTTACTGAAATATAATATTCTTATCTTTGGATATTAACTCAGTAACATATGTACAGTCCTCTACCAGTTGTTTCTGCTTTGAGATATTGTAGCCGCGTCTTATTAATTTCACTGTTTCGTTAATCGTCTTTCTTTCTAAACTTTTGCGCTTTGAGAACAATGAAATTATGACAATTACGAACCATCGAAATTAATATTTCAGTGATGCGTAGGTACCACGTATTTAGGTATGTATAGGTAAACAGGAATGTCCAGTACGAAGAAAGTAGTATGCTAGTGGGATAATCAAGTAAATCGAGATTGATTTCTGATTTCAATCAAACTTTCACGACTTTAAAATTAGCGATATGCGACTTATTATTATAATTGGCCCGTTATTACATTACGATATCGTTAAAGAATTAGCAGGGAAATTATAAGAGTTTTATTTTCTTTTCACTAAATTGTAAAAGAGAAAATGAAGAAAGAAAGAGGAATAAACGAGAAGGAGACGATGAACGAAGTTTCGAGCGCAATCGGAAGTCGAACGTCGTCGGTGGACTTATCTTATCGCGGCCTCTCGGTAGGATAAGAAGGACCTTGATCGCCTCGCGACAAACTGTATCGGCACCTTGGTTGGTTGCGAGCCTCTGGTAGTTTTGCAAATTTCTATATACGCGTTCTCTTTATTACCATCTCTTCTATTATTACTAAAAATACAAATATATATATATATATTTCATTCTATTATTATATCTACAAGGAAGTACGCGTGACCATTTCCATTCTATTATTTTCTAGTTCAAAAATATTGAGAAAATTTACTACAAGATCTATATATCATATTTCCATTAATGTTGGATTATCCTAATAATCCAGTCAGGAAAATTCATTATTTTCTAACCTGAGAATTTTCGAAAAATTGATTACAACACCAAGTTATTCTATATCCATTAACTTTCAATTATATCCTAATACCTTAACAGATCCTAACAATCCATAGTCAGAATGATCGGCGCAAGCGGTTTTCGCGTTATTTCGATCAGTCAAGCGTTCAAGTAACGTTGGGAAATAGCTTTGCGAAGGAAACGAAGCGACTAGCGAGGTTTTGGTGGTTCGCGAGCGGCAGCATCGCGGTTCTAGTAAATCGTCGGTACGAATCGGTGGATGACGAAGGGGAAGAGCCGTGGAAAGAGGAAAGGCTCGTTTCACTGGCGAGGCACGCGAGGAGATACCAGGCCGAGTGCATGAAGCCGTGTGCAGGTAGCGTATCAAGCCGTATCGTCGGTCGGTTCCAGTTTCACGTGAAACTGTTCGTGCAACCAAGCAGGTTCAAGGCAAGCCTGAAAAGTGGAATGCACGTGCGTGCAGATGGAACACCCTGGAAATCTGAACAATCGGCGGGATCTAGTCTTTGCGTTGTAATAAACGAGACAGTTTAGTTAGTTTTCTCATTAATCAACTATGATCCTTGGAACATTTGACATCTTGTTACAAAAATAATAAATAGGAAGAGATTTTTTCAGATGGTTTTGTAGAGAAGGTTGAACGCGGTAAAATTTAAAAAATCAGTTCTGTCGAAACTAATTATTACTAAAGCGCCATTGTACACAAGTAAATATATTCCTATATAAGAGTATACTTTTGGTATCAGATGCTATAAACGGAAGAAATTCGATTCTCGATTCGTGGTCATTTTATTTTCCTGTCAAAGTGTTAAACTCGCGTAAAGTAAGAAGCGAATTATGTGAATAGTGGTTTCTATTTGCAACAAGGAGAGGTACAAGCGCGTTCGTATAATCCCTAAAGAGTTATTAAATCAGATCAGCTGCCCCAAAACGTGCAAAGTTTATCAGACCGCGAAGGCTCAGATCCAATCTAATTCCCGGTGTTCGCTCCTCTGCGGACGTGGCAGGTCGGCTATCAAATGCATCAAGCTTTTCCACGCACTCGATTAACCCCGCCGCACTCAATCATTCACGCGGTAGCGTCTTCCGTCCCTTCCAATTACTTTCAAAGCCGAGGAGCCGGCCCAGGAAGCAAGATAAACCTAATCCCGGTTCAGGTATACGTGTCCGAAGCTTTCTCTCCGGTTCAGCTTCCAGACGTCGCGTATAGTACTAGAACATAGTAAAGAGAATAGAGATCCACGGAACAAGGCGAACAGGGAACGTAAGATCCTGACAAGGTGACAATGAGCACGAGAAAGGCCTTTCCTGAGTCATGGCTTACCTAGGAATGTCAATACAGGCGTCCCATCGGGCAGGTGCAATTTGGCAAATGTCCGTTGCTATTATTAAGTCAACTTAATTATGGCTTTTTAGCAATACTTCCAGGGATTCGATCTTAGAGATGATAGTCGTTATCGATAGATCATCATTTTCTATGAGGATCTATGTTTTTGAAAACACGGATAGTTTCAATGGACGACAATGTGTTTGGTCACTTTTCCCCGGAAATTAATTGTTATCGATATACTGTGGATATTTAATTCGTATGGAAATTCGTATGTTTAGCAAGTTACGTAAAGAATACAAGGTTGGATAAAAACTTCTATCTACTAGACGAAGAACTTTATATTTTAGTTCGTTATTTGTATATTTTTAATCGTTACAGCTCTACTGATCACGCGCGTTTTCGTGTTTCTTAATTAAATGGTTTCTATATAACGAGGAAATTCTATCGCGTTATTGAGAAGAAGCAAATCGAACTTTTTTCGTGTCGAAAGTATCGGAAAACTATTTAGTCTGACGGTGTATCATTCCTGTTCCGATCGATTTCTTGGCTGTAAAACACGGCCGATGAAAGAACAATGTTCTCTCGTCCGGTATACAAAAGACGATTCGAAAGTTTAGTTAGGAGTATCGAGGTAAATAACTGGATGACAGGCTGGAATCGATTATCGTTCGCGCGGATCTTCGCGATAACAATTTCATAGCTCGATAAACGGTCACTGTTATCGCGCTTCGACGCGAAACTAGCGGAGATTCGAAGATAATTGGCCCGATTCTCTCTGTTCCTCCGGTTCGTTCCTTCGGTATAAGTGTCGGTTACCGGATTACCGATCCGACGAGACGTCGTTCTTAATTGAAAATGGATTCACCGTGTTGTGTATCCACTCGAAAAGTTGCAGACACTGCGGCGTGTTCGAGGTGTTAACAGCTGGCTTGGTCGATAAGGATCTTTGCGGTCTGATAAATGACGAGTAGTCTATTCGCTTTGCTATTCGATATCTCGAACGATTCGACTTCGTGTATTCAACGGAAATTTCAAACGATCGATCACCGGCCGTAATAATTCAAAACCACTCCGGGAACACGACCAATGTTCCTAGACTTTAACTCTAAAAACTAGAGAGAAATGTAATACCGATGTTTAGCTCTGGAGCACCTGCTGCTCTTGAAAACTACGATAAGAAGAAACTTGCCCGATTCTCGTATGAAATATCACCTGTACCGTGACTAATCTAGAATCCCTTTCCAACTTGTGTACGTTTTGCTACTGTTTTCGATTTATACGACTTCGATCTTTCTCAAATTCTTGCTACAACCAAAGGCTAAATCTCACAAGGAACGCGTCAAATATGGTTCTTGCCGAGTTCAATGAAATTTACCATGGAGATAATTTTATATGCACGATAAATGTGATCTAAACCTGAACCTAAACAATACCGAGAAACTTACGTTTGAAATTTGGGAAAATCTTACGGTACAATGTACCAGGACATCGAAACGCTTTATTCGTCAATGAAAATGTACGACAATTTTAATGTTTCGTATAAATAATACATTCGTAAAAGCTATCCTCAAGCGTTGGAATATTTTCATGAGCCGGTGTAGAATTATCATGGTAGGAAAAATTTTATTGAAATCGGTAAGGGTCACGCCCGAAGCTTGCCTTGTCTCGGAAAATTCCCGATATTCCCGTGGTTGGCCACAGTCTAGCCAGTGGAATCGAAAGTTTATGATTATTTTAACACGAGCTGTTGCTTCCTTGTGGATTCGGGCATTTTATTTTTATCGCGGCCGTCTATTTCAGCCGATGCGTTTCGAATTCGTTTCTCTAACCTCTTCTAGACGCTACGAGAGATGTGTCTTGTTCCATTCGAACGAAACGAACTACCGATGCGGGGAATAATGGCCGATCGGCAAATCGAAAGCTTCAGCTATAAATAATGAAATTAGCGCTGCCTGTCCAAATGCAGCACGTGACCTCGCGAATCTTGCCAAGTGTCTGTGTATTCCGTAGAGAGCCGTGGGTTCAACCGATCTACCTGCGCGGCGCACACTCACGAGCCAGTGGTTCCCAATTCGATCTACACGCTGTCTTTTCACAAGTTCTTTCGAGGAATTTTACCAGAGAATAGTTGAATATCAGTAGAACGGCCTTGTGTATCTTTATATCGAATCTAGTGGCTCGGTTATATACACAGCACTCGTTTACACAATGGATACATTGCTTTTTGTCAAGCTTTTGATATCTTGTCCTTCAGGAGTAATTTTTAGACTTGATGAATCGCCTGATTGTTGTACAGTATGGATTATCAGTTTCGGTATTCATTAGTGGAAATAATTATTACTGGAAATAATGGTGCATTAAGAGTCGCGTAATTGGAGGAAATATGTTCTCTGAAATATTTCCTATTTGTTACATAAAACGGTGTTTTGCTGATCTCAGTCATGCGACGATTGCTCGGTGAACGCCGATACGCGTCTCCTTCGGAATTTTTAACGTAATCGGTTGCGTTCGAAAGAAGTACCTTTAGAATTGTGACGCTTCTAAGATTTTTTTCCAGCGATCTTGCGAACCTGTTAGGTGTAACCATAAGAATACTAGCTTTTGCCAGGGTCCAAATTTCGATTTCTGTTTCTTTGCGCCACTAATTGTTGCCAGATTATTCCGGAAATCTCGGCGAGTTTCGTTCGATCCACGTACCAAGGTCGTATTTCAAATACGATCGCCCGCCTTAAGTCTAAATTTAATCTCTTCTTTTCCCCTGTTATCAACCATTAGATTTTAACTACTCAGAACATAAGTCTCCAGCGATACGTTTTCGATTGTTTAATTCTTATCAGAATCCGCAGGATCAAAGAAAAATGTACGCATGTCGTCTCTGGATCTCCACTTTTGCGTCGCGATTCTTACGTCATGGTAGTTGCATAATCTCGCATCTCGGGCGCGTGCTGCGCCATGTACAAGTCAAATCACTATCTAGGTCTACCAATCTATCGAGATGGATTTCCAAATTTTACGTTCTAACGATCGATCTTTCTAACCGTGATCGATAAATCTGTTGTATCGAATCGTTTAAACGTCCATCGTAAGACCGAGACGACTTCGGAGACTGAGATGTCGACCAGTGCCGCCGCGCCTCCAGAGAACGCCGCTCCTACGTTTCCTCGGTTCATTAATTCACGGATGAAGAATCGAACGTTGGAATGAGAACCGCGAGTGATTTGCCAGTGAAGCAGTTCGTTGGCGTTGGAGTTGGCTCGGCTGGTCTCTCCTCTCTCCCTTGCTCCTTCCTTCTCTTCTTCTTCTTCTTCTCCTTCGTCGTCATCGTCGTCGTCGTCGTCGTTGTCGTCTTCTTCTTCTTCTTCTTCTTCTTCTTCTTCTTCTTCTTCTTCTTCTTCTTCTTAGACTCGCGCTCTGCTCTCTCCGCGTTCTCAAGGCCGCCTCTTCGAAACCTCTCTCTCTCTCTCTTTCCTCTCCTCTTCTTCCTTCTGTTCCCTTCCTCCGCTTCTCTGCCTCCTTTGCCTCCCCCACCGCCTCCAACTTTGTTGCCTCCTTTCCTTCCACACTCCTCTCTTCACCCCCTCGACAGGCCACGGCATCTTACCTCAAGCTGACTCTCCTTCCTCTTCTTCGGCTCTCTGCGAACCCCTCGCCTCACCTTTCTCCATACTCTACACTACCGTTCATAAGTATTCGGACACATCCAAATTACCGCAAATTTGTAAAATATATACGACTGGACCCCCTGTAACGCGGCAGATATACACTTTCAGTGTTACACGAATTTTGTGTTATACGGCAGCTGAAGTGCGAAAACTTCTTTCTTATATAACCAAAAATAATAATTATTTCGTTCTTAAACACCAGAAACGTGAGATATTTCCGTGTTTATGCTTACGGAATAATTTAAGCAAGTGAAATTAAAATCTAACCAGAATCGCTAGGAATCAAGTTCCAAGAAATCGCTTTTTGTTTACCGGTACAGCCTTTCATCTGAATTTTCAGTTTGACAATTTCTACGTCTTTTATTTGGAGATCTCTCTGTTGGTATTATTTCTTTAAGAATGATTTCACTTTTACTATTACTTCTCAATTTCCCTTATACGAGGTGACTATCTATCTTTTGCAAAGTGTTATATCAGGTCTTATTGTAATTTAAATGGAACTCTTTGACCTGATCTTGGCCTTTCATCTTATCTCAGCGAAGCCGTGACGAGCTCCATTTTCCACAAAAGAGTAGTTTTTAAATTCGGTATAACAATTCCAGGTTACCAAAATTATCTTTCTATTCGCTTTCTACATTATCCCTGCGGTTTTAGAGATATTGCTTCACATAATATCGAATATATTAAGGTATCGCGGTTAAATAGTCTTTTTATAAAACTTTTTGAATTCGTCAGCTATTTCGCAAGCCTCGTGCGTCCTCGCGAGGGAAGCCAGCGCGCGCGTCGCGTCCAACTTTCCAACCTGGTCTTCCGAGTCGAGCCGATCGAACTCGAACGAGAGAAGCCACCACGGCCAGGAGGAAAGCGGAATCCTGGAGAAATTGCCGGCACCTTGCGAGACGCGGGAAATGTCGTTCGACCAGTTCCTCCGTCGTTTTGCCCCGTGAACGAACAGCTACCTAGCGCTCTAGGTCCGGTTTCCAGTCCCTTCGG
Organism: Bombus pyrosoma; assembly: GCF_014825855.1. Taxonomy (NCBI): domain Eukaryota; kingdom Metazoa; phylum Arthropoda; class Insecta; order Hymenoptera; family Apidae; genus Bombus; species Bombus pyrosoma. Next base: position 6,717,901 of record NC_057777.1, on the reverse strand, counting down.
CGAACTTCCAACGACGTCCCTTTTTTTTGCCCACGGCATTCAGACTGCTAGCCGCTGACGTTTCTTCCACGCGATCACCATCCAACATGAGGAAGGTTATGGTCACTGGCCAGCTTCTGTTGTCGGAAACGCACGCTGATTTCTGCTGATTCGTCGATGGTTCTCCGATTTTCGTAAGGTTGGATTTACTGTACGAAGATGAGACGGATACGTGAAGCTTCGTTTAGTTTAGACAAGTTAGTTGGATCTAAGGAGTCGAAGTTAGATGAATCGATTAATGAGAACGAGCGTAGAAACTGGAAAGGATATTTCAAGACACTCAAAGACCATACGGTGTATGCAGAGTAAAAGTTTTCTTATAGGAAGAAATGTTACTAAACGAGATAAGTTACGATCGAAAAAGGTCTTCAAGTGTTTATTAACAACGGGGGCATTCAGAGTAAAAATGCACTATCTCCAATATTCAACGAACAGACTGTGCGGTTCGTCGTCTAAAAGATTATGATATCCTTCGTAATTCGTAAGTTTCCAGTTTCGTTGAGAATTTCCCGCGTATCGGAGCGATACGTACGTGTACGCGCCAACTGCCCTCGGAATATGCACGAGGAAGAGTGGGAAAGAGAGAAGAAGAAAGAGCACCTCCACTTTATTCCCGGAGGTTTTTTTTTCGAAAGACGAATCCCGCTCACCTTGAAAGGTACGTCGCGTGGCTCGTCGTCAAGCAGTTCTCGAATAAGCCCTTCGAGCCGTAGAAAACTTCGAAAAACCATTTAGAAAAGCTATCTTTGGAATTTTCATTCTCGTCCTGCTAATCGTTTGAAATCGATTGATGTTAGAATTTTTCTCCGTTACAAGAAAAATGTTTAACCGTACGTACGCTTATCTTCGAGATACTTTGCCCTCGGACCACTTTCAGTTTCCGGTTGCGTGAAAATTTAAATTTCTATTGACATAGACCGACATCCGATGTTATGACATCGAAGACTCAGCATTAATTCTGTTGCACCTGTCGATTATGGGGAGGGCGGTGAGAGGTTAGCAAATGAACGCAAAATGAATTTCTTTGTCTTCCTATCGTAAAATAGGAATCTCTCGGAACACGAAATTTTTTTTTAATGGAATAGTTGCAAAAAGAGTTTGAAGACGGACGTTGATGCTTGTTGAAAGGAGAACAAAAAGAAGGAACCGAAATAACTTTGTTAGTATAATTCCATGTGCTAAGGCTCCTGAATGTTAACCGGATCCTTGTCACAAGGGTTCGCGGCTTAATCCGGATTTATTCGGTCTCTTTTATCCGCGGAATGATCGCGAACGTAGACACGCTACCGTAACCCAGTCACGTGGTGCCGAATCAAGGTGGGAACCATTCGGAGTCTCAGTGTGCTTCCGCGGGACGTTTAGTCTTGGACTGTATGGTTCCGCACGTGGAACACATGTTGACCATTTTAGGAAGCAGTTTCAAGTGGTCAGAATCATTGCATCTTGCTGTGATCATATACCGAGGGCTAATCCCGCTAACGTGCGCCAGATCACGATGAAGCCTGTTAGGTTAAGCGCTTGCGCATCTTCTTTCTCTGATTGTCTTTCTTTCGCTATTGTTCTCTTCGGCTGACGAAGATTATAACGTGATCGATTCTATTCAGCTTCTGGAATTTTCATAATTGTTAGATACTCCCATACTGGTACGAAGTATTGTAAGAACGAGAACTTTCACTACTTTGTAACGGTAAAAGTCTGCGCGATATCACAAGTTAAATATCTATCTTTCTAAAATTCTATTCTGGTTCTCTAAGGTGATTAACCGGGTTCCTTAATCAAACATTTCTGAGATTAGGAAATTGCAGATTAAAGAATAAAATGAATTTTCGGTTTGAGTTTCAGTTTAAAAATAATTATTATTGAACAAGAATAAAATAATACGTAGAAAGATAGAAGATCTTTATATAAATATAGCGTATAATCCAAAAGACGTCAGTTCTTCTTGCTCGGTGAAATTCTGATAAACTAATAAACTGAGAGCGTATTTATTTGAGAAAATTTTATGAAGATATTAAATCAGTCTAAGAGTGAACCATATGAAAGGAGAAAAAAGGTGTAGAATCAAGTGGCTTTCTAAATGGCGCGGCACATCTCTCTGCGCCATATGTCGAGTAGCAGGCAAGATTTCTCCGATTCCTCGTAGAATCAGGAACAGCAGCGTGGGCTGGGGTGGAAAAACACGGAAGGGATTCATAGGGCAGCCTTGTGCAGGCGGAAGGGTCGTCTTTGTGTCGTACTTGGTGTGGTCGGGTATGGATTCTCACGGGACGTTGCGCACACAACGTCTCACGGCTCGACTATGTTAGCGATGGCTATAAGTTGTTACGTATACAAGTCGTTCCCATTACTATTAAACGTTTGCTCATTCCGACATCAATCTTTTACAATTCTAGCAGAAAACGTTTTAGAGTAATATATCGCTAGGTTAATAAATACAAACAGGGACTAATAAACTATTCGAATGCTAATAAACAAACGATCCGTCTTAAAAGTACTAGAGAAAAAAAATATCCGATAGTTGTAAATTTTTAATCTCATGGTATGACTATCAAAAAAAAAAAAAAAAAAAAAATACCGACGAACTTTCACTATCAACTTGTTATGTCAATTTTTATCTCAGGCTATATCCGGCAGGAAAAATGTACCAAATAGTCTTTTTTACATTTGCAACTTGTGTAATTCCTTAGTAATTCTGCTCATGCAACTACCGTGTTATAAGGATGAATCTAATATGATCGTTTTATTGAATGAAATATATAATGTTTGATAATCATAGATATTTAAATGCACTTTTTTCTAACTATTATTATACCGATGAAAAAGAAATTGAATCCTCTCTTAAACGCGAGCGATCCTTAACCAATGATTAAGTCTATCAAAATTCGTTTGATCGTTGTAAATTTATATTTTACTGTGGCAAAAAATTAAATTGTTGGAATTTTCGTTTAAATGAGGCCATTGCTAAGTTCGTTCGTGGGTCTCACACTAGGAAGCCGACGAACACGCCAATACAGTCGAAGGGAAGAGGTTCCTCTCCCGCAGGTTCCCACGTGTTTCCGACCGCAAGCCGCAGTTATAACGGCGCAGCCGCGACTCGTCGACGAAGGACGAAGCGGTAGCAACGCTACTGTTTCCATTGCCATAGCACGGACGAGTTCGTCGTCCTGCGGTACGGTAGCAATAGCTACGTACCAGTAACGTGTCTTCCTGTTCTTCTTGCTGCTCCCTCAAACCCACGCCACGTGGGATAAACTTCTCTTCGACGATGAGACAATGAGAGAATTCTGAACATACCAATACAGGGTGTCACAGTAATCTTGATACAATCGGCAAGAGAGTAATTCGATGTGAAAATGCGTCAAAACTGTAGAATGAAATTTTATCGTAGATCGTAGGTCGTCTGAAACTTTTAACACGTTCCAATTCCATCTTTTTGGAAACTTCCTGTTGATCGTTGATTCGTACCCAATCGGTAATTAATCGCGTTTGGACATATTTAACGTATCTTTGAACTCGACTTTCTCGAAAACGAAGCGTCTCGTTAAAAAAGATTTATTTTATATTTTTGATTTATTTCTTCATAAAGTAGCACGATTACTGGAACACCCTGTATACTCTTCGATCCTTTCATCTTCTTTTTGCATTCTCATTACTTCCGTTCCTCTCGTTCTGCAGCTTTTTATTTCGGCTTATTCGAAGTTATTGATTGCTCGTTCCGTTCGTTTCTTCTTCTGCTTTGATAATTTCTACATAGCCATTTTTCGTAGCTTTTTACTGACTTGCCTCGCGTTTTTTTTTCTGAACACGATGTCTCTACATTGTGCGTGCCTCTTGGTTGCACCTTGTCGCGGGATTGCGTTTTTTTCCTCGCCTCTTCTCTCTTTCTTATTCTTGCGTGGCCGTCGTCTTTGTCGCGGCCAAGCTGTTCTAGCGCCTTGGAATGAATCAGCCGGCTCGGATGGGCGAGTTCGCATGTACCGCGTGCCGGGCAAGGCCGCGTTTTTACGCCACGAGAAAGAAAAGGAGCGCGCTGGCTCGTGCTAGGATGTTTGTGCTCGTCGAGCTCGTTTGCTTGTTCGGGTCGTAACCGGGTCGTGCACGGGATCGATGCAAGAGACAAACAACGCGAAGTTGCTCCAAAAGGGCGTCCATGTTGTATGAGTCCCTCAGAAGCCGAATTGATCTTCGCTTCTGCTGAATTTCTAAATTCGATTATCCAAATAGCTATAGCCAATTATTAGCCTAACTTTGCAAAAGAGTAATTATTCAATGATGAATGAAAATCTCTAAATAGATTTGACAAATTTATGGTAAATTATAAATTCAGAGGTAGCTAGTATTAAAAACTAGAAGCGAAACTTCCAATGAAATTTACTGGATATACCATCTTTTCTTACGAGTCCTTTTTCTAGGAAGCTTCTCCGCTATCGTTTAATCAAATTGAAAACTCTTCTTTCTTAAAGTCCATGGTTTATTATCGCAAACATTTTCTTTATTGTTTGAATAAACTTGAAATTACTTGGCCAACATATCATTTTGTTCTACGTGTCCTCTTACCAGAAAGTTTCCCAATTATTGTATAAATATTTCAAGCAACTTTTGACCAGCGACAAAGCGTTCACGTGTACGTAGGAAATTTCTTTGTTGGTTAGAAACGATTTCTCCTGGTGTCGTGACCAACCGCAAGGGTGCTCGATCGTGGAAGAAAAGTGGAGCGAATCGGCGCGCCTCAATATGCTATCAACGCCCACGTGCTCCTATATCAGATTTTATTGTATTTCATATTCAATTCTACGAAACGGGCAATGGGAGTAATTGGAGAGATGGAGACTTCGGGAACCCAAGGGAACCAAGAATGGCGAGACACTCGGCTAACCCAGTTCCGTATTTGGTTTCGCGATCAGACCACCATTTCCTCCGCATTTTATAGCGAAAAACAAGCGGTTACGTTTGCCTGACAGCGATTGAGTTCTCAATCGCGAACTACGCGCATATGTGGCTTGAATTTTCTATTGATTTATGGATGAATGCGAACATAATTTTATATTAATTTTCTATTTTAAAGATGTATCATTTTGTTTCTTAAGTTCGTGTTTTTGTAACAGTAACATAGTCAGATATTCAGCGACGAGACGATGCACTGTAGCAGAACTTCATTTATTTGAATTTTATTTATTGGAATGAAATTGGTTTGTATTGGATTAAGTGAGCTCCCGTCGATTGAATTTGCTGATTTGAACATGAGTTCTTCTATAAATAACAAATAATAGGTTGTAAGAAAAATGGGCGAACTCCTATTGTATGTGAACCGTTTGTCTCTGAATTAGTTCGGAGTTCGATGCAACTTCGATTATAATAAATTTCTTAATTTCATTATCCAGATACGCAGTCAGGATTCGACTTCTCCGAAAGCAAACGTATTTCCACAGATATATATTTATCCAAAGGATTCTATAAACGGTATAAACAATCGTAGAATCCAGCGGTTTAGCTAGGGACTTTCCTTTTCTCCTAGAGAAAACTGATGAAACACCAATAACAAGTTCGAAACATCATGCTCGAGAGTAGAAATTCGAGCAGAAACCCGCGACTTTTACTTTTGAAAGTATCTCTTGCCTCGTCAACACGATCGAAAGTCAAGATACTTTCAACGATAAACTATCGTTCCTCCTCCTTTTAGCCACGTGATAGGCTTCTAGAACAGGTTCGCATTAGCAACCTTCGGTTGAGAATCTTGCTCGAATCTTCGAGAATCTTCGTGAAAATTGCATTTTCATTCTTATAGCGCGAAACTGCAGCCGATTCATTGGTAAAATATGGAATGCCAAACGTCAGAGCGTCGCGTGGCCCGTTCGGGTGAAAGTTTCTCGGTTGCGTCGTCTACGCCCTTAATTCGAGACGTTCGCCTCGGAACATAGTAGTTGGACAAAAGTTACGCGTAGTTACGTGGCAACTTGCACACAGGGTTGTGGATTAAACCGCTAAAGGAGTCTGAACTAGCAGCCTGTGGATCGAGTCGCTTGTGCGTGAACTTTCCACCGATATCGCAATTTCCGAATATGGAATTTCCATTGCGGTCTCCTCGAATTTTGTTCCATCAATCGTACGATTTCGAGGAATTCCAATGATTCGAACTTTACGTTTATGATAATGCTATACAGGCTCACGCGAAATTCTCGAATACTTGTAGGCACCTTCTACGAATGTATTATGTGATTGACTGAAAGACAGGGATAGAAACCGAAACAAATATCTATTCAATTATCTTAACAAACGTGTTATGACTAGACCGCCGATGTTTATGTAAATTTGAACTTTTTTCTACATCACTAAAGAAATAGAACCTAAATGAACATACTTTTCATCCTCCAAGTATTATAAGCAGTACTTCACTTTGAATATTTCATATATTCTTGCACGTTATAGATATTCCATACATTTTTCCTCATTTTTCGTCATTAACTCGTAGAATTAATCGATACTCTACCGTAATAAGCGTTTCAACACGCTGTACTCTGCTTTCTTTAGTTTTGCAAGTCACGTTTAACGAGACAAAAATAGCCCCAACAATGATCGATCACGCAACGATAAAAAGTGCAACAGTTATGACAATATCTTGTTACTCGAGTAATTGCACGAACGTAACGTGCACGTCAATGGTAGCAAACATATGAGACAATTCTCTAATTGCTACTACTTGATGTATCGCGTAGGTGCGTTACTGGTAGAAAACGTGAAGAAAGAAGCACTTTCTCCTGTCATAGTCTGGGTGGCCAGGTGTTTCCCGAGTACTGACAGCGCTATCGTGTAGCGGCTCGCTAGGTTAATCGGTTGACAAAAGGTTATGTCACTCCTTGTTGGCTGTACGCACGCAGGTACACGCGTGACTTCCTGGTTACACGGTTGCCTGCGCGCTTTCGCTCGACTCTGTTACTCGATCGACTTTGCAAACTTCACGATCTCCCATGAAATCCATTTAATACTCCATATATACACTGGGTCACGCGAAAGTATTTGAACATTTATCATAGAACACTTTTACGTCCACGTTGCGTGTATTACATAAACATTTTGAAATTTCAATATATCCACATTACATTTACGAACGTGAATGTGTCATGCCAATGATGCTGCATTTCTTTTAATTCGATATGCATATGTTTATCCGGGACGAGTTAATGAAATACATGCAGCGTTTTTACTTGGCGAGTCAACGCGTGTTTAAAAAAAAAATGGGATAAAAAAGCGCTCTCGCGCTGAACACCTTGCTATCAATCATCGGCGGAAGTGGACGCGGTGTCGATCAATTTTTATCGTGGGACACTCGTGTCAATATCTCTGCGAACCAGTTGAAAAATAAAATGTCCACGGGAATGGGAATGAGAAATAAAAAAAAAAATGCGCACTCGTATACATAGGAAAAAGATTAAAAAAAAACATACACGTGAAAATTGAAAAAAAAAAAAAAAAAGGGAAACAAGAAGGGAAAGCGAAAAATTGCAGTTTCAATGGTTGCGTGGCGCCACGTGGCTACGCGACGCTCGAATTACATGTCCACCCTTTGTGGAGGCTCTTCTGCGGTCGCGGGACACCACCCTATGGTAGTGCGATTACACAGTATGACCCGTTTACGGTCGTTTCTATCTCGTTTCCAAAAATCGCGACCGCGGGGACCAAGCGTCAACGACAAGAACGAGAACCGCTAGCTTTAGGGGCTGGGTAATACGCTGCAAATGACTTCCTCGTCCACTACTCCATAAGGGTTTCTTTTTATTAATCCTCCAAGCGTTTGTTTAATAGACCTGCTTTTAGCATTTTCAGTTTCTTCGAAAGCATTTGGCCGTTAACCAGATATCATCACGGACAAGCAGATTGAGAGTTTTTATTGAAATTTTTTTAGTTTTCTAACTGGAACCGAAAATTATAGGATCTAAATGGGAATATGCTCTATACATTGAGTATTATATCGAGAATTATATTTTAGGTATTTTATATGAACTCGCTTACTCTTCAGTCGATAAGGCTTTTTCTCATTAATCGTTCAGTGTTTCTTCAAACAGCCCTGCTTTTAGCATTTCAAGTTCCTTCGATGGCATTCGACCATTAAGTAAATATCTTACTATTATATATATTATACTAATGCGTAGTTCGCGAATGTTGATATATTTATATATCATTGTTCAACGTGTCTCGTATAACACACCTCTAATATATTCATCGAAAATGTTTACAGGTGTTCGAATATTTGCACGAGTCTCCGTATCTTGTTTTATCTCTTATCGAAATTCCTCGTGATCGAGGAAGGTGCAGAAGGAGGATAAGGATTTTTGGTAAATAGAGTAAACGGTTAGGTGGCAATAGAGTTAAAGGAAAGTGACCGAGATTCACTACACCGGGCACGTGTCCCTCGATTAAAAATTAATCAAGCCCCTGGGGCGGTCGGTTCTTTTTTTCGCGGAAGCTCTTTTGCGGTCGCGGGACACCCCGGGGTACGTAGTTAACGAGTAGTTACGGGCCGACCCTCTGTGGTTCTTCCATGCTGCTATGGCGTTCCGTATAGGAGGTTTACCTATATTTAGCCCGATAAAAATACCATCGCGCCTCCCGCATGACGGCCTCCTGGCCCGCCATTCCCGATTTAAACTTATACCAACTCCCGACTCCCTCTGCTGCCTGCCGAGTCGTCGCGAATCCGCCACGCGAATCGACGTCCTTCTATCGAAACACATCGACGACTCCTTTCAGATTACCATCTCCACGCTTCCAAATCCTTTGGAGATAAGAACGAATCGCGCAATTCGTGTCTCGATTCGATCAGTTTGGATGAAGTACGGTTACTTTGACTCCACTTTAACTCCACTTTTTGGAATTTTTATTGCCAAAGCATTTGTGATCGACGCTTATCTCATATAATTTCATCGATTTTCTCTACCCTTTGTCTCGTGGCCAATAAGCGGTTCGTTTATGATTCGAAACAATTAACGTTAATTCTAAGTTGTATATAACCTTTGGAATTCCGCGAGTCAGACTTCCTCTAGTCCTTTTCTTCGTTCGAATTTATACCAACGGAGAGAGCAAACTGTGCGAGTCATCCTGGCTCGACTCACGGAGCTCGTAAATTCGTGATACAAATCGGTGTCTCCGCGACAAAAGGCTTGAAGTGCCGGGTTGGGATTTAGGGAGCTGCACCCTACCTCCTGTAATTGAATCGACGAGAGTAGAACACGTATGTAGTTTCTTCGTTACATGTCGTAGATTATTCGTAGACTAATTTTATAATCGTTATCTGGCCTGAATTACGTATCTCTGGATAAAGTGGAATCTTATCGAAAATCGTTGAACGCGGTTTTCCAAAGCGGAGCTCACCGCTCTCACGACTTTGTACAAAACCGACGATTATCGTCGCCACGATTACGTCTGTACGTTGTCTCTGGTATTTTCTAGTGGAAGTAGGGCAGCGAACGATATTTTTTCCCTCTCGGAACAATGACTGCCTTTATTCACGTTTCCTCGCCGTGTTATCAATTAAGACCGAGCTCTGATGTAACACTCGAATATCGAAGCGCTTCATTTCCTGATAACTCAATGTCATTTCGTGCCTGTTTTATTATCGCTATCTTGAAAATTAATGCCACCGTCAATCTCGGTCACACGGGGAACTATCGATCGAACGAGCTTTTTTCAATAAATGAGAAAGTACGTAGACTAGATCAGAAGAATCAAAAGTTAAAACGACACAGAACTGCATTCTATTATTACGTTAGCTATCTTTGTCGAATAGACAACGAGTCAGACGTTTCTAAGTTAAAGGCTGCCTAGGCTACGTATAATTCCCAATAAAAAATCAATCAATTAAAGATCATAAAATTGTATTTTATTATCATTCTAGTTATCTTCATCGAATAATCGTATTTTTCTCTCCCTCCCCTAGAGAAATCTCTAGATAACGGCTTGCCGATGAAACGTACGAATTTATTGATCGGCGTCGTAACAGGTAAAGTGTTGAACAGGCCAAGCGATAAACGGTTTGTTAAACTAGCACGTGTCGGTCGGTAAGACATCGTCGTGTCGCCGTCAAAATCGTTGTCAAAGCTGTTCGCGTCAAACAGCGTCGCTTCGTCAACGTCAACGAACAGCCAGCTCGACCACACAGTTTCGGCCCCTCATCCCCGTTACATTTTTTTTTTTTTCGTGGTCATATTCTCGTGGACGCGATCCAGTTGAAAATCTCACGCGTTTCTCCGACAGGTAGCCGCGAGAGAAACAGATAAATACGTAGCAATGGAAAATGAGATTTTAAACGGCGACTGGACGTTCTCCAATGTTTGACGCGCGAGATCGTGCGCGTGCTTGTCCTCGGTGGTTTTCGTTGCGCAATGATAACGATGACAAAGACTGTAGCGACAACAGCGCGATAATGACGTCGGGACGATGCGATGGTTTTTCACAGAACGTGAGCTTTAGTCACGCTCCCTGTGATTCCGGGCTCGCGGAATTCGCGTTTAATCGGCCGAACGCGACTTCCTTTGAACGCTTCACGTTTCAACGTTTCAACCAGCTCCGTTTGAGCAGCCGCTGTGTTGCCTCAGTTTCGCTTTACAGCTGATCCCCGACGTTCGTTGCGCGGAATCAAGGGAATATGCGTTTTGCGAAATTAGACATGCTTCAATTTGGGATCATCGACTATCCCGGCCGTTTCTGGGGCTTCCAAATCCCGAAGAATCAACGTTTGTATGTTAGTCTTTGCGGATCCACAATCCAGATATTTCGTAGAAGTTTATAGGTTTTAGTTTTAGTTTTAATTTTATGAATGTGATTGGAGAAACAGACAGAATCTGTGAATGGTAAGTGGATAAATGGTACTACGGTTTAAATATTTTACACGGATTATTCTAGCATTTTTAGATCGTTCGCGGATTTCTTGCAAAATCCTGTCAAAAACAATATACCTTTAATCCAGTGATTAAAATTTAAAATGAACTCTATAGGATATACCTAATGATAAATTCAACTTTTCATCTCCATCAATCTTCTATCAATAGAAACGTTAACTTCGATAATAAGCGCTAGCAACACCTAGCGATTATTCTCGCCCCCTTGCTATTCCCTTCATATTATTTTTTTCTGTTTTTTTTTTTTATAGCTTTCTAGTAAAACTTTAAACGCGCTCTATTTATATGACGCTTCTCTCTTACTTATATACGGAATATTCCCTAACAAATTTCCTAGAACCTAGAAATACTTCGAACACGCTGTATATTTCTTCGTGTTACGTGCATTTTTGCACCTTGAGGATATATCAGAAGCGCACCAACATCCGCACAAACTGTATTATACCGTGTGACAGATCACAGTAGACCGAGCACCATCCAGAATTAGACGCGTGGCTGTTTAGCAATTTTGCCCGAAGTAGAACGGGTTAAAGCGATATTGCAGGCTATCGCCGTCACTCAAAAGTTCTGCCATTAAATATCACGGTGATCTTTCGACGAAGATAAGAGACGATTTCGTTGTGTGCCTCTCTTTTTGACACGCTCGACGTAAAAAGAGAGAACTGAAGGAGAGAGAAGAGAATTGGTCGTGACAGGTAGTGCAGGTGAACAGTTGCGTAATTAGTCGAGGTTGAGTTAGGTGCTGCTGATTGGTGGGGGAGGCATCTAACGAGTTACGTTTCTCGCGGTAAACACACGTACTTATACATACAGGTCTCTCTTGAACGGAGGCCGTAATCTCGCTTTCTTAAACAACGAAGACCGAGATTAGTCGGTATTTTCCAATTCTTCTCCGCGGACGCCTGTTTTGAAATACACAGGCGCGCGCCTTGCTCGCAGAGTAATGGCGTGCTCCTGAAGGCTGCAACGATTTGTATCGAGATCTTGCTTCAACGTTTTGCCGCTTGATTTATGGCGTTCCCACGTAACACGTGATCAAGATTTTTCAATGCGTCACGGTTCAATGTGTCTGTCGAGATTCTACGTAGATCCCTAGTTCGTGGAGGCTCGATCCTTAAAATGGTAGATTTCGATTACGCGTTATACGCGGACACACGTTTTACCTGAAGATTTTTGCAAGCTGGATATGCGAACGAATAATCGTCGGTGCCGGTTTTTGGTCGTTAGAAGACACCATTACTCCGAAATCATTTTCCTCCTGTAGTCCTCTTGAAAGGATTAATTCGAAGAGTGGATACTTGGCGAGCGCCCGGTAGGTGAAGCTCGAGTCGGTATCTAATCCATGAGTGGTGAGGTCACGTCTGAAAAACCGCATAAAATGTAAAAAATAGAAGACTACGTGTCGCGCGATAAGCGGCGAAAAAATGGACATTTTAAAATACGAGTGGACTGGAGGAAGAGAGAATGGTTATAGGACGAAAAAAGGATTTTTCATAATGTATTTTCGTAATAACGGGGTAAACCGTAGTCCAAGATAGACGGAGACGAAGCTGTGGGTGGGCCAATCGCCCACTTCCACGGAACTTCATTATGCAGTTTCTAATAAATTTATGTGGCCGTGATAAATATTCAGGCGTCGCGGCTATTTTAATTGATATAACGAAGGAATATTCATGAGGAAAATTAGAGGGACCGCTCAATTTATGCGTCTCGTACGTTCCCGAATTTCTGTGGCTTGGTTACACGAGATGAGAGGATGCGTGGATGCAGCATCGTTCCACGCATAAATTCACCATCGTGGATCAGCTGGAACACACCGGCCGACAACTTTGTGGATTCGACGCGGATTGCACGAACGATAGACTGACGTGTTTGTAATGTTGGGCGTTATCTTGCAAACTACAAACTCGTTGCGTGTATTGTGTCATCCAGTGCTAGCGCATCTACACATATATATCTGATTGCTTGTTCCTTCGAATTCCTAATTGCTGTATAGATAATTACCAGCGACTGATCATTTTCTTTAATCCTAGTTTCAGCCACCATTCCTATAATTCCATTATCTCTTATTTTCTAGCGAAGGTATCGTAAAATTGCTGCGAATTCCCGTCCTTTGACTATTTTGATACGTATTGTGCCACCTTGTACACGCATGTATCCGAAATCGCGTACGACTGGCCAAAAATAGATTTAAGAATATATTCGGCGACTAAATTCAAACAATTTGAACAAGCAACTTATTTTTGCCCAATCGTACGTGATTTCGGATTACTTTTCATTGAAGGAATTTTGATTTGTCACCTATGGTGCCCCCGCCGCACGAAATTTAGTAATCGAACGTGATTTTCACGTATTCAAATATAACGCGACGTTGCTTCTCTATAATTTTCATTTACACCTGTCCAAGCCAGGCTGTCGTATAATTGCTGCAACTGCTTCGGCTATGATTTATCACGGTGGTCACGTTCGAATAAGTAGTAACTTAATAAGACTTCCCACATGGTTTCGCCTAAGAAATTCAATGCTTTCAATAGGCTGTCAGAAACAGCAGTCCTGTTAAGTGACTTTGAAATATAGCAGCGTATTTTATTGACTGGTCTAATAGTCGCTGACACGGCCGATGGAAAATCGTGATTCCCGATCAGAGAGGAGCGGTGACGCCGGTTTCCACGAAAGGATCCTTTGTTAAATGAACTGTGAACCGCGCGTTCAGGTGCGCAATAACACTAGTACTAGCGACGTACGACGAGATTTCTGAGCGCCGCGATTACGCAAACGGTTGACTGACATCTTGCGAATGTCATTTTCTGCTGCAACAGTCGCTCTCTGCATCGCCAAGGAGTCGCGTGTTCCATCACGTGCGTTTCAAATGTGATCAACTTACGTACGTTTGCCTTTCGTGTTCTTCGAATTCACTTATATCGCACGAGAACTCGTACGTTACGTGGACAGGTTCCTTTGAGACTTCTTACAGCACTTTGCATAGGAAATTTAAGAATCATTCGTGCACGTATATTTTAAGTACGTTGAACTTTCATGAATTCACTTTCGATGCTCATTCAGTCTATTTCCATTGCGTTTTAAATAGGAAATATGGTTTGTAAGCGTTTCAGGTACGTTCGATTTTCGTAGATCAGCGTTCGGTATTCTGTCGATTTAAACGTCGTATAGCGAACGAAATTTCTTCCTTACGTCCCCCTGGAATATTTTGGACAGAAAATTTGGCAACAGATTATCTCGTAAACGAAGTACCGTTTGACTAGCAATCACGTAGTACACGTGTACTTAGGTATACTAAGATTAATGGACACGCTGAGTGTTCCACTCTCCGTTAACAAGGCAGGCTTCATAGTCCAGAAATTTCGATAAATCTCCATGCGAACAATCTTTGCTCTTTTGAAGCTTATACGAAAACTATGCTTCTAAATTTTACGCACGTTGAGGCAAAAAGCGTGCATGGAAACGGAGAACATCGGGAGAATGATCGGTGAAGGTTTTCGAGCGCGACTAGAGGTTCCTTTCCAGGGGAACGTGAAAGTGTAGACTAACGAAACGGTTTAGTAGAGGATCCGACAAGGCAATTAGGAGACGGCGGTCGCAAAATTTCTAGACATTTATGACAGTCAAGCTGGGCGGCGTACGAACCCACGAAGCAATAGGACTATCCTATCTTGGCATCGCGCTCGCGCCAGCTTGAGTAGATCAAAACCGCTTACGGATTATTTTTAGATCCGCTCGACTGGCCGACCGATTATTCCTCGCTAAATCATAACTTTTCTCCCCTGGACCGCCTCCACGCGATTCAAATACATTGATCGAAGGCCACTGCCCTTTGCTATAGAATTAGTCAGAGTGAATTTTTTGCTTCATCATGCATCTCGTGAAAAATTGGTTACGGTGAAATCCTAGTTCCATTAGTCCCGAATCTTTCTATTTTAAATATTTCGTTGTTACAATTAAGGGACGAAATTTATTGCAATTTTTATCAGAGCTGTAGATTCATTAACACCTTGAGAACTTCGCGTCGAGGAAATCTTCCTCGTTCCCTTATTCCCGAATCTTTCTTTTCTAGAGATTTTGTTAAAAGAAAGAAAAAAAGGAAGAGGTGGAATCTAGAGGTAGTCAAGATTTTATCCCTTGAGAACTTCATATTCGCGAAATCTTATTTTTCTTCCTTTTGAATACTTTCCTCCTTTGTTTCCTAAATATTTCATTGCCACAATTAAGGGATGAAATCTACTGCAATTCTTGCCAGAACTCGGCGAGGGATCCTTTGAGACCTCAATGTTAATAAAATCTTACTTCCCTGCTTCTTGAATTCTTTTCTTCTTTCTCTTCGAAATATTTCGTTGTCAGAATTAAAGAATAAAATTTGTTGCAATCTTTATCTGGCTTGTACGAGGGGAAGGACGTTGCTGTATCGTATAGGAAAAAGAGTGAGAGAAGAGAGAGGCGAATACGTGTGGCTATGGAGGCTCGGGCCACGCGCCACGCGATATTGTAACGCTAGCAACGAGTTGGTCTCGGCTTCCCGAGCGAGACGACACCTCGTCTCACCTTAACGGATCGCGCTTCTTCACGCTTGTCATGCCTCGCTACGACACGCTTACTCGTGGATAATGTAAAGCAGGCCTCACGGATGATCTCACGTTTTTCAGGACGCGGCTGGATTTCCTTCTGTCACACCAGGGAATCGATTCGATCAGACTGATACTCGCGACAGCGAAAACTGTTTTCTCAATGATGTATAGCAGATAGTAGCGATGTAGCAGGCTTGTAGAATCAGACATGCAGAAAACTACACGTGTTACGCGTGCCGAAACAGAAACTTAAGATATTTGTGGAAGATAAAGCATTCTTTTAGAGTGAAATACGATGACTTTCCATGCCTTTTAGCGTTATGCAACTTTCAATATCTCGTCGTTTCAATATCAAAAGTCCATTCCACCAAGGTATTTAGGAGAAATTCCAATTTTTTTAAATACTTGGGATATCAATCCGAACGTAGCAAATAATTTGCTATTCTTTCGCAATAAATAAACTTACGGATGTAAATTAGTTTGTTTTTTCCAACATTTTAATACTAATCACGTATACACATGAAGAAACTGACAAACTTACTAAGAGCGGCGTTTACTATTTCGATTTCCGATTTATCGAAAACACATCGAATCGTGACACGACTAATTTAATCAGGTTCGTAAAGATCCACAATCCATACATCAGTTGCTACGTATTACAATATCGAAGTTTCGATTTTTAAACCCTTTCGAGACTCACTTTCGACCGAAAGACATTTGCATATTTGATACAGTTACTTCCAATTAGATTAACTGCTCACGTCGTTCCGTTAAGATTTCCTCGGACGCACGCGGTGAAGCGCCATGTTCCAGCGCAGCAGTGATCTCACGCATAGAGTCGGGATAATTAAGATACATTTCGCAATTAATGCAAGCGCGATCCGGTAACGATAAGACGAAACGGAGAACTCTGAGTGTCGGCGAACACCGGCGTGGAACATGAGACGCGGACGAAGAACGCCGCGACGACGTGGTGAGAGGCACGTGCCTCCCGTGAACACGTGTAGCAGGTGCGCGTCGACGTCGACACTTTGCTATCTTTCTAACAACCCTGATTCGATCACGTATCCGATGAATCTCGTGTAATCTAATAGAACACAGATTTATTCAAATCGTAGTTTAAACCGAACCGTGGAACAATAACAGTTTTATAATACAGTGTTCCTTGATTAACCCATTTGCATCCAAGCGCGGATTAATCCACGCGCTGCGACTGTCTTCTATCGCCAAGTGCGGATTATTACGCGCGCTGCGACTGCCTTTTTTTATTTCCATTTTAATCTAAATAATTTTTCTTTAAACAAATAATTTTTACTTTTTCCCTCTGTTATAATGAATGTAAGATGCGATGTTTGCCAAGTAACAGTGTCTATCAATCGTTTCGAACAGTAAATTTTCGATAAACTCCACGAAGAATTCGGATATCATTCACTGCACTGACGACCGACCGCGCGCGGTCATAGGGACCAGTCCTCTTAAGTAGGGCCATGATGCAAATGGGTTAACACACGTAGACGTACTTCTCATTTTCCTGTTTAGTAGACGTAGAATTAATTCTCGCTGCCACCTTCGAAACTTTAATATTTCAAGCTTTCGACTTCGACATAAAAATCTGGAACAGCGTTAGCAATATTTCCACCGGAAGATAAAAATTCTGTCAGAAAAGAGACGTAGAAGTGAATACTCGGTCGCTCGGTAGCAAAGTTGATACAGGAAGTAGCTGTATATTTTGTTAAATGCGACGGATGTTAAAAACGTAGAATGTCGCTTCATCCCTAAAATTTCAGAGCAGTCGATCGATAGGCACGTCGGTGGCGTGCGACGGGCACGCATAGGCTTTCTAAAATTGGCCGAGGCAACGTGGCATATTTCCAGAGATAGAAAAAGAGAGACGCGTTCGGAGACGCGACAGGAGGCAAGGGAAATACGAAAGGGGCCTGGAGATCGTTGAGGAAAGGCTCGGTCAGGGGGACAACGGACGAACCTTCGTCGGGAGACAACGAGGTCTTGGCTAATTCCGTCGTCGCACGTGCGTGTAAACGCTAGCGGCGGTGTTCTCGTGCTTACGCAACTCGTACAAGCGCGCGTGCGATCCAAAAATTCACGCATTGTGCCTTGAACGTGTATCCGGTTGCCGATGTCGAAATTTCAAATTCCTATTCATCCACGAGCTTTTTCACCTTAAAATAAAAGCCTCGGTTAAAGCATCGCTTAAAAACAGACAAACCCGTCTCTGTAGTTTTCGCGCCTTTTACTCGTTCAGTGGGAGAAATATTTTGAGGAGCATTGAAAAGTGAAAATTTGTACACGAGAAACGAGTCGTTTGATGCGACTACTACTGACGTTCAGTATCAGGGTTGACAGTCGATGTTAGGTTGTCAGTGATTTGGACGAGATCTTGGAAATTGAAGAACGAAACTTCAACTTTGCTATTGTTTCTTTCCAACGAGCGGAGACTTGGCACGAGACGAACGAATGTTCGCTCTTTGATTGTATGTCGGCTTGGACGTTGTGTTTTATAACGTTCGGGGTTTATTTAGAGCCTGCACACGCCGCGCTGCGTCTTCCGAAAGGTATTTCAGAGTGTCAGGAATCTGTTACGACATTGTCCGTTAAAGGCTAGAATTATAAAAATACATCTCGTTATATATACATCGCTCACCTTCCTAAACATTTTCATAACGTGAACGTCAGAATGAAACGTATTGGTTTTGGTATAGGTATCTACTCTTAGTCATCAAGACCGCTTAATGCATTCGTTGCTATTGACGCACATGCTGGGTCGAATCTATTGCTTCATCTTCTTCTACATCTTCCTCCAATGTATGACTGTTATTTTGACCTGGAAAAATTGTAAAGAGAGGCTAAAAGTTGCATTAACATCTCCCTAAAAGGTCTAGACCTTTCGCTTTATAATTACTGAGAAAAAATTCTTAAACTTCGCCAGTTTCCAGCTGCTTCGGTGTAATGCACTCCCTTCAAATATAGACGGGGTTAAAGACGAATAAAAACTTCGTGACGAGCCACAGTATTTTCAAGTTCATCGTAAAATAGGATACAAACACGTTTTAAGAGATACATAGAGTGTTTTTTTCTTTTACGGTGGAGTAGAGAGCATCGTAAAACGTTGCTGGAAATCGAACGGCAACGTACCGGGCCCCCAAAAAACGATTCACGAGTTTCATTGAACGCGACGAGGGGCCAAAGTTTGGAGGCCGCCCGTAAAAACAGGCATACGGTGCCAAAAAGGGGATGAAGGGGAGAGAAACAGGCTGTCGAGAAGGGGTAAAAGCAACAGGAAGAAACGTCACTATAACCAACCTTCGAAACTTTAACTGCACCCTCTGATGAAGCGGAGATTCTAAAATCTAAAATATTACATCTCCTGTTCCACTTGAACTCGGTCTTTCAGCCTCCAAGAATACAAGAAAATTGTTGTTACGCAGTAGCTACAAAAAATATTTGCGTTGAAGCGATTTTTTTTTTTGTTAAACTTTACGTTCCATTTTCGTACAAAGTATACGATTTTTTTTTCACTCGTACGAAGGTAACTATGTACCAAATAATGTTGGAACCTAATTATCTATCACATACTTGACATTATTTCATGTAAGTTAAATTCTACGACTAAAAGAATTAAGAATTATTAAGTGTTCTAACGTAAAATTAATTTACAACGGCACGGCGATGTCATTTACGGGGTTTTCGCTTAATTAATCGTTTAAAAATTCATGAAACAGGGAGTTAATAAACGAAATTCAAACGTTCCGCGTCGTGTTGGTCTACCGAATACCCGATCTCGTGGTAGTTGTAGATGTACCGAAAGTTTTGATCAGTCGCGTAGGCGCCATGGGACCTAAGGGTGAGGAAAAACAACGGGAACAGCGAGAAGACGGGGTAAAAGAGGGAAACTGGAGGCACAACGAAGAAACATACCGGGTTAGAAGTCGACAGAAGCGGGAAGGAAGGGAGAAAGAGAGAGATAGAGACAGCAAGGCAAGAACGAAGTTATGGAAGCGCCTGGGGCCGCGCTCTGCTCCGAGAATAGGGGATGCTGGTAGAGGGAAGTGCTTCCTTTCTCATAATGCATGAAACGAAGCCTGTGCCTCTCTCGGTGTTGCATTGTCGGTGTGCTCGCATAACGACATCCTTCGTCCTCGAGTCATCGTTCCTCATGCGAAAGAGTCGACTGTTCGATGTAGCGTGTCTTCCGAGTCGACCAAGGATCTTGATCCTGCCTGTTAAGAGGACGATGCCTCGTTCAGGTGTGTTCTATCACGTCGTCGAACGTGCAACCTAATAGACGTCGCTTTGTTTCCGACTCACGACGCGGCTAACAACATGGATTGTTCGGTCGAACGAAAGGAGCGAGACATTTGCTCCCGCGGTCTCGTTTGAATCTTTTTACATTACGAACTAATATAGTTGTTTGATTTTGATTATTTAATTTTGACGTAGTCTTCGAAGCTTTATTTCCCAATCGAACTGTTGTTTCAACAGGCAAGGATATTCTTCATGTCTTGAGAAATACGTTAACAGAGGTGCGTAATATACGTGGTACAATATTTACAGGCGGAACACATAGTTCTTTAATTAGACTCCATTTTCTTAATTATCTTCGTAAAAATATGAAGTTACATAAACACCAATTTACTCGTAACATTCCAACATCTAGCGGGAGGAATAAATACTAAACGG
The DNA here is from genome assembly GCF_014825855.1 of Bombus pyrosoma. Taxonomy (NCBI): domain Eukaryota; kingdom Metazoa; phylum Arthropoda; class Insecta; order Hymenoptera; family Apidae; genus Bombus; species Bombus pyrosoma. Next base: position 6,697,692 of record NC_057777.1, on the reverse strand, counting down.
CTCTTGGAACATTCGTTCATAACTTTGGTATTCAAAAGCAGAATTCGATAATTTAAATGGACAGAACTGAGAATTGCAAATGGAATGTCATATTCTTTCGTGTCTTGAAACTTTGGAAATTTATCAAGACTAAAAGGAACACTATCAGGCCTGAAACGATCCGAAGAACGCAACAGGGTTAAATACTCGAAGGTTCCAGAAAACCGACAAAATTACCTAAGAAACAAATGGAACCTTTCAAGCTCCTAAAAGCTTGTCCTCCCAGAAACAATCTCGTATCATCTATCTCTATCGTGATTTAGTATATTTAGTATAGCAATGATCCTGGTCATTTAGAAATTAGGAGAAAAGAGACAAGTTTCAAAGTTGTTCAAGATGATTCATTTTAAGCATTTACGATGAGGTTATTAAATGGCAATGCATTAAGGAAGAAGGAGAAGAGGAAAGGATCGTTTGAATATCTGAGGCGCGCCGTGTAAAAATGGAATGGCGAAAGTGGAAGGAAATGCATCCTTCCTCATAATGCACGAGAGGCAGGAATAAGCGGCCTTACCTTTGGTGGCTTCGTCTACGTTCGTTTTGCAAACGACATTCCTTGTCTTCGTATTATTACTCCTCCCAGAGGAAAATACCTGTCCTAGGTGCACGCTGATGCTTGTGAGAAAATATTGAAGGCATCTCTTGATGCTCGCACAGAGAGTTCAAATTAATTAGAATTATGTAGTTGATTTACTCTACTATATAGAAGAATGCAAGCAGTGAAGATTTTTCAAAGAGGAGAATCATTTAGAATATGGAAAAATACAGGGTAGATGACATAACTCTCCTACCGTCCCCCAAGTTTTATTTTAACGTGCAGAAAAATTTCGATTATTTAAAGAGAGACTTTGCTATACAATTACCGATGATTTGGTTGTTCGAAAATATCGTAGATCAGTTCTGTTTTAAGCACCACAGTTACCAATATAGTATAGTCTCATTATTATTTATCGTAGCCTTTAACAAACTTACAAAACTTATTCTAGAATCGTGTGAAAGCTATTTGGAGGAATTCGTTATCGAGAAAGACGAAAATTTGTCTACGAAAAGAATCACGAAATTATAGATTAGCGAAAGATCTAATTCTAGTTAAACGTTTCTCGCTTTTCTCCATGAATTTTCCAAATAATATGATATATTAATAATAATTGATTCCTTTATCGTCCTTCACGAATTTGTTAGGAATAAAGATACACTCGATTGGATCTAAAATGATGGAAAAAAACGTAACAGGCTTAAAAGAGCCAGCAACTTCTCGTCCAAACATAGGCACTTGAAGGTTGATTTTCAAGCGAAGTCGAGAATTCTAATGAGCGCGTTCGAAGAGGAAATTCGTCCGGTTTCTTGAATGAAGTAGTCCACGAGTACGCGCACGGTCGCGGAAAGTCGTAGCGCGAAGCTTTGCATTTTAGCAGCGTAGACAAGGCCTTGCCCTCTTTAAGGCAATTAATGACTCAATCGGGATCAGGCTGATTGAGCCTTTATAAGGGCCTGGGGTACGCGTGGCCGGACTTCGCAATGCGCAGAATGCACTTGCCTGGCCGCATTTATTAACACGGTGGCACGAACCCAATTAAGGACGAACGAGCGAGGAAGCTGAGGATTCCTCGTCGCGTGTTACATGCTCATCCAATGATACACGATTCTCCTAACTCATGTGAAAACTCGTCGATACTTTCGTCCATAATTGCTTCCACTTTCCAAAATTCCGAAAATTCACCGATTCTTAGCTGTAAGCGCTTAATTGACGCGCAAATTGTTTCCGTTCAGTTCTATAAGTTCTACAGATTCGAATCTACGTTATGTTACTCTACGTTAGAAATGTCTTTAAATGTCGATGATTCTAGATTGGAAGTTCTCATATTTCATATTCTCATATATGCACGCGATTTTCAAGTATCGAGTTTCAGGTTCAATTTCTCTTTTGGATATACCTATATATCTCATTTTTTGGATCCAAGAGATAGCACTTTTGGCTACCTGCCCTCATTTCCCCCAACGGAAAACAGTATCCTCTTAAGCCGTTTGAAAGCTCAGCGATACTTTCTTAAAAAATTGCTGTAATTTTGTTAAAATTCTGCGCCTTCTACCTAGAAATATTTAGATTCCTCGCGCTTAAATTACGTCATCAGATTATTAAATTATTAAATTATTGTTCTCTTATAAAATTATGAAATCATCGTATTCTTATCAGATTATTGTCCTCTAGTTTGATATCTCACTTTGATATATCATGTCTGGTGAAATGCTTTCGAAATGTGGCGAATGATTTTAGGCTAGGTGTCTTCCCGAAGTGAGATGGAAAGTTGAACGGTGACACGGTGCAACAATACGAGCCGGATCGCCACGGGCTGGCTGTCTTGTGCGTGGTCAGATACAAGTGACGTTAATGCGCAATAAATTAGCGACCTCCCACGCGGTTTATGAACAACGCTCTTCACGTCTCAGTCTAACTACGTTTTTGCATCGCGTCTTAGATTCACGAAAAAGTCATGGATTTCACGAATAAGTTTCCTGTTCTTTGCTTTCCTGCATCCAGTACGATTTTCAGCATTTCTTGATCTATCTAGGAAGTCATTGACCATTTCCACTTGTGATATCGTGAAATTTTCTAGGACGTTCATAGCGGATTAATGAATCTCCTTAAGGATTTTCCTATGAAGAATTTTCAATAGACTTGCGTATATCTATTCATAACATCTTCGAAATCTGCAGGTATTGATCCAATAGTATTCTGCGGTGCATAGTTTCATTGAGATCGAATAGAAACCAGAAATTGGGAATGGCGTCGAGTACAATTTTCGCGGGTCGATTGATCGGATCTCCCTAAATCACTAAGAGGCACCGAATAAACCTGATCGTAGGAGGTATGGGAGCTGCAGCTTTCAGACGTGCTTCGTAAACCGGTATAAGCGTTCCAGTCCTGTGAACAACGATGGACCGTGACACTACGGATTTATCGTGCCGTCATTTCCGTGTAAATAGTCCCAACACGACGCCATAATGATGTCCTTTCGTTCAACTTCGGATCAATCTTCGAATTACTTTGAAATTTACGTTCTTTGTGATGTGTAGGAAGAATTTATATTCTTTAAGATCGTACGACGTTCGATATAATGTTCTTTTTAATCGTACGAGATGTACAAAAGTAATTTTTTCGTTGAAAATTTGCCGAACGTACGTAGGAGTTCAAGACGGATAACGACTAGAAAACGACTCTTTCGCGGGGTAAAAACAAACGTCGTTTTGTATAATGCTGTTCGAACGAGTGTAACTATTAAAGTTTGGCCTCATTCCAGTTGCAAAAGATCTTACGAGTGACGAGATAACTCATCCTTCTTCGCTCAACAGATAGCTGTTTAGCTTGGAACCTGCAACGTCAGACTTCACCGACAATTCCTTTCTCTTACCATTTCGAATAAAAATTATATACGAATTATAGGAAAAAATATAGAGAGAAAAACGTGTGAACAATCGCCGACAAGAATCTTAGTTGCGTTGACTGAAGAATCTTTAGATACAGTGAGCGTTGAAAATTGCGAGAAGCGAATGAAGCCAGCAAAGGCCAAAGGAATAGAGGAAACGGTAAAGAATCAGAAACGAGGAGTAGATGACACGAAAGAGGGTAAATGATCGACGCTGGACTCTCGAGATTTCTTTTTTTTTCTTCTTCTTCTTTCGTGTTGAGTACGCGTCGAAAACCGGTTCCTTGGATTCGTGTAACATCTTCGAGTCCAGTAATCCCACGGCAATTTGACTGGAACAGATGTGTCATCGTTTTGTAATGTTCATGTTCTTAGGTTGGACGATCTTTTCTGGCGAAAGATAAAACGACGATCACCGAAATCGAGTTTCGCAGGAAGAAAAATTTACGGTGTTTCATCTGGAGTTTTTCGTCCGGTTGATCTTTTCGTTATCGTCTGGTGTTAATTATCAGCTTTTGCGGTGTGCCTTTTGGACTCTCATTACCAGGAGACATGCACCGCTAATTGATACCCGCAATCATTAGGGTCAGAGGCCAGGCGGAACAAACCAGTGACCATACTTCGTAGTTTGGTCAATTTTACTTCTTTTTTCCGCGTCTAAATAAATGTAAATAAAGACGTAATTCCTCGTATCTTTGAGTCTCTGCGCTTCCAATTTGAATTCGATTATCCAGGATGTTCAACAGAATCTCTAACACTAAAGATACCAAGGATGTTTTTGTTCCTGTAATTGTAAAGAAATATGCAGATGCTTTCTGCAAAATTGTTATTAACTTTTAATCGGGCAGAAATTCCTTTCATCGATCGACCTCGCACATTGAAAACTACAGAAAAGCGATAATATCGTAAGCTTTGCACTTTAAATTTACTTTACGATTTACTACTATTACGCTTAATTGTCTTCTCGCGAGAATGAATGAACCTATAGATGTAAATCATTCGTTTCTTTAAGATCGAACATTCATCACGAGCTCATGTAACGAAATTAAGGAATTGACAAAAATTAGAGTTGATCGGTTTGACTTCTGAGAGGCTCGCATATAAATCGATTTATCCAAACGAGTTTCTTTTCACTCCGATAAAAGTCTGGTACTGTAGAAATCGGTCGAACGACGCGTGCACGATGGAGTCTTGGAATGACTGTTCAACACGGCGGATGATAAATAGCCGGCGATTCGACGCAGCGTCTCGTAGCTCGTCTCCGAACGTCGTCCTTGCGTCACAGTGACGAAACGCCTAATAATAAATCGCCTCGGCGAAAGAAAGCCGACGAACAAGCGCCCTTTATTTCGCTGGTTTGTTCGTCGTCGATTTCTAACCGTGTGGCGTATCACGGTGAAAGCAGCGGCGCTCGCGCGCGTTCCTAATACAAAGCGGTCCCGCGAACGTTTGTTCGTTCCGTATCGATGGCGAAATGAGAATCTTTTCTTTCTATTCTCGACGCCGTTTCGCCTGGCCTGGTCTGCCTCTCTGGCCGATTTCGTCATAGAGAACGGCGAAACGCCACATGCTAGCTCGTCGATACACAATCCGCGTGAAAACGATCTGCGTTTTCTGCGAATAAATAAATCGATCCTGAGCTGGTCTCCCCTGTTCTACCTCTAATTCCCTCGACTTTTCAACAAATACGACGAATTTCCTCGGATCACGACTTTGCTCGATTTTTGATACGATCCTCCATCATCTTCACTACCTCTGGAATTTTTCTCCCCTTATTTTGTCATCGACTCTGCTCATAATTGCAAGAAAATTAGGTCTGTATTTCCGAAATAGATGGCCGATTAAGCTGAAAGACAGATGCTACAGGGGAAGATGGTGGACTTGAATCTTCGTTTTTGCTGATATCGGATACTGCTTGGTATATATCCGAGGGAGACGACCTATGTGTGTGTGTGCGCGCGCTAAATTCAAAGACCAAAAATGTACCATTCGAAAGAATATCCAAGATTAGAAAAATTTGTAGCGTCGATCGGTAAACGTCAGGTGGCGCTTAATCCAAAACAAGATGCCACGAACTAGCAACGAGTTACACGTAGAAACTCGTTCGAGAGAATGAAGTAAGAGTCGAGTCAGCGACTGACATCAGCCCCTTATACTTTTGTAGCTAGCGTAGCAGTAATCGCACGGTCGCACCGGCGATTTATCGTTGCCCGTGATCGCGATACTTTATCGTCGATATCGTTCTCTTCCTCTTATCGACCTCTGTCAGAGTTCCCTTGATCCTTTCCATGTATCTCCTTGTCGCTACCGGTCCTGTCCCGTTGCTGATACGAGCAATTGAATATCAAAACCGTAAGAAGAACGCACAGCCTTGATCGAGGTTGTCTCTCTCGTTCGAAGTTCGTGTCGTTGTTCGAAGTTCAGCCGTGGGAACAGAAAGCGATCCGGCTTGTTAAGCGAACCGGAGAAAACCGCGCGCGTTGCCCGCCGCGATGTGTGCCAACCATAAAAGAGCAATAATCAGCGTGCCACGCCGGTTCGCGTCGAACTCGGCCAGTGGCCATTGCTGGAAAAGTGAACGGTGTGCGCCTCACTCTGACGAAATCCTGATCACCGTCCGGGAAACAGAGCTAGCACGCTCTTTCTTTCTCCTCTCTACTCTCCTATTATCCTTTTATGCATCGTCATATATTTGTGCGTATACTTGCACGAACTTTTGCATTGTGCAATTAACACGTTGATTGCCACGCGAATTTGCTATATCTCGCTCTGTCAGCCAGATTACATTGAAATATATCGTAGCATAATATTTAATTTTTGACAAATATACAAATTTCCATCTGCAGTCTTTCGCCTAGCTTCTAAACTAATTATCAGTAGCATTTTTAACACCTTACCGACCGATGCAGATTTTTATTACTTATTACTAAGATACCTTGTTCAGTTGCGTCGGTTGCGTTGCTTTGTAAGCCCGCACAGTTTTATACCAATTTGAAAAACGTACCATTCGCGATGAACAGAAAGAATGGTATTGGAGAGTCTAAACCGAAACAGAGCCGGCGCCAGGGAGAATCTACGCCTGAGATGTCGGTCGGACGTGCGTATGCTGTTGAATCGCTAGCGGTCGGTAAAGTGTTACAAATATTTTTGTATCGTATTAGAAAATATATGCTGTTGTTTGTAGGGAAAGAAGCGCCAAGAGGTTGCTTCTATGAAATTTTTGTTAAACAATTACGCAAACATTACTTGAAGATTCTTTGTGATTAGGTAGGGACTTCACTGCTGCTTTGTCACACATATAACGCTAAAGTTATTTAAACGTAATGAAACTAAAGTGCACATTTAAATTTTTATCTGTATCATTTGTTCTACAGTTTGCCCAGCTATCTTTTTACATGCCAATATTTAAATTACCAAGGCTGTTCGAACATTTCGTGGCATACGTGAACGACGAATTCTTGCGAAATCTTGTCGAAGTAGTCAAAAACAGGAGATAAGTAGCTATCTTCTGGCAGAGGAGGATCGAGAAAGTCAATTACCGTCGAAGGTACCGCCACATCTTTCCTTTTGTCTCGTTCAATGAAATTATAGTTTCAATTATCGGCACGATTACTTGGCTCACGTTTGGGATCGATAAATACCTGTATCTACGTTCTTATCAGGTTTAGACGTTACGTAACGTGTGCCGATAAGCCGAACCTTGCGTTCTTCGTTCCAATTCCGTGTAAAGAACTGTAGTATAGTGTTATATTTGGTATCTTATGTATTCTTGACCAGTCATAAAGGAACAAGTTGTACACGTACAGTGGCTTACAAATGTATTAAACACTCGTCACCGAAAATTTGTTTAACGAGATAAATCTCGTCTGAAGGATTAATTAACGAAAAGCGCGTTTAATCAGTTCGATTTCCAAGAGTTTTAATTACAGAAACATAGAAGTATCGAGCAAGAAAGCTGTAACTGGGATGGGATTTAAAATTGTAACTATTGTGGACGTCCGTTCGAAGTTTGAACAACGGAAATTTGAAATAGAGAGCAGAACGGGGCAAGGAATGTCTCTATAAAAACGGAAGGAAGATCGTTACTTTAGGATTTATTGGCTCGTAGTTTTTATTGGAGAACAGCACACGCGCAGTTGGAAAAAAAGCGGTCTAAATGGGTAAAACATATCCCGTGCTCACGCGGAACTATCGCAAATTGAACGGCAATTTATCCAGAAATTGTCAACGTTCGCGACGTAAAATTTTCGTTACTCGAACACCTAATCTTTTTTATTTCCTCTTCGAGATAATGACTGGTAAGAACTTTATCATTAGATACTTTGTACGTGTATTTCAAGTGTGGCACAACTCGAGCAAAATTGTCACGAAAAGCGACATTTTTCCTCGACTTTCCTAATTTCTTATCGAGATGCACAGGCTTAGAAAAACGACATAAATTGTAATAAATTCTACGATATTCTTAAAAAGAACAGAGTTCGCAACATCGTCACTTTCCTTTCCCGTTTATAGAGCTGATTAGTGTGGTTTTTTAATGTCTTAATGACGATGTAAGAGTATAATGATAATTACTTCAGGAAATTATTGTAATTTGTCGGATCAGTGTCAAGATCAGCTATCGGTCGATTAATTCTCTTCGTTCTTTTACCACGCGAAAGACTCATATTCTGATGTAATCTCGTATAAAATGATCGCAATCGATATTCTTTGAGTAGATGAAAGCTCGATATCGAGACACTGGACTATAGAATGTCTTGTCGGCGAGGCTCGATGGAGCGGCACGAAAAATCTCAATCTAGGCCGTCAAGTTTCCACGTGCTCGCCACTTTTCGTTCATCCCCTCTCGTAGTCACGCTCCCATAAGAGCGCTCATCCCCTGGGTACGCACATTCACACCACTGCCTTTCTATAACGTTTTGAGACGATTTTATCACTGATCTTTTGTCATATGGTGGTATACTTTCAATCTACTGGAATCACATAATTTTATACTCACGCTGAACTAATCGAAATATTAAACAGTTACAGACATTCGGATGCAATAACGAATATTTTGAGAGAAAAATAATGAAACATTCTGTATAACTAGTAGTATTAATGGAAAACTGAATTATTAAAACATACATAGTTGGTCAGATATTACGCAACATATCTACTCACGGTGTTATCACTCAACGAATTTTGAACACTGAAAGAAATCTTAGTAGTACCACAAATCCCTTATTTTCTAGATTCTAGATCACAACTTCTTCTTAACTTCGTTTTCACAACCTCCTTATAAGAACCTTCCAAAAGTACAATGAATTCTCTGCAACTTCTTATTCTCCGAGATAAAAAAGGTCATCTTAAAGACCGTCATTTTCCATACGTTACATTCAGAAAGTGACCAATCAAGTGAACGTTCTAAAGAATCAAGACATCCAATATCACTTTAAGCACGAAGAAAACGTGTACACACCGTAGGAAATATGGTGTATTACTTCCCAAGGGAACTATATACCTTGAAAATCTCTTTGCTTCTTCGAAATCTAACACGCAGGAAAACATTTCTGAACGTACTCCCATTACTTTCGAATCAAACTTAGTTGCACATGTGCCTGGACACATTGTTTCTTAGTCATGGCGCCTCCGAATATTATTCGAACTTCGGAGTGTAACCTGTCTACGAGTAAATCGTTTGGAAACTCGCGAGACAGGAATATTCGGATGTCCATCGGTAGTCGTAACCAGTATACGTGTGTATGTGTGCGCGCGCGATTCTTCTATATATAGAGTTCGAAAGGGGGGCTGGCATGACTCCCCAAGCATTGATCGCAGTGCCACCCCATGAGCAACCCCTAATAACACCCTCTTCCTCCCTCCGTGGCAGACTCACCCTCGGCAGCCACCCTCCGGTCTGAACTGCGCCCTTTGCTAACCCAATCTGAGACCCGTGCAAGCAACGGCTCTCAACTGGCGGTTCCTGGACGTCGTTCCTACGGCCAGCTGGCCGGTCAGCTGATTCCTGCCGGCGTGCCGGGACGCCCATTAGCCGCGCCAACTAAACCTATTAACTCTCACGACCTGATAACGACCGCACCCCGCCGCAACTCCATCGAAAATCCCGCGACGACGATGTCGCGAATACCTGACCGCTCGTTCGTGCCCGTTCGCGTTTCTGCCCTCAAGTTTTACTGGATACAGAGGGTGGAGCGGTGAATTGGGACATGTCCGATCGGGGAGTTGTAAACGTTTGGAAATGGATGAATGGTTCTGTGAGTGTTTCATGTGTCGATGAATCGGATGGAGGAGGTTTTGTTGGTTTACTGTTGATTACGCTGAAGGTTGCACTGATTTCTTCGTTACTTTCTACCTCGACGGGTAGTTTCGAATATGCTTCGTTGTAATTAATATAATTGAGAGACTAGGTGTTTGGACGGAGAATATGAACAATGGAAAATATCACAAAGAGAGAATATTGAAATAGGCAAATATTTTAGGTATTTTTCTATGCATCTTTATATCTTCAGAATTCGCCTAAATGCATAAAAAATGCATAGTCCATTCGTTCCATCATTTCGCTAATAAAAGAAACCTCTCTTATACATCGTATTTCTCAGGAAATTCTAGGAAATATAAATTTGCATAAGCGTTCTTAGTCTAGTAATTAGATTCATCTATTACCGCGTCCGTATCTAACAAAGAAAAATGACCTGTCGCATATCTGGAACTGTCATGTACATTCTGATTTGCTCCATATTAATAGATCAGGCCCAATATCGTATACACATATACAAATTGATCTTTCATACCATCCATGTAAAAGGCGACAGATTCTTTTCTACGTGTAATGTTTAAATTCACCGTGACGTGACGTACGTGTTTTGCTCATATAAAGAAATTCTCTTACTTTGGCATGCTTGTCTCAAAGAAGGTTTCCTCTGATTCAGGCTGGAAACTGTGACACGCGCGCGACTAAAAGTTTTTCATTGAACGGATTGGTGCCGTATCGGGGGAACGATCTGTCACGATCGTTGGCCGGAGAGAAGAGGAAAAAATTCCGGGGAGCGAGCGAACGAAGCGAGCTGCCGGTGTGCCGTGCGACGAATTAATTAGTTCGATCGTGGCGGGCACGTCTTGAATGAGAGAGAACTGGTGCGCTCCACGCGAGCCGGTTTCGGATTATTGCACGCCTCTACACCGCCGCGTACGTGCCTCACGTGAAATTACGTTGTCGGCTAAATTAGCGCGTTTCGATTCTGTTTTATGCCGTGCTGCGAGCTGAATCTGTCAACGAGTTCTCAGTGTGCTGCCTGTTAAAAGAATCCATTACTCTGAAATCACTGTCTTTTGTATTCTCCTTTTCCTGTAATACCTCGATAGAATGTGGATCGAAAATTTCTGGGCTATTCGGTTGATTCTTCAGCTATACGACTTTAGTTTTACACGACTCTTTTTCTTTTTGTTTCCTTAGAAAGAATGAGTTTCGAGTATCCGTGCTGTTAAAAGAATCTATTATTTTGAAATTGTAATGTTCTGTACTATTTGTTTCCATTTTGTCAAAAGTTGCATTGATATATGTGTATAAAATCAATGACCTATATTTTTGAAGGTATAGAAATTTCGTGACGCAATGTAAATAAAATTTAAAAATACACGGCAAAAAATAATACGGTGATTGAGTTGAGCTTCGACCTATCGGTAACCGCGTGTCTTTTATTATTAACCCCTCGTTTATTTATAAATAAATACATAACCTAGCACTTTTTAATACACGATCGATGTGTATTCGCACAAGTCGGATTAAAAAAAGCTGGCTAATTATAAACGAGCGTGTGTTAACCTTTCTTAACCTTACACTTTATCCTTAACCATTTCTCCTTCAGAGACCTCAAGTAATTTCGTGGAAGAAAAAGGAAGAAGAATAGAGATATATATCTTTACGATTGTTCGCGATCCAGATGAATCAGAGACTCGAGTGGGACGAGAAATTTGTCGAGCGCGTCCCTGGTGAACCATGCGCGACAGTAGGTTAGCCTTGCAACCCTTGAGCCTCGACCCTTCTCTGGTAAATTCACCCTGCTGTGTGTACACACACGTATACACGTATGAGGGGCTGTGACGTGTCGTCAAGTCCCACGGCGGCGATTCTCCGGAGACTGCAAAGGCCAAGTTCTTTCTGGCACGATCGATCTTCGCACCGGCATTCAGCATCATCGTGTATCGTGCCTTATTCGTGCCTCGCTAGAACTTCGCCACTCTGCACCCTGTGCCCGATTTCGGATATTTATTGCTCGTTTTACTCTTTTTGCCAATCCACTCTCTAAAGAATTATTTTTGTCAAGGTCTGTTTGTCTTCCTAACACCATGGAACGTGATTCGAACGATCCTGTTTATTGTAAATCATCCCCTGTGATGGCGAGTGGATAAATAAGGAAACGGTTATTTGTGTAAATTTAGCTAATTGCATTATGAAAAGTTTTATTTCTCTCTTTTTTCCTGTAATATAAGGTTGTAAGGATCAGAGGATCGTCAGTTTTTTCTGCAGTGTAGCGCTATAAATTCTTTTCTGTTGAGGTTATTAGATGTATGAAGAGAGGAACGCGTGGATAAATTGTAAAGTAGAAAATATATTTTAATACAGAAGCGTAAGTGCAAGTAGGAATATAATTTGAGCTGGTCCAGGTCCACACGCTAGCAGTGTTACCCTATAACTGAAAACCCCGAAGCCAAGGTCGCCTGTCTACTGTTTATAGCCTGCCTTCGTCCCAGTCTTTTGTCAATACGCTGTCGATGGGTTCAGTGCTTGAGAAAACTAAAAAGACCAGATGTAGAGTTTTCTTAGAAATGGCGATGACCACTTCAACATTTCCTATACTGTAAAATTTTCTACAATATAACGCCAGAAATTCTTCCCAAATCTTTGCCAGAATTCAAACTAAACTTCTACCAGAAGACAATGTGTGATCGTTAACACGCTAAAAACGTAAGATCTTCGTGGTGGTGAGTTGTCGAGGAAGTTAAAGTCGAGGTGAAATCAGGTGACCGAATTATTTGATCGCGATGCGCTTCGATGTGTATTGCGGCTAACACGTGTAACTTTAGCGAGCGCGTGAACAGCGTTAATGGAGCGGTGCCGATATTAAAATCGATAACAATTCCGGAGAACGGTGGCCCGCTTGTCAGTAGCCCGCCGCCAGTCAGTCGAACGCTAATATTTTGATGCCACCAATCAATTGTCCGTATTACGAGCGGGCATTACAGCGCAAATTCAATTTCCAAGAATTAGTCTGTCGTTTCGCGGTGCTTTCCAATGCGCTATTGGCCGGCCAGCGTTTTATGGAAAACCGATAAGATTCGCGTTTCGTGCTCAGAAATCCCTAAAACCAGATAGATCGTATATATCTATATACAAGGTCACGAAAATATTATCTAGTACGTTAAACACAAAAGTATTTAAACAGGCATCGATATTCAATGGGACCATCTTTAAATTATATTATGTTACATTTAAAGCGATCATTCGTACTGCAAATTAATCTTTTACCAAGTAAATGTCTTCTAACTTCTATATACATTTTCAAATTGGCTATACATTCGGTCGTTTTATATAACACATCAATATGTGTTACAATTGTTACATAAAAGTTTTCTATGGTAAATGTTCAAGTACTTCCGTGAGATAATGCGCATGTATCTTGGTTTTCGATAATTATCAGCATTCAAAGGGAAAAGATTTTATATATGCTAATGACTACGTTGAATCGCGACCAGCGTGTACAGCAACCTTTGGAAAGATACTTCGTAGTCGTAAAGTTTCGACGAAGTTTAGACGATCACGAGCAACAAGACGCAACACAGAGAGTCGGTTCGCACTGACACAAGGGTGATCGATATCAGTGTAGCCAGTCGATTCGTGACCCTCGAAACACGCTGTTATCGCTGCTACAGTGCAACGGTCTTTCCTTTGTACAATCAACTCTTATATTCAATTAGAACTTTGCGTCTGATATGAGCACACATATATTCGTCTATGTTGCAACATCTAACCACGAATTTATTACTTTGCGAATATCTGAACGACGAGACGTTCTTCCTTGCAAGATCGATGTTTTCTCCTCGAAATCGGTTAACTTTTTCCGCACGAATATTTCTTTTAACAGCGATCACGGTGGTATAATAATATAGACACTACAAATTACTTCAATCTCTATACCTATGTTTTTCCATTTTTTCCTCGTGTTTCTATCTCTTCAAATATTCATTTTCGGGATATTTTATTGATAGAAAGCGTGGAATACGCAAAAGGTAGCAAAATTGTATCGAATATTAAAATTTATTATTTAAAAACTTTCCATATTTTATAGAAAGAGAACAGCAGGGTTAAGTATAGTTTTTAAAATTCAATGCATAATCTCATTTATCATAGAATCGTACGTACCAGTAGATTTCAGTGAAATTATAATAAGTTACGGATCTTTTTAAAAGTTTTATCGGCTATTATTCTATAATGATTTCGTTAATCGTGCCAGTTAACCGAAGTTTTTTCAAAAGAATTAGTTTTGTAAACTGACAGCGCGTATCGAGATTTTAGTCCCGGTTTGAACGATCGCGGCACTAACAGGTGTTTGACACGCGTACAGATCCAAGCAACCGAAAGACATGCACGAGCTTATTAAATTTGATTTACGCTGTTAGTTCGGTCACGATAGGCATGATCATGGATGCTATTCCACGGGTTGCACGGTCGTTATAATCTTTTTTCAAATACTAACGGAATAATGAACGATTCAGTAGCACGTATACCTTTGCTCGTAAGCGTGTGGACATTTTTGTTTTGTTTATATTAAAATATATAAACTAATGATAAATCGATGCTCAGAAGATATTCTCGTGAATTCAATACACGTATATCACACGAAACTAAAATCGCTTATCAGTAATATACCAAAATTAAACATACAATTTGTCCAAGTATTAGTAGCTTTAAATATTATTGCTAAAATTAATCTCGATAGACTCTGTATCAATTTTGAAGAATCTTTTCTATCCTATCTATTGTTAGACGCACAAACGAACTAAAAATAATGAACTGCTCCCTAACATTTAACGGTTACAGGTATCGATCTTTCTAGTGCACATTAGCTTTAAAAGACAAATTTTATCATATATCGTTACAATATTCTGCTATAGCTCTAATAATAAAACAATCTAATTAAATTACTTTTAATAAAAACAAGCAAGTGTCCACGTTCTTTCGATCGATAATTTAAATCTGCCGCCTTAGCGCTACATTCAAAGTTCGAATGAAGCAATCAAGTTCGACGAACTTTCAGCGAAACATGATCGACGCGTGTCTCTACTATCTGTACGAAGTTTTGTGCTGAAACCACGTCATAGTTGCGTCTTAACGTAGTCCCAATTAGACGAGCGACCGAAGGTCCGCTCGATGCAATTAATCGGGACTATTGGAAATCGGTTTTCGAGGAGAACTCGGTATTCTTTTAGTCGGAATAACCGGGAAATAGAGTATGTGTGTTCGCGATTGTTGGTCCTCCCTCGGTGAAAGTCGTAAGTTTGGTGGGCCGCGAATCTGTGCCACGTTCGACGTGTTTCGTCGATTCATTGGGCCGCTTCAGGCGGCTTACGAAAGTCCGACGATGCATGTTGAACTCCCTTCGGTCCACATGCATGCGACACGCGACCCACACCAGAGAACACACTGTACACAGCACACCTAACATGACCGATCGGTCTGATCTGACAGATCGTTGCCTGTCCCCAGGAGGCATACTCCGTACTTTGGCCAGCCGGACTACAGGCTCTACGAGTTGAACAAGAGGTTACAGCAGCGTACAGAGGTGAGTTTATTCTTTCTACCTTTTTACTCTAATCTATTTATCTTGCAGCTGTAATTCTAAGATTTGCCCCATTGAACGGTCGAGTTTCGTAAATTTATAACGAGACCACTGTTCATGAGTATCGGAACGAAACATTTTTTGTATATTATCGTACTATTTATTCCTACTGAAAAAGTTAAAAATAAGTAGATTACGAATTTTAGACTACGGCGAGAATGCAAAATTGCATAGAATGCGCATAATATGGAAAAATATGTAAAATATTCAAAGTACCGTGGGTAAAACAATTTTCTACCGAGTTTCTATCGTTTTAAACTATTCCCGAATTTGCATAAAAATCCGCAGTCTAATAATACACGAATACGCGATACCTTGCTTTTTTTTTGCATTAGAAATACCAAATTAGCTAAAATGACTGGTTCCAGGATTTCTGTCTTAGCTATTATTAGAAATATATAGGAGGTCAAACGGACGGTTTTCTAGACACATTTCTAGTTTCGTGCATATTTCGCAGAGACAAAGAGTTCGCGTAAAGGTTAGGGAAGTTCGTTAGTAGATACGGTAACCGATTAGACAGATGACTAGGTATTAACGGACGGGAAAACTATGCGGATGATTAATTGCTTTCCGTTTGTGCAACCTTGTTTCTGATCAGATTGAATTACGAACGAGCGGAGTACGCGTTCTAACATCGTACCTCGAGCGTGGTTTCCTTTTAGAAGCTGACACAATGATAGATCTATCTTGTTCGATCAATGTGTTTTTCTTTTCACCGTTTTTTTAATCCCATACATGGCAAAAGAATAAAAAGAAGGAACATTTGTATTTTTATCGTATAAACTTCGACTGAGATTGGTTTGTCGAAACGACGAGCGTCCTGTAGTCATGATTTTAACCCTTAATGCTATCATAGGTCGAAGTTCACTGCAATACACAGTACAAATTTTACTTTAAAAGTGTCCATTAATTTTAGTAAATCAACGAAATTAAATCGTACTTGGAAATGTATCATAAATTCGTAGTCGACTAATATTCCGTGTACTAAATTGTTGAACCTTTTGATATGAAAGCTTCGAGCAACAAGCATACATCTGTCTTTCTCTTCCAATGAAAGATATTTTAAATATAGGCAGCCGATATTGCTATTGCAAACTCTTCGATTAATGAAATTAAACAAGTGGATTTCTGTTACTTTTTGTTATTCAATAGCAAATGAGAAATAGGAGAATTATTGCTTGCAGCAGTTGCAATGCTAAAACAGTATTCGTACGAGGTGATAGCCTTTAAGGGGTAAATCGATGGAATTCGCGGAAACACGATGGGAGTCATACATGAATACGTGGCACGATTCCATGCATTATAAAATTTCCTGGCCCATACAACGCGACTAGATAAACTTATTCTCCTTTCAGAGGTGCCTGATAATAGTGATAAGATACAATCCTCGTGAATCGTGGATTATCGTTGGCGCACATGTCTCGTTCCTGGACTATCGAGTTTTCCGTCGATTTCAGACAAGCTGGATTAATAGACTCTTTGTGGAGAGATCGCTCGACTTCATGCGATCTTCGCGGGCAATCGCCGTGCGGAATGTATCGAAGACGAATCGCGTCGTCGCTCTTCGCCCGCGATAGTCTACGGAAAGTTCGATAATCGATTAAATCATCGGCTTATTGCGTCTTCGTCAATGGGAATTATATACGGTGTCCTATTATAAGCTAATCTGTTGTTGGAAATATTTCGATCGAAATTTTCTTTTGGAAGTGAATCATGCCAAGACATAGGAAAAATGTTACTAGATGTTTTTGAATGGAATCGTATAATTGTTAATACCTCAATTGATGTAGTTTATTTCCTGCTGAAAGGTATCAGTCTTAAAATAAATTACTAATATGTTTTTTTTTATTAATATTTTAATTTCAATGGCAATAACGTTAATGTTGATTCTAATTTCAAAGTGGTACTAGTACAGTTCGTAGGACGCCTACGTTTCCTGATATCACAGATGAGATTTTTGTTCGAAGATGATAAGAAATAACGAGATGAGTCGCGATATCATATCATATCACGTGTGATTTTATTGAAAAATTTATCCAGTCAATATTCAACGTCTTTGGATACTTGATATTACACGAACATCTAAGCGAATTCGTTACGTTGGTTATGCAGCTTCACGTATTTTTGAACGAAGTAGCGTACGAAATGGTATGGCTGAATTTGTCAAGCGGGCTTTTTCTTCTATCCGGTATATTTTCCAAAATATTTCCGATAATGAATTAAAATCAGGCACTCTGTATCTGCTGATCTTGACAAAGTTAGGAGAAGAAGTTAGGACGAGTAAAAACATGTGGAGACGCACGAAATTCTTCACGGGAGTGATATGAATCGAAGACTGGCTCCGAAGAAGTATCGAAACCACTTCGAATCGATTAACAACCCACGTCGAATTGATCACAGCGCATTTGTCGCGCTAAGAGGCACGCGAATGTTTTCCCGTGCTTCTTTTTGCGGTGAATCTCCAGGAGCCCCGTTTTTCTTTGGGCGAACAGTGATCAATGCGCCATTAGGACAAAGCACCGTGAAAAAAGAAGGAAGGAAA
This sequence comes from Bombus pyrosoma, assembly GCF_014825855.1. Classification (NCBI taxonomy): domain Eukaryota; kingdom Metazoa; phylum Arthropoda; class Insecta; order Hymenoptera; family Apidae; genus Bombus; species Bombus pyrosoma. The sequence goes on along the minus strand of NC_057777.1, from coordinate 6,679,789 downwards.
AGAGGCCGGGGTTAATGTGTCTTAATGAGCCACTGATACTTGAGCAGCGCGTTCATTAATCTCGGAGAACCAAACGGATACAACCGGTCTTCGCTTTCGAGATCTCGATATTATCGGTCCGTCACGTCGGTTTACGTTTGTCGCGTGGCAGCAATCAGCATAAAAACCTCGTTGCAATTAACCCCTTCGTTAGATTGAGCTGTCTACCTTTTTTTGCCGTTTTACACGTGTAAAAACGCGCGATGCTTGATCGCCGTTGAAAGTAAATTCAAATAGAATTAAGGTGTCTGTCGTCAGACTGTTTTTAGTCTGAATCTTGGCCTGAATATTCGTTATAAACTAAGCCCTCCAGCAATCAAACTGATCGACCGTCGATTAACTCTACTTTTTATGAATTTTTAATTTCATTACATAAATACACGATTAACATTCAGTCGCCAAGAAGCGAATCAACCTTCTTTTTATTCCTTTTCTCCTCACTTTCGTGCGTCCTTTCTACGATTATTATTAACATCCTTATTAAAATTATTATTATCTTATTTTCGATTTACTTCATTTCATTTTGTAGATACCTTTACGAATCTTTCTATCGTCGTCTATCCAACTTCGAAGCGAGTAGTTCATTCGAGCAAGCCACAAAAATTGCTCTGGACGATGCTCAATTTCGGCTATACGCTCCCGAAGTTCGTTTCGCCCCGTTCAGCTGTCTAATTCACGAGGAACCTAATTTCTCCTTTGTATACTCTACGACCTTGACCAGTCAGTATTGAATAAAATATCATCGTAGCTCGGTAGAGAGCATCGGTAGATGATGATCGAGTCGAGGAAAGTCATTAGTCACTCGAAAGCTCGATCATTATTAGCTGGCTGAGCATCAAGGCTATCCAAATGTTTATCTATCATTTATTAAGCCTGCGGATAATTTTGCTCGACTCTGGCCCACATACGCCCGTGCTGCTTCTCTTCTTCTGGCTTCCCTTCATTTTCTTTTTTACTCACAATCCTTTTTTGGCCTCGCTCGGTTCTCTCCCCGCCAACTCTCTTCTTCTTTCTTCGCGTCATTCGTTCATCCAGCTGGTTGTTCACTCTCGGTCACTCATTCGCGAACTCGAGCAAACGACGTGGCGTGTCCCTGCCTCATAAATCATGTTTTCTCGCGTTATCGTCAGATCTCGAGCGTTGTCAGCGTGCGTGTGCACGGTTCACCACTGTTTCTTCGCCGACTTCCGTCAGGCCTGTGCGAACCCGGGGCTGGCGCCCTACGATTCATTCCTACAGCCACTCTCTCGTTTCTTGGCGATCCGTCCACGCATTCGTCACACGGACATGTCCCTCCTGGGACCAACAATCTGCCAACGAAGGCGCATGGTGCATTACAACACTTCGACTTCTATATTTCGTGATTTCATTAATCCATTAAGGATCGAGTAGCGCAATAACGTGTAAATTTTACTGAAACTTTATTGAATGAACGTAAATTATTGTTTCGTCGGAGTACAAAAATCTATCAGAAACACACAAATTGGTGGCACGAAAGAAGTTGTATAATTTGAGGGAAACATATGTGTCTTGTTATAGCGTTAATGATATTCCAAAATATATTCCTATGGCGCACATAATATATTTATAGGAATTTCAATGAATGTCCGAACACTTTCGCGATTCACTGTATATTCTATGTAACAGTCGAGGATTCTCGAAAACGAAGAGATACTGGTGAAAATGTAAAGATCGAGATAAAGCGTGAGTGGATCTTTAGTCGAGCATCTGTTCGCGTACGTCACTGCGAAGTTTGCCGTAGTTTCGCCTACGTTGGGGTTAGATTCGTGTCGAGAGGGTGTCAGGGGGTTGGTTTGCACGGAGCGAGGAGTGAGCCCGGTTGAGCCGGTAGAAACGAGGGAAAGGGCGTAGGACGCGGGGCGAATTAAAATCAGCATCTACGCTGACTCGGTTATTCTCTATCCTCTTTGTCCTGATTTTCTCCTTTTCCTACTAGATCCTCTCAAGATAGAATATTCAGATTCACGAATGTTCACGCGAACAAATAACGAAGTATCGAAATCGTTCGATCTATTATGGCAAAAAATCGTTCGGCCTATCATCGGTTTTGCCATTAATTCCATCTCAAATGTTTTGGACTCTACGAGCTACGCTCCCATCGCACCGTGCTCTATCCGATTGCGCTATAAGCTTCTTTCAAGCTTATGTTCCGACGTTCGGAAACAGTAGATTTGGGAATTAATTTGTGAATGTCTTTAGACCATCAAGCGAATCGATACTAATTTTACTATTGCAACTATTTCATTGAAGAAAAATTCGAGCATACTGTAATATCCATTCAATAAATATATTAGCAACATTGTGGTAAAACAGAGCGAAGATTTGCAGCAAAAATAAAAGACGCGCTTCTGTTCATTTGATCACTAACATTACTATTTATAGATTTAGAAGGGGAATAATTTTGTACAAATACTTCGCTCTCTTTAAATACATTTTAGATGGTATTTACACTTTAGCGCAAAAGTCTTGGGACACCTCAATATCCAATTATTAAATTATGTATTTTAATTTCTACGTATGTTTGCGGTTTTAGGATCATGGTTCCATCTCACGACAGCTCCAAAATCTGAAATGAATTATTCTATCACCTAGAACTTTGTTCGTCGTATTTTCAATAAAATTCACGTTCTTTTCTATCAAGACAGCCTTCTTTCTTTCATTTCTGCATCTTAAAACTCGCTTACCATTTCAATTGGTTAATTCATTTTATTCGAAGGCTTTTTCAATTGAAACGTTACATTTACACAATCAGTAGGTTGCGATATCCGCCGAATTCCGCCTCGATCTGGTAGTACGCGATATTATTTATTTACAATTACTCAACTATTCGCGTTTCACGTTGCTACGAATCAGCCTTATTTTTGTAACGGTGAGGTAAATTTCATCGGTTTTGATCAAATTTCTAATTAGCACCAGTCGAATTTCCAGTGAAATTCGATCGTCGAACTGGAGAATCGCGAAATAATTGCGAAATCCCAGTGCAACCTCGGCCAAGAGGTTTAGGTTGCGATTATTCGCAATTTTTTTTTCTCCCCCTTTCATGACTGTGCGGAAGCTCTAATCTCAACATATAGAGAAATATTGCACGCATTCCGCTTCACCGTGTTGAAACTGCAGAGCATTTCTTTCCTGACCGAGCCTCGTCACGTTGCATGGAATAAAATTCGCCCAAGTCTTCCCTCTTCGTTAGCCACGTCAAAAATACCAGATTTTCCTTCTTTTTCTTAATTTTCGTGACAATAGAGCATACGTCTTTCGGCTTTTTGAAATTCATTTTAGTTTGCTCAAGCAATTATTCACATTTAGAAACGCTATTTTTTACGTAAACGACCTTTGAGGTAAAAAATATTTAATCGGTTAACTATAAACTCCTTGTAGAAATTTCAAAATATTTCATACGCGTTTTGTTATAGTCTGAGCAAACACCGCGTAATTTTTGTTATCTCATCTGATTCAAACGTAGAAATTTAAAAATATATTTTAAAAGCGTTCAACGAATGAAATATCGACTTTTTGATCCCTCTAAATGGAAATATTTTTACGATAGACAATGATATACACAAAATGAAACTTGCGAAGCGACTTCATCGACAGACGAGAAAAGATTTTCAACGACGATTTGTTCGAAGCGACCGGAAGTTGTACATGCTTTCTACTTTCAATACTTTCTCGTGGCGTTATCTTTTCCACAGAGCTAAATTCGAGTACCTGTGCTCTTCGAACGGGATTCTATTTTTAATTACCCAAAACAAATGGTCTGTTATCATTCGTATCAACAAACCATTCTCTGTTACTGTATTTTTTATCGATAATGCGTCGAGCTTAAAAGTTTTAATCACCGGTAAAAGCGTTCGTTATTTGGAAATTTTTAATAGAAAATCGCGTGTGCGCGCCGAGGAACTTTTGAACTTTTTCCATTGTAGCGCATGCCGAAGGAAATAAAACTAAATTCAATAAACGTCAGGTCCGGCGAACGAATAGCAAATTGAAACTGTAATTAAATAGAATCTCTCCCCCTCTACGCGCGGTATCCGGTGTATTTTTTGAAAATCCATATGCAAGTCGTTGCGTGTCGATTGATTGTTTAATTGCTTGTGGACAAAATTTATTTGTCGCTCCTGTCAAATAGATAATGTACGCTGTGTTGCGCAAGCTATTCATCGTCGTACAATTACCCCGACTGTAATTCTATTTGCAAGTATCATCTTGCAATTTTGCATGTATTACTTTATTTTTAAAATATACCTATATTTTTATATTTGTTTCAACCGTGATGGTCAAGTCTCTCTACAGTGCTAGCGAGATTTTAAAATGTTTCGATGAAAACTTCCTATAAGTGTTTGCATACTTTTGTGAGCATTTCGCGGGCGAAATAATTTTCGAACGATACCGTGACTGATCGAATTCCGATTATAATTGTAGAAATGCCGCAGATTTGTAATTTCGTGACATATCGTCGAGATCAGGACATCCATTTTCATCGGTGCACTTTGACGAATACGAAACACATTATCTGCCATAGGATACAATGCTTTTTCATCGTGACAGATGACATCTACATTCACCTTCGCGTGTTTCATACGCGGAAGTCGTTCCACTTCCCCACATTTTTTGTCCTCGCCAAAATAATCGTATTTCGTCAGGCTAGCGTGACCCCTCAAGACACGTCCAGCTAGCAAGAAAAATGATTGCGTCTATTTCGTAATAACAATTTTGCAGCAACTTTCATCTCGTTCGTCCAACAATATTTCGATGTAATTAACGTATATATTTAATTTAAAAAAAAAAGTAAATACATTTGTCAATTACATACTAGTTTGTTTTATATAAAACAACAAGAATTTAATAAGCATAATAGCGTAATTTCGATTTTACAATGATCAAAATGTATCAAGCCTGTCGAATCATAATTTGATTACAAATATCAAATGTTTTGTCAAGGATTCATTTCATCTGCAGCGATTCAATACGCGGCGAGCAACATTATTGCGAAGGAAATTGTGAAAACTCGAGGATTTCACAATATTCCGCGATATTCCCTGTCGGACCTGATAATTTTTCCAAGGGGCGGGAAATAAGCACGCGTTGTAATATCGGGAAAAGCGAGGTGAAATTTTTAATAATGTCCAAGTCGTGGCTCGAAATTTCTAATTTGAAAACAAGCTCGGCCGCCACGGTGGCATTCGTATGGCGACTAAACATCACGGACGCTGGTATTCATCGTGAAAATCTATATTGCACAGGCCTGCAATTTTTTTTTACCTTTGCCGCGCCCGCGCTCTCTATCTCCGTCCTCGTTCCGGCGTCGCATCGAAACAGACGAAATCACGTAAATCTCCGATAATAAAGCTCTGATGAGAAATTCCATGCTCGATGACTCGTTTCGTGAAACACGGCGATCCTGCTGTGCGTCCCTTCAAACTTCGCATCGTGATGTTTCGTCGAATTCGCGAGAGCCTTCCAAACAAGCCGTATGTCTGTTGAACATCGCGCGGAAATTCTAATTTCGAAAATTTTACGCGAGATCGGGAAGAAAATAGTAACAGGAGGGATAACCGGAATATTAATTCATCGTCGATAAAATTTTCAGGAAATGGAAAGCTTATGGAAGGCCCGACCATCCGTGAACCGTTCGTTATTTATTCTCATCGACTAATTGCTGCTCACGTTCTCGAATACTGGCATGCTTGTTCATGTTTTTGGTAAAAAATCATGCGTAACGTTCGATCGAATTCCGAGTTTACGCGGTTCATCGAGGCGGATGAACGACGAGCGAAATAAAAAGCTCGTATACGACAGAAAGAGATAAATTAACAGTGTTTGATACAACGATAGCGTTGTTTTGATCGAAGTAAAGAAACACATTGGTTCACGAAGGTATTTGAACACCTACCGTGGAAAATTTTCATGTCTATATGGCATGTACGTGTTACGTGAAGCATTTTAAAATTTCATTGATACTGCTGCCAGACACGACTGTCGTAGTTGTAGTCGTCATATTTGAAATCAATCCGAAAATGAATGCGGAAGTTACAAGATAGTTATTTCAACCATATATTTGGTACAAAATTACTAGATATAAATCGTGACAAACGTTAGATATGATTCCTCTACATATCGATGTTAATTAATATAATGGATAGCTGATCGTTCAAATATCTTGTAATTTCTATAGATATATATCTATATATATTTTCAGATCTGTTTCAAGCTTTATCACTATAATTATGATAGATCGTGTCTCATAGCAGTGCTAATGAAGTTTAGACACACGTAATATATTCATAGAAGGTATCTACAAGTGTTAGAATACTTTCGCGAGCCTCTAATTTTGAAGATGAATCGCACGGTCAAAAAGGAGTCGGAAATTGGAAACGGAGAAAAACATTATTCCGGTTGTTCTTCCTGAACATATCCTTCGAACGATGCTGTTTTTCCTCCTCTCTAGATCGTCAGGTACACGTAAGTAAAGGGCGGCTCTGATGTTTACATAAAACTTTTCCCACTATGCCGCGGGAGGGAGAGAAAGAAGGAGAGAAAGCGATGGAACGTAGAAAAACCAGTGGAAAGGAGGAAAAAATAAGAAAATACGAAAGAATAGGTTCGGGCCTGTAAACGCTTTGCGAATTTTTCTACCCGACTCGCGTCGAAAATTACTCTGCAACACCGTTCAAAAAGTGTTTTGTAAATTAACCGAAGGACAGGACCAGGACATTTACGCAAGATGATTGATTTGCATTTTATCGACGAGGAATCCAAGGTGATGATGTGTTCCATTAGATAATTAGACACTAGGCCTTACGACCATTATTCTCAAGAAATATTGCACAGGATTAATACGCACTTATTTCAAAAACTGTCTCAACGTGAATTCGGAGATCGTTTCGTTGGCTTTGTGCTTTGACGTTACTGTTTGGAGAAAAGCAAGTCTTTCAGTATGAAATGGTCGTGGAAGGGAATAACTTGATAAATTTCGAGATATAAGTTTTTTGAAAATACGCGGTAAATCAGCGATGTTTTATAAGAAACGAATAACGTAGCGGTTACGTTAATTTGTCTCGATTAACATTAACCTACGTAGCTAATGTTCTTAATATTTGTTATATATTCAAGAAAGTATCAATAACGCATTTTTCTTATTTAAGGCATAATTCTTATTTGGGATTAGTTGATAGAATATCGTATAATAAGTTTCTTCTAAGAAGGACACTTGTCGTTTCTTTTACCTGTGCCTTTCGTTAGTAATCCATTTCAAACAATCTTAAAAAATGGACCAATAATATTATCTACGGAGACGAACTTTTCAATTGCGAAACACCTATTCCGGTGCTTTCGTTCGAGTCGCGGAGCGAAAATAACGCGGAGAAATTCATGCAATTATTCATCAACGCATCCGCTGGCTGTCCCGCGCATCGTTCATTCCGAAAAATATTATCTCGTAGAAAATATTCGCATCGATCAGTAGTAGTAGAGAGAGGGAGAGAGAGAGAGGGAGAGAGAGGAAGAAAGCCGAAAAGACAAGAAAAGAGAAGAGAGAGTAGTAGCGGAGAAGAGAAAAAAGAGAGAGAAAGAGAGTGAGTGAAAGGGAGAGAGAGAGAGAGAGGAGCAAAGAACGTTCAGCCGAAGGAAAGGAAAAGAAGAGAAGAGCATCGAGGATCGGGGAGGGAAGGTTGAGAACCTCTATGGGAGCCTGGGTAATAAAATGAGGGCCCCTGCTCTCCCCCGGGGGTGGGGCCCCCTCGATAACCCATATTGTACCCCCCATCCCCTGGTTCTCCCTCCCAGGCTCGCCCCTCTCGCCGCCGCCCCGGGCCGTATATACTCCGATCGGCCGGAAGAGTTTTGTCCCAGGCCGACTGTCCAGAGAGAAATCTCTCCGTATCTATCCCCGGCCTAACCGGTGCTACGAAATTTTTCAAAAATGATGGGCGTGATCCCAGGAATTTTCTCGAATTTTCGATATAGTTATCCGCGCGATGCGTCTACGTTTTCACGGTTGAAACGATTTTCGTAAGAAAATGGAGAGGTGGAGCGCGCCGACAATACTTTCCCGCCGGCGTATATACACGATCATATACCACCCCTAGTCTCCCCACACCCCCCTAACAACAGTAGGGTGGTACAGTCCGGGTGAAAAGCCAACGGCAACCCCGGCGCAGTACAGGCTGCACAAAGAGCGACGCCCTGCCAGGCGAAAAATGGAAGGGAAAAAATGCAGCCTGAAGAGAGGAACGAGAGAAAAAGAGAGAGGGAGAGAGATCGAAGGAAAGAAAGGAAGAAAGAAAGAAAGAAAGAGAGACACGCACAGAGTGAGAGCAGGGGTGTAGAAGAGAGGAAGAAATTATTGGTGGTGAATCGTTTCTAGGACGAGGATGGGGAACGATTCGGATAATACAAGGTGCCGGCTATTTTCCCTGTTATTTTCTGTTTTCTATTTTTTCCAGCTTTTCTCTTGTCCTCCCCCTTCCCTGTTCTTCTACATTTGATTTCTTATATTATACATGGTGGATATATTTGAAAATTGTCGGAGTTGTTGCAGAGAGATGGGATAGGAAGGTGGAAAATTAAAAGAACGGACGAGACACGGCGTCGTGTAAGACGTATCGGTAAATCGATGACAGCAGAAGTATTTATTCATCCCCGATGACAATTTTAAAATAGATCGTAGGTACCTGCTAACGTTAGAATTATGCCGAATTCTTTCTCATTTTCGAACTGAAATTTTCCAACTGCAATTGGGGAGATTCGGAACGGCGATTCACCTTTCGTTAGGGTGTTCCTATTGTTTCTCTTTTATTTCTTTTCTCTTAGTTCTTCACCAGTGTATCCACTCCCTTTCTCGTCGCGATGACTCTAAGTCTTTTGAAACTTTGCTGATTTGTGAAGAGGTTCCGTATAAATATCGGATACTTTTTAGTTTCGTTGCGACTCTGATTTTCGTATAAACTTTCGAATTTTCTAAAAGTGGTTCTCTTTGTTATTGATAATACGTTATTATCATAAAGTTGATCAGTATACATAGATACGTAGAACACAGGAAAAAGACATAAGTCTATCTCTATCGGTTTTCTAATTTTGATGCTACTTGATGGCTATGGGGGAACATTCTAATATACTTACTATGATTAGAGAAGATACTTGTTAGATCCAAAGATAGAAACTTTTTAGGGATAGCTGATAAATCTACGAAGTTCCATAACAAAGAAACGGTATAATGTAACGAGGATCAATATTTTTTTAATGTCCAGAGAAGTGACAAAGATAAAGGTCTCCTATAGTATATGTAATGCGAACATATAGTTCTTTTTTTTTTACATTAAATGCTCAAATACTTTTCTGATCCAGTGTAAATTTTGTCGAAAGTAGGAGAAATGTAAAAACGTAACGAACGAGAGTTCGAGTCTGAATTCACAAAACCTAACTTAATTTCTATTTTATTTGGATTTTCGGGTTGCCCGGGTTTCCCGGTTCGTTTCCCTGTCGACTCGGTTATTACGATGCAACGACGTCCCGGATTTTCACGTTTTTTCCTCTTGTTCCTCTCTCTTTCTCTCTGCGCCAGGATTACTTCGGCCTGGACAAATTGAATTTAACTCCGGCTAATACGCCGGCCAAAAGAGCGCGTATTACGCTGCTTTGTCCAGGCACATCGTGGAAATCAGCGATGATTTGTGTGTCTCCGGCGCCGCGACGCATTTTCCTCCTTTTTTCCTCACCGACAGAGGATCGAGATTGAATTTCTTGCCCGTTGTCGCGCTTTTCTCCGGCTATCGCTGCGATTTTTTGCCCCGTCTACACACGTACCATCCCCAGTTCCCGTGTTTCGAAAATCGATCCAAACAACTTGTCATAATACCTAGACACGGTTTCCAGCCCTATCGCGAGTCTCACGACTGTTTTTAACCCTCAAACGATTTTTTTGGAAATAATAAAGCATTTCGAACTTCTCAGTATATATTTCATTTTCTTTCTTTAAATTTCGAGTAAAATACATAGGCAAATGGCAAATTACTTGCCGTGAAAATACAATAAATTACGTGCCTCGTTGACTGCACAGGATATTTTCAATCTTTCCAGATAAATTGCACGAACGAAAGTAAGGAAAAATATACCCTTTAAAACGCTTTATTAGAAAATTATAAGCAAATATTGAAGCCAGCGTGAAATACATGTATTAGGCGAGGAATTCGTCATTACAGGATATGAAAAGGACTCTGTAGTGCGATATTAGAAGTAACTGCGCGTAAAGATTCTTAAGAAATTCGAAATATAGAAACTGCATACTACATCGATGTCAAATCTCTATGAATGTATTACGACGACATGATATTTTGATGTGGAAATTTAAACATTTTAACCAGTCGCCATTATTTATAATATAAATATGTAAAGTGCATACACGATCGATCTTTCATATTTCGTAATGTTGAGCATTTCAGATTGCGTTTAATATTTGTTTGTAACATTATAATAAAACATGCATCTACAGCCATTATTTTTCTTCCTTTTTTCATCTTTTTTTTTTTTTAATTAACGATATTCTAAATTTAGGGGGATATACCCTATACCCACTATATATATTCACTAGCTAAGGACGATACTTATAATTAGACATTCGTATTATAGTATTAAGAGACAGAGAGGAAGATTATAAAATAAAGAGCAGTCTATTTCCAGACAAGTGTACTATTTTTCCATTTACTTTGAGATTTGACACTTAAATACGTTAAAACGAGAACGCCGTATATTTAAATTTTAATTAAACGAAAATTGCATTGCAAAGGATTGAACAAATGGAGGTAAATTTGACCACGAGATTACGGAGGTCTCGTACTTCCTCACGATTTTTCTACCAGAAATTCCTAGTGAATTTGTTCCTTTTTTCTTCTGTGCTCGTCTTTTGGGAATTCCTTTTTAACGGAGTGGAAGATGCTCGCGGGAACGTTGATTTTGGCGTGCGTATATCAATTAGAAGAAGATTTACAGGCGTGCGAAATGTAGAATTATACTAAAAGCCATGGTCGATTCTTAAACCGCGCGACGATCGATTCTACCGCCAAAGAAAAGTGATTTAGCGAGGAAATTGTACATTGTCAACTATCGATTCGGCATAGAATCTAACGTTAAATATCGTTGCATTATTTCCGTAAAAGTAATTCAGCTTTAACCTTCCATCAAACTCCGTGAGCCTTTCTAGTCGAAGTTTCCAGTTGTGGATCGGTCAAGTTTTCACGAATTCCTCGGTTGTTCGGTTCACCAATAAGATTCGAGAATTCGAAACTTGCGAACGAGTGTTTTACTTACGTTGTTCTTTGCGGCTTGTTGTTTTTAGTGATTTACGCGGGCACGAGTTCGCGTTACGTATCGATCTAACTTCCGCGTAGAGAGAATTCTGGAGGTACGGCACTTTTGATTAAAATTTTCAAAAAGTTGCCAAAGGCGAGCAAACTATTTTTTTTTTTGAGGGAAGGGGGCAAATAGTTATGCGTTAGCTTTTTCTGTAAAATATATAGTTAAAAGCCTGCACGATTTCTTTGATGCAAGTTTTATACCTTTCACTGTTACTGGATATTCTTTGGCCGAAAGTGTAACAAACTTATTTCTACTCTTTATCATTTGCGCACTGCTCCAGACATTTTTCTTCTTTTTCCCAGAATTAAATCACCGTAGGTAACGAATTAATCGCAGTACAAATTTCTAGCGATAGTAATGACAGAGTTCTGGCTGTTCTAAATAATCGTATCGCATATGAGTAGCATTAATGCAGCTGCAATCATACTAGAAATAATGATAACTGTAGCAAGCGAGTTATTACGGCGTTTCCAGAAAATTACCGACACTTATTCGTAACACCAGCAGCTTTTGCCCCGGATGTAAGATCGTAGCTGGGATACACCGAATTTCTCAGGAAAAGTGCTTGAGATATTACTTAACGTTTGGCATTCGTCTTCCGTTCTGAAGCAGGTTCCTTCCACTCGGCGTCGTTTCGACCGGCGTCGATCTCTCGTCTATTTTGATCGACTCGACATTCCTCCCCGATTTTAGCCGGCTATGGAGCTTCACGCTTGCCAGAAATATCAATTTGCGCGAGAGTGGCAACAGTTTGCTTGATTTGGCACGGCGCGGCTTACGTCCGAAATAAATCTTCGCGGGCTACACGTGGACCTCCCTGAAAACTGATTGTCCGCTAGTTCTTCACGCCAAATGTGAGATCAATCTGTTTCTGCGTCTCGTTATTATATAAATTTTCATCTTCATTCATATCGATTCATATTAATGTTAAACAAACAATGTGCCGCTCATCCTTCATACTTGCTTTTGTCGTCCGCTCTATGTAGCGTGCGCGTTATAGGAACAATTTTGAAGAATCTACGATAAGAATGAAATAATTCAGGACATAAAGTCGAGTACTAAAACCGACCATAACTCGTACTATAACAAGAAACTATCAATCACGAAACGATCGAGCCCATATCTCGATCTCGCAATCAAAGATTCCAAGGTCTCCTGCAACGTTAGAAAATTGGGGTAATTTCCCAGTTCCTTAAAAGGACGCATATGGTTGAAAGATGCGCAAGCTCGAGGATTAGAATGAAAAGGAGGGAAACAGAGAGGAACAGAAGGAGGGAGAGGAAAGGACGAGGCGAAGACAGAGGCCGCCTATACTCGTCGCTGAATAACGCATGACTGTCTGGCTTGAAATTATAGCATTTCGTCCCCTCTCACTCGCAGGAACTACCCCTTGGCTCTGGACGCGTTTGTTCGCTGCGCTTTCATTCAATTATGCATCCAGCTTCACCCACACCGCATCTTCTCCCTCCCTGCCTTCGCTCTTATTATTATTTTTCCGCGCGTGACTTCGCTCCAGCCGCCTTTTCTTGCCGTCTTTCGAAGTCCGGCGTCGTCGCAAACTCTGAAAACTCGATCGTTCGTCTCGATATACCTTTTTTTCTCTCGCGAAATCCAGACCGTGTTGTTTCGCAGAAAACGCGGGCAACCCTCCGAGGAGTGATCGTTGACCTCTTCTTTATATTCGGAGTAACTCGCGTGAACGAGAATAAGCACGACCATGAACATCGTGTTTTCGAGTTGTGACCAATATTTTGTCTATTAAGTTATGCAATCGACGAAGAGACTTTTACAATGAAGACATCGGAAGATAGAAATGCATACTTTATAAGAGTCTACATCGATTCATCAACGTATTCGAATATCTAGCGTAGAAAATTTTTATGAATACGTTATTTGCGTTATATAAAACTTTTTGAAGTGATACCACTGCGATGAGACGCAATTGCGACGGTTATAATGGTACTTTGAAATCAATATGAAAATGTACGTAGAGGTTGTAAGATATTTATTGCCAACTTGTATTCAGTAAAAAATTAATATATGCATGCATAATACAGCATCGATAGACAACTCTGTAGTCTTACACTTGTCGCAAAGATATTTTGTAGACACATGTGGCTGTAAGTATGATTTTGCTTGGACGAGTATTCGTGTATTTACGCGTGTATATTAGCGTGGCTGTAATAATTCAGAATGGCGAGAGGAAAAGAGAGGCGGTCGACGGCGTGTGCGTTCCATAGTCGATCGGTTTTTCACGAGGTGACGAGCTACGGTTACGGCGTAAAAATTTCAAACGTTCCGTATCGGCGCCTATAAATATTCATGCTGCGACGAAACGCCAATATATATGTAGAGTAACACGAATATGTTGAAACGACATAGTTGTAGAGCACCGAGCACGGGAAGTTAAGTATGTTGCTCGCGAGCTTTTTCCCCGAACGCGGTCTCCGTTCGCCACGGAAATCGTTGTCAGTCATCGTACCGTGCGATTACAGATTAGGCGTAATTTGCCGGGGCTGACTGGAAATAAGGTAAGATCCGCAAACACGCTGGTTGCAAACCTTTCGTTACGCGAGCTTTACCATGACGAAAAATTCGAAAACGAGCGTGGAACGCTTGCGGCGGAAGTTACGAGTAGCAGCGGCACCGTCGCGTCCGTAAGTCGAGAATACCGGTGCTCGCGTTACACTCTACTCGCGATTCTGTTTTCTGTTTGCCGATGGCAACAATGATGTTATCGAACACGATACTCCCGGTTCTCGAGCCTCGACTCTGTATCGAGAGTCGGTGATTGCGCGCGATTTGCCCGGAAGTGCCACGATATTACATGGTTTTCTATCTTTTGTTACAGGAGAGCGACAATCTCTGGTGGGACGCGTTCGCGACTGAATTCTTCGAGGACGACGCAACCTTAACCCTCACGTTTTGCTTGGAGGACGGTCCCAAGAGATACAGTAAGTTGCGCCACCGTGCAATTCTTCTTTCAAAAGCGTTCCACTCGATTTTCCATCGGGACCATTCGCGATTCCTATCGATGTACTAACTATTTCCTTGCTTGTGTCGCGGAATACACGTTCCTACGACGTTATTTAGAAACGTGGAAAACGCATTTACGAAGCTTAGCGACGGCCAACGAGAAGATACTGCCTCCGGTTGGTCGTTTTTCTTTCGGAACGACTCGTTCTTCTTCACGGTCCATTGTCCTCGACGATGCTCCGTACGTGTAGCAACCGGCACGCACCGCGTTATACGCGTCGCACACGTTCTAAATAATTACGTGCCACCGCAGAGCAATTTTGCAACCGGTGGATTTTAATGTCTTCCTCCCTTGCGTTCGTTGCTGAATACACGGTAACAACGTGATTACACGTCGCATCGCATCGTCATCGAGCGTAAACGACAGTTCCGCGACAAGCATTACCGTAGCAATAAGATGCAACGGAGAACTCTCTCCGTAGCCTCCGTCTCTGATCCAGAATTTTTCAATCCTCCCGACCCCAGTCTATCCTTCTCTCTTTCTTTCTCCCTCTCTTTCTTTCCTTTCTGTATTCGATGTTTTTCCTTCGAATGTACCGGCAAGGCAAACAGGAACATCACCGAGGAATTACATCGAGCGGATTTTCTTCGTTGCCCGACGAAAATATCTGCACCCGGCTCGATGTCGTTGGATCAGGTACTGATGATCTGTTCATTTATGCTTACAGCGATAGGTAGGACGTTAATACCAAGGTACTTCCGTTCGATATTCGAGGGCGGAGTAACGGAACTTTACTATAATTTGAAACACCCGAAGGAGTCATTTCACAATACCAGCATAACCCTCGACTGTGATAACTGCGTTATGGTAACGCATCACGGAAAACCAATGTTCACGAAGGTAAGAATCCTATTCATGCCAATAGAATGTACCATCTTTAGGCTGCGGATTTTACGCAAGTTCATTTTTTCCAAAACTAATTAAACTATGCTGTCATTACACGCACCAAATACACCGCGTCTCATAATTACGAAATCAGTGTAGAATTTTTTATTCTTATACAGGTACAAGGTAGACAACTAGTTCTAAAAAAAAAAAACTTAATCTTTGATCCTAGCTTCGACGAAAATGCACTTATCATATTCTTACTTCATACATTTTTGCATATTACGTATATTCTATGTATAGTTGCAGCATAACATTTCCTACGAAGGCATAAATATCCGCAGTCTACTTATCATTGTTGCACTATCGATTCACGGTTTAACAATGTAAACGAAAGGAATCATGGTTCGTGTAACAGCGAACGGCTCGTTTCACGTGCACGCTTCTTCGATCATCTTATTCGCTTCCTTTATTCCCTAGCATTGTTACATTTTCAAATTTTTTCTTTACCCTCGCCTATTTCTATCCACAATGGTATCTCGTATCGTACATTTCACATTCGTGATAGGACACATTCTCCCTCGCGCGAGTGTAAAATGAAATTTCTCACCTGCGATTGGTCGCGAGGCCAATGGTCGTGTTTATACAGCAGTTTGAACGTGTGTTTGTTCTGCAGGTATGTACGGAGGGTAGATTAATATTGGAATTCACGTTTGACGACCTTATGAGGATAAAGTCGTGGCACATGTCGGTGAGAACGCACAAGGAACTCGTGCCTAGGACTGTGGTCGGTATGCAACAGGATCCGACGGTGCTCGAACAGCTTAGCAAGAACATCACCAGGCAGGGCATCACCAATTCTACCCTGAATTACCTTAGGGTACGTGTATGTTAACTGTCTGCTATGAAAAGTGGCGAAGGTGTTTCGTTTTACGTTTAACGATGTTTCGAAACACCGTCTTGCCTCTTCTGTTCCATTGACTTATAGTACAATTCCATCTATTTGCTGCGTGATTTATATGAAATATAGATCGTGTGTTTGACTCTTGTTCGACTCTTTAAGCCCTGCATTATTATCGAATAATGTATAGCTCGAATTAAAATAATTTTTACAAATCATCTAGCAGCTCTAAGTAAAGATGGTTTTGGAAAGTGTGTAACGTTCAAACGATGTATACTATCTTGTTACTGTAACGTATAAAGAGATTGCTAGCTCGTGAAAATTAATTGTAAAGGTAAAAAGAAGACAATGTAAATTAACTTAAAGACGGTAAAAGCCACGCGCACATGATGAAACTTTCGCTTTGTGTAACTAAATACGGTATCTCCGAGCGCTGACACCATTCTACGACGCCTCAAAGAACTCGAAAGAAGTAGTATCTATGAATTCCGGCCGGATCTTAAGCATATTTAATTCGTATCGATACATTTGAATACAGGTGGAACCAGTAGAATTTTTATTATCAGAATATCGATTGAAACGAAAATATTGATTATTGTTATTATGTTCAACCGTTGTTTGATGAAAAATTTGATCACTGACCGCGGAAATGTTCTAAATATATGCGTTTCTCATATGAAAATAAATTTATTCGATTATAACAGCGCGTGTCGTGATCAGTCAGAGTAATCAACGTTTTACTAAAGGGTTAAACTCGAATGAAATAAGTAATATATTATTCGAAAGCAGAACATAAAGGGCTAAATGGGCCAAGAATCGCGAAGAGATCGGCTCGCGAAAGTACGGCGTGTATCCGGGTTACGATCCACCTTCTTTTGCACGCTCGGAAGCGCTTTCACTTGCGCGTATCATTGCTCTTTGCTCGCTGAAACGATTGTTGCGTCGTTAATCGAAAGCTGACGAGAAAATATCTTCACCTCAAATTCTTCCTCGTCTCTCGGCAACTATTTTCTATCAACAATCTGCTCTGTTCCTATTATTAAACAAATTTTTGATTAATCTGTTATAGTATTGCAGTATATATTATACATTATAACCAAACTAGGAATACGCGTAAAAAACGAGAGGCGGAACGTCGGGCGAGCGAATCGATCGAAAACCTGACCGATGGCGACGTCCGTACTAATGCGAATATTAATTAAAATGAAATTAAAGTTTTGCAAAATTTCGGGCTGGCCTTCCGGCGAAGCTCGCTCCGCTCTGCCTCTATGCAATCCGCCCGCTATCGATTACTTTAATTGTCATCATTATAATATAAAGGCTGCCGGGAAATTACGTGCTTACGATAATAATGTAAAATGGATTTCAGTTTTATTACGGCAAACATAAACCAAATTTAATTTGCTTTGGAACGATGTTCGGACGATGCGTGGCGGCGTTACGTTCCGCGCACCGCGTGCGAATATATTTTAGGAAGTTTATTTTCAACCGGTACACGCCGTATACGATAATTTTCATATTAATAGCGCGCATAAGTTCCCTGTCGAACTCGCATCGGATTAAATAACAGTCACATTTATTTTGTGTATCTATATCGACCGACTATTTTTGCGCCTGAAAGAAAATCATCGGCGGTCACTGTTTTTGGGGATAATGATATTAATACGCGCACGCGTTTCGCCCGCTACTCTTTTAGGACATTTATTTAGAGAACCGGAGAGTTAGAGTTGGTCAGAATTGTCGAAGGTTTCACAGCTTTACCTCTACAACAAATTTCGAATACAATAGAACTTCGTTTACTGGAACATGTCGACAAACGAACAATTCGTATTACAAGAGCTCGTTAATTTTTCTCTGATTAGTATTCTTGGCTCTATTAGGTTTCTTTTTTTAAATGAATTTATATATATATATATATATATATATAAATATCTGCGTCTAGCAATTAAAATCGTGATAATCGATGGTTAACTACAAACTTTCGATAACTACGGTTTAGATAAAATAACGTTTTCTAATCAAGATCGCGAAACTATTATAAGCTTGGAACGTTCCACTAAGACCAAAGAATAAAAATTTGTCAAATTCTTTTTTCCAGTTATGTGTGATCTTGGAGCCGATGCAAGAGCTGATGTCGAGGCACAAGGCATACGCGTTGTCACCGCGAGACTGCCTAAAGACGACCTTGTTCCAGAAATGGCAGAGGACGTTTGCCCCGCCGGGTAAGAGAGGTAGACGAACAGTTGCTTTACATGAGAAGCACCAGCCAGTGGAGCCAAACGGCCGACCAGTCTACCGCAGGATTCGTTTTTCGTTCGCTCAATGACGAAGAATATTCGTCATCGACTTGTTACCGCGTTAAGAGCCTCGGTTTCAATCGCTTTCTACGACCAGAACTTCTATTCCCTTGGACCGATCCTATTATATCATCCTTTATCTCTTGGAGCTGAAATCCATTGGGAAATCGCATTGTCGGACCACTTGGACGAAGGCTAAATTCGCAAATGTCGCGTACAAAGCGTTTCACGGCGCCGATTTCACGGTGAACGCGTATACTTTATCGTCGTTGCGTACGATTATAAAGTTAGAGTAATAACGCTCGAAAGATTATTCGCCAGATCGTTAAACATCTCGACCTTGACGTTAGAACTTATTAAAATGGAACGTTTTGAAAAGAAGTCATTTCGAATACGAAAAATGGTGGCGCTTCCGCGAAAAGAAAAGATCGACGATCCGATTGCCTGTGATCGTTGCTTGTAGATAGCAGCGGTAGCTGATTTTTCCTCGATCGACGTTGCGTGAGGTACTCCTCCTTGTAGCGTTATCGTTTGTTTTTATCATGCGTATGCGCTGCACCGCGTTTCCTGTTTCACCCGTAACTCACCACGTTCCCTCTCAATTATCCGGCGCCCCCGTGTTCAAGGTCGAGGAAATCATGGAACCGAGCGCGTTAAAATCGTAAGAGCACATCGGACTTACTTCGATGCGAATGCGTGTTTCTCTGTAAAGATATATTCTTCGTGAGTGCAGACACTTCTTAAGTAGCTTTTTTTGATTGACAAAAGCGTTTAGAGAACGCGATCTATCGATCTTTCTATCTGTCTGTCCACCGATGCATGCATGCTTCTGTGTGTCAGAGACCTTTGATTTGGAGAAAGGTCCAAAGCTGGGTAGCGGTCTGAAGTTTCTTAGCGCGCTGCTACATGGCTAGCGTCCTCTACGATCGGTTGAGGCACGAGTTTATCGAGAATCTGTTCTTTCAGAGTCGCAGAGGCCGGCCAGTAAACGGAGAAAGCGAAAGGGTAGCACGCCGGGGCCAGGAAATAACGCGCCGCCTGCGCCCAGCAAAAAGAGATCTCCGGGACCTAATTTTTCTCTGGCGTCACAGGTGAGCGTACTACGAGAGTCGTTAGTTTTATCGTGAAACGGGCTGCAGCCGAAGCGTCCTTTATCGAAGGCTGTGTCTCCGCTTTTCAAACGATTCAGGACTATTTGTTCTAACAAAACGCTATAGAACAAAATGGCCGTTTACGATACGTAATCGGTAAGGCTGTCTGCCTCCTCTTCTAACGAGTGACTCTATCGTTTAACGTTTTTCTCTGTACTTTCCTGTCGATCCAGGACGTGATGGTTGTGGGTGAACCGTCGCTGATGGGAGGGGACTTTGGCGAGGAGGACGAACGAGTAATCACGAGGTTGGAGAACACGCAGTACGACGCTACGAACAGTTTGGATCCTCATAGTCACGACACGCCGGGTGGACCACCTCCGCATCCTCATCAATTCCATTCGGAACCGACCCCGGGTAATTCTTGGCCTCCGGATCGCGGTCCTGGACCGCCACAAGGAGGACCCGGTAGTCAGGTAAATGTCACGCTTTCCAAACACGTTTGCGAGGCGCTCGAACAAGAACGAAGATTCCAATGTCGAAGCGTGACGTGCAACGGGGGTTACAGGGAGTTCAAGGCGGACAAGGCGGAGGGGCAGCAGGTGTACAGGGAACGCAGGATGCCAATCAACAACAACAAGACAAGAAAAGCCCCGCGGTGAGCCAGTGAGGCCAGGAGTCCCCGCGCCCCCCCACCAGGGGGCGACGGGGGCGCAGGCCCAAGAACATGGCTCCCTAGCGGGGCGAGAACCCTAACCTCCCCGGCGCCTACTTGGCCTCGTCTGGCTGTTCGGCCAGCAGGCTGTCGCACGTTGGCGTACATCCGCTGGCCTGTCATCAGGCTGGGCTGTCCGGGCATCATACGGAGCAGCAGGTGCAACTAAGCCACGCCGCGGTGGCCGCCGCCGCAGCCTCCATGGGGATGGAATCCCCAGAGCTGGTCGCGGTGGCTCATTACCAGGCGCAACAGCTTCAGCGACAATTGTTGGCCGAGCAGTCGGGTTCGGGCACGATGCTGCCGCCGGCTGCTCAGCCTACTGGTGGAGGTTTGACGCAGTCGCTACAGCAGCCGCAGCAAGCTCAACTGCAGGGCCAAGACTCGCTGCAACAGCTAATGCAACAGATTTTCTGTTTGCAACAAATTGAATACTTTTTCAATCAGCGTGTTCCCAAGTGATCGCGATCATCGCCGTTGTTGTCATCAGCGTCGTCATCGTTGTCGTCGGCAGAGGATAAGATGATAAGTCGTGGCTTTGGAAGCGATCGTGAGACACGAAGAACTCCGTTACCGATAGAGAGAAGTGATGCGCTCGCGTTTGCTTCGAACCGTTACGAGCTTCTTAACGACGATCTTTCCTTGTGCTGTGACCGTGATCGTCGAGAATCGCGCTGTTGTATTCGAGGCTGAGAATGGACGCGCAATTCCGTTCGAGGTTTTCACGTTTACAGATACATAGATACACACACACACACACACACACACACACACACACACACACACACACACACGTACATGGAGAAGTATACATATACGTAAATATGTTTCCATTTGTTGAGCCTCGAATGGAAAAGGGGAGGTGTACGGTGTCTCCGAATTTGTGAAGCTGCCGAGGAAACAAACGATCTTCGGTAGTCGAGCGTGTTCCACCTCGCGTTTTGCTGTCTGAACGGTCCGAAACACTGTTACGAGAAACGTGACAGTCTCTCGAGATTAAATACGGGCCGTGTAGCGTGTGATAAAACATTATGTCAAAAAGAAACAAAATATATTAATGAAAAATTAAAAATAGGAGGATGATTGTCAGTGTTATAAAGGAAGTGTCAGAAGAAGAAGAAACGATATGGGGATTAAAAGGAAACGATTAAATTGAACGAGAACGGTACGCCGCGCACGGCAGAGACGATCGTTCGCTGTGGTGCGAGCTGTGAATGAATCTCTATCCGTCAACAGTATTGATATAATTAATAAAATAAATGAATATAAAATATTGTAAGAGATATATCGTAAGTACGTATTGTGCAAGCGTATGCGAGATAGGTGAGAGTGTGGTGTGATATATCGAATTGGAGGATGAGAGGATGTGGGTGTGTAAGAAACCGGATTACCACTTAGATTCGAAAGATTCTTAAGCGCGGAGCCCGATCGAACGCCAACGCACAGGCCCTGATTGTCCCTGTGTTGCAATCTTTCGAACGTTTTATCCTTTTATTGTTGCTTGCTCTGACACCGAGGACGAGGAAGAAAGGAAGGAAGCGGAAAGCGTTTTCGCGCTTATCAAATGACAACACGAATGGAAAATGGTCGGTGTGCGATTTCCACTGCGAACGTTCGAGCGATCGAGATCGACGTAGACGCTCGTCTATCGAGGAAGTAACAGGGATTAGAGTAATTTTAGAGCGTCTGAAGGCTGCACCGAAAATCGGTTCTCGTTGCTATTCAAACGTACTTTCTCGCTGTTTGACGTCGTTTATAATAATTTATCGGTTTATCGTACGATATACACAGCACAGCGCGTACCCACGTCCAATCATTGTGTGACCTTTACGGGATGTAATATTTTTTATGAGTCGTCAGTAACATTTCCACGGTGTGCATGTGCTTATTTTGTTGCGCTGCAATCGTTTCAGGGAACAGCATGTTTGAAAACTAGCCGCGTGACAATCGTTACTTAATCACGATACAATGATTTTTCTTCCGTTTTCTCTTTCACGACAACGAGATACGCGTATATACATCTTTGAAAATGGGCGGCAAAGTAAAAGAGACAAAAATGGAAAAAAAAAAGAAATAAAAAATAAAAAAACGAAGAAATAGAAGGAGCGAAACCTCTATATACACGGTACGATTGCGTACACTATGAATCATTCTAGCATAAAGTTCCTTGCGCGTTACGTTTGTACATGATATATGTTCCTCATTATATGCTTATACGTTTGTTCCTATTTTTGTATTACTCTTCGTGATTCGTTGTGTTCTCTTCCTTCGCTGTTAAGCTCGAGCCAATCATAACAGGGCATTATATCGACGATTTCACAAGCGTTTCTACTCGAATCCTCGTCATCATATTATATTCAACTTTTTCGAATAGTAATCGTGGTCGAACGCGTTTCCGAATTAAAACGTCCACGCTCTGTTCTTTTTTCCCCCTCCTTTTCTTCTTCTACTTCTTCTACTCACTATTTCGCTAACTTCTTCCCCTCTTTCTCACTGCTTTTAGTAAGCAGACCACGGACATTCTCACACACAGATCTCTTATTCTATCCCAAACAATCTGTCGTTGCGTTCAACCATGGAAATTTACAGATGAGAATTAGTGTACCTAAAGAAAGATTCGAAGTTGTTCGCGTGGTGTATTATATACGTCGCATAGCGTACGATATGTTTACTTGTAAGAAAGAAACCTTAATATAGATTTCCGGGATTTGTAGCTATTTATTAAGTTTCTTTCTTTCTTTCTTTCTACTCAGCTAGTGTCACTACGAGGACATGACGTTGGTACGAGCTTTGCTTGCGATTGCGATTCGATTTTATATCTCGATCTGATAACACATCAAACACTTTGCGTCCACTATCGTTCGCAACAATCGTTTTCTTTTTATTCTTTCTTTTCTTTCTTTTTTTGTTCACTGTTCGTTCATCACGAGAAGCGTTGCATGATTCCTCTTAAAATCATGCGCTTCGATCTTGTCCATAGATCGCTCCTGGTTCATCGGTTTTGGATTTTAAGATTATTCGAGCGTCGAACGAGGCGTGATCGATGGACACGCGATGCGAATCTATTATCCGACTTATGAATTCGGTGTCTAAACAAGGAATTCATAAATATGGCGATGCAAATTGTGAACGGAGGATGATCAAATCCTTCGAACTACATTCGATTTGAAAAGAAAATTTAAACGAATTCGAGCCATTGTTAATGCGTTTATCGGTATTTCACTATACGGGCTAAACTGTTGTACAGCTCTGTTAGCCAGCGAGATAGTTAAAGAATGTAACGCGGCCGTGTCACGATGATTTTCAGGATGATTGATTCACGTGAAATTTAATCGTGATACGTTAGGCTTCGTCTATGATCCATATCGACGGTTTACTTGTCAGTAGATGCTGCGAAAAAAAAAAAAAAAAAAGGAAAGATCGACGAAAGCAATAGGGATTGGGGAGAGGGCACGAACGTCGGCGTTTCATCACGTCCATGAACTCTGCGCTTTCGGGTGGTTGCACTTGAGATACACGCTTCGCCGGTTGCCGCAACGGCGGTCCGATGGCGGACGTTAGCGAAACTTTTCCGAAATATGTACAAAGTCATCGTAAACACGCGTCATGCACGATATACATGGTCACACTATACACCGGAGAACGACACAGAACACGTTGCGCCCATGCGGTCGTTCTCCTATTCTGTTCCGTTTGTTTGGAATGGAGGAGAAAACGGCGCGGCGGCCATATCTCGCGAAACTTTCACCTCTGCCAGAACGAGCCGTTCACGTCGCGGTTGTCCCGCGAATATAGATATTTTGCTCTTTTGGTCATTCGGCTGTGCGATACGCTAGAGAACGTTCGAATGAAACAAGGCTTTGAGGTAGAGAATAAAATAGCCGGTTGAGAAGAGAAGCGAGAGTGGAGCGAGCGAGAAACGAAACAGCTAGGCACGCGCATACCATACACACGTACACACACGTTCAGAGATCACACACTTACGACTACGAATCATTGAATTAGATAGGTAAGTTACGCGTGAAGCCAGTACTGTCCCACGGCGTGAAAGTGTGCGAAGAAACAGAAAAAGACGGAAAGATAGGAAACGATCGGAGGAGAACGAAAACGGTGTGCGTTTCTTAATCAGAGAGTTCAGTATGCCTGATCCAACGCCTTCTCTAATACAGGCAAGTGAAATTATTAGGAGGGAAAACTGGTGTATGTGAATCGAAGAGTGAATGTGATTGCTTGGAAGATTGATAGGAAGAATGAAATTTGCGTGCGTTAAGTGTGAAAGAATAGATTTGACAGAGAGAGAGAGAGAAAGGGAGAGAGAGCAGGATTAAATGCAACCGATTATTTCGACACGAGCATGCGGTGGGTTTTAGGATAAATGATCTATTGAAAAATGTTGTATATTATTACGAATTATAATGACACTATTATAATTAATTAATTAATCAATTAATTAATTATTATACCCTAATAACGTGAATTGAATTTAAAATAAAAATAAAAAAAAGCGGCAGAAACAGAAATCGAAAAGATCGAAAACACAGACAAGAACCGAAAGATATAACGTAATAAAAATAATAAAGAAACAAATTTTAATTGTTTGCAAAGCACACACTGAGCCGGAGAGTAATAGCCCGAGGTTGTGAACGCAGTCCGATCAGATATTTAGCCTCGTCGTCGCACTCTGTCGGATTGTATGAATAAAGAAAATAGAAAAAAAAAAAAACAAAAGAAAGGGAGAGAGAAATAGAAAAAATCAAAAGGTCCAAGCGAGAAAGCGTTCTCGCACTGGCGAGGACCGAATGCTTTGCCAACGAGAAGAGCATCGACCAATTTTCCAACGAAAACCATTTTCTTCTGTCGAGTTTCTCTCGCTTTCATACCGCGACCATTACACGCGAACCCTTGTACATTCTTTAACTTTGTAAATTTTTCTGCTAGTAAACGAATTCGGATTTTACGTACGTGTGTACTGTTTCATTGAATCGTCCGTTGTCGTACTTTAGCTTCTCGCCAATTTGTTGCTCGCGTTTTGCGAATCTTGGCGATGCTTCGTTTAGAATGTACAAACGTAAAGCCAGGACGTGGCGAGGATCGAGACGATTGCGTTTTTAGTCCGTTGTACCTTCCTTTCCTTTTGTAAAATAATATTCGTCGCGAGTCAGGGATCCAACCAAGATCTTTGCCATCTCCTGGCAACCTAGTTCATTTGACCGAGTATCGAAATCATGCAAATCAGTTTCAAACGTTGCGTAAAAAGAAGGGACAGGACACGATGAGACGATTACCGTCGATTATTAGCTTCTAAGGATCCGACGAAAATAAAATTCTTTGAAAGCGGATCTCCCACTAATTCGTCAACAATAGGATGTTTCTCGTTGATTGATTCTTCTGCCTTTCTCAACGTACAATTTTTCAGAACTAATTTTCTTTGTTTCGTTTCTATTACCAAAAAAAAAAAAGAAAGAGAAAATGTTTCTACTATGTATCCTTTCGTAGTTTTAATTACGTTCTTTCGTTATAATTTATCTCTTACGAAGACGCTTATCGACAGAGCTCCTACGAATGAAACACCCAAATAGATGTTTCAATCTATTCTCTCGTTTCTCCAGTTGAAATCACATCCTGTCATTGAAACGCAACACTTCGTCGTGTCTTCAGATTCGCGGAAGATTCCTTAGCCTGTAAAGAGTTCGTGAGAACCAGGACTCACGACGTCGACTATTATCATTCGTGTTGTTAATTACCCGAAAGAGAAGACGATTTCTCGACAGAAAAAAGGATCGTTCCTTTCCGTCCACGGCAACTGTAACACCTACACGGAAGATAATGAAAGCAAGACATCGGTCCTGAGTCAGAAAGGTCCCAAGTAGATTTTGGCTCAGGGATAGGAACAAAAATTACTCGAAAGCGTTATTTGCGGCCTTTGGACTGAGCAGCCGAATTGCAGACGGTAATACCCTTCTTCCTTCCGCGAATCTTCTGAAATTCGAGCTGGGAAACGGAGAGGTAATCGACGAGATTGAACACGCTCTTGGCCGATTAGTGTCTGCTTCTGTAAATCCTATTTCCACTTTGCAGATCTGCTCGATTATGGAGAAATTCGCAATTTTTCGTCAACATTTCTATAGACTCGCGAAAAAATAGACGATACCATCAATTTTGTTGTATTTAAATCTTTTAAAAATTCGATTCTACGTCTTAAACTTTCGGTTTGCTCGTACAGCTTTTTATACTTTAGTCATCGACTGTTTCGACACTAAACGATCAGTGTTTTATAAATTTTTATAAACTTTTACAGTTCGTTATATTTACTGTGTTTTACCAGAAGAAGTGTTTTCATATCACTGAGTTGTTTTTAATAGAGTGTTATTATACTGTGCAATTTTCTTTGCATTGAATCAAGAGATAAGATATAGACAATTATTTAAATGTCAATGCAAGTAAACTCGCTTCGCACTCTTTTGCAATTATTCTTTACTTCCGTAGTTGGGCAGATACGTGACAAGTACATAATTATTTAAAAACAATCAGTTCAGTATATATAAATACGAAAATACACGAAGAGAAAGATACCACTCGTTCTCGTATACAAATCGAGTCTTATCTTTGTTCCAAGTTCAGAGGACCAGCCTCTTGTTTCCCTTCCAACACCGTCGCAAAACAAGTCGAGCTTCTCCGTTCTTTTTGCTTTTTAAATTCACGAACCTCGACGCGTTCTTCTTCTCATTTAGTTCCTCGAATGTTTGAACCGACACGACGCCCGAGTTTCGTATTTAATTCTCGCCACTAGTGGCAATTCGAATGGTACTCGAACTCCTCGTGTCTTGCTCCGTATCTTGTTTCACAAAGCAACGTTTGCAGTTAGGGATGCAAGTAGGATAATTCGTTGCTTTAAGTCTGTTTTATTTTTGCAAATTTTTATTTCTCCGGAGAATCGATATATCGATAGGTATTTATTGATCGAGGCTCGAGGGGTGAACGATGCGAGGAATGGTGAAAGAATGTTAAAAGAGACGAGAAAGAAGGTGCACCGAACGTGTATATAAAGTAGAAGGTCCACAAAGCGAGTGGACGAACGCCTGGGCAAGCCGTTTGTTCATCTGTAAATATCCTGTCCTCTGAATTTGGCGCTAATCCGTGCCTGTGTGGTCGGTGTAAACAATATTCGAGATTTTCACTTGATCAGCGCATCGGTCAATCGCTAATTACTGGACCAGTCTTGCGCGACGGATGTGCACTGATTATACTGTATAAAGGAGAGAAAAAAAAAGTGAAACGAAGTAGCGAATTAGGGATGATTTAAAAAAAAAAAGATATGACCGTAAGAAATAATTAAACTTTAACCCTTAGTGGACATGGGCCAGCTCGGTATATTATATTAATATACATTCAAAGTTGGCCCATCGCCATGACCAATGGGATAATAAGGGAGAAAACAAGAATGAAAGAAAGAAACAAAAAAGAAAAAAAATCGTCATCTAATTACATTTTTACGCACTCCAAATTTTTATCCTCGTCATTTGTATTATAGCGACATGTGTTTAAAGAAAAATCTACATTATATGTATGTAATCAAAATTGTAACTGATAAAACGTTAATAAAAAAATGATATTCGAATGGTTGTTTGGAATCTCGTCTTCAACCTGTTTGAAAAATGGAAAATGTTGGGAGATGGATAAAGGTGATGTAAGAGTTGTAAATTATTAAAAGAAGATTCATATTTGTCGTTTCTAAATTGCTAAGCCACTTTAATACGTGGCACGCTTCGTTTCAATTTTCATTTTGTGTTATACCCGCCGTGGTTAGGTCGGCTTCTTCCATATGGAAACGAAACTACGCTCGGTAAATTTCAGTCGATAACTTTGCTATTATTCCATTTTGCTTTCACAGATATAGTTTTACATATAAAATTATCATATTTCAAGCTTTACATAGACGATTTTTACAGTAATACCGACTACAATTTTGATTTTGATATTTTATAAACATTGTACTTTGACATATAATCGCGTTTAGAATGTTAATAAATTGTCTAAATTATTCTCAGGCTTTTCTTCTAACTCACTGTCACTTTTTCATATTTCATTTTGAGTATTTAATCGCTAGGCAAGGAATTTCTTGCAAAAATGTTGATACTTTAAAAAGTTACCAGCAGATGGGAAGCTTAATAGAACAGTCACACGTCGATAACGTTTGAATTCATGTTTACAGTTTGTTGGCAAAGTCGAACGTATTTTTATTTAAACTAATTCACACGAAAGTTTTTTCCAAACGTTCACTCTCCTTTTTTATTACATATTTAGGTATGTTACATTTCTTTCAAGCGGAGGTACAGTAAGAATTATAATCAACTTTTGTATTATTATTTTAATTAACGTCAGCTATAATAAGGAAACGTTCGTTTAAACGTACTGTTACGTCGCGCAGGACATCTGCACGCCAGCCCTCGCTACCTGGCCGCCAACGGTCAACCTACAGCCATCCCGATTCTCAATAGACCCAATGACCCACCGTAAAGACATTAGCCTTTAGCTGCATTGTCTCCACACATGTTTGCCAGTCTAATTGCATATCTGGAGAATTCTCTAATTCGAGAAGTATTTGCAGTCTTTATGGTGGGTCATTGGGTCTATTGAGAATCGGGATGGCTGTAGGTTGACCGTTGGCGGCCAGGTAGCGAGGGCTGGCGTGCAGATGTCCTGCGCGACGTAACACGTACAGAGACGTTATAATAATATGCTCAAAATAATTCGCTATGGCGGTACGAAATCCTTGGAAAAATTTGTCAAATATTTAACATTGAAGTTATTATCGAACAAATTATAACTTCTTAGTAAGCGATATTATCGTATAATAAATAGATACATACTTAGATTTAGTGTACGTTCGATGTGTTACTCAACAGAAATAGATTCAAGTAGTATAGGTCGAGGATGTCTGACACACGTGTCACTCAGAAGCCATAGTAACCACCTTCGTAAGTTGAGAAGTCGGGAAAAGTAACGAGTGAACCATAAATACATGTATGTAAAATATTCAAAATATAATATTCATTGTAATATTTAGTGGATAAAACGAATCTTTAATTTCGTTTCACTTCTTTAATCGTATTCATAAAGAAATGAATTTGCGTAATGAGACTCGAAACGCAGTACTTTCAAAATTTGCATTGAAATTTGTAATTATGTATGCAATTTCATTGCAATAATGGAATTTATGGAAGTGCATTGCTTGTCGTTGGAAAATTGAACGTTAATCGCGTAATTGGATAAATAAATTAAAAAATGTACAAGAAGTAGAGCTGATCAACTTGGCTTTTGAATGATAAATTGAGTTTCGAGAAAGAAACGAGGGATGCCGTAAGCTAACGAAATATCTATAATCGACGAATGATGGCAACACAGATGAGTTAATTGCGAGTTAATAATGAACGGTGACGCACGATTTATTATACAGTAACAATCGTTCTGTTTTTTATATACACGAGTCTACGAAGTTCAGCGCTGGACGATCTTCCATCTACGTTTGGTCCGCTTCTAGGTGAAGTGCTCTTTGACTAAAATGAATTACAACAATCCATTCGATTCCGCAAACCTTGCTGGCCTTACTCTAAAAAGTAGTCTACGACGATAGCGGTATAAGATTCTGTACAATATTTACACTTAAAATGATACGTCGTTTCTCAAATCTATTTCTCATCAACATTTTTGATTTCTTGTAGAATTATTGTAGAAGTATCTTCTTACAGTTCTCAACCCTTCAGTTCGTAATTTCGGGAACTACACAGCTAGCTGTTTCAGCGCGTCAGAGAAAACAAAGTGGAAACTTAAAACACGAGGATTGTTGGAATAGCAGAATCAACTGTAAAATCGAAATAAATGTTTACCACAGACGATAATACTCGCGAATGGGCGTTCCAGGCGAAAATAAACACTCAGATTCTCAGGTAATAGTTCACGATACTTCCTCCTTCGAAACTAACTATCAGAGAGCAACACAGTCAAATCCGACGTCTGACTTCTCGTTTCTGAAGTCTCGCCAGGAGTGTCCGGAGTGTCAGGAGCCACTAGAGGCTCCGTTTGACACCTGTCTCCTCTTCTACAAGAACTCACGATCACCTTGGAACCGGTGCACAGTTTCTCAACTTGAACCGCCTTTCTCCAAGGTTGTGCACGCGTCGATTCACCACTGTTCGATTTTCTTCGTGTTGGAGAGGAACTTGCACGATTACGGCGACTTCCGACGAACAACAGACAGACTCGTCTCCAGACGTCGGTCTCCTTCTCTGGCGAAACTACCACCATGAGTCTTTCATTCTCATCTTTCTGTTTGCTTCCGTTCTTCTTGCTTTCCTCCTTCGTTTTATCCACGTTGTTTCTACACAGCTGTTCCACTTCGTTCGAAGATTTCTCCTCGGAGTTACGAACGGCCGAATTTCTGGCCAACAGTCGAGAAATGCGCGCGAGGAACGTGCTCGCCTCTGAGGACGCGTCCTTCTTCCTTCTCGGGGACGCGATGCTCTTCATCGTTTCGACGATCCTCCTTTTCAGCCACGAAATGTCCATAGATTGTACCTTCCGCACGGACGAACGCTCCCTTGTCGGCTCGTCGTTCGCGTTCGTCCCTTCGGAAATCGCGTGTAGCTGATCCCTTGTGCTTGCCAGAATTTTCACGCGGCTGTTGCGTCGTTTGCTCAGGGAATACGTTACGAGCGCCTGCGGCATAAAACACACAATGCGGTTTTACATTTAAAGAAATCCTGATCGTTACGATTTAATTGGATTAAAGAAAGCGACGCGGAATAATTTGGTTGCTACGACGGATTTAAATGATAACGAAACTTGACGGACAAATTCGCGTCACGAAAAAAACAGAAAGGGGAAAGAGTATGTTCGTTAGGACGATGTTGGGGCGGAAAAACTTTGCGGTTGCATTATCCGCCGGCAAGATCCCACGGGATATGGTTTATAATATAATTCGTGGCGGCGTCGCGTTACCGTCGCCACTTTAAACCTATCTCCGGATGAATTTCCGGCTGCTTTCGCGGCCGTCGCAGCTCGGAAGTTGGCCAACTTGCGTGCAATTGAATTTACAATATATCTCGGTCGACACCTTCCTCCGCTTAATCGTCGTTTTATAACGCGATCGCGAGAACATTCCACCCCTTCCATCTATTTTCTTCTATACTTTTTCCCTAATTTCCTTATGTCGATACAGTTCGGATAAATAATCGAAGGAATCGTGCTTCTTTTTCCCCGCAATCTTCGATTGAAATATTTATTGAAAGATGTATGGCAAGGGTAAACTGCAAAAGGAGAGGGTAGAAGACTGTTAATTAAATATCAAAGCTGGTAATTTATTTCAGTAAATTTTGATGTTTACCGTACATTTTTCCTTTTTAATCATAAACACTCACGCGCTCCGGCCGAAATTAAACGGAATAAAACAAACTGACTCATTGTTCGATCGTATTAAACGTTACAAAAATGTTCTTGCGCTTTTACGGGCAAACAGAACGAAAACATCGGTGTAATTGAATCGTTTTTCGCCGCGTGATGTTCGCAACATGTGTATGTATTTTCCAGGAGAACGAGATCGCGCAACTGTTCCTGGTGTTTTTTATGCGTATGTACAAATTTTAATTGACAAGACAGGTAATTGGCTTCGCGTGGGTATTCGATACGTCGACGATATTTTTTGCCCTGGATACGCAACTGCATTATCCACACGCTTTCGAGATCAATTTGTTACGACTGTGAACACGAGAATATATTTTATCGCAAACTGCAATATTCTCGGATTTGAAACAATAATGAGAATAGCGAAGGCGTTAAAGTTAATAGGACTCGAAAATTTGCGAATTGTTTCGACGTTTGGATACTCCTTTTTCGAATTTCCGACGTGTTTATGACGCGATCTGTTCCAAATAGCTTTCGATAATAAAAAGAAGAAAAGGAAAAAACTAATCGTAGCGTAATAATTCAGCACTTTTTATATAAATTACCTTGCCCTTGTCAATTTCAAAAGTGTTACAATCAATATGAAATCTTCAGATTGGAAGATTCACCGACTGGAAAATTATCACGTTCTCTTAGAAATGGTAAAAATAAGCACGATACTTCGTCTGTTGGAATAAAAAAATGAAACTAAACGAAAAATAGACGAGTCGAAACTTACCACGATTAACAGCGAGACAACAACGGTTACTGCAACAATATACCAGCGATTGATCATCCAGCGTTGAAAACTCGCTAGAGTAGCGTCCGACAAAAGTCTTCGTAGAGTTGCCAGTGGTCCGCTCGGATCCACCTGGAATAGAATTTCTATAATTAGAAAAGTAATCAGAAAGATGCAGAGAGAATATTCTTGTCCGAGTGACACGCGAGATATTTTGATTTGAAAAACGTCGGAGGTTCGTGGAAAAGTCTGAGCGGTGTCATTACCTCTCGACATCTTTGGAAGACGTCGCAATAGCCATTGTAATCGTTGCACGGTGTGCCTGGCTTCGACAGCATATCAGGAATATCGTAAGGCGCTGAATTCCATGCGAACGATGATCTGTAAAGAGATGCACCTGCAATGACGTCTGGTTTGCTTGGTCGTTTTGATATTTAGACAACGACTCGTTTCTATTTTGTCGACTAAGCTTTCGTCGTGTAAAAAGGTAACGAAGAAAAGGATATGTAGGAAGGATTTTCGGTCGCAGGCAGGTTTCTACTCGTTGAAAGGAGTGTGAGAATCTTTATTTAAAAGTATTTGCATACCGTTGAATTTCTTATTATATTTACATGTCAATTTCTTGAGTCCGAGTTTATTAAATTTCGAATCACCGAATAATATTTCTACATGCAAAAATTTTATACCGTGAAAATAAAATAGAGACAGAACAGAATCAAGTAGAATCTAGCGAGAAATCCTTCATTAGAAACTAAGGATATGTGCAAATACTTTTTGTAGTCACTGTATGCGTTGTATATACATAGTTAAATTCTTGCGAACGTTCATCGTCACAGGTTTCATATTGGAAAAGCTCAACCTCGAAATACCAAAATGAAACTGAAAATCGAATATAGTTATCGCAAGGTCAAATCTCTTTAATTGGAATTCTCTAGACACAGAGGAGGTAATTATTTCGAGGGTGAAAGTAGAGTTTCCCCTGGAGCAAAGTGAAACGAGTGACACGAACATTCGCGTGAAACCGCGTATTGTACAACGATCGTCTCTCACAGGCACGGTTGATCCTCTCCTGGCAATTTACAACAGAGTTCGCAGCTTTTGGTCGGCGGATCCACGGGCCCTGCGATGCACTGACAGGATTCCAAGCCGTAAGCCAGGCAAATGCTGCCGGTGCATTCCTGCAAGCAATGCAAGAGCCCGATAAAGTGTCAGCCTACGTGCATAAACCTCTAAATACGAGGTAATTTCCAGCAGGGTCACCGAAGATAGATAAGCTCGCGACTCGAACCTTGTTCTCTTCCGAATCGCACCTACACGATACGCGGCGTCTTATCCTTTCTTCGTTGTTTGGCTCGTTGAAGACGATTCATACCGCAATACGGACTATCGTGTAAGTAATTTTCCAAGATATGATCGCTGCGTTCGAATAGATTGCGTGTAATTGATACAATGGTTTGCCACGTTGCTCGTTTGCCTTGGCTTTATCGTGCTTTATTTATTTATTTATTTGGTCTAACAAACGAGCTATGTCCTTTGACAGCAATGTAACAAACACGACGATAATAGAGTGCAGAAAACAAAAGAAAATCCTTCGATGAAAAATAGGTCGCGTGGGAGCATACGTTACAAACAGGTTACGCAAGTTGATGTTGACGTGTCTGTGGGTCCGCATAAAAGACTAATTAATCCATCGATTAACATGCATCGAGACGGGATGAGACTAGTTGGAAACTAGAAATAGTACGACGAAGGAAACAACACACGGACTGTTTAATTTAACTTTATCTTCCGTTAATGCGTTGACTATAGCGTAATAATCGGCTGATACGCAGACTATGGACTTTTTATGAATTTATAGGAAATTAGAAATTTTAATATTGCAGAATGCACGTAATACGTAAAGAACGTAAAACAATCAATGTATAGTATTTATTGTAATGTTCAATAGATGAAATAAATATATACTTAGATTCTATTTGTTCAATTTGGAAACACGACTTTTTCGTGTCGTTTTGTTCAACCACAACGAATTTTAGATATTTTTTGCACCTTTCCGTCAATTATTTCGGAAGGTAAAGTTGCGTCTTTTTTAAATGGTTGCGTGACGGTAAGAACGGTCGTTGTCGAGCAATGGCGAGAGGCAGCGCGGCACGGAAACAGCAAAGCAAATTGCAATCGACAGCCGGCCGCCCCCGTCTCGGCCTCTCTCGCTCGTTATTGTACTTGCAGATTAGAAAGCCTGTATTTCGGGAGTATCGATTCGTAGCTGCCGATGCGTACCGTCGAACTGTTGCACGTGTGCGGCTGAAACGCATTTTCCGCTTGGCTGACTATAATCGAATGTTTCTACTCGAAGCTACAACTAGAGGAAATAACCTTCCGTCGTTATCACCGCTGTCCACTGTTCGCTTCCTCGTACGAAGAAGAAAATGGCCTCTGATGCATGGATAATTTCGATCGTTTCATATCTTTTCGACATGTATCTCCGTAAAATTAATTCCCTTAGAAAGATTCACTTGCGAGCTAATTTATATCCTCCATTCAGTTTAATTTCTATTCGATCGAGGAAGTTCCATGATTTCTCGATAGCTTTGTTTCGACGAGTGGACGCAAGAAGATTGATAATTTCGATATTCTCCGTGTAGAATTTAATATTCTTAGAAAAACTTGGAAGATGATCTATGTTCTCCACTGGATTTAATTTTGATTCTTGGCGGACTCTCGAGATTTCTTCACACCTTTGTCTCGACGAATGAATGTAAAAAGATAAGACGGTTTGCTGTCAATGAATAATTCCGATAACTTCAAACTATTTCGACTTCTTCACTGTGGAAGTAATTTTGTTAAAAAAATTCACTTGCAAGTTGATCTATATTCTCCACGCAGTTTAACTTCCATATGTTCAAATGAATTTCCAGATTTCCTGATACCTTTGATTTATATTCAGTCGTCGAACGATACCTTCGATGGATGAATAATTTCGATCCCTCCGATGTTCCTCTCTCCCGAAATTAATTTCATTAGGAAGAATGAAAAATTCTCTCGGAGTCTAATTCGTATTCTCCACGCGGTTTAACTCCGACCCGATCGACAAGGGCGGGGGATGAGTCTCAAGATTTCTTAATAGATGAATGTGCTACCGTGGGCTGAAGGGTATTTCATTGCGGGTGTGCGTGCGCACGGCAGCCGGAGTCTTAAATCTACCCTCGAGACTCGAAGCGCGCTCGTGGAGAAAGAGGAAGCTACGCGTAAGAAAATGCCACGCGTACATTTCGAAATCACTCCCTCGTGGATTCTTCCCTCTTTTTCCAGAAACACAACCAATCGTAAGCTTCCTACATGCGAGCAGAGTTTTGCTGGTTTCGCTTTTCGAAGATCCACGGATTTTCTCGCGCTCCCAAAGTCGATGACTAATGGAAATTTCAATGCAAATCTTATCAAAGGAAAGTACCGGTGCGAAGATATTGTGTTTCAAAGAACGTCTACGTATTCCTTTTCACGATTCTGGCTTTTTTAACGTCATCTGTATATGGTGTTCCGTCACAGAGAAAATGGTGTTATTAATTTCACAGTACTGGTAGCAGGTACCATTTAATGGTTCTGTAGATGACTTGTTCAAACCCATCAATATGAAAGGTTTCATCGAGCTTTGTGAACATTGTAACGATAGTTCGAGGCAATGTATACAAATTTAGAGAAGTCATCTGCACGAAGCTATCGCGTGTTATTTTTAATCAGTCTCGAAAAACGATTCGATTTCTTTTTGGTAGTATCTGTTGTGTAACTCTAGAATCGTGTGTACCATGTAGCCTTCCACTGGTTCCTATTACGAACGAGAAAATGGCAAGCAGTCTCCAATGAATAAGTAACTAGACAAGCAGCTAGCTTCGCGCTAGGAAATCGTAAATTTCCGCGTAATTTCAGTCACCATCGTCCGCTGCAACGGACTCATTTTCGTCGCGAGGATAATTTAGACGAAACACGATCGTATTTCGCGATATAGCGGCACTTCGCTTTCGCCTCGGTTTCGCGCTGCTTGATCATCTGCGATCATAAAGCTGAGCGTCATGACGTGTTTCAACACCAATAGAGTGCGACAGGCAAAGTTATTGTGGATTTTCATGCTCTGTAAACTTCGATTTATATATCCCTGTGTTCGTAAATGTTAAGACACTTTTTGAAGGAATGAGATGAATCTAAAAAGAGACTTGCTGAAATTGTTGTTGTTATTCTTATTTCGGTTAGAGTTGCGTGAGCAATGAAAAGTCCGTATATTCTATGTTATAATCAGAGTCTCGCAAATAATGAAATTAAAATTGTTTCTGTAACTTCAGATCTTCATAGACGCGACTAGACAATTGGAAGCCACACAGAGATTTGCTTCACTCGCTAAATGACATAACGAGTATTGTAATAGGAATATTTTCTATCTCTCATATATATATAAAGATGTTCCGAAAAGAGACAGAAATTCAGCAGAAGATAAAGGAGCGGCACGTAACAAGAGAGCAGACGGAAACGTCTAGACTCACCCCCATGTAGCAGACGAATTCCTCGTTGCATATGGTCTTGTTGGGCTTGTTGATGGATGGCGGGCACTGGGGACCACGGCCGTCGCAAAAGCTCGCGTCCCTGCAACCGTTGTCGTCCCTGCACTTATCGCCGTTGCGCAGAGTACAGCCGGATGTGCAACAAGGGCCCTGGAAACAACCAGCGAGAGATGAACGACACTGTCCTGTAACGGAAGATGGAAGCAACCAGCGAAAAAGAAAGAGAGTAGGACGCCGTGTATACCGTGTCCAGTTGGAAACGTGGCACGCGCTCGATCGTTTTTTAGGTCGTCTGAAAATATGACGAAGCTGTTTGTACGATGGATGTGTCAAAGGAGAACGCTTTCATTGTGAACCTTTCAAGGTCTGTATCAGGTATTGTCCACGCTAAGTTTCGGTAGCTTGAAAGCCCCTCTGTTTCCTTTTAGCCAGACTATACACGTTGTCGCCACGGTATATACGTTATATCTGAGCAGTATGCATTAGCATGTACGGCCCTTTCTACGTGTATCCAGGAACACCGAGTGCATAGAAAGAAAGGTTTTTGGAAAACGCAGAATGGTATTTCCTGCGATATATCACGGGAAATGGAAGTTTCGCGCGATTGTTTATGGCGAATGACTGCATTTTAAGCGCTAGGAATGCGTGGGAAGAATATTTCTGAGACTAAGATAAGGAAAGAAGCGTTCAAGGTTACGTGGAATATTTGTTTAGTTTGTATGCTTTGGTTAAAGAAACGGTAAAATGGAAAAAGTGAGACACATTTCCCAGAATGATGAATATTCAATCATTTCGTCGTTATTGTAATAATAAGAAAGGAATTCTATCGTATCGAAATTTCTACAACGTTACAACTTGAGAAACAGTGGAAAATTCGTACGATTAAGTGGAGCAGAACGGCGAAACGGAAGCGATAACCAAACGCGCGTTATCAGCAGCAGTTTCCTAACGAGTGATGGCAATTTTATAATTGCCGATCGTCGGCTGTGCCTTTGTCCGATCGAAAATTCATGATTCACCGTCCCGTCTGCTGCAACGTACGGCGTGACGTTGTTTTTTAAACGGATCCGCAGCGATATTCAACGACTCGTGCGCGGGTTATCGGGCCCTGCCGCTTTGTCGCTCGTTAATTTATTTCGCCGCGCGTGTCGATGATAATGCGCGGTTCGCTGGAACGCGTTCCACTCCGGGGGGTATTGTGCGAGACCAGGAACAATATCTCGATTTTTCGAGCGATTTTCTGGACAGAACAATGGGCAACATTGTAGTGCGCACCAGAGAATTCGGGGCAACGCAATATCAAGACTGTTTTTTTCTCTTTCCCTCTCTCCCACTCTCTCGCCTTATTTCCGCTATTTTTTCGTTTGTTTGTTTGTTTTTCCTATTTCTCCGTAATTTGCGCTTCTTTGTTCTTGTATTTTTTCCCTTTTTGAAAGTGGGATTATTCATTTCCAGTAACCATTTCGACCGTGAATTTTTTTTACTTTTAATTTATTTTGTATAATTACACAGAATTCATTGTCGTATCTTCTTTTTCCGTTGTTTTCATACTGGAAATTTCTTTTCCAATTTTTTAAATTGCGCCATACATTGCTCTGTGTCTACAACGCGCTTTCGACGAAGGTAATGAAAATTCACTGAAAAAAATGCAATTGGCGCTTGAAATCCATCCGTGTTGGAACTCGAACCATGGTTTCACAGTAATCAAGCACCCTATCGATTACGCTATCATGGCCGCTGGGATTGAATTGCCATTTTTCATATGAAAAGACCCTTGATAACACAGTTGGTTACTATGTATGACGATGTCATTCTCGTGACACATGAAAAAAATCCCTGATACTTGAACGCGTATTTTTACCCGTAACGTATCGAATCACAAATTCTAACCGTAATGCGATAATATTCATTATTATTAGCTTACTATAGCTTCATATTTGCAACAAGCTCATAAATCTACTCTGTTTCGTACGTTTCAATGCACGATTAAGCTTATAACTATTACATTACTCAGTGACGTGTGGTATGTACCAATTTTAACAAATAAACTGCAATTAACCGGTGAATAATTAGCAATCAATGCGTGCATCGAGAATATGCTGGAAGTTTGGCTACAAAACCGCTAATACGCGAATAGAATGCTATCGACTCTTTGATTTTTTCCATTTCTATGGTCTCTTTATTTTCTATTTATTTGTTTAACAATGAGAACGTTTCTTCTAATGTTATTCGAATTTGCATGCATTAATTTATTGTATACGTGTCGCTGTATTGAAAATCCACTTTTGCCAGAACACACACGCGACAATGAATATTTATGAAATTTAGGGAACAACGGGCAGAAGTTTCAGAGTTGGTCCCGCGGTGATACGTGCAAATACGTCGAAGAAATATTCGGGAAGACGAGGGTGCGAACAGTTCGCGAAACCGTGATTTTACGCTCGAGAAACTTTCTCCCTGATTTTCTTTCTGTTCCGTGATCCACTCTAGACGATAAATATTCAAGTAATTCGACAACCTCGTGACATTGATCTGTACGGCAAGGTAAAAGTTAAAGGGCACTCGAATCTTTATCTTCGATAAATTCAGCAATATTTCTAATAGCTTTTATTGAAATGGAAATTGTTCCGCGAAACAGCTACTGTTAATTTGACGTCATTGGATTACATTCTTCGGGGCTATGTGTATGTTTTCAATCGTTCGCTAGAAAATGATAAATATTAGGAAGATCGCTTCTGTTGGAATCGTTGGGGTCTTTTTGACCCGTTGTTGAAATTCTCCAGCCGCGCGTTTCAAGATATTACGAAAGCATTTGGCGATTAAAGACGTTGTCTGCGAGAAGGGTCGTGATTCTCGTTCTTACCAGCAACTTGCCAGCCCTCCATCTGCGAAATTGCTGTATCTGCCTCGCAATTACATCCAAACTACTGATGTACGCGCGAGAAAATTGAATAGCGACGCGTTTTTAAAAAGATTGCAATCCAGTAAAATCCAGTTAGAAATTTAGACCGCTCGAAACATTAAATAATTCTTTACCTTTTCTTTTTTTTTTTTTAATGAAATTGAGAATGCCAAGGCGATTAATACCAATATTTGTTAATTGAGACATATCCTGGAAGCGTTGTATCGAGTAAATTGCTTCCAAAGCATTATTATGTCATTGTGTCTGACGTAACATGCGTACATTTCACTTAGGATTCTAACTCAATACGTAGGAACTCTAATTCTAGCAACACCTTTCCCTTCATACGGAAGGTTCACGAAATTCCAATAAACGAATCTAATAACATTCTTGCTACAATCTACAGTGAAGTTAGCTTCTTGTATCGAAGAACTGGTCCGCGTCGGAAGACACTGCAAGAGAGAAATAGAGACAGGGAATTTCGTAGCGTGACAATTTTCGGTTTAATTAAATCGGCGAACGAAAGAGGTTCGTCGGATGCTGAACGGGGAAACGTTTAAACGAATCGAATGATTTTCGCTTAACGTGCAGATAAGAACGATCCACGGTTTGAATATCTGATAGAAGGATACCCGTGGGACCGGCAGCCGATGCTTGGAAAATAAGGTTCCTCGGTCTGATACGTTTTCCGGTTCAACGAATTGGCACGGAAAGCAGCGGAAGGAATTCGATGCTGATGTAAGTGGATGTATTCTCGATCTGTGCATATATCAAAAAAATAAATAACCCGATGGAAAAGTGCATTCAGTCTATGAGAATATTACTGTCGACCGGAAATCCAGTCCTGTGTTCGGCTCTCTTTCTCTCTCTCTCTCTTCTAATAACACGTCACTTTCTGGATCCACTTGTTCATAGAAAAAATTCAACATAAATTTTTATGGGTAATTATTTAGATTAGGTATACCTTATTGATTTCGATGATCTTTAAATATGTTGTGAAGGTATTTCCGAGTAAGTAAACAACACATTTTTAGCTCTACGACCAAGTAAAAAGAGAATTTTCGTACTGACGACGAGTTTAAAAATTACTTTCTTGTAAAAGTAGACTTCTACTACTTCGTAGAAGTTTAACTTCTCATGTTCGTTCCCTGTAGTTTTCATGTATTACTATTTATTATCATTATTATTATTATTATTATTATTATTATTATTATTATTATCCCTATCTCTTATTTATTTCCTCCTTACGTAATTTAGCATATCAAAGCGAAGCGAAGTATAGGAAGGAGAAGAGAAAAGGAAAAAGAGAATGTCGGGAAGATTGCGGAAGATTCGAGGAAGATTCGCCAATTACAGATTCGAAAAGATTTTCAATTTCCCTTAAGGGTGGACGGCGTTTAATCACGCCTTTATATCAGGATCCAAGAGAAAGCATGCTTCATTCCAAGTTGGCGATTAACGTTTTCAATCAGAGAAGGATAAGACTTATCTCTAAACGGCTGCGAAGCTGCAATTCCCAAGAAGATTTAGGATTGCTTTAATGCCTCGACCGCGCGGTCGACGTCAAGAGTCTTGCCCTTTATTTAGACCCGCGTCTATCTTGGGTATTCTTAATTACGAGCGATAAGATGTATCGTCGAACGCTGAGAGAGCCTCGTTCCCATAAGGGTTACAATTTTGAGAAGATTGAGAATAAGCCTTGAAATTTAAATTGCTGGAGAAATCTACTCGACGATCGCATAATCAACCCTCCCTTTATTTCAGTCCATGTTTACGTAATCGTACATCCTGTTAATTAGTCTTATCAGCTGTGTCATAACTTCGGCGAAGTTTCGTAGACGATACTGATACAAGATTCCTACGAGAGATTCTGAAAGTTCGCTTAAAAAGATTAAGACTTAACTTCGAACTTTTCTTAGACCCGCGTTAAACCGTTTATGATTCATTTTATTCGTATTATAAGGATTCTCTGCGATATTTTTTATTTACGATTCTCGAATGAATTATTCAAAGTACGGAAGTATAGCAGAATTCTAAAGAGGAGATCTAGATACTTGTTTAGTTCATACGAGGCGCATCTTAATTGTAAAATTACGGGCGAATCGATTTGTTAAAGTGAAGATTAGTCAGATGAAATTGTCAAATCTTCATTATTAACTATCGTGAATAAAATATTGGTATGATGATATTATATGAGCTTAGATTTGGGACATGAGTAAAAATAAGAACGTAAATTTATCATTTGATGAAGATTTAAGACGTGCATTCTAATCTAAGGGTACTAAATAATAAAACGTCTTTTAGTCAGCAATTTTAGTTAGGCAATTTAATTTGGATGTAATCTATTGGTTCTGTACAAACAATAGTGCTTCTAAGGTAGTCATGTTTAATTAATAATTCATTATTGATTCATAC
The DNA here is from genome assembly GCF_014825855.1 of Bombus pyrosoma. Lineage (NCBI taxonomy): Eukaryota > Metazoa > Arthropoda > Insecta > Hymenoptera > Apidae > Bombus > Bombus pyrosoma. Next base: position 6,637,466 of record NC_057777.1, on the reverse strand, counting down.
ACTCTTACCAAACTGAGTCATAGTGTTTGAATATTTACGAAGCAAAAGTAGTTTAGGAGCGAAAATTATTTGCGGCGTAAAGTCCGAATTTACTTGGCACGCGCGCGCGCGCACACACACGCACACACACAGATCTACACGAACCTGTATAGTGAACATGTAATAACGAAAATCAAGCAGCTCTCTTGGCTGGAACCTTACGTTCACGTTGAATCTTGGTCTTCGCGAAACGAGACGTAATAACACAGACTGAAACGAATCAATTTATCGAATTTCAATACTTCAATAGCAAGAATTCCTTACTCGAAGGAGGCGGATGGTGCGACAATGGCGGGAAATCACGAAACTCCGTCCTCGAGTAATTGCCGCTGCGGATGTAGCAAAATGTTGCGGCTAACGAAGCGAAGAATTATTCGAATCATCCCTGATGGAATTCATCCTGTTCGACATAGCTGTATAGAAATATTTGATGACCAGACCAAATCACTTATCCTTTGATATTTGCCATGTAAATAATCGCATTGTGCACAGGATGTTAAATGAACACCGCACATTTAGAAATAATTTCCCACTTGTGAACTAGCAAAATCGAAATGTCGATTGAGTCTCCCGTACAGATACGTATAGTGGCTACAAAAAGTTGCACTTATTTTCCAATAAAGCGTTTTTTTTTTTTTTTTTTGGTCGGTGTAGTCATACGAAAGTCAATACCAAATGATGCGAAACTTAATATGCTTCGACTAAATCAATTAGTATATAAGTGCTATAATAGGTACAATGGTGTACAAATACTTTTTGTAGCCACAGTACATTTATAGAAAACGTTTAACGTGAAAAATTAGTATCCCAACGGATCGATATATCGTTCGTCTTAAAATAACTCTTCGATCGATCGAGGAGAATTTTCCACGATGTTCAATTATATGGAGCAAATCAAAAAGCGTTTGCCTTTTTTCGCGAATAAAGGGCTCGAGATAGGATCTGTCTCGCGTTCTCGCGAGTTAATGCGGAATATTGGCGAGCGAAGGACGCAAAACAGAGGGATCGCCGAGGGGGTGAATATTCACCGATATTCTCGACGGTGTCGCGTTCTTTCCGCGATGGCATTAAGGATAAGAGATTGCGATCCCGCGAGATGTTCTTCTCTCGGAAAATGAACCACGTATAGGTGTCACGATTGAAACGCAAATATAAGCGCGGCTATGCACGTGTGTCTGCTTGGCTGTGTGCAACAGCAAAACCCCGTCTCGTGAAAATAGAACGCGGGGGATTCGTTTTACCGAAGGAAGTCACATTACCACTCCGCGTTTGAAGGATCGAATCTCCCGAGATAGCTAGATCGTTTCTCGACATTCAACGCTTGCATCGTATATTCATTAAAATGCTCTCGAGAATAACGATGACGCTGTCTCTCCCCATGATATACAATGATGACGACCATTTGCGAGCGTCTGTGGACGAACACAAACATTCGAAATATTTTGTGAAATGACGAGTTGTTCTGTTGTTACTAGAATTCGCTCGCATCTTTTAAAGGTCTAATTTTAAAGCCTTCAAACTTGAGTATAAATGAATATGAAACTATCTAGAAACTTTAAAGAGACTAACGATTATCGTTCCGATATTCTAAAAATACTTTGCCTTCCTAATCGTGCTATAATTTTGGTCAACAAAGATCGTAAGCTTATTTTCTTTTTTCTTCCTTAGCGAAATAAGATGTCTAAAACATCTGAAAACGAACACTGATCATCTTAATCCGGCTATTAATAATTTCGAGCTTTAAAATCGCCATCGAAAATAATGTACCCTTCCCATCTTACGAGCTGTACGTGTTTCCATCCCCGCAAACATGCTCCTTCTGCTTTATCTTTCTAGTACCTGGTTGTTTTCCTTTGCCTCCACTATTTATCTTTCTTCTTGTTCCGTCCCCTGTTTTCTTTCCTCGCTAGCAGCTCGTTTCCAGCACTTTTTCTCACCCTCCGCTCCACTCGTTCTCTCATCAGTCTCGACCCTGCACCTCCTTCGTTATCTTTCTCAATTTTTTCTTCACCATTCTTATTCCACCCCTGCTGCCAACCTCTCAGCTCTTACGCTTAATGTCCACAGTTTGCTTGGTTCTTCCAGCACCTTGCTTCATCCTTTTTCTACCTCTTTGCCTCTTGTTTATCGTCCTCGTCGTTCAACCTGGCCGAGGAACGGGGAAAGACGTCGTCCATTCGTCTACGTCTTCACGCTTTACGAATCTACGTGTTTTGCATCCGGCACTTTTCTCCCGTGATGCACCTAATGCATCGACTTCCGCGAACGTTGCTTGCACGGATGTTTTGCTATTTCTTTTCTTCACCCGTTCACGCTTCTGCTCTTTTTACTTTTCAGTCACGCCTATGTCACCCCGGTGGTGGTACCGATCGCGATCGTTCTTCTCGGTTTGTCCTGTATCTTTGGTTTATCACACGCTACGGCTGCAGCCAGAAACCATCGCGAACGTGAGGCGTGATGCTATCGTGATAAAAACAATCTCCGTGCAGCACCAGTTTAGGGGCCATAGTGCCTTTTTTAGTAGCTATAACTTATAAAAATCCGCGAGTAATTGCGCTCGATTGTCCGGGAAGAATCACGGGACAGGCCCGCAGTCGATTCTCGGGACATAATGCCGAGCCAGTGGAACAGGAACAGGGGTGAATACATCAGAAACGAAGTATTTTAAAATTACAGTCTATTCACGGTCTCTACGCGCATAATTAGTAACGAGGGGCATGAAAAAGAGGCGATAAAACGCGGCAATTGCCAAGTCGGTCGAACAATGCCATTGTAATTATTTTTCAGCATTGAAAACCTCGTTGCCAGCATTTCGGACTTTGCAAGTTCGTGCATTAATTAGTACGTAGGCAACGTACCGCGGAGGAAACAAAGAAGGGAAAAGCACCATCAAGCGGATGAAAAAAAAAAAGAAAAAATAAAAAGAAGGAGCGAGAGAAGCGAACCAATATCGATGTTCATCCACGAAATTTCGAAAGAACGATCTACTAACTCTGGAATCAAACGTTTCCTCTCGTACAATATAACAAGATTAATTGTTTTTGGTTCGCGGAGAGTTTCCCATTCGTGCTTCGCCGAGGCTTCCTAGCCGATAGCAGCCTCCTCGATTTCAGTTTGATTAATTAGTCCCGTTTTCCGGGATACTACGAGCATGGCGGTGAATGCGCCAGTGTACGCCAGGGTGACGCTATCGCCGTCATCGTCGTCTACGACGACGTTCAGACGGTAGGGTCGGCCAACATTGAAAATTAAACCTCATCATCGGTGTGTATTTGCACCTTGTCGACAATAACGCCGAGCATATCCAGAAACCAGGGGAGACCCAGAGACTTGGAACATACCTGGAAACTAATTCTCTTCTCTCTTACTTTCTCCAACTTCGCGAGCTTTCTCTCTCATGACCGTCCGTGATCAGTAAGTTTCTTCGAGCGCGAAGAATCGTACATGTACGAGATTGTAGTTTCCAACACGACCCGCCGTCATCTAGAAAAGTGCTCGTTCTCGCTGTACTCCTGGAAAATGGCCTTGTATTCACAGCCAGTATTGTGTTGGTTTTATCGGTCGGTATATATACTCAATCTTTTGACTAGTTCCTTTCTCCTTTGTTCCTCGTGTTACTTTCTTTGGTCTTAAGTGGTTGAACAGATTTTTTTTAAACACGTAATGTCATTTAGATTGTTGAAATTTTTTGTTCCTACTGTTCGACTATATTTTTTATCATTACATTTTTATACCTCTTTGTCGAATTCTCTTGTTACGTTCTTTGTTCATTGATAATTTCGTCGGTTTTCGATTCGTTAAAATTTGTTGATATTATATAGTTAATAGTTTTTATTATTACATTCTTTATGCTACTTTGTTCTATACTACTTTCTGTTCTGTAATGCATCTCAATATATAATAGATTATTCTAATAATTTTTCTTAAATAAATAAAACAATAATTTATTTAGTTTGCATCTTGCAATAATGTTAAGTTTCTACAATTTTTACGTTTCACGGTTTCACTCTTGATATGTTAATATACATAGATTATAAGTGGACAAATATCCGTGGCCCCTAATTTTATTAACTTCCATTAATTTCCCATTAATTTCCCGCATTCTCTCGTAATTTCATATCCCAAAGTTCGTCCATGAAACCTGACAAAATGATCGTGGGTAAGTAACAATATCCAACTCCGTGTTTCGCCGCTTCCAGGGTCGATTTTGTGCGTGGGATCGCCCGAAACCCCCGAAGGAACGTCGAACTTCATGGTTGCATAAATTATGACCGTCTCGATTTCGAATGCGCCGGATTTCCTGTACTCATTATCGTTGGCTCACCGTTTAATCACCCAACGCATGCCTGGTATAGAGGATCCAAGTTGCTCGGTTCGTTGGAACAAACGATCGGCATTGGTTGGATTAACGTGGAGTTGGAGGTTCGTGCGCGGGGACGAGACGCGTGTAACGGCACGTTTCGCGTTTAATTACGGCTTTAGTGTATCATTAATAAACATCGATACGTCCGTACCGCATAGCCTGTCGCGTAACGTGCCTCGTGCCTCGTTATTAATTAGCGACGTTACACGTAAGAGGATTGAGAACGAACGCGTTCAGCTTCTATTTTATTTCGAGAATCATCCATTACAGGCTTCTGTCGGATACAGGGGGAAAAATGATGTAGGTTAGCTCGGAGAAAAATGATGGCTTTCGCTGTGGATAATTAAGAGGTCAGGAAGAAGTACGCGAAGTGGTTGCTTCTAAATCGAAGTTTTTCTTATTTATCAGTCGTGATGATATCGGAGTCGAGGGTGTTAAACTTTCTGAAAGTTTAACAGCTTACGGTACTCATTGAAAGGAGCAAAATATGTTTGACCAATATAGGCTACAAAAAACGATCTTTCGATGTTATATCAAATTTGGTGTCAAAATTGACACGGGTGTGATATTTAGATCAGATAAACTGTACCTACCGTCCAACATGAAATTGTTACTTTGTGAACGAGATACGTGAGACGTGCGAGCGTGCGAGAGAAACAGAGATACAAAATCATCGAAAAATTCGATTCTCTTCATACGACGATATTCCAACAACGCTACGTCGCACCGGAGTGAAACGGAAAGCATTCTACAGAGGAAGCTTCGCTCTTTCTGATGACTCAAACAGGATTAAAATATCTTTGCCAGTTTTGCAACAACAATTGTTTGAACTCTTAGTAATTCCACTAGGTATTCCAATAAATTTGTATACTTTTTTAACCATGTAGTTTGTAATGCTATTATTAATAGCTTTTATAGTAATTACAATACAAAATTATGTGTATTTTGTAAAACTTTGAGTAAAATACCAAGAGAGGTGGATAGGACTAGGCAGATCAATAAAATGACCTCGTCAGCTATCTAGCTTAAATTCTTTGGATTTATTTTTGTTCTATCAGCGACAAATAATTAGAATAATCGATGCATAAACAATCAACATTATCTATAACAAATATTAAAACAAAGTATTTATCAAAAAGATTGTTTCTTGGATATGTGTTGGTTAGATGTCTTTTTTTCTCCTCTCAGAAGATTTTTCTTATGAAGACATAAAACTGGAGCAAGATTGGAGTATATATTACACATAATTGTGTGTAACATAGTTTATAACATTCTACGTAATCTCTTACGAATATACTAATCGTTCGATTATTATGGAATGTTACGAAAAGTGGAACTTATGTAAAAATAGCTGTTAAAGTATATTGAATTTGACCAATCGCTAAACAGTAGAAAATTATAAAAGCGTTCGTTTTCGAGGTAATGAAAGTAAATCGATGACGAACGTCTTCTGGAAAAATTGGTTCGCGTCTCACAGGGAAAGTCGGCATTGCACGTTCGCATTTCGTTTCCTACATTACGCTTTCAAGATATTCAATAGAAATTCATAACATATTCAGCGTGTAGCTTTCGTAGAAAATGAAAATGAGTCTCTGTCGAAATTTTCAAAGGAGCTCGCTGCTAAAAGACCGTATTTGCAACGTCTGTAAAAATATCTCTCCACGGAGACCTTAGAAAACTCGCAGCTTCCGCCGTTACCGTAGCGTTTTAATATTTCAGCGCAAATGTAAGCAAGAATTTGACATCTTTCTCTTCAAAAATGCAATTTTAACTTTCAGTTTGCCCCTGTACTTTGTGCACTCATTCAACCCAACTGTCACTTGTTCTAAATCAATTCTGGCCATTTTCCAAATGAAAACTTACTCCATAATTTAACTACTGAAGAATTTAACCTATTAATCTTTCGATCAATGTACATTAACTAGTTCTGTCAGTTAACATTGTGGCTACGAAAGGGAATTTCCAGAATTCATGCTTCATATTTTCGTAATATTTCTTCTAATATTTCTAATATTTCTTCTACCTAGATTCTATAATTTTACAAAAGAAATTAAGGTACTTACAACATCATGACAAATTGTGCGCTGCCTAGTTCTTAATGGATTAGTCTGATATTTTGTAGTCGATCGATACTGTTATTTCTATAGAATTCTCTATGGAACGATCAACAAGCAAGGATGTTACGTCGAATGGGAACAAATCACGTTGTAGGAAGAACGTTAGACTTAATCACGATGCATTGGGGAAACGAACGTATTTGGACATTGAGCAAATGAAGGAAAACTGCCACTTACCTGACTGGGACTGCACACTGCACCATCGGCAAGACGACAAGGTACCTCGTGAGGGGCATGATGAAGCCGTTGAGGGTGGCAACAGGGGTCGTTGCAGTCCTCCTCCCACCCGCAATCACACTCTTCGCCATCCTCCACAACGCCGTTCCCGCAGATGGCATTTTGGGGCTCTGAGGAATCATCGATTTTCCATTTCAGTTCGATCAACGCGATTCGCCATATGCTTTGCCATAACATTTTCTCAAATTTCAGTTAACTAGTCCTCGTAGGACCAAACTATTCACCAGATAAACGAACGACTGGTTAATTTGAAAAAATGATCAATATAATGGACAGTTCAGCTATAATTTAAAATTACAAACTTTGTACTTGTACAGTAAACTTGTAAACTAAATACAAACTTTGATTAAATTATAATTTCCTTTAGGATGAATGTTAGGAACAACGAATCATCTGTGGAGTATGTCAATTATCGACCAATTGACTTCTGATCAATTGTTTTTTCCCCAAATAATGTTGAAAATGGACAATTTAACACTGTAGACTTTAGCTACTACTATAATCTCATATTTTACCAATCCTTATTTGAACGAAACATAAAAGATTAATAGATAAAGAGAAAAAACAGTTATATCTGTAGGATTATTAGATCAGTTGGATCAATTAGATCTATTCTGTTAATTGTTAATTAAGCTTAGAAAATGATCAGCTAACTTTTTTAACAGAGTTTCAAGAGAACATCGTATCGTTTTGATTTTAAACGAACGAAGAATGAGCCGCAAGTGGAGGCAAAGTAGATGGAATAAATGTTAGCCTGATTTGCTGTGAGCTTAATGAAATCCTCGATTTAATGAAGCTCAACAAGTCGACCGTGACTGTGTAATGTAATCAATTGCGAGCCGCGTCGAGTGATTCTCGGACAGCTCTGTTTTTACAGAGGTCGGCGGGAATTTTCCTAAATTTTTCGCGTGTTACTTCTTTTCTATCATAAATAGAAGAATCACGGAAACATAATTTGTCAGTGACTTAATTGAACCTCTGCTTAATCGAACCTCTATCTTACACATGTAAAATACTCGAAAACGTTTTGAATCAAAATGAGAATAATCTAGCTATAATAATATAAAGATCTTGAACTTTCACTAGTGCGTTTCACTAGCGGTGCGATGAGACAGGATTGTCGTAATTATATTGGTCAAATTAGAAACCAATCTGAAAATGTATATAGAAATTACAAGATATTTGTTCCCAAGCATACACCTAGTAAAAATCAACAAAGCGTTTGAATCATTAAACCTTTCAGAAGTGAAAATAATTAAACCCGTTTTTTGTAAGTTTTACAATTTCATTAATCAAATATACGATTAATGTTCGATTCTCAAAAAATGGATCACTTACTACCCGGTAAGTACCTTTATCGTAAAAGAATAGTACAAATAATAATATAGCGACGGCACTAATTACGTATATGTTCTAAACTGCTACTCATGCTGTATATTAAATTTTTATTAAGTGTATGTTTGCAATAAATATCTCGCAACTTTTATATACATTTTTGAATTTTACGACGATCCTGTCCCATTACAATGTTAATGAAATTTTAAAAAATTTCATACAATATGCAGAGTAAATATATTTGTAAAAATATTCTATGGCAGATGTTCAAGCACTTTCGTCAGCTACTGTATATACCTTGATAATATTTTACATTTTATTTCCCTTCGTTTCCACGCTGTCTCATGTGTATTATAAAAGTAGATGTGTTTCGCAATACTCGAACGAGTTTTTTCATCGATTCCAAACGGTCACGAGGATCTTTATGTTATGAACAATTAACGAGTCGTATTTGTTTCTTGTTTGGCCGACTTGTCGCACGTTTGCTAGTACGTTCGCGCGGTCGATGCTCGTTGTCCAAAACGAGTTTCGCGCGGACCATGTAGAGCCTGCTATTAGAATTGCAATTGAGTTGCAGTTAGACCGTGGATCGATCGATATACCGTAGCAACACCGATACCGTTCCCTCTTTGCTTTTTTTTTCTCGTTTTATGTTGCTGTACGATGGTATTAGCATTATATATAAGTAGGTCAAAGACCATCACGCTCATTTTCCTCTCGTTATGTCTTCTCGTACGTAATTGTTGCGGCACAATTACGAAATTGAATTTGAGTTACTTAAAAAACAGGAGAGTTTCGTGAACAAAATGTATGCGTCTTCTTAGTATTCTTATTTCTAAGCTATGTACAGTGCGATTTTGTGTCATAAATGATAAGTGATGCAGTATGCTCGAGTGTGATTTCGAATTTGCTGTGTGTGCACATCTTGTGAGAATCTGTTTGAGCGTTTGAGATGTTGAAAGAATCTTGTTTGAATCTGACATCGTGTAAATATTTTAATATTTGATATATGCGATTTTAAACAGATTCGATTAAGTTCTCACTGATTGATTGTGATATGGTGGAGATGATCGTTTAATTTTCTTACTGATTGTCCTTTTGACTGATAGGTGCGTCGCTGCGTTCGAAGAGGTGAAAGTGAAAATGCGGAATAGGGGAATGCGTATCTGACTGCATTCTGAAATAACCAGGTTTGATTTTCCTTCACCAAGTCTGTTATTCTGTAATTTACATTTCTCAACAGCAACAATTTCTTACATTAAATGCGAGAGCTAAACAATGCTTAAGTTTCTCCAGTTTAAATGTTCTCTCACTATCGCGGTGCAGAGATTCAACAGGAAATACGTTAACAAGTAATTAGCAAAGGGGCCTGTAAGCAGCTTTACCAGCGATTGTATAAATAATTCAGGTAACGACCGTGTACAGAGACGATCGAGGGGGACACGGAAGAGGTCAGGGCTGTGATGACTGGAAGCAGGCCAGACGTTGACCCCTTCCAGGATCTAATTAAAATTCCGAAAGCTTCTCTCTACTCACCGGCGAAGCATCCTTTGGACGAACGGGCCTTGGCATTTAAAACGGGATTTATGGAGACCAAGCTGCATGGACTGAAGCGATTGTTATTTCGTTTGTCCCCGCTGGTGGCTCTGGCAAACATTATGAAATTTCCGTCTTCTCCTCCGGGCGAACACTCGTCCGGATCGTGCTTGTCGCGTTAACAGAAAGATCAAACGTTAGGCAACGACTCTGTATTATCATTCATCATGTATAATACGGCGGAGCCAACTTTGAGAAAGGAGTTGTAATTAACTCCGACGTTGACGTGCCTTTACCCTTTGAATCACCCGGCAACTGTAGCCACGCGAATTAAATAATTGGACCTTTCTCGCGGAAACAGTTTCGATCGTAATGGGCTATCAAATGGCTCTTTCCTCGTGTTAACGTCCAGCGAGAACAAAGCTCCGACGAAGTCTGGGGAATAAACACGCGGGTACATATGTAGAAGTTGCTGGGACTCTAAATGTTAAAGTTTTCTAATTTTCGAATATTCCAATCTCCGAACTTTCGAATTTTCAGTCTCCAATTTTCCTATGTAATTAACTATTCTAACTGTTACGTCGCGCGGGACATCTGCACGCCAGCCCTCGCTACCTGGCCGCCAACGGTCAATCTACAGCCATCCCGATTCTCAATAGACCCAATGACCCACCATAAAGACTTTAGCTGCATTGTCTCCACACATGTTTGCCAGTCTAATTGCATGTGTAGAGAATTCTGTAATTCTAGAAGTATTTTCAGTTTATGGCTGGGTCTTGGAAAAGTCCTTGAGTTTATTAGGCGCTCTTAAGAATCACGGAGAAAGCAGACAGTCATCAGATGGGAAAAACCCAACACATGTCCATCATAAAAGGCTGTTTTTCCCATCTGGAGCAAAGTCCACCGCCGCTCTACGTTGGTGGGAATCTTCTGCATATTCTGTTCATTAGAGTGGGTCATCACCAATCAGCATCGCGGATCGTTACCCTCACTAACTAAATATTTTCTATATTTCAAATTTTCTAAATTCTTGATATTTTATAAGCACAAGTAAGAAAAATGTGTGTAAACGTTCTTGAAATAACCAGAATCCGCACGATTCCACGCGTAAAATTCCAACGGCAATTTTTCAAACAATTCAGCGCTTAATTATGCAGGACATTGTTTCAGCATTTTTTCCGCAAACACCTTCTTTAGATGGAAACTTATCCCTCTGCTGTACTATCAAAGAAATGCAATTTTACGTCGTACTATTCCTTGACTCGGAAAGAAGTAAGAGAAGGAAAAAAAAAGAAACATTAGAACAATCGTAGCATAGATCACGATTGTTTCAACGGGGTAGTGTCTCCGAAACAACCCTCGAAACTTTTCAAATGTATTCGCCATACGCGTCGACAACATGCAACCTCGATGCGCCGTTGAACTTACAGGAGATCCGAAGTTGTGACCGATCTCGTGTGCGAGGGTGACGTGAGAAACCGTCGGTGGTACGTGTTTGCCGTAGTTCAGGAGGGTGATTATACCGGTGTTCAACGATTTCATGCTACCCCTGTAGTGCTGCAAGACGAAATAGCGTTAGTTCTCGAGGTAATTGTCTGAGTATCGTGAATGCGCCGCGGAACGATGTTATTTTAGACGTGGCACGGTCGAATTAGTTTCGTTACATTCGGAACAGAACTTACCCCGTTTTTCTCGCAAACTCCGCCAGCGTTTTTTAGATCTCCAGTCCATGCCAAACCCAAAGTTCCCTTCTCGAAGTCGCGGTATGTGAACATGTACGATAGACAGAACGCGTCATAGTCCTCTTCTGTAACGAGTTTCAGTGAACGATTAATCGTTACAATTGCCGGTTCTTGATTTCTGATCGACTATAATATTTCGTTCGTAAAATACTTAGGCACATAAGAATACGTAAGCATACGGTAGCGGACAAAAATAAATATGTAGACAATGAAAATAGGTATCAACGAAGTTTAATCAACTTGATACGAGTGGATCTGTTATATAGCTGTATTTATCATATATACTTATAGATTATTATAGAGTATTTAGCAAATAATTTTTATTTATGTTTATATTTCTGTGTACGAAGTGTCTGCATGTTTAACGAAACTTCATTGATACCTGTTTCCATTATTCTGTCCATTTATTTTTGTCCACGAGCGTACATGCACCACAATGACTCTCAATCCGCCATATCTCTTTTAGAATAAAAGTTGGAGAGAAGAGATAACTTTCTTATTGACCGATTTATGTATATATATGTACATATATCACAAAAGTTCGAGTGTAAATCAATTTCGTTCGCTGTTAATCTGTCGCGAATGAATTAACGGACAAAATTCTATGCCGTTGTACTCGCAATACCCCTGGCATTCGTTGCATCCAATCAAGAACGTCGCGTCTCACGCTGGTATTTCCGGGGGACGGAGACAAATACCCGTCGTTCGCAGCCTTTTAATTAATTTCATTTTTAATTCGGCCACTCTACCCTTGGCAGTATTTCACCTGGCTGGATTTCTGATGGCGCGCGCGAAAAAGAGGATGGCTCCAGGGGGCGTTGAATTCCCAGCCGACGCGGCCAAACATCGGCCGAGATGTTATCCGGGAAAAATAATAAATCAGGCGTCCAGAATGTCCGGTAATTTAATTTCTGGCGAACTTTTATGCTGTAGCAACTTTCCTCCGTTGGGATCGGCGTGTTCGGTAGCCGGGTATATGAAAAAATAGAAAAAAATGAATAAAACAAGAAGAACGTCCGCTCGTCTGCACCCCTTTTATTCGCCCTTCTCCTTCGCGGAAATTTTTTGTGGCGCTTGAAAAAATGAGAGAGAACAGAAGAGTAAAACGAGCGATGAATACTCTGTGAACGTCGTGCATGAATTTCAATGAAAAGGGTTGTTTACGGACGTCCAGCAGCGTGTTCATCGCGTTCACGTTCTTCCAAAGTCAACCGTACTTCGCGGACCAGCGAGGGCACTATTGTGCGCGATGGACAAACGTTTGCTATTAAAAAGGGAAAAGAAAGAAAGAAAGAAAAGACAATATATTTCACGCAATTTTAACGCTAGAAATTAGTAACCAAACTTAAAACAATTTATTAGATAAATTGCGGATGTATTATCTTTTTACGATTGAAATAATGAACCTTAGGAAAATTAATTTTCTATATCTAAACTAACGATAAAAATATCTTTTTTCGATTCCACTCCGCTGCAATTTTTTTTCGATTGCACTACCTCCATTTTCCACTTATTTCATTGGCATTATATGTGCCTTACAATCTAGTACATTAAACCAAAAGTAATTTTCTTCGAGTTTTCTAATAAACGTACCAAGTAAATGGCCTAATGCTTGTAGATTGATCTACGTAGATAATAGACCAGTCGTAGTTGCTCAATCTTCGAGCATAAAATCGAGCTATCGGAACCACGAAGTGGCCACAAGCGTGTGGAAGGTAAAAGAGCTGCGGATCATCGGGAAAACAAGCCCGGTTCTTTGCACAATGGTTTTTGCAGTCTGCATGCACAGCAGCTGCTTTTTGCAAGGGGAGAGAATAGAACGTGGGATACGTGTTTGCTGTGTAGCGTGTCTCAGGAGGCATATTTGGTTACTGTATGCCCGCGGCAAATACGTCATGGTCCACTGCTGCTCGGTTGTGTTTCTCTCGATCCTAGTACATCAGCTATTGTACCTGTACGAGCTGTTCAATGTTCTCTACCTTGATTTCAATTTAGTACCTACCAAAATGAGACACCATTTCGCTGATATTCTCATTGTCAATGAAATAACCACGACTAGTAGACAGACCGTGTGTGTGTGTGTCTCTTTGTCGATTATTTCGTTGAAAATTATTTGGTCTGGTTCGTTCTTCTCGACTGGCTAATTTCAAGGCAAACCGTGTCGCGTTTCAACGCAGAGAGAGAACCGTTAATATTTAGAACGTTCTCCAGGAACGAGTAGCTGTTATTTAATAACGGCTCGGCCATTATTATATCAGCGAAACACGAAGCGAAATACTAGCGCGAAGGTGACAGACGCTGTTCCGACGAGACGTTATTGTACCTGTCGCACCGAGCAACGTGAAACGATGTTACATTATCCTGACACTCGACAAATGTGCCTGCGTGAATTGTCCGCGTAATCTGCATCGAAATTCCAATGGGATTACGCGTGTACTGAATTTTTCATCGAAATATTCTCTGTAAAAATTCGCGGCGGGCGAACCAGTGATTAATTATAGAAGATTTTTGGAATTTTCGGCTGTAGACAGATTTTGACTTGCTATGTGTAAAACTAAATAATTAGATAGGAACAATGGAATAATTTAAATGTAGGCTATAGTTTTCACAAAGGATGGTGAATGGTAAGGGATGGAATACTGTTGTGGGGTAGAGAATATTAGAATTAAGATGTTAGTATTCGTTTGAGTATATTAATTATGCGGCAGAGAATGCAAGATTTGGGAAATAAAATAAGGAACGTAGGAAATAGAAGAGTAGTGTGAGATAGGGAATGTTGGGTGTGGAATGTTAGCATTGGCTTGTGTATATTAGATATGGCGTTAGGGAATATAAGAACCGAGCGATGAAATAAGGATTATACAATAAAATAAGAGGATATGTATAAAACTAATATGTCCATTGGTTTAGTTTTTCTCATGTCGATAATTTGTACCGTTTATATTAATTGACCAAATAATTAATTGGATACGAAGAAAAATGGATTTCGATAGTAAAATCACGCTACAACCCTAACGATGCAATTGTGCTTATTAGTCATCACGCTAACTGCAAACATTTCGACCGAAATTGCGTAATTATGGTAGACAATGCAAATTCAAATGCATTGGGGAATGCATGTACACCAATGCACTAGAGGTAACTCGTATTAACGTTTTAATGTAATCAATAACTGGAATATAATTATAATATGGATATATTAAACAACCTAATTAAGTATCGTATTAGGTATCATTTGGTTTTCAAATTTCACGTAGAAGAATATGACATGTAATATGAAGTAACTTCTAACAAAATCGATATTATATTCCGACAAAATTTACTGCCTCTAAAATTGCAAATGTCATCTACGATGCAAATATTTTTCATAAATAATGGAATGGAACCAACGATGAAATCGAATTTGCTAAATTGGAGAAAATCATATTTGCGTCAAATTGTAACTCGATTTATCAAATACTTTTAACAAATTAAATTGTCCTGTAATTTGACAACTCATACTATTACTTAATTGACAAGTTACTAGTTATTTATTAGTCAGACTATTTTTAGAAAATATTATATGTTTTGTGTTAAATACAATAACGAAATGACTTGTAATTTATAAAATTTATTTTATTCTTTTATCGTGTCATGACGACCAGTTAATTTCAAGCTCTCATTTTTACGAAAGTTTTCCAATGATATTAGTTCCAGTTATTTAAACATTCTTCTGTCTTCCTATAGTAAAAATATTTACCAATCTTCTTATTTCCATGGAAACATAAAAGCACGATTATCCTTTAGTTAAACTATTTTCACCACGTGAAAACTAAAAGGTGGTACACCTCGCATAAATAGTCTATGATAGAGAAACATTCATAGTAGCCATCTTCAAAAGCATGCGCTGTATAAACGGATAGAGAGAAAGTGGCGGCTTAAATCAGCTCGAAGGATCGTCGAAAGCAACTCTATATATATTATATGGTTTCAATGATCCTAACTTAGAAATTCCAACCACATGGAGCTACGATTCGTTACTCGTCGGAGATGTGGTTTGGTAATAATTAATCCCGGCTATATGGAAACTTTAACTTCGTTCGGTGGAAACTTTAATGTGATATAGTTTCTTGGCCAGCTCTCTGTCAGTTGTTGCTATACGACGTCTGAACACGAATTAATCGAGTGGAATGGCGGGATTCCGCGAAAGAGATAGCACATTCGAAATATCACATTATATTGGACCGAACGTTACTCGATAAAGCGATACTCTCATTCAACTATTAGGGATTTTACTTGAACATATAGGCATTCTTGGTGAAAACGGATCGATGGATCGAAACTTCCTCGCCATGTTCTTTGAACAAGGGTAGGATTGGTAGTTAGAAAGCTGGGGAAACATCGACTCCAGAAATAAATCAAAAGAACGGAAGAATTGTAGGTTCCGTTTGACATTTTCAGGAATAGTTGATTAGAGATGAGAGAAATCCGAGGGGAAGGAAGGAACCAACGATTAATCGACTGTAGCAGAGATGATTAGATTTGGTATGCGAGTGGTAAGGATTTTGAGCCGATATTCGGCGAGGTTTCTTTGTCACGTGATGTTTTATGATCCGATTCGTGTGTCTTATATCTTTATGACCTTGTATGAGAGATTCTAGAAAGCGTGTGGATGTAATTGTATATCTATTAAACACTGTTAAGTAATAACGTAACTGTTTGTTTAAAGTAACAACAAATTCAATGAAATAAAAAGAAGAGAGAGAGAGAGAAAAATAGAATAAGACCAAGAGGAAGAAAGTAGAGTAAAGTAGAATAAGACAGTCTAGAGAAACAAAGGGTAGTCAAGTAAAATAAGAGAATCTAGTTGCCCAGTGTCTTAGATAGCAAAATAATGAAAGCCAAGTCAAGAAATGTATTTTTTACAAAAGGGGCTTGAAAATGTATTGCCAATTAATATCGTAATCGTTTGTTCAACAACGACAAATTGAATGAAATAAGGAAGAAGAAAGGAAAGAAGTGCACGATAGAATAAGACAATCTAGCTAGTGTCTTAGTCAGACATCACGATAATGGAAACCAAGTCTTGGAATGTATTTCTATAGCCTCTGAGTCAATTAACGAGAGAATCACTCTGCAAAAGGTGATAAATGTCGTCCTAATAGCCTTCGATAGGGAAGACGCGGTGTAGGCTTTCATTTGTGCAATCTAACCTTCACGTGTTTATTAACTATGGTATTAGATAACGACTACCGGCGGAACCGAGGATGCTTTAAAGTCACGGAACAGGGGAGTTTGCGCTTAACGAACACTTTGCGACGAGCCAATGATGACCGACACGAGACGTTTCATTAAAGTTGAAAAGTCGTGCCGTGCAACGTGTTACTCATCGGGTCTTGGCATCGACGATTTCGTGTAAATTTCACGCAAACGAGCACTTTAATTAACGAACGAGTGCCGAAAGTACTTTCAAGGATCCTCATCGGGCGATGTCCAACGCATACCGATGTATGTGGATTAGTCGAGCCTTTCACCTTCGGGTTCAATTCAACAATGATTTTCTTTAATTAACCTCACTCCTGGTATTCTACGTTCCGTTTCATGTTAATGCCTTCTATGACTTGAAACAATAAATTTGTTTTAGAAATTCTCGTCAAAGGAATCAACATCTCATAATATACTTAAGACGAAAGTACGATATAATATTAATGAGATATCAGATTACTTTGATCAAGTAACTTTCGCCACTTTTTCAAACTTTGAGTTTTTTTTTAAAATGTATAACACCGTCAATAGTACGAGTAATACATAATTTATGACAAATCGTGGAGAGGACAGATAAAGCAATTTACTTACCGGAAAACAGCTCAAGAAATTCTTCAACCCCATAAGTCCCAGTGAATCTGTAGCTTGGATCGTTCAGTGCATCGTCACCATGAACTTTAATGCGCTTTATCATGAAGCTAATATTATCTGGCTGGCCATCCTGATTGAAATCTGTAAAATAGCGAAAAATACGTTCGATATGGAAAAGGAGAAATGAGAAATTCAAATTGCAACATTGGACGGATTAAAGTCCGTTTGCGGAATAGACATTGTGGTACTGTGAAATTCATAGGAGTCGAGAGGAACTACTCATCGAGGTAACCGATAGCTGATAAGGAAAATCACCGGGGCTCCAGACGAGTAATTTTCGGGTTTCCCCCAGTGATCAATGTATTCCGAAACGGTTGAACCGTCGCGTGGTGGAAAGC
The DNA here is from genome assembly GCF_014825855.1 of Bombus pyrosoma. Classification (NCBI taxonomy): domain Eukaryota; kingdom Metazoa; phylum Arthropoda; class Insecta; order Hymenoptera; family Apidae; genus Bombus; species Bombus pyrosoma. The sequence goes on along the minus strand of NC_057777.1, from coordinate 6,619,864 downwards.
ATTTAATCAAACACCTCCTCCGCGGGAATACCAATCGAAACTGGAAAAACGATTCCGTGACACGCGATCGTGATTCCTTCCCACCGCTGAATTCTCATGATTTTTCAAGTGTAAAACGAACCAACGGCCGTTCATGCAGATTTCTTTGATTGGCCGTTATTACGAATTAATTTTGACAACGCGTCGCAAAAAAAAAAAAAAATTACGAGTCAAGCGTAATTTTATTCTATGGAGAATTCGTCTTTCGTTCAAGGTTTCCGATCTTTCAACTTTTAATCGACCATGTCGAATTATAAAATAATCCTTGGTATCACGCGTATGAACACGACATTTAAATGTGTCCTTTATTTTTAGTGATATTAGAGAATATTTAAGCATTCAAATTGGTGATTAATATTAGTGGCAAGATAATTGAGGTGATAATTAATTCGATTGAATTCAGTAACTTTTCTATTTTATTTATTAAGATCTTCATTGATGATTCCAAGGAGGAAGAAGAATGTTGTGGACGAAAGATATTATTTAGATCATTTCTTTCAATTTTTCAGCATTCGTAGCATTTCCATCTATATCTATAATATATACATTTTCGTGAAAAATTAGGTATTCGATTTAAATTGAGACACCTTGTACGTTAAAGCAGTGAAACTTAGAAGATACGACAGTAAGATTTCCAATCTCACATAAACGATGCAATTCCATGGTAATGTCTCCAGATGTTTGCGCGTGTGCATACGTAAGCAACCTATTCCAACGTCAACGCCGAGCATCGTTACATCTATATCTGACATGTAATGTATATGTGCATTTGGTAATTAACGTAAAATCCATTGTATTCAAGTTTGATGTTGCATTAATCAGGTCCGCTTCAGCGTACGTCATGGTAGCGTGTGCGTTGGCGAAAACATGGATATCGGGTTCAATTTCAAGCAAAGGCTTCTTAAATCTCTAAATAATACAAATGCAATGCTCTGAAACAGCCAAGTATGATTGAACACAAGAAAATTGAAGATGAAGAGACTGAAATATTTATTGGATGTCATATTTGCATGCGTTTGCTTTCCAATAAAGTTTTCTAACGATAAAATGCAAGTTCCATGTTTCAAATACAGTCACACGAAAATTTGAGGAACTAAAGATTACTATACGAGCCTCTCAAAAGCCAAACCGATCAACTCGATCTTTTTTAAATTTATTAGTTTCGGTATGTAAATAAACGATTAAAATTCAATCCTCAAAAAACAAACAGCAAGGTAAAATTTAAGGTAAATTTAAAAACAGTGTTTGTAATATCATCAATTTTCTGTATTTTTCAATCTATAGAGGTAATATCACTAACGTTATGTAGTATTCATTCGATCTAAACGCAAAAGAAATCTTACATGAGGAAATCAAACTCGTCTTATCGTTATCAATATGTATTGAAAAAGTAATCAGACAAATAAAATCGTTTAAAAGGAGTATCGCAAAGAATATCGCGTGTAGTTAATAAGTAACATTAATTTCAAGATAAAGGAAAAAATTAATAGTCACAAGCAAGATGATCAAGACTTTGAAATACTTATTTCAGAAGACTATCCGTTGATTAAAGATCAACCTCAAACGAATTAATTAATGCTTTAAAATTATCCCTGATCGAATGAACGAGGTAGATTCTGGAGAACTTGTAGAATAAAATCAAGTAGAACGAGTCAATGCATAATCAGACCAATCAGGCTCAACTATGCGTATAGCTGTATAAAATAGGTGTTTCTTTTCCAGAGTTATTTCTATCGCGACAAGTCACGAGAAATTTGTTCTAAGCCTATGTTCTACGCATAAAATTAAAAGAACAAAAATATAGAAAGACGGAAACAGACGGTGCTTATTATTGAATAGCTAAAAGGCGATCGTCACGTGAGACTCGTGTTACAAAGTTGCTGGTTCGCGTTCCGATGTCGTAAAAAATTACTTCGCAAACAAATAAAGGGGTAACGCATCGCGTGACAGCTGTCTCGGATATGCCGCTCGGAAATAAAGTTTTTTTTACGTGAGTGCGCCAGATAAGGATCGTAAACGCGGCTGGTCGTCAGGGTTCTCAGGCGTCCCAGGTGTAATGACTAACATTCGAACTTCCACTTTTGACCGATATCACCGTCGCGATATCCCGTTATCGCGTTAGCTTTATTTTCTACCGTAATAATATCCACCGAGCTTCCGTAATATTATATAATAGCCGCGTCCACGGCGTTTACACGGTGAGTTCATTGCGCTGTAATAAAGTCGACCGGTTAAACATAAATTTCAAAGATTGCGACGTTAAATTTAAATCATAAAAATCACAATGATAGCACGGAAACATTAATTCGCTTTTAAATAGCGCGGCAAAGTTAATTGGTTAGGTTTCAGGTTTGAAAGATTTGACATAAACACGAAGCAAATAATTCAGCGTTAAATTGACGCGATGGAGTTAAGTGGTTAAATCGAAATTTTGAAAGATCGTGACATTAGCAGGGAGATAATGGTCGGTCCGTTAGGTTGCGCGGTCGTGCAAAATCGACGGAGAAACACGGAATCGTAATGCAAGAGGGACAGGGGCAATCCTTAATCGGTGCAATTCCGGATCTCTCGTCGGACAAGAGCGTTTAGCTAGGCGGCCACCGAGTTGTACATATCGCGATGGGAAGAGAGTTAATGCCGTCTAATCCGGAGACAAAGGGAGGCACGTTTGGGCTGGCATTTCCGAGGGGTGGTCGATCGGTCATCCGAAATGTTCGCGTGTAGAGATGGCCGATAATCGCGCGACCATCGTTCCGGAAGATCGATATCCTAACTCGCAGTATATATTCGGTCAAGTTAGATAGAACGAGACGGAACGAACAAGTAGGAAAGAGAAATGGTTGGAAGAAGAGGGAAAGGAGACGAAGACGGAAACGTCAGCGGAAGACTAGCTTTATCCGCGAATCGTACGACGGAAGAGATAGGGAAGTCTAAGTAATACACTAGACCAGCCCGCGTGTAGGCGCGGTCACGCTACGTTAAACACGGTTCAGTCACGAGACACAAATATTTGCTTGTTGTTACGGCAGGTGGTGCGACGTTTAAAGCCCTTCTGCCAGTACGAGCTTTCCCGTGCTTCGCTTGTGCGTCCGCTCTTGGTTAATATTCGCAAGCCGCACTGGCCAAATGAGATTTTCAGGAACGCTTTCCTCTGATTTGCGAAGCTTTGTACGCCTGTGCTGAACGTCACTATCGATGAACTTGATTGTTTCTCAGTTGTACTCGAAGTAGATGAAATAATTCCATTAAACGGCGGATTATATGTATAATTTGCGTGGATAGTTCCGGCTTCAAAGAACAAATTTCTAGAGAGACGTAGGGCCGAAATAATAATCAAGAAATTGCTGAAATTGAATAGCTCGAATGGTGGACTAGATACAGTAAAATAGAGCTATTTGCATCGTTTAAGCTTGGGCGTTTAAAATTCAATATATTGAGAATATTAATATTACTTCTTTCCTGTTGACGAGTTATATCATCGTAGGAAAGTACGGCCATCAAGCTATGAAATGTATATCGTTTAAAAATTGTTTATAATCGAATCTGACGAATTACGAGACAAATTACTTGGCTCGAGTCAAATAACGCTATTTTACCCTAATGTGCTGTTTCTTTTTGGGGAAAAGTTTTTTGATCAAAGGAAAGAAGGGGGTAGTTTATCTTTATTCGAAAGAGTAGAGCGAAAGCAATTTCAGGAAGGCAGTATGCGATTCTTTTCTAGATTCTCCTCCCGTCTTATTCCTTGATAACCATCGTTTAAAGTTTACGCATTAGGTGTGTGTAGCGGCGCAATAAAGTTCCACGGAATCAATCGGTCAACGTCAGACACAGAAACTGACATTAATCGGTCGCAGCGCAGAAAGGAACCGCAGTAAGGCTAAGGAACATTCATTTCCTCCAATCGCCGTTGGCAGAAAGTTGGTTTAACTGGAAGGTCCGGGAAAGTTTTAATTGGTTTGCGAAGTTATTACAGCGGAATGAGACAGAAGACGCGCACTTGTTAGTTCGGGAGGAAACGTTGCCGATTGCTACACCGGAAAGACGAAAGAATTTTCATTGCTGTCCTGATACTTCTCCTCCGACGACCAATCTCATAGAACATTTCGACGAATTATGTACCGATCTCGTACGAAAACTCTGTTGGAATTTGGTTGAACAACAGATACTAATCAGATTTGTAAGGATGATAGAGCGGATGATTATTACGGGAGGTTAAACTATTATTTTGTTGCTAGGTAGAAGGAGATGAGTTTGCTCACATTCGCTGTTCCGTTCGCTTACATTCGCTGGCTAAGACTCTTTTCAAGACTCAAACATATACACACACTCATGCACATTCTTTTTGGCTTAAGCCTACGTCCCTCACAAGAATAGCACGTAGCTATCAGCCTGTCATCGCCTACTTACATTAAAACAAAACAAAAAATTATCGGCAATCGGTTCCCATCTGTTCTTTTAAACTATCTACAATGTATCACCTATCCTAACTTATACTCTAACATTACAGTCTATTATAATCTATTAATAATTTTTATATACCTGTATATCTATAAATTGAGTTGACACGCTGTACATGCCGAGTCATCACCTCGATACTGGCCTCTTCAGATTTATAATGATTGAAGAACGTGTGATCCGCTTGCAGATACAACATACAAGTGGTTTTCTTCGGATCCACGGACGTCCTTTTGCGGAGCACTCGAGAATATCGTTCCCTGTACAATCTGATTGCAAAGAAATGATGTCTGTTTTTACTAAATACAATTAGCCTGACAAAGAAGCATGCGCCATCAAAAGAATTTTAATTAATGCCCGCATATTTCCAAAATTCGAAATTTCTTTCATTTCAAACATGTTTTCCGTGTTATAGCCTCCTAATTACACGGAACTTCGTAGAAATAAAAATTTTTAATTTCTAACCTCTGAAGCTTGAACAACGAGATAACTGAGTTATCGACTTCAACGGTGAACGGGAAAAATTTCTAAATTCTATGCGTACTACGTCCGAACTTGGTTCGTAGGCTGTAAAAAAGAACAGGATTTTCGATGTCGCGATAGTCGATTTAACCGATACGCGATCTGCACTTGAACAACAAATCAAATCTCTTCACCAGAAAAAGAATCCGATCGCGGGAAACGTCCGATAAGCATAACTCGGTCGCGGGCAACGTTAAATTGGATTGTTCGATAATGGTGTTTGCTCTCGATTTTTGACGTTTTCATCGCTATTCGCTCACGGATAGTCTGGCTTTTCTCTGCCCGGAAATGGGTGTGCTCTTTAAATGGAAGCGCAAGCATAGCACGGCAAACAGTCCGGGGGAAGAATCGACGGGACGATAAGTAACCGTTGCGCTTTTCTTCCCCAGCAACGGGCAACTTTCTTCCTTTGACCTGGCTTTCCCAGCATCTGCTAGAATATTTCATCGACGTGTTCGTAGAGACGGGCTAAGTGGAAGCAGAGTGGAAAACGTTGAACACAACCGGGAAGGAAGAAAAGAGTCGAACAGGGTTAAGGAAGAGGGTTGGGGGGATGAGACCGGTGATCGAGAACGAACGACCGTGTAAAACTTTTACAGGCTGTATAACTTTTTATTTTTTCCAACTTTCAGTCGCTACCGTAAAAGGGGAAACGGGGGATTTCAATTAGTTGCACGGAAGACACTTGGCCTCTTTTCGATGCAACTTGCAGCGGAGACATGAGTGAAACGAGGCGGTTCATGGTCAGACAGATAAAACGAGTTAACCTGTTAACTGGGTCGTTCTTTCTATAACCACGGAGTTAAAAATTGATGAAAATAAATTAATTTTTAGTCTAGGCATTTCTTCTATATGTAAATATGCTATAATTAATTTTTAACAATTATGGAATGAAACATTTAACGAAACATTTTAGGTCCTGTTTGATTAAATTGTCTGAATCTATTTATCAGAATGAGAATTATTATGTGAAAAAAAGTATAGATGGTAGAATAATGAATGAATAATTCTGTAACATATAACTGTTTTGTTATCCAATAAATTCTCCTATATGTACAAGAGTATTCGAATGACGAATTACCTACTCATCCCCGATAAACGGACTACCCAAGTAGTATTACCTCGGCGCGATCAGACAGACGATATTCACTTTCAGCCGACTCAAAGGCTTAACGTAGATGTGTAGGCAAAACATTTTTAAATTAAAGGAAACTTCAGCATCTTCTTGGAAGGATGTACAAATCTTTTGTAAAGTTTTTATTAAAAAGGAAGATTAAATTGAAAAGCTTACCTATCGAGTAACTCTAAATTGTGCGAGCTCGCCGTGGGGTCTTTCTTCCTAACGTCTTTCGGATAGAAGCCCGGCTTGGCACGGGAGTTCCCCTCGTTCAGGTGTTGATAAAGCGGCCGCATTGTGTCCCCGAGATATCCACTCCACGTCCTGTTCGTCCTGCGAACGATTTTTCGTCGGTAAGCGTTTGGAAAACTACAGCGCGCCAGTGAATCCCTCATGCTGAACTGATCAACTCCGGCCGCCCGGGATAAACGAGAGAAATCGTCGGGGTGCGGCAAGGAGATAAGAGTGACATATGTTGGGTAATACGTAACAGGCTTGAAGCCAATTTACTTCGAGAATCGTTGCCATCGGGCCTCCTGTCGAATCTCTACGCGTTCGTATCAAGATGACCAAAGCCACGTCTTTGAATTACAGCATTTCACGAAAGTATTCCAATACTTGTAAAAATCTTTTCTGAGTAATATTGTATAACACTCACATTATATAATAATATGAGTATATTATGTGCGTTATACGAAACATTTGAAAATTGTATTGCTACTGTAAAGAGATTCGATTATCATCATTACATTGGTCAAGTTTGAAGTAAATCTGAAAATGTACATAGATGTTATAAGATACTTAGTGCAAGCATATATCTCGCAGAGACCATAAAAGTATTTAAACAACCAATTATCCATTATGCGATTCATGCTGTATATTAATTTTTTGACTAAATATATATTCGTATACTGTACACACTGTATATTAAAACTCGTTAAAGTTTCTCATTTTTATTCTCTCTCTTTTTTTTTATTCTTTTCTTTATAAGATTCAGTACGTTCCATTTTTACGAGTCTTTTATATACCAACGCAGTTGCCGCGTTTTATGCGTTTTTTTTCACTGTATCCGTTTAATTCCTTGCGTGCGCGTGACGTGATTTCGAAAATTCACCAGTGAAGCCATAGACGAAACGAGCGCTTAAAGTGTTTAGAGACTGCGCCACGCTGTTCCAACGACCTCGATATATAGCAGAAACGATAGGTTGTTGCGCGTAGATAGAAAGATTGCCTCGAATTCTTTCTATGCCATCTGACCGGAATATCCAATGAGATTCGCCATTACTCCCGCAAAACTCATTCCGCTGATAAACTTTGGAATGAAACGAGGTAAGAATCTAATCTGTGTTAAGTATATATTTATTTTCTAATCACGCAGTTGGATAATTATCAAACTTTGATTTATTTTATATGCGCAGGGAAAATAGTTATATGAGTAAATAAAAAAGATGTTATTAATTGAGATGGGATTAATTAATAATAATTTGAAAAAAAAAATATAAAAATTCACTTTAATAAAATGTAATTATCGAATTATGGATGAAAATTTTCGAAATTAAGAAAATTTACAGTGAAGATTTATGTGATTTAAGAGCCACTACAATAGTCAGTTAGAACGTAACTAATATCACGTAACTGAAACTAAAATTTCTATGCAACACAATTTATTCAATTATTAAGATAACTTAAAATCTGTTTCCTTCTCTCCAGCAACTCTTTCTGAGTTCCATGCCAGAGAACATTATAATTAATCAATGCTAGAGCTGCTTCCCTCTCTAATTCTCTGTTAAAATGCGTTCTCTCTGTAATCGTGAGTGCACTTTGACGCGCGTGTCTCAGGAAATGATCGGTTTCCCTTGCAGAGCCTTTGTGTCGCGCAGCTTCCCTACTAATTTTGTTAACTTCGATTCATGGCACTGATGCTTTGAAACGTTAGTTATCGCGATCTCTAATGTAAAACTGGAATGCTTGATCTCTCGTACAGTTAACCGCCATTACGGTGCCATCTGAAATTCTATTAAACCGGTCAGTAGATACTAAGCCGGTCGATATTAAGTTTGTACCTGGAATATTGAACGTGTTAGATCATACGGGAAGATATTATACATCCAAATTGCATGCTAAGCTGTCTCAAATGCGAGACTAGGTTGGAAATTCAACTGTGAATGGCCAATTGAATTTCTTCTTATGTTATTCAAAGGGACAAAGATGACAGCGGCCGATGAATAACGAAGTATAATTTATGTTTTATTTAATTAAATTGTCTTCAGAGTCTTCGTACGGGAAATTGTATTTTTCATGTTGTCGTACTATTACGTCGAAATAATTAGCTTAATGGCAAACACAGGAGTTTAAAATGTATTTACCTTAATTCATTTAACGTGTTCTCTCGCAAAAGCTCACTGGCACACGGATACCCATTACTACGTGGGACGTTCACGTCCACGGAACGATACGCGATCGTATGGTGATGCACAGCGTCTGTTGTGTCTTTATCTTCGCCATCTTGCCGATGGCATACGAGGGGAGCGTATCTGCTGGTTGGTTCGATATAGATTTCGTCGGTTGCTGTAAAGATAGTTCCATCGAACAGTCCCTCTTCTGTTACGACCCCATGTACCGACGAGTTCTCATCGTCTGAAACAAAAAATAAAGAATTGATAGTTTATGCTGTTTAGTCGAAGTTGCGTAAATGCAACAGTATGAAGGATTTATATATGGTTTTATGTATTATATGTGGTATCGGAATAACAGACACGTTTCAGAATCCAGAAGCACAAATAAAAAATATAAAGAAGATTTTCTTTGACTTAAAGAAAAATATTCTATAATAGTTTATCACGTTATCATTAATATTCTAGTTTCTATTAAATTCATAAAACTCTAGGTTTCATGCAGGAGAAGAAATGAAGCGACGAAGAAATTACCGAACATATCTTTAGAATTCTCTTTCATAACCACAATGTTGGAAAAATAAAATTCGATATGTAAATTGACTGAAAAGAGACATTGTTCCCTTTCAGTGCTTTTTATCAAAGTCTTTTTATGCAATATTTGAAATCTTCTTTAGAGTTGTCGATGTCAAAAAGAGAGACAAAGATCTAATTTTCCGATTGTGAAATTCAGAGAGAACTATAAGAATTCGATCAGCGTCGTTGTCTAGCGTGAATGCACGTCAGTATGCTTCCTGAGTCACTTTGACCATCTTTTTCCTGAACGTTGCTACTGTGCTCATAAATCGTGAGATTTACGCGTGCAAGAACCGCGTACGAGAGAATCCGCGTTTATATCACAATTGCTCGCTCGGACATGGCCCCGGCAAGTGCGAATTTATATACGTTTGATCCGTTGCATCATCATAGCATATCAGATCGATGATGCATCGACGGGTTTCGTATGTGTGATTCGATCGTTTTCTTTTTATACTCCTTTTTCGAAGGTTCCCCCTTATCTTACTGTTGAATAAAATAATTCGATAAGAAAAATCCTGGAGTAATATACTAACCGTATGCCAATGTAGTAAAATGATTTAGAAAATAATTATTATGAGAAACTATAATCGTATCAACGACAAAGAATTACATATATTCCAATTAATTCATAAAATTCAAAGTTACATTTCGCATCTCGGTAATCTCAATATTACTCGGAATGTTGTAAGGACAGATAGTTGAGTTTAAAGAGTATATATAATAATAAAGTAAATCGTGAGCCAAGAGATTAATCAACATAAAAAATTCAAATTAGTGGAAGAATTCATAATAGAGATCCACTCATTGCTACTGTAAATGTATAAATATGGGACGCCACATTGGTTTCCATACATCGTAATATGGCTTGTTCAATACTTAATTGCAGTTTAATATCGAGATTAAACGCTCACGGCGATGTATTGTATTATTCATTATTTGATATTTACTTAACATTTAGGGTGGTTATCGAACGATTCTACGTACATACACGTGACAAAATGTGTGCACAATACTCGTTTAAAACGAAAACAATTTTTCACGGAGTATTCCGTAACATTTTTCTACGGATTATGAAATAACGTCCATAGCATTTTTATAACGCTACACTTTAATCTCGTCCTAGGTAGAATTTGATTTTGAAATCTTACGTTTAATCCTGAATATGAATGGCTATTCCTATTTTACTCTACTCCATTCTTCTTTAAATAATTTTACTAAATTCGCTGTTACAATATTTTCCTATATTTTGTGTCCTCGTTTAACGTAGACGCTCGCCCAGATCCATTTATGTTCTATCTCTATTATCTATTTAAATCCGTGCTGCAAAGTTCAAACGTGTCAAAAATAGATTGTCGTGGATGAGAAGAGCTAGAGGCCTGGATGTCGATCAAAATATTCTGTCCGAATTTTTTACTGGACACAATTCATAATATTTTTCCCCTGCACGTACCTATTGGAGCAGATAATTGAATTTTTAATACATCAACACCGAACATCTTCCAAATTACGAACAATTGATTAATTCGAGCGAAATGGAATTGAATTGTATCCTCTGATGTCCATTTCATCAACGAGTTTGTCATTCTTTCGAAATGGATCAGCTCGAGCGTCGATTACCCTTCGCTGATTGACTTTGAGTTAATTAACTATTATCAGGTTACAACATAAATTTCGATTCCCGTGGTGACATTGTTTGCGATATTATTCGCGCAGTTATATTGTGTAATACGTTTAATAGAGGAGGTTACTGTAATTCTTGTTTATATAACAATGTGTAATCGGAGAAGCCCGAAATTATAATACAATCTATATATTAAATATGTATATAGATAAATACAATCTATACAGGTATTTGCCATTTTGGTATGATCGTTTCATGGAACGATAACCATGGTTTACTTTTGAGAATTTCCATTTGAGAATGCAACGTTCAATGCCCTGTTGTTTTTACATACAAGGGTGCGCACTGTAAGATTCCTTCGCGTGCGGTTCTCTTCTATTCTGTCGAGAATCGTGTACATACAGAATGCAAGAAAAATGCAAAGCTAAGGGAAAGAACTGTTACTCGAAAGATAACGTTGCTCCTCAATATTTGGAATTGTGTACTATTGGATAGCGTAGGAATTTTTAAAATGATATTTCTGGAACAGTGAAAACAAAACTATAATTGAATGATATACTAAAACAATGTTAAAATATAAAGGTATACGTATCCTCTCTTGTTCTATTTTTCAATTTCTTCCATTTACTTCAAGTAAAATATATATATCTATATTGTCAGGACCTACAACGTTTGGATCATACAGCCGTATATGAAAAATGGTTAGAGAGAATACTAAATATTTAGAAATGTTAGGTATAATAGGAGCGAAAGTTTTCACCAGCAAAGATTAGAATCGTCGTTAAGCATTTGACATCTCTTGTACGTCGTGTTGCTTTTCAATAATCAGTAACCAATTGTGAGAAATGCTAGGAGTGTATATATTTATATATTATTATAATAGAGAATTTGGAAGCTTTACAGGACAATAGGTACATAATCCTTTAGCAAATAAATTAATTGTAATAAAATCTGATGTATTTTCCAATTAATTACAGGAAATCGTATTCCTGAATTTCTAACCCTTCTTCAAACTCTAATCTCAAGCATTGAATCCATTTACGCATCTCTATCAATGGAAGCTCAATCACTTCTGGAAAATAATAGCCCAAAATTTTTCTTCCCACATTAGGTTTTCCGATGGAAAATGATTTAATTAATTGAGATCGAATAAAGAATGAACAATAAGGACAAGATTAAATATAGTCGAGTTATCTTTTCCAGCTTCATCGGAATTCTTTTAGCAAATATAAGCCGTCCTCCTTGATCGATTAACTTGGAATTTTAAACTTCGCTAAGTTTAAGTAAGATTGATATTATTCCAAGTATCGTCTTACTTCTTCTTCCTGTTTACTCAAAATATAACGAACGTGGAGTATAGAACTCGTAACACTAAAAAGACAAAGCATCCTTTAAGGATTAGGACACGTAAAACGCGTTTTAGACGTCATCGAATACTGATCTGCCAAATTTCTGTCAAAATATCATGCAGCTGATGTTTTATTGTTTTGGACTGAAAACTCTATTGAGTACCTTTTTTCTAAAATGCTTTGCGTCATGGGAATATCCGTCGGAAACTATATTTTCGAAGGCATATATATCATCGCTATCTTCAAATTTCGCATAAATGCAGAAAAATCGCAGTCGATTCATCAGAAAGGAACGAAGCGCGTTAAAACTAAGATGCGTTAACGAAATGATATCTTTCGATAGTATTTTTCAAATGTTAAGGCTAATAAAATTACTATTAAGCAAATGTATTTAGTCGAAGTACAATTATAATTGAAAGCATCTCATAGTACTTATATGCAATTTAAACTTACTCTGTCTAAGTTCGACCCTACTTAAAAGTGTTAGAAGTTCGAAACTTTCAATTAGATTCGAACCTGCTCGCACTATACTTTACTCCATCGTTAGTTCATGTAACAGAATATCAGCTCGTGATATTTTATTCCGCATGCCGCGCCGCATAAGCGTAAAAGTTAATTAATCTCGCGCAGAAAAATCTGAAGCGATGGAAAGATTTGATTTTACTTCATACTCCGTCGCGTCAAAAGGGTCAGAGTTATTAAATATCTAACAATTTGTAAATATTCCTCGTTGATGATTTCCATTTTCAGACTTTAATCAGATTCCGAAAATAGTGACAACGGCTTTCGCGGGAAAAGACAGTTTCCCATGTTCTGTCCGCGATATTCGTGTCCGTTGGTTACGTTACAACGTGATGTGCGTTCTCTATGAATTTCCACGGTTCGCTCCTATTCATGTTTTCGCTCGAGGCTTCCTAAGCCGCCATATATTGTAAGTTACCTCTATTGTCCACCCCGTTTCAATACTATTGCCATTTCGAAGCGACTTTGGAAACCTTTTGTTCGAACGTATCGCACATTTGTTCCAGGTCCACGAGGCTGTACGGATTCCATGCGATCAGTTTCATCATCGGATCCAATCGCAGCGAATTATAAAACCCAGCGTGTATTCTACGATATATCTGAAATTTCTGGTATTATCTTCAATATTCCTTGCTCTTGCTATTCTGTGTTACGTGATTTAATAGTGTCACTTAATTCAGAGGATCTCAACCAATACTTGGTACATAATTTGAGTTGAACATATAACGAGGATCGTTTAATAGAATCAGAGACGGCGAATTTTGAATTATAATAATGCAAGAGGAACGATTATAAGAATCATATTTATCAATGTTAAAAGGACTAATCGATTGCATATAATTAAACCGATATAGAAATTCCCTGCCGGAGGTCGGTTTCCGCTGGAAACATCTAAATGTACAAAAGCACATAGACCCGTAGGATATTTGTAAATGAAAATTTCGAACACGTTGGTAGGATCAAAGAAAAGTTCTAACGCAAAATCAATGTGTAATATCAATGTTACGATATTAAGAGATCGTAAGAATCTACCCTTAAACAATTGCAGGACGAACTTAAACGAACTTTTTCGTAGAACTGCACGAACGATTGTCATATTTATACCGAAATTCTATTTCAGCAACGTTCAAAGGATTAATGGATTCTACGTAATTGCAACGATGTAGACATTCTCTCTGGAGACCGATGTTCAAAGAAACGACTTTGTAAAGAGCGTTGATCCTTCGTATTTGAAAAACGTGCAAATAACACGGTAGTACATCGAATCAATATAAATTTTTCAAACAAGCCGGACCGCGGACGGATTTGCGAGCTGCAGGATTCCCGGAAAGTCGATCGCGTTAGTTATCGAAGTGGAAAATAATGTCATGAATAATGGAGGAACGTGCCGCGGTATGTACTCCGTCGACGGGTGCAGTCGCATTGAGGGGCAGCGACCGTGCAAAAGGCAGAAGGGAGCAAAGGGAATGGGAAAGTAACTCTGCACAAAGTGCCCGAGCTGCTAGCTAATTCGCAGACGTACTCGCTCGGTTCTTCCCCGATGTCGACTCGTTTTCTTTGACGCGACGAAATAGAAAATCTCCGCGGTCACCCTCGGAGGGCGAATCCTTTCAGGCGACGATTGCGCGGATCACGGACCTTGTTTGATTAACAAATGAGCGATACTTTCTTTCCTTCGATCGACCACGGGAGAGAAGTAAAAGTCGTTAATTTTTTCCTTCGCGTTTGCTAGTGCCCAATGGAAAATCAATTAGGTGTCGTTTTACAGTTTATGGTCATTGAGTTAGGTTCACACGCAGAAATTTTGTTTTTCTAGCTACGATATAAAGATTGAAACTATTTAAACGATTCTGGGTACTGAAATGTTTGTTAGTGGATGATGGTGAGACATAATGAGTAGCTGAGGCGAAATTTCGAAGATTGTAAATTACAAAGCGCGGTATGTGACCTGTGATCTAATGTCTGTTCATGGATTGTCATTTGATAGCTGTTGAGATGTTTCAACGCAATGGAATTTGATAATCAATCAATTAATACAGGATAATTATCAAATAAATAAACAGTATTTTGGATGATATCGGCCGTTGTTGCTGCTGCGGCACGAATTTATATCAAGAATTTCACTTATTCTTGACAGATTTTTGTCAAAAATACCTTCTAAGATAACACAATTTTGATCCGACTTCTTTTAAAAATCTTACTTTCTAGTTAATACGTAGTGATTACAAATTCTTGTTTAGTAATGTTTAAATATACGTCGTTGTGTAAGATTCCGAGTCACTTTGGAGAGATTCGCGAGAGAAAGCGAAATTGTCGATGAAAATTCCGTCTGATCCGGCAGTTTATCAGGCGTATCGGCGGCAATTTGTCCCTTTAAGAGCCGGTTGTCGGTGGGCTTGGCCGGTTACATGTAAACGCACGTATGCTGCCGGTGTTTTAAATGCAAAATTGAGCCGGCTCTCTCTCCCCATGATGGAATTTAATTACAACGATCTGTCGTCAGGGGAACGCGGTCGCCGTTCGAAAAGCCAATCGTATTTCGACGGGTTCGAGTGACCAACGTGTTGATAGAAAGTCGATAACGGGTGGCAGCCTGTTCTCGCTCGCGACATGCAAACGACGCGGCCTCCAATCATTTCTCTTGCCATACGGAATACACTTTGCCCCGCCAGGCGTGATTCTGCAAGTGTACAAGGAGATAGACAAACCGTCCTCCATGAGCGATTTATGAGTCGGCCAACTCATGTAAATTGCTTGAAATCGCGCGAATGTTTGGGCAATAGCTAACACCGAGATACTGATTCTGCCTTTGACATCGTGTGTGCTAACAAAAGCGACCACGGTAATGAACGATTGGTGCAACGATGTCATGGAGTCCCGAGTTTGTTCATAGAAAATAATACTTCCGGAAGCAAGTGAAAGAAGTCGAAGGTTTACGAAGCTATTGTTAGTCGTGTAAAAGCAAGGAGATCAGCTCTAACGTTTAGTTAACAGAAAATTTGGCAAAGAGGGATCGATAGATGGGATAAAAGATTATGAACAATTCTGAGGCAATCTACAATATATTTGGAAACAGATTGTTTAACTAGCTATTATATTAATATCTTCAGTTGTAGTTATCCTAATTCAGTAGCATACGTATGTTACCCTATTTTTGGAATAATTCAAAATTGAACTTTAAAATGTTGTAGTACGAGTGATTAAAAATAATTCTACCTTATAACATGAAACGAAAGTCTCGTTAGGATAGAAATAGAATGGAAAAAGTCGAATAATTTTTGATACTGAATTTTTTATTCTTGAGATCTGGGAACTCGTAGTCCCGAGAGGTACACTATTTTCTTGCTGCTAAAGGATTATCCCAGGAGGAAAATAAAATTCAGCTGGTTCCCTCTTCACGTCGCCGCGCGTGTGCCGGCTTTTGCTCCAACGTCCTCTCCCTTCCATTCGCTTTTCTCAGCCGATCTGATGTAAAATGCTGGATACGTAAGATGGAGAACGCAGACGTCTCTGTACGTTTCTGAAAGGCTTCCCGTGGAAGTCCTTCGTGGTAAATCACTCGCTCTCGATCGAATCCCCCTCTTCGGTTTATCCATTTTCGGGATCGCAGACGAAGGGATTCGACGGCAGCCGTGACACCGCCGCTCCGATATGTTCTCCTTGCATCGACGTCGATCCCTTTTGGAATTTATGTGCCCGACGACTGGGAAAATTTCGAGGAAATTCCACCACCGTATGTGTGTGTGCCTTTCGGCCCGGAAAGATCAGCCTTCTCTCTGTCTCCGACAGGTTTCCACGCTCAGCCATGGAGGCTTTGACCTGACCAGTTTGCATTTAATTTGGGAACGTTTATTCTTCTATTTCCTCTCTTGACCATCGTTTCCTGATTCCTTTTTCCGTGATTCGAATCGTCGTATTTTACGAGTATAGAGCACAGACTCTGTCAGTGAATATTATTTGGTACACATTATAAAACTATTTTGGTCTGGGCGTGATTGAATCGTTTCTAAAATACTCAATTGGGTTGGCGAAATTCAAGCCATGTTCCGTTTCAATTTATAAAGCAATTAATGAAATTATTCGGAGAAATATCAGAAGCCTCAAGTAGACCTCAAACAACGTACGAACTTTAAATACAATTTCACCGAGCAGGAACGTATATAAGCTCAATTTCGTTAGTGGTGCATTAGAGTCCTCGACCTGGCGACGTCTCCCAATTATTCAAAACTTAATGCAGACCGTATCCACCCTCTCAAAGTCTATATATCCAGCTCGAAAAGTGGATCTGGCTTGCAAAGTGACAGAGCGGGCCCCAACACTGGCTACGTTTCAGCTCAGCCTTTTCACCATTTCCTTTCACCCTTTCTACTACTCTCCCTCTTCCCTATTCCTATTTCTTTTCCCTTGCACCCCCATGGTTCTCTCTGTCTCCCCCTTTTATACCTCACCTCTCTTCTTACTCGTTTCCAACCCTTTTCGTTTCACGTCTTTATCAATCTTCCTTGCACAGTCGGAGCGCGCAACTCCTTTTCTTTCCGTACGCAAGCTCTTCTGTTTATCCGCGTGAAAGCTACTCTTCCGTGAATCGAGATTTCAGAATCCGTCGAAAGACTCTTCTCTTTTGCGCGTGCATCCTTCTATTCTACTCCGGCGTAGCCCATTCGCGGAAACGCAAATGTGCAAATTCCATTCTCCGTTGCTGACGAGACGATGCTTCAGAATTAAATTCTCTCGCACGTTCAATCTAGTTGCGATATCTCATTTCGAATTCTTCTATCCTTTCCCTTATCCATATTATCCCTGCCTTATGATTCTTAACATAGAATTAATAAATATCATCCCAAATTTGACTATCTTCACTCTTAGCCTTCCACACATTTTTAAAGCACCTAACACATTTCGACAAAAGCTTACAATTCTAAACGTAAACCCGTTTGCAGCATCGTCAGCTGTGATTCATTATCAAAACGTTGTAAGCGAATTATTAACAATAAAATAATCTTGAAATTAGTATTGTATTTACGATTACGAAACCATAGTCGATCCTCTCTTAACTCTTTACAACTACTTATTTGAAAAGTGTGTAACACCTCTCGTAAATTTGAGCGAAAGATCAATAAAGGAGAATCGAATGAATCACGAATACACGTCACGTGGTTGGTTAGATAACGAAGTGCTTACTGATCGGGCGTTCATTTTGAAAATCGGCATCATTAATTCCCAGCACACGTCTCTATTTAACCCGATTCGATAAATCTCCGCCGAATGTTGCTAATTATCCGATAATAATACCGCGCCGGCGGGAGGCTAATTTGTGTCGCTTCGGACTTCACTCTAAACGCTATCTCCGTCTCTTCCTCTTTTTCATTTTCCCACCTCTCGCTATTCCTCTTTCGCTTAATACGTGCGTAGAATATTCCAAACGATTCATTTGCCAAGCACGATCCGAAAAATTGATCGGAACCCTGCTCTTTTTATCATCGTCTCATTAATGTTACGCCCGTATACGTTTCCTCGCCAGAATTATTCGTTTTTGAATCAAACAAGCTAGAATTTTTTACGTTCAATTCTCTCGAGTTTTATTAGAAAGGATCAAAGAAAAGGATCTGGTGTTTGCTATCGGAAAATAATTTTAAACGCTACTTACTATTGTAGCAGCGGCCGGCGAGTTTGAGAAAACGAAGTTTTCTTTTTCGAAAAGCTTTTAGAAAGTTGGCTCCATTTGGATGTTCCCTTTATTTTCCAATGGAAGTCAGCTTCCAGAAGAATTAAATCTTTCTTTCATCGAACTGCGCGTAACGTTTTAACGGTGTAGCAAACTTTTTCTAAGACTCCCCATTCTCTCCTCTGCAAACGCTTGAAAAACTTTCAATTCTACTTCATGGCGTTATTCTAATGAACGTTTTTAAAACATTGCGGGAAATTTCAAGTTACAAATTGGATAGTTAATAATTTCCCATTAAAATACGCAACTCCTTTGATCAAATTTTATTATTTATACCCCTATTAGTTTGGGAAATTATACTGTATTACCTTCAAACTTTCCTTTAAATTTAAATTTAAAACTTTACTACAAACTTTTCGCCGAATCCAATATGTTGTTCATTGCAGCTAATATGGTATTACTCGAAATATGAAAGGAAAACGGATTTATTACATAACTTATATATATATATATATATATATATATATATTAAAGTCGAACAATCTGCATAGAGCGTGTAGTATAATACGTACGTTCATCTAGCAGAGATGTAGCTCTTGGTGTTCACATGTCCACTGAATTTCTTCCATCAATGCCATATTTATTTTCCGTTAGCGCATCAGGATGGGTTTTGTGGTATGCATGGTCAGTCAACCCCGTTCGACTCACGTTGTATTCTATCGGGATCAGTGGTTACGAAAATTAATGCTGATGCCAGGCACGCCTGTTATTTGACGCCAGTGTAAGTGGTAAAACCTCGCAATCAACGCCAGTGATTGATGCGCCCATCATCGGTATCACTTGTGCTGTGTCACGAGATAGAGGAGTCACTCTTAAACAATAGTTTTCCTGCTTTCGATACTCGCCTGTCATAATTGGTCGATAACGGGCTTGAATATTTGTCACAGATCTCCTCGTCTTCGTCATTTTCCACTGGTTCGATTAATTGGGTCATTTAAGTTTCATCGTATATTCGTCAAATATTATTGTGTAGTAAACGATAAACTTAAACGATGAGTGATCGAGGGTCATGTAGAATAAAACAGATGTAACAGAGGACGAGTCGTTTTTCTGAATATTTTATACGGTTTTGTCACTGTATGTATCAGATCGACATAACAGATCTACGCTGTGTTTAGTAATATTTTTCTGATATTTCGTATGCAGAGTTTTTACATGCATTGGAAGTCTAGTGACACCAGTAGATATCTTTATGCATTATGTGAACATATCGTGCACCGCTGCAACACTGATATTGTAATTCTGACATGTTGTTTTCTTTTTTTTTTATGTATATATAATATCATCTGACGCATTTTTCTTATGGTTGAGCCAAACCTTATTAATATTCAATAAAGTAATGAGATATGATGAGAAGAAATTATAATTTGTAAGAAAACTAAAAACAAAGAATATTGGACATATGATCCAAAGGAAAATTACATTATAATCTGAGCTAAGAACATCGTGAAGTATCTTTTCTTTCTAAGTGATCTTCTTCGACCAATATTTTTTATATTTTTTATCTTTAGCGTGACTCGAGGGGAATGCAATCCTCGTTTGAAACGCTGGAAATAAGACCACGAGAGTCTGTTGTATCTCGTGCAACGTTCGAACGAGTCGCCAGCTCATTAGAGCCTCGATGTAAAGAGAAAATATATCGCGTGATAGAAAAGCCCGCACCTCAGCAAGGGGAGGGGTGGTTTAACGGAGGTATCAATTTTCTTAGAGGCCGTGGTTGGAACGAAATCGATTTAGGGACACGATAAATGGGAGGCGGTGTCAAATCATGAAATTCCGTAGACGGCTTAATTGCTCGAGTTTCGGATTCTATCAATCAGCTCGCTAATTGGGCCAGTCACGGCCTTGTTATGCAGCAAATTAGTGGTCAGTCTGCCGGCAAGATGGTGAATCCAAACGCGAAGATAGCTATTTCATTACCGTTACCACGATGCACCTTGTCATTAGTTCACTGTCGTTTCACGAGTAGAAGCGAATTTTTATGGAAATTTATGTTTCTCGTGGCGTGTCACCAAAATTTAATCATTCACGCTAATAAATGGAATCGTGCATCGCGCAAGTATCGACGAAACTTCATTGTATTGAACCATATTGCTATGATTTCAACCGTGATATTTCCAATTCTGAAACTCACACGGTACAATTTTCATCTCTATCCGGAAAAAAGATTCGAAAAAGCTCTCGACTTCAATTTGCAATGGAACAGCGAACGTTATTTCGCTAATTTAAATCAATACGATGGTACACCATGATGGAACGAAATCAGAAGACAGAGCTGTCGAATGATAAGTGGCTGACGGTAGCTATAATTTTCCGCGGAGAAACCACTTAAAAGACGATCGAACTGCATGGAAAACGGATCCTAACGAGGTCCCCGAGGAAATCTCGGTGGAGAAATAACGACGTTGTCACTAGTCCGTGTTTCTGGCTGTGATCCTGACTCTGCTTCAACAGGGCATCCCCAAGAGGATCCTTCATTTCGTGCGAGCTCTTGTTTTATCGACTCGTTTGTTTTTGGTCTAGTCGTCGACTGATTTTCATTGTAACGTCGCCGAAGTCTCGGCACGCTCAACTGTGATCCCTCTAGAAACTTTACTCATCGGAATGTTGGCATTATCGCCACAGGCTGACTAGTCTAATCCAAACACGCCGTTCAACTTTCAACTAAAACGACGTGTGCTTCTGAGAATGCGGCGTACGTGTGTGTGTGTGTGTGTGTGTCTGCGGAACTACGATCGAAAAGTCACGCAACACACTAGCGCTTCTAATAAATAGTTCAATAACGATTGCGTGACTTTTTGATTATAGCGTAGGTTACATTCGCCGAGATGCCAAACCACTGTGTTTGATGTCGCGAGCCCGACAAATCATTGACCAATTCCACTTTTATTCCAGAAACTCTACCGTTTCGTGAGAATTTTACAGCGTTATGATTAGACTATGGATTTTTCAAAAACAGGGGGCTTAGATAGAATACCTCAAGTTATATAATACTAAAAAATTCTTCGAGATTCGGGTAACACCATTAGATATTCATCTGTATCGATTCTATAAAAAATAGATATTTTTCTGCGTGTTGCAGTATCAAAAAGGGCTAATTTATGGTACTGTCGAGTGTTTTCATACTCTTTTCAAAACTCATGGTGACAGAAACGACTGTTCCCAACAAATTTCACGAAATTGTATAAAATTCAACGACAAAGTAGAAAATCTGCTATTTTCACTAAGTTCCTACAACAACAAATTTATTCTATAAAGTTTCATCTTAAGTAGAATGGTTGGATAACAAGTTCTCGCGATTTTTCATTTCTAAGCTCAATGTGACTGACAAGGCCGCATTGGTATACGTTCCATTCGAAAATGTCACCATTCGGTGCGCGTTCCGTGCGAGACTTTCTTGATATCAGGATCTGTACAATCGGTCAATCGATCGGGAAGCAAAGTCATAAATGGAGCGAGGCTTTTATTCTCGCGCACCGCATACTTGAAATTCCATCTCGTAGCAAGAATACTTCGCCTTGCAAGATACATTCGTGGGAAATGTACTTTATACGCGTGCCACGGGGGCGAGGGGAATCCATTTGAAAAGTAAACTTCATTTGAATGCGTTCAGTAGATAGCACGTGCGTACAGTCGAACGATCGACCAGGTATAAAACCATGTCGAGCCATCAATCGATACTTTCCCCGTTCGAACTGACTATTCTCTGTTAGTTCAATCTGACTGATCGATAATGCTTACCCCATTCGTGCCGAGGCTTCGTTCTCCTCGCTACCAACGCGTTAACTATGTTAGCGAGTTTAAACTTCATCACCGGATGTACAAGGAATTTTCTATTCCGATTGTTCATTGGTAAAGGGGAGCAGAAAAATATAATAGAAAGTTTTCCGTTATGTGCAGTTCCTATTCATATACACTCTCGTTCATAAGTATTAGGTCACCTATGAAAATGTATTATAATTATATTATAAAATTTATACTTATTATTTCATTTGAAACGTTAGACTATAAAGAACTCGTACATTCAATATTCTCTCTTTCACTGATGCACATAGCCATGAATTTCGAAGTTAATATAAATATTCGGGCTTATCTTGATTTTCTATCTATTTCGTGACAAAAAAAAAAAAAAAAAAAAAAACAGGGAAGAGAAACGTGATATTAAATTTGTCCTCGCTGTTATTATCTTTCCCTTGTCCGCTCTATCAGTTTCATGTAAAATTGGAGATCCAAACCCTATCCCTTTGTATTCATCATGCATGTTTTGCACAAAAAGAGGGAAAAGAATAAAAAGAAAAAAGATGTATTAAAAAACTGTCTACATCATATTCAGGGCCTGGTTTTTTCCCTCTTTTATCACACATCGTTCTAACCGATGATATTAAAGTTCAAATCCCGAAAATCTCTGGCGAACCAGAATTCAGCCCCGTGAAAGGTAAACACTTTCATATCGACGTTCATGGAATTCGTTTGATCTATCGAAGAAACCTTGAAAAACTAGATCAGCGTGTATCCCAGAGGAAAAACTGTCGACCGATTACGTCTATGAATGACTATGCTCTTCCCATAATACTTGGCTCGGGAGGCAGTAAGTCGCGAACGTGATCCACGGAAAAGCGGCCCACCCCTTTTACGTGATACCACGAACTTTTCAGTCCTCGACGACTCGGTTTTCGTATGTATTACATCGCCCGCGATGTAAACTACTTTAATCCGGGGGTTGGAGTCGGCTTCCGGGGGATGCTACACGGATTTTTCCACGCCTGATTCTCGACCTCGTATCGCAAGCGCTACGACCCTCCCACGAGAACGGCGACGATATTACGTTAAAACAACCCCTCTCACCCTCGTAATCTGATGAGGACACTTACCGAGACTTCGGAAATTGCTTTCGTTTCGATACTTCCGCCTCCAGCGACACGCACATGATGCTCTGTCGCCGTGTTTTCCGTGATACTTATACGGAGAAAGAAAAAAAATGTTAATCATTTTGATACGTAATTTGAACAAACTATCGTAAGATTTAAGATTATGGTTTGTTAACGCATGGCTAAGTTAAAAGACCGGACTCTGATGGAGCGTATATGCAGTGGCGAACATACATTCATACGTTCATGGAAATACTTGAACATCTATCAGAGGAAATATTTATGTTCATATCGTATATGTTACTTAAGACATTTAAAAATTTCGTCGGAATTGTAACGAGACATGATTGTTACGATTATGTTGGTCACGTTTCTATTCTTTGCTTCGTTTTCATTGTCGATTCTACAAGAAACGGGAACCTATTCTCTGTGTTGCAGATGCAAATCCGTCGATTTTCTTAACTCACGATTTAATGCCTAGTTAGTATAATTTATGCCGCTCTCAAATCTCAAACGCTGTATCTCCCTAAGCCTCATAGGGCACTGAACAGCAAACGTCTAAACGTCCGGAACGCTTGAATTTCTACATTCTCTCGCGTTATTTGTAACTATTCAAGCAGATCTAAAAGAGCGATCTTCGACACGCCATTGTCGTTAAAAGTACACGTTTCACTTATACGCTGGGGCGGACTGACTAGGAACGGCTGGCCGTGTTTCCTGGGAGTTCTCGGTGTATACTGAAAGAACCGGAAACTTCATTTTCCGGTGGAAGTTGGACCTCACGAAAGCCGTGTGCATCCAGAGAAAGTGACCTGACGTGGCGCGAGTGGAAACGCTGGAGATTACGAGATGGAAAACGAAGCTCGAGGGCGGCTCTCCTCTTGTAGGAAGCTTGGAAACGCGACAGAAAGATCGAAGATAAGAAGGATCCTTGTGGATAATCCTCTGGGCACTTCTGGAAGATAATGCCCCGCCTGATGGAACCCTGTCTCTTTTCTGACGGAAGAATTACCAGCGAGAATCTGGGGGGGGGGGGAATAAATTGAAATACTCGAGTGGACGCTCTTGAACAGGCGAGGGTCCTTAATTTAGAAAGGCGAGAATTTTTCCGCGGTGCTTTCATCGGTGTCTCTGATCGAGATACGTAGTAAATTAGTATTAGGAGGAGTAATACTTTCTCGGCTGGTTCGATATCCTGCTGCGATCAAAGCCAACGAAATCCCCTTTAGGATCCGCGAGGACTTCGTGCCAGGACCAAGTGAACTTTGATGAGAAATTCTGGCGCCAAGCTGAGCTCCGCCATTCTTCCACGCTTCCTTTCAGCGTTTGAATTTTCATGAAACGTTGCTCCATTTCGTTATTCTATTATTTTACGTCTGCATCTTCTCATTCTCCTTCGAAGTAAATTCGAAATTCGACAAGGGCCTATGGCTAACTGTTGTACTTTGATTTTGACGATATTCTGTTGGTGAATGGATTACGTGGATAGATAAAGCCAGATAAAAGGGCACAGATGAAAGGAATGCACAATGCGTACCACAGTTATTCTTTTTACACTTTGTAAAGTCAAATTAAGTTTAAGTGTTTTGTAGTCCATGTTTTAGCATTGCATATGAAATATTTTCTGTTTGCAACTTACGGTAGGGCTCCGTTTATCGCAACGAGATTTTAGTTAATTTATCAGCTGAATTTTTACTAATTAAATCTATTTATCCGTACGCGAACTTGTACTATGTGAACGAAAAATAATAGGTAACGAGAAAAATTGATAAGTTCCTATTGTATGAACTCCGATTATATAAACTGTTTATCCCTCAATAAAGCGAACCTCATTCAATCGTCACTGATTTCAATAAATAATTTCGTTCAACGACGTGACAAGATGCTACGAACTCGGTTACCGATCTAATAACTTTCATCGACTTCTTATTACGCTCGGCGCTTATTTTGATATCTCAATCTCTTCGTTAGAATCGAAAATTACTGCAATTTCGTTTCAGTCACGCTCGACTGGAAAACTCGGTCCGTAGACTCTGTTCGAGCAGCGGTCGAAAGATCAAGACAGAAATTCAATGGACCGAAAGCGTTCACGGAACACGTTCGTTGGCTAACGTACCGATTCGCGCGTACGCCATCTCTTGAGAAAGTAAACACTTGCCGACGATTCTTAACGAGACTCGACAGGCTCTAATGAGATCTCGCCTTCCAGCGGACACACAAATGCCCTTTCCTCTTCGACTGCCACGCAAAACCACGCTCGCGTCTTCTCCACGCTTCCTCTTTCTCGCGTTGTTCACGGAACACACTAACGCTATTCGCTGATTCCCCTCATTTTACGGAACATGAAGCTTCAACTTCGTTCCATGTCCGCCCGGTTTTTTCGTTCCTGTTCTTCATGATTCTCCTTAATTGTTCCCCGATACTCTTCCGTCGTTTCCCGAACGCTGCTCGGCCTAACTTTTATTGTTTTCGGTTGGCTTGTTTAAAGTGGCAACGCGGCTGTTTCTTTGACCCAGCACTTCTCTGGTAATTAATCTGGTGTTGTTTTCGTATGAAACGAATTTTCGTGAATATTGCAACAGTTAAGAGAGGATATCGTGAGAACGCGGTTTTATTTTCTAACTCTGTGTAATTAACTTTGCGATTGTTTGACCAAGGTTAATGGAATAGTTAAACGCATCTATTGATTACCTGGATGATTTCATGACGTGCTTCGGTTATCTCTCATAAATGATATTTGATGGGAAAATAACGTTATTCGATGAACAGACATCATGAAACTGGCGTGAGAAATTGAATTCTAGTTTTTGATTGCTTCGAAACTTCTTTTTACGTTTGCCAACATCTTTGCTGTTGAATAATCAAGCCAAACTCACTTATCAACCGATCAACACGATCGTGCTGCACCGAAACAAATTACATAGCCTCGTTTCCTAAAATTCTAGATCTACAGAAAATCTGGTTCATCGTCGCGTACACTGATGTCGATTGAAATTAATGTGTTATAAATTTGACTAGGTTAAATGTAATTAACGTAAGGTAATTCTGCGTGTAAATTAAACTTCATAATCTATTTTATATATCCAAATTCAATTAAGAATGAACGATATCCTTTAAGTGGACGTATAACTAAGATCCAACTACTAAAAATTATGTGATTTCGTTTTTTGACGATCAGTACAGCTGTGCATCTTCATACTAGAAGAGTAACGATTATATTCCGAACTGTCTATTTGAAACGTTCGAAATATATTTTCATATCTATAAATGTTTCTGTCTTCTCTCAAGTATAGTCATAAAAATACAGTGACTCGCTGGAATCGTAAAATTGCAGTAAACATATTTCATGATACAGAACTTGCAGAACATTCTTTAAATATCAGACAATTCCAAGATATTTGATCTTAATAAGTTAACTATATAACCATAAAAGTCTTGGAGAAGTATCTTCGGACATTGGAGGACGTATTTTCGTTCTTTCGAAGAACATTCGAGTCAATTATTTCCTCGAGCTATCGGAATGAAAACTCGAAAGCTCTTTAAACTTTCCACCAGACAAGGAGCCACATATTTTATTACCGTCTGATCCATTTGTCCCCCTCAAAGCGCACAGTTTAAACGATCCTCATAGTTTCATCTGGTACTCCCCAAAGATCCCTCTGCCAACTGTTCTCCATCAAACTTTCCTTCCCGTGGAATTCTATCAAAGATCGCCCTGAGTCATAATCGACCTTCTACCGTTCCGTAACCGACGAGGATTCAATTTTAACTGGCTTCGGTTACAAATTATCCAGAATCCTATTCAGTATCCGATTCAGCAAGAAACGCAAAACTGATACTATCCAGATCGCAGAAAACACAGCGTCGTATTGTAATTTCGAGTAAAACTGAATCGAATGGAAGATTCGTGTGAAATGATAAGACGAGTGAAGTGAGGGATATTGGAGCCTATCAAAATTCAACCTGGTTAACTCCATTTTTTTTATACAATTATCAGTTTGATCAAGCTAATCAGTACACCGCGGATTTTTATGCATTTTTATGCTTTTATGCACATAACTAAAGAAATAGAAATTCGTTTCATCTGCTAAATATTATATTAAATACCATACTTCGAATATTCTATATACTTTTATATAGAATTTATATATTATATACGGTATATTATATACGGGCGTGTTTACATTTTAAAATTCCCCTTAAATGCGTAAAGATTTGCAGCCTACTGATCAGCACGATTTCTAAGCATTTTATTTATGGTTCAGTTGGAAGTCGATTCGAAAAATACACAAATACTTAAGAAACAATTAATTATTTACTAAATACGATAAATATCCTGGGTAGGAACAGTTTTCGTCCCCCCATTCCTTGAATCGTGTCGAGACTCTTTCCACCTTTTCAGAATCCTCGATCTCTTTTACTTCGTTTCTCGTTTCACGAGACTCGCGGGGAGAGTTGGAAAGTTTCCGGAGTAGTTTCCTGGATCCGATAAGTAGCCGAACACTCTAAAACCACGGAAAAAGGAGTAAGGATGTCGGGCGGAATCTCGGTGGGCGTGTAAGAACCGACAACTTTTTGTTGTTCGGCGTTAGAGCAACGTCGATCCTCTTCTTTTTATCGTTATTAATGTTCATCGGGAATCGCGTCGGTCGATCGGAAAATATTTCATGCTCGAATGGCGGTAAACTGCTTGTAATTCTATTGGATAATTAACGATCAAATCTTACGTTTTGCCCGATCGCTGAATAATATAATCCAATATTTGTCGCTGCTAGGGATGCAAATCAAACGAGCTATCGTGGGTCAGGTTCCAGGATAAGTCGCCTAGTTGTTAGGCGGCGATTTAATCTCGGTACTGATGGAAAATCTTACTTGGAAATTTCGAGTGATAGTTTTGAAATACGGATTTTAGATACTGGGAAATACGCAGATTGTGTTATCAAGCGCAGATGGTTCGGTAAAAATTCTTTAGTGTAATTTCATGATTTAACTCTTTTAACGCGCATATTTTTTACGAATATCAAGCAATGATAAATAGTTGATGAATTAATTAATAGCAACGTTTATTAAACTTTTATGGAATTGGTAGGTCATAAGCTTGAATTATCTGTTAAAGGATCACAGAGATATTTCTATTAATTTAGAACAATTTTCTTAACTTGACTTATATATAATCTACTTCTGAGATTTTTTGATATATGAATATGAAGCATATCGTACAAAAGCCTTGCTCAAAATGATCGAACAATTAGTTAGCAACGTTTAATCACTAATGCCTTTTACTTTCAAGTGCGAGAGGCTAATGCTACTACGAAGCCACAAAATGTCTGGTACCATTATCGAAATCCGATCTCTATTTACTTTATGTATTAAGACTAGTTCACGAAGTATACATTGCGAGTATCGGATGATAATAGATGAAATTGGTAAATTCGAACAAAAATTGATTCGAATTGAACCTGTAAATGATTAATCGTATACGCGTATGTATATGATTAAATCTGCAACCTCCTTTTCAAGATATTAACGCGAACACAGGACGATTATAAATATAATGGAGCACTGAAGGAGTTCGCTAATAAGATTAGAGTAGCACGTTTAATACTTTTAAATTAGCGTCGCTGTTCAACATTTGAAGTTAATGAAATTCCATTGGATGTAATTTAGTACCTGGGACGTTCTAGTGCTCTCGATCCGCGCCGCGTTATGAAATTCAAATTAAATAATGCAAAATAATTTCAATAACACCACACTTTGACAGGAAATTATTCGAATTTGCTGTATGTTTCTCGCGAAATTCCAAAATTAATTAATATCCATTGAACGCACAAGTTTCTTACCTATGGACGGTTCCGCGCTTTCAAGTTTCGAATTCTATTCGATATCGCGGTATACGACTATCTAGCGGTACACTGTGTACAGACGCGTACGAAATGTCATTAAAATGTAAAGCGGAATTGCGTTATGAACGTCACGAATCTCCTCTCGTCTTTATGCGGACGAGCAATTTTTAATTTCATCGAGTAATTTAATCGTGTTCTACGAAAACGTCACAGGACCAGACAGGACGAGTGCTTAAATCCTCGTGAAAACGCTGACCCACGAACTGTCAGAGATTCCCATCAGCTTCATGGTCACGATTCGGATCTACCCATCAAAATTGCAAACCCTTGTCTCGTCCGGTGTACGCCTCGTTTCACCAGCCGCCATATTCCCCCTCCTTTGCTCGCGGCGTCTCTTCTCTACCCTCGATTTCCAACATTGTATCCTTCTTTCTCTTTTTGTAGCTGAAATTTCGCAGATTTCGCAGAAACACTACTGGGCGAAAACGAGGAATTTCGAAAGAATCACGAGTCACGCGAGAAATAAAACGCAACGAACACCCTCGATGATGGCACGATCCGGCATTCTATATTTCCTTTTCCCTCCTTTCTCTCTGTTAACTGATGTTTTCGAATCACCGATCAGCGAAGAAGAGTGTCAATGCGATCGGATTGACGATTTACGCACGCTTTCACATGATTAATCGGCCGATTGAGTTTACGGTACACTCGAAAAATCCAGCCGGTAACGCGATCAAACATTTCACGATTGATGCTCCTTGGTGTTCGACCTGTTTTTGATCTCGCTGTGTAATACACCGCGGAGAATCGATTCGCACTCTTGTTTTCCGTAAAAACTCCCGAACGCCAGTGTTTCCAGCGGAAATTATTACCAACGTTTAGCCGTTTCCCACACGGATGCAAATATCATCGGAAAATCGGTTAAATCTTGTCGAGGCTTTGTTGCTTTTAATCCCGCCGATTTGAATGTGCTTATGGAAGTATTCGAACACTTATACTATACCAAACTTTTATCTGTATATTTTATATGTTGTACAAAACGTATTGAAATTTCGAGACACGACTATCGTAACTATTTGCTTTGGTAAAGTTTCGAACCGAACCGAAAATGTATATAAAAGTTAAAATAAATATATCTTTAGTACAAAATTAATATTTAAATACTTTTGTGATTTCTGTGAAATGTATATTTGTACTAAATATTTTGTAGCTTCCTATGCACATTTTCAAAGTTGCATTAAACTTAACCAATGCTAATTTCAAAATATATTTCGTATAAGTGGCGTAACATATTCATAGAAAATATCTACAAACACTCGAATACTTAAATGCCGTGTATACTCGTTCCTTAGAACTTGTACACACCGCGAATTACGCAAATGCATTCGATGAAATGATCGACAACGAGTTCAGGGTAAACGTCGTTCCCATGAAATCGAGAAAATACATAAATTAACAATTAAGATCGCGAAAGATATCCGATAGCAGCTTTGGCGCAGCGTACTAAAAGCTCGAAGATAAATGGACAAACAAAGGCGGGCGAACGGGGACATAGAGAAGAGGAGAAAGAGCGAAAGCAAGAGAAAGAGAAAGATGGAGAGTAGAAACAATAGGGTGGCAACAGTTTCCAGCTAACGTGGGCGAGGAGGGGAAAAAGTGGCAGCTTCAGGCCGCGAGCTTTATTAATTAAGCTAAGTACACGACTTTTGACCCCAATCCGTCTGCCTTGCTTCAGGCTGTGCCAGCGCGTGATCCAGAGGACCTTTGGATGCGACCGCTGTATAAATAGCTGTACGTTGACGCGCAAACACGGCCAACCTTCTACCTACGCTGATGGCCGCGCGTATCTTGCTCTACTTAAAATTCCGTTTCCCCATTTCCACCCATCACTTTCCATTCTTTACTCTTCGTTGAAATATGTCTGGTAACTATGTAGAAAAGATACCTCATCGACTTCATTGGTTTCTGTATACATTCCTGTTCATAGGTGTTAAGATCGCTGTTAGAAATTTATTAACTTGCTGTTATAGTTGCAATCTTGTGCTATGCTAAGGTGTGAAAGCTGATCGTATAATTTGTGCTTGCAAACACATCTGATTTTGCATCCTTATATGTATATAAATGTTGTATACATGAAGTAAATGCAATGGGATGATGCATGTGCGGTACATACGATAAAGTAGAGTAGCCCAGCAAAGGTCAGACACTTTTCAATCCAACATTGACTTCTTAATAGACGAAATTTACAATTCGATAATTATTGGCAATTTCTCGTGATCACCGGTTGATTCGTTAATTTCCTTATATGTATTTCCAGCGTCAAATGAAATTACTTATAACTTGGAAAAGAAGCGTCCAATGACATTTTCGTAGATAAATTATTTTTATTGTTCCGCTGTTTTATGACACTCTGTATAATTAGCACATATTTTCAGAGAAGAATCGCCTCACCAATGAGTTATACGCTTATCTTATTCTCTGGATAGCCGTGTCTCTAGAACTGCCACGTCCACGAGATTTTTTACCCGGTTAAGAGTTTTCTTTTCTCCTTCTGCGACTGCTTACGCTTTTCAGTTTTGTTTTGTCGAGTTAACCCTTTGTACTGGTTTCCTCCCATCGAGGTCTGAATTTATCTAGACGACGCGTGTGTATCGCGCTTGATACAGCGGGATGTTTTTACCAGGCGATGAAGTAGCTCCAGGGAGGGTTGCATTATGTTCGACGTAAGATAACGTCCGGTGCAGCCAAGTGTCTCTACATGGAATGAAACTTCCGCACGTTCTTAACTCCCTACTTCGCCCCTTTTTGCTTTTTTTCTACGCTTTTAAATTCGAGCGAATGGATAGGGCAAATAAGAATTAGCTGCTTTTTACGTTGGATTGAAATTTTATCGCAGTGTAATTTCCAGAAAGTCTTGCAAAGACGTGTTCAGAAGACAAGCATTCAAAAGGTTTATGTTACAATAGAACGAGGGTGGAGAAACTATTCAGGTCGCCTTATTTCGAGCCTTGTTTCTGATTTTCAAGCCTAACGATTTCTCTTTGAAACATCCTCCATGAAACGATGTTCCTTTGAGATCGAGTCGTGGAACCGATAACAAAGCATCCGCTGCTTTTTGTCTAGATCTATCGCGAATTCGTGCCTTATTTTAATACCTCTAGTACCTATTCGAAAGCTTAATTACATCTGCAGGCAAAGAAACCGTGGTCTCTGACTGCTGAGAATTGAATTTACTTGAATTAAAGTAGATCGTTATCCGTGATATTAGGTTGTTCGACAAATCGTCGAGAAAAATTTCAAGTTAATGCATTTTTGTGGAATCAGAGTTTTATATTATCTATTGATAAATGTAAATAATAAATTTTGTAATCTTAACATGTATTTCTTTTTGTAATTTTTCTATCGATTAACTCTTCCTTTGGGAATTAAAACAAAATACGATTAAAGTTGATTTAGTAATTTTTCCTTTGAAAATTACGGAATATGTTTTAAAATGATGCGATTAAAAGCTGCAGTTTGTTGACCTTCAGCAATCGAGTTGTAGGTTCGCAAATTAGACTCCCAAGAAAATTTTTGCAGTATAATTTGTAGAATTAAACTAAACACCACAGCAGCTGATATATATTTATCAAATGAGAAACCAAGCACGTTATTTGGTATAAAAATTCACAATTACAAAACTTTACGGGTATGTAATTATTTATCTCTTGTATGTAGTTATGAATAATTATTTCATGGAAAATTCAAAGTCATTAAGGTCGGCGACGCTCAAGTTCTTTTGAATGTCACAGAAGTTATTAAGGTCGAGAATAGGACGTCCGTCTCGATCGTGGAAAAAGTAAATACTACTGCGAGTTACCTAAAAGCCGTACGTATCGTTTTGAACACTTTGTTTCCCGCCTCATTGCGAGTAAAGTCTCATTTTTGCGTTCACAGTTAAATTCTATCTTATACGAGGGAATAAGGAAAAGAAACATAGACGGCGATAACGATAACGGCGGGGATAACGGTATTATTATCTGAATATAGATGCAACGTTCTTCTGTAACCGTGCAAAAGAATAAAGAGTTTTATGGTTCTCACCAACGTTCCAGTTTCTTCCCACTTCCAATTCCTGCTTTGCAATTTTCCTCGTATAATGTGTGACAAACGCAGTAAAGTTAACGTAGAACTACTGCTTAATATTTGGAGAATAAATTAATTATTTTTAGAGTAACGGCACAAACGTAGCAGAGTAATTTCTGGGAAGATTGCTAAGTTGGTATAACTTTTCTGGCCTCACTGTTTTAGAAATTATGATGAACCTATATTATTTCTCAAACTTGATCAAAGTACTGTACAGGGTGCTTCGTATGGAAAGTATCACTGTATTAAATATTACGTCTATTGTTAAAAACAAAACTCTCTTTTAAGGGTTAAACTATGTCGCTACTACGCACCATGAGTAACACAAATCCAGAGAACAACACGCAACTGTAACAGCAAATAAATCATGGTCTGTCCCTTAAAAGTTCTCCACAGTTACTCGTTCACGCGTTCCCTCTGTTAATTGCCCGTCGTTAAAGTTCTATCTATATAGTAATATCTATACGACGAGAAAAGGGAATTAAACTCCAAAGAATAAAATCATAGTGGCAGTAGTAGTAAAGGAAACTGTCGAAGGCGCAAAAATTTGTTACACGAGGAACATGCTCTCAAGTCGGAATGTAGGTTCACGCATGTTCGCGAGCATGAATATTCATGGGGGGGAGGGGACGCGAAGACCTACAGAGGGTAGAAACCAACGGAGGTGGAGAAAGAGTCGGTTAAAAAAGTCCTGGCTCTGAAAATACTTTAGAAGTTACGTGGCGGCCCCCGTTTTCACATCCTCGCCTACTTAGTTCTTTTCCACTCCCTTCGACCCACCCATCTCCTCGTTTTTCGTTTTTCCAGTCATTTCTGCGAGCCGGTTCACGATCCCTGCGAGACCTTTTCAATTTGCACTACGGCCGCATACCGGCAAACGCTCGCATTTTAATGACGGTGATTATTAACCGCCACAATACAGTTGTGCAACGTATTCCTTTCTTCTTTGAAATACGCTCGCGAATTTTCCACCCTTTCCTTCTGCCGCCTTCCCTTCAGTCTCCACGTCATCCGTCCTTTTATTTCGTTTTTCTCCACCTACAACCGCGAAACACACTCTTTTTTCTACTATTTCTCTTACCGATTACAGACACTTTGCCTCGTGCAGTTTCGCTCTTAGGTCGCTAGTGTTTAATTAATTCTTCAGTGTGTATTTTACAGCTTAAGTAGACTTTAGATTGTTTGATGCAGCGGATTAATAGATTTGATAGATCTCAAGTAGCATTATAGCTTTTGCATATTCACTGTTTCTATGTCCAAATAACAAAATAGTTTCTTACAATTAGAAGTTACGATGACCGATCGTCTGGAACTTTTTAACGGTAAATGGATTAGTAGGAAAACATAGAACAGTAGAAAACATGTCCTTTCGACTTTCGGAATACTAAAAGAAATTTAAACGTTATTATTTTAAGAACGATAGGCTATCTTGATAATGTGTTTTAACACTTGATTTCCATATCTTTTGTAGAAATTTTTGTCGTTTTTATGATGATCTTTCTATTCTTTTTTGTTCCCATCAAACATTTTCTTTCATGTCCTTTTTCTGCCTGCGTTTTAGCCGTTTGTTTGCTCAACTTCTCACCTCGTTACTCCATTTCTCGGCTACAAGCTCGGGCGCCTTCAAGTACGGTCGAGTTACATGAAACCTATTCATAAGATTATAACGTGCTTCGCCGGCACAATTATCGAGGTCAATCGTAGTTCACAAATGGAGTGTTCTGTTCTCAAGACAAAGACACCGAGACGCTGTCTACGTTCTGCTTACTAGAAGAAACTTTTCCGACTATGCTCGTCGGGTTTGCCGAGAAACCGCCGGGGAGTGCAAGTTCGCGTTTCAATGGCGCCTCTTTAGCATGTCGTGTCGTCGGGAGAGATCGTTTCTAAGAAACATCCAGACTGGAAAATGTCACCAAGAGTTTATCCAAATCATTAAACATCCATCGATCGCTTTTATATATTATACGTATATACGTTATAACTGATTTCGATCTAGCGATTGGTTAGATGCTGTTTACAGAGTTTTAGATTAATTGATGGTACATCAAATGTCGATATTAATATTTTGTTTGCGTTAAACATAAATTGCACGTTTCATTAAATTTCCATGATTATTTGATTTCGTCCGCCGTCGTCCTTCATTGATCATTCGATTGGAAATTTCAGAAGCAATCGTTCTCCCTATTTAATTAGTATTCCAGGACCCTGTTTCACAATATCTAATATTAGTGCACTAGCAAAGGGTATTTCGCAGTTAAATCGATCAATTCCGTTCTGTGAATGTTCTTAATTCCATCGCACAAATGCATGATTAGTATTCAACTCTTAAAAAGTAAATTATTTACTTTCATAAGTTTACTTATTATAAGAAGATCATAAATAATAGTAAATTTTAAAGTACATTGAAAATTATATATACAGGATGTTTCGTCTAACTAGGAACGGCAGAATATATCATGAGGGATTAAATTTATCAAAAAGGTGTTTTAACAAGATAAGGACAATGTAAATACAAGAATATCGCTTCGCGTCTTACCCTGTCTTTCATACGTTAAATTTCATAGATTAAAGTTTAAATATCTGCTAAACTAATAATTTTTCGACACAAATTAGTACTTTTCTATAGCGAATGCCGAGATGGATCGACTTATGTATTGAAAAATACATTGGTTCTGTTTAAAGGAACGAAGTTATCCGTAAAATCTTCCCCGCTATTCGACTTACAAAAAAGTTGCGCTATACGATGACCTCCTTCGAACTAAATATCTTTTGTGAAAACATTTTTTTGAATAAATTTAATTCCTCTTGGGATATTCCGCTATAAATTCTAACTACAGTTTTGTTATTTCACTGATGTTTCGTTAAAAGCAAAATCGAATCGAACGCGACGAAAAGCGAATAAACACCTTGTCGGCGAACAAAACCGGCAGCCACGCTTGACGTCGCTTTGTAATCATGCTTTCCTCGCATTGAAATTCACATTAACGCGAAGAATAGTCCGCGACAAGCTTTGAAGAGCTCGCGAAAGAAATTGGGATACGCAACAAGTTGCACTCGAGAACGCAAACAACCGTCCAAGCCGGCCGTGTTTGCATGTTGAACGAGACCGGGGATCCTGTTGCAAGGAACAGCAAGCTTTCGCTCTTTCTTTAAGGATGTTTGCCTTGTCTGGCTCTAGATCTCGCAAAGTTAATTCTCCGCACCGAAGACTTTCAATCATGAATTAGAAAATAAACACTGCACAGTTCTTTGTCCGTATTAAATAATCGTAAATCGATCTCGGGTTAACTAGATTTATCGTTTACGCTACGAAGAATTCCAATAATTTTAGTGTGATTTTTGTTGGTCTTGAATACAAAGACTAAGAGTAAAACACATATAATAATAATCCATGTTTCCCGTCTTTCATAGAAGAACAATGCGACAATTCATATATTTTCTGATTTGTCTGGAGATTAAATATTTATCAATATAGAAATCCTATTTCAATCATTCTAAAATATTTAAAAGTATCGGCAACCACAGCAACAGTGAAGAACTGTGCTATCAAACTGAACAAACTTAAAGTTCGCAGTCGTAGTCGATCTTAAATCCTCAACACGGTCGGAAGTACGAAGAAAATATAACAAATTGGAAGGGTACATTAACAGTACCGTTGCTCGACAGATAATTATCGGCAGCAAGAGGGTGAAGCAGGAATTGCAGAGAACAATAAGAACAGGGTAAAGAGGTGGACGGGGTGGCGGGGCGAATCAAAGCTCGGCTATCGAGCGGAAATTCCAAAGCACGGAAAGGTGAAGACTGGAGCGCAACGAGAGTGGCGAGAGGTAAATCCCCCTTTTGGTTAAAATTCACGGTACGAACCGGCCAAGCTCCCACCCCTTGGTGCGGCGAGCGCACCGTGTGCATGCTCGGCTGACCACACTGTCGTTGCTAGTAATCCGTAGGATCGGCTTGCTGTCGCGTGCCCGGAAATTATAATTCGTAACGCTTCTAGTCTGTAGAGCCATAGTATTCGAGGATCACCAAAGTCGCTGGCTTCTCTTCCAACGCAACGCTATCGACTCGCCCTCATTTTTCATCGTTATTCCCAGTCTAAATTAGTGGATCGGACAAAGCTGGTTTTTATTCCGTGCACTACGAGCTTCAAGATTATTTTGGAATTTATTTGAGATTGAATGAGAGAAAGTAAAACGTACAGAGATTCGAATTATCGCAAAAATACGTAGCTTGCGAGAGTATTTGAAGAACTGTAGAAGTTTGCGAATATATCATGCGTCATACAAAGCTGTATATTGTATTTGTTACCTAAAATATCTGGAAATTTCATT
The DNA here is from genome assembly GCF_014825855.1 of Bombus pyrosoma. Taxonomy (NCBI): domain Eukaryota; kingdom Metazoa; phylum Arthropoda; class Insecta; order Hymenoptera; family Apidae; genus Bombus; species Bombus pyrosoma. The sequence continues at coordinate 6,582,375 of NC_057777.1, read as the reverse complement.
GGCATCGTAACGAGACCGCTATACTGATAAAGATTTAAACAAAATCCAAGAATGTGCGAAAAAACTACAAAATATCTAGTTGTATATTTCATAGAAATCACAAAAGTACTCAAGTAACCAATTATCTATTATATTTTTCGCGTTTCATTGTATTTTCAGACTCTAATGTATCTAATTTTGTGACGTTAAAAAGATTTTATGTGGAATAAACGATGATCGAATCGTACAGCGAATGTAATAGTAGAATGTGAAGTAGAATGTTCTAGAATAAATCAGACACTTGTCAATTTAACATTGGCAATTTCTGACTGTTTCTCTTTAACTACTATATGGTGTCCAATATAAATTATAGTATATAATATCCAACTACAAGTAATATTTATCGAATGAAGGATTTTGCTGTTCCCAAACAAATGTACAATAGATAATGTTGGAAATATAACAAAGATATCAAGCTTTTGATCAAATTGCACCAGGTGTCCAAATACTTATGGGCGGTAGTATACCTTCTCCAGAATGGCAGGCAATTTTTATCCCTGCCCAAGTTTTCTATCTTTTCGCCCTGGAGGATAAATGTTTCGCTGTCAGGTGCCCCTGCGACTCTGTTCCTTTTATCGAGGCAGCGTGTCATAGGTAGCAGTGGCGACACTTTACAAACGAACACAACGAATTGGCCGAATCGTGTACAAAGTTCCTGCCGCCGTGTAAGCGATCGATTCCGCGTCAACGCCTGTTCTTAAGTGCTTCTTGACACGAGACGAAAAGAGTGGAATTCGCTGTTCCATCTGGTTCGCTGAATCCATCCATCGATTGCCCAAGATTTACACACGCCATCCGATTACCACGTTTATAATGCGACCCTTGTGCCGCTCGAAATACTCTTTGAAAGTTGAAAGCCTGGCAAAATTGACGTCTCGGTGGTTAAAGTGATAGAATTTATAAAAGCCAAGCGCACTACTCTCGATAATATGTTCTTATATAAAAGCAACTTATCGTATGTAAAGTGCATAATTGGCTTGGCACTATCGCATCAAACTCGTCTTCATTCCTCTCTTTTTCTTATTCCTCTCTTAAAAGAATCGCCGATGAAAATGGACAGAAATATCAGAGCGTAAATTTAAAGGCAGTTATAGAGTCTTGATCGTTCAAGATGTATAATCCGAGCCGTAAAAAGCTCTTCCACGAATACCATGAGATAAAGCTCACCCTCTGATATGCTTTTATTGTGCGAATGCCTGTCGAGAAGTAAAATTCCACCGTCTCTACGTAATAACACAAATATGAATCGAGTTTCCAGAAAAATTTGCGTGTTCTTGGATCTCTGAACAGGATCGTGACCGTTTCCTCCTGAGATATGTCTCTACTATCGTCGTATATTTGCGAAAAACTGTTTCCACGGGATTCGTATCCTTCCATGATTTTTCGATTACCTTCGTTAGATTTTTCGTTAAACACTACGGCCGTTGCATCATCATTAATTACTCGGTCACGGGAATGAGAATCACCGACAAAACACTGTGTGAATTTAAACGACTCGCACAAAGACTGATTTACGTGGCGAGTATTGCGAGCGGCTTTAAAAGAGCGACGGAAAAATGCATTTTAATTTGCTCGTTATCTGCCAGCTAAGAGGGATAACGGTCATGAAGTCAGCTTCGTTTTTCTTCAACGCGGGACAAACCTCGGAACAGGATTTTCTGGTGTAACAGATCCGGCAAAGGGGATTTTCTCTCTCTTTTTCTCTTTCTCTCTTTCTGTCGAAGCGAAAAGAAGCGAGGACAGTGAGAAGATGAAGTTAAAACGGAGGAAAAGTAGCGACGGAGACGGGGTTGCCTAGTACGCGTCAAAAAGGGGTGGAAAGAAACGCGGTCGGAAGTCGGCAAACGAAAAAGAGTCCGTCCAGGCTTGGGACTGTCAGAAGGAAATCGCTCTGTTGTAAATTTTTCAGATATTTAGCCACTCTCGCCAACGTGTTCCAATTCATTCAAATATTATTCGACTTTAAAAGCGTTCAAGCTGGTACGGAGTTTGCGAATGACTTGAGAGTGTTGATCAATTTAAGGAACCGTGAACTTTCCCACTGCTCTTAAAAGTCTTGAAACATCGTATCCCCGTGAGGCTTGGAATCCCTCAACCAGCCCATTCTACGCTCAACGGAGAATTCTAGTAAATTTCTTAGGTTTCTTTCATTGCTCGCCGTATAATATGGATGACCGTTATCAACATGGTAAAAAATGTTCAATGTGACAAAATTACTATTAATGTAGCGTAGTTATCACATACAATTATAGATTTTAAGCTTACTTTCGCCTGCTATTGTATATGATAGTTACGAAATATTTGATACAAGTATTTATTTCGTAAACGTCACAAAGATACTTAAACAGTTAATTTGGATTAAATGCATTAATAGATGGAGTTAATACAATACATTTGATGTTAGAAATAGAGGAAAATGGAAGACATATAAGGATTCACTTTTCTTCCTACGGAGCCTAAGATTAAGTGTGTTCTGATAAAAAAAAAAGCGGACATGACATCTGGGGGAAGCAATTTTGTCATGACAGATAGAATAGCGACGAGGTTGTAACTTCCTTGTTAATTTTATTGTATAATCCGAGTACGATTTATTTGATGGTAAGTATTACACGTCTCCTTCACTCATCGCTGATATGTGAAAGAACAAATGGTACGCGAACAACGAGTGACAAACAACGTTGATCGTTGGGAATTATTTTTGACGTTCTGCGGGTGGAAACACGAATCGGTGATCTGACGGATCGAGGAAATGGTATTCGCATGATTGGCGCCAAAACAACGCGTGTGTAATTTATCTTCTGTCCCGTCAGGATATAGATACAAGCGAATACTGGATTAAGGCAATTAACACGTTCATGACTGTTCGACGCGTATGTGTGTGTGTCACCGAGCGGTGCAACCCTATTCATCAATGTCGGGACCACGCATTACGTTATAGATTAATTCGGAGATTTCTTAAACGTGAGATTTAATTGAATTCAAGTTTCCACCGACAAATATCGCATGATATCAAAATTATTAAACTGATATTTATGACGCAACACACTCATCGAATAATATATAATTGTGATTTCGCGTTTATTCTCTAGAAACTCAAAAATGTGCACAAAATAATATTCAGAATAAATCTGTCACGAGGGGATCTTATTCGAAGTTATAAATATTAAACGGACTTATACAGATGGAATTTTTATTGAATGATATATGATTGTCATTTAACCCTCGTTTTTCAGACACCGCAAGATGAACATAAAATAATATTCTATCAGAATAAAGCTTTCACGAAAGGATTTTATTCGAAACTTTTAAATATCACACCCCTCGCAAAGTACGCCAGCCTAGGGAACAAAAGCGCCGACTCTCCCCCTTATTAATTCCAAGAAAATCGCAGCTCCTTAAGGAAACCCCCCTTTCAAATGTCCTGAGACGTCCCTAAGCTTGTTAAGTAATTCATTCTCGTTATTTCCCTTTCTACTTTGTCGTTTTGCCTCTGCCATTATTCTCTAGTGTTCTCTAGATTTATTACCATCAAATAAAATATTCTATGCTAATAATCGCGAGGATCGATTCCTCCTCACGCAAAAAGGATCAAAGATTGACAAAACTTACAAATAACCAAGATATCACGAACTTATCTAGAAATAGAGCTTGGAATTATCGTCGGGTCAGTTGGCTAGTAGATTTGTAAGTTTCAGTAGGGGTTGAGAAGGGGCGATAATGGTATTCATGGTGTCCCAGAGGATCAGTGAGATAGGGCACTGGAATCGAAGAAACCAGAGGCCGGGTACAAAGTGACACAGAAGCCTAAAACCTGAGTTAACAGGGGTTGGAGCTTTTTTTCTGAAAAAATGGGTAGCCACGTTGGGAGGACCAGAAATTTACTCTCCCTTGGGAAGTTGGGGGCTCAAAAAGAGAAAGGAACGACGAAGAAATAAATTGGTTTGTTACGTAAACAAACTGTCTGCATCCCTTGGCTTCTTCCCTCCTCTATCAACTCGCGATGTGCCGCAAAAATAAATATATTCGCATAAGTTTCCCCTCTTTTCATCGTGTCTTACGCGCCGTTTTGAATAAGACGCGAAATAAATGTGCCAGTTCCCCGTTTTTCAACCCGTCGCGCGATGCAGGAAGAAAGAGAAAACCTACTCTTTTTTTCCCTCCATGAACCGAGAATCGTGTGGATGGGTTTTATATGGCGTTCAGCTCACTCGACTTCCTTAGATGATTTCTTCCTTCCATTTCGAAGAGTATTTGTTCTTCCTCTTATGCGTCGTTCCTGGCGTTTTATTTGTCACACGCCGTGTTTTCAAACGCCACACTGTCCTCTCCTTGGCTGTTCCACCGGAAAGGACGTTTGCCCAAAGGCAACGCGAAACATTTAGATCGTCTTTAAAATGAGATACGAATATATTTAAATGTATTCGTGAACGCAAATGAACATTACAGAGTGGAATAAGAAACAACTGTGGAGAACAAAAGAGAAAAAATAATGGAGGATATAAGGTCGGTTGTAACTTTGAATCAATCTGAATCCTTGATATCGTAGGAAAGCAATAACAGGATTCTACGGCCTCGTTTTTCGCTTAACAGAGAATCCAAGGGTGGTCGTTACTTTTGCCGTACACGACTATCCCTACGTTACGGTTTCTGTATCGACGTTTTTCCTTTTGAAACCGGCCCAACCCACCAGCAGGATACGATATGGGCTTGACCATGTCGTATAAAAATGTCGTAAGGGTTCCCCTTTTACGATACCGAAAGGGCTCTTCCCTACGTGTACGGGTCACGATCGAGCAAGAACAATGTGATTCTGCAAGCCGAAAAAGTCATTGAGGCCTGATTTATGTAGAGAAGTTGGGTCAAAGGTAAAGTTCCGACCCTTGATTATCTATATTCGTTACTCTGAATTGATAGGCCGTTATGTTCAACAGTATTAGGCTTGCCAACTTTCCTTGTCGATATTAGGGGTTGATTCAACACGTGACTTCTCATTTCTCAATCGGTTCGTTCCTTTGTTCCTTTATACTTTCGATAAAATTGGTGATTTAAGTGAACTTTTTTATGTCTCAATATTGCTTTTCTTTCGACTGTGAGAAATATTTTTAATGTTTTAAAAACATTTTTAACATAAAATTGAGACTGTAGAAACCACACTTACAAATAATGATTCTTTTTTATTTTTTCATACTTGAGAAATTTTCTAACGAAAAAATTCTAACAAAAAACGCAGGGAGTTACGTTCGCGTGAAATAGTTTTACGCGCAAAGGCGCGCTGCTTTAAATGGAGAATTTAAAATTTTCCCAATTTTGTGAAGTGAAAATCTACAGTTCTTTCGTCGATAAACGAAAGTAGAAACGAAATAGCCAAAAATATAGATAGAAACCCTTCTTTAAAAAAGTAGCAGCAAGATCACGTTAGTATCATAAACTCAACTTGAGTCTAATTTTTATCCTTATTTCTAACGCGTCAACAAAGATAAATCTGTCAATTCTTGGAGCTGTTAATTCCGTCTGATGGTCGACATTCTTTTTTTGCCTCGAGATTTCATGACTGCGAGCACAGTTGTAAGGAACGATGCTACAACTTTCCGAGATGAGTTGAAGGTATTATGGCGGAAGTGGCGGAAGGTCGTAAGACCGGAACGATGTCATAATCCAGGTACGTAACTATTTACCCTTCTCTTTCCCTCCACGATCGACTTATCGATTATTCCGGAGCGACTCGATGGTGTTCAACGGTAAAAAGCAAGAGGGGCGAGCTCCTGTTCGGTTAACGAAACGTAAACGTACAGCTCACGCCTGATGAACAGCTCATAAATTTAAATCAGATTGCCAGCTATGACTTCTTCCTTCAGCAGGATCTATCCTTTACTTTTTTCGACGGAAAAGAAATCTTTCAAAGAATAAAATGCAAAAGGTTATACGTTATATTCTTCCTTATCGAGCAAATTGAAGTTAGCTACGTGGCAAAAAGGAAAACGAAACACAAATTCCATTACACAATTTTTCAGCAAGCCATGATTCTAACTTAATTGAAACGGGGAAAAGGTGAAGGTATTTCGGGAACAATGGAATTCATAAAAATTCAAAGGATATGGGGGTACGAAGCGAAATTGGTTAAATTTAAATTAAAAAAGGGAATGGATGTTCACAAATATGGTGCTTCCCCTAAAAGTACGAAACAATGGAATCACTACTCTCGAGCTTCGGTAACGAATGACCATGTTCGAATCGAAACACGCTTTCAATATTTTCGATAATCACATTCGCAGCGGCGCACGCCGAATCATTTTATCGCATTCGTTTCTGAAATGTAATTACGACCAAGTAACAGGATGTTGATTGATTCGAAATATTGTTTCATTACTGGCGAACAAGAGCATGGTCATTATAGTTTGGTCCAAGATACAGCGAGCTGGTAAAATCAGTTAGAAGTTGAAGTAGACGTGAAGTAGCGAATTCACAAAAATATGAAAATTAAAAACTCGAAACCTTCATCAGGGTCGTACGATGAAATATTTAGTCCAGTGTTAACATACTTGATGTAATTTATAAATTCTGTTTTGTTCTTTTTATTTTCAATTACTTTTATTACTTATTCTTTATCTATCTTCCAAACTTTATTATCAAAGTAAGCTAAAGTAGATTTTATAAGCTTTAATGGTTATTTAGAAGTAAGAAAAATGAAATATTATTAGGCACAAGGCGTTATTTACTTATTATATGAAATTTTAGAAAAGGATGCAACGTGCAGCTTTAACTAGGGCAATATCAGTCGATCTTTGATGTTAGTTTACGACCCCGGTATATCTTTCCCTACCTTATACGCTTGAAAAATATTTTTTCCAGGCCGCCACGGGTGTCTTAAGTCTTCTTCCCATCTTTTCTAGACCTCCGTAAGCGTCCCCGAAAACAATTCAAAATTTATACTCGTAACTTATGGCGAGATTGTGCTTTGCGGGGGGAAACTTCCAACTCCTGGAAGACGTATTTCCCAACTCGGACAATGTGTCTTCTCACTCTGAACAAATACGTCTCAACTTTGGAAGATACATCGCCGTCAACTTAATGCGACGTAAATTTGATACTGATGCTCCCGTCACTTTTAATGTTTCTCCAACCTTGGCGAGAACTTTCCCAACAAGTTACTGATAAGAATCTTCGTTCCTTTCCGTTATAAGGTAACGTACACCGTTGAACGCTTCTCTTCATCGCCATATACTTTGAATCGTCAAAGAAAGAATTTGCAAATATATCGACGAAGCGATAGATTCGTATTCGTCGGGTTGATCATAAACGTCACGAAGCGGACGTCTAATTTCCTAACAAACAGGCTCTGATATCCTAGTAATGTTTGGATATTGTGCTGGCAGCAATTACACTAATGGACCAACTGGGTAATTAGTTGGATCGGTATACTGGTATTACTTCGGTGGTCGATCGAAGCGGTCGAGGCAACCAGCAATTAGTACATTGGCCAGCCACTAGTCTTTTATGCGTCAATATTCCGACAGAAAGATTCATTTACCCATTATTATAAAACGCGATCCACCCTCGGCAAGTATCCGGTTACTTTTGTTCCGCGATTCTTCCTTTTCTATTTTATTCATCGATTTTGCTACTTGATACTGGGAGCGAGTGCAGAAAATTCTCACGTTTTATTAAAGTATAATTGTACCTGGTTTTATACAGGGTGCCCTAGCAAGGAATTGAATAACTTGTATATGATGTGTGTTTTTCAATTTTTCCACTTGCACGTATCGAAGGAGATATTCAAATTGGTGGTTATTCGCCTGTAAACGTAAAACTATTCATATGTAAATCGAAACATAACTATCACTCCATTCTAAAAATTCATCAGCCACTGAACTGAAATGACAGCTTAAAATATAGAATCAGACAGATTGTATCATAGACAGTCTGTTGTTCGGCTTTAGGTAATTATGCCAAACATACTGATAAAATTATTCGGTTTCCTTTCGAGTCACCATATATATATATAAGAATAAAATGTCGCATATGTTACGTTACGAGCACATGTGCAATTATTATTAAAAAATTTTCTCTGAGCTCCAGTTAAATGGAAAGTTTCACTTGAGTTCGACTTGAAACACTTCACAGTTCAGTACCGGAGGCCGTGAAATTACCACACGAACAAACCCATTCTCAATTTCCTTGAAAACCGAGGCATCTGCGAGCCGCCTAATCGTAGCATCCATTTTCCCCTCGAATGCACTCGAAGCCCGGTAGAACGAGAGTTTCTCATCATCAGGGCCATTCTTTGCCGGGAATTTATAAGGTTCGCGACGTGGCTACGCTCATCCTCGTTAAATCGAGTCTCTCTCGCTCTGTGACGCAACGCGACATGGACCAACCACCTGGAGAATTTCTCACAGATATAGGGAAATTTATCGCGGCCCGATATTGCCGGCTCTGAGCTGGCTCGATAAAGCCCGCCACGACACGACGTCACGCTTTCACGCCTCGGTTTTAAAGCGTTTCCACCGAAGACGTTATTAACTCCCGTCTAACCCCTACTTCTTAATACCACTTGAACCGTCTGCTCAGCTACTCTACTTAATTCTTGGTCAGTCATAGTCGTTAGTTCGAAAAATGTGAGGATTCTTAAACCGTTTTCACATTAGTCAATCTTTGGTTGACCAAGACTATGGTTAGAGCGCCAAACTCCAGAAGTGTCTGAACTAATATTTCCGTTACTACTGACGCACACGGTACGTCATTTCTATTATTTAAGCGAATAAAGCAATTGTTATGTTTCAGTAAAATGTTTAACAAGACAAATTAGACGAAGGTTAATATATTAAAAGGAACTTCCGACGAATAGATGTATCATCTTTTTTACATAATATCTCCTTAGAAGCAAATGTAGAAGCAAATGTTAGATGTACGATTTTATACAACAGCATGTGTCGTCAATTATTATTATTTCGTTTGGATGGAGCGTGTTGCGGACAGCTCGCGAATCGTTTCGCAACCAGCTTACGATTTCTGCAAGCCCCCTTTTGCCAGAAACCAGAAACCACGACCGAGATGTTATCGATTCCAACAGATTCTCGAAGCAAGCGTCTTTCCAGGTTTCTTCGGAAAATTATTTGCTCGTCATCTTTGTCTCGTGTTTCTTTTGTCCCAGGTACACAGTAATTTTCTCTGTTTGTTGTTTCGGGATACGCCCTGTTCATCTTTAACACAGCAAACACGAAACTGTTGGTTAAAATTAAAGGAAAAAAGCAGGAGAAGAAAAGGAAGAAAAATGTTACGCGAGAAAAGGGAGATTCGCAACACCTAAAAATAACGCAGGGCTTCGATGCTGCTCCGCCGTAAAAGCGGCTAGAAAGGATCACCGGGCATCCAATCGATTCGATGCCCGGTCGGTGAACAACGAAATTTCCCTATGAAAAACAGGTTTTCCCCAGCGTGTTACGAATTTCCGAACAGCGAGCCCCCATAAATCCCGCGCAGCCGCGAAAACTAACGGTAGTTTCAGAAGCTTGTACTTCGCCGGCCGGAGAGCTTTTCGCAAATTCCCGCCGATAGAGAGCGAACATTCCATCGTCGAGCCTGGGAAAAAAGATAAAAAGGAGGGTAAAAAAGGCGGCTGCAGCTCGACGCTCCTTTTTTTCTTCGAGCGTACCGGCAACTAGCCATAACTCAATCGGGTTTGGCTCTCCTCGAAATGTTTCCGAGCGAGATTTTCCCGTCTCGAAGCATCCTTGTAACGAGCACCAATTCGTTCGGTAGAACCAAAATGAAAGCTTATTGAATCCTTTCTTTCTTCTACCATTCGTTCTCTTCCATCCTCCTCTTTTTTCTATCTCCTCTCTGTCTTTGTTTTCTTCCTTACACGGGAAAGGTTGATTTTTATGGGATATTCGGCGAGATGCGTTCTTTGTTCGCCTGTTTTAATGGCATACATGGTACACCGTTGTCGGAGAAACAATTTTGGAGAACAAACTACGTGATATTTGTACGGGCTGAATGGCCTGCATCGAACGATTCCGTTCTATGGATTCACTGTTTTTCAGAGCCCCTGCATTGTAGTATAGGGTAAGGTAGGGTTATTTGAGCCTGAACGATAGTCGAGTCAAACTACACTGGCTCACAGCCTATACACGGCCAGTCGTTTCTCAATAAAATGCTAATGAAATTTCAAAATGTTTTGTACAACATACATAATATTATTCTTCATTCATAATACTATTTATAAAGTTATTTCTTTTATTTCATTAATTTTTATAATACCTGTTGGCCGACTCGAATGTTATTTATTTTTCTCATTATTTTGTTATTATATTAAAGTCTAACGATGTTTCGTAACCCGCGACGAGTTTGATTATTCTTTGTAAAGTTTAAGATTGAAATTTAAGATGTTGAAGCGCAAGTGACTGAAATAACCGTACTACAGTCTCGACAGTAACACTGAGTTATAGCAGTGGTATTAATAGCGCCAGGAGACAATGTGCCCCAGTACGTGTAATTAATTGGAAAGTACGAAGCCACGTGAATTAATTTATTTCCAATCGAAGTACGTCAGTCGCCTGTTGATAAACCGGGGGATTTATTTCCAGTTCTTGAAGTTTTGCAAACGAGTTTGACGCGTCTTAACGAATCAGGAAAGTCGGCAAGTTGATAGCCCTGCATCGGAGTTCCGAACTTTCAGAAACACATCTAGGCATGTTCGATAGATTGAGAATATCGACGTTCTCTACCCTTTCTGTCTAACCGCAGCAATTCCGCGTAATTATATTCCGTGACCAAGGCAGTGGAGAATTTAATAAGAATATTAATTAAAATCGGCTGTCAATTAAAAAGCCGACGCCTCGCCGAAGATAATCATTTCTGCGGGAAATATCCTCCGACGAAATCTAATTGTCCTTTTCGCCTTTCGATTAAACACAGACAGAGGGACGAAAGGCTTGCGGAGCATCCAAGAATTTTTTCATTTGCGAGGAAAAAAATTCAGCTACGGCTGTATTGATTTTTCCCTTGCCACGTTAATAAATTCAACGGAGGAAATATCGAGTTTTTCATCAACTTGTAAATCAACGGATATTACGTTTCGCGGACAACGACAGGATACTACCGGCAATGATAAATTAGTAAAAAATTTCAATCTCCGCGTCGATCACGTCAAACGTGTCCACTGCAGGTTGTTCGAGTGCTCGATCCGTGGCTAACGATGCGATAAAAAAATTAATCGACGATAACTTTCGAGGGGAGGCATATATATGAAGTACAGATATATGCGGTACGAAATCACATCTCTTTATTTCCACAAGGTTAAGTGGATTTCGTAACTAATCGCTGGAAACTTTCATTTATCGCTGTTTTGGAGTAGAGCGTGACAGTGTCAATTTACAACCATTTGCGTGCAGAATATGGTTTATTGAGATTGCTGGCAATTAATTTGTCGTAATAACATACGTAACGTGTTACAATGTATGTGTACTTACTGATCTAACATTGGCATGTTTCGATTTACGAAATCGAACCATCGATGAAATGTTATTAAGGTTGTATCTGATAATCCAGCTGTTATCGACTGTCGTCTTTTTCTGTCTTTGTACGATAAACTACTCATTGAAATGAAGCAAATTGTGATCATTATCTTGTATCGGTAACTAGCTTCTGTTTCATCTGACATTTCTGTTACATATATTTGGTTGATACGATTCTACTTGTACATTCATAACTTTATTTGCAGGTTTGAGTATAAATATGTATATTTTATAAAACAAACAATTAAAAAAGGCATAATATTGTGAGGGAAACTATAAATAAAAAATTTACCTCCTGAGAGAGCTTTCACATTATTTGGTAGAATATCAATTTTTTAGATGAATTAATAATTTGCTTATGTGTTAAAAAAATATAAAAGCATTTGATAAAGAATGGGTTTTTTTATTGTGTCAGAAATATTTCAATACCACAAATGAAGAATTAAAAAATCACGAAGAAAATACATAACCATATCACTAATAAAAATCAATTAGAAGCAAATTAACATGAATTCCAATTAAAACAATTAATTTCTTTACTTTTAAATAATAAAAACCGAACGAATTTTCCGATCAACTTAATACCTAAATATCCAATGTGGAAGCAATGGAAGTGATGCTTTTTTCGTTTCCTTGTGTTTTAAACGGGGAATGCAATTTTCTTGGCAAAACCAAGCATCAGGTCCGGCTATTCGATATCCTGTAACCATGGTAGTGTCTCGGTGGACTTAGCAAGTAATTTGCAAGATGTAGATCTCGAGGAGAAGCAGAGAGGGGATGGAGAACGAGGGATAGCTCTCTTTGCCTTTTTCTTTAACCCTCGGGCGAAAATAAATTGCATTTGGCCTGAGGTGACCCGAGTAAATGTCACGAGAGACGCGACGACGAGCTGGGAAGTATTTGTCAAAGACGCCGCCGGCATCGCGGACCCGATGTACACTTCAGTCCCTTGGTATTCCTCCGTCACCAACTTCCTCTTTTTATATCAAGCTTTATAGTTTATTTAAATTTCAGACGCCACCACCGTCGACGAGGAACCAAATACGCATCGAATCTATACGAGGGAAATTTTTAATTAATTCGATCATTAGAGCAAGCTGTTCTACTATATCCTCATGCATCCACTCTTAACTCTTCAGAATCAAGGAAATTACAGGCATGTTTGATTGTGCAGAAATTTCATTTAGAGTTAATTTCCAGACGGTGAAAAATATTTCATGTTCATTATTTTCTAAGTTATATTTATGTATATTAATCTTATGAAACTACATGAATTTAGCGATAGAAATTGTCAAGTTAAAATGTTGTTATATTTAATAAAAACATATGTAATAAGAAGAGATTAGAGCCAAAAATTTAATAAGGTACCCAAAATAAATATAATTACAATATTTGGTGAATGAACGAAATTTCTATCCAATTTTCATTTACGTGTTTTAAAAAGCGAAGTTGCATAAAAAATCGCAGTCTAGTTATGACAGAGGGATGAAAAGACTTTTTAATCTGCATAAAATAAAATATTCAACTCTGGTGACAACAGCTTTTGCTGGCCAAGGATTAAAAAAGATCCGTCGTTGAATAAACGTTTGTCAAAAACATTTTAAAAAATTCAAAGCTATAGAACTGACATCGTTTGAAGAATCGAAATCTCTACTAAAGCGAACATACTCGAATTCTAGAGAGCTCGAAACCTATCTTTTCATTACGCGTCTCCGAACAATAAACACGAGGAGGATCTTACTGAAACAATAGTTCGTAGTGGTGTGGACATCAAAGAAAGAGGCTCAGTCGGCCGGAACGATTGTTTTCCCGACATTTTTATTTAGTTTGCGTACTGCAACTGAAAATGCATAAAAGGGAAAAATATTGCGGCATGGGATTCAAGATCAAAGCGAACGGAATTACGAGAGAATTTCTATCGTGGCTTTTCAGTTTCTCTTTGAGCTTCGTCTCTACCCTTTCATCCTCCTCTTTCGAGTCCTCTGTTATAGTTGTCATCCTTTCTGTATCTAGGCTCCGCGAACGCGTCAGCCTGTATCTTTGTTTTTTCGTTGCGTCTGCGATCGGCAAGATGATAGGGAAAAAACCGAAATCGAAACTGAAAGCCGAGTATCTCTTGCAGCAACCGTAAAGAGAAGAGCTTTCAACGGCAGAAAGTTATTGGATCCATAGAAGCTTTGAATTCAACTCGATTTTCTATGATATTTACCATGAGCAAATTACACGAATAGCTACTTTTTTACCTACCAAATGACATAATGGTTAGGGAATCAACAACAATAGATCTGCCATATTTTCTTCAAATAAAAACCACATTCTTCCTGTAAACATCAATTTGAATATTCGCATCTAAATCAGAGTGTTTTAAATTATAAATGTATTTCCATTATTCATCGTGAATCACGCGATATAGAATTATTCTTCAAATAAAGTAAGATTAGAAATATAATGGAAAATAGAATGTACAATACTAACGGGATAAAATCAATGTGGTTTGGTTCAATCAGATCTGTTGATAGTGATGTCAAAGAAACGGCTCGGAAGGGTTTCGACGTCAGAAAGTTCCCGTCAAGAAATGGAGGAGAAAGTCAGTGAACTCCAGCGTACCAGCGCACAAGTCCCCGAAAGTCCGCAGAAAACCGTCGCAGCCAGACATACGCGCGACAGATCGAAGAATCGATCGGCGACGGGCGGGAGATTCGGAAAGTTGCGAAATCGACAATATGCTCGGCGACATCCCCATTATTCTCTCTAGCCCTCCTTCCAAGAGAACGGTTGGGTGGTGAAACTCCAAATTGCAGATTGGAAATTCTCCGGCTGCGATCATCCTGCTTCCGAGGAACTCCTCAGGAAAGCGTACTTCTCACCCTCTGGCTTGGCTGATAACGCCAACCACGGAACGAGGGCTGGTGTCCCACCACCCACCTGGTGCGCGCTTATACATACAATCGCAACTTTCTCAATAAATCCCTGTCACTTTGAGTAACTTCCGCGATCGGCGTCGAACCCTTCAAGTTTATCCCTTGGTTATTTATCAGTATGGTTTCCTTCGGTCTACCGAATGTATAAGGATCCGTGTTTTCTTTCCGCTTCGATATTTATCTCGTGAGATGTGCAGAAGTCGGACATTGGTATGTCATCATCGTCAGAAAAAAGACCTAATTTCGAGAAACGGATTTTAGCTTTTCGGCCGTCTTAATACGTTGAAAACATGTTATTCTTCTAGATATGCGTGAAAAAAATTTGCCCTAAGTAAATAAAAGATAATTCATATTAATTCTGCGGATATTCGCGGATGATTACTCTCCCGGATGGATAAATGTGAAACAACTTCAACTAAGCAACCTCGATTTGTACCAAGTAAAAGAGTCTGCTCAAGGCAGATGTGTTCGGTTCGAAAAGTATCGAAGAAGACGCGAAACGATAATTGTAGTGTTACTTATCTCACATAATAACTTACCGATTCTTGACAGAGAAGCATGTATGTATGTCGCTTCTGCGGAGAACAAAGTGAAACTTGTGTCACAGTGGAAGTCATGTTAACAGAAACGTAAAACATTATCACAGCATAGTAAGAGAACGTGGAGGAATATCGACAGAATGTCGTCTGAAGAAGTTACATATTTTTAGACGACAATATCGTGTAATGGTTAAAGACAGATGAGCCTGACAAGATCTGTCATGGGAGCGATGATCGAGCAGTTCAATAATTACACATTACATCGCTATGTATGTAGGATACTAATTGATAAGGTTGCAAGAGCGAGTGTTCACGTCGTCGGTTACAATTTGCAAACATTGATGGATCACGAAGGATTAAAATGAATCGGAATCGCGACAAAAATAAAACGTAGCTGGAAACTTTTCAGTGGCTTGTTGCCGAGTCCGCCGGCTGGTCGGCTGACGGGGAAAAACGTGATTAGATTCCCTAAACAAGCAGGGATCGTCTGGCGAACAGGTAATTTGCTCCATGAATGATTTATCCGGTTGCACGAATTGGCCTCGTTTTAAACGGACTCGAGGACAGCGTAATGAAAAAGCTAATCCAAGTAACTAACGTAGGTCTGATGGCCGCCAACCTACCAACCATTCGGTAAATTTAACGAAACTTTTTCCTCGGCGAGACGCTCCAGCCGTCACACGGCAACGAGCAACGTTTCACTTAAGAATTCATGCCCGTCCTGGAAACACGATCTACTTGGCTTTGCACACGATTTCGCGAATTTTAACTCGTCGTAAATGAAACTCACCGACCGGATGACATGTCAGACATTCAACCGGATAAAAATTCAGTGGCAACGCGCGTTCAAATTTGTCGAGGTACGGTTGATATATCTTCAGATCGTTATTGAGCAAAAGCTTAAATATTAAAACATGAACTTACATTATAAGCACATTTTCCATTTCTTACAAAAGAGTTATAAAATTACATTGTTAATAAAGTACCTTCTTAATTAACCCAATTCTATCAGAAGTGTTCTTATATTTGATATTGATACGATTAATTATGAATTTAAGGTACAGCCAGTTAAAAAAGTTAGTTAAATTCAAACTTTGAAAATTTTGACTTACAGCATTATGATTTTCAATTCGCCATATGATGAATGAATTTTCCGCAGCATTTATCTTCCTCTAAAATCGGTTATAAGTTGACCAGTTATATAGATACCTTTTTCTAGTGACAAAAGTGGTCGCGTTCGCGGTGAACATCAAGCAACTCCTGTAGCGGATGTCATGCACTATCGGTCGAGTGTATCTGGAAAAATGGGGCAACGGGTGCTGCGTTTTTGATCAGATAGGGCATTATTAATGCGCAAGAACATTTTAACGGGAACGGTTTATTTAACCGAGTGAACGGCTACCGCCCAATAAATTCGCTGTAAAAAAGAGGCGTTGGCAGCCGTCGCTATGAGGCAGCAGCAGCTTGCCGTGAGCGCTCAATTAATCAACGCGTAATTACAGACATCACGCGATTTTGATTCCCGGATCTGCTTCGAACAATAACGTCGCCGCTACAAATCTGACTTGCGATAAATCTGTCTTACCGCGCCTAGATACAATAAAGATTGCCTATAGTTGCGCGAATCTATGCGAGTCTATTAATACTAGAACCACCGAAGCGATTAAAATAACCTAGCGGCAGCTTTTCAGAGAAACCGTATAGATTCACAACGGTTACTTTGGAATTTAAAATTAGAAGGAGAATGCACTGGCAACAATACTATATTTTTGGCATTTTTGAAAATTTAATTCTCGCGCCATTTTAATTTCTTGGATTACTTTGGCCGCTTGGAAATTTAGAAGGAATAATATTTTTAATTCACAACGTATTTCTAAGAATTTAAATCTTGCATTTAATATTTTATTCTACAGCTTTCATTTAGATTTTTCTCACGCAAGAGTTACGCTTTAGCCGATAATTTTACTATTAATGAATAAATTTCCCACTTGTATGTAAATTCCCTAGAAGGTCGGGGGTTTTGCGAACTGTAACTGAAATAATCCCGATAAGGAGATTCGAGTAAAATTCAAATCGATCAATATTCCTGACCACCGTTCCATCTTCGTTGTTCCAACCCTCAGGAAAGGAAGAAAGCAAACGGAAAAATGGCAGGGGGTGACGGGTGGCTGGCTGGTTGGGGGCAGATAATGAAAAAGAGTGGCTCAGCTTAAAGGAATGCGCCGTAAAGCACGCTCTCAGCTACGCTCAAGCTTTGCGTAACAATTCTTCCAGTGGGTGGGATAGCGAACGGGAGAAGGGGGGATTTCACTTATTTCGAGTTTTCCGGATGACTGGTCGCACGTAAACCGGGAGGAGAGCAACCGAAATTTCAACCCTGACCGTTTTCGGTCGTTTAACTTGGCTGAAGCTTTTTTATGTGAATTACTCGTGGTTTTCTCCTGGGCATGATATCTTCTGGGAAAACTCTTTCGAAATTCTCCCCTCATCATTTTCGGAAACTTTACAATCTCCTTGAAGGCTTCGCGAATTTCGCTGTTGATGGAAGAATAATTTTTCGGTGGCTTGTTTCTGTGTTCTTTAAAATAAATTTTTTATATTTACGAAGTTCTAACGTGCGATCATCCGGCAATCACACAGATTTTTAACGACGTAAGAGAATTTTAATCGCTGGTCTGATTTTAAGAACACCTGTTCTGTCGATCAGCGAAGGCATCAGTGAATTAAGCAGATCCGCTGTTTGGTGGTCAGACAGATGAAATACTAGGCCATTCGATGTTTGAGTTTGCGTGGACAAGTGATTAAGATATAAGTATATCGCGAATATTATGAATTTTCGAACAATATAAATGTACAAAAATGTACAGAATTCATACAATATGGAAAAACGTATAAAATATTCAACATAAAGTACTTATTGTAATATTTACAGAATGAAACAAATCTCAATTTAGATTTTATCCTCTTCGTTGTATTCATAAAAAACTGAATATGTATATATATTCATTCTCAATATAGATATAAGAGAAAATGCAAAAATGAGATTTTATTATGTGTGCTTGATCAGCAAGTGTTCACATTGGCGAATCCAATAAAGCTGTCCATACCGTGACCTATTGCTTTCACAAATTCTTTTGCCTTCCATTAATAACTGAGAGTTTGAAAATTGATGAGACTATTTCTTCTCGATATGCGGTACTTAGGACAGCAGACCAAGCAATAAGCATGGTATTAAGGACTTTGCACCGATGGAAACGAACGCGTGGAATCGGCAAATTGGAACAGGATATCAAAAATTAACCACTCGATCCTTTCTACGATGCTGTTTTCACGATCAGGACAAGAATCCTGACAAAGAAGAAAAGGAACAGACCGGCTTGTTTCTTTTCTAATCTTCAAGGTAACCAGAGATATAGATATAAATCAGAATTCAATTTAGTAAAGGATTAGCGACGATGATGGTAGACAAACAGAGGGCGAATTAGAGTGAATTCGAGGAGACGAAATAATGGGATAAAGTGTAAATTAAAATGGCAAAGTCTGGTCTTGAGCAGACGCACGAAGTATCTCATGATTCAGCTATACGAATGGACTGACGTTCTCGTGAAATATTTTACATGAAAATCCACTTACGTGAGCGGCATATACATACATACGGCTCGTTTCGCCGCACGGTTAATATTCCTTTTTCACCGTCTGCCTGAAAAACCACCGGCATCTTTCTTTTTCGTAATAAGCGCGTCTGCAGTGAAGCTTGGTAATTTGATGATACCCTACGTAAACATGAACCTTCTTAATTTTTATATCCAGCTTCCGTTACATCATTATATCGAACAGTTTTCGTCATTAAGCGCCAATTCAGGCCAGTACTCGTTTAATCGAAGTTAAATTTTATTAGCCTTGTAGTGAGCCATGGTTCTCGTAATTGTACTGATAAAATTTGAAATTAATGTAAAAACGAATATAGAAGTTACAAGATATTTAATGCAAACACGTACTTACGCAGTACAAACAACCATCTTAGATTTATAAAAATTGTTGAAGATTCTTTTAATTAGTTTCTAATCGTTTCTAATCGAATTCTGTAAGTTTTCTAATATGAACCGGAATGTCTGTATAACAACGTTCTCTCTTGTGAAATTGTCTATTTCGTACACCATGTACGTCAACCTGAAGCACAAAGCGCTTTGGCCCGATTGATGTTGAACTAGCAGAGCATTGTGTTCGGTATCGCGTTATTATTTGCAATAATAATAGCTCACGAAAAGACCGGCTCATATCTCGCATAACTGGATTAGCTTCGACAAATTGAGTTCCTGATTGGCTCGGTCGTTCGATCAAAGTCATCTCTTGTATACGAGTATGTAACATCTAACCGCCAGCACCGCATAGTACACGTGTGGTGAATACAGCACACGAATGCACGCTGAATTTTGCATGCAATTCCAACGAGATTAGAGTTCGTATAAAACAATCTAAAGGAGATGGGATTTCTTTGGGGGAGAAAGCTCGATCGATCGGTCCGATGCCGCCGTTTTCGTCGAATTATTACGCGATGTTCATTTCGCCAATAGCATGTTATTGATTGTAATTGTTAAATTCCACGGGAAACTATTTCGACGAAACGGGACGGCGACGTTTAATTTCGCTTTGTGACAAAATTTCTTCGAAAATTACGACAGTTGTACGTACATGACAGTTCTGCGCCGTTTCCTGCGTTTTGCGTTTCACAATTACACTCGAATTTTATTATTATGCTTCGCAATGTCCCGGCGTCCGTCTTTTAGAACGTGTTTTCCAGCTACGCTTGTGTAACTATTATTGCAGCAATTTCAACCATCCACCCAATGGGGACCATACCGCCTAGCCACAACGTAGCATTATTTACTCGCAATTATCTCTTTGACAGAGACGCCTGCACGGTGTGCACCCGTGCCTCTTCGTATGTCATCAATGTAACTAGACCGTGACTGCAACAAGGTTAATCGGTTGCCACACGCCGTAATTATGCAGCTATATTTTTACGACTAGGGTTTTGGAACATACCCTCTTTCCATATACAAATGAAACAACAGAAATTACTATATAGCAAGGCAAAGTCGAAAAGAGCGCATCGCTCTTTTTCGCGCTATATATTTGAACATTCTTCTGTTGAATATATACATGAAATGAAACATCAAAAATTACCAACGAGAAAAAGTCGCGAAGAGCTAGTAGTATAAGAACGTGTGTAGTCGGACGTCGTACTATTTCGTATTTTATCTTGGAAAATTCTTCTTTTGCATCTATGCATAAAACAAAATATCAAAAATTACCAGCAAAAGCAGATGGAAGAGCGCCAGTAGCATAGGAACGTGTACGGTCAGACGTCAATTATTTTGCTTCTCGTTTTGTTTTATACTTTGTTTCAAAATATTATTGGATGCAACAAGAGGCTGAAAAACACGCTATAATTTATAATAATGACATCGATGTAGCGGAAAGTTTTCAGAAATCAAGTTAACGAAGGTAACTAACGGGTCTTGATTAAAACACGAGGTTTTCACTTGACGCTCGATTCCAGAGTGTCCGATCGATCCCGTGCTGTCCGTCAGCATGGAAATCACGCAATTACAACATATTCGTAGCAGCATTGTTTGATGGTAAATGTAACGTGAGCACGTCAATCAGTGGCCGCACGCCAGCTGAATATGATGCGCTACTCGCCGAGTATCAAAGTCTGAACCAGTCGATGGCACGGTAATAATTCATATCCGTTTCGCGAGCTTTAATTTGGTGGTTGCCAGCATAATATATATCGCGTGCGGCCGCTATAAAATATTCAACGGGCACAGCAATGAAAACGTGCGTCTATCACGAGCATCGTCAGCAATCGAATGAAAACCATTTCCAATGTACGATCTATTCGCGAAATAAAATAACAGGAGAAACGGACGATGCCTTTGAACGAAGGAACAAAGGGAATCGCGGAAGCAACCGTGGAAGGAATTTAACAAAAACAAACGTTTCGTATCGGATGAAATTCTCTTAATGAGAAATTTGTTCGGAAAAAATGTTTCAATTCGAAGACAGCGATTTAGCAGAGATCAAAGCAGAACTGCCTTGCTGCGTTAGACGACGACACGTTTGCTGTGTGCACCTTGAAAGCAAACATAAACGGCTCATCTCGAATTACAACTCTTGTTAATTATCTGCAAAGTGCGACGCGATGTTGTTGCTCGAGAACATTGAGAAAGGATGGCATTCAGTGCTCGAAATACCTACACAGCTTCGTGCATGATTAAGATTTCGATAAAGAATAAAGTATATGGAAAAATGTAGTCATTACGGCGTATTCGACGATAAATTCGTTGAAATTTCCCATAATAACAGAGAAGCGTAAAACGGCGCCGCTCGTCAAGCCTTAAAAATATCCAAGTTCATCTTATTTCTCCGATCTCTGTTTCTGTTTCTATTTCCTGGTCGAGAACGCCGGCTAAACGAAACGATTAAATGAATCGACGTGAACGTACGTTCACGTACGTAAGAAATAACACACGAAACAGCTTTCGGGAAATCAAATTTTACGCTCTGGTATTTGTGAGAAACGTATCCGCCGCCGGGAACGAAACAAATGTACCGTGACCACCGGACAGATGATGAAACATTTGTATGAAAAGTTTCCCCTGCATTTCCTTGCAAACCGCCGAGTTTTCTCGGCAAGAATTCTAGCCAGTTGTTTGTCATAATTTCGTCGTATCGATGTATTTATGTTATCCACGGTTCCGTGGTTCCACGTTAAATCCACATTACGATCGTTGGATGATAGATGAAGGCCGGTGTTAAAACGGAATGCGGGTTTTCCCCTTATGCATACAGCGTATTTCTAGCGTTTATTCCATTGAGAATTCTAATGGGTTGTTATTTTCGAAGACAAATTAACGCTGTAAACGTAACACAATGAAACAGGCGAAGTAGCTCAACAATAGAGCGGTTGCGTCTGACCATAAACACGAAGTAACTACTGTATACATATTAATGTCACGTTATTGTGCGAAACGTTAACAATGTTGAATCGATATAACAGAGAATGGCGCCCTTGTTAAGGCTGCACCAGTCCGAACGATTATGTCCGTTTAAAATATATGCCACCGCTTAGAAATATCCGGACAATTGCTCGTTTTTTACTACGTGTATCTTTAATTATAAAATGAAGAATAAATGGGACTACAATGATAGAAAGATTTCTGCTGTTGATACAACCAATGATAGCTGAATATTAGTTATATACTGGAGTACATATCGTAAATAGTAAAATACAGTATTCCAATGTTTTTAAATAGACAATTTAGATTCACAGATTGACAATTCTACGAAAAAGCAGTAAGTGTTGCTTCTAGTGACTAATACACCGATTTGTGTACACTTTGGTAAAATTCAGATTTTGTGATTACAAATAAATCGATCAAAGCGACTGGATGCTTATGAGCAGCAGTATATCTAATAAAATATTATCGATTAAAAAACACTGGCATGCAAATCACATGGAAATTTCTCGATATTGGGAAGCGAGTTGTGCTGAATCGCTTCCCTTCCAAGAACCGCAGTTTGCCTCGCTTGTATATTAAATATTTTTCGAAACCGAACAAATTCCCCGCGTGATTGCACTCGTTACATGTGCAAATTGCGATTTCACGCTTTCGTTGCTGCAAAAACCGCGCAAATTTCCGTTTCATGCTCTTTTTCTTTTTTAACTTTTATACTCGTGTTACAACGATTCACGCAATTATCTATCTACAGTGTTTCGAAGTTTAACGAAGAGACGAGTACTTTCGAGAGATGCCAGCGACGAAAGTTGTTAGAACAGTGAGAGTACAAGAAAAGAGCGACTACGCGTTCGCAACACGGCTCTTTCGTTTGATCCGAATCAAGCGGCCAGACTGCTGGCATGTTGGCGAAAAATATCCGGTTAGTTTTTTCCATCTCTCGCCCGTGGGAGCAATTCGTCGGGCTGGAAAGAGGATTTACGATTATAATCGAGCTGCTGATAAATCAGATGCGCGCTGGAACGCGAACGAACAGAGAATCCACTGACAGAA
Source organism: Bombus pyrosoma (assembly GCF_014825855.1). NCBI lineage: Eukaryota > Metazoa > Arthropoda > Insecta > Hymenoptera > Apidae > Bombus > Bombus pyrosoma. The sequence continues at coordinate 6,559,282 of NC_057777.1, read as the reverse complement.
AGTGGAAGAAATTGATTATCGAATTGATATCCTGGAAAGAAGACGAGTATGGTTATAAAATGATGATTATAAAGTGATGTTTTATAATTCAAAAATAAAACGAGGAACAGAGCGATTTTCAACAACTTCCATTTACAGTGACTTACAGAAACATTCGAGTACAAATCTCTTCTGAACACACTATGTATGTGTGTTACAGCTACAATGAAAATCGACTATCGCAGTTAAAAGTTTGAAGCGAATCTAAGAATAAACGCGGCACCTATATAGAAGTCGTCATTCTATTAATAAACATTAATAATTTTTTTTAGTGAGGCCATCTTTAACAATTGTTATATTTTCAAGATGGTTTCACGATTCTACGTTTCACGATTCGGTGAATTTTTATCATGTCGAATGGGACAAAGCTCAAAGGGCTGATACTTAATAACTCGGTATGACGTGGTTTCCAGGAATTTAGAACGACGGTGAATTGCAGAAAGTTAATCGCAAAGAAAACCGGGACGGATTGTTCGCCACGGAAAGAGTTTTACAGGTGTGCACACACCCTTGTCGCCGCAATTACGAAGTTTTCAAAGAGGACAGGAGTGCGCGGCCGTGTACACGCGCAACCGCGAATGCCGGTTGCATTTCATTAGAATTTATTATTCTTCGCCGCTAACTAAGCAGCGTAAACGCGCGACGTTTAATTTATATTCCGCGTAAGTTACGAGCGCCGGAGAACCGGTTCTATCTGCCTTATAACAATCTTGCTGGAGCAGAGGTGCGATTGCGCGAATGCGCGCGGACCACACCGCGCCAAAGTGAAAAATTAAGGGGAAGATATCGTCTCCCTGGTAGGATGATAACGAAACGCCAGCGATAATTGCGGAAAGGTCGTGATAAAAAATAACAAACGACTCGGCATTCCGGCTGAAGCCTGTCCGTAGATCCTACCCATAAATAAAACCTAGCTCCACGGGTCTATTTTACCGACCAGAAATAAGAAAAACCTTGCCGTAAGTTTTTTAACCAAACCAGGAAAGAGAATGGGAACAGAAGTCTCTCTTTTCCTCTTGAAAATTAAAATCTCTTATGAAACAACGCCCACAGTTTTTCAATATTTTTGCTTTTAGATCGTTTCCAGCTTTTTTTCTCCCTGGACGAAAAATAATTTCAATTTTTCCCCGTTTGTCCGGTACAGAATGCGGAATTAAAATAAAAACAAAATGGGGCAAATTGTTCATCGCGTAAACCGTGCGATCCTTACAATAAAATGCACGTTTAATCGGTTGGAAACGTCAATTCCGTTTGAAATTCGACGTTTGACAGAGTTACTGGACTTGAGGGGGCAAATTTGCATAAATTAATACTCGTTCTCTTCGGTAGCTGCCACTTAACGCTATTACCATCTTCCTCCCTCTATTTGTTCGCCGCTGGAACTTTATTGGCCCAAATACATCAACCACTTAACCATACCATCGAAAATCTCAGTGCTTGAAAACTTGTGCCAACAAGGTACCATTGTTGCTTCGTCATGTATACGCGTGTTTGGACTCTATACGCTGCAAACGAACCATGAATAGTTGCCCTTTCTTTCTACCCACGACACGCTTCGTCTTTTCGAACATCGTGTTTTCGTCCCACGGTTCCTATCGACTTCGTTTTCCTTCACAGCATAGTCGAGAATTCGAGATTGAACGTCCGTCTGCTAGGACGTTCGACACTTGTCGTCAGGAATTCGCCACGCTCCTTCCCAACTTTTCGGAGTGAATCTTCCGTGGAGATTGAAAAATACGTATTTTCGGATTGAATACGTGAAACGCATTCATGAATTTCCAAGTAAACGTAACGATTCCTTATCCAATTCACGAGTTACTTTGTAACTTTTTTGATCTTGGACGACCGTCGGTTTAACTAGATTCGAAGAAAAGACAGGAAAAATATATTCGAAAAATATTAAATGTGTTCGAATCAAAATCAAGGTTAATTTAATAACCAACGACTAGAACGGACAATGCGTTTCCATTCAAATAAGATTCAACTCTGTTAAGAATTCTCGTTCGAAACTTTTTGATCTTGGATGATAGTAGATTTAATTAAATTCATGGCGAATGAAGAAGTTTCAACAAGAGTTACAATTTTTAACACTCAAAATGCGCTCGAATCAGATTCAGGGATAATTTAATAACCACCGAGTGGAATGAACAATGTAGTTTCATTAAGATAAAGTTCAACTCTGTTAAAAAATCTCCCCTGAAATTTGTTGATCTTAGATGATCGTAGATTTAACGCGTAAATTACATTTGGATCAGATGGAAGGTTAATTTAATAACCAACGAATAGAATGAACAATATGCTTCCATTAAGATAAGGTTCAACTCGGTTAGAAATTCTCTGCTGGAACGCAATTAAGTTATCTGACTGTGGAGTTAAATTAGACAACGTTACGTGCCGCAGAAAAATGTTGCAGTTTCGAGCTGAGGTTCCTTCACGCGATTCTTGTATACGCTCCTTAAGACAAACTGGTCGACGAGAGGTGACAACATCTGGCCATTAGTTTGAAATACCGACATAGCTGACCGTATCTTATCTTCACCCTCTCCCTAGCGATGTCATTTTTATACCTTTATACCCCATTAAATCCGCTCAATCTTTGCGCTCCGTTTCAACCCTCCCACCTAACCAACCCCCACGAGGACGAGAAAATTGTTCCGTAACCTTTGACATTTTTACGTTCGTCGACTGGCTCATTATCGGAAGGATTCGCTCCTTTTCCCTTTTCATTATTCCCCTGAAATCGAGAAACATCTGCTTCCTGGCTGTATGTTAGATTCGCATAGAAAACTTCTAAAAATTATATAAATATCCGAAGACTCGAGTTTGGCTCGGTTTATTAAAGTATTTCTCCAATCGATCAGTTCGTATCCTTCGTGATAAATGTTCACCACGATCAAAGTTATGTAGCCAGTCTAAGAAGACATAGGAGTCGCGTAGGCCGATACGCGCTTAGAGTTCATTGCCGCGAAAGTTACGGCTGACAGTTTCGGTATACAACCGAGTAATATATTCCCGGTGGCCATAAATTTCCAATTAAGCGGCAAATGAATATGAACCGCTTCGTACGTTTTTATCGTTGCCGCTTAAAGCTGTGTTGTAAGGTTGAGATTCTGTTTCGATGCCCCTTATTAACCCTTTTCGCCCTCAATCTGTTCGCACCGGCGTGGCATTACCAAACGTTCTTTCGGACCGGTGATTTCGCGCGGCAGACCGCCTATATATTTCAATCAACGTTGATCGCATAGTCGATGGTGATGAGAATGGGACTGCGTTCCAACTTGGTATTCGTGCACCTTTCCTCGGCTTCTTTCGGATATAACTAAAGGAAGACTTACATATAATATTATGATTCATGTCGTTGGTTCTATTAAAATTTAATCAGCTTCAACAACCCAAGTAACTCGATTCGAAGAATGGTTAATTAACGGAGGAAAAACCTGGTTGATTTACGAACCACACCTTCTAATGATATGCAATTAACGTGGAACAATGGGGCCATAGAATTAGAAGCACTCCGTTGATTGCGTTTAAAGAATTAATCACTGGCAATCAAAGCGCCTCCGTAAATCTTCGAGCTGGTGTGTTCCCATGGAGAAGCTATCGATTATTAGGGTAGTGAATTGAACGCGTTTGCTCCAAGGTAAAGCGGAACGGTGTGCAAAGTACATGTGCGCGTCGTCTCTGTTGCCGTTCGATTAAACTCGCCGTTTATTTGATGGTGTCTGTCTTTTCGAAGCTCCTGTTGCCTTTTCTCCGATCGATCGATATTTGTTCATTATTAGCGGCGAAAATACCAACGATATTTTCATTAACGAAACATCCTCTACGGGAAAAATCTTTTTATCGTTTGGGGTTTTAATCTTTACGAGGGAAAATATTTCTCATTTCCCGCGTTTGGGAGAAACGGGAGTCGCAGGTTGCGCGAGTTTGTTAATCAATGTACAGCCGTAGAGCCAAGTTAGAGAAACGTATTTCCTCGTTGAAGAAAAATGACGAATAGTTGGTCGGTAATCACCGAACCGTGGCGGTGGATAAGCCAGACGAGGAAGGAGAAAGAGGAGGAAGTTTTTCACGAGCCAAGAATCACGAGTTCTTGAAAACGGCCAAGGAGCTTTTCAGCACGGGTGCATAATGTGCCTGAGATTCGGCGAGCCGTGAAATGCTAAGAAGTAATTATCCTGTTACCACCAGCTGTTACATCCTCCTCCTTCAAGACGAAGAAATTCGTTTCCGCCGCGACCCGTGCTTCTCCTTACCCCGTGATTTTCTGCACTTCCTTCATTCTCAAGCCAAATATTTCTTCGAAAACAATTATCGTGCGTATCAAGAGTCCGTAAATTACTTTCACGGTTTTTAAATGCGCGGCTAATTCGCCGAAACCAATTTTCAATCTCGAAGATTATTTTAGACGCTCGAGCTTTTCTTATATTGAAATGGATTTCTTTGAAGGTTTTTAATTATTTCGTGACTACGAACGAGTTTCAGATTTTTATACGAAATTTTTGAACGCATCCTATTCCATTTTAATTAAGAAGAAACACGTAGTTGAGACGAAGTTAACAAAATTAAAATTGCTTCTTAACTTCTCAATATGGAAAAGAACATTTACGAAAGTTTTCATGAACATTTAAGGTTGGTGGAAGGTATATGCTACTCGACGGCTGTTTCGCTTTATTAAACGTCATTTGTGCTCTACTTACAACTTCCTTTATAGATTGATTCCGTAACCTATGTTCAATCAATAAGTAATCTACGCGAGAGTGACTAATTTCCAATGCATTACTAGCATGATGTAGACGATGGACGCCGCACAAAAGATTATTATGCGAAACGCTCGCTTGTTAACGCTCCGATGGAGCTTTTATGCGCTGTCAAATCGATCGCAAAGTGCTAAAGGTTCCGGTGTTTCGTATTTCGGACCACGGTTATTCACCGTGTAATCGTCGAATTGTGGAAACGTAAGATCGAATTTGACAGAACGATCGCAGAATTGTCTCTGGGTACAGCTTGGAAATTTAAAGCGTCGAAAGTCGAGGCACGCCATTCGCTTCGACATCAAAGACTGATGGAGTACGGAAAGCTGAGGTAGTCTCTAGACGTGCAACGAAATTCTGGCTGTAATTCGGAGTACCGTGGACGCGAGGAAAATACGCATTAACTTGATTAGAACGTTCGGTTTTCGATTCCATCCTCGTAATCTTCTGCTGCTTTGTCACTGTAAATGTCAGTACCTGAGTCAGACTGAACGCTGATTCTACTTGACGATTTCCATTTAGGATCAGATAAAACGACACGTTTTTTCAAAATGTTTTGCGATTGATAAAAGAAGAAACGAATACCAGGCATCAAACTAAAGTTAATATGCAAATTAATCTCTTATTAAAAATAACCTGTGTCACTTCATTCGCATTCGCATTCACATTCATTTAATCATTATAACACAGTGGCTAAGCTAAACTGTGAAGGTTTTGATCTTAAGAAGGTATTTGCATGACGAATCATTTTTAATAAATATATTAAAGAAGTAAAAAAAAAATACAATCCCTTGTTAGGTATTTTAAGAAGAGCCGTTCTTATATACTTCTACATTACTTGTATCCAAAATAAAACACGAAATAAAGCCAGGTCTGTCTACACGCGTTCCTATACTACTTGCGTCCTCTCCCTTCTTCTGTTGCTAATTTCTGCTGCTTTATTTCACGTATATAAGTGAAATACGTTGAATAGACTACATACGTTAAAGAATTAGAGAAGAAGAACTTAGACAGTGAACGTTTCACCTACCAGATCTTTAACAAAGAGCTGTATATTCAATATTTTACATATATCTCCACTTTACGTGTATCCTTCGCATTTTTGCACCTTTGAATCTCCAACAAATGTCTAAAAATCTATCAATGAAACACTTATTGGTTTCTAAGCTCTTAATATATGGCCATTCTAAAAAGTTTTTCACCCTCAATCATAAATTACCCTAAAGAATCTCTGTCTCATTTCGCATTCTGATATCGGTCCTGATTAAATTTTCATCTCCAGATAGAAGGGTTCGGAGAAGGGGGATAGCTCTTTTACCGCTGGGCCGTGGAGTAACCGGCAGAGTGGATTGCTGTGGTGGAAGAAGCGACTTGACCCCTCTACGTTGGCGAGCGTACGGGCAAACTCCGCGAGAGCATGGCGAACAAGATGATGAGAGGTGGCGGTCGGCGGAGCGTAAAATATGAAGAAGTAATCATCCTGGTAGCAGCTGGCAGGACTTACTTCGAGACGAAGGTTAGGAACGACGCTTCCAGGAGACCCCCGTGTGGCTGAGCGCGGGCTGGAACATCGGAAGGGAGGGGTTGTCACGGTGGTTGCGGTGGGCGACGGAGAGGGTGAAACGGGGTGGATGTCGTCTACGGGTCGTGGAAGTAGAGGACAGTAAATTCAGTGAAGCATAGATTGCAGTCGAGGATTCCAGCCCGGGGTCGAGCTTAATTTCGCGGCCACCTGGAAATCCTTTGGTACCGTGCCAACTCATTGCCGGATTCATTCATAACGAAAGAGACATACAGCCCTCAAAGGTATCGTGCACCCTGCCTCCTCTCCACCCACCGCTGTCCTGTCTTTGTCTCTCTGATAATTATAAATAGACAATTTCGACTAGGCTGGACGATTAAATCGTGGAGATTGCCGCAATTTCCGCACATCTTCACTCCTTTGTCTTAACAATGTCGGAGTACAAGTTCGACAATGACACTCTCATCATAAAGTATTCTACGTGGAAACGATATTTAGTAATTGATCCAATTGCTATCAGCATTTAATTTGAACTTCATAATCCATATTTTAAATACTGAATCTTTTTGAAGCGTATAACGTGCCATAAAACTTTTCGACAGGAGGATAAATTACAATGCTATTTCACACGCAGACAAATATTCTTAGATATATTTTAAAGAAATAACTGGTTCAAAGTTGACATCGAACAGTTCTGGAAGAAACTCTAGTTGTAAGACAAATTCTTCGAAAAAAAAGACGTTTCAAATTACTTGTATCATTATCCGTTGTACTATATTTTAGAATGAGAATTTAGCGATTCTATTTCCACTTCGAACAACTCTGAATTTCAAGAGATTTGGATTGTAATGGTACGCTTATACGAAGAGGGAATCATGTAGCACCAAAGGTGAGTAAGTCACCGCCTTCGGAGTTCGTGGACGTTAAATTCTCGACACGACGGTGACTACACGCCTCTAGACAATTCTCCACGCCAGGATTCTGTCAGAAAACCTAATCCAGCAGGTCGACAACATAATTAAGACGCGTCGTTTCTAACGAGATGTCTCGGTAAAGCGATGCTACCTACTCATCCCTTCGTTACGGGTATAGATAGGGACCAGCTAGAAAGCGGAAGGTACTCCCATCGTGTTCCAATTACCACCATAGTGTTTGCTTTCCTTAAACAGAGAGGCGATCCTGTCAGCCACGGGATAACCGCTCCTGCATTTATCCATCGACCGTGTTAGAATTGGACGTTGGCCAGGTTTATGACATATTCAAAGGAAATTATTATTTTTAAAAACAGATTTTAACTTTTCGGCCATTCGTGTACCAACGTTGATATGATTTAGAGAGTTTGTAGCAAATTTAGATAGCATTTGTACCTTTTACTTTTCCACGTCTCAGTAGGAGGTATCATGCCATAAATCTCATAAGTTTTAAGGGTAATACTTTATCACTCCCCCAGAGAAACGTCGCGTTAAGGACACAAAGGAAAAGAGGATACTACAGACTGCTTTTCTCACAGATAGTTGGTAACAGTACATTAGAGTTTTAACACGGCACAGGGTTTAAATACGATATTCATATAGAGTTTCAACATCCAACAGCATATACACGATATCGTGTAGACAATATCGTATATACTAGAATATGCTATAGAGAACAGTCCTCCAACAACGTGCAATATTTGGAAACGGCAGACAACCTTAGCAGACTGCATGACAAACGTGGTGAGAACAGAAAGTTTCAAGCCACGAATCTAAGTCATAGAGTTTGGATGGCAGTCGATGAAAACTATTCGTAGATGGAAATTGCTTTCGCCGAATGGTTCGGTAGAGATGTGCACAACGGCGTTGAATTTGCTCGACACCGATGGTGGCGAGGGTGGTGATCGTAGGGGTGGTTTCCTCATCTTTCGACGTCTTTAAAGAAAATTGCAATTCCTCGTAAGTGACGTTTCCCCTCTCTATGCGGACGTTTCTTTTTCCTTCCTTCTCGGCTGTCTCGTGACTCTTAGATGATTAAAAATATCCCCGCCCCTTCTGTCGAACACCGCGGGAAGCGTCCAAAGAGATTGCAAAGTAGCCATTTAGCGCTCTAGCGCCGATGAACGAAGAAAACGTCATTGTACGATCGTCGTTCGTCTAAAGATTCCTGGTTTCATCCGTATTTCCGAAGAAGTTGTCGTTTCGATGCTAATTTACGAGAGGATTATGAAGAGTGGATGATGGACGGCTGCCTTTTATTAGACAGTGGACCGATGACTGAGCTAATCGGGGATTAGCGTGCAAACAACTCGCTTAAATTGGAACATTGTTTCCCTCTTTTCAGGCTTGTTACTCGCGAATTTTAAAATATAGGAATCCTAACAATTTCAGAAACTCCTTTCAACGAGCTGTCACGAAGCTTCACCGATTTAGTAGTTCGTCCGTGTTTGGGTTCACTTCACGCTTCTATTTCGGGTCTAGTGTCTTTTATATTCACATACATTCGTTTCGACGTCAATCTTTTAATACGAGATAGGCGAAACGTAGATTAATGAATGGGAAAATTAATGGCGTTTTATCACATAGTGACGAAACGTTACGATGTGCTAAATGTATCGTGTAATTCAAGTTTGTTTACACGCAGCCAGTGCAAAATTAATATACATTTCTCATAGCGATGATGGTTTTAATATTTGGAAAACATTTCGTGTTTTAGCGAATCGAACATAATTAAACGCATTAAATAGAAATGAATCATGGCTGGTGTTGTAATTCCGTGATTGATTGTATACACGCGCAACGAGCTTAATTAATAACGAATAGTTAATAAATAACGGGATCGAGTAAACGCGGTCCTATTCTCTTAATACCAGAACATTGCGTTTTCATCGATATCGAAAACCAAGCGTCTATGAAAACGTTAAAATTAATACGAAATTAACATCGAATCCTTCCTCGCGTCCTGCTAAATAACAGTTTGGCGAAAATACCTTGATTCTTGAATATTTTTGACGTTTTAAAGCTCTCGTGAGCGCAAAAGACGCACTTCTGACAGAGGACTTTCTTAATTTCGACTCGGGCAGAGAGAAATATTTTCGTCTCTGTATCCAACCCTCACTTAAATACACGTTAATATCGTTAAAACGATGACATAATGTCTCAAGAGCTAAATCTCGAATGTTTCACTCCCGGCTTGGCTATTTCAAATAGTACATTAGGATAAAATCCAAGAGAAATTACCAGCCGCTTTCAAGTTTTAATTAGAAAAATGTATCGCCCCGTCAATTTTTTGTCGTGGCAATGTACTTTTAATCACGGTGCTCGTGCCCCTCGCCGAGGTGATACATTCATTACGCCCAGACTATGAATATTTATATCCTTTACACGGATTTTCGTTATCTTCTATGAAGTTGTCGCATAACCGAGGTATCGTCGCGTTATTATGCATTTTCCACTTTACAACAAATCGTCGATTGACTACGATGTCATTGTTTTACATCGAGTTGAATTAAAAACAGAAATGGTTACGTGTAACTATAACCGTTCACGAAAGTGAAATTTTTTTAAACAACGAACGAGGAAAAAATTCGCTTTACAAAGCAAGCGCGGAAGAATTTCTCGTTTTTCGCGTTTTTCTCTCTTTTGCCGTTCGGCAAAAAATTTACGCGCCGATGAAATTTAGATCTGCGTCTTTCAATTTTCACGCTTTTAGCGTGGAAAACGCGGCGTTACGTGCGCGGCACCGGTGACCCGGAAAGAATACGAGTTTTTAAATTTTATATTTGTCGAAAAGTGTATAAAGGGAACGGAGACGGACTTTTGTTGTATTTCGGTATGGATACAGTCCTAAGGGCAACCTGTGATAACGTTTGTCCGTGTAAGGTAGCCATAAGCGTAGGCGTAAACGTGTACTCGGGATTCGGGACTATTTTTACATATATAGGAAGGAAGAAGCACACAGAAATACAGTGTGACACATACAGACGGTCCTGTTGCAAAAAGGGAAGAGTTTTGAGACGCCAACGAGGAAGGGACTTCACAAAGTTTCGGATTTTCAACTCGATTTACTCCTTCAGCGAGTGTACTTGCTTTTATGCCAGGCCCTGTTAAAGCTCGATGCTTCGTTTGCTTAGGTTTACACTGTTACATTGAATTTTGAGTGCTCATATTAGCCGCCCGTACTCGCTATTTGACTTCCGCACACGTGTTTACACGCGACTGCGACATTCTAAATCGAATCAACCACTGCACCCTCTTTATTTAATTTCCTACTTTCTGTACGTACGGTGACTTATTAATTGGACATCACAGTGTTCCAGATTTCAATATTCTATACATTTGAATATAATAGTGTTATTGAATTAGTTGTTCATAGATGTGTTAAAACGCTTATTAGCTTAGTAGTTAATAGTTAATAGAACCGTCAATTGTATTTTGCGCGATAAGTGACAGATTAAATAACGTATTTAAAAAACGACTAATTTGTATCTTTATGTTTTTAATTCCATATTTGTTCGACTGCTGTAAAAGATTTTTAGCCGCTTTTTTTTTATGTATATTCTGTATTCTCAGTTGTTCATTTTTTGGACTCTTTTGACACGGACATTTTGATTGAACTTTTTTAAATTTTTACTGACGAGTTTTGTTACACTGTTATATTATTTTAAGTATTATTTAACACATGTAAGCTATATTATTTATCTCAGTCGTATAACAACATTTTATTCGGAAATACGTACATCTTCATTTTTAGGATATTTATATATGAAATAATTTTTTCTTTTTCCCTAGTAAAAAATAATTGTTGGTTTTCTCAGTTTGGAAAAACTCTGCACGGAAAGAGGATCGAATTAAATACGTGAAATTCGCGAAAAACAAAAATACACACTCTCTCTCCGAAATCGAACCTGGGCCAATTTATTCGAAGACAAGTACCCTGTACAGGACACGACCGTAGTTCCTTGTCATTGGTTTTATTATCCTGATATTATTCCGGATATAGTGCTGCAAGAACATTAATTCACGTTAATTTGGACTCGCCGATGTAGCACATTATCGTAAACTGCAATAAATGGATATCCAATACTCAAAATTTCACAAGTCACTCTTCTAAATATCGTACTTTATAGAAATTGATAAAATTATAAAAGCACGTTATTTTATATATAAAATCCAGTTGCTAATCGTAAGTAATAGAAAAATTCACTGATATTTAATAGAAATTGATTCCATTCGTTGTTCTTATCTTCTATTAGGTTCAGTAATAAGTTCATTCAATTTTCTTAAATAAGTAGATACATGAATGAATTGTCAAAAAATAATTCAGACTCAGACTCAAACCCAATAAAAATTTCAATATCGTTAATTGACGAGGACGCTGTCTCATTAAATTTTTGTTTCGTCTATCGATGACAATCATATTTAAAGGATTCCACTTTTATCCCCGTTCAAGTATGTTAAGCTTGTTAGTAGCGCTCGGTGTCTAAAAATTTCTTAAAAATTACCCAGGCTTGTCAACGAGCCACTCTGGCCAGGAGCAACGTCACCTCGTGAAAACCGTGGAAATGATACGAGGGCGCATAAAGTACCGCAGTGGTCGAGCGAGCCGGCATATTGGAAACCATCCAATAACCCACTTGGCTTGCTGTATCGTTGCCACGAGAGAGGTAACAAACGCAAAAAAAAGGGACAAGCAGAGGTGTAGAGGGGCAGGAAAAGGACTATGAAATAGAAGCAAACAGAAAGATACGCGAAATAAAAAAAAAAAAGAAGTGTGACAGAGCGAGAGGAGGAGAGGGAGAATAGAATAAGCAAAAAGCAAGACGAGAAAGAAAAAGAGAGTCCCGCGGCGCAAAACGAGAAATTGCAAGGAATGTGGAGAAACGATAGGTCGCGACAAGAAAAAAAAAAAAAAAATGACAGAAAGGGATAAGTCGTCGCGATGAAATTCAATGGCTGCGAATTTTCTCGGGAATTTATTACAGAATTTATCACGCTTTCGGCGAGTTCAAAGTTCCAACGAAACGTGGAACACGGACGAATCGGCCGTGCTTTTCGCCAGCGATTTCGATATTCAAATGGTCGCGCGTGTAATTATGTTACACGTTATTGAAATTTCGTTACGCGTCGCCCGTGTGTCCGTAAAGGAGGAGCAAGAGGGAGAGGGGCTTTAAAATTGATGTAATCGAATAACACGCGCGAGAAACGTCCACGTGACTCGAATCCCGATGCTGTGTGCCATCTGCTCGTGACAACTGACGCTGCATTGTATTAAAAAATATTGCAGGTTGCTCTTGTGGACGCTCGTGCTACGTTAATCGAAAATGAAAAAACATGCCGGCGAAAATATGTGACGAACGAGAATATTTTGGTCAAATATCTTTGGGCGCTTTAATTTCGATTATTCATCCGGTAACTGTTTGCAGTATTTTCCAGCGGAATTTTTAACCTCCCCAGAGACGAGAATAGTTCCCAACTATCTATCGATCTATTTGACCGGCACTCACGATGAATCCTCGCGAACAGGCCAGTATATATACAGCTTAATATCGTCGCGATATTTCGTTGGGGAAAACCGGTCGAAAATTCCAGCCAGACTATGGCGAATCGATTCGCGTCTGCATTTTAATTTCACTGGCAGGATCTTGGTTAAGAAAGAAAGGGAATCGTCTAGTGGCTCTTTCACCACCGACCAACCGGAATTCGCCTCTTTTTTCCTCCGTCCGCCGACTAGAAGATTCAGAAATAAGCGCGAAGTGCTTTCATTAGAGTCAGCGCGTGAATTTCTCGTTGGATGCGTCCGGTTCGAAGCTCGATCCTCTGTTGGTTATCGTACACTGTATCTTCTTTCATAATACATTTTTTTCTTCCTTTCCCTTCTCTTTTTCTCTCTCCTTTCTTTTTCTTTTCCTTTTTTTTTAGTACGCTTAAATATATGAAAAATGCGAGAAAAAATTCCGAGGAAAATGAACCGCAAATGTTTGAAAGTAGTCCGAGTTGAAATATCCACGGTAATGAGCGAATGGATAATTGAATTACGGCAACGAGTTGCCACGGTAACAAAAATTGTTCACCTTTAAACTAAATGAAAGTTGAGAGATTGTTTTTTATCCCTTACTGTGAGGAATATTTCGTCGAGCGATAATGTATGTAATTTCGAGTAAAACGCGAGGGCCGCACGATTATTATTTTCTTTTACTTTGACATCGAGAACCGCGCAGTTCTGACAATTTCCACATAATGAACCGGGCTCTTCAAAAATGCTGAAAATCAAATGCCAGACCCTTCCGTTTTATTTCACAGCGATTTCGCTTAATGTTCACATTCAAGCGCGTTTCGTTTTAATGGATTACCTCTGTGATATTAACGATCGTGCCTGTTCGCTCGCGATGCCCCTTTTCCACTAAAAAAAATTCTAACAAACTCGTTGCCCACTTACCCTCAAGGGTTCCGCTGTAGGCGTGCAATGGATCGAACGCAATTTGTCGACCATTCGATCCCTCGAAGACCACGTTTTCATCGAATAAGCTCGTATCCCTCGTAAGCCTCATCTTAAAGACCCTGGAACAGAGAGAAGATCAGATTACACATAATTGAGGGATAAAAGTTAATTTTCTTTCATCTGGTACCAATTTCTGGTAATTTATACTTATACGTGTAGCAATCAAGTTTGTCTATTATTACACGAGCAAGTAGATCATCCAGTTATTTCAATCTAAAATTTCATCATAACCTAATAAAACTTTCTTATATGGCAGAAAATAGATTATATGTAGAACTCGCATAAATTATGTGTTCGTTGTATAATAATTTCTACATAAATGCATGAACAATCGATTATTAGATATTAGCGCGCGATACATTCCTCGCAACTTACCGCTTCGTCAAAAGATTTATATACAGCGTACACAATGTCTCTACATCTTTGACGAGCAAAAAATAATATTTTCACGTAATAATCGAATAAACTATACGCTGTACGTAGTTCAAAATGGATACCACGATCGGCGATAAATGCTTCAATCCAAAATAAATGACATAAAAATAATTTAAACGAATAGATATTCGATCATATTTCTCGTTCGGTAACAAACGTTAATCGACATATGATGTTTTTGCGAAATCGTGATACACCGGTATTGTAAATGTAATTCAACTCGATTTATTAGATTCGAAACGATGAATTACAAACGTAGCTCGCCCCTGTGAGGTGCAATATTGGTTTTGCAAGGAGAGGACAGAGTAAAATATATAACGTAGCGATAATAGATATAATAATAGTCTTCGTTTGCTAGCTACGAATTGGCTTTGCGCACAGCACTCGATCGGTCGGCTTTTCATCAGCTAGTCGATTCTCAGTCGATTCTCAATTATTCTGATTAATCCCATTTCTCCCATTTTTACTTCTTCGAAAATAAATCAGGAAAAAGTAATGTAACAACGATTTCGCAAAAAATCAGGTTTTTCTCGTACTTCGTTAAAAAATTTCCATTCAATTTATATCAGGTCGTTCCGTAAGTAATTTCGTTCCCCACTTTGCATTTTGAATTTTAATAACTTTTTGAAGAGTGAAATTCAAAGATTATCAAACAATTGAAAGACTCCCTTACACAACAATTTTTACCAACTAATAGTATTGGTAAATTGACAAGTTACAAGTAATTTTTCATCAAATAGAGTATTAAGGGAACATGTAATTTGTTTGATTAACAAACTTGTTACCATTGTGGGAAGGTATTTGTTAATATTGGTAACTTGCAAAATTTTACTAATAATATTAATTCAATAGCGCAAGAAGGTTAAGATAATACATTATCATTCAATGAAAGAAGTAAACTTCATTCGTTTAAAATTACACATATTTACATGCATTTGTGCCGTAAGTTTAAGTTAGATATGTAAATTACTTATGGAATGACCGCGTATCTCGGAGTTTCGTACCAAAGCTTCTAGGCATTTAGACTGAGAAACACTGCGACAAGGCGAACTAAACTTCACGGGACAGGTGTGTCACATAATAATCGCGCGATGTAACGCAACGAGGGCCACATATTACGTTGCAACCAGTCCCTTACGTGTTCGAGCTAGTCGTGCGCGAGGTTTACACGCGACCATGCTCTCGTACAATCGATAATCCGATCGGGAGGGGTCGATGTTTTCACCTAATTATTGTCTAAGCCCACGATAGTCTATCGATCGAGGTCCGCTCTCCTTTCATAGTTAACGTTCCGCTGATTTCAATCATTCATCATGGAGAAAGCTGGCTCGCGTTTGTGCACGCGGATGTCACCGTGATAATGTACCTAATGAGACATTGAAAGCAACGCGTGCAGGATTAATTCGCGCTGATGAAGTGGTTATCGACTGTCGAACGCTTTTCCCCTGTGTGCACGGCTTTATCTCCTACGCGGGGCGGAAAGATTGATGAAACCTGGTAATTTCGTGATCGCACGTAGTCGTCGATGCGTTTCATCGAACACGACAGGCTTTGTTTCTCACGTTAAAGAAAGTTAAGGTAAAATAGCGTTATTTCAATCTCATATTTGAGTCAGGTCAAGTAATTCAGCTTGTAATTCTATGAATATTTATTAAGCGACCTACATTTGAAAACCGACTGTTTGACTCGTTGGTAGAGACGTGATAAGAAGCAAGATACATCCTTAATATCCTTTCGTTATTACATTAAGAACTACCGATGTCTAGTATACAACAAGTTTGATTATTCCGTGCAAAGTTGCAGATTGAATTTTTAAATATCGAAGTTTACACGATTGGAATAACTCTTTCCTATAACAATCTTACTATAACTATATATACTATATTACTATATATATGTACAAAACATATACTATACACGATGGAAATGAGAAAAATGTCATTTTCGAGATAACGAACGGGGGTGTCTTTTAACCGAAGACGTAATTTCTGGATCGAGGACCAAGCCCTTGTGGTTTTCGTTCGAGTTCAGAAGAGCTGCTCTATTCTGAAAAGTTTCTCTGTTTGACCTGGATCGCGTGTAAGAAGATAAACTTCGATCTGACTTCCCGGGAAAACAATGTAAACTCGTAAAGTCGAAAGGTAACGGAGGAAGAAAGCGGGAAACGAAGAGCGGAAGTATTATATGTAAATGCGCAACGATTCGTGAGAGAGTTCATTTTTAACCAATTTATGCAGCAAGTTAATAGCTGATTGTTTTGTATGCGAAATAACGTAAATTGAAGCGCGCTCGACCGTTATACTTTTAGCAACTAATATCACGATGTCAGAGGGTAGCTAATGCAACCAAATTGGTAATGTTATCGTGTACTACAGGGAGCATTAATTAAATTACAGCGACACGTTAATTACCATATCGCTGTACCAATAATCATTTCACACGATGTAACGCGTGATTTAGATACGCTCTGCATCACTGGTAAGCGTGGATATGCGCGTAAAAAATTTCGACATCGTCCTTAATGCTCTTCGCGGCAAATTGTTATGCAGCCAACGAAGACGATAATGTTCGTTACTCTATATGTAAACCCCGTTAAAAGCGTGTAATAGCAGGAAAAAAGAATCATACATATTTATACGAGCGAACGTCGAAGATTTAACATTCCTGCAAATGCGTAATACATATAAATGCCCATTATGCGAAAGTAATTACGGAATTGGTAGGTTGAAAATTTACATTCAGAGGGAGCGACGAATTCGAATGGCTGGGATTTAATGAATTTCCATAATGGACCGAGGCCGAGACGCAAGAAGAGGCTTTAACTGGATGGAAAAACTGCTTGAAACATGCGCAGCCCCGCTGTTTCTTCAAGAAATACCGCTCACCTTTGGAACCTCGTTTCTTCCTTGGAAAAATAGTTTTTTCAAGCCAACACCGTTTAAGCGGTACGAGCAACACTGATTTACACGATTGAGAAGCTAATTCGAGACTCGTCCTATTAAAGAAACGATGAAATAGTCGGAACGAATGTAACTGTTCAAACAACGTTCTCGATTGGTTGAATTTTCACGTATACGAACTGACCATCGTGCCAGAGGAACTCATTAGCCAACAATTTTAGTTAAAATGAGTTAACTAGTTCGTTGTGCTCGCGCAAGTGACTTGGCTATGAAACAAATCTCGTTAAAATAATTTGTGCCAGTCATTAACCAAATACCAGCCATCACTTAGCTTACAATTAGACAACAAATTCTAGCAGTTGAACGAGCACAAAAACTGAAATATTTAGTAGCGAATGGAAAACGAACCAACCGATCAACGGATTAAATCTTTCTTTTAATAAAACTATCCTAAGGTCGTTGAGACGCGATCTCTTCAACGCGTCGCCGCTTCGAAACGCAATTCCCCAACAATTGTTTCGCGACGAAAGAAAATACAGCATAATATCCTCTTTTCTGTGTAATAACGAGAACCGCAAAAAAGAAGCAGGGAATAAGGAAGCGGATTACAACGTTCTATAACGTGCGTAAACGATTCACTGTCGCGCTATGTGCCGCGCGCTAACTCTCATAGAAGTTACTCAACAGTAATCATATTGCATAAACGTTAATGCAACGCGAAAACTGCTGTTCGGAGAGCAGAGTATTGGAAGCCGTAAACAATTTTACCGCGCCATGTATTTCATGATCGAGACTCAATTTCTTTCGCTGAGTCGGTTTTAAATATGCAGAACGAGGGTAAAATGGATATTAGAATCAAACATTAATTTCGTTTATTCTCTTGAGACACGTGTGAAGTTTGATTCGAAGCACGGAAAGCACAGAACTGAAATTGAGAGTTTCGAAGAAACGTCGATTGATCTTATCCCAAAAATAACAAATTGATAATAAAAGTAGGAACTAAGTGAGATATTAATTCTCAAGGTTTTCTTCCCTCTTTTCCTTTTCTTTCTTTTCCATTCCTTCCTTTATTTCCCTTTCCTTCGTCCTTATTTTCTTTCTTCCTCCCTTACTTCATTCGTTTCTTCTTTCCCGTTCTTCTTTCCTCTTTCTTTCCTTCCCCCTTCTTTTTCTTTCACATATGTATGTATAGTGCAGAGCTGGGAAGATGACTACCGCAACGACCCAAAGATAAGAGAGGTACCGCTCTCTTATCACTCACAATCGCGCGTTTTTGTATTGTTTTATTTACATATGTGATAATACGCGTGCTTATCTTTATGATTGCGTTAGGCCTATCAGAAATGATCAATCAGACCCGTATTCCTTACGCTAGTCATTTTTCCAACTCTGCACAATTTTCGCCACTTCCTTCAACTTTTTAAAAACATTGATTGCCATAACAATGTGCCATTATATTAGTTTTTTGCCAAACTTCGTACATTTATCTATCATAGCTATTTTTACAAGGCTGCTACCTTTGAATTTAACGAATTCTCTTCCCTACTATGCAAGTACAATAAAATAATTCCCTTTAACCATCGAGCAATATAAAAATTGGGAAATCAACAAAAAGAGATCGATCGCGCTTTGTGCCTATGATTTTCATGTGGAGATGAATGGACTATTGTTCGCAAACGTATTTCAGCAATGCACAATTTCAAAATTGTGAAATTGGCAAAGTTCTATGCAAACAATGCGCGAATATCGTTCTTTCTCTGTTATGTTGAGAAATAACTAGAAAGCAGTCGGGTCAGATTGATTTTCTTCAACAGATACGGCGTGTTCGACAGAGTAGTACATCCGCAAAGCAGCAATCAACAGTTTCGTCTGATTCCTCGTCGCGTAATTGCCAAGTTTGTCGTTGCATTATGTAAGTCGTTACGTGAGATTACTGTGTGAATCTTAAGGGAGCCATGCATGGAGAAGTTTGCCTGTCGGAAAACATAAGACTCTGTCACCCCCGGTAGCTCGCGACAAACAGCTGAACGAACACCGGCAGCCGACATATCGAACGCATAAATCCATGACTCTTTACATTTCACTGGTACGTTCATAGTAACTTTTGAAATTGATATATACGGAGACGCGGAGAAAAGTTTGATACGAAAGCGCAACGATATGCATTATGTAAAATAAAAATTGCGCGAGGCTTCTCCAACTTTCCACCGATAATCGATAGTGTCTTTCCTATTCCTATCAATCTCTCCAGACGCGATTATCACGATAAATATAATTCCATAATAAATCCTTTTATCAAAGATGTATATTTTTCTCAAATACCAGGTTCCTATGGTAAGCTGTTAGGATCACATGGATGTGTAACATTTCTATTCTTGAGAATTTAGAAATTTCATTATTTAACCCAAGTACGTCTCGATTTCCAGGTCTTTATGATCCCTTCTCTTCGACATTTAAATTAAATGAATTATATTTTCGTATATTTCTGCATATTATTAATTTATAATTCCAGCGGTATAAAAAACAAACGAATAATTGCCAGCAGAAGAGAGTCTCTGAATTGTTAAAGACTGAAGAGAAACTACTAAAAGTCGATGCTGTCTGGATGAACCGGAAGCTGAACCGCTCAATAGTACGTGCAATGGGCACACAATAGCGACGTCGATGCACATTATTCACATGTGCCGAACACAATACACGGAGGCGGTTCGCGAAGATGCTGGCGCCTATTGGTCGAGTATGCAAACGACGTTCACGTTAGACGGGGAAGGAAACAACTATTCCCAAAGTTTGGATACGGGGTGCGTATCTGTACGACATTACTCGCCAGATAGCAATATCGTGTGCAGATTTGCATCGGACGTGCTGTGACATTCTACCTCTGAACGAATTGTACACGTGTGCGCGCGCGTTTTCGAGGAAAGCGAAATATCCTAGAAACGCGACGTTTCTAATTACGATACGACGGCAGTTTCAGATGTTACAGGAAGTCAGACAATGGCTGGTATTTCTTAATTAGCTTTCGTCTGGTACTAATTACCAGCAACAATTTCTAGATAAAAGCGAGCCAGCTTTTAGAGGCCGTTTAATAATATTGCCGATAATTGATTTATGATTCGTGAAAGACATCGCGTTTAGAATGGGAACGCGCGAGAGAAATCAAACGGTATAATACATCGGCGAATTAACGTTTGCTTGAATTAATTAGAGCAGCCTGAATTTTGTCAGGCTTCCGTACGAACCAAATTGCCTAATAATTCCATCGGCTATTGATTATCAATTAATTTAAGTTTAAATGCTAGCAGGGTAATTAATCCCACGTCGTTCGATATTTATGCAAAATTGAATTAGAACGAGCGAACGTTATGAGAATATTAATCGATTTATTCGGCCATCGGTTCTGTAATGAAATTTTAGTTCGTCCATTTAGATTATAAAAAATTGAATACGTTACACGTTCCCACTTGACTCTATTTCCAGGCTTTCTACTATAATTTCGTATTTAAAAGTTCGCATAAAATTCGCTTTATGCTTAACAAGAAACCACGACAATGTGCTTTCAATGTCTTGGGGTGCTGCTCAGCGAAACTCCTTCAAACTTCTCCCACCTCGTTTTGTATAACATCTTCATTTTGGCAATAACCATTTTGCTACTAATTTAGGAGTTACATTAACACTAAATCTAAAAAAGAGGACTTTCTCCAAAAAAAAAGAAGACAAAAAGAAGAAGGAAGACACGCTTCCCACCATCTAAGCGATCTGCCTGTCTGAAATAAGTTTGAAAGGTTAAGCAACAGAGAGATGGTCTGAGAATCGCGAATATTTATGGAAATTCCTGGTTACAGTTGGCTGCATCGTGGCACGAGAATTATCGTCGAGGCACGCGTTATCCCGTTATTGCTCAATTTACGCGAGAACGACGCTCGCCTCCTCGAAAGGACGATTAGTCAGGAGCGGTGAGTGATGCATGTACCATTGAGAAATGGGATTAGTTGCAAGGGTAATGCACGCTCCACCCACGACAACCTCGTTTGCCTCGTAACATACATTCACGAAAGGGACACGTTCACGTGTACACGGCTTCACGCACGTTGGAGGAAAACGCGGGAAGTAAAAGCCATTTCTTGCCCTCCCTTACCCGTTGCTTTATACTATCGTTCGTGGAACAACCTTTCCCAGCTGATTAATGCCCTTGGACGTGCCCACTTCCCTGTCCCTTCATTCAAATGATTAAATATAAATATGTATATATATTGTGTTAATTTAAAATATAATATATTAGTAATAATTTAAATGTTTGTTTTATCTATCTTATAAATAATCTTATAAAATGATACATTTATGTGTCTGATAACATTGTAGTCGTTTTTATTGGAGTCTTGTTCGTTTAATGAATTGATAATTTCACTCGACACAAGCAATGTATTCAGTATGATTAAATATTTCCAAACAAGCTTTCTTATTCATTCCAGCGTTTAAGTATTTACTCATGTGAATTTAAATAATACAACACTTTAGCAATAATTTAAACGTTTATCTCGTCCAATCTGCTGTCTTGTAGTGACAGACCAAGTACAGACCCATAAATATAACAGCTGGTTGAAATTGCATACAATTATATATGCGACTAAGATTAGACATTTCTACCGGGAGTTTGTTCGCTTAATATATCCGATAAATTCACTCGATTGTAAGTAATGTATAAAGTATAAAGTAAAATAAAGTATAATAACATCCCGATTAAATACTTCTATCAAACTCCTCCAGAGCTTCCTTTCTGAATTCTACGAACAACCTTTCCCGATTAATGTTTTTCGATGCACCCATCTGTCTATCCACACGTTTCTACTTGATTCTATCTCGAGTCTACTTTTCCAAAAAGTGAAGTATGTAGCAACAACGTTTCAGCTAAATCAGCTGAAATCAACTATATTGGCATGACTATATTGCATAAAATGATGTATTTATATGCCTGACTAACTTTAGACGTTTCTACTGAAATCTCCGATTTCTTCTTGGCTATGGATGTTTCCACTGAAAAAACGTATAATAACTTCATGATTAAATATATGCATTGCACTTCTACAAAACTTTCTTTCCCATGCTATCAACAACTTCCCTGATTTATTAATATCCTTGAACTCGTACACCTTACTTACACTGACGATTATGGAAATGGTTTGTTAATAAAATTAAAATTTCTCTCGTTTATTGCATTTCATGTACTACTATTAATGAGAATGAAGAGGAAGCAATCGTTCTTAGCAAAGTAGGAAAATCGAATGTAAATATATTTGGTAAGTATATAGTAGTGACGTAATAAACGTAAGAGGAACAAACAGAACTTAATAGAATCTCTCATCGGCAGGAAAAGATAGTTCGATAAACAGAGTTTAATAAGCAGAGAATCGTTAGTCCATGATACCGAGGTAGAAACACGCGCAGCACCTACAACCCACATGGAGAGTGGTGGTCTACCCTGTTTGCCTCAGTCGAATCGATTTCGAATTGATTTTGGTACACTCTCCGGGGTACCCTTTTGCCGATCGGCACGTCCGAATTTCTACAATTAGAAGACGTAATTGGCTCGAACGCAATAAGTACCGATATTAAGGTTAATTGGAAGCGTATCGCCAGTTTATTTGCAACGGTCCGTCCGATTATCACTCATTAACGAACAATCCAATTAAATCTTAAACGGAAGTTGCCGACAAAAGAAACCGAGATTCGACGAGGCCAACGTAGCTGATTTTAATTGCATCCTTCCCTCTCTCCATTCGAAAGGGTGAATCCTGGGGACGGGTTGGGTTTAACTCGAAAATAACGCTAACTGGTACGTTCCCGTCGCGATACCATTGTCCAAGCGATAACAATCGCTCTTTATCTACCCCTTTGTAAAGCGGGTTAACCATAAAAAGCTATTTTACCCTTTTCGAGTAGCTCGATCTTCCCGTCTGATAATTCGTTATTACGTCTTTCTAATTATACTGCACCAATATATGTATATGTAGGACGTGTAACGAGAAAGAGTTGCTCGATTATTTATGTTTCCCCTCCGAATTCAATGAGCTATATAAAAACTTCTAGTATTGGTATCGCTTCGAATCTTCTTTGAATGCTAATGAACGATTTATCTTAGAGCATTCAAGACTTTTTATATCATTCGGTAAATCGCGAATTGGTCATTTTGGTCAGACACATTGGACGATCCAATAGAAGCCAAAAAAGATCTTCGATTCTACTCGCGTCCATACGTTGTCTGATTAGAAAACGGTACATGTTTGATCATCCCCGGATATACTCGAGTTTTGTCAGGACAGCCAGAAGAGATACGAGGCCATAGAATTCACGAATTTATCCTCTACTTAGGTTTATCGAGACGCGGGAAGAATTTCAGTTGTTTTACCTCGAGTTTGATACTCTGGCCGTCGTAAAACTGTCCCACCATCGGCCTCCATAACCGAATCAGGCAATAAAAACGAAGTTTTATAGTTTGCAACTCGGAAAAGGTTTTGCCAAGAAAATCTATCAGTTTTGCTTTCTGCTCGGCCAGTAAACACCGTGGTATACCACGATATCTCAAACAGAATCGTATTCGAATAATATAATGTTGCAATGTTAAATACGTTCAGCGGTATGTTCCAGTGTTTTCCAGTGGTCCTCGAGTTGATTCTGTCCTAAATTATGGGTCATTAGAGCTGTAAACTACGCGGTATACCACGAATCAACCTCTAAACATTTCCGTATTCGAATCAGAAGACGAGCGAATGATAAAACTCGCAATAAATCGAAAAACAGGCTCCGTCGTAAAGCATCTTCACCAACACACCGACCACTTCCATTATATATCCAGACTATCCTCGCGCGTTATCCGTGACCGAACAGAGCATTTATAAATTTCACCGCCACTTTCCGCCGGTATTTTTTCCCCGCCACGTTCCGCCGTTCGTGTTTCGAGGAAAATTTAGTGCCGCGGCAGCGAGTGCATCCTCAAGGGGCCAGAGAGATGTTCAGGGTTAGAGATGTGACGTCTCGGCCAGCGTGCACGCGATTTCCCTCCATCTTCGAGGCTGAATCAAAAGGAGAATCGACGCACGAGTGCCAGGTATCCGCGACTCGAATAGGAACTCTGCTTCGTATCGATCAAGTATTTTCGATTCCATCGCGAAGTCGAAGGAACCGACACGGATGCATCGACGATCGTGAATGGAAGAAGTAGAATAAACTAACAGGTCAAAAAAACTGAATTTATTTTACCCTACGTGTGACGAGTGATGGGAGCAGAATAAAATCGATGTCACGGAGTTAGGTAAAGAATGGGTTTGATAAGAAATCAAATATACAGAGAGGAATGGAAAAACAGTGGAACCAATAGTGAAAATGATGAATCAATGGATAAATGAAAGAGAATTTATGAGATGAAAGAATTAAAGGTAATAAAGGATTGTTGATTTTCTGACTTTAATGTGTTTTTACATCGTACATATATGTCTGTATATTAAAACGAGCAATATTTTGAAGATTTTAAAGGGGATGAAATTTTGGTAACGTGAGATTGAACGACAACGTAGTAAATTTTAAAACTGCTAGATGATCATACTTTCTCCCCGTGAACTTCAGTATATAGGAAATTTTAGAAAAGGTAAGGCAAAAGCACGCATAACAGTGAAACAGAACTGTCGCATCTCTTGAGTGTAACGCGGAGATTTAGAGGGCTCGTGTCGATGGCACTGACAACACAATGACGGTGTATCACGATGCTCAACGAGGCATATGGCTACTGTGTCGAGCCAGTGTCACATAAGGCTGACGATAGTTGCATATGTAGAGAACATACAAGAGGCTAAACATCCATCTACCTATTACGTCATGCCATTCGTTCGGCAACTGTTACATTATAATGTGTTTCTAATTGATTTTCTATGGTACTCTACCCTCGATGCTATAATTTGCTTAATTGTTAAATTATGGAAATTTGTTCAAGTTTCCCTCTTTATGTACATCTATTTCCTCGTTTATTCCTCCTTGCCACATACCATTCAATTCCAACATATAGAGTGACTTATTATGCAACTGCGACCACGCTAAGTACATATCAATTTGAAGCATAATATAATAGCAATAATTTAAACGCTTGTTTTATCTAATTTATCGTTGTGATCGTTATCAAACACGAATTTATGAATATATGATGATGAAACGGTATATTAATGCATCTGACTAACTTTGACCATTTTTACTGAAATCTTATTTGCGTAACGATATTTTACTTGATATAAATAGCATAAATGAAAGATTACTATAAAATAGTAACAAGTATAAAATTAAACATTTCCGTGATATATCAAAATATCAAAGATTTCTTCCCGAACGTGTATTCCACCATTTCGGCCCATATTTTATTTTGTCGTTTGCAGTGGTTTCTTCTCAACTACTGACGCGTTCAATTACACGCACAACTTCAGACGGTCGCGTTGGTCCGGACAAAATATAATGAAACAAGTCCCGGTTGGTAAGAAGATTCGGCTTCTTTGGCCCAACTAGGTCCTGAAAGTTGCGCTCTCACAAGAAAGTGCTTTCTACGTGCACAAAACAATTACCTCTTTGCAACGTGACGGCTAAGCTACTAGCATTTGCTTTGTATTACTTCGGTGCCACGTAGAAAATCATCGTGGCACTAACGCGTTGGAAACTGCGAAACTTTTCTTAATCGATGTTCATGTAAGTACGAGCAAGTAGAAAATTACGTTTTCTTTCAGACAAATAACGATCGACGATCACGCGGCTCTGCTATTTTAAATTGAATTTAATAGAACCTCCGTTATCCGGCTCCACTTTAATCGATTACATTTCTATCGAGATGTAAACAATTGACCTACAGAAAAATCATTTTACATATACCATATTCGACATCGCCATATTGGGTACGCACTTGTCATAGATAATTTTCATATCCATGTTCTATAAATTATATGTTCTATTATGTACATTTCATTATATGTTCTATAAAACCTTTTGATGTTTCATTAACAATGTAACACGACTGTCATGATTATATTGATAGAATTTGAAACCGATCTAAAAATGTATGTGGCAGTTACGAGATATTGATTATTTTTTTGCAACGATTTGCAATCGAAATATTTTCACGATCAATTTATTCGTTATATTAATAAGCCACAATATTATATGTGACTTTTTATTATTAACAATCGACGAATGATAATTGATATATATTTTCGGATTAAACGATCACACACTCGATCCCATAAGAATCAGTTTAGCGAGAATCTGCTATACTACTAAATGTACTACAATACTAAACGTACTAATTCTCACTTTGTCGTGGAAGAAATTTGAATATTCTCTAGATTTTTAGTAAAATCCCGAGTTCGCCAGAGTTTACCTAACGCCATGATCATTTATACATCACGGCCAATGTTTGTTCGTTGACGTCGAGCCGAAATGAAAATTTATATTCCTCTGTTACCACGTGCCGGTAAAACGGCCGTTCGTCCATAGATTATTCCGCCTTTGACGGCAGCGAGAAACTGGAATTTTCCTCGATAAAGCTTCCCCCTCCCACCTGTTTCTCATTCCCCTGTTGACCGCGTTACCATTACTGGCGGATTTCTTTTACTTCCTGCATATATATTCGAAGCAAGAGTGGTACGTGGTTTTACGAACCTGTCGAGAGCGTGAAGACGTAGATTCAGCGTCGCGTCTCCCGGATGCCCGGAAGCTGAAGTGTCACGACGACTTCTGCTGCGATGTTCCCTTAGAGCAGCCGTGTCGTACCAAACGGCGCTATAGTGTCTGATGTACGACCCAGGAATGATCGCTGAAAACAGGAGAGAAACGTTTCACATTAAATTCGTCATCTTTGAATAAATCGTTAAACATTCAAAAGTATATTTCGTCTCGAGTCCTGGGCATAATTTTTTCAAGATTTTCACGGCCCTTTCATTAGGTTTGTACGATATGATCGACTTAGTTTCGTGTGAATTAATTGGGAGGTAGAAAGGATACTATTTGATCGGTCTGTATGAGCTTGTTCTTGCAGATCACAAATAACTGACCTCCTTCGAAATACTAAAACGATTCACACTTTATCCGAATTAGGCAAAACACAAGGCAACGCTATTTGTTGCTCGCTCTAGATTTTGTGGGTTTATGATATGTTAATAGCTATTGAGATACAAGAAGAAGCTCTAAACCTACCATTAATCTAATTCTCCTCGCAATGATTTTTTAAACCATTAAAAATCCTTCCTTCAGTTGAAACTAAATATTGATACATGAAAAATTGAAAGATCAGGCAGTAGAATTAAAACTATTATTGCTCATGAATCAACGGTCCTGACATACCATAAGAAACAAACAAAATTTCTCAGTTCCAAATCCACTATAGAATAGTTTCTCTATCGCGAGTAGAAAATAATTCGTGGTAACGTTGAAGCATGGAATTTTCACAAGAGTTGCAAAACTCAGTGGGTCTCTGGTTTGAAATATCGAGGGATCTAAATGCAAATTATTTCCGTGGTAATACATTTTCTCGATTCGGCGCGCCCTATCTTCGCCGTGCCGTTTCATGCACTTCAAGTCGACATTTATCTATTTACCGCACGCAACGCCGTAACGATTCCAGCCCCTCGAGCTTACAACCCCCGAAGATATTATCGTTCTGCTTTCATAATGCCGCGAGGTGGTCTGAGACGAAACCTGCTGACTTATTTCTTCGAGGCACGGCGATCAATTCTCGCGATTCGTCATCAACAACAAAGAAATTCCACGATGTCGTCTATCTTTTGATGAATAAAGTTGCCACCTGTGGTCGATGGAACATGGATAACCTTCCGCGAATATTCCATTTACATCGAGTACCATCGCAAATTCTTGTTCCTCCATTCCATTCAAGGTTCCTTGCTAATTCGATATTGGCCTTAGCAGCTGTTGCTGTCGCATACTTGTCGATAGATGGCAATTATTAATTTTCGGAAACCATGGCGAATCGATATTAGACTACTAGACGTAGCTTAGATAATTTCCTGCCCCATGTGTTGGAAGTTGCAGCTTGTTAACTAGTATACAGTTTAGTTTACCATACACAGTCGCAAAATGCACGATGATTGAAGTCTCGGTTATTACCCTCGCCACCTTGAATTGGAGCTAAATGTTATGAACATATAACTAAAGACTCGATTACTCAATTTAAGGTGAAATATTTAAAAAACAATTAAAAAAAAAAAGAGATACTGCTACCTAAGAAATTTAGAATATAATTTATCATACACGTTACTATAAAGCATAGTAACTGAAATCTTAATACTGTGCCTTGCTATCTTGTATTAAAATTTCAAACTAAATAAAAAAGGAACGAGGTACTCCAAGCTAAGGAATTTTCCCGCGTGACAGTAGAGAAGAAATTTCTCGAGTCGCGAAACTTTTGAATTAATCTTGCGTAGACTGGAGAACAAAGGACCGAAGAATATTTTCATTAGCTGTGCATTATAAAGTGACTGCGTCGTTATTAAACTATCTACCCGCGCAAACATTTGACGCCGGTAATTGCTCGCCGTCACTTGCATCGGGTCACTTTACACCCCCGACAATAAATGCTCACCGACCTTTTAATCTTTAAATATTTGCCGTTGCGACGGGACCAAGCACAAATTTCATTCCCACCGATGCTTTTCGCTCTTGAAACGAGTTCGATCGGTCTCGAGAGTCAGCTGTAACTTACGGGCGACACGTTTCTTTTTCCAAAGCTCGTCGAACGCGTTCGAAATTACGCTTCTGTGCTACGTAGATCAACCTCGATTGCAGCTGTTTGCTGGCACCTTCCAGGCGCAACGAGCACCACTTCAAAGTTTAGCTTTTCCTACCAATTTGTATTTCGTTCGCTTCAAAACACCGCGATAACAATAACATTTGTCGTGTTTCACATTGTACGGCGAACTTTTTAGCTGCTATCAAACAGGCGAAATTGTTAAATGTTTTTCTACCGATAGCCATCGAGTAGCACCGATATAAAATATATAAAATTAAACGATTGTATAAAAGAAAATGTTTAATTAGATAGTTTCAGATTTGTAACAAGAATAGTTTCAATTATCTAATTGCACTCTCATAGATTAGCGAAAAGTGTCGCATATCAATAAAATTCAGCTCTTGCTGTCAATCCGTACTCCACTCAGTTTGAAACATCAAACAATATTAAAATTTGAATATAAAATAGAATTTATAAAATTAGCTGTCTTTATATTAGACAATAAAAATATTCGATTTGAATGACATTTATTGAATTACGGTGCTAACTGTCGTAAACTGTCCATCATCTCTAAATATCCTGTACTAACAAACACCATTCGTTAATTTTTTTACCAATTAGTACCTCGTTCGCCACGAAACATCAAATAATAATAAAATTCGTCTTTAAAATAAAACGAAATATTGAATTAGACGTTCTCAGATTTGAACCTAATCTAGTTACAGTTCTGACTTTGATACATCGTTCATCGTCCCCAAGTTGCGCGATATTGACGCGATTAGAGCGATATTGCGTCGCGAGCTCGACAAAAATAGAGCTGTCGCTATTTCTGTCGTCGTTATCGCTACCCATTATCGTAACCGTAACCGTTATTGTCCTGAAATCGCGTACGGGTCTGTGCAGCCCCGTTGAAATCCCATTAATGACGCTCGAGCGGCTTCGAAGCATCGCGATATTCGGGGCAATGTTCGAATCTGCGTCAATCGGCGCGATGCAATTATGACAGCCGATCGGAAACGAAGTTCGAAAAAATGACCTCGATAGGCACTTCACGTCCGAGCGTGGAATAGATATGCTAAATTTCGGTGGCGCGTGTACGCGCCGATATCGTTCGGCCGCCATCACTCCGGCCACTCTCTTGCCGACAGATTTATCCGGCATTTCCGCCGGATATCGCACGCACCATTGAGTGACGCGTCCGACCGGTTATCTGCGCGCTGGTTCTCGTCGAAACTTCCGCCGAGAAATCGTTGTCACAGTGAAAATTTTGAACGAGCTCAACGAAACGCTAAGAGATGTGATTTGTTGCTAATTGCGGTGTTAAAATGGTTTAATACGAAATTATTCACTGGTGCGGATGTATCTAAGAGCAGAATGGTTACCGCGATTAACCAAAATCTGCGAGTTTTCTAGAGGGTTAAAAAATTAAATTTTCTATCTCGGAAAAATAATACGTTGAAAATGTAATGAAAGGAAAGATACGCATTATCAGAAATCCTTAAAGCTTCAGACAAAACACCTGCTGTTAGAGTTATTGATTTCGATTAAATATGAGTGTTAGAAATAACACTAACATCGTAGTAGATTCATGAGGAAATTATATTGTGTTTTATGAAAGACTCGCCCATACGGATACGCAACAATATCACAGAACAATTCTTTTCTTAAGGTGTTACAAATTTAATGGCGACGTTACCGCTCAAAGGGGAGCAAAATCTTGGAAGGGACAAGAGACCAGGCTATTTAACAGGTCGGCCGGCCGACGTGTAAACTGCTTTTAGCAGAAGCTTTAAACTTGCCTCTTTGTCTTACCAGCCGAAACTGTCTCAAAGTTCCATCCTCTTTCGCTTCAAACTCAATTACATCGCTACCAGAGTTGGCTCCGTCTGCCAGCGTTGTGAAGCAGTGAAACTCGGTAGAAGGGGGAGAGGAAGAGAGAGCGGAGGATTTGATAAAACGGAAACCTGACAACCGCTGCCCCCCTTCTGTGTGTTTTGACAAGAGAAAAAATCTGTATGTATGGAGAAAAAACGGCGAGCGGCCTTTATCTCGCTTTATGAATCGTTCGATTTCGAAGACCGTGCAGATGAAATCCGAACGACGCCGTAAATTACTTTTCTGACGGAGTAATATCGAATCTCGCCACCAGTCGATTTCGCCAAACAGCGGAACGTTCTGCAGAGACGTTTGCCAACGTCCTCTGGTCCCGTGTAACAGAATAGTCGCAACATCAGGTTCCAGCAAATGTTTGTGTGTATATCCATGAACGATGTACGTGTGTGTAGGGGTGAGTTAGAAACGCAGCACGACGACTAATGTCTCGTCGAAGCAAGCTGACCCCTTAAGTGAATCGATCATTCCTCTGGACTGGTAGATTCGAGGCGCAGTTGCGTTCTATCGTGGCGCATGGCCACGCGGACGTGTACAAATAAGTAGCCTCGCCTACGCTTGTGACAAATAGGAAAGGAAATTCGTGTATGGAAACTAAGACGAATTCCGCGTGCAATTTTCTCCGAGGCGCGGGCGCACGAGTTGCTCTCCACCCACTAACTGCAATCGAAACTTGAACATGGCAACGATACATCCACGACCGCGGCAGCACCAGTGGCGGGGCAGTTTTCCAACTTCTTACCGGGGTTGTCAACGCTGATTCGAATTCCTCGAATTTGATTTTAATCGACGAAGAGTAAAATTCTACCTGTTTCATAAATCACAGGCTATTCGTTTCGTCACGTGTACCTTTTTCAAAATTTCAAAATTCATTTCTTTATCAGCACGCCTCTATTGGGTGACCAAATAAAAAGTGTTAATCCTCTATTGGTCTGAGTATATATTTTGTGTATGATCATCTGTGTATATGATATACTATAACTAGAAAAGTGAAACACTCGAATATGATTTAAAATTTTTTTAACACGTTGACTGCTATGGGGGTCAGCACTCGATTTGGCTATAGCGCCGTGGGAGCCACCAGCGACCAGCACTCGATTTGGCTATAGCGCCGTGGGAGCCACCGGTGACCAGCGACGCAGCAAATATTAAAAGTACATAGCACGATTGTTTGAAAAAAGGACAATCGTAATAATTGTCTACAACGCCGTGGGGGTCACCGGTGACCCTCACCACGAAAAATGCTTCAAGCATGATTTTATAAGCATCTTATTTGCTGCAAATAATATTTCAACGTAATATGCATCGCATAATGAAAAGTTTACGTCGGCGCCTTGGGCAAACCATGGAAAATTCGTCTGGCAGTCAACGTGTTAAATAATCAGGATCTGTGCAATTATCTTTGAAGTTCCTCGTTTGGGTTTCAACATAAAGACCTTTTTAAGTCAATCGTTCCATGTCCTCCAGTGGATTTGTTGGTTAGCTGTAGATAGGATCGCGTCACGACCAAACACCTTTCCATCGTGTTGACAGGTGAATAGAGAATAAACGAACAGTTATGGCTAAAAGGGAGTCGAAGGGAAATGGAATCTTGATTTCCCATCGCGTGTTTCATCGATTTAGGATTAACACTGTGCTAAATGGATAACAAGCGTTCGAGCTGTCTTTTGTTCACGTTTTTCCCCCCTATACTTTGAGCAGACGAGGATGAGTACTCGATGCGTGCGAACCATTGGTTAAAACTTCGGAGACCGATAAAATATTTAACGGAGATACGAACAGACACGGGCTTGAAACAAACTACGTGGAATAGACTGATCATTTATTTGTAAAGGAAATAGCCCGCGTCCGGACTGTGTAAATCGTTTCTTTGAAGGTATTATCCAGTGAGATCCATAGGATTCGATCGCAACGTGCTTTCTGCTTATTCCTTCAATTCTTATCCATGATCCATCAACTTAACTCGAATCGAGTTCACTTAGATTCTTTGATGTTGCCTTGATAAAAGACGAGTACATAAATCATTCTTGTAAAAAAGTTATTGGAAATCGAAATGACAACGTTTCATAAAAGATATGGAAAATTATTAACGAATTACTTAATGATAGTTTGTTAGATGTTATAATTGAGACGAAACTCATGAAAATAAAAAAGATGCTATCGACAATTAGAAACCGTGTTTATTTTGATGAGAAATGATCGACGATTTTTCAGCGGAAATGATCGTTTTATCTATTAAAACATTTCTACGTGAGCACAAAACAGCTTTATTGAAAATATGATTGACAATAAAACTTTAATTGTGATGCATAGTCTCGTACTTTAATTAATATCTCAGAATTACGATAGCACAAGCGAGTTATGAAAATGTACATAGGCACTTTTATAAAATTCTTTCCAATTAATAAAGGATAAATTGTCAGATGATTAAAAATACAGCGATCTACCTTGGATAATAAATTCTGTGGCAATTTTCTTGGAAAAAATGAAGTCGAGTTTAAAAAATTGCTCACAAAGACCGGTCCGGTGATGAATTAAATAATCATGGAAACTACTCCATTCACAGAGTCTTGTAATCCCTGTGCAAGGTGAATTTACAACCGTGCTGACTACGTTTCCTTTCATCCCCACCATTCATTTCGAAGACTATACTAGCGTTTTCCCCAATGTTGCTTGTACCACGGAATCGGGCTTTCTCGGCGTTTCTCACGAACAATACGCGAGATCTACCTCGAGAAAGGTGGCAGCGAATTAAATATAACGGAAGGATACGAAAGACGTGCGAGGATAGCGTTGCGAAATTGTTGGGAACACGTAATGAACTTCTTGTATGCCAACGTCGCTCAGTGTTTAAGAACGGTTCTCCGACTGAGAGAAGAGTCATAATTTTGATCATGCTGAAGTTCTATAATTTAACAAAAAAATAGTTCATCGCGACGCAACAAAATACTCAAATTTCTTGAAATTTCATAAAAATACCGTATCTAAATTGAAAAAGAAATAGTAATGAAAGTAATATTGCTGTAATAAATTTTTGAAATTCCTTTTCATAATCACGTTACGAATTCTATAGGATCGAATAACGCGAATTGACTGAAAAGAAGTTACAAATGAAATGCTGCGTTAACGAAACGTTGGTCTCTCGTAGATTAAAACTCTGCACGTCGTCATCTGTTAACATTCGAGCAAAGTTTCTTGCAATTAATTTTCAATTTGACGTGAACGGCGTCTTCGTTGTCGTTTCTTCTAATGACAATAGCCTGTGGACTTTTCGAAACTACGTTATGTAGGAGAATATTCGTTGGTTCTTCGATGTGAAAATGACGCCGAAGGCAATGTAGCTTCGATGAAATTCTCGTGATACCGCGAGCCCCTTGATCGGTTCTATCGTTCTTGCATTATATTACAGACATTCCGTTACGTTTCGTGCTTACTTTGAGAGAATCAACGAATTATTGTATAAACTCTCACGAACGAGAACATCGACACGAGCTAGCAACGTTTCGCCAAAGGTCGACTTTTACCTTTGACAGTAGCTTAATTCAGTTTTTCATATAAATTGCATTTTTCCCCACATTACAGTTTTGCATGCTAACGCTTATTTTCTATCCTGTTATTTCCACACTCGTTTCTCGATGGAGTTTGCTAAAACAATTAAGACAGGTTCGCCTTCGACCTTTCACAGCGTTGCGTGTGTTGTATTTAATTTAGCAACGCGGGTATTTCTGTCTGATACGCGTATCCCCTAATTTACGGCATATTAAAGTACGCAACAAATTCTTGGTCGAGATATGCAGTCGAGTTCTCACGAAACACTTTGTCAACGAATTTATATGATCTACGCTCGTACCGCTTATTTATTAACGCTTACACTCACGAGTTAAAACACGCGTACAAAATCAATTCGTGGTATTTGGAAACTTAATAAGAGCGACCGTTCTTTTAGCCGGAATATCAAAGAAATACGGATCTCGTCGTAAAACGTCTCGTTGAACATCCGAAAGAAAGGGGGAAAAATTGATAAATTGCGAATGTAATGAAATTCGTTTTACGAGACGGGTCTGGGAGGGCACGTCTTTTCTATCTGACGGACGTAAACTGAAAAGCAATCGAGGCATCGATAAATTGATTGTTTCAATTTTATAATTTCGACCATCGGATTGCATCGCAGTCGAGCGTTCACGATGAAACGCGACTTGAATCGCGCGCAGTAGAATAACTCGTTAAAGGTCAGCCACAGTGGAGTTAGCTCTGTGTATATTGGAGGTATGCTTGCTACATGAAAACGAACATCCATGTTTCGAGTTTCCTCCATTTTTATATGCGCCACACGCACTCGTTACGAGTCCCGTGTAAAATTTTAACTACGTAATTAAAACCTCGCCCCTTGTTTTCAATTCCCTTTAAGCGTCCACTGATGAGCGCGATTCAATTATCGAAATCGACCGATCGATGTCACCGTTTTTAAACAAGCGTGCCGACGGAGAATCGATGTTAAATTTACTTACGATTTAAATAGAGTTGTAGCTGTAAGTTCAGTAGACGTGTTTCACGTTTGAAATGCACCGCGAGGTGCGGTTTTCGAAAGTTTTATCAAATATTACAGAAACAGCTACGTACGAAAGCGGCATTTTACGTAACATTAAATGAAACGTGCACGATAAACGAAGTGAGAGGCTATAAAAGCGCTATTTATCACGGCGAATAAAAGTGATACGGTGAAAATGTCATTTTCAACGCGGTTCGCTTCCGGTGATGCGAAGCAATTAAAGTTTAATCGAAGTTCCGAATCGTCCGTATCTCCGAGATGAAATATCGATATAGGAAACGTTAAATAAATTTCGCCGGTTAATATCGCGTTTACTTCAGACAGATTTTCACCGAACAGGAAATCACTGTCTTCTAAGCCACCGAGCGTATTTGTTTTTTCCATTTTTCGATATTTCGAGGTACACAGACATACTCAGTAGAGTATTCGAACATTTGTAACCACCTTTTACGAATATATTATACGTGTTCTACGAAACATTTTGAAATTTCATCGCCGCTGCTTTGCTAAATATATGTTTCCAGTAAATATCTCGTAATTTCTATATACATATATTTTCCAACTGATTACAAATTTTACCAATATATTCGTGGGACTCGTGTTTTAGAACAGTCCTAATGAAGTTCCACAATGTTTTACCACGGACGTAAAACTTTACTATGGCGAATATTCAAATACTTTCGCCAGTCAGTGTATCCCTTCGTTAACGAATAAATCGTTACTTTTTCCCCGAAATATTAACTTGCTTTGGAAAATACAGATATTTTCCTCTCTTAATTTCCCTTTAACCAAAAGGTATGCATTATTAAGCGCAATTTTTAACGGTGCCTTCCTTTGAGGCTACATCTAGAACCACTCCGCGGATTTATTCGCCTGTAGGGAAATCCTTAGTGTCTCCTAATGGAAAAGTTAGTAGCCGCAGTTTGTCAATAAAATATACGGATTTACTTCGATCAAAGAGCAGTAACTTTCCATAATTACCCAGTTCGTACGTAACCGCGCGCGAGAGAGTGCCTTGGAATAATCTGTGCACACAGGCACAACAGTTTCACAGGTAAATGTTTCTCCGCAAACTGAGAAACTTGCTGGGATTATCGACTCGCTGCTTTTTCTTCGGAAGAACATTAACGAATTGCAAGGGAATTTCGCAACGCCGGCTGCTGGGGCGAAATTACCGCAAGGAAATCTGCGTTAAGATCTCAGCCAGAGATTCTCAACCGATCGAATTAAATTCCGTGAAACTCGACGCGATTAGTGAAAGTAATTGGATTTCGCGTGACAGGCGTCGTCTCGAAAAAATTACAATACGAGCTGTTTCAGTTTATTAACCGAAAATGAGTTGGTCTGTGTCTAGAAACAAAGAAGCATCTCACGATGGCAAATCCACGATGTCACAATTAAGAATAGTTGATTTTATATCAGAAGTATTGCCTTTCAGACTTCTATCAATTAAACATTTGTTACTTCTCTGAATGAGTAATATAACCTTGTATAAAGTCGTGGACTCTCTTTTTTAACGCTCTGTATATATGAAATATTCGTTTCAACATAGAGCAATGAATTTAAAAAAACAAAAAATCAAAAAAAAAAAAAAAAAAAGGAATAAAGGCAGAAGTAGTACAATGTTTCGTCCGAAAGAAGATGAATTATCAATTTTCCCGGTGCACTTGTCCATGACGGAGGTGTCACTTGCAAAATGTACGATCGGAGGTCGCAGATGCGGGGGCGAAATATTTCGAAAAATAATACCTCGCCGCGTCAGCAATGATATACATTAACAGCGGCATTTTTCCTGTGCCAGTTACAACGCAATCGGCCTGCCATTTTCGTCGTTCCACGTTCCATTCCCGACCCCATCCTCGACACGTACACATCGTTGTCCGCAATTTTATTCGGGAACCGCCCACCTCCTACTCCCTACTCCGGCTACTCCTCCCACGGTAGCCGGTTGTTACCGCCAATTCGCATTATCCAATTTTTCGTGTGTCACGTACCGTGTCCCCGATTCGGTAGGTCACTTTCTCGCTGCAATTACATACGTTCCAAACCATCGTGGCGCTCTTTTCGGCGTCGATGTTTGCAGGACGCGTTGATTTTCTCCTATTCTCTCCATCTATTATATCTTATTCTTTGTCTCTCTCTTTCTCTCTTCCTCTCTCTGTCTCTTTTCATTATTCTTCGGCTCGTCCATCCACTACGTACTCTTTCTTCCCTTTTCAGTATACCTATATTTTCCCCTTCCTTTTCTTCTTTTCCCTTTACACGCTATCTGATTTCCTCTTTCTCCTTCTACAGAATCTTCTTTGTCGTAATATCACCGCCTCTTTCAACTTCGTACTCTCTTTATTTCTCCCTCGCTTTTTTAGCTTGCACTTCCTAATTTTCCCCACTAACCTGTTTCCATCTGCTGCTTTTCCCTCCGCGTTTTAATTCTTCGTCTTCTCAGAGGTTCATATTTCGTTCTTCTGCTTCCACGTTCTTCTTCCTTCGTGAAATTATTCGAAGTCGGCAAGAAATCGCTACTAATTTACACACCGAGCTCCTTCATCCTCCTCCCAAAAGTTTCAATAATCCCAACGACCGGTTTTTCCGTATCCCTTTGGTCGTTTCCCTCCGATACTCTAATCCCTCTCACCCTTACTATTCTACCGTCGATTCATCCCTTTATCCGCACTTCTCGACGAGTTACGAACGAGAGTGGAAAGGGACGATGATGAGGGGAGAAGCCGGAGGCAGGCGGAGAGCCCTTGACGACGGAAAAAACGCGAGATAACGACTGCGTTACGCCACAATCGTCCTGTCTATCGGGCTGGCTCCCTTTCTCCCTCTGTTCTTTTACTGTTCGTTGGTCACGTATTTACCCCTTGGAAACGTTGAAAATTCTTCTGTCTTTTGGAAAGAAGGTATACCGAGGTCGAATCGGAAATAAGCAAAATCGTTTTGTTAAATGTCTAACTTCCCCCTTGAATTCGTCGGTTAAAATATGGTTGAAGCGTGAAATTTACTTGACTTTTGTAGAACTTTGACGGTATACTAAAATGCCACAGAATTTAGAATTAATGTTTTCCAGGATTTTTGCGATTTAGTCCTTAGTTCCTGTAAGCATTCTGATATTTATGACGAAGCGCGAGCTTCAAACTCTTTTTACGAACTAAGCACCATATTCGTGTTACGAAAATAATTCTACATTTGACTATTTATCCAAGTCTGTCCCGTGTTACACCGTAAAATAGTTATATTATCTCGGAATATCATGAAAAACTGTACGAAAGAAGAATGCAATCCGTTGTTAATCCTGGATATTTGCTTCAAGCATGCTAGTTTCAAGGTAAAAAGTGTCAGTCCTGGGTCTCTACCTAATTCTTGTCCAAATATGTACCAAGAGCTCACGTTATTCAGCTTAAGTTCCTATTTGCGAAGGACAGCACTTTGTCTTGCGAGGTTACTAAATTAAATAAATCTGGAATAGCATGCCCTACTTTCCAACCGCACATTTCGCTAATACGTCCAAGTTCGCGGAAAGGGTTTAACCGTATTTATTTGTCATACTTGAA
The DNA here is from genome assembly GCF_014825855.1 of Bombus pyrosoma. Lineage (NCBI taxonomy): Eukaryota > Metazoa > Arthropoda > Insecta > Hymenoptera > Apidae > Bombus > Bombus pyrosoma. Next base: position 6,520,396 of record NC_057777.1, on the reverse strand, counting down.
TATTTCTTCCAAGAGCCACATATCTGGCCTAAAATATCTCTCCATTTATCTTTCTCGTGAAAGTAAATCGGACGACATTAGTCCACTCTGTGCCCTGAACTCTGAAATATAATTTCGAGAAGAGTCGCTGATAAAAAGTTCGATCTCCGCGTGAAGCGTCCAGCGTGAATCCCGCCTGACCTCTCCGGCGAGAGTCGGTTCAACGTTGAAAATTCGCCGCAGTGGCGTATCGACTTTTTGCTGGCCCGTTGGAGAGAAGCAAGAATAACCTCCTCCGTATCCCGACCTCTGTGTGACCAACGAAGGACGAGAAGGAATCTTCTTCCAAGACTTTTTCCATTTCCGTAAAGTTTCCTACTCTGACTACGACGTTTGGAAATCCGAACGGTCCACGCGCGCAGCCTGCTACACCCCCGCTCGAGCGGAACAAAAAACGATCGCTCGTTCAGAGGGGTCGCTGGCGGAAGAGGGGATGGTTAGATTAGATCCATTTAAAAGCGAGAGAGTATCCGGTTTCCGAGTCGAATTAGCAGACTCGAATTGGATACGGAGGTAAATACCGATAGCAGGAACGCTAACGCATTTCGAACCACTTTTTCTTCGCGGAAGGTGGATTAAACCAGGCGATTACTACTTCCAGAGAGTACATTGTATGTCTTACAATGTGCATTACCATCTCTAAGTATTTGAACACTTCCAAATTGAGTTTTCCAGAAACCGAACTGATCAGCTCCACCTTTTATCAATTCCTTAATCACCATTACACGCATAAGTATGTGATTAATATTTCAATATTATTTCGATTAGTATTATGGCATTCAGATTTCTTTCTATTCGTTACAGAAAAACATGGGACTCGAGTGACGCGGGTACGTTCTTTATTTCGATTCAAACGTAACAGAGTGTTTGTGCTAACTTTCGAAATATAATAAAAATACGAACCTTTGGTCGAATTGCATCGAAATACGTATGGACAGCAGTGTAAGTATCTTTAAACATTCGCGAAAAATATGGCTTTAATAAAACGCATGCACCTCGTCTGATGTATGGTCAACCTATTCTACTTGCGATGTGGTTACCTTCGACTATGATGCATGTTGTCAGGGTTTCCCTGTTATTACAAAATTGCTTTTCAGAATAGATAAGGTTAAACCATTTAAGTCTTCGAGCTGAGGGCTGTATTTGACTGGGATATTTCCCGTACGACCTTTAGACATCATTGTACTACTTTCAACGATGATGGAGGACATTCTTTTGTGACTGATCCATCATTGAAATGGATCACTAGCGTCGAAAGAGGGAAAAAGGGAAGAACTCTTCTTCGCGTAAAGCAATAGAATTCCTGCATGCTTCATAATAAACGAATAATGAACAAAATACGTGGAAAATCTGTACGTATTGCTTTTGTGATAAAATGAAAAACGAGCGAGACATTAATTTTATTCAATTTGTCGGTCATACAAGTGAACTTACATTTGTATGGCTTACCAATAAGTGAAAAATGATGCATCAAAAGTCAGTTTAATATATATTTATAACGAGTATCGAGTAACTAGATTTGGCGTATTTTGCGTTTGACAGGAATACGGGACACCATCAATCTTGCGGCTGTTTTCCGAACGCCATACTGCGTAATAAAATAAAGCGGGCAATGAATTTGCAAGGGAACGAACGTTCAATTCCTGCGGCCCATCAAACGTACGCTTTCCTGCGCTCCCTTGGTTAACGATCAACCACGCGACAAACCGATAACAACGTACAAATTTTAATTAGCATTCGATGGCGCCCAGTGTATTTAATTGTTGCGCCAAATTACCACGGTCCGTGACTTCGCAGCGGTTCGACTGAACCAACGCGTAACAAGATTGTCAGATTTCTAATTTCGATGCGCCGCATGTTAATTAACTTCTTGTCTTATAACATTTCATCACACTCGTGCTACAGATTATGGTTGTTGCAAATTATATTTTTAATAGAGTTTGCCTCATATTCCGACCTTAACTTTGATTTTTCAGATCCAAAGTATATAAATATAAATTACACATGTATAATATATCGATGCTTCGCTGTTATATTAATAAATCGAATTATGAAAAATTTACGAGTACAAAAGCGCATAGAATTCGCATGATACGTAAAAATATAAAAAATATATAAACGTCGAAACACTACCCAACTAAATTACTATCGTGTATATTTTTCTAGAAAAATCACCAGGCAAAGTGCTAAGAAGCGACAATGACTAATCAACTGCAAACTGATCAACATCGCTACACTAAACACGAGAAAAGGGAAAAAATCAACAGCTGCGGTACAACGTGGGCAAAATTTTCCCGTGATTTCTGTTTAATATCCGTTGAATTACAATTGTGTCGGCCAATTAAAAACGCCGTTTTGCAGAGGGACACGGTCTGTCTGTCTCTTCTCACGGATCGGTGATCGAACGTGACGGCTATTCGCCGTGCCGTAAAAATTCATGGCCGAAATTTACGAGTGAGGAGCCTCGAAATTTCCGGCTAACGATCCGCTTCGAGAGGCCGGATTGGGAAAGCATGAACGAAAGGGGAAGAGAAGAGATAGAGAGAGAGAGAGAAAGCACACCAGTTTTATTGGAGGCCCGTTTATGAGCCGTTTGCCGGCCGCTCTTTTACGAGCTATCGATAAATAAGCAGAGCCGCTCATGCGATAAAAACGGAACGCCTGTATCCAGTCTATGTCGCCACGTCGGGAGGAATTAGAGAAACGTAATTGCAAATTCTCGCTGGATAGTGAGCCCTCCGTCATCCGTTGCGTCGATTAAATCGGATCGTCCGCGTGGAAAAGTGTCGGCCGCCTATCTATCGGATTTTTAACGCGCCGCCATTCACCGGTGATTGTAATTGGCCAATCGACGATGTTTTTGAGGAAATGTCCGACGACCGTGTAGTAATTCAAGCAAAAAGAAGATAATTAAACCCATTGTCGAGTGATCGAACTGGCGGTCGAGGTAAAAATCCAGTCACAATTCGCCCGTACCTTGATTCGACTCGGTCCGACTAGTCGCGGTCACGATCTACTTACGACGCGTTACACGCGAAAGAACTGAAACAACGATTTTTCTAGTAAATTTATCGCAACTTAAACGATTGTACGCTTTACAGGAAACGTTGTAGAAATGTTGTGTGAACTTGTAGTTGTTCGCGGCGTTGATGAACGACACTGGTAAGCAAGTAATCTTCCGTAGACAGGAGAGATGATGTATCTCTCAATTATTTAATAACATTGATCGAACGACTCATTAACCAGCATCTCTAGCCAGTGTATTTAACTAGTACCCGGCTCATCGGTGTTTTCGTCATTTTTCTACCAGCTTTTTCTTCAGTTTTATGCAAAACACTGGTACCGTCTCCGGGCATCTAAAGGAGTTGGCTATAGGAGGAGCCTTGATCCCCGAGAGCATCAAGATCTGTCATGATAATCCGCAATCTCTTTTGCGTTCGAGTCGAGGAAGCTTCAACCAAGCTTTTCCCGTTCCATTTTGCTTACGGTAAACTGCAGTCATTCTCACAAAGACTCGCACTATTTTTCCCCCATTCACCGCTAGAAGCGAATCATCGCTTGCATCACTTTGTGAAATTACTTTGACATTTAATAATGCACCAGGATGGGAAATGCAGCAAGGAACGAGTTAAACGTTCGTTTAAACAAAATCTTATCCGCTCCAAGACGCTTGGCTAAATTTATGAGCCGTTTTAATTTCGTATCTAACAAGGAAGGTTCCCTAGCTTTAACGTTAATCATCGATTTTTCTGAAATTCTTGAAGCTAGTTTGTAGAGAAATATTTAACTCGTACTTTTTTTTATCGGCGCTTGAAAACATTTAGGTGGTGAAGACAATCTTTCAAATTGGATATTTTCCAACATTTCGCTATTTTATTGAACTTAAATTGAATAAAACGTAAGTTGATAAATTCCAAGCATTTTATTGCGATATTTGAGAAAAGCGTGCACCTAATTTTTGTTGTTTGAAAAATAAAATCTTAGTAAAATAATTCGCCTAATATTCACCAGAATCCTTCGTCAAAAACTTACTGTTCACGAGGTTTCCTTACAATTTTCGCTCCGGCCTGTAAGCTCTTAGATCTTGCTTCTTAACGTTTTTCTTCTTCATTTCGAATCGAGGCTCTGTAGGTTCTCATACAGAGCTTGCATCGCGCTAAGATTCGCTTTTAAACCAGTTTTTATTTCATGCCATGCGATAAAGGCGGCATTAATTAAATTCCAAGCAAGAGCTCGAAGAAAGCCTCCTCGCGCAGGATAATCCCAGAACACTGCGTTAAAAGGCTTGCTTTCATTGAAAAAGCAAATTACGTGGCTGTTACTGCAGCAAACATATCTTAGAAACGCGGAAACAAAGATAATTCGCATTAAATACATCCCAGAATCCTGCTTGTAAGAGGCTTACACCGAAAACGTTAATGTACAGGTTCTCTTGCTTAACGAAAGGTATCCTGACGATGCGACATTCGGTAAAGGTATTCTATCGAACTCTGAATAATTCCCTTCCACGTGAAAATTCCATTCCTGATAATAAGATGGTTGAGCGTTGACTGATAATTAATTAATTGATTTCTTGAACATTGGCAATGTTCACGAATAATTACAGCCTTGAGAATATTGGAGCGACGTACGCGTCTCCCAAGTTAGAAATGGTAATGGTACTAATTGGTCGTGTAAAGCCCGAAACTTCGCGAGTTTATGATGCATATCAATTACTATTAATGTGCAGGAAGAAACCCACTAATCCTAGAAATTAGAAATTCTCTTGACTATAACACAAACGAAACTAGAGCGAAATATGATAAAAATGTTTAGCAGAGAATCTGAGACACAAAAATAGAGCCAACTTGAAACTAACTATCGCTGACGCCCTAACAGCGATGTGTCTCTACCATCCCTCTTGCGTTTCAACCCTGAAGGGTTTCGTGACGTGTTCTGCCCTTTCACCGAGCCATACCATCTTAGATCCCCGACCTTCTAGCTCCTTCTCCGTGTCTAGGTGCTGATTAAATTAAATCACGTTCATAGCCCGACGTGCATCCACCGGGCGTCCGTTAATCGAATCTAGCGCCGTTAATACGTTGGCGAAACTTCCTAACGAATTAAGAAACTGCCGCCAACCCTTGTCTCTAATAGGCTGCTTCCTCATACGCTATCGGCGTTTCGCACCCTCTGCCAAGATATTACTCTAACTAGTTTAATTAGACTCGTAACGGAGATCAACCGAGTAATAAATCATTTTCTTAGGTAATTTAGGATAAAGTCTGGTACGGTCTAGCAGATGTAGTGACCGTACGAATGAAACCAGTACATTGTTTCAATTATCCGGTTTTTCAAGCGCAAGGACGTTATTAATCTTGGGTGTTGTTCCTCGCGTACGCAGCAATTCATCAAGTTGGGGAAGCTTCTCTCCGTATGCACGGTGCTCCGAGGGAAAAAAGTAGTATGGTGGTGTCGCGAGTGTAATAAACGTAAAAAAGTGCCTACACGTACGATGGAGAGAAATGAGATCGCCGAAGGACTTGAAACAAAATGCACCGTCATCAGAGGCATCTTCAGACGTGATATCTGCCCGCGGAGGGAATGAAATCTTCTAGCGCGTTTGCATTCGATCCTCTCTGTTTTTCCCCCTTTTTTTCTTATCCTAGAAGTGAAAAATTATTCATAATTTCTGTTAACCCGTTAATAGAATCTCGAGAGAAACTCGGGCAAAGTATCAAATATAGTATTATGGATTTAATATCTTAAATTGATTTTTCTCTCTCGTAAAATATTTTTAAATATTAACTTTATATTCATTAAACAAATTTTTAACAAATTCTATTATTAATACGTACTTATTTTCTATGGGAAGTTTCAAGTATCTATGTATTTCTTCTTCATTCTGAATTCTTTTTTCCCTTTATTAAAGCGTCGAGTGATTAAAGTTGAATTCGTGGTCTGGTCGCTTTCTTCTTACAATCATAAAATTCACAATAGTTTCTGTACAGTTTTCCTGTCGAAGTGCCAATTAATTTTTCAACCTTGACGATCAAATATAATTCATGTTTTCCATTAAACTTGAAGTCGTTGCCTGGCTGCTTCTTTACAGTCATAGAATTCACGATAGTTTCTCTATAATTTGTCCATCGATGTACTAATTATTTTTGAGACCAGAATCGTTATGTCTGACAGTTTATAGTCGAATGCTCGAAGAGATGGATTCGTTCGACGATCCCTAAGAATTCTGGCTGCTCGTTACGATCACCAGAATATTCGAGCAACCACTCAAAGACGAAGACGAAGGACTTCCATTCGAACCTCATTAAGATCCTCTCGAGAGCTTCTTCGGACCAACTTTTCGATCCCTCCTAAAAGGTGGAGCTTGTTTTTTCTTCGTAGTGAGCGAAAACATCTTCATCCCCTTTTTCACAGAGTTATGCGTTCGACCCTCGTTTTGCATGCTGGTTACCACGCTGATAAATTATTTATTCCAGGGGATCTGATATCTCTCTTCGAAAGTGCAAAAAAGTATTCAATTTCAAGTATCGACGCTCGCGAAGAAGAGAATCTCGAGAATCGTTCAACCAGAAACTTATTAATTTCCAAGGTATGCCGTAAAGAAAGAGATTCACTCGTTCTGTCCGGCAAATTTTGCAAACTGAAGGTGAGATAACGAGGAAAGAGGGGGAAGGGGAGGTATTCGTTTCGTTACCGTTTCCCTGACGTTCAAACAGGGAAATTAGAGTTCACGGCGTTCGAGTAATCGCGAGTAATCGCGAGTAATCGCGACACAGTCTTTTCGCGTTCCCGATGGCTCTTATACGCTTGCAGCTGCTACCACGCGATAAGAGGATTTCACAATATCGAGTTACGAGCGTGTGCAAAGTCGTTACATCGAGGTCGAGTGCCCTTCGAGGACCCTTTATTCCACGCGAGCACTGCCAGGGGCAGCCACCTTGCAAGATATTCTTCCTCTCCCCACTATCTATCCTCCTCTACCTGTCCTCCTTGTGATTCGGTTCTTCGAAAAATCAAGGGCCCTTCAGTCAGTTCAACCGGTTCACGATAACGCTGCCCTCTTTGTTTCTTTCCGATCCGTGTCTATAGTACAGGAAATTCAACGACCCTTCGCTCAGCACAGACAACTTGGATATACTATTTATTATAATCGAACTATGACACTGTTTTAATTATGAAATTTTGCAATTGATTTTTATTGATACGCCTTCGTCTGATGTTAATGTGCACTATATTACTTTCTATTCTTTCCTTCTATCCCTTCTTTCTATCCACCAACGGTATACTCTAATAATGAGACTTGTTTAACGATTTCTCGAACGTCAAATAAATGTAAAAGAATCCAGTGAATGTAACCGAAAGTGAATGGTACTTAGACCAGTACGGTACTTGGTCGTATTACCGTCTTTACGGGCACTTCATAACAGTTCTATTCAAGACCGTAGTAGGAAATATAGTGAACAATAATTTAACGTTTATTTGTAGCGCTGGCCTTTAACTACCTGGCCTGTGTGCAGCCAGATTTAACCACCGTACCATCAGTACTCCTCGCTTCCGTGAAAGCTACGTTTCTAAAATGGGCTAGCTTTACCATTACGCAAAGATCGGTGTTTGCAAAAATGAAATTCTAATTAAATTTCCACAAGCTGTTAAGTCAACGTTATAACAGTTCCAGGTAATCGTCTCTCGTATTCCTTACCGAATGAATTCTACGTTACGTCGTAAGAGAGAGATCTAATCGAAGCCTCGTTCCACTCTCAATTTGTTTTCCACTTTCCACAACGTTTGACCCGTGCACAATCGGTCAAACGAAGACCACGTTCCCCTTATCAACGTTCCATCATTTAACAGGGGTCTGCTCCAACCCTCTGTTCCCCGTTCGAGCGAAAACAATTCGATAATGCACATCGTTCAGATAAGACGACAGCAGCCACGTATTCACGGCTCGCCTCGAGCTAAGTATGAATATGCAATTTTATATTACACAGGCTTGTTACCCGTCGCGATTGCAACTTTTCCCTCTATGGAGCCATCAACGTGGCAACGCCATCGTTAACCAGCACGGTTACCTTCGGATCGTATAATCTACCCGCTAGCAGTTACCTTGATTTTTTCTTATGGTTTTCAACCAACCCCAGCTCGTTGCCCGTCCTTCTTACGTAGGCGGTTCTCGGATTTCAAAGTACAGGATGTGCTCGGGGCTCGGCTTTGTCTTCAGTTCTAGCTCCTTGCTTTTAACAATCTCACAGCTGCTCTTCGAGAGCTGCTTTTGAAAGACAATCTCTAAAAAGCGTGCAAAATGTACGACGAACTATACGCGATTCCCCGATTCTGGTCACGTAGTGTGTTGGACTGTGACCAAAATTTTACTCTTGATCTTTGCAATTTCATCTACTGAATAGGTTAATTAATGAATCGGAATCAGATAGATTCCAGAAGTAAATTTAGACAAATTAAATTCTCTACTGCTATTGTGCATTATTTTTAAGTGGTGTTGGTCCGTGATTGATCAGTGCGGTCAGAAATCAGAGAAATACGTGTTCCACTTCTTCTGGAAAATTAACAAACTCGAACGATATAGATACTAGAAATAAATTTAGAGAAACTATGCTGCAAATTATTATCGCGGTGTTTATAAGTGGTGTAAGACCGTGATTGGTCAGATATCGCAAAAGTCCATATTTTATTCATCCTTGGAAATATTTTTACCAAAAAATCGGCTCGACTCTGATCTCGTTGATAGGTCAACTACAAAAGTTGTCCATTGGAGCCGAATATAAGAATAAAATGGAGGAAATGAAACGAGACTGAGTATCGATCCATTGTGCTTCAGCCAGTAAACATTCGCCGGTCATCAGTCGAATTTATAAAACATTCGCATCGCTGCCGTAGCCGAATAGTGTGCGTAACGAACGACCGCGAGCTACGAGTGCATTAGTCGCCGCAAAAATATGCAATTATACGGTGTACAATTTCACCACGTATTATTCATCACCGGTGTGCAGCCGCGTTTGGTTTACACTCGAGAACATGTCGCTTGTAATACAAAGTAGATACTCCTGCTGATGATGAGATAGGTATATGGCGGTGCATAGATAGCTAGAATAATTTATCGACGTATAACGGTCGCGTAACATTCGCCCATGCGATCAGGAAATTAACTGGAATTGCTGGAATTTCCTTTTATTTCTTGACCGGGTACATGTTTCTTTCTGTTTTAGCGCGCTTTCAGTAAAACTCAGTAAAATTGCGTTAAAAGTTGCGATCAAATTTACGATTCGATGCATTTATCACGTATCGAGCAGAGAATGAAACTCCTTCCTCTCGAAATTGACAGGAAATCTCCGATTTCATCGCTCGACAAAATAAAAGTCACTTTCACCCTTTGTCACGCCGGTGTTTCGCTTTCATCGTGAAATTTCGCGTGATTTCGATTAATTCACTGGGGAATGAGATCTGAACGGATTCAAATACGATACAAATAACGATAAAGGAAAGGTAAAATGAAAAGGAATGAAGGATGACGAACGCTTTAAACGGCAAATGTCGTAATACGATACAACACAGCGTGATTCCCTTGAATTTGATAAAGATGGATACGGAAATTTGGGGGAGCGTTGACAAAGGTTCGACTGAAAGAGACATTTGCCTCGTTTCCATTTTTTTTACTTTACACTGGGGATCGTTCATTCCAGCGTTGAAACGCTCAAAGTTTTCCTCATTTTTCTGTCTGCCAAATATCACTCCTCTTCGCCTTTCAACCATTCATACGACTATGGCCTAATTATTTTCCACTTCAAAATGTAGCTCAAACAAGCTTCAGTTTTCCATTATCTAGATATTAAACAGTCAAAAATGAATACGAGAGACTCAAGCATATATTTATCTATTTTTTTGTTTTCCGTTTGCGAGCAGTAATATAATAAGAAGAATGCTATCGTGTGATTCGCATATTTTTAGATCGATTTTTAACAATTTTTAAACAAATGGGGAAAGGCAGAAATTATAGTAAACAACAACGACGAGAAAAC